>NC_051851.1:16792792-18100365 GCF_905115235.1 Hermetia illucens | reverse complement strand
CTAAAAGAACGGAAAGATTATTGCCTGGGTGAGATACCATATGTCCCGACGTATTAAGGTTGGTCGTGGAATCTATAAGAGACTTGTTTTGCAAGTCCACCAGCAATCCATAGTGACACAGGAAGTCTGCGCCTAGTATGGGGAAGCTGACATCCGCCAGGATGAAACGCCACGAAAACGTCCTACGCAAGCCAAGACTCACGTCCACTTGCCTATACCCGTACGTGTTTATGCGGGAGGAATTTGCTGCCGCAAGTTTGAGCGGTTGAGGGAAAAGTTGATGATGCTGGGGTACGGGAAGAACCGAAACCTCCGCACCCGTGTCGACGAGGTAGTTGCGCCTGCTGAGGGGGTCAAAAATAGTTAGGCGACGTGGTGCTGCGTTCTGGGTGGCCGCCGCCAAAACCCCCCGCGGACCTAGTTTTTTGCGGTAGAAGAGAATCTACACGGTAGCGTACATCTTGTCGCTTTATCCCCGAATCTGCGGTGGTACCAGCAAATCCCTGGGTCCGTGGACTGTCTTGACGACCTGCTACCTGATCGCCCTTTTCGGATGGCAGACCGCGAGCGTGCTCGCGATCTGGCGCCCGAACGCTGAGCGTCCAACGTCGCCCGCATCTCGGCCATACTGGCTGTTAATGCAGCAATCTCGCGCCTCAATTCACCCACCTCATCCGACGGTGGTTGAACGGCCGCCAAGGTTGGGCGTACGTACACCTCCTGAACCTGGTCGGCCGTCGCTGCCAGTTCCTCCAAGGAACCGGAGACGCAAGCGAGGATCGCCTGGGTGCCCTCCGGGAGCCGACGCAGCCAGAGCGACTTGATCAGGTCTTCGCCGATCTTACTCCCACCCAATTGCCTCATTTCACGAAGCAATTGGCTGGGAGTTCGATCACCTAAGGTTAAACCTGCCAGCAAGTGGTCTAATTTTGCCGACTCGCTTGCCGACAGGCGCCTGATCAACTCGCTCTTGAGCTGCACATACGATGTCGACTTCACCACGTCGGACACCAGAAGTATGGACTCTTCGTCCAGGCCGATCACCGCGTAGTTGAAACGGGTCGCGTCCGATGTGATGCCGGACATTTGGAACTGTGCTTCCAGATGCACGAACCACAGTTCGGGGTTCCGCCGCCAAAACGGAGGAACGCGTACGGCGAGGGCGGTCACTTGCGGGTTCGATGGGCCTGCTGCGTCTTTATTGTCAAAAGACATCTTGTTTCACGAAAAGTACGAGATTGAAATGCAAACGCGGTGAGTTTATTCTGAAACGCGGTGAACTTTACACCGACACGGCAGGCCGCACCCACAAATGCACGCACGAAACGAGAAAAAAACGAAGCGGACGCTATCCAGCGCAGACCAAAAACACCACCAATGAGAATGGAGGACTCGCGATGCTAAACACCTGCACGCCGTCTCTTGCAGCGATTTCAATTTTTTTATTACTATTTTTTTTTTTAACTGAATAAATAATATATTATATATAAATGAATAATAACTTCTCTTAAGAATAACTCCTCGTTGTTTGTCGGCTGTAGCTGCGGCGTTGGCGGTGCTGGGGACGTCCGTTTGTTGCCGTTGTTGATCGTTGTGGCAATGATGACTAGTTCGGTGCGTGAAAGGTGTTGTGCAGGAGGGCGTGCGTACGGGAAGTCGCGTGAAAATCCACTTCTGGTGAGGGTCCGACGTGTGTCGCGCAGTACACTGTGTAGAGAAGGTTTTCTCGCGTTTTTCTTTCTTGCCTCTGCTCCGACTCGGGATGTGGAGATGTGACACGTTTTCGTGATGTTTACCACGGCACTCCACACTCAACTGTAGATGCGAACGCGTGAAAATCGCTTGCCGTACGGTCTACTGATGTTTTGGAAGGATTTCTCAGTCCTTGGAAGTTCTATTTCTGCCGTGTTGTTCGGACGAATTTTTGTCGTTAATAGAACTTCACCAATGTCGGCGATGGTGGAGTTGAGTGCGGCGGCGAAAGTGGCTGCGGCAGCGATGGCGGCTGCGGCTGCGGAACTCTTATTTATCTCCAATCGGTTGTTGCGGCTGCCTGCTGGGCGATTGTGCTTGCGCAGACTGCGATTTGTTGATGGGGATGATGATGTGCTTGAGTTTTTCAATTTTGCAGGTTCTGGGAATTCGGGATCCTAGTTGTTGATGCTGTTGGTGCGAGTTCCGGGGTCACCAATTAAGTAATCCAATTAAGTAATTATGATTACTTATTATTTTTATTGAAATATTTAAGCGAACTCAATGCGAATTTTATACAGCAAACTCAACGCGAATTCTATTTTCAAAAAGGACTTCCATATTCTTTAGCAATTTTCAACTTAATAATTAAATTCAGTGACAGGTCTGAAAAACATAATTACTGCGATCTTCCACTCCCTTGGTGTGCCACGCAAAGTGGATAGATCCGCGCCATCTATTCGCTCGCAACATTCGAAATAAATTTCGAATGCTGCGAATCCTGCCGCGCCACACACTTAGGAAAGTAGCTTCCTTACCCCGCAGTGGGAGATCTCTCTGAGGTCCTCAAAGAATGGCTTACCTAGTCTGCATATCCTGGCTCTAGCTAGAGCTGGGCAATCACAGAGGAAGTGCTCAGGGTTTCTCCTTCTTTTTCGCAACTTCGGCAATGAGAATTGTAGGGTATGCCGAGCCTGGCAGCGTGGTCCTCTATAGGCCAGTGTCCCGTGAAGACTGTACAGCGCGTTCCTGCACTGCCTCACCAGCCTGGAGGATGTCGCCACTGAGGGCTAGGCTGTATTGGCCGCTTGGCTGTCGGTCAGAATTGCTTCTTTACCCTTAGGGTTCATTCAAAAGTCTGATAAATGATTTGTTGCTTGCGTCAGCTGCACCCATTTATGATGTCGTAGTTTTTCCGATATCTCCCTTTTTAAGCTTTCTATATATGTTTTGGAACTCTTCTTCCAGTTTCTATCCGTTTTATCAAAACACTGAAATCTCAATCTGAAATAAATACCGTTTTCACCGCGGCTTGAGGCTCCTCAATATTTTCAGGCGAATCGGACCATAGTCAAACACAAGGGGAATGCCTTACCATGCCTCCCTTTCAACCTGGTCCTGGAAAGAGTGATTTGTGTGTTGATGTATGTAAATCCGAAAGGCACCACCCCTCTCAAGTCCACCCAATGGAACAATTATCAAAGCTAACCAATATGCCAAAAATAAGGACATGGAAATAATAGCAAAATTTGATATTAATGCCAGCCATACATGCTGCGGAAGTTCCAATATCAGCACACGAAAGCCGAGACTACTGGAGTATACTGTAGGAACTGAATTTCAGATTGTCAGTTCGGGTAATGAACCCATTTTCTTCAACGTGGTTAGGCTAGGGGCCATCGACATCACGGTGGCATCCCTTGTCATTACGACTTTGGGTGAGTGGAGATTATCGAACAGTTATCACGCTCTCGCATCTCAAACGAACTCAGATTGAACGACGTACAAAACAGAACTGAACGCGCGAATCACGATCTGTCGAAAGCACATCAAATCCAGTGCAGAAATTGAAAAAATAACACAGAAAATCACAACTAGTATGAGGCCAAAAAAGAGTAAAACATCATAGTGCAACTCGGATTTGACGAAACTGAGGAAAGCATCAAGGCTGTTCCTCAATCTAACTCTGGAGTCTGATTCAGCCGCTGGATTCAGTACAGAAGCTCTAAAGAAGAGCATAAGGTAGGCCAAAAGATCACCATGGAGACACTTTTGCTTAAGGTGCACTTCCCAGGCAACATCCAAAATCTATTTTCGGGCCCGGAAGATACACACAACACTGGAAGATTAGACTCTGGCATGTAAAGTAGTTTCACAAGAACGAGTGAAATGAGCACTCGTTCTATAGATCTGCCGGTTCGGATGGCATTATTTCTGCTCCAGTAATAGAAGGAATGGATGTCCTAGGTCCACACATTCGGAATATATACCGCGGTTGCCAAGTATATGCTTATACTCCCACTAACTGGCGTGATAAGAAGATAGTATTTATTCCCAAACCAGGGAAATCCACCTACACAGATGCAAAAAGCTTCCGACAGATTAACCTAACTTCCTTTCTCCCAAAAGGATTAGAAAGACTAGAAAATCGGTTCATAAGGGGTACATACATTACTAAGTGGTCACTTCACTGTAGGCAACATGCCTACAAAAAAAAACCAAACCTACGGAGACAGCACTTCATGAGCTAATGGCAAAAATTTGAGAAGGCGACGTCCGATAAAGAATACGCCTTAGGCGCATTCACGGACATCGAAGGTGCCTTCGTAGTGCCTCATCCGTAGTGATTTGTAACGCGCCAAGACAATATGGAATCAATCCACGGTTAATCAGTTGGATTCTTCAGATGCTAAAGTGGAAAAATAATTGAAGTAGAATGTTTTAGGGGATGCCTATAGGGAGGAGTTCTCTCTCCTCAGTTATGGCTCCTAGTTATGGGCACCTTGCTATGGCTCCTGGAGGACACAAAGTCTTCGCACAAGTATTTGCATTGGATGTTTATATCCATAATAAAACCCATTTTGATGTATCCAGGCATGTGGCCGAGACTAAACTTTGCTAACAGCAGGAAGTTGCTGACGCAGATTCTGAGCCTCAGTTGCCTAAGTATTACAGGAGCAATGAATACTACGCCGACCGCGTATCCTTGGCCGACTAAACAAAATATTCCTGGTGCGCGAGCTAGAGCACTCAAATATCGCTTGTAAAAAAAAGCTGATAGGCTGGTTCTGGATCCACAATGGTGGGGCAGAACCAACGTTTTGTATTCAGCCATCCACTGTCAAGTCTACTCTAAAGAGGGAAATGGAAAGGATTCCGCAGCCGAATGGAGAAATTTGAACTTCTACCGGCCGGCGAAAATTTTTGTGAAGGAACCCAGGGGAATTTTTGTTGTCCCTTTTGAAGTGGGACATGAAAACTTAAGCAGTGTTTTTAAGGGGATACTGCTCCTTCAACTACCACATCGAAAAATTGAAGTGGTTGCCTCGGCCATATCCAGCCAATTTGATGTGGAGGAAGAGACGGCCCTGGACTTCGTATGCAGCTGCCCGACCCCCTTAAACTTCAGACGAAGATACCTTGGTAAGGTTTTCTTCAACGAAAAGTTTGCGCATTCTCTGTTTCTGGAGAATGTTCTCAGATTCGCGAAAGCCTGCGAACACCGTCGGCGAAAGGCCATTGAATAGGCAATCTTCGGGCATAGTAAAATGGGCCCAACAAAGGTCTGAGTGCTTTGAGCTGCCGTTCTCCCTATTAAACCAAATAAACTAATTAGTCAAATTATAACAATAAGGAGTTAATAATTTCTCTCATCAACGGTTGAAAATCGATAAAGTCAGCGCGCAGTTACTGGCAGTCAACAGAACCTCTTTTAGTTTATCAAATCTGGTTCGCTCGAAATGTCTCAACATCGGTTCAAAGCTCTTACAGTACAAAACAATGATCCTGCCAGTCCTCAAATATTCCTCGTAGAATTGGGGAAAAGCTGTTCGAGAGAAGAATTCTACGAGGAATTTTGGCACTCTACATGAGAATAGATGATTTCGTAGCTTGTATAATGACCAAATCTCTGAGCTACACTACGCCGGTCTGGTTGTGGATAAGATCGGTTCAATAAGTAGCGATGGGCGGGTCACTTAAATCCAATGTGTGAGGATGACCCAGCCTGGAAAGTCTATAAGGGCAATTTGTCTGGAAGAAATAGAAGACATGGCAAACCCTGCTTGAGACAGAGTGATGGCATAGGTCGGAATGTCTGATAGCGTTTAGGGATACTAAGTTGATGTACCTCAGCGCTAAACCGGGATGTCTGGTTCCTTACTTTGCAGACCTAGGTTGGATACTGGTTATTGCGTCGTTGCAGATGATGTCTGTACGACTGGCAACTTTGGCAAGTCGCGGAGAGACCTAACGGAGTTCCCTGTACGTAATTGAATTGAATTTTCTATTAGATAAGCGGTTATTCTTCAGGAAGCAATTTTGCGAAGAGTATCAATTTTTAAAGAACCTTCGGAAGAAATACGAGGTTTCAGTAATTGAAGGTGTGGGTTGGCACGAGTTCGTCCGATGCTCGGTTATTTTGATGGCCTTAGAATTGAAATAGTTTGGATTTAAGGATTTGCTTAATGAGTCGCCAGTTAGCGTTCCCAAAATCGGGTGCTGTCAAAAGCGCGGCGTGCTTCACTCTATCGGGCAGATGCATATCAAAGATAATAACATCGTGGCCACTGATGCCAGGAGAGGTTTCCAGAAATGGAAAGGTATTTGGGTTCCGGTCTTTGATGATGTTGCTGCTGGTCAAAATGTGGTCTAGATCAGAGTGACAATTCCTTACGTTTTAAGTAACGGGTTCTGGGCTACAATGGGAGATACTCTGCACAGCAGGACCTGAAGATAGCTTATAGAAAAGTGTGTTTGAAAATCGAATTGCCCGCTGCGGGGGTGGAGGTTGATGTGCGTAGAACGAGTAGGGGTGGTCTTTCGGGTCAAAAAGCGTGTTGCGAAGTTAGAGGGAAACGATGCTGTATGTGGTTATTGTTGACCTGATAGTCACTTCGAAACATTCTTTTAATCATGCTCAATTCAAATGTGCTTATGATTCATGTCGGCTTGGTTTTAGCAGCCAACTTCAGGACTTTACTTGGAATTCCATCCAATCACGGAAACTTATCCCTGATTCGTCTACAAATCTGTCGTATTTCTTCCTCGGTCACCCCGGGGATTGTGAGGACGTCCTGTTGAACCGTTGGTTGAGGTCTAGTTTTTTCCTGTTGGAGAAACAGATTGCGATTATTTTGAAAAAAGCTACGAGTACGTTACTTGGGGTGATTTTTGTTCACGAATCTTGTTCATTACAACCTTGTTACCTTACAACCTTGTAACTCTCGTCGGCGCAGCGTTCTTCGTCGAAGATTCCTTTTTCTTCGTGGCCGAGGTCATTTATCCGTTCCCCCAGTGAAACAAACTGAAAGTTTGCTGGCTTCCACGCAGCATTGGTAATTATGTCAATCTGGGAACTTTCCGAGTACCACAGCGAATCTTGACTACCTAGGGACAATTTTGCCCTCAATGGTGATCAAAACTTTCGCAAAAACGATCCGGTGTAGATCTGATTTCCACTCCACTAAGATCTCTTGTAGCATTATATTCCAAACTAGCTAAGTTTCACACTGCTGAGAGCCTGCGATCGCAGGATATCGGCGGCCTGGAGCCCGCTTGTCCACTCCCGAAAACTACCGGTACTGGGTTTCCGAAGCCCCGCACCATAAAAAAACTACCTTTCTCGTCGTCTATATTTGGTTTGACTTCTCGATATCCTTCCCATAGCGAATTTTTATCCACGGATGGGCGTTTGCTTTCTTCCTACGCGGTCTTCACACAAGCACATTTTCTGATGCGTGCATGTGTATATCCACAACCCATTCACCGAGCGTCCCCTTATCCGCTGGAAGGAACGCGCCTGATGAGAGATTTTGGAGCATAGTGAAACGGTTAATACGCTATCGACAACAATAAATTGATTTTAATCATTCCCTGATTAAAAGGGGACCAGAATACCAAAAAAGACAACACAGGGTCATTTATGACAACCGCTGTATGGCAACTGGTAGACGAGATACATTGGAAACAATCAGCTGGGAAATTCTATTCCATGCAGCCTGATGCTCAGAAGTAGCGAAGAGGCAGGTGTCGCAGCAACCCAGTCTGCTGAGAGAAGTCCGAATGGCCTAGGGGGAACCTCAAAGTGATGGCACTGAGAAACGATGTATTCACATCGGCTTGCTGGTCATGGGTGAAGTAGGCGTATGCTCTGCAGTTTAAGACGACCAGACCAGATTTTGCAAGGGACTCATCTGTAGTGACTCTAGCCATGAAGCCTCACTGGAGGTTATCTGGTACCATGAGGGTCGGGATGACCCCCTGACGTCCCCAAAGAAATCCTGGGCTCAAGCGTGGAGCTGCTCTGTACAACTCGCTCGCCGTACCCCATAGGTATGACAGAGGTGTTATACAGGTCCTGTACTCTCGCATCCTCTGGCATGAATGCTGAGCCTGTACTCAATATAAACATAACATAACATAAAATACGTTACTGACGCAAGATGGTATGGTAACCAGCTGTATCATCTTGTAAGCGATCTTCCCAGCAGTACTCGTTAGAGGGACGTCCATGTTTCTCCTCGCATGGGTGATACGGCGACCCGGGTAAGGTTGTAGCTGGTTCGTTGAGGTGAACGGTTCCTGCGGGACCCGGAATCCAAAACGCCACTTCGCTGCATCCCTGAGACGTAAACGTGCCTGAATTTGGGGCAAATATCAAAACAGGCAAATGGATGAAAACAACGTAATATCTGCATAAACAATAGAGGGCTTGAAAAGCCCAACGCAGGCGGTTTTTGGGAACGAACGAACTGGCTCCCGTCCGACGCTGACCGGTGACCGTACTGCCTCGGTTGCAGGTGCTCAGGAGGGGATACCTAACGCGATACCGGATCCTTTCAGAAGGAGTTCAGCGCTCCTTAGATCGCCTCCTAGTCGAGCATTTGCCGAAAATGGGTGAGAAGATAATGGAGCTCTGTGAGTTCATAAAGAGTAGGAGGAATATCCACCAAAACATTAGCTCTATGACCAGAGGTATCAGAATGGCATGTGGCAGAGCCCAGGAGGGGAAAAGAGCGTGTAAACCAGGCAAAAAAGTCACCCAGGCGGCACAGAGGATACCTAATCTGCAAAGGTTACTCGACAAGAACGATGGAAAAAGAAGCCGCGAGGGGATGGGTGAAATACCAGGACCCCATCAGATCCCCAAAAGCATGAAACGCCCTTCTCCAAAGAAACCGAAGCAGGCATTGAAAACAGCCAAAGATATCAAAAGTAAGGCGGTAGCTATGATGCCTCCAAATGAGCTAAAGCATGAAGTGCGAGGCACGGAGGCATGGATCAAGGTTGTCTCCAAAAAGAGGAAGGAGAGGAGGCGGATACGGGCGGGGTGATCGTGATTTCCAAAAAGGGGGAAGCAACTTATGCCGACATTCTGAAGCAAGTTAAGTCGTACCCGGAGCTTAGGGATCTGGGAAACAGCGTGAACCGAATTAGATGGTCACGGAAGGGAGACCTCATGCTGGAGCTAAAGAAATCAAATGATAAAACAACGGAGAAATTCCTCGGTCAGGTGGAAAAATCCCTGGGCCAGCAGATTGAAGTAAGGACCAGACGGCTGGAGATAACTTTCGAGTGCAAGGACATCGATGAGGTCACCACGAAGCAGGATGTCCGCGCAGCACTGGAAAAGGTATTCGAGCTTCCGGGACTACAGGAATCGGCAGTTATCAGCCTGCCAGCAGAGACAGAGTCCAAAATACTAGCGGCGGGCAGAATGAAGATAGGGTGGGTCAACTGTTGGCTCAGAGAGCAAGTGGACATGAAGAGATCTTTCAGGTACCTAGACCTTGGGCGCACAGCCGCAGCATACACAAGCGCCCACGATACATCAGAGCGGTGTAGAAAGTTCGGAGGGGAGGGTCGCACGCTGTGCGAAGGAAAGGAGGGCATCGATAATCGACATATTACTGGCAGTAACAGATGTCCGGTGTTCATACCCCGAAAATCATAGCGGGTGACTTCGAAGGACAAACGAGAGAGGACGTATCCTGCTCGAGGCATTTGCCGAGTTGAATGTACTTGCCAATGTTGGGAACTCATTTACATTCAGAGGGAGAGGCCTGGGCTCAATCGTCGACCTCACGTACATGAGCACCCCATTGGCAAGGGGAACTACCTGGTATGTTAGTCAGCATTACACCCATAGCGACCAAGAAGCGATCTTTATTAAAGTCGCTGTTGGGACAAGTGGCGGGTTGAATGCTCACAGAAAGCTAGTAGGGATGCCGGGCTGGACGACGAGAGTGTTCGAGCAGGATACGTTCTCTGAAGCTCTGGCCGGTCATGACGACTTGAATGGCACGGCGACCGAAATGGCATCGAGAATCAGGCAATGGGTGACCGAGTAATGCGACGCTGCTATGCCCCGGAGACAAGAGTTTGCAAGCAAACAGACAAATTATTGGTAGAATAGCGAAATCGCGGAGCTAACAGGCTGGGCTATGGAGAGGTTGCAGGGGAAAAGGTCGCCTCAGGTGATCTGTCCACGGCTTCTATAAAAAATTGTAATTACGCTCTTTCCTCACCATACGGAGAGCAGGTATCAAACGGAGGCCCAATTAGAGGTGGATATAATACCTTGCGTTACCGAGGAAGAATTTCAGGAGGTCAGAGGAAGGATCGGCTCCGGGTTTGGATAGCAGCTTTAATAAAGCGTTAAAGTTGGCGGTGGGGACCAGACCTGATTGGTTCATAAATACCGTCGAGGCGTGCATGGCGGAAGGCGTATTTCATCCTTCATTGGGAAAGGCAAAAACTGGTGTTGTTGCCCAAACCCGGCAGGCCACCGGGGGACCCAGCATCCTATCGGCCTCTCTGTTTGTTGGACACTATGGGGAAGATGTTCGAGCGCATCATCTACAATAGGTTGGTCCCAATCGTGGAAGACGGGAATGGTCTTGCGAATGAACAATATGGGTTCCGGAAAGCTTGCTCTACTGTTGGCGTGGTGGACTTGGCTCGAGAGGCAATGCTTTCTGGCAAGTGCTGTGCCGTGGTGACGGTGGATGTAAAAAATGCATTCAAATCCGCCGATTGGGGCCGCATTAAAGTTACTTGGCAAAGCTAATCGGGAGTTATCTGTCGGACAGAGCTTCCTGGTACGGGACGGACGACGGGCCCAATGAATACATCATTACAGTGGGGGTACCACAAGGTTTGGTGTTGGGCCAATTGCACTGGAGCGTGATGTATAAAGGGGTGCTTTTGCTTCTCGTAGCAGAGGAGGCCACGTTGGTACCGGTTTTGCAGATGACCTAACCATAGTGATCGCTGCAAAATTCCCACAGGATGTGGAGTTTTACGCCACCATGTCGGTCATGGCTATAAGGTCCTGCCTCGGGAAGCCGGACTGAGCCTGGTGGAGGAAAAGACGAAAGCAGTCCTTATTACAAATCGCCGGAAAAGAAATACGATCACCCTCCGGGTTGGAAGTCTTTCTAAGATTTTTTAACACCTCCGTGTATTAAAAAAAGCGTAACATAAAATAGATCTGTGCCAGCCACGACGGGACTCCGACTGGTCTCCAAGTTAATCCATATCCAAAGAGGAGTGTGGGACTATGCCTATCCTCAGTAGCACACAAGTAATGTGGTACCCTTAAGTTTGGGTGGACCAGAACGGCCTCAATTCCTCAATTTATTAAGATTTTCGGATGGTTCTCTGGTGGTTGGTAACAGTCAACTTGAAAGGTCGAAAGGCTTTAACCCTAGATTTTCAGTCCCCTGAGCTTGAATGACAATCCCAAACAATCCTGTTTTATAATCTACAATTTGAAAATCTTACGTGAACTCAGAACGCTCTTGACCCGACAGTCTCACTCCATCGTAGTGTTAAAATTCAACCATAACCGGAGTTGAGACTAGAAGCTAACGACATTGAACTGAGTCATGAAAAAATGCTGCCTCCACTGTGTCTCAATCGAATGTATTCATATCAATTGGAATATAAAACGTGAATTTATTTAAAATCATCATAATCACGCTTGAGAACATTAAGACAAAAATGCATACCTTTGTTACCTGTCACTGGATACAAATATCCGTACCCATACGTGTGTTTGTCAGTTTCATTTTCACTTCTTTTGCGGCGACAATGGCACATTTTCTGGCTTTGTATCCATGCCTTTTCCTCAGATATTTTGGTGTGTGAATGACATTTAATTTTTTTCTGTTTGTCGGAGGAGGTGGAAAAAACTAACAAGCGAAAAAATAATAAAGCACTTTCACCGAAATAACGACAGATTGTGTAATATCTCTTATGCCTACATCATGTCTTCTCTTTGACTGCACAACAAATCCACCTCATCATCATCCGCCGATCTTTTGGGTTGATGAAAAAAGATATTTAAACGAACGGACAGAAAAAAAGTGAATCAAGTTAAGATTTATGAAAGGCAGTTTTTGAGACGTTTTTTTCTGATAAAAGGTATTAAATTTTATGGAAAATTATAGCCCGAACGTGGGTTTTCAAGGGTGGTCAGCGAACGTGGTGGCCTTTCCCTTTCTTGTTAATCAAATCTTTTGAGTACACTCACTTTCCAAAATCTTGCTCGAGTTATCTGGACAGTTATACGGAAGTACGTTGTTTGCACACAAAATAGTTATCGAAACACTTTTATTTTCTCTACAATCGTTTCTGACTATTACGGATTCATTTGAATTCAGTGAGCCTATCGGTGACCTAGAAACCTCTCAGGTGAGCGAGCATAGTTTTAATTGGATACTTTGCTTAGCTTTTATTGCGGGAAATGATGAAAATGCTTTGTTTCCAGTACAAACTAGATAGTTTCTTGCATCTAGATTACAAGAAGGCTACTCAGATGCTGGCTGGACGTGGGTTTTTCAGCAGAGTTGACGCATGAACTAGATTTTGTTAGCCAAATTTCAAAGTTCCTGTATGAGTAATAAAAGATATTTCTGGTTCGGGCTAAAGATTTTTATTTTCGCAGATGACGTCTTTCAGGAACCAGTTATTCCCTCTTTTAGTGCGATGTCTCCTATATTGACCAGGAATTTCTCTTCCTGAGTTTTTATGTCTTCAATCTATCTATATGGCCTGACGGATATCTGAAACTTCTTGGAAAAGATATCTCCCCAACTTTTTGTAAACTTTTGTAAGAAGTTTCAATTAAAATGTAATATATATATGCCCACGCATGTAAGAATCTTTGACTGTATGAAGCTATCTACAAATGGATCGGAAAAAATCTATTGTTCCCAAAAATAAATCGACCTTTATCATCATTTTGGTCAAATGCAGATCTCCATTAGTCCTCAAATTATTATTCACTTTCAAGAAAAAAATTGGATACATAAACACATTCTGTACAAAGCTGTCAGTTCCATTTCCAGGCATTCTGTCCCCCACCCCCAAACTTCTTAAATCTCTCCATCAAACTTTCGAAAAAGTCGTTCGTTTACATGATGTTTTCAGTAAATGAGTTTTCGATATTTTTTCAAATATTTCCCTAAAGGGAAAGTTTTCAACTTTTGTACCCCATAAGCGAGCGGACTTCATCTATTAGTCCACGCAATGAAAATTAAAAGCAGCCACTAATGGATGCACAAATGCAGCTGGAAAAGCTGAAACGAACGCTGATGCAATCCATTAGGAAGAAAAAAAACACAATTTGCCGGAGTTGAATGACTTTCTCCCGTTCGGAGATGGAATAATTTCATGGTTACCAGATTTGGTAGTCATTTGGATTCCGATGTAAAATCAGAGGAGGTGGAGTGAGTCATTTTTGAAAAAAGATATTGAATATTTATGAGATGCAACCTGTTCTTCTGGGAATTGGGTAGTCAGATTTTTTCTGCAACCATGATGGGAATATTGTATAGGTTCAGTTCCGATAGTTGCTTACCGCCTTGGAAGGTGTTGTGAAAAAAGCCTTACTAAAATTCAGTTATAGTCTCTGCCTATTTTTGTCAATCGGGGGTGGAAAAGTTCAAAACGATACCGTTGGTTTCTGCCATCTAGTTATGTCAGACTTTTAGTCACTAAAATCACCTCCTTCTCCTTCGCTTACCTCGCGTGACAGCTATTTCGCCTCAGCCACAATTTCCACCACCGTCCTGTGCCCGGCGAATCTGGGACAGGTAAAAACCACATACTCCACATTCTCCGCAATCATACCGCATGTCAGGCAATGTGGGGAGTCGTCATACCTGAAGCGATGAAGATATGCGCGAGACACTCCGTTTCCGTTTAGTAATTGGGTTAGGTTGTAACTAACTAATCGTGCTTGCAAAAGTAACAAGAACGAAGACTGGTTAAATTTCAGGAACTCACAACGTGAATATAAGAGGCTCGTGAGGTGCTCGAAACGAGACTCCTTTAGAGCGTACTGTCAGGAACTGGAAGGCGAAAGGGAGACTTTAAGGCTGTGCAGAGTCCTCAAAAGGGATGAGTCGGTCAAGTTGGATTCTCTTAGAAAACCCGACGGTACTTTCACGAGCTCCAGACTGGACTCAGTACAGACCCTCCTGGAAGTACACCACCCGGGAGAACGGGTGAGAGAAGTGGTAGGGGGAGAGTTGACGGTTCTTGCAACCCCTTCAACACGCAAGCGTTGCAAGGGGAACTGGAACACTGCGAAAGCGGTTGCTACTCATGAAAAGGTGAGAGCTGCCATACTGTCCTTTGAACATTTCAAAGCACCTGGCATGGATGGCATCTATCCGGCAATGCTAAAGGAGGGTATGGAGCATTTAGAGCGACCTCTAAGAAATATTTTTCGAGGATGTCTTGCTCGGGGCTACGTGCCTTCTTCTTGGCAACAGGTTAGGGTAGTTTTCATACCGAAACCTGGGAAAGATGACTATTCTAATCCAAAGAACTTCAGACAGATCAGATTGACTTCATTCTTGCTGAGAGGTTTGGAGAGACTGGTGGAGCGTCAGATTCGTGGAAACGCACTTAGGTCACACCCACTTAGTGAAAACCAACATGCTTACCAACGTGGAAAGTCCTGTGAGTCTGCTCTTCATTCTTTGGTCACAAAGATAGAGGATGCAACTTTGAATGGTGAGTACGCGATGGGGGTGTTCGTGGACATTGAAGGGGCTTTTGACTGTGCGCCTTTTCAAAAACTTTGTGATGCCGCCAGAGCGCATGGTGTTGATGATGCTTTAATTAAGTGGATCCATGCTATGCTAACGCAAAGATTGTTGTGCGCTGAGGTAGGGGTCGATCTCTACCTAACTACAGAAGCGATGAAGGGCTGCCCCCAAGGAGGTGTGCTTTCGCCGCTTTTGTGGAGTATGCTGATCGACTCACTGCTATGCGAACTGCAAAATTTGCCAATACATGCTCAAGCTTATGCTGATGACGTGGCTATACTTGCTGTTGATCGCGATCTTGGAACGGTGTGTAGGAATATACAACGTGCCGTTGATTTGATAGACAGCTGGTGCCTTAGACATGGTTTGTCAGTTAATCCAAATAAAACCACAATGGTTTTATTCACAAAAAGGAGAAAACTGGATGGACTTTGTCTCCCTGAGATGAGGGGTGCTACCCTTCAACTCTCCGAAGAAGTGAAATATCTGGGGGTCACTCTAGATAAAAAACTTCTTTGGAACAAACATGTAGAGGTAAAGATGAAACGAGCTCTCACAGCTTATGGGCTGTGCAGACGGACCTTTGCCTCGACATGGGGACTCAGGCCTCATGTAGTAATGTGGATATACGTTCCCATCATTAGGCCGATGTTCGTATATGCATCCGTAGCGTGGTGGGTTAAGGTGAGACAAAAAGGTTTTCACCGTAAACTAGATGCACTGCAAAGAGCTGTTTGTCTGGGTATAACTGGTGCCATGAGCACGACATCCGGCGTAGCTCTGAATGCACTACTCAATTTGCAGCGCCTGGATATATTTATTCAAAGCACTGCAATGAGAGCAGCTCATAAGCTAATTCGATTAGATCTATGAGGAAACAACGGATGTGGGGGCACAGAGCATTGGAAGAGTTACTGGGACCACTAAATCCAGTTCTTACAATGCCTTCCGATTCTCGTGTCCCCATACATCTGTTTGGTAGAAGATATGTGGTTCCCCTGAAGCGTAGAGAAGACTGGGAAGACCCAGAGGAATGCGTGGCGGGATATACGGAAGTCTTCTACACCGATGGCTCAAAAACAGAAGAGGGTTCTGGAGCCGGAGTCTACCTCTCGAATAAAAACGAGAAGTGGGCTTTTCCTTTGGGACAATATGCAACGGTTTTTCAAGCCGAAGTTTATGCAATCCTAAGGGTGGCAAACTGGGTGATTGACGAGCGGTTGAAGGGCAGGCGCATCGCAATCTGCAGTGACAGTCAAGCTGCACTGAGGGCATTGAGCAGTCCTTTGGTCACCTCGAAAATCGTTCAGGAATGCAGAAACCGTTTGAACTCTATGTCTAGATTCAATATGGTGGAACTACTCTGGGTACCTGATCACTGTGGCATAGAGGGAAATTAAATCTCGGACGCTTTAGCGAAAGAGGGGTCAATCTTCCCTATGCCGGGACCGGAGCCAGCAATTGGGGTATCAGTAGCATTGGCTAAATCTGTTTTCAAAAACTGGGAACAAGTTTCCCATAACGACAGGTGGCAGAGCTTAAATGCTGCTCGACACACCAAACTTTTCCTGCCAGAACCCAAGATACGTACCGCAAAGTTTATCCTGTCGAAAAGCAGGAGGACTTGCAGGTGTATTGTGGGCATTCTGACAGGCCATAATTCACTAGCTGGGCACATGTTCAGAATAGGAATTACCGAAGATGATACGTGTCCCTCCTGTAATGAGGAAGCGGAATCCACGGAGCATTTCCTATGTGAATGCCCCGCCTATGGACGCATCAGGCATCAGATCTTTGGTGCCGATGTCCTCCTATTGCGACGGGTAGCATCACATCCACCAACGGAATTCCTGCGATACGTTAACGAATCCGGAATATTCCGTTAGACGGGGGACGCGAGTACAATGGGCCAACACGGCCTGAGTGCTCAGAAGCTGTAGCTTCTCCCCCACCATACACACACACACACACAACTAACTTCTTCATATATATATATACATGGTTGCCATTTACACCTTGGTGGGTGCAGTGCGTTAAACATAACTACGCGCAATCATTTGCGGTTGCCTGAAATGTATTTTAGCTCCCCCCACGATTTCCTGAGATGCTGGCGCTCATTCTCTACTGTTCTGCACCAAGTGCCTTTGGGGCGACCCAATCATCAACTATTCTGGTAGAGTGGATACATCGATCTATTATAGAAGTAGATACATGGCAACGTCACCCCTCCTTAATGTGCCACCTATTTACTGCCACTTCCGCCTTTCGATCACAATGCGTGCGGGTGCCAGTTTTGCGCATTGACCAAGTTCTTCGTTTGTAATACAAAACAGTCTCAACTTGTTGTTAAGATAACTGCATTTCCAGATTTTAGACAGGGTAGCGAAAGCGGATCTAGCCCTCTTAATGCGTCGGGCAACATCCAGCTCGGTGCCATTGTCACCAGGAACCATGCTTCCTAGATATACAAATTGTTCGACAGCTTCGATGCTTTGCCCAATAATGGAGATAAGGAGGGTGCGATGATCTTGGTTTTATTAGTGTTTGTCTGCAGGTCAATGCAGGAGGATCCTGAGCGAAAACCAGCCAGCTCTCTGTCATCAAGCTTATGTTCTTTGATATATTACAGGACTAGGGGGCACGCAGATA
Source organism: Hermetia illucens (assembly GCF_905115235.1). Classification (NCBI taxonomy): domain Eukaryota; kingdom Metazoa; phylum Arthropoda; class Insecta; order Diptera; family Stratiomyidae; genus Hermetia; species Hermetia illucens. Next base: position 18,082,960 of record NC_051851.1, on the reverse strand, counting down.
CACCTCCAAATGTCACACTCAGAAGGGCTACCCTTTTTTCGAATCTTAGCGATCATCCCCCTGTTTGACTGTCTGGGAAAGATCTCTGTTTTCCATGATTTCAGTGCCAGTGAAAGCAGCAGATCTGCAGCAGCTGGAAGTGCAGTGGTAAATAACTTTACGGTGAGACTGTCAAGCCCAGTGGCTTTACTTCGTTTGAGTGCATTGATGGCCGAAATGATTTCTCTTCTGCTTAGAGGAACAGTCCATATCCGCATGTTACGATGACTAGCTATTAGGAATCTCACCAAATGTGGTACGGTTAAGAACCGTAGTAAAGTATTCTTTCCATCTGCAATGCACTTAATCGACATGGGCCTACTTGCTTTATGTTCCAATGTCGAGGTTCCTACAAGAGCTGCAGCTCCTGAGATAAGGAGGTGACAGCTTTGCTTTAAACCTCCTATATTCGACAACATTGTAGTAACTCCGGATACCGCATATTACTAAACTCTAAACATGTGTCTAGAAGGTTAGTTTTTGGTTAACCATGTGTTCTGGGTAATTGAGCGTTGGATGCGAATATATAGTTTGTTCGCCAATTCTTAATCAATGTTTCCTTCCTTCGTTTGATGACTAGAACTCCTTCGGTTTTATGCTCTGGAACCCTGAGATCAGCGTCTTCAAGACAAGATTAAAGTTCTCAAACTACCACGTTTGTGAAAATTTTGATCTATTTTATATCTTGTTTCATGATAGTTACTCTGATACTATTTGCGAAGCCAATAACGATCACTCCTTTGTGGGGTTCTAATGTCAATATTCAGTTACACATTATTATCCGCAACAGAAGACAGAAGACCGATTGTTTTGGAACCCCACATGTTGTTCGATACGTGTCAGGTCCAGAATCCTAGAATCCGAACTGCCCACCCGAGAGAACATCCTATCTTTCAGTGGTGGGCACAAGCATATTGTAGAAGACCCATTCAAAAAGTTTGGCAATACCTTCAATAGACATGCAAAGGCCTTTTAGCTTCTGAATTAGCACTAGCTTCTGTTGCTTCCGGGAAAATCCCGCCACGCCAAAAAAATATTTCGGCAAATTAATTTGGAATAGTTTTGGCGGTCACTAACAGAACTTTATTCGGGATGTCGTCTAGGCTTGGAGCGTTATTTTCGGTAATATTCTTCGCGGCCTTCAGGCACCCGGCATCGGTGGTTGCCTCAGAAATTTAACCGGGATCTGTCTGAACAATGGGCAGGTTCGATTGGAACTTATGGGAGAAGAATATTAACGACATCTTGCAATAAATCAGGGTTATTGATAAGCGGACAGCATTCGTTTTTGATCGATGATAGTCTCTTGATGATGGTGAGTCTCTCGCGTCTAAAAACGGGACAATTCGTACCAACTGGTCCTCTAAGTTGGGGGTTTGGCAGGGCTGACAATCCTATACAGAAAATTGACATTACGAAGCCACAGAAGGAGCCTCGGACAGGATCGAATTTGAAACGACGAACCCCGCAACGAAAACGGACTAACGATTTCCACATTTTCTTATGGAGCTTTCATGCCCTGTACCGACCGAATTCTACTCAGCAGCTAGCCGATACCCTATCCCAATATAAGGCTGATGTAACAGCGTTGCAAAAGATGCGCTAGACAGGGACCGGTTTTTTGGAAAAAAGTTGCTGCACCATATATTATAGCGACCATCCAGTAAACTCTGTGCTCGGCGTAGGTTTCTTAGTCAGCCAAAAAATGAAACCTCCTGTTATCGGCTTCGAAAACAGAAGCGAACCGCGGCGATTGCGAGACAAATTTAGAAATATAAACCTCATTCACGTTCACTACCCTGTAGAGGTAACTTCAGAGTCGGAGAAAGATACCTTCTACTAGGCGTTGAGCGGACCCTGGAAGCCTGTCCCAAGTATCATATCAAAATCATACTTGGAGATTTCAACAACCAAATAGGCACGGAGTCCGTATTCAGGCGATATTTTGGCTCTTATAGCTTACATAAGGATACCAAAGATAACGGGCTGCGGATTAACCAGTTTAGCAGTATCGCAAGAAATGGTTGTTGGAAGTACGTGGTTTGCGCGGAAAGCGGTCCACAAACAAACGTGGCTCTCCACATGGGGCTACTTTCAGCCAAATTGACCACATGCTGACCGAATGCCGCTATCTCTCAGCCTTGATGAATGTAAGAACATATAGGGGGCCAATATAGACTCGGACCACTATTTCGTTGGCATAGTGCTCCGAGCTCGAATTACGGCACTACCTACAATCCCCTCTGACAATCCGGTGAGCCATTAACAACACAACCCATCGTAACATCTGTAATGGAGAAATGGATGTCGCAATAACAGCACCTAACAGATGTCTTGGAGATAAATCATCGACAAATGATCTTCTTCAACCAGCTGAAGAGTGTGATCATTGATACGGCCACAAACATACTTGGCCACAGCCGTAAGAAAAGTCGGACCGGCTGGTTTGACGATGAATGCAAGCTAGTTACGGAACGGAAGAATGCTGTATACCGAGTAATGTTGCATTCTCAAAGAATGCGGGCGCTCGAGAAGATTTATCAGGAACTCCGACGTGCGGAGAAGCGAATTCCCACACGGAAAAAGCAAGGATAACCAACAAGTCTGTGAACTCGAAAAGCAGAGAGAGTAACCGCACCAGGCGCGCAAGTTTTACCAACAAGTCAGCAGGATGAAGCCTTATGCACGTCGATGGTCATCCTATCGAGACAAAGAGGGAATTTTGATTTCCGACAGAGTATTGATGAAGTATAGTTGAGTATTTTGATGAAAAATATCGGCGAAGTGGATTTCCCACCAGCTGAAGACGACGGAAAAATGTTGCCACCGCCAAACATGGAAGAAACAGTCCATGCAATCCATTGGGTTAAAAACCATAAGTCGCCAGGAGCCGATGGGTCGAATTGGTTAAATATGGAGGCGACCAACTATACCAAGCGAATCAATGCCTGCAATTATAAAGTTGCCACCTTGAGCATGATTTCGATACTAAATACGGAACTATGTGGTTTCAGTCTTCTAATTAGACGGACGGAGACATTGAGTTCCTGAGATGGAACAAGCATTTCCGGCGAAGTTCAGATCCATCTGGATGAAAAAGGCTATAGCATGCGCCCTTTTCTCCCTATAACGTTATGCCCTCAGAGTTGGGGCTAAAGAATACACTGAAAGTCTTCCCTGCTTACCGTAAGAGGCGACTAAAAGGGATAGAAATTTGCGTTTGGTAACTTGCAAATTTTGAATTTTTTTGGCCATCGAAACGTCAAAAACGCCTCGAATAGTAGCTGACCTCACGGAAATGATTTTTGACTTTCAAAAACGGCCTATGAGTGATTTCTGGAATATACACACGCTCCCCGACAACAGTAGCGAGCGCCCTCAGAGTGCTCACTTTCTCCAACTTGAGCTGAAATTCCAACGATATAAGCTGGATATTCCGGATCCCAGCAAAGTAAGATGGTGGGACTCTAGAGAGTACTTCTTCCTCTCTTGCGACAACTTACTTTTGTACTCTGTAAAGCTAAGTGGTAGCAGACGCGAATCCGGTGTCGGGTTGTTTCTGACGTTAGGAGCGAGCAGCGCTCTCTTGGCCAGGAAACCGGTTTTTGGGAGACTGTAAGATTCCGGTCCAGGTTAAGCAGCATTACAATTATACAATGCTGCCAACGGAGACTTCCGAGATAGTGAAGAAGCCTGCTTTCTACGAGTAATTAGAAGCACTTCAGGTGTTGGAGAGCTGCGACCCCCTAAGTTCATCATCGACCGCTTCTATGATCCAACTGTCGTACGGCAGTGGATAGCTATCTTGCTGATTAGACGGCAGATACACTAATACAAAGCCTGAGAATATCGATGAACAATGGGTCGCCATACAAAATGCTCCTTTCTCGGGTGTACAGGTCGTCGGCCACGTCCCGAAAGGGCATCATAAGCTCTGCCTGATCGGGGATTCGTCGAAAAGGATCAATGAACGGAAGAGGTTAAAGGCTCCATTGACTGCTGCGAGCGATGGCGGGAATGACTCTTTCAAACTGCAATACGGAGCGAAATTCCGAGAAGTTCACCGAGAATTTGCTATTGTGGTTGTCAGGGAAGCGCAAGATGCCGCAGAACGCAATGATTTCGGAAGTATATACGCATCACGAAAGAACTTGCATATTGTCACGAATCTTTCGATGGACCTTTGAAGTTCGTCAACGGTCAACTTCTAATCCATGATGACAAGCAACTGAACATGCGAAAAGAAAATTTTCCCACGGTTCTTAACCATGTCAGATGTGGTGAAGCTTCGCCTCTTAAGGATGAAATGGATAGACACCGTAATATGCGGATATGAGCTACTCCTCCAAGCAGATGAGAAATCATTTCGACCATCAGTACGCTCAAGCGAAGTAAAGTCGCTGGGCTTGACGGTTTCCACGCGAAGTTATTCATAGCTTCACCTGCAGTTACTGCGAATCGGCTACTTCTACTTGTGGCGGAAACCTTGAGAATCCGAAACCTTTATCAGAGAACAAGACGATGATTGTTAAGATTCCAAAGAAGAGCATCAGTTTTGAGTGTGACAATTGGAACGGTATCTGCGTGCACCTGACCGCTGGAAAGGTAATAGCTAAGATACTGAAATGCATCAAAGAACATCTCCAAAGCTTGATCGACACAGAGCAGGCCGATTTCCGTTCGGGATCACTCCTGCATGAACTCATCAATACCTACGTATTATTTTAAAGCAGTGCGTTTGCTCTCTAACCGGTTCATGAACCTTGGCCTTGGCTCTGGATTTGGAAAGTGAGACAAGTACAGTTGAACGGAAGATTGATACCAACAAAACCAAGGTTTTTATTCTGGCGGGCACACCCAATCTTCATGTCTGGATTAATTGGAGGCGCATCGAAGGCATTGATCATTTTCTATAGATATATGATATATAGATAGGAAGCGTGGTTTCTAACAACGATGGCACCGAACTGGATGTTGCCTGAGGGTACTAACAGCGCTAAATCGTCAATTTGATTGCCAGCTACTCCATGCAATTGAATCTCCTCTCTCAAGATGGCCGACGAGTGGGTCACCATAAGGACACTTGACGCAGAACAGTAGAGAGGGAGTGCGGGAGTCCATAAATTTATCTGGTTGGCGTTAATTTAATGTTATTCTACGTATTAAGAAGACTAATGACTTTGCTATTTTGATAAGCTTTCTCCACGCTAATATTTTTTCTGTTTTCCCGTCATTTTTATGTCTTCTATTCTGGGCCGACACAATCTTAATTGAAGGACTATTTGGGTATATGGACCTGATACTTGAGGACATGCTGATCAGAAGGCACAAGTGGGAGTGAAAACGTCACACCTTCAAAACAGGCCGTAAGTCATTGAGATGGAATCAGTATCCTTGTATGGCCAACGAGTGGGTCTTGGAAAATCATGAAAAATAATGAGTGCAGGCTACACCGAGGAAATGGTGTAGGTAATTGGAACGCATTTTCGTGATGGTATATAAAGCGATGGTATGTAAAGCATGTTTTACACCCTATGCGTCAGGTAGGGTTGACTGAACACTGGTAACCTGTCTGCGTCTCCGTTCACTAAAATAACAGTACTCTGAGGCTTAAGGGTTTAAACCACAAGTGAAAATTTAGTCGCATAGTCGAGACTAAAGTGACAAAGATCGATTTAGGCCATGACACCATAAATAGGGATTTCAAATTATGATAGAAAAGCCCTTATTGATTGGCAAGTTCTTCCAACTTCAATTGTTTAGAATTCTGCACTCAAATGACAGAAAAGAATCGTTGGATGGTTTTCAGGGTGGCACCTTTGATAATATGTCAGGACCCAATGGCCGAGAGATTGGCTTTTTGTGATATCATCAGGAAACCCTCATCCACACAGTGTGCTAATCCCGATAAGTAGGTAGAAATCTACAGGAATGTAGGAGACAGTTCAGAAGTGGGTTCGTATGGGCAAGAATAGACCCATATACGTCCGGCCCAGACGACATACCAAACAAAGTCCTTAAGCTGGCTGCTAAGTCGAGGTCAGACATATTCGTACAGTTGTTTGAAGCATGCTTGACGGATGGAATCTTTCCCGAGACATGGAAAAGACAAAGATTGGTGTTGCTGCCTAAATCTGGTAAGCCTCGTGGTGAACCATCATCCAACAGACCTATATGCCTACGGAGAAAATGTTAGAGAAAATAATCTTCAACAGATTGCTCCCGGCTGTAAAAAGTCTGGGACGCTTATCAGACCGATAAATTCGGCTTCCGTACGGCCAGATCAACGGTCGACGCCATCAAACTGGTCACTGGTTTAGCTGAAAATGAGCTGCACGGAAGGGGCGACAGTAGCAAGTATTGTGCTTTGATTACCCTTGATGTGCAAAATGCGATCAACTCTGTCAGTTTGAAACTTATAAGGCTATTGCTGGTCGTGAATGTTGGAGTGTTTCCTATTTTGTATATCTCGAACTTGTTGCGATTGGTGTCACCGCTTCCCCAGACTTCGTGATGGGCGTTGGAATTGCAGCCGAGAAGAAGTGGCAAGGCCTTCCTCTCACAATAGTTTGCCATTCTAACGACTAGCTCCGGTGCAATCCAGATGTCGTACCCTGGGAAGTAGCCCGATGCCGCGACTGTCTCTTAAGTGCTCCCCCGGATTCCAGTGAGACTTGTATAGCCACGAGGCTCTCTCTCAGGAACTCTGAAAAACATATATATTTTAAATTACATTGAAGAATGATGCAGACTCTTGGTTTTTTGCAAGAGAGGTTCCAGATTACCTGCTTCATCCTTGCAAATCGTAGATCCACCCCCAGTACACTCAGGACTGCTGAGCCAGCACTATTCCAATGTTCTCCTTGGAACTTGCCTTTAGAATTATTGAAAATGCAGTTTTCGCATGGTGGAGGGTTACCTGAACTATCTTAGTGCTGGCAATTAGCTCTGTTATTATTTGGATCTCTTCTCCACTGTCGGAGTATCACCCGCCTTCTCCGACATGACGCTTTACTGCATGTCGCTGTCTACCCTAAGCCCTAGAAGTTCTAGGTCTAGATCGTCTAGTTTCTGTTCTTCACTGGGCAGAAGGTCTACTTCCCTGATTTATCTATTCCTTTACGCCTCTATGGCCTCCAAAATTCATTCGTTGACCTCGGCAAGTTTTCCACCCGATGACTCCTCCGAAGTGTCTTTCCTTGGCTTTTCCTTCTGCACGTATATAGGTATATTGCCAAATCGATAGTTGAAATGGCAAATCCGACGTTTGATTGCCCCCAGGAATCGGTCATCTATCCCGATCATGAGGAGTTTACCGTTGCCCTCCTTGCCTTGCTTCTGAAGACTCTCCTTAATCGCGAATGGAGATCCTCATTCTGAGTGATTTATTGCGTCTCTATTGTTGCTGCTTTCTGAGAAAACACTATCACCATGTGCACTCCTGGTATATTATTCCCACACAATTCTGTTCCTTCGCAACCTGGCAATTTACTAACTATAGTCCATAGCCATTTCGCAGTGTCCTCCGTCGCGCAGTCCACCAGTGTGACCAGCTAGAAAGCGTATCCCGGTCAACACAAGTTTCGCAGTCTATCCCTTGCACATTTGCCTGACGATAAGGTCATCGTTAGTTTTCTGCTCTTGACGAGTGAGTAATTGTCGGGAAACGTTTTTGGCAGTATGGTCAGTCGAATGCACTTGACCGCACTAGCACAGCTAAGGGCGGGTTTCCTGATTCCTACCTTCACCCCTGACCTACCCGGTTTTTTTGTTGGTTGTTGTCCTCGCAGTATAACAATGTTGACCTTAGACCCACTGCTTGGCGTGTCCCAACTTCTCCCTTTTCAGATGTAATCACCTGCCTCTCACTATTTCGGAGATGTACCTCCGCCTGGTTGGTCAGTTTGTGTGCGGTACGGGGTCCCGCTTGTGTAGGTGATTGTAGTTTTCTTTGTTTTTATACGTGTACTCATTTGATTCCTACGAGTATGGGGGTTAGGACATTCACCGTAGCACGGTAAGATCGAACTTATTTGCTGGGACGATCAGGTATCAGTGAGGCTCCGTTCGAATACAGTCAGTTACCCCCGACTGCAAACTATCCAATGAGCACGGTTAGCATGACACCCTGGAGCGGGGGAGATGTTTTTCGACTCCCTAATCTAGATCCGTAGCATTTTGTTAATAGAAGGATCACCTCGTGCAGGGTGTGGCTATCACCAGTCAATAAGACGAGATGCTTGGTCCCTGGAAAACCACATATCACCTTAGAAGAGAGGCAGCTCACTCTCAGAGAGAGATTGGTTGACCCCAGGGAGTATCCTGCAGTGCACTTCTTGACTCGCAACTGTGAATGAATACCTGTTTTCTAAATGACCGTAACAAGATCCTAACCGTCGTGACATCAAGGTCTCGGTCTTATGGATATTTCATCGTAAAATATCCTAGCCGCCTTGTGATAACCCAGTGCCACAGATGCTATAAAATCGATCCCATGGCTCTTGAACCAGAAAAATGTGAGGGCCGTCCTGAAACTATCAACTCAATTTTCTCTTTTATCAAGCGTTTATTTCTTAGGACACAGTAAGTTACAGTACATAAGTAAATTCATTTTCTAGGTTTGAAATTCGTCCAAAATCCACCTTCCGGTTTAAGTGTAAAACCAGTTTCGTCCGAGGATATCGGAATGCAGGACCGTGGGGAAGCCTCGAAAGTGAACTTTGATAGTAAATGGAAGATAATGGCCTTCGTTTCCATCAAAACAAATCTGGAGCCTGAAAGTGGTTTGAATTTTAGATTCTTCTTCGTTGATCCTAGATTAAAATCTAATCTCTAACCAGTTACCAATACAATTTCTTGGACCCACTCCAAATGGTAGATATGTGAATGGTTGTATTTGGTCTTTATTTTCCGGACTAAATCGCTCGGGATCGAATTTATCTGGATTGGGGAAGTAGTCTGGGTCTTGGTGGAGCCCAACAATGGGTATTGAAATGACATCTCCTGGATACAATTTGACTCCTTCGCCTTCCTTATCGCCAATCAGATAAGATTTGTTGCAGACACGATCGGCGGCTATTGCCGGGGGCCATTTTCTCAGTGTTTCTGATATAACCATATCCATGTACTGTATTCGTTGAAGGACTTCATATGTTTAAGGTTTATCTCCCATATCTTCACGAACTCGATCAATTTCTTCAATCAGCTTTTGTTGTCTTGGGATAAGTTCACTATGAAATTGCTAGCTTGCCCTTGGTTTCTCTCGGCGGATTCTTAGCATGGTGATGGTAAGTGCTGCCCAGGTTACTTAATCCGTATGCTACGGGGTATTCGTGTGCTGTCTCCAGTTTTTCCTATCGAAAAGTCGCGACTTCGGCCCCACGTGCTAGGTGATACAGGATACAGGGTACTGTGGACTGAGAGATAATTCCTCTATTTTATGCAGAGGACCTCACTCCTCAGTTGGTTTGCTTGGAGGTGCCAAGCCGGACACTGTGTACTCTTATATTTACCAGCAGGACCTCGATATAGATGTAAGAGGGACACACATCCTCTCATAAACTGCCACCTTAGAAGATTTCTTTTTGTTTTAGAGCACCCAATTTTGTGCGAAAACATGGGTCGTTTACTTTGAATCCTCATGATTAGTGCGGAGAGCAAATTCGACATGAAGGACGTTCCCTGAAAATTTGGTCAATCCTGAGAGTGGAGTGTATTTCTGAAATGTTGATTTTTTCCCATTACTATTTTTCAACACCAAAACATGGACTATAACCTACTTCCATAGGGTGTCCTCCGCTGTATGGAACATTGAACAGAAATTAATCAAGTGAAACCACGTCCAGTGCTGAAATCTACAATTGGTTTTGCTGAGTATGCGAACCTATTACCAGAATTTCTCGGCAGTCTACACTTAAGGACTCATTAATTCCCAAAATATTCAGTTCTGGTACGTTTAGCCAGACATTCTGCTGAGGTCATCATTGATATATTCGCTTGAATCTACTTCTATCGAGGAAGAGTACAGTCCCAATTCTACTGTTCATGGTCCTCGTATTCGTCCTGAAATTCCTCTACATCATCCATTAAATGAACAAACATGCAATCCTGTCGACTGTCGAGAATCAAGCAATAGCCAGACTCCAGTAAATATTTACCGCATTAATTTTAATGAAATCAAGATAAATTCACAACACATCCAATTCAACTCTGTTTCAATCTTTCTCCATTTTTGGTATTTTCCAGTGTCCAGCCTGAATGTCCTGAATACGCCGCCTGTTCTTCGTGTGGACCGCGACTGGCGCATCCTGGAAACCGAACCGATTGGTTCAATGATAACACGAGTACGTGCCGACGACGAGGAGGATGACCCTTTGGTGTTTGGTCTAGATCGAAAGCGCTTTTTGGAGGGCGGAGGCGAAGTAATCGGACCTGATAAATTACCCTTTCGGATAGATTCTGATACGGGTGTTGTTTATCTGAATGAAAGTCTTGCCGGACGGGTAAGTTATGGAACTTGATTTAGGAAAGAAGTTCATTTGATTAAAATTGTGAAAATTTGTTGGGAGAAGGAGTAAGGACTGGTGTCAAATGAGCTTCAATGGGGGGAGAAGTTGCGGGGTTGCTATGTGAGGTTAAACGTCTGCCAACGAACTTCTGACATCCAATTTCGCATTGAGCTCAGGATGAGTAAAAACTAACTTTGTTTTCGACTTGAAATTCATACCCAGTCTGGTTGCTCTGAACTCTGCAAATTTGCACAGCATTTCGTATGCATGACAGCGGCTGCTTTTCTAAACTTTTGTTTCGGTTTTTTTTAGGGTGGAGAGGATTTTCCTCTGTACGTAACAGCGTCCGATGGGCACCTAACAGCAAAAACTGAAATGCACGTATCTATTCTACCAAAGAACGCTACAAGGATTTGGAATTCGCGTACTCCGTCATATACCCCAAAAGCGAACAATTTTTCGCACCTATTCCCTCCGTTTCACCGCTTGCCCGGCATCAATCCACCCTCATCGGGGGCAACATTTCCATCACAACTGATGCCGAATTTCAATCCAAATCCTAACCTTAATTTCTACACACCCGTCTATAACGGACGACCGCCATTCCTCAATATTTCACCAGATGGCGAGAGTGGCGAGGAGAATCCTGCACCGTCAACGGCTCAGGATACGGAATCAAATAGCAATAATAGTCATGAAGGTGGCTCGAGGACCAAGCTGACGGCAGTGAAAACTGACGACAACCTCACGTGGCCATCGCAGCAGAGCAACGCAAGCAAAGAAAACACTAGTCACGGTACTCGCAAGAACAACAAGGACGACGCCGACGGGAGCGTCATTAATGGCGGCCGTGATGGTCGAACTTCAAATCAGACAGAAAAGACAGATGGGTCCTCGCCGCCACCCTTGCTACCGTCGTCCTCATCGGGAACGCTTAAAGCTGTCATCCCTGCCATAATTACAATTTGTGGCATTTTTCTGGCTGCTGGCCTAATTGTCCTGTTTATTTATCGGAAGCGATTGTGTGCTATTGGCAAGTCGCTCAAGAAAAAGAGCAAGGAGGAGATGGCGAAGAAGTCGAACCAAAGCAACCTCAGCAGCAATATCACGTCGGACGATAGCCGCAATTCGATGGTTATGCAGCATTGGAACGGGCCGCTGGCCTTCTCAAATCGCTATGTTCCCTGGGAACGTGAAAATCAACATCCTCTGGTAAGTTGGCCATTTGTCGAGTTTGTTATTTCGTCATTATTGTTATTTGCCCACTCCTGATTCCGCTTGTTATTGTCGTTTTCTGGGGGATGTTTGAGTAGCGACGGTCCCTTTTAGTTTGTAAGAATTTTACTTAATTTTCGCACAAGAGCGCGCACATTCGTTAGAGTTTTCAACATGAAATTGACAAGGGACTTAATGCAAAGTTAATTAAATCGCCTGGGCTTGGTCCGTATTTTTACTCCGCAGCCATAATTTACGCAGTAAACTGAAAACAAAACAAACCACTTCGGAAAATTAAAAGGAAAGATCTTTCGTCTTAGCTAGTAGCATGATTCGGCCTTCCCTCTGCGCTCATCAACGTGGGGAGTCCTTGTGCCTTACACAGCTGGCTCAACACAATGACTTTAATGTTTTCCCCCGCTTAAAATAGAATACTCATTTCCAGACTACTCGTCCGCAGGATATCTCCGCTTCAGCCTTAGTCTTTTCAAAATTTATGAGGCATCACCCCACCCCGGAGCCTATGTCCTTTCTATATATCGCTGGCTTCGGTGTTCCCGCTCAGAAATCGTCCGGACTCGACGATGACTAATTATAGACTTAGTTCATCGTTTGGTTGGGAATCATATCGAATAAATTTCCAAGGATGTGATTGGATCCACATCGACTCGATGGCTTTGAATCTTAAAAGTGAAAATGCGCCTGGGAGGGCCAAGCGCTATTAAATCGAATCTTCGATTTATTCCGTTCTCCTTGAGTTACAGTCAATTGAGTGTGGGAGAGTGGAATTGGAGGGGCCGTCATGATGCCATGATATTTCAGCACCATTAAGGATTGTTAATTGTTTTATAATTGAGGTGGCGGAGACGAAGTCAACGTGGTGCTGAGAGTAGCACCTTGGGGAACAAAAGGCGGCAAGTAGACAGAAGGGTGGGTTATTAATAGGGCGAACTTTGAAGTGTTGTTTCAAGTAGGCCGCCAGTGATTTGTGAAGCGAAGATCCGAGATTATAACTTCTGGTTGAAGTTAATAATCTGAGTGGAAATTGATTGAAGGACTTTGGAATTTTCCAATGAATTCAGAGTTTACAAGTTCCATCATTGATACAGCAGATAAAATATAATTAAAACTTAAGTTGAAAAATTAATGAGGCCAAGTGAATTCCTATTATCAACTCCTTGAAAAATAGACGTCTCCCATCATTATCCTCAAAAGAGAAAAAATTCACTAAAGAAAAAGGCCAACGGTCTTTCCAAAAAAAAAACCTGTTTGACAAAAAGGATACTGTGTTGATACGATATTTTTTAAATATATATAAACATAAGATTGTTACCACTCTGTTCCCTCACCACGAAAATAGGGGAAGGCAAGTTTTTGTCCAGCCAAATGACGGCATAATACCGCCTGTAACTGTGGAGGAGCTGCGGGAAATATGTGGTAGGTTCGGTGACAGCAAGGCCCCAGGTTTGGATGGCATCCCCAACCGAGCTTTGAAACTGGCAGTGAAGACTAGGCCCGACCTTTTCGCCAACACCTTCGAGGCGTGCCTAAAAGAAGGAATATTCACTGCCCAGTGGAAAAAGCAAAAGTTGGTGTTGCTTCCGAAGCCTGGCAAGCAACCTGGAAACCCAGCGTCGTATCGTCCTATCTGCCTGTTGGATACAATGGGGAAGATGATGGAGAGAGTCATCTACAACAGACTCCTGCCCATCGTCGAAGCCAGCAATGGTTTGTCGGAACGCCAGTTTGGTTTCCGACGCGCCCACTCTACGGTCGACGCAATTGACATGGTGGTAAACCTGGCAAAAGGTGCACTGATTTCTATCGGCTGCTGTGCCGTGGTGGCGTTGAATGTCAAAAACGCATTCAACTCAGCCAACTGGAATACAATTAAGCGGGGGTTGGCTGACATAGGTGTCCCCGGATACTTAGCGAATTTGGTGGAAAACTACCTCTCAGAGAGGACTCTCTGGTGCGGAACGGATGAGGGCCCCAAAGAGTACATTGTCACAGCCGGGGTACCACAGGGATCGGTACTTGGTCCCCTGTTGTGGAATATCATGTATAATGGGGTGCTTGCTCTTCCCGTCCCAGAGGGGACTACGATTGTCGGCTTTGCTGATGACCTAGCTGTGGTTGTTGCAGCAAAACAGGAGGTTTACGCAACGGAAACAGTGAGAGCGGTAAAGTCCTGGCTAGAAAAGGCCGGGCTGACCTTGCCGGACGCGAAAACGGAAGCGGTCTTGATAATGAAACGCAGGAAAAATAATACTGTAAAAGTGGAGGTCGGTGGACATACGGTCATATCAAAGCCGGCTATCAAATACCTGGGGGTAATAATTGACACCAAATTGAGTTTTAGGGAGCACCTAGAGTATGCATGCCAAAAGGCAGCCAGTGCCACCACGGCACTTGCAAAAATGTTGCCAAATATGGGTGGACCGAAAGATTGCCGGAGGTTGGTGCTAGCCGGAGTGGTGCGCTCCATCCTGCTCTACTCGTCGCCTGTGTGGGCAGAGGCGCTTGCAAACTCTCAGAGATGGAAGCAGGTGAATTCGGTTTACCGGCGGATGGCTTTGAGGGTTTGCAGTGCTTTTAGAACCACATCAGATGAGGCAGTATTGGTGGTGGCAGGCATGATCCCGGTTGACATTCTGGCCAAAGGAATGAGTGTCCTGTACAATGCAAGACATATGGAGGGGCATGCACAGCGTAGAAATGCGGCAAGGTCAGAGTCGCTTGATCTCTGGCAACGCAGATGGGACGAGTCTGCGAAAGGTCGGTGGACGCACGGGCTCATTACCAACATTAGGGTGTGGCTTGAGCGAAAACATGGGGATACCAACTACCACATTACCCAGTTCCTCACGGGACACGGTGGTTGCTACAGGCAGTATCTGCACCGCTTTGCGTTGGATGATTTTCCGAACTGTCCCAGATGCGATGGCATACCGGAGGATCCAGAGCATGTGATGTTTCACTGCCCACGATTTGCGATGGAGAGAAGGAGATTAAACTAGGTGCTTTGCAGGAGCGGGACCCCGGAGAGCTTGGTTACTGAGTCCGAGGAGAAGTGGCTTGCGGTTGGCTCCGCAATCATCCAAATTCAGGAGGAGTTGCTGAAAGAACAAAGAAGGAGGAAAGCTGCAAATAGGAGAAGGATGAGGGCCTAAGAGCAAACCTACCCCGCGAAATAATACCTCAATGGTGGTCCCGCGGGGCTGGGGCTGGAGAGACCGGGGGTGTGAATCCCACACGCGCCCGCTGTTGTTCCGCTGTTCGGGCGGCGGAGCTGCGGCGGACGTGCCTTTCTAAGATTTTCCACCTCCGTGTACGCACAAAAAAAAAATATATATATAAACATATTTAAAGGTAAATTGTATTTTCCCCCAATAACAGTTAGGCCCCAAGGTTCTAGCCAAGTTTCAAGCCCTCTACTGTGATGTCCATTGATACGTGGAGATGCTATACGAGGGTATGCCTTATCTGAGTTAGAGAGAATTCATTTGGGGGCGTGCGGTTGAGTTTTTTATTTTCTTTCCTCTCCTTCATTCCTTCGAGTTTGCTGGTGACAGCTTGGTGGTCGTTTTACGGTTTCTAGGCTAATCCTGCCTATTTTAAAGAAATATTTGCTTTAGGGGATAGACGTGCAGGACGACCTCGGCAAAACTTTCAATCAAGTTAACATAACGGCCTGCAAATGCATTTGGACCAACGTTTCCGTTGGATTGCATTTATGTAGATACGATAGCCAGCCGTAATAGTTAGTTAGTTAGTTAGTTAGTTAGTGTTTTCCTACTTCTTCCCGGGTGAATGCTAGGCGATCTCATTTATAAAATTCTTCAATTGCATCTCCGTTTTTATATCCAAACGGGATATCCCACATTGAAAACCTCAGATATAGCGCTGTAAGCTCTCTCCTGCAACACTAAACTCAAAAATTAGCAAATTTAATGAAAACTGTTAAACATTGCCAATGTGCGAAAATGAAGGTTGCTCAGGGGATCGTAAACGTAAAAGGGACGTGGTGTTGTGCTTCGGGTCGCCAGGGCTACCGACAGTTTTAGTTATTTTGCAAGGGCTCAAGGGCTGGCACATTTTGTATTTTTTCCGCAAACGTTCGGTGGTACTAGCACTACTGTCGAGGGTCCTGACGTCCTACTACTCGAGGGCCTATTTCCAGGAGGGAACCTCGACCTGTTTCGCGAGCTTCGTCCCGGGTGGGCAGTTGGCTACCTTTGCTACGGCAATTGCCAATGCGGCCAGTAAATGTTGTAGTTGCGCTAGTTCATCCGACACCTCACCGACTATGCGCCGAGAGTGCACCTCATGGATTTTATCGGCGGTTGTCGCCAGCACGTCCAGCGAACCAGAGTCCAGGCACAATAAAATGGCATGAGTGCCCTCTGGAACCTGCTACAACCATGAAGATTGAAGAAGAGCGGTTTCACCTTGTCCCCAGCTGCCTTGTTTCCTTAAGCCCAGTAGCCAGTGGTTTAGCTTGGCTGTTCCACTTTCACTTAATAGTTTGTACGAGCCCTGTTCCAACAGCTCGAAGACGAACCCAATATGTTCTTCATCCAGCCCGATAAGCGCATGGTAGAAACGAGTGGCATCAGATGTGACGCCGGCCAGCGCAAATTGCGCCTTGAGCTTACGGGACTATGTCTCGGGGCTCTTACACCATATAAATGGTACGCGCACGGCATAACTACAGCGATTTACCGATTTAAGCCTCTTGCGTTTCAGGATTTCCTGCCGTGAATTTAGACAATTGACCGCAAAGTTGGTGAAGTCGAGCAGGCTGGAGGCAGTGAACCTACTTTTAATAAGGTTGTATTGTTCTCTCACTATGGGGTGACTAAAGTTGGAAGACAAGCAATCCTTGACATACTTTCCCCAGACTTTGGAATTTGCAAAATAATTGGGAGGGGAAGGACATGAACTGAACAGAGGTTGGAAGGACCGTCGTCACTAGGGCCAACATTGGCGTCAATTTGCCAATGATGTATTCAATAAGGAAGGGGCGACAGCAAGAGATACGCTGTAAGCTGCATCCATATATGGGAGAGAAGAATAGGGAGGAGAGCGAATATAGACTGAGAAAAGGTGGCTGCAAAGTAAATCACAAGATAGTTGGAGGAAGCTAACAGAGGATTTATTCAAATAAACCTCAATCATTGAAGGGTCGGTCAAGATTTACTCGAGCAGACCACCTACGAATCCGAGGTTGAAGCTGTCATCATTAGCGAACCCTGCAGAAACTGTCACAGTGGAGCTGGCGATATGGGCATGCGGTCGACAAGCCATACAATGTTCTGGGAGCCAGACAGCCAGCGGCTTTGAGGGGGCGAAAATAAACAAGGTATCTGTGCACGCCCCACCAAGTCTGACATTGTCTGAATTCGAGGAAGTGCTTTACAGTCTTGTTCTCCACGCAGGGGGTCGAAGTCCAAAGATGATTGCTGCTGACTTCAATGCTTGGGCCCGTGAGTGTGGTAGTAGAGAGTCAAATGCAAGGGGCGGCAGTCTATTAGACGCTTTTGCACATTTGGATATAATTTTGGCCAATGAAGGTTATGTAAACACCTTTCAGAAAGGGGCGTCTGCCTCAATCTTTGACCTAACTTTTGTCAGCCCTGCACTGGCACGTGGTATGTCCTGGTGCGTCAACGAACGCTACACCCACAGTGATCACCAGTCAGTCAATCTTCTTTGGGCTATGGGTGGAGTCACTGGGCAGAAGACCATCATGCTCGAAACCGAGAAAGATGTCACGCTGGTCTGCTAAAGCTCTGGATGACCAGATTTTCATAGAGGTGTGGTTAGAACAACCTAATAAAGCCGGCGCCGGCGTGTGATACGTCAATGCCTATGAGGTACTCATTCCCTAGTAGAAGACCAAACTACTGGTAGAATACTGAACTGGTCTGCCTTCGATCAGGCTGTCACCGAGCCAGAAGAGCAGCTCAGAGGGCGGTAGAGAGACTCGACCAAGGGCAAAAAGAGCGCGCCTATAAGGAAGCCCGCAAAACCATTAAGCTCGCCATCCAACGGAGTAAGAGGGAATGTTTTAAGGAGCTCTGCTCGGAAGCGGACGTAAACCAGTGGGGCAGCGCATATAGAATCATGATGGGGCGATTCAGAGGCCGATCATCTCCACAGATCATGTGCCCTTCACTCTTGTTAAAAATTATCCAGGGGTTATTCCCCCAGCAAGAGGAAGGCATAGTCACTTTCCAGCGACCTCTGAACGACACTGCAATAGTGAAGAGCTGCTGGAGATTTGTGCTAGGATAATAATAATCGTTGGCGCAACAATCCATATTGGATCAGGGCCTTGAAGTGTGTTAGAGCACTTCATTCAAGACCGAAACGGTACACCACAGTACACTGTGGGAGGCAATGTGGTCAGCATTGCGCTCGCCCGAGATTATTACCCTGATTTGACTCAGGTACTCATTCACAGCTGAGTCGACTGGTGTCCGACATCCAGTCACGATAACAAATTCCTCTGCCCCCAGCGAGATTTGAACCGCGACCTTCCGCTACGACAGCCCAGCGCTCTAACCACTTGAGCCATCCGGACACGTGTGCTAGGATAGGAGATAACAAAACTGCGGGTCTGGATGGCGTGCCGAATAGGGCCCTTAAGCTGGCCGTGAAATTCAGGCCGGACATGTTCGCTGAGTTGTTCGAAGCGTGCATGTCCGAGGGGATATTTCCTGCATCATGGAAACGACAGAAGTTAGTGCTACTGCCAAAGGCTGGCAAACCTCCAGGTGAGCCGACCTACTATAAACCTATCTGTCTTTTGGACACAGTGGCGAAAATGCTAGAGATTCCTCCCGGTTGTTGAGAGCCAGGGAGGTATTGCTTTCGTAAAGCCAGATCAACCATTGATGCCATCAAAACGGTTACTAGCTTGGCGGAAGAGGCAATCCACGGAAAGGGAGCAAATATTGCGCGGTGGTGACCCTGGATGTAAGAAATGCATTCAATATTTGGCCAATTGGAACCTAATATGGGAATCTCTAGCGAAGATTGGTATTCCCGATTATCTTCCAGCTATTGTCAACAGTGTCCGGATAGCTGAGTGGTTAGAGCGCAAGGCTGCCGTACGGAAGGTCGAGGTTCAAATCTGACTGGTGGCAGTGGAATTTGTATCGTGATTTGACGTCGGATACCAGTCGACTCAGCTGTGAATGAGTACCTGAGTCAAATCAGGGTAATAATCTCGGGCGAGCGCAATGCTGACCACATTGCCTCCTAGTGTACCGTTACGGTCTTGAATGAAGTGCTCTAACACACTTCAAGGCCCTGATCCAACATGGATTGTTGCGCCGACGATTATTTATTATTGTCAACAGCTATTTACAAGAACGGAGGTTTTGGTATGACACTGATGACGGATCCCAGGAGTACGTTATCTCCGCGGGTGTCTCATAGGGCTCCGTACTGGGCCCACTCTGTAAAACATCATGTACAATGATGTACTTAATCTTCCCCTCCGGAGGAAGCCACGGTGGTGGGTTACGCCGACGATATAGCGCTGGTTATAGTCGCAAAGCATCTCGAAGATACTGAGTTCTACTCATACAAAGCGATCAGTGCTGCTAAGGGTTGGCTAGAGAGTTCTGGTCTGACACTTGCTGGGGAAAAAACGGAAGCTGTCCTCATCACCAAGCGCCGTAAAAGAAATTTTGCCCGTATTCAAATTGGGAGTTATATCATCACTTCTAAGCCTGGCATCAAATACTTGGGAGTGATGATAGTTATTTGCAACACGTGCGTATGCTTATGGCAAAGCATCCAATGCAAGTGTGGCCCTGGCAAGGATGATGTCGAACGTGGGAACGTGGGGTTGCTTACAACTAGGGTAGTGAGTTCGATCCTGCTCTATGCAGTTTGGGGAAAAGCATTGCAGGTTAACAAACTGAGTTCAGTTTACAGAGAAACAACCCTAAGGGTGTGTTTGGCATTCAGGACTGTCTGAGTGGATGCAGCATTCGTCATTTCTGGAATGATGCCCACTGATATCTTGGCAGCTGAGATGAAGAATATGTACAATGCGAAATCTATATCTCCTTTATCGCAGACGAAAAACACCGAAAGGGAAAGATCTCTGAATAGATGGTAAGAGCGTTGGGAACGCACGGAAAAGAGCCAGGTTAATTTCTGCCATCAAGGAGTGGTTGGAGAGACAACCAGGTGAGATTAATTATAATCCCACCCAGTTTCTCAAGGGGCATGGAGAATATCGCCATTTCCTGTTCAGGTTTAAACTAGATACCTTTCCCGATTGTCCAAACTCCAATGGACTACCAGAGGATCAGGATATGTATTCTTCCACTGTCCAAGGTTTGTGAAGGAAAGGAAGAACCCAAAAAAAGCTCTAAGAGAGATACTTGTAGCAGAAAATATGGTGCGAAGAATGTTAACATACCAGGAAGACTGGGATGCGATCAACTCCATGGTCGCATCTATCCAGAGCAAACTGCGAAGAGGGGGTAGCGAAGACTAGAAAAGCGCGGTTACTTACCTCGCGTAGAGACGAAGGAGGACCAAGTTAAAATGAGCTGACTTCGCCCCGTGATGTAACACCGCATGGTGGTTCCACGGGGCTTGGGGGGAGTCCGAGGTGGTTTTAGTGGTTAAGAATCCCACGCGCTGCAGTGTCCAGGCTAGTGTTTTTTGAAAATTTTCATCGCTTCAAAAAAAAAAACCAAAAACAAAAAAAGACGTGTTTATTGCAGAATCCGTACCAGCAGTAGTCAGCATTCTTTTAAATTTTTTTGAGAAATAGCTGCGTGAGAAACTGTGCTAGGTATCAGTGGCTTCTCATAGAAGCGCAATTAGTGTTGTGGTGCGTCATTTTGATGAAAACAGTCCTAACTTTACAAACTTTAGGAAAAGAGTTATATGTCGAATACTCTAGCTGGACTTAAGTAATATCATATCGACACATCAGCTTTCGGCGAGGTTTCTGTGTAGCATTCCTAGTTAGCCATGAATTTCATCTACTACAGATTGGTTCTTTCTTCTAATGTAAAGTATATGGGTATAATTATCATCATCATCATCAATGGCGCAATAACCCGGTTTTGCGCCGAAGTCCACCAATTTGATATCCCCAAAAGCTGTCTGACGTCCTACGTCCTACGCCATCGCTCCATCTTAGGCAGGGTCTGCCTCGTCTTCTTTTTTTACCATAGATATTGCCCTTAAGGACTTTCCGGGCTGGATCATCTTCATCCATACGGATTAAGTGACCCGCCCACCGTAACCTATTGAGCCGGATTTTATCCACAACCTGACGGGCATGGTATCGCTCACAGATTTCGTCATTATGTAGGTTACAGAATCGTCCATTCTCATGTAGGGGGTCAAGAATTCTTCTTAGGATTCTTCTCTTGAATGCAGCCAAGAGTTCGCAATTTTTCTTGCTAAGAACCTAAGTCTCCGAGGAATACTGCCCAGCAGATGCTCTCAATGTACTCCTGCATCTCCTCTCCCTAGACCTCCACATTAAATACGTTGCAGCGTGCAGTACCATCAGACTTCGTGAGTCCGGATGCTGGGCAGCGAAGTCCTACGGCCACAGCGACATTCTAGACGAAGTACCTCGGGAAATCTGGGCACTCTCCACGGACTATGCCACACGCAAGCTGAACTTCACGAGAAATTTTGCTGTGGACTTACCAACCAGGGTAAAGTGGAAGACCGGCGACATGTTGCAACGTTATGACTCAGTATTCTTTACCGACGGATCAAAGATGGTCTGTGTTCCGCTAGCGGCTGTCGGGGGCCGAGTCTACTCGCATTACCTAGCAGCCGCGAGCCTAAGATGGCGAAGGCTTACTAGCTGTGCCAAGTCAAGAAGAATTTGGCTAGCTCGATTACGAGAGCTCCTGTAACAGGTGGAAATGCATTCAAGATTACGACGGTCTGCATAGGGGACCATGCCAACCCGCTCGGCATACCCTGCGAAGAAGGAAGGGAAACCCTCGTGCACTTTCTCTGCGATTGGTCAGCTCTATCTAGAGTCAGGCTACAGACGCTTGGTAAACCATTCTTTGGGGACCTCAGAGTCTAGCTGCAGAGTGCGAGAGCTGATTTTCTTCGTGAATGAAGAAGGTCCGAGCCGGCTAGACTCTGCCTCCCTGCTCCCATAACGACAGTCACGGTCTTAGGAGTTTGTGGCATCAAAACTGCGCACCACAGTGCTAATTGGGTTCCCCGGAGCAGCCACCTATCCATTCCTAGTCAGCAAATTAATCAGATTCAACGCAGAGACCCATTTTAACGAATTCTCACTCTTACATCCTTTTATATAATACTTCCAAAGTTACTCCCGATAAAAGGATTGGTTATCTTTCTCAGCTAGTGTTTCAATGTGGAGCTTGGGGAAATATTCTAGCTTGTAACAATGAAAGTTTTTAACCGCTAGCTGTCCTTTTGAATGAAGGATGACTCAAAGGCCATCTTATAATCTAATCTGAACCTCAGATTTCTCTGCAGAATAAATTCTGTAGACTGAGTTATATAAAAGAATTACAAAACTTTATGAAACCCAAACTTGATTGATCATCCCAACTCCACTAACTTTGAGTAACTCTCGGTAATTTTCAAGATGCTGAACCTCTAACAAATAGCTTTCGACGGCTCTACTTGCAGATACGTCAGATACGTCAGCATTGAATAATTAAAACTTGGGAAGTCTCTCTACTAAAATTTTCCCTGAGAACGGTATTAACCCACATACTGAAGATATCAATTTTCATGAAAATCGGATTGTTTTCCTATCTGCTTTTCATTTCATCCCCAATTCCTCCCTATTTAATAAATCAACAAAAGCAAACACTTCCTGTCTCAACTTCCCGTGCTTTCCAGCTTTGCAGGATCCGTTCAGGATCTTATAACGTAAACCCATCTGCAAACAAAGCATCTTTTCCCCCTCGTCCTTTTGCTATTTCGAACGAAAGAAAAACTATCACATTATCCCCGCTATCTCTATAATCCGATATGCATTTCACACATAGCGTCACGAGGACGAAATTCCAGATAGTGTAAAGTGTTCAAATACTTTTATATGGATGTGTGCTTATGACTTAAACCTGATTCCCGATACATGGGAGCTGAAGGAGATACACATTTTTCTGTGCCCAATATACGCAGGCATGCACATATACGTCAGAGAGAAGGAGGTTTGTTGTGCTTGGGCTGATCTGCTTCTCGGCGTCCTAGAAAACTATGTAGATGGAAACGACAATAACAGGGACGAGAGGGCGGCTAGCGGGGGACGAAAAAGGAAAAATTGAAGGCGAACTTGTACTCATATTACACATTTGAAGTCATACACGATATACACTCATGACAGCAGAGCTTGATGCGTTGTAAGGACTACGGTATTGTTAGGCATCCTCCACTGAAAGATGGATTGGCCCTCGCTTTGCTGGATCAGCTCTTATAGTAAATACCAATTCGGGGCGAATCAACAAAAGTTAGCAAACGCATTGCCTCAGCAATTTGATAGGTTCAAGGAAACAGTAAACCGTGCCTTGCGCTGAATCAAAATCAAATCTTGGGGTTGAAATTCCAGTCGCAGTGGAGCTAAGAAACGAGGAAGTGCATGTAGAGCGACAGTCATGAGTGTATACCGTATCGTATGTACGTAACTACTCACTCCTAACGATATAACATTCCACTTCCTACAGGCAACGTCACGACTATCAACAAGTAGTTCAACAGGAAACACTGAAACGACCAAAACGGATCGATGGGAATTCCCGAGGCATCGATTGAAGTTCTTCAACATATTGGGCGAAGGTGCTTTCGGGCAAGTCTGGCGATGTGAGGCCACCAACTTGGACGGTAAGTAGAATACCATTGTTCCCGTTTTTCGCTATCTAGATGGAGTCGAACAAGGACTCAGGCAATTCAAGTCGAGGAAAATGAGAAAAATGTGGGAACTTTGCAACCCCAATAGGATGTTGTGCTGCTGAGTATATACACGCTCTCGGCAGGGTGCTTTCCGTGCTGGTGGATCTGAACAAAAGGTGCTTCCTACTCTTCTTACTTCCTGATGTTCTCGTGGCAACTTCATGTGTGTACACTGGAAGCCATGCCCATATCATGTTTCTCGACATATTACTGCTGGAGCAAGGCCACGTTATGTGCTAGTTGAGATAGTTAGTTATTGCAGCTCCATTATGAGTCTCTAGCTGACTAAGTTTACCACGATAGTAGGCTAGATAGTATGAGGATTTATTGATTAGTGTCGTGGGTATTGGATGAACTATTTTTTTGTCCTTTCGTGGCGGATAAGCAATGGAAGAATGTAGAAAGTGTTACCGAGTAAAAATGGATTGTGGATGTCGGTTTTTGGGAAGGAGATTTCGTTTGAGTATTCGTCGCGTTTCGAGGAAAAAACCCTCTGTGTTACGTGAATCTTTGTTTGATATTTTCTTTTAGTATCTAAGCTAATAGAGAGTTAGTTTTTGTCTTGCGAGGGAGGTGTCTTCAGTGGTTCGATCATGGAGTCTGCTAGCTAAAATTGGCCTAAATGTTCAAACCGATGGGGAGCGATCCAAAGCTTACCTGAAACCGTGATTGCTGGATACGTCAACTGGTGATGATGAAATCCCCCTTGACTCCACTAAGACCAGGATTACGACGGGTGCACATTATCTAGACTCCAGTAAATACGCCATTTCCATCTCACGAAGAACGTGAATATCTGAATAAAATGCAGGAAAATATGACTCAAGCCAAGGGGCTGTCTCGGAAAAAGAAGCCCTCTATAAACTTCATGAAAAACAGTACGGACCTTTCTCTCCGATGCAATGAGATTGTTAGCTATGTCACGAAGAGTTTGGTTGAGTTCCGAGATCAAAGAGCGTACGCAAAGGAAAGTTTTTATTGCTGCTGAGAGCGAGTTTGAACTCTGGTTTACCGCGCAAAATCTCGGCAAATGACGTGTAGCGTATGACGTGACAGAAGCTACATCACGAACGAACTCGCAGGTGGTCGCAAGTCCCTCGATGATTTTATGAGGGACGTTAACGGTAGACCCCTTATTCACGACGACGAGCAACTTAAGAGGTGAAGGGAATATTTCATGTTGGTTGTCAACCGTACACCATCTGACAAAGTTCCATTTCTTCCGGATAAAATGGTTAGCTACCGTAACAAGCGCATGAATACTGTTCCTCCAAATAGAAAAGAAATCATCTCGTCATCATTGCGCTCATGAGCAGCAAGAACGCACGCTGGCTTGATTGTTTCCCCGTACAACTGTTCATCGTAAACCGTGCTGTCTCTATATAGTTGGTACCCGTCTTAAGTGCGACTATTGGAGGGGTACCGTTGGAAGGATAAAGCATAAAACGCATTAAAGAACATTTCAAAAGCGTAATCGAAATAGTCTTCATCATCATCGTCATCAACTTCGCAAGAACCGCTATCCGGTCTAGGCCTGCCTTAACAAGTAGCTCCAGACATTCCGGTTTTGCGCCGAGGTTGACCAATTCGTTATCCCTAAAATCTGTGCTGATCTACGCCATCGCTCCATCTCAGGCAGGGTCTGTCTCCTCTTCTTTTTTTGCCATAGACTTTCCGGGCTGGATGATCCTCATCCATACGTATTAGATAACTCGCCCACCGCAACCTGTTGAGCTGGATTCCACAACCAGAGTAATACATAAGGACTGGCAAGATCATAGTCTTGTACAGTAAGACCTTTGACCCTATGGTAAGACTGTTCTATTGCCCCTTTTTGTCACGCTACATCGGGGGCAGAGGTGAGGCATCATCATCATCAACGGCGCAATAATCGTTATCCAGTTTAGGCCTGCCTTAATAAGAAACTCCAGCCATTCCAATTTTGCGCCGAGGTCCACCAATTCGATGTCCCTAAAATCTGACTGCCTACGCCATCGCTCCATCTCAGGTAGGGTCTACCTCGTTTTCTTTTTCTACCATTGATATTGCCCTTATATACTTTCCGGAATGGATCATCCTCATCCATATGGGTTAAGCGACCCGCCCACCACAACTTATTGAGCCGGATTTCATCCAAAACCTGACGGTCATGGTATCGTTCATAGATTTCGTCGTTATGTAGGCTACGGAATCGCCCATCCTCATGTCAGGGGCCAAAAACTTTTCGGAGGATTCTTCTTTCGAACGCGGCCAAGAGTTCGCAATTTTTCTTGCTAAGAACCCAAGTTTCCGAGGAATACATGAGGACTGGCAAGATCATTGTCTTGTACAGTAAGAGCGTTGACCCTATGTTGAGACGTTTCGAGCGAGGGTTTTTGTAAGCTAAAATAGGCTCTGTTGGCTGCCAACAACTGTGCGCGGATTTCATCATGGTAGCTGTTATCGGTTGTGATTTTCGACCCTAGATAGGAGAAATTATCAGCGGTCTCAAAGTTGTAGTCTCCTATCTTTATTCTTCCCGTTTAGCCAGTGCTGTTTGATGTTGTTGGTTGGTTGGTTTTCCGCCTTCATTGATGAGCAGCCCAGGATTTCGCGCCAATCAGCGCCTGCTCGATCTGGATGAAGGCAGTTTCCCATGATGTTGATATCGTCAGCATAGGCCACTAGTTGAGTGGACTTAAAAAGGATGCTCGTGCCTTTTTTTGAAGGGGGTGGAAATATTTGAAAGATTATCGCCTGGACAAGCCATAGTGTGGGATTTTTTTCTGCTAAAACTACGCCCGACTCACCTCTGCTCCGTAGAACCGCCGTTAGGTATTAAATCACGGGGCGGTGCCAGCTCGTCAGCTAGGTCTCCTTTCTTCAATCCGCGCCAGCCTCACTTGTTCCGCTTTTCGAATTGAATGCTGAATTGCTGTGATCATGGAGTTGGGAAAGCTACCATTCTCGGCACAAAATTTTCCTGTAATAGCACTTAACCCAGACTTTCCTCGAGATTTCTCCTTTCTTCCACGAACCTTGAACATTAGGAGAATACGTGCGGTGGATCCTCTGGGACCCTGTCCCAGTTTTGTAAAGCAAGTGAAGTATCCCATTTAAACCTATGCAAGTGCCGAGGATATCCTCTGTGGCGGTAAGAAACTGGGTGAGATTATATTTGACCCCCCATACTTTCTCTCCAGCCACTTCCCGATGGAAAGGATCAACCTTTAAGTCCCTTCTCTGAACGGTTCCATCGCCGTTGACATCCGTTTATGAATCTCGCCCTTTCGGCTTTTTTCACCTGCGAAAACCACCATTTCGTCTGCCAGGATGTGAATCGGGATCATTCCCAAGATAACATCTGAGACGGTCCTGAAAATAGAACATACGCTTAAGGCTGTTCTTCTGTAGACCGCACTGAGTCTATAAGAATTGCCTGAAACGTGCAGCGCTTTTCCCCAAAGTGGAACTGCATGCTAGATAAAACTGACGACTTTGGCTACGAGCAGCCTGCAAATATGCCCCGGCCCTCCTACGTTCATTATGCTTGCTAGAGCCATATTGGCGGTGGATGCATTTCGCAAGTATGCTTTACGTGCCGCTTAAAATTGAGTTTGCGGTCTATCATCACTCCCAACTATTTGATGGCTTGGAAGTGATAATATGATTCGCAATTTTAAGGCTGGCGTAATTTCTCTTGCGGCACGTGGCGACGAAGGTTGTTTCTTCCTTTTTTTCCATAAGCGCCAGTCCAGTGTTCTCTAACCAAGCCTTAACAGCGCTTATGGCTTCGGTTAAGTATAACTCAGGAAATGCTTTGCGACCAGAACCAATGCAATCTCGTCGAAATAACCCACCCCAGTGGTTTCTTACCGAACTAGAAGGTTAAGTACATCATTGCACATGATTTACTACAGCAGTATGGAGACCAGTGGGACACCCACGGAAAAAGCGTACTCCTGGGGTCCGTCATCGGTGTCACTCCAGAGCCTCTTTTCTTTTAGTCAGTTGTTGACAATAGCTGTAAGATAGGCGCGAATACCAAACTTCACCAGGGATTCCTGTGTTAGATTCCAGTTAGCCGAATTGAATGCATTTCTCATGCCCAGATTACCACCACGCAATGTTTGCTGGTACTCTCCTTTTCATAAATTGAACCTTCGGCCAAGCCAGTAGCTAATTTAATGGCATGGAAAGTTGATCTGACTATACGGAACCCATACTGACGAACTGAAAGGCCTCCTTGTCTCTCAACAACCGGGAGTCATCTATTGTAGATTACTCGCTCTAGCATTTTTCCCACAATGTCGAGAAGATATTGAAATAGGTCTGTAGTAGGATGGCTCACCTGGAGGAACATTAGTTAGCGGGGCTAACTTCTGTTGCTTCCATGATATAGGAAATATACATTCCGACTTACGCTTCGAATAACTTAGCGAACATATCTGGTCCAGACTTCATGGGAAGCTTGAGGGCTCTTTTCGGTACGCCATCCATACCCGGAGCTTTGCTGACTCCTAATCTACCGCAGATCTCCAGCAGCTCATCTCCGGGGGCTGCTTGAATTGCGTACGTGATTCGCTAAGATGAACGGCTTTGAAACGTCCCATTTTGATTCTATAGTGCCCCCAAGGATACTATTCCCTGTTGATCCGTTGGATGACGAGCCAAAGGGGTTTGCGCGCTTCCTTATAGACGCATTCTTTTGTCTTTTATCAATCGTAATTACCGCCTTCTGGGCAATTGGTCTGACTCGGTGGCAGGCTGATCGAAGGCTGACCGGGG
Organism: Hermetia illucens; assembly: GCF_905115235.1. Classification (NCBI taxonomy): domain Eukaryota; kingdom Metazoa; phylum Arthropoda; class Insecta; order Diptera; family Stratiomyidae; genus Hermetia; species Hermetia illucens. Next base: position 18,054,488 of record NC_051851.1, on the reverse strand, counting down.
CACCCCCCCACTAATAGTTCGGTATTCTACTGGGAAATGAGCATCTCCGTAATAGGCTTTGGCAATGCATTAAGTCACTTAGACAGCTCTTTTTGTAGAGGTGCCTGCTTTATTAAACCTCACCTTTGGACTACGCCCCTTTTAAGTTGAAAACAAAATTTTCAACCGGTGTCAGCAGTGTCAGATGGTTTCTGTATGGTTCGCTCACGGTGGCAACTTTCATCCGAGATGTGTGTGTGGTTTACTCCAGTAACCGTTGAGTGACCCGGCAATGATTGAGGTCTATTTGAATATATCTTATTTTCTCATTGCAGTCGGCCCCTTCTTATTGCATATTCCAGCGGTATGCCGTTTTTGATGTCTCTTCTTTTCTTCGCACAGAAGACATCTGGGGTCTCTTGGCAATATAACCTTTCGCCGCGCATCTTCTACATCGATCGGATCTATCATTGCCTCTAGTAGGTAGTCGTATTGTGGCCGTTTGGATACCGCTACTGGCTTTTCGCAGGCAATAGACTCCTCCGGAAGTTCCTCCAACTTGAATTGTTCTTTTGAGGCAGTGCAGGTTTCCCCTTTCATTGATACTTCATTAAGATCCTTAGACTGTAAGATGGTCTCATGGTTTTGGGAAAACACTGAGGCATTTTCCCCGAGCATGTTTTTAACTTGAGTGCGAAATCCATCAGTTTTGCCCACGTTGGATCTTTTCAGCTTGAACATGAGACCTCCTTCTCGGATTCTTTGGATGAGATGACATTTCCACTTAGATCTTTTAGGTTAGGATTAGCTTGGATCTTCTATCCCCGCGTATGGGAGATTTCTCTTACTGGAGATGGCAATCGCCTTTGGCGAATTTACACTTTTCCTCTTCTTTTCGCCTTTTTTGGTTGTTTTCTTCGCCTTGGGTTCCGCTATGCTCGTCGATGTTTTCACTTTGACCATGTGCTGCCCTACTTTCGAACTTTTAGTCCCATTGCCCTTTTTCACTTTAGGGGGCTGCTGGTTTCTTAGAGGATTCCAATTTTTTCCCCGTTTTCTTTTATTTGACTATAATTTTATGGCGGTCCGATTAGGTGTCATTTGAATGCCCTGTGACACAGTTGGGGCAGCAGATTTCGGCGTCTGCTTAGAATTCCTTTCTTCTTTCTGCGACCTATAATACAGGTCTTTAATAGCCCTTACCATATTTTTTATGATTTGATGCATGCTTGTCCTTGATAAACTTGAACACCAAGTTTTATGAAGGGTAATAAAGGGTTCTGCTCTCTGTAAGTCCCGACAGATGGGACCTCCTTTATGCTTTTTCACCTTTGGCATAGATTGACTTTCCCTGTATTTTGTCTTTTACGGTCTTTGGCATCAACGGAGATCTCAGAGTTGACAAGTTTTACCTAAATGGGTTCTTTTCTTGGTTCTAGAATACCTTATGCAGTTGCTTCTCTTGTTATCGTCCAGCGATCTGCTTTCAGTTACTCATTTTTCGATTTAGTTACCGGTGTTCTCGGTAAGGTGGTACTACGTTTGAACACCTCTTTCTCCAAATCTAAATCACTTGTAGCATTATATGCCATAGTGATCAAGTTGTCCAGCACCGAGACACTGTGGTCGAGGGATATGACCGACCGGAAACGTGCTTGCTTCCTCCCAAAAACGGCTGGTACTGGTGTTCCGAGCGCCTCCACCGCAAGTTCTCTCGTCTTCCATGGTAGTTTTATGTTCTGGGTGTCCTTCCAGCCATTTTGTCCGCGCACTAGAGATGAACAAGTTCCCCGACCTGGAGTCGCGCCTGATTGGAGATCCGGCAACTGGTCAAGGGTATGCCTGCCTGTCATATCCGCTTCATTTGGAAACGGCGGAAGCTATTTTCATGATCTGTGAGTCAATTTACAGAGCCTTCCTCTTTTCCTTCTCCTAAGGATCCTGGCATTTCCTCTCGTCTACACTGACATGATCGGCTTAAAAATAGCGCCACCTGGGAAATCGCAGTGTTACTCCAAAGTTGCGAGCTTCCAATGTTCGTCACACTCGACGCCTCGTAATTTTGGGCCAACCGCTTCCACGCGGTCCCTTCGTATTGATCGATATCTGGTGAGTTCTCGCGGTTATACCTTTCTCTCTAGGAAGGTTAAATCCGGATCCAACTCCTAATTCAATCGCCCCATAATTGACTTTCCGTTTTCGGAGAGATCACATCTTTCTTTTTCTGATACCGTGCGTTTCCCTTTGCGGCTTTCTCTGACACGATGGGCCAGTATTTCTCATCCAAGCTGCTTATCATCAAAATGGAATTGAACACTTTTGAAGTTTTTCTCATACAGGTTTTTCAACACGGCTCAATTACAGATAGCTCCGGCCCAAAATTTGTAAGGTAGGTTTGCCTGAAATAAAAGGCACCTAGTAGTGGACGATTCCGTAGACGATTCCGTAGAAAAAAATACGAGACAGACCCTGTTAAAAAAGGAGCGACGGCGTAGGTCAGGACGCCAGACAGCTTTTAGGGATATCGAATTGGTTGACCTCGGCGCAAAACTGGGATGTCTGGAGTGCCTTATTAAGGCTAGATCGGATACCAGTTGTTGCACCGTTAATGATGATGATTGCATGGCATAGTTCGTAATGAGATTGTGCTCTTTTTATTTGTGCGATCCATCCACTGCTACTTCTTCCTCTGGTCAGCATGTGCCTGTTTGCGTCCTTCTTCAAGAGCAGATCCATTTGATGAGCGAGGTGAGCGAACAAACTGATCTGATGAAGATAGTCGGAACTTTTGAGAACAGATGCCATTGAACTCCCACATACCACCCAGCAGAGGCGTTGAGTATAATATCACCGATAGCAAGAAGAAAAAGTGGCGCTGACTTAATGCAACTCTTGCAGACTCTGCTGTAGATGGTCCACGTGCCCTCTGATCAGCAAAAAATGCTCTCCCTGTAGTAGGACAGTTGTGTGGAAAGCCGCGAAACGACGAGTGACTAACCGCTGACGATCTTTTTCGAGGCTGATGCTACCAGTTCTTTTGTTGCGCACCTAAACAAAATAGCCTTAAAATCGACTACCTATCGTAACACTGTTGACCTGATTGGGTGTTCCTTGCTATTTACTTAAAATCCAACTAACCTTATAACAGGTTCTCTGGTGCCAGTGGCAAAGTGGCCGAAACTGTATAGATTCGGTCCTGAGGCTTAACGTTCAATTGCAAAACGCTCTATGATAAACCAATTTAAAGGGCCAAGATTCTTTTTAGATTACTCTGAAACTGAAACTATCTCGGTAGTCTATTATGATATTGACAAAGGAGCTTCTCATACCATGAACGGAGCTGATTTTTTTACCCAAAATTTTTTGGAAGTATTACGTTTTATCAGTGGCTCAGGAGTTGGGAATAAATGAAACTGAGTAAAGCATCAGGACCTAGCAATATTGTAGGTGAGCTTCGGAATTCTGTTACTTCACTGATAAGCACCACTGCAGAGCTGCTGGGTCCATGAACAACTACAGTACTACGGATTCGGTATCTACCGTGTAGGTATCCATGGCGAAAGCAGTTTCAGAATGTGGCAGATACATCAACGTCGCTCTGGATGTTCGTCAATGTTAACGCAGGAAGCCTTCTTTGGTCATTCCCCTTTATTCTTTTTATGGACATACTCAAGCGTTAGCACAAAGCGTTTGAGGAAAAGACGTTCTTTGCTGGCCTGCTAGAAAGATATGGGATAAATGAAACGGACGCGTGGAGGATAGGGCATTTGGAAAATGTGAATTAGATTACAGGATGGGTAGCGAATGCCTGTTTTGTGCAAATGACGGACACTGTCCTAGGAATTGTATGAAACTTTTATCATAGTCCGCACAGAACTTGCAAGTTTGCGTTGATATCCGTAGCTTCCCCAGGTGATAGTTAAGCCTGTAGTGACTAGCCTAGTATCATCCTGAGATTCTTCTTGGTGAGGTTTAAGCAACTCTTTGTACACTTGGGTTCGTATGCCCCCATGGGCACTGTGGACTGCTTCATTCCTGGTAGGCTCGTCTAGTATAGTTCCCTAAGCCGTCCCTCTTCTTTTTTTAAAGTCATAGCCATGAACCCTCTTCTGATTTCACAGAAGTGGTCTGATCCGTATAAAGGAGTCCCTGCTCCCTTCGTGGTCAGTTGTCAGCTGTCTCTTTTTCCTCCAAGCCAAAATGACCTGGAACTCAGAGTATCCAGACCCTGTTGTGTGGTAAGACATTCCCATACCAGTTTAGAGTTCACCGTGTTGGACCTAAGTACCTTGATCATTGTTTGGCTGTCAGCCAGAACAATAATTTTCTACCCCCCGTAGTTCCTTTGGAGGTTAAAGGTGACAGATTTGCCTATGGCATATATTTCCGCTTGGAATATGCTAGTGTTCTTGCCCATTGGTTCTAAGCATATTATCCTTGGACCAATGAGCCCAGTGCCTGCGTCCTCTGCTGTGAGGGATCCAGTAGTGTACCAGGTAATCACTTGCTGGTTTAAGCTGTATGTCAATGTCACACTCTCCTCGTTTGCCCTGTTGCCTCAACGCGTTGCAAACTTCTTATCGAAGTGGAACCTCGTTGTCACGGTTTCCCGTGGTATCAGTAATTCGGGATGTCGCCTAGAAAGAACATCAATTTACCTTTGATTTAAAGAGTTTTACAACTCACTGGTATTCCCGGACATTCTGAAGATCTGAAGTCTTCCTTGCCTGCATCTGTATGAGCAGATGGAGAAGAATCTATTTCAGAAGGAGGGATGCCGTTGGACAAGTTCTCAACTTTCTGGCTATTATCCTACCCACCGCATAGGCAACCATCGCCCTTACTATTGCAGTGTATATCCAGTGCAGCGCTTTCGGTGCGCATACCGATTTTTCCTTTACTATGGACCTGCAAATCATCAGAGCCCTTGTGGCTTGGGGTGTAGTGTATCCTGGAGGTCATTATGTGATCGTTCCAAAACCGATCATTCAACTTTGCCATTCCAATCTTCAAAGAGTACCACTAAGTATTCATAATGGGATAGTGCGGATAATCATGAGCTTTACATGTTACTTGATTAGGCCTAGAATGTAAAAAAGGATAGGTTTATACTAGGTAAGACAATGTGGTCCTGCTGCAGGTTTTAGCTGTTACGTGGACAAAATGGCTTTCAAATGAAACGTTTTCCTGCCTCATGCCTGTCCATATTAAAGTCATTCATTCACCGTTGAAATAACATAATATAAAGCTAAATAACTAGGAACCGAATCGCTTCGCAGTTGGTAACACCTCCGTCTTAATAGCAACTTGAAATCAAAAAAGGAACCAACCGAGAATGATTTGGGAAATGGCCGTTCGTTTCCAATAAACTCAGAACAAAGCCTATTACTTCCATTATCGTTCATTCTCCTATTTCTTGTGGAATTTTACAACGTTCCCTTGCACATATGTCCTTGCCTCTTGCGGCGCAACTCATATAGGCCAGGCCAGCAGGCGACCGAACTAGCGAAGTCCTGGAGACAAAAACATCTACGTATGGATGTATATCTTGTTATCGAATTGAGCTTATCACTCTTTTTGTTTGCTAACGACCACTAGACTTCCATATAGATGCGGTTTATTGGTTTTCTGGCAACATGCTATTGTTTTTCGATCCGTTTCGTCCCGTAATCCTCGCACCATCGAGCCACCCTTCCTGCCGGGGGATAGCAACGAACGACACGCTTAATGGTGCAATTATTTTCCAGATAGTGGGTGTCCTTGCGAGATTGGTTTTTCGAGAATTTTTTCTACAAAATTGCTCAATTATAAACCACTTTTGCATATAGTGGGGAATTAAGGATAATAGCCCCCGCCATGCTTGCCTATGATCCTTTTTTGTCCAGCTGCTAATGGTTAAACTATCCAACGAGTACACGATACTAAGCGATATTAGCGAAACAGCTTCGTTGCTTGAGTGTCCTTAAGAGCTTTTTCAATGGCCTTGAGGTCGGGATGAATATCGTAGGGTGGCGGGGCTCAAAAGCCAAAGTAGCCCAAGTCAAGAAACTTTGCGGAGGCTGTGATTGGAAAACAATCGGCGAGTTCCAGCCGGTTTGAACGATGTCAGAAATGTGGGTGATTTCAGCAGCAGGACCGTGGGAGCAAATCAAGCGACAGATAGACGCCTCCAGCAGATTCATGCCAAGCAAAAAGAAATTTCTATTTACTTAAGTAATTCGATTATTGAAATATCGTACGATAAGTGTAGGATTACGCTTGCAGGAGACGCAACTGAGGCAGGGAGGGTATAGAAATGTAGCAAGACTAATGTAGATACGCAAACCGATGGAGTAGATAAACTTCGGCAAGGATCTAATAGGAAACGCCGGAGAACTGCTATTGACTTGGCCGTCTCATATCCGTGTTGGCGGAGCTGCTGCGGACGAGTCCTGTATTTGGTGTATTTGCGGAGCAGTCTTGTGTGTGATTGGTATTAAGTTTAGTTAGTTACATTTGACTAAAACGAACGTCTGTGTACATTAAAGGGAAACGAAGAATCAACGTAATGCGATGAGTTGGTAAACTTCTTTATTATGGCTTCCAGCTATAACGATTGAGCTCCCATTCCCGGAAAGTTGTCGATTGTGTACTGGATTCCTTTTTTTCTTGTCGTTGGATTGAATCGTAACAAGTTTTATCGACAACTGGGAAGGAGAATTTTATCGATGACCGAGGAGGGGTTGATGGTTAATGAGACGTTTTTAGCTCCAGTTGGGGAGTTTTAAGAAAATTGTTAAATGGGAATATCTTTGCAAACGACTTAATGGTTGTCATTTGTTTTTGATGGGCTGATTTACGTTTTAAACATGAGAAACAACGAAGACGCTATTAAATTTAAGCAGTAACTGAGATTGATATCGTAATGAGGTTGTGACTCTCCGTGCGAAAAGATATTTCGCCAAAGTATTCGTAGTAATAGGTTGAAACCAGGCCTTTCAAAACGAGCGGAGAAAGGGGGAGGTTCCTCCCGGCCCAGATTTTTCTTGATGAATAGAGTGATTTTTAACAAAATTAGGTCAAGTGCAATGTGTGACCCAACTAAAATACGAGTACACAGTGCTGTATCATCTATAATAATATGCTTCGATTGCTTTAGAATCTTTTGCAATTTAATTGACCGCAAATGTTCCCTTTTAATGAGCATAATAGACTTAATCGCTCCCAAATAAATGCAAAGGTAATGGCCGAGTAAATGACCGCGGTTCGCACTGAGATGGAGGTGCAAGATCCAGCCTTTATCAACCCGAAAATATAGCCCCCAAACCAATGCTACTGAGCGAGCGGCTAAAGTCACTAAAGATAATAATACCAGCTCTAGCAACTACTATGCTATATTTGACACTAAAATTAATCCTAACACCCAAACTCAGCAAGGAGTACATGCGGCGTATAGAATAAAGTTCAAACCACCCCCAATATATGTCGGGGAATCCAGTAGTAGGGCACTAGTTAACGGCATCAAGAAGTTAGTCGGAGACCCTGGCTTCATCAACCTGGAGGATTACCAAGACCTTTATCGTGGTCAGAACGACCACCTCAGTTTCAGAGTTAGGGAGAATACTTAGCCATCCATTTCCTCACTCGCTGCATCACCATTCCCAATGTGCACTGAGTTCGTTCAAAAGTGCATACGGCAACCAGTGCCTCAACATCATCCGCGAATTCGGTCAGAAGCGATTCGTCAGGCATCTCGAATCATAGCAGACTATTTTATGGGTCTGCACCAAAGATAGATCCCTAAGCCGCCCCAGTGTGACCTTCATTTTGCGCTGTCCTTCTCCGTCCTTTAAATTGTCAATCAATATCCCCAAAAGGTAATTTAAAATTTGAAAACAATTTTCCGGTGCTTTGAGCATGACACCAATCGAGCAGCAAAATTGTCAGGCTTTATACTTCGCTCCTTTGATTTTGAATTCATCCAAACCTCCTTAGCTGTCTATAATTCCCTCGCGAGGAATACCCTGAATACTACTCCGTCATCTGGTCACCTTCCCGTAACTGTGATTGTCTTCATCATCATCATCAACGGCGCAACAACCGGTATCCGGTCTAGGCCTGCCTTAATAAGGGACTCCAGACATCCCGGTTTTGCGCCGAGGTCCACCAATTCGATATCCCTAAAAGCTGTCTGGCGTCCCGACCTACGCCATCGCTCCATCTTAGGCAGGGTCTGCCTCGTCTTCTTTTTCTACCATAGATATTGCCCTTATAGACTTTCTGGGTGGGATCATCCTCATCCATACGGATTAAGTGACCCGCCCACCGTAACCTATTGAGCCCATTGAGCTAAGAACCCAAGTTTCCGAGGAATACATGAGGACTGGCAAGATCATAGTCTTGTACAGTAAGAGCTTTGACCCTATGGTGAGACGTTTCGAGCGGAACAGTCTTTGTAAGCTGAAATAGGCTCTGTTGGCTGACAGCAACCGTGCGCGGATTTCATCATCGTAGTTGTTATCGGTTGTGATTTTCGACCCTAGATAGGAGAAATTGTCAACGGTCTCAAAGTTGTATTCTCCTATCCTTATTCTTCTTCGTGTTTGTGTTTGACCAGTGCGGTTTGATGTTGTTGGCTGATTCGTCTTCGGTGCTGACGTTGCCACCATATATTTTGTCTTGCCTTCATTGATGTGCAGCCCAAGATCTCGCGCCCCCTGCTCGATCTGGATGAAGGCAGTTTGTACATCTCGGGTGGTTCTTCCCATGATGTCGATATCGTTAGCATAGGCCAGTAGTTGGGTGGACTTGATGAGGATCGTACCTCTTGCATTTACCTCGGCATCACGGATCACTTTCTCGAGGGCCAGGTTAAAGAGGACGCATGATAGCGCATCCCCTTGTCGTAGACCGTTGTTGATGTCGAATGGTCTTGTGAGTGATCCTGCTGCTTTTATCTGGCCTCGCACATTGGTCAGGGTCAGCCTAGTCAGTCTTATCAATTTCGTCGGGATATCGAATTCTCTCATGGCCGTGTACAGTTTTACCCTGGCTATGCTATCATAGGCGGCTTTAAAGTCGATGAACAGATGGTGCAACTGTTGTCCATATTCCAACAGTTTTTGCATCGCTTGCCGCACAGAGAAAATCTGATCTGTTGCTGATTTGCCTGGAGTGAAGCCTTTTTGGTATGGGCCAATGATGTTCTGGGCGTATAGGGCCATCCGGCCTAGCAAGATAGTGGAGAATATCTTATAGATGGTACTCAGCAACGTGATACCTCTATAATTGCTGCACTGTGTGATATCTCCCTTTTTTATGTATGAGACAGATAATGCCTCGTTGCCAATCGTCAGGCATTGATTCGCTGTCCCATGCCTTGAGCACAAGTTGATGAACCACTTGGTGTAACTGGTCGCCTCCATATTTAACTAATTCGGCTGTAATTCCATCGACTCCTGGCGACTTATGATTTTTTAGCCGATGAATTGCACGGACTGTTTCTCCTAAACTTGGTGGTGGCAGTATTTGTCCGTCGTCTTCAGTTGGCGGGACCTCCAACTCGCCGATGTTCTGGTTGTTCAGTAGCTCATCGAAGTACTCAACCCATCGCTCTAATATGCCCATTCTGTCGGAAATCAGATTTCCCTCTTTGTCTCGGCAGGATGAACATCGAGGTGTATAAGGCTTCATCCTGCTGACTTGTTGGTAAAACTTCCGCGCCTGGTGCGGTTGCTCCCTGTACTTTTCTAGTTCATAGACTTGTTGGTTCTCCCAGGCTTCCTTTTTCCGTCTGTGAAGTCGCTTCTCCGCTCGACGGAGTTCATGATAAGTCTCTGCACGTTCCCGCGTTCTTTGAGAATGCAACATTACTCGGTATGCGGCATTCTTCCGTTCCGTTGCTAGCTTACATTCATCGTCAAAACAGCCGTTCCGACTGCTTTTGCGGCTGGGGCCAAGTATGTTTGTCGCCGTATCCGTGATAACGTTCTTCAGGTGATTGTGAAGATCATTTGTTGATGCTTCATCTCCAGGTCCTCTGTTGACTGCGGTTATTGCGGCATCCATTTCCCTCTTATAGGTGTCGCGGAGGGTTGTGTTGTGGATGGCTTCAGTGTTCACTCTCACCTGATTGTCAGAGGGGATTCTGGGTGGTATTGTTATTCGAGCTCCGAGCACCATGCCAACGAGATAGTGATCCGAGTCTATATTGGCCCCCCTATATGTTCTGACATTCATCAAGGCTGAGAGGTGGCGGCGTTCGATCAACACGTGGTCAATTTGGTTGAAAGTGGTCCCGTCTGGAGAGGCCCACGTATGTTTGTGGACCGCTTTCCGCGCAAACCAGGTACTTCCAACAACCATTTGGTGTGACCCTGCTAATTGAATAATCCGCAGTCCGTTATCATTTGTATTTTCGTGTAAGCTATGGGAGCCAACGTATCGCCTGAATACGGGCTTCTTCCTTACTTGGCTGTTAAAATCCCCAAGTATGATTTTGATATCGTATCTGGGACAGGCTTCGAGGGTTCGTTCTACTGCTTCGTAGAAGGTATCCTTCTCCGACTCTGCAGTCTCCTCTGTAGGGGCGTGAAAGTTGATGAGGCTTATATTTCTAAACTTGCCTCGCAAGCGCAACTGTGATTGTCTGGCCCTTCAAAATGTGAAACTTTAATTCGCCCGTTCCCTCTTTTTTAGGAAAAATTTGCCTTCTGTGGGTTACCCCTCCCGGTTCTGCGTTCTGAACCACCCCTTCCTACAACAGTATGTGCTATCTGTATTTATGCACATTTTTTAAATTTCCTCGGTCTGATGGATTGCTCCGCCTCTAACGACACCACCTGCCGTCCTGTGTCTTATAACACACGTAACGCTTTTTAAGGCACGGATTGATGAGGCCCGACGGTTTCTGTTCGCTTGAATGTAGCTACAACCAACATGAAACTCCCACCCGCAACAACCGAGCTGAACGCATGTGAGTCCCGGTCCCCCCGGCACCAGTATACCCCTGGTAAGGTTTTGTGACCTATTGCGACTTCAGATGAGTCCCCGCACAAACTAAGGTCTAATCACCTTGATTGGGCCTTTGGAGCATTCGCCTACTGCATCATGGCGAGCAAACCATAGTGAATACACCTAGCTACAGTTTCCTAGTGCTTCCACATGGAGTTCTGCCAGGCTACTTGGTTTTGATTTGGCCGACAGGGTTCCTGGCCTGTCTTCCTCATCGCTCCTCAGAGCAACATACTGAGAGGAAAGTGTGTTGATGTCGCTTCGGGGTAGTCCTTGGCCTTGCTTATCAACACGTGCCTCGCAACTTTCCAACGGGAGGAAACCACCTGACATCAAAAATGCATTGAATGCATTGAGTAGCAAGTCCGGATTATGCTTGAATATGAGTTTCATCACTTTACTGCTAATATCATCTAGTCCTGATGCTTTTTGATCCTTCATGCACAAGACCGCCTCTTCCAGTTCCTTTACAATGAAGAGTGGACATTCCTCAGTACTTCTTCCCCCATCGATAGCCTCAGCTCGGATGGGAGGATAGAAGAAAGTAACTCCACAATTTCTGCCACCTTTACTGCTTCCAGGGAATAGGGTGATCGATAGGTACCGAGCCGTTTGTTCACTCATTTATACTCGAGGCCCCAAAGGTTATAATGTTCCCGATTTTCTTCTCGTTGCAGCGTGCTTTTTGCCTGTTGATTTCGTCGTTGAGTTCCTTTTTCGCTCTCTTGTGTCCTGTACATGTGCTCTTTCGTAGACTTTGCAGACAATTTCAGCCGTCCACCAGTACACAGGTAACTTCTCATGACGGAGTCTTCTTTTGAGCGCCGATGCAATGCAAACTACGGTGACAAGGTTTATTGTTGAATTCACTAACAATTTATTCGTAATTCTTCTGTTCGCGTCTAGTTTTTGTTGCTCACCCTCCGGAGAAAGCTTCGGCAATTTGTCAACGTCAATTTTACCGATGTTCCACTGGGTAGATATTTGCCGGACGTCAGGGAGGGTTGTACCGCTGACATCAAAGACTCCATAGCAAAAGTCTCGTCACGGATAATGCCCTCACAACCACCATGTCGGGATATGGGAGTGTTACCAATATCCTGTTCTGGTGCATAGAGCAGAACTTACAAGCACTACAATAGCACAATTTTCCAACTCCCTGGAGCGAAAAGAAAAGCCAAAGCAGCCAATTAAAGCGCTGAAACATGAACTTGATACAATCAAAAACAATAAAGTACAGGACCTTTTGGAAAACCTGGACCAAAACGCCGACATAGACTATTTAATCTGGAAAGTGACTAAACGAATTAAAAATCCAATACTGGTTGACACACCTATCAAGGACGATAAGGGTAAATGGGTTATGAGCGATGAGGACGAAGCTGAGATTTTTGCTCAGCAAATTACCGAAGCCTTCACCCCAAACATAAAAAAACTCACAAAATTAGAACTACCGCCTTCAGACAATATACCGAATAACGTTGGGCAACTCAAATTCTCCTTCGCCTCTCTGAAGAGGAAGCTTCAAGAAGTGAACACCAAGCCCCCGGGCATGACTCGATAGCCAGCAGATTAATCAAAGAACTGCCACTAAAAGGGGAATTGCTTTACTATACATCTATAACAGAATCCTCAGAGATATCTTCTATCCGGCAAACTGGACAGACGCTAGGATAATAGTTATTCCGAAACCAGGAAAAGACAGAACAAAATACCAATTAGTCTCCTCCCAGTGCTTTCGAAGATCTTTGAAAAGCTCCAGCTAGATAAGCTGATGCCAATAATAATAAGCAGAAACCTTATTCCAGAACACCAGTTTGGATTTCGAGAGAAACACTCCACCATATAGCAGGTACATAAGATAGTAAACAGAATCAAAACAGCCTTAGAACAAATGAAAATATATCTTGGTATATTAATAGACGTAGCTCAAGCGTTTGATAAGGTGTGGCACTAAGGCCTGAAGTACAAAATAGCCTCAAGCTTACTTCGTAACTCTCACCAGATTCTCTATAGCTACATTGAAAACAGACGATTCAAAGTTAAGTACAAAGACAGCGTCAGTAAGCACCACCCTATAACGGCAGGGGGGCGTGTTAGGACTGGTCCTTTATCTTTTATACATCACTGATATACCAATCAGTAAACACATTGAAACTACAACCTTTGCTGACGATACTGAATTATTCTATTCACACGTCAATCCCATAACGGCTGTAAGGAAGCTCCAAGAACATGTTAACAAGGTCATGGATTGGCTCACCAGATGGACTATCAACATCAACGAGAATAAAACAGCAAATTGCATCTACTCTAAGGAAGCACAATTGTAGACCAATTAGCATCAACAATAAAGCAGGTGAAAGTAGTGAGGTACCTAGGAATACACCTGGAGGAGGAAGTTCAATTGGAAGACCCATATCCAGAAGAAAAGGAACTAAGTCAAACTTGCATTCAGTAAACTTTATTGGCTTTTAAATAGAACATCTAAACTGAACCTAAACACAAAAATTCTGCTGAGCTTGGAATGGGATACTCTACCTAGCCAGAAACAACGGCCTAACCAGTAAAACTAACAATTGCAGATGCCAGGACGCTGAAACATCGAACGTAAATCCCCCATCAACACAAGCTTTGGACAACTCAACTACAGTACAGTCTGGCAACTATCATAACTACCACAGCCATGTAATTGTTCCTAAAACTGTCACTGCAATGGCAGGAGGAAAAATGTTAAACCAGATTTAAGAGTTGCAATAATGGAAGCGGGAGGTTGCCTACCAACTTAATTCGTGTAATCAAAGCCAATAAAGTAAATAAAAAAAGGTTAATTATGCTATTTTACCGGCACGAGTGGGAGGGAACACAGAAGTTTCTCCCTGGGTTCAGATTTGATCCCTTCGAATATCCTTCGACTTCTCACAAAGTGCTAAAAAGATTACCAACCTCTAAGAACCGAGGATGACATACCTGCAAATAGGAGAAAAAAATATGTATTTAGCGCAAGCATTGAGAAAACAAAATTTATAATAATTTTCAATATTTGAAAAAATTTTTTTCAAAATTTATGCTCTATCCTAGGCAGTAACCCCAAAACCGTCAAACGCATATTAGTTAACCTTGCCTTACAAAACATTTAAAAAATCGGATTAGATTATCTTCTCGTGCTTATGAATGTTCCCTCAAGAGTACAATTGTTCTGCCATATTCTATTTTTGCGGTTATCATTTGGTCAGATACATCTTAAAACCCTTCCTTAAAGGAAAGGCTATCAAATAGATGTAGGGTTCATTGATCTCGCGGCACCTGAAGTGCTCAGCTCCCATCAACCTGTTCGGAGATGGGATGGGAAATCCATCTAATCCTTTACATCCCTTTTGTTTTTCTTGCCGGGTAATATTTTTGTAATTTTGGACATGCTATGCATGGTAAAATAGTACAGACAATTAGATGCATTTTTCATATGATATCATAAAAAAAATTTATTATTATGCCTTATTAAAAAATTAAAATGGGAAAGGTTACAGGAGGTAATTAGCGTTTTGAAAAGGGAAAACTGCTCCAGCACGTCTGCATGAGTTGAAAAATGAATTTTAGACTATTTTTATCTTGATTGAAATCAGCTCTAAGAAGTAAACTCTTAGATTGAAACCTACTTTGGACTCGTCGTAAAAAATCTTCAATGGAGAGAAAATAAAGGCAGTCTCTTAGTTTGAAATGGAAATCAAGAACAGAAGGGAAAAAATTAAATATAATCATCCCTATGAATACATCAGCAAGAAAGTGTTCCGATTGAAATCTAAACAAATCGACTAAACCTGCACAAAGAAGAATTAGAAAATATTGGAATTCTCTGCAGGATTCTTAACATGGCTGAATTGTCGTGGAAAAGTGCGCGTTTTCCGGCGGCAGCATTAGAGAAACAGATGATGTAATGTTCTACGACAATTGCGAATTTTCCAGAAGATGGTGAAAGCGATGAGATCACAATATAGTTGTGAGTTGTTTTGTGATCCATGCGAACGAATTGAACAGATTTATTGGTGGCAACCAACCAGAAAACAGAGAAAACCATCGAAGGAAATTGTCAGATATAATTATTGGCGCTTCGTTTGTTGCTATTTTCTTTCGGTTTAAATTTTATCGTAGTTTTGGGTGCTGTCATTTTTCCCCATTTAGAATATATCAATCGAATAACCCTAACTTGAGTCATGAAAATCTGATGGGCGTTGGTTTGAGACTTCACAAAATTCACTAACAACGTAATCAAGGCCAAAACTACTTAATTTAACGACCATTTTTGCAAGACTTTGGAGGGACGTCTTTATTTATTCTCTCAGATCATTCTCAACGGCGCAACAACCGGTTTTTATCCGGCCTAGGTCTGCCTTAATAAGGAACTCCAGGCATCTCGGTTTTGCGCCGAGGTCCACTAATTCGATATCTCTAAAAGCAGCCTGGCGTCCTGGCCTACGGTGTCGTTCCATCTCAGGCAGGGTTTGCCTCGTCTTCTTTTTTACCATAGATATTGCCCTTATAGACTTTTCGGGCTGGATCATCCTCATCCCTACGGATTAAATGGCCCCCAATGACGGTCGTGGTATCGCTCATAGATTTCGTCGTTATGTAGGCTACGGAATCGTCCATCCTCATGTAGGGTTCGGAGGAGTCTTCTCTCGAGTGCGGCCAAGAGTTCGCAATTTGTTTTGCTAAGAACACAAGTCTCGGAGGAATATATGAGGACTGGCAAGATCATTGTCTTATACAGTACAGTGACCCTATGGCGACATTTGGCAGCCAAAAACCGTGCGCGGCTTTCATCGTCGTAGTTGTTATCGGTTGTGATTTTCGACCCTAGATAGGAGAAATTATCAACGGTCTCAAAGTTGTAGTCTCCTGTCTTCATTCTTCCCGTTTGACCAGTGCGGTTTAATGTTGTTGGTTGGAGGTCAAAGGGTAGTATAGCTGCCAGGACGAAACGTGGATTGGTACCCTTAACCAAAAAACCACAAAACCTGGAAAATGCCTGCTGAACCAACACCAACAGCTCTTCTACCACACCTTATCTCCTCCTCCACGTGGTGACCGCTGGTAGCTCGTTCTTAACGAAAAGCGGCAGACGGGGAATGATGAAGGCGAGTCTCTCGCGTCTAAAAACGGGACAAATTTTACCAATTGGTTTTTCAGGTTGGGGGTTGGGTAGGACTGACAACCCTACGCGGAAAACAACTTGTTACGAAGTCACATCAGGAGCCTCGGACAGGACTAACATTTCTCTCAAATGCTTGGTAGAAATTGATAAACTGGAATATCCACTTCAGACAGTCCATACACCTACTACCAATTTCAAGGTACTTTTGAAAGGTAACATCCCTGAATTGCATTCATGCTAAACCTAGTCTTCCTCTATATGCCGGAGGTTTAATTTTTACTCAAATTTTTTCTTACTTGTCACTGAATGTGACTTAAATTCATCAAATTTTTGGGCTATCAATTTAAAACTTGCATTTTGGAATCTGACTGACCTTTCAGCTACGACTTTTCGCTTTCGTAAACGATTTATGATTGGATTCTGGAATTTGCAAATTCTTCCCAACGACAGTAGAAGCTGCCAGGATGCTTGCCGGCTCCCACTTAAGTGAGAATTTCAGCGATACAGGCTAGATATTCCGGAGTTGAACGACTTAAGATAGCAGAACTCTAAGGATATTTCCTTTCTTTTAATGGAATCATACTATTGTATACTGACAAGTTTAATGGAAGTAAGCGTGAATAACCCGCCAGGGCTAAGATTTTACTACGATGATGATGCTACTGTAGCTGTTGAACGTACTTGATGGATTTACTCTCAAAATTTCTTGTGGTATATCTTCTGACATGATGAATTTTTCTAGTATCCCAAGGTCCCTTAAAATATTCCTGCAGCTGAAGTTCCATGACTTTTGGACATGATCTTTGACTTTTACGGACACTGCAAAGGGCATCACTGTGTATCACGGGGATACCATCTTTCAGCAGATAATTAAGGAGCCTAGAATCAATTAGGTGTTGTTTCGTCATGAAGCAAACTTCATCAAGTTCTGTAGTTAAAGATGTTTGAGTTTTATTCTTCCTCTTGGCTCCTGTTAAGAGCTGATAGGAAGGTTTCTGGATTGGTAGTACATTTGGCAAACGATAATAATTATCTGTGCCCAAAAATGTGCTCTAATTTGGTGCAAAAAAATGGTTTCATGAACTCAACAATAAATGTTACTCGCTTTGGCAGCTGTCTTCATTCACATCGAGATAGTTTACCGTTTGAAACATCGAAGATGCATTTGACAACGATAATATGAAGACAAAATTCTTGTCACTCGTGGAATATCTTGTTTTCCTCGTTTTGGTGATGCTACCAAAACGTCGTCTTTGTACGCAAAGTAAAATATGAGCCACCAGTGCACAAGAGTTCCAATTTGCTCCCCTTTCCGAAAGCAGTGACAATCCCCATCTTGACTGTTTTATATAAATCTATCTCTGGGGATGGTCACAATAGGGGAAGAAACGATAAGTCCGCATGCTTGGTATTCTCTATATCTTGCTGGGTAATTATGTAATCCTTGCCTATCCTCGAAGAACTACTTAATCCATTTATTGTTATAGTCCCTGCAATGTACATTCCATTTTGATGTCAGTCATCAATTCAAATAAATCCTTGCCTCTGCGGGTGTTTAGTGCTGATAGATATTTGAGCCTTATCTAAGCCTCGATACCAGTTCTTCTGCCTGAGTGGTATTACTGTAGTAAAGAGGGGATAAGTGCGCGTTACTCCAATTGTGAGTAACTTGTGTTTATTGCTTTCTGTTTGATAGTACTCCTTTTTTCCTTTAGTCTTTGTCCCGTTCACAACCGAAGTAGGCTCGTCGTGATCGGTTGCTCCATTTTACTTTATCGAAGGTCTGATCTAGATGTTGTTGTGATTCCTTCAAATCACCACCCAGCGTATCCAGCCACCGTTGTTTCGGGCCACCTTTTGCTTGTTTACCATCGACTTCGATGTTCAGAGCAATCTTGACAAGTGAATTCTCTTTAGCGCGAGTTACATGACCATACTATCGCAATTGTTCGACGATCGGAGCAACCCCATGTCGATCGCGGATATCCTCATTTCGGATCGCGGATATCCTCATTTCGGATGTGATCAACGCGTGTCACGCCACTAGTCCAAAGCAACATCTTCGTCTCCATTACCGCAAGCGCCGTGCATTGTTTTTTATAGTTGGCCAAACCCCAGAGCCATAGAGGGCAATAGAGCGGACGACACTACGGTAAATTTTACATTTTAGATGTTTTAGCCCTGGTTGAAGACCGCCACTTCATCCAGGTTGCGTTAATTCATGAAGCACTGTCATAACGCAGTTCTTCACTGGTTGAGAACATTGACCCGAGATATTTAAATCACTCAGTTCTGGACAGGTCACCACTGTTTCATGGAGATCGGTAGTCAAAAATTCATTTTTAATCAAATTCAATCTGAGGTCGTGTTGCGTGAGGCTGTCCTTCAATTTTTGGACGAGTTACTTGAGTTCATTTTTGGTATGAGATGCCAGGAAAACATTATCTACATTGTGCAGTGTATAGGGCGCTGGACGTTGGATATCCCGTGCGATAGAAGACAACAAAGAGGAGTGATGAAAGGACACTTCCTTGACGAACACCAACAGAGACACGAAGCGGTTTTGATACACCCGCCATGGTTCGAACTTTTTACTTTTTAGATAGTGGTAGAGTAATTGAACCCAGCATACGAGTTCTTATGGCACTAAATATTTGCCACCAATCATACCGGATAAGTTCCTCTGGAACACGGTCAAACACTTTCTGCAGATCCAGAAATACAATGTAAAGAGGGCGATGTTTTTCACGGTGCTTCTTCGTGAGTAATTGCGTAGCGTGTATTGTGTCAGTGGTTCTGGTCAAACCCAGCTTGATTCACGATTATTTCAACGGCTTTGCGAATACGTCAAGAATGCGTTCAAAAATCTTCAT
Organism: Hermetia illucens; assembly: GCF_905115235.1. NCBI lineage: Eukaryota > Metazoa > Arthropoda > Insecta > Diptera > Stratiomyidae > Hermetia > Hermetia illucens. The sequence goes on along the minus strand of NC_051851.1, from coordinate 18,035,492 downwards.
GGTATGGGACAGCAACCGCATCCATTTGAGCATTCTGCTGGACTACCTTTCTTTTTAAGGTCTCGCTTAGTACTTTCCGAAGCTGGTCTTAGTTTTGACATTTGTTGGATAAGCGGGGAGCTCAGGGAGTCGAAAGTAGTCATTTATTTCACGGAGCCAGTTTCAGAAACCGAAAAATCTGAAAAAAAAATCAAGAGGCTGCCACTATATGGTGACTAGGCTCCGAAATATATTCCATACCGATATCCCTTCAAATAAGGTCAATAACAGTGAATAATAATAATACTGTAATTTTCAGTAATTGGTTGCAGAACCCCCCCTTAAGTTCATCCTAGCACTACCATGTAGCCTATAATATGGAGCTTGATCTTACCAAAGTGGAAATCGCACTATTACTAACAAAGTTATAATAGGTCAAAGTTACCACTTCTTTGGAAATTCAAGATTTTAAATGTCAATATCACCCGAAAGTGAATATTCTCACATAATATATGTGTTTATTACGTGTTACGTACTAATGGGACAAATTCACACTCAAATGTCATTATAAAAGAAATACACAAAACCTCACTCACATCGCCTGCAACGGCGATAGATATAGTTATTAGCAGAGGGCATCTTTCCTGGCACTGAGTTAGAGTAGGCTGCAAAAAATTGAATTCGTTCACCGTCTTGAGTGTGTTGGGTACCCAGGGCCAAGGGAGTTACTTTTACTCTTTTACGCGCGTTGCAGCCTTTGGTATCATTCAATAGAGCCCAGATATCAACGCACCTCTTCCAGAGGGTATTTGCCTGTTCCTTAGTTTAGCTGATGAGGTTACCAATATTTAGCGTGCAGGGGCGGATTTTCATGACTCGAAATAATTCGCTTGCGTCTTATCCTTATCCCTTTACCGACAGGACTAGGATATGCAGTGACATTGAATGCATTTTCTTGCTTGATCTGCCGCGGGACCTGTCATCAAGAGAGATAGAGTGGGATTTAGCATAGGGAAATAAGTCCAACTTTTTCCCTGATATAAGCATTTTCCGTATATCTTACTGAGGATAATGCTAGGTAAATTGCATTAAACCTTTCCCCTTTATGTCTATTCATTATTACACTTTACAATATTTAGTTTAGAAGCTGTCACCACTTCTTTCTTCGTTGGCCTCGCGTATCGACATAAGTAAAACACGGCATTGTGATATTGTTCTTGTTATTACCTATGTTTCCTTTCCAAGATTAAGTGGGAAACAAAAACGATTGAATGTCTGTTTATCTGTCTATATATCTATCTAGCAGCCACATTCAATTAACAGGAAACGGGCTGAATCTAACGTCACAATATTTGGTGATAGCGTGGGGTCTACGAAAACATTTGCATCCAGCAAGTAGCTCTTTCCCGAATTAAGTTTGAGAGTGGTTTTCCAAACATGGAGACTATACATTTTTTTGAGCTAGTTGAAAAAAGAACCTCGGGGACCAAGATTATTTGTTATTTTTTCGCTTTTTGATCTTTTACTTCCGTATTTTCTATATTGTTTGGCCTACATAAGCAAGTATCGTCTTCCAGTCTTCCAAATAAAACCACCAATATTTCCGATATGATTTACTGATCATTATTAGCTGTGTATTCTTCTTCGAGTGGGCTAGGAGAATTGCTTCGCAGTAATTTAGACAGTAAGTTGCGTTTCGAGGTTTCCTGAACTTCGGGTATTTTACCAATGAACTACTCTTCTTGTTGTTCATGTAGACAAGAAATTGGGTCACCTCTCATTGCTGTGGTAAACATGAAAGTTGAGTTAACTTTATAACGCCTCCTGAAGTAGACGTCTGCTCTGCTTGTCTGCTTGTCTTCGAATCAATACTCACCCCGTTATTGTTCCTAAGAAGTTTTGTAACAAAGTACTACAGCCTCATGAATTACAATTTCTTTTCCGAAGTCTTATAACTTTGTGCTTACCAAATAAATAACTTTACATTTTCACGTATGCGCCAATAGAAACTTAGCCTTTCGTTAAATGTTGAATTTTCAACCCCACTATGAAGTGCGAAATTTATGGAGGGAAAATGGAAGATGCGCTTCTTCAAACCCGATGAAAACTCGTGGCGGGCAGCCCCTTAAAAGAGATGGCCTTTGACATCACCATGGGAAAGTTGTGTTTGTCAACCCCACTCCGGAGAGAGGCGGTTTCCACTCCTGATAAACTCCTACATCGGTGACCACTGGTTAAAAGGTTACGGCGCATTGAAAAGGGGTTATTTTCGTATCATAAATAGGCTTACTGGCAGGGGAATAATTGTCACGATGTAAAAGGGGCGCTACAAAGGGTGCGGCCCCTGTCTCCCGAAGTTAGAAATTGCGGAGCTTCTGCTTCCTCTTGTGGACCTTCTTTGCATCCCCTGCCAAAATAAGGCAGGCAAATCAAACTTTATCATGATGTTATCAAAATGGCCCCGAATTACTGCGCCATAACTTTTCAAAAGGATGGTGACTGCCACGAATTTTAAAAAGATTTGAGAGAGGACCTCGCGCTTCTCGCTCCACACTCTCCTCTGCCTCAGGGGGCATAGGGTTTAAAATTAAATCCTAACGCTTTGACATGAAAATAGTCCCACTTCGCAAAGTCGTGAGGTTTTAAAGGGAGATGACAGTCGTAATTCTTTAAAATGATTAGAAAGGGGAGAATTTTCTTTTTCATCTACATGTCCTTCCCATCCTATCCGCCTCACAGGTTAGGGTTGAGTGCTTAAATTTTACGTTGGCGATATAAAAAAAAACACTTTGAGGGCGATCTCTTTTTATGGGCCAATAGTTTCCATCGGGTTTGAAGGAGGAGCACCTTCCCCCCCCCCCCCCCCCCCCCCCACTCCCTCTCTTGTATTAATTCGTAAACACGCTATTGGGTGAATTATATCCAGGGGAAAAACCATCTAATATTTTTGACCAAAAGCCGACCAAAGCTGAAATATTTCTTATTTGGAATGTAGAGAACTATTATGAGTTATGATTTCCTAACTGACAGAGTGTATTCTACCCCCTTTAGTAACGCTATGGAAGTAGCCGCTGGACAAGATTTTCAGATCCCAGCCTGTTCCTTTTCAGAGCTCAACTATGATGTGCTCAGGTCCTGCTGCTTTCTCCGGTTTCATTCTGCAACCCCTACTGTATTTTTCCACGAGGGCCCAGTGCATTCCTCATGTCCTGCCAATGATGGCTTGATGGCCGGCCGATATTTAGGTGCGATAGTTTCCTCCAATAAAATGCATATAGCGACGATATGCTAGCCGCCTATTTTTCGCTCTCAAGTCAAAAACTTCACTTACAAAGCAACGCTTGCCGTCTGCGTTTCCGCTGATAAATAGTTTGCTCATGTCTTGATGTTGTTTATGCATCGAAAACCCGTATCCCTGCATCGACAAGGCGAGGACATGACCTGCTGCGCAATGTTTTTTGCTTTTTTTCTAGCACGACAACCAGTACTCAACCTGTGGGGAGATCGGCAACCAAGGAAGATTTAGCATAGTGAAATAACACCAACTACACTTTATTTATCTTTTTTTCTGATATAGGCTTTTTCTTTATATTATATTGAGAATAAACTAAATTGCTTCAAACTCTTCTCCTTTATGTGGGCGGAAGACTTGCGGGCATCAGGTTTCCTTCACTATTACACGTTATAACTTTTATTCTGGAAGTTACTACCGCTTCTTTCTTGCTTGCGTTGGCCTTTCAGCGCAATTAAAACACGGCCTACTTATATGTAGCAACTGATTCCTTTTCGTATTGAGTTTAAGGATGGTTTTCCAAGCATGTGAAGGGAGGCTATAGATTTTTTCTCCTCAAATATGATATGTCTTAAAACGAAATAGGTTTTTTCGCCCAGCAAGGTTAAGCGTTTTCATAGTTTTATAGTGCTTCGATGGAGGACCACGTTAATTTGTCATTTATTGTTCGCGTATTTAAGTTTTGCGTTAGTATTTTCTACATTGTTTGTTAGTAAATCGTCCGGGACAGTTTGCCCTATGTAAGCAACTGCAGTCTTTCTGTCTTCAAAATAAAACCGCCAATATTTCCGATATGGTTTGCTGATCATCATCAATGGTGTATTGTTCCCGCGAATAAATTAAGAGACTGCATCCTACATCCTACGGTGTCCAGATGGCGCAGTAGGTAGAGTGCTAGGCTATCAGTTGGGAGGATACAATTTGAATCTCGCTGGTGACTGGATGTCGGATACCAGTCGACTCAGCTGTGAAGAGCTGAGACCTTAGTAAAATAAGGATAATAATCACGAGTTATTATTGCTCTATTATGCGGACCAAATTGCCTCCTGCATTGTCTCGTAGGCCTGTAGTGTAATATCGCAGTGTTGAATGAAGTGCTCTATTATACTTCAAGGCCCAAATCCTGTTGGATTGTCTTTTCGCTGATTTATGTAGAATAAAAACTGGGTCACTCCTTATGCTTTGATTAACATAATAGTCAACTATACAACTCCTCCTGAAGTGGATCTCTTCTCTGTAACCCAATCATGCACGGTACTGTCCTCTGTTGCTAATACTTAATCGAAGACATGTGAAACAAATTTCAATGATGCTGGACTTTGAATTGATACTTACTCACCTCTTTATTCTTTCTGAGAACCTTCGTAACCAACTGCTACAATGTCATGAATTAGAGTTTCTTTTTCGAAGTCTTGTAAAACTATTCCTTTATCCATATCAAATAAATAAGTTGACATATTCAGAGTTTTCAACCCTACACCGGGAGTGGGAAAGAATGGGAAGGATATGTAGAAGAAAGAAAAAGATCCTTTCAAATCCCATTAAAGAATTACAGTGGTCGCCCTCATTAAAAACCCAAGGTTCTTCATAGTGAGCCTATTTTCATGCCAAAGCGTTTGTGTTTAATTTCGAACTCAATCTTCGCAGAGTTGAAGGAGATTATGAAGAGTCCAGCGAGATCAGAGTTACTCCACAATGCTAAATCCTACCTGATCTCTCTCGGTGACAGGTCCCTGGACAGGCCGACCAAGAAAATGCATCCAATGTCGTTAGAAACAAGATGATCGGATTGAGTAAAAATGATCTCGAGGAACTTATGCAGGGGAAGGGAATGATCGCCTCATGCAATACGGTCTCAGATTGAATCTAAATAAAACTGAACTTTTGACTACCGACCCCCATGAAACAGGCACAATCACTGTTAGTGACAGTTACCTGTCCAGAATCGAGCGATTTAAATATGTTACCTAGGATCAACGCTATCAGCCAGAAGCCAGGAGAACTGCGTTAATGAAACTTGAATGAAGTGGCGTTCCACAACTGGTGTTATTTGTGATCGACGTATCAACGAACGTCTCAAATCTAAAATTTACCACAATGTCGTCCGTCCTGTCGCTCTCCATGGTTCTGAGTGTTGGCCGACTATGAAAAACAATGAACGGCGTCTGGTGGTAATGGAGAAGAAGATGCTGCATTGGACTAGTGGCGTGATACGTTTTGATCACATCCGTCACAGTTGTAAGTCCTAAAATATAATGCCCATTGATACTTTGAGGGTACGAATCCTCATGGGCTGCCTTTTCTGTCCGGCTGTCTGGCTGTGAGGAAGACGGGGCAGCAACCCTGTCGGCCAAACCAAAACCAAGTAGCCGAGGAGAACCTTCATACTCACTTAGGCTTGCCGGCCGTGATGCATTGGGCGAATGCTCCAAAGGCCTAATCAGGACGATTAGACCCGAGTCTGCACGGGGACTCATCTGAAGTGGCAATTAGATCAGGAACCTTACCAGGGGTATGTTGGTACAATGGGAATCGGGATAGCCCCTGGACTCTCATATTTCGAGTGAACTCCCGTTGTATGTGAGTACAGCTCGGTTGTTTGCGGTTGTCCCCCTAGTGGGAGTTTCATGGGGGTTGTGGTTATGCTCAAGCGAGAAGAGACCTTCGGGCCTCGGCGTGGTGTTGCGTTTCAACACGGGTGCCGTACTTCTTAGTTCGGTAGAGATTTAGGTAAGTCTTGCATCCACCAGTATGAATGCTAAGCCATTCACTTGGTATAGACTGGTACTGTTGTTGCTTGTCTGAGCGGGGCTTTGATTGTGGTCACAAAATCAATCCGTGTCCTAAGAAGAACGTGGGATTAAGTCTTCCAGGCAGGTGCTCACGTAAAACCCTCAAGGACTTAACATCCGAAATGAGGATATCCGCGATCGATATGGGGTTGCACCGAACGTAGAAGAACTGCGAGAGAGGCGAAAAAAAATCATGGCGGTCACGCACCTTAAAAAATTACGGTAGCTCAAATGGGGGTATTTTGATATCATCATAATAAAGTTGGGTTTGTTAACCCGACCTCCGGCGAGAGAGACAGTAAAGAGGATATTTAGAAGGAAAAAAACCCCGCCTTTCTATTTCTGCTAAAACTCGTGGCGGCCACTATTCGTTAAAAGGTTACGGTGCTCAGAAAAGGAGCTGTTTTCGTGTTATGTTTATTGTTAGAGTAGTCGTCGTCGCAATGTGCAAGAGGGGGTAGAGAGAGGCGGCCCCGGCTCTTGATGTTAGGAAGGGGGGAGCTTTTTCTTCCTCTTACGTACCATTTTTATTCCCTCCCCCTCCGGAATTCAGGCTGACAAATCAAATTATCATAATGTTATCAAAATACGCTCATTCTCAGTACCATAACTTTATAAGGGAGGGTGCTTGCCAGGATTTTGAAAAGATATTTTTGAGAGTGGACCTCTCGCTTCTCCCTTCATACTCTCATTTACCTTTGCAGGTACAGGGTTCAAAATTACTCTATCGTTCCAACATGAAAATAGCCCCACTTTCAGGAGCCGTGGCGTTTTAAGGGGAATGACCGTCGTAATTCTTGAAGAGGATTATAAATTGGCGGGGAGGGTTCCTTTTTCTTCTGCATATCCTCCCAATCTTTTTCCCCTCACGGGTTAGAGTTGAATATTCAAAGTTTACCTTGATGACATACAAAAAACACTTTGAGGCCGATCCCTTTTTTTGAGCGTGACTGCCAATATTATCGATCGGGTTTGAAGAGAGGGGAAGCTTCGCTTTCCTTCTCCATTAGCTCCTTATCCATTCCAGGAATAGGGTTGAAAATTCAACTTTTACCAAGATTTCTTTCGGTCTTTTGAGTTTTTTTTTGTCAAATTACTTCCACTACTTCCAGTTTCACATTTTTATCTTTTGCAGGGATCCATCATCTACGTTCTGGTATCTAGTTTACCTTCCCTTTGAAGACGTTTTCGGTCTTCAATCCTATTATCTACCAGTCGTCTTGGTGGAACCAAGTTATTTAGTATCAAGATCATCTTTTCTGGCTTGGTAGCAGAACGCTGAGCTAGGTAAGCATTCCGCAACTGAGTCATTACGCCATTAGATATCAACGATTAGATAGCCCCACGTCCACTAAAAATGATACATGGGACGAACTAGCTAAACCGGAGTGACGTTCATTGTCTTCTAGTATTCAGGCCCTGTTATCATTGTAGTCCAGTGACTAGAGTCGAAGAAAAACATCGGGTATTGATTCCCTGGAGTCATGCGTCATGGAAACCCCACTCTCCTCGCTTCATGATTGAATATCTCCTATCCCAAACGATTGATCCTTGTATGACCTTCATCCATAAGTGCATATAAGGTTGATTTTGTCCACAGTGGTCCCATCAGCAATGGACCAACAACAACTTAGTAGCCTCTATCGCAAGTTGGAACCATCATTACATTAGTACAGCATATTTTCGGAACTATTAAAAGCTTCCTATTTTAAGCAAACATTCCACTATCCTACATTACAGAAAAGACATGTGCCAATTCCACGTCATCCATTAGCGAGATTACTTGACTTATTTCCAAGAATAGACGCTTTATTTTGCGTCGTTAGCACGGAGCGAAATGGTACATTTAATAATGAAAATCTCATTTCAGCTCCACATCTCTCAAATGTTTCACTTTCCACGTGCTCTCCTCATTTCAATAACACTTGAAAACCCATAGACTTCTAACAAGGGGGACATATCATTATGAATAATTAATTTGGCATTTGCCTGCGGTGGTATTTCCATGGAAAAATAGTTGGGCGTAATTTATTGATGTGACTTCCTCCGTTGAATCCATTCATCCTTTCGCGCAAAAACATTGGCAGGTTCGCACCACTTCCCGGGCATCAAAGGCAGAACCCCTACAACTGACAATCAAGCATCAATCATTCAGAATACCTCAACCACTTTCTTTAATTAGTTCACCGAATTCACCGCATTCCCACCCTGACATCGGATGTAATTTCGATGTTTCCCTTCCAAGTATCAGTCCAGGATGGCACGTCAATACCATCCAATATCCGCCATCAAATTTCCTCCTTGACAACATTAATTTCCCGGCGTTCGCACACAACTTCGCCTCGACTTGTGCTTCTGACTTTCCATCTTCGACTCCTTGAAGGGAAAATCTCCTAAACTAATTTCCATCGCCAGGATCAAAACTAAGTGCTACGTGATTGACGGATAGATAGATTTAACAGAAAATTCAATTAATTATCAATTAACATTTAATCGATGTCGTTGTTCTGCTTTTCATTTTGCAGGCAAGGATGGCGTGACAACAGTTGCTGTGAAGACGCTAAAGGAGAACGCCACCGAGGCCGAAAAGAATGATTTAACTTCAGAGCTCCAGGTGCGTATCGATTTTATGATTTTTCCTTTGTGGTTGGTTTGATCAGGTTCGAGTGAGAGACAAAGCAAGTTTGGTGAATCCCTTTCACTTTGGAAAACACTTCTCCAAGTTCGCAGCAATCAGTCTCATTTACATTCCAGTTAATTGTTATCCTTTTTAACTTCGAACAAGTGGAGGACCAAAAACAGATCGTATACCTGAAGAACCCTGAAGAATCTTGTATCTGGGAAAGTCTAAAAAGGGAGAGAAAGTTCAAAAACGCCTTGAGTTTGGGAAAATTTAACTGTTCCATCGAGAGCAGCCTTTTCCTGCAAGAGCTTCCCAGTGCGCTTGCTGGTATCCCCAACTTAACTAAACAATGCTAACAAGTTGGTCCACTACGTGCATCCCAGGACTTCATCCAACCGCATAAGAACCGAAACTCCACAACTGCATATCCAGCCCGGCATCAAGCGAATTTTTCAACTTCCTCCGAGAAAGCAAAGAAATCCTCGTCCTTACACAACAAACTCGAATCACAGCGCCAAGGCTGGACTCACTCCCTTAATCCTCTGTGTACACTTCCATTTGGCCGCTCCTACTTCATACTCGCGTACTTTTTTAAACTATCTTAAGTGAATAAATTACTTTCACTATGAATTAAGTGTAATAGACCACAAGTAGTAAGCCGAAACACCAGAGAGCAAGGACGACTGAGCGAGCGGGTGCTGACTCGTTTCAGGATCGTGAATAAAAGTTTTTCCTTCAAAGCATGGAAATGTTGTGGATAAAATGCAAACAGTGGACAGAAAGTTACAAACAAAAACCAGAGAAGAAAAAAAACACAAAATCCGGGAGGCAAACATCCACACAATTATGACGAAATGGAAGGGAGTTTGGAATCTCGGAGGACGCGCAACGCGGATAGGACGTATTACAGTTAAAAATGTAATTTTATTAAAGTTTAAAGTAGACGGTGTTGTTTTCCAGGCGATGTTGATTTTAATTTTAAAGTTATTATGGCGTAATTGTTACTGCAGATTGAATTATTTAAATGAGAGGAAGGGGATGAAATTTATTTTATGGGATTTCAACCATGACAGTCTCCCTTAGTTTGATGTAGTATGATGGTTAGTAAGAGCTGGAAAGTGTCGTTGGAGAGTGTCCATAGAGGATTAGGGTTATCTCTAGTTATTTTTTCTCGTTTTTGGTGCTTATTAACTTTTTTGAGGAGTTTCAGTTTTGTGGGAGACCATATTAACTCCCAGAGTATTCCCTAAGGCTCTTGATTTTAAAATGAATTTCTGACGATAGAGCACTCTGTATTGAAAATATTTGAGAGTGTCATCTCATCTGCATCAACGCAAGCACGCCAGGAGTAATAATTTTATCTTACGAAATCTCGAATGGGCCCGCAAAGAAAGTGATGGTTGTTACCCGGGCAGCTCACTACAATTGTCCCTTTGATAAATTGGGCACTGGGGCCGGTGAGGGAGCTCATCATGAACTTGGCAAAAGCCAAAACCAGCACTCTGCGGGCACTCTCGTCCTCCTCCTTGGGGTGCAGTAAATTTACATGAAACGGACAATTTTCATTAAACTTAACTTTGTTAATAACGGTACGATTTTTGGCAAACTTTCCAATATTACACTATCTATTATAATTTAGACTCCCTCACTAGATTTTGAAATTTTAGAATGAATGAATAGACGTGGCGACCTCGTCGAAGTTAGCTGTGTTCTGCTCTTGCTGCTGCTGTTTTTCGGCCGGACCGTTGTGACGGGTACAAAAAGACGACCCCTGCCGCTGTCGGAGTTGGATGGATAGCTCCTGTGATCGGTTGAATCCCGGTTCGGGTCGCGGTTGATTCGATTCACCGGGGCGGAGGCTTGCACTTGAGATCCTTGGGCCGCAGCCACTCCTGTCCCTACTGCGTAGCTCTGCCTGTCATTTCCTTCCCGTCAAATGACTTGCTCCGCAATTCGACAGTTGATTTATCTGACCGGCAGCTCGGGCCGTGGGCGCAGCTTTTCTTCGTTTTCGGAGAATTTGCAGGTGTTCTTTTGTCGGGTCATCACTTTAGAGTTTTCGCAGCAGAGAAAGAGGTTCGAGCCTTGGCAATAGCCAAGAAGTCGAGTGCGGCGAGGATGTTAACCTCGGAGAAACGTGACAGAGCGTCAGCAACTATGTTGTTCACCTAGGGAAGCTAGGGATATCTACGGACACTGCCTGCAGGTTTTGTGAGGAGGAGGACGAAACCTCTATGCACGTCCTGGGACAGTGTCCGGCACTTGTGCAAAGCAGGTCGATACATCTGGGAAAACACTTAATACCAGATGCAAAACTGAAACATCTGGAAGTAGAGAACATACTAAAGTTCCTAACGGTTATAGGCCTGCTTGAGATACTATGATCAATAGGTACACTATAACCAGTAAAAGGGGCACAATAATTCTTCAAGGACGCGGTGCGACTTTCCCTTAACAGAATAATAATAACTATGTTGTTCTTGCTGGACACGTGCTGGATGTCTGACGTAAACTGGGTTATAAGGCTCAGGTGTCAAAGCTGACGAGGGGACGCTTTTTCGGGCTTTTGTTTCAAAGCACATATGAGAGGCTTATGGTCCGTGAACACTGTGAACGGCTTGCCTTCAAGGGAGATGCGGAAGTACTTAGTGCTCAAGTACGCGGCGAGCAGTTCCCGATCGTAAGTGCTGTAGTTCCGTTGAGCGGGTTTTAACTGTCTCAACGACTGCCAGACTTGGCTCACCTTTTGGTGAAGAGCAGCACCTACTGCGATGTTAGAGGCATCAACAAAAACGGCTAGGGGTGCATCTTGTCGAGGAAATGCCAAGAGTGTAGCATCAGCTAGTTTCTGTCGGGATTTATCGAACACGTGGACAGCCTCTTCAGACTACACAATCTCTCGTGTGTCCTTTGTTTTGGGGCTACACAAGTACGCGTTCAAAACGGACTGGTGTTGGGCGGCCTTGGGCAGGAAGCGACGATAGAAGTTTAGCATGCCCAAGAACCTCCGCAAATCCTTCACGGTTTTCCGACGCAGGAAGCTTGAGATCGCATGCACCTTGTAGGGGTCGGGCTGTATTCTTTCAGGTGAAATAAAGTGGCCGAGGAATCTAACCTGTGTCTGGAGGAACTTGCATTTCTCAACGTTTAGGACTAACCCAGCCTCAAAGAGATGTTGAATGAAACCCCCTAGGTTTCATCCGGGGGCGGAGTGATCTAGCGCAGCAGGATACGAGCGGATGGATGATGCCACCGCTGCTCTCCGCGGCTGTTCTAGAACTCGCCACGAGAGTGGAGAGCCAGCGGTGAGGGAGTCCCGTTGTGTGGAGACTAAGGGACTGCATCTCTCTTCTGCTCCAACCGCCGGCGTGAGCACAGGCACTCTCGCGTAGTAAAGTTTATATGAAGTGAATTTACGAATGCAGTCGCCTCTGCTTTATGAATCAAGAATTTTCAATTTTTGACTTTTCTGATGTTGAAAAATATTTTAACTAATAACGAATAAGCAAACTGTATTTTGCTCTTCTTGATAATTTTTGTTATTTTTATAAATAAATATATAAAATGAAAGTGCACATTGAAACCAGCTTTTCAAAAGGAAAACCTTCAAGCAATTCTCAGCATATTAAATTCGACGTTTCTTACTTTTTAAAGGAATTTCATACACTTTGTTCGAAATAAATTTCAAATGTTGTTAATCTTGCTGCGCCACACTATTACTACTGTATGCCATCGTAAGCGCTAGACCCCGCCCCCGCATGATAGTTTCAAAAGATCCTGTGACTTTTTAAGTTACCGGTGCTGACAAGCACCGCTGCTAACTTAACCACAAAATGTCGGCCAAGTGATAAGAATATACATTGGTACACTACTTTTTCCTCCCACGATGATAGAGTAGTTTCTTAAACTCATAAGAACATCCAGTGCCAAGAGGAAAACATATGAATAATAGCCGGTTGCGACATTTCGCCCTTCATATCTGTGGGGGAAGTTCCAAAATCCATACCATGGGATTTAGACTTTGAGAACATATAATAGCGAAGTGTCCTTTGGGAATCTGTGGAGGACAGATTGGGAAATGTACAAACTATTGTTGAGCCTTCTAGTTACGATCAATAGAAAGCCCATCAAATCCATAGTCGTATTGATAACACAATCCAGATACCTAGAATAAAGGAAGTTTTCGAAAAGAGCTGCCCCTCGCATGCTAAAAAAGGATGCAAACCGTGGAACTCGAATTTGGAGGGGAAGGGGCATGATAAAGAAATTCCTCAATCGCGCAGCAAGTGATTCATCAATCGATGCTCAGGGTGTGGGGCAGTACATTATGTGTTCCGTATATAAAATGGAGATGTCACGCATTGCAGCAATTATAGATGTATCAAGTTCCTGCGTATCATCTGAAGGATATTCTCCACTACCTCTTACAGCAGGCAAATCAGCAACAGATCTGAAATTTTTCCTGCGGAAAACGATAAAGAAACTGTTAAAATATGGCCGTCAGTTGGACCATCTATCGTGGACTACAAGGCCGCTTTTGACAGCATAGCTAGGGAATAACTACCATCATCAACGGCACGACAACGGGTATCCGGTTTAGGGCTGCCTTAATAAGGAATTCCAGACATCCCGGTTTTGCGCCGAGGTCCACCAATTCGATAACCCTAAAAGGTGTCTGACGTCCTAGCCTACGCCATCGCTCTATCTCAGCAGGGTCTGCCTCGTCTTCTTTTTCTACCATAGATATTGGCCTTATAAACTTTTCGCGCTAGATCATCCTCATCCATGTGGGTTAAGAGACCCACTCACCGCAGCTTATTGAGCCGGATTTTGTTCACAATCAGACCGGTGTGGTATCGCTCATAGAGTTCGTCGTTATGTAAGCTACGGAATTGTCCATCCTCATGTAAGGGGCCAAAAATCCTTCAGAGGATTCTTCTCTCAAACGCAGCCAAGAGTTCGCAATTTTTCTTTCTAAGAACCCAAGTTTTCGAGGAATACATGAGGACTGGCAAGATCAGTGTCTTGCACAGTAAGAGCTTTGACCTTATGGTGAGACTTTTCGAGCAAAAAAGTTTTTGTAAGCTGAAATAGGCTCTTTTGGCTGCCGAAAACTGTGCTCAGATTTCATCATAATCTGATATTGTTGGTTGGCTGGTTTTTAGTGCGACTTTGCCACCGCATACTTTGTCTTGCCTTCATTGATATGTAGCCCGAGATCTGGCAACGCCTGCTCCATCTGAATGATGGCAGTTTATACGTCTCGGTTCGATCTTCTCATGATGTCGATGTTGTCACCATAGGCCAGTAAGTGAGTGGACTTGAAGAGCATAGTGTTTCTCGCATTTATTTCCGCATGACGGATCACTTTTTCCAGGACCAGGTTAAAGAGGACGCTTGATAGAGCATCCCCTTGTCTTAGACCGTTCTTGATGTCGAATAGTCCCGAGAGTGATCCTGTTGCTTTTATCTGGTTTGGTACATTGGTCAGGGTCAGCCTAATCAGTCTTTGTAATTTCGTCGGGATGCCGAATTCTCTCATGGCCGTGTTTACTTTTACGCTGGGTATGTTATGATAGGCGGCCTTAAAGTCGATGAAAAGATGGTGGAACGGATGTCTTTATTCCAACAGTTTTTCCATCGCTTAGAGAGAAAATGTGATCTTTTTCTGATTTGTCTGGAGTGAAGCCTCCTTGGAATGGGCCAATGATATCCTGGACGTATGGGGTTATCCGACATACCAAGATAGCGAAGAATATCTTATAAATGGTACTCAGCAACGTGATACCCCTATAATTGCTGCACTGTGTGGTATCTTCATTTTTAAGGTTTTGTGTAAACACAAGACCTTATTAAAATCGGTTTACTGTCTCTCTGTCCGTCTGTCTGTCTGTCTTTTTTTTGTCTGTCTGTCTGTCTGTCCGTCACACGCATTTTTCTCGGAGACGGTTATAGCGATTGACACCAAATTTGGTGGAAAGGTGGGAACTGTGAACACTCACGCATACAGTGAATTACATCCTTTTACGTCCAATTTAAGGGGGGGGGGTCCCCATACATGCAAAAGGGGGGTGTACAATTTTTTTTCATCAAATGTAGTCATGTGGGGTATCAAATTAAAGGTCTCAATTAGTACTTTTCAAAGCCGATCTTAGTTTTGACATTCGTTGGAAGGGTGGGGAGCGCGGGGGGTTGAAAGTGATCACTTCTTTAAGGGGGCCATTCTCAGAAACTACCAAACCGAAAAATCTGAAAAAAATCATGAGGCTGCCACTATATGGTGCCTGGGCTCCGAAATACCCTCCATGCCGATATCTGTTTAAATAAAGTTAATAATAGTATATTACTACAATTTTTTGTAATTGGTTAGAAACCCCCCTTACGTTCATCCTAGTACCATGAAATTGCAGTGATATAGGCTATAATATAGAGCATGTCACTACCAAGTTTGGTGAAAATCGCACTATTACTAACAAAGTCATAATACCTCAAATTTGTTGCTTCTTTGAAAATTGAAGACTATGAACGTCAATATCACCCGAAAGTGGATACTCTCACATAAAATATGGATATATTACGTGCTACGTACTAAGAAATACACAAAACCTTTCGTACCTGAAGCGTCCAGCTTCCTTTCCCGACTTGTTTATGTATGAAACATATAATGCGGTCCATAACATCCATAACAAGAACAAAGACGAGTGGTGAGAGGGCCTTTCCTTAATGAACACGAACAAAGCCACGAAGCGAATGTGTCAAAAACCCGCCACACTTCGAACTTTACTTTTCGGATCGTGATAGAGCAGTTGAACCCAGCGCACGAGTTCGTCTGGCACTAAGCGTTGTCGTAGAACATACCAGATGAGTTCGTGTGGTACACGGTCACAGGCTTTCTCTAGATCCAGAAATGCAATGTAAAGAGGGTGATATTTCTCACGATTTTTCTGCATTAGTAACCGCGCAGCGTGTATTGCGTCAGTAGATCCATAGTTCTTGACAAATCAGGCTTAATTTACGGTTATTTCAGCGATTTCGCGAATACGGTTGTCAAGAATGCGTTCAAAAATCTTCATGGTGCGGAATCGAATATTCTGCTGGACTACCTTTCTTTTTCCATATTGGAACTGTGGTACTCTCTTACCAGTCAGATGGTCTTCTACCTTCCTGAAAAACCCGATTAAAGAATTCACTGAGCCACAAGGTTGGGCCCCAGCTTTTCGCTTTCCAGAGCTCAGATGCGATGTCGTCAGGTCCTGAAATCCCCCCCGATTTCATTCGTTTTATTACCTCCTCGACTTCAGTTGCACCGACAGTTACGTCACTGTGTAGTGCGTGGATACCTGTCTCATGGACTTAACTCCATGGTCTTCCTAAGACACGTATTGATTTTGTTACCACAATCAGAGCCCCGTCGCAGTAAGCTACGACGATACGAGTCTATACCAAGTGCATGGCTCAGCATTCATACTGGTGGATGCAAGACCTACCTAAATCTTTACCGAACTAAGGAGTACAGTACTCGTGTTGAAACGAAACACCACCCCGGGACTCGAAAGTCTCTGTTTGCTTGAACACAACGACAAACCCCATGAAGCTCCCACTAAGGGGCCAACCGCAAGCCGAGCTGTATGCACATACAACAGGAATTCTCCTAAAGAATGTGAGTTCAAGGGCTATTCCGGTCCCAATGGCACCAGTATACCCCTGATAAGGTTTCGTGACTATTGCCACTTCAGATGAGTCTCCGTGCAGATTCGGGTCTGATCGCCCTAATTAAGTCCTTGGAGTATTCGCCTACTGCATCACGGCAGGCAAGCCAATGCGATACAGCGTCTCTCGGTGGAGGAGGTTTTCTTCGGCCACTTGGTTTTGGATCAGCCGACAAGGTCGGCGCCCCGTCTTCCTCCCCGCCACCTCTGAGCACCAGATTGGAGGCAAATAAATGGCAATCAACGGCTGGAAAACAGCCGTAACCAATATCGTGACAGACAACATTGTCGTTATCAACGACGACAGTTTACCGGTCATGAAATGGCTACTAGGAAGAGTCATTCGGACAGGGTAGTGACGGTCTTGTTCGAGAGCCTGCACTCAGCATAAATCAGCACCGCCAGGCTGAAGAGGACCGTGGGATAATGCACACACGGCAGATACTCACGTTAAATCTGAGGAATTTCATTGCTAGAGGAGTCGAAAAGGCAGTCAAAAAGATGAAAGCAGAAAAGCAACAAGATCTGTGACATTGCGACTGAACTCCGGAAAGTGAAAGACTGGGATCCAAAACTCTGGCTTAATAAGTTCTGCAATCAAATTATTGAGAACAAAGATATGTCATTGGCTCGATCGGGGCATTCAAAGAAAGATGAAGCCCCCACGTCCCCTGGACAAGGTTTAATGCTACCTCTTCTGAGATTTCGCCTCGATACAGAATGTAACATTATGAACCATCAGTTGTTCCGGAACGGCCATCCTATTTAGAGGATACCAGATACAATCCCTGTTCACGTTGCCAATAGCTTTCTCGAAATCGTACTGTTCCAAAATGATCTGTAAAGTATTGATGTGGTCAGCGCAAAAGGGTCCGGTGCGAAAACCAACTTGCACTTGCTTGATCTACAAGCCATTGAAATGTTGATGCATTCCAGGATTGTGGTAGGAAGCACTTAAATATCCCTGCAATTGTCGAACTCAAGATGGGGTACCCTTCTTTGTGATTTTAACGATTATATCCTTCTTCCTCTCTCTGGGAAAGATTTCGGTTTCATGGAGTGGAAGTAGCAGATCCGCATAAACTGCAGGAGCAGCGATGATTAGCTCTCTGGGGAGACCGTCAAGCCACTCCTCTCCACCTTACTTGGTTTCAAAGCACTGAAGTTCGAAATGAGTTCCCTTTTTCTTGGAGAAACATTCCACATGTTACAGTGACAAGTATTTTTAATGGTGACCTAATGTTCGTCGGCATTTTCAGGGGGGTTACTTAGGGTATAGGTGTTGTCAGAACCTACCTTGACATTCAGATCACCTATCACGTTCACATTGTCATTTTTTTTTATGTCCCTCCTGAACCGCATGTAATTACTCGTAGAAAGTATCCTTCTCTACTATATCGGAAGTCTCCGTTGTTGCATAACACACTTGTGATGCTCCCTGACCTGGGCCGGAATCTTGCAGTCAGAATCCTGTCAGAAACCAGATCAAAAGATCGCGCCTTGCGGAAGCTGCCAGTAATAACCAATATCAGATAACGTAGAAGTCACTTTTCCGTCTGACAGTTATTTCGGAGTGCAAAAGGGCAGTGCCACAGAGGGAGAGGAGTATTCTCCAAAATTCGATCTGCTCACTTTACTTAGGCCAAGATGTCGACTTTATATCATTAAATTTAGTATGCACACTCTCTAAAAACCAATCATAGTCCATTTTTGATCATCAAATGTCCTTTTCGTGCGGTCAGTCCCTATCCGAGGCGCTGTTAATATTTCTGAAGCAACAAAGTTTCGGCAATTGCAGATTGGTAGCCGAGAAATTTCTGTTCATTCCAATTTCAATTAAACCCCAACTCACCGGGCGATATAAGGTAATACCAATTCCTTTGTTGCAGAAATGGTAAATAGCCTGATTGCCGGCTGAATTTTCGTCGCTTCAGCCATTCATAGACTCAGTTTAGATCTAATTACCTGAACTTCAGGAACACCCTCGACATATTGAAAAGCAGGTAATTTCGCGCTACTATGGAAACCGCTAGTCAATATCATACAAACTTCTCTCAAGCTTTCTAAATTTCCAAACTATTTTGACAAGCGCGAAAACCAACTCTTCCACTGAAGGACCACTTGCGACCATGGCCAATGTCCAATCAGATCAGATCAAAGACTGAAAACCTCCAAAAACACCCAGGCAACTTTCAAAATTAAACATGTCAGCGTGGAACTAACGTGACTCAATATTTCCATGAAATCCGATGATGAGGGCGTCCGGTCAGCGTTTGTTTTCGCCGAGATGAATTAACGGAGCCCCATGCTGGGCGTCCTCCCAACTAGCATATCCTTTCATACACACAATAATGTCGAACTCTGTGCCATGCTTTCGAGTTTCCGTCCATATATGCTGCCAAAAAACAACTCCAAACTCAACTTTTTAATTAAAACTTAAAAGTCCTGGAACTACCCGAAAAACTAGGATACTGTTAATTGCACAGGTTTCCATTTTCAACCGAACAGACAAATGTCGAAAAAACGGATGTAGGAGAAAGTTTTTCGGCTTCTCAAATATTCTGTGTGTGTAGTATGTATGCGTCGATAGTCCATACGTGGGCCGGTCGGAATACAGAAAATCTGTTGGTCTGAACAAATGTGATACCGTGGGATTAGCTACCATCGCTGCTGGTTATCCTTGCCCGATTCCCGGTGGCCTTGTGCCTGTCAAGTTTAGTCGTGTTGGGATCTCTCCTTTTCAACCGGCAACATTGCGTTAAAGAATCAATACGACCTGCACACTAAGTTAACTAGGCGAATATCCCTTCCTCAGCGATAGCCTCCTATCTACCTCTGTCATTGATTCGAATTCAAGAAACGTTTCAATATCGAGACTTTGATAATGTGTGAACTGTTCTGAAATGAAAGTGCCTTTCCAATAAATTTTATTCAGAAAGTTTCCTTGTCCCTGCAAGCGATGGATGCGAAGTGATGCGATAAAAGTTTTCCCGCAACCAAGGCTCCTGTTGTTGACGTTATTGCTATTATTGTTGTTGCCGGTATTATTCTGGATTCCAGTAGTGACCATGGAGATGCGCGGCTGAAAGCAGTGCTGCCATTACTCCTGGTGTTATGGAATCCTTCGTGACTTGCCCTCGAACTTTCTATGCAATTAACAAAGGACTCAAGCCTTGCATTCGAAATGTTCCTTTATTTACCAAGTCTTAAGTGCAATGACAAATGTGGTTTATAGTCGTCCAGTTGATTGGAACCTGGTCTCACATAACTCTCTCTTTGAAGTATTGAAAAGTATCTTTTAGCTGTCGATGAAGTCAAAAATTCTTAAACTGGCCCAGTCCGATGTTGAGCCTTCGACTTCAATCAGAAAGGAGCAGTCACAGAACAAATCAAGGCAGGCTTCGGAGCCAATTATTATTTTGAATCAAGGTTACCCGCTGTTGCTCCTTTGGCCGCTAATTACGCCCTGCACAAAGGAATAGCTTTTTCATAACCTTTGATCCGATTCATGGCTGCTCACCGCAAGCAGCAAGTGCTGCTCTCACGATACCATTGAGTCTCCCGGGGCGAAATAAGCGGTCAACCGGAATATCCTAGTTGGTTGATCATTTTTAAAAAATTCAAGCTCTTCAACCAACAATTAGCGAATTAGAATCAAACGTGTTAGTCCACCATATTAAGCCATTCAAACAACCCTGACCAAACAAAGGGACCAGTGACGACACCGAGGCTACACATCGACAACGAATCCTCCGTGACAGGCTGGACTAGCGTAGAAGTTTTTAATGAGAAAACTCAGAAGGACCAAACTGAATGCGTCCCTTGGCCCATCGACAGGACCACCAGCAACAATGGCAGCCTGAAGCGGGCAGCACTAGGAAACGTGGCAGGATGTCGACAGCCTTATGCAAAGCTTGTTGGCAAAACTCTTAAACATTTTATGGAGGCTTAATAACTTTTGAGTTGTTGCTAATGCCGAGCGAAATAGACAAAGAATGAGTTTGAACTTTTTCTCCAACTCCGCCACAACTTGGTTCTCTCTCCGTGTGTCGAGTTTGGAATTTTTATTTCTGTTTCGTAGCTTCCCAATGAGGCTGTCAGCCTGCTGTTGCGCGAGCATAGTCGTCGCCATGCCTTCTGCGGGAGGCATCCCTATCGTCGCAGGAACAACGTTTTGCAGGCTTAACACACAATCCTGATCCCGGCCGACATTGTTCTGCTGCATATTTCATCGTAGGTACACATAATAATCTCTCGTAAAGTTATAAAGTTATTTTAAGTCGAAATTGGATTAAAATGATTGTGGAAATGTTGGAAATATCAGAACGGCGGAAAATCCTTCGATGCCCGGCCAAACTTTGCATGGCATAGCAGCGCCAACGACAGGATGTATTCCCACAATAACATGCCTGGCTCCCGGCTACAGTCTCTTGTTGTACACTTGGCCTGTGAAAATCGTCCTTCTCGTTTCACGGCAATATTACCGTGTGCAATTGGAGAAAATTTCCCGGAAAAGTCTACAAAGCCTCCAGGCCAAATGAACGAATGATACAGATAGGGTTCTGGAGGTAATGCTAAAAACGAATAGCTCAATGAATTATTATCGTTTTGTAATGCAAATTTATATTATATTTCGGGGAAAATAGAGGGTAAAGGGATGGACGAGAGAAAGCAAGCTTTGTTGCTAACATAAACAGGGATCGATGTAGACGAGAGGTTTAATTGGAAGCTGATAGCGTGCTTGAAATGGGTTGGTCTTTGTACAGGATTCGAATTTCTGAAATCTCGGCACTGGCTAGGGTTTGCATTTCGAAACCTTTTAATGAATTTCGTTTCAAATCGAAATTTACTTTATCCAGCCAGTGTCACAGAGCAGAACAGATATAATAGGAGGAGAAAACGAATTTCTTTTTAGAAAACTCGACACAATCTCTGGAAAGTTTTCCGGTTAATGACGTTTGAGGCTTCAAATTCATATGGTAACATTCCACGATGATCCTTAGCCAGATAAAATAAGACAATGAGGAAGGCCACGTTACGAGCAGCCGCGATTCCCGCTTTTAGTAAGTAGGGTCCCAACGTTGACAGGCTGGCCCAACGCCTAAATTATAGTCCCCTATCCTAGCCTTAACTGGCTAATATTTTTGACTCCAATTCGACAAGGGATCAACAGTACATATTGCGACAGCAATTTCTGAATTAGAGCTCTTGTCGTGGAGCATAATGTACGATGTGATGTATTGTTTGGCGACAATTAGTAGGACTCATGCTTCTATTCTTTTAAAAATTAGGGCTGGCGCGTGGAGGTTATGATCGGTTTCAACCTTAACTTCAAGTACATCTACAGTTAAGAAGGTGCCTAAGATCATGGAGTTAAAGGCTGCTTATTGCACGGGTGATGAAGTTCCTCCTACTCTATGCAGCTTCTATGTGGTTAGGAGCATTAACCAATATTATGAACCGAAAGATAATGAATCTGACATACCCGCCAATCGTGCAGCACTGGATGATGCAATATATGCTATTGCGGCAATGATTGCTTTCAGTTTTCTAACGAATGGAAGGCACCTTCTCCACCAGAGAAAGAGGGCGAATCCGTTCGGTACAATAGTAATATATATATTTGGTCGCGCTTCACCCCTACGCGCCATCGTTCGCAATTACCTGAAATGCCCTTCAGCACCTCCACGACTTTCCGAGACAATCGTACTCATCCTCTACTGTTCTTCTCCAAGTGCCTTTAGGTCGACCCACTGACACATACAACATCTCGGTAGGGTAAATTCCACTGCATGGCGTAGCCTGCAATGCAATTGCCGCCTCTTCTTAAAGTGTGACCTATCCACTGTCACTTTCGTCTTCCGATTACAGTGTGTATTAGCGTTAGCGTCAGGTTAACGTACTCCGATGATTCGACCAAGACAGGTGTTAACGAAAGCTTAGAGCTTCTGAGTAACAATGGAATTCACTTTCCATGTACTACTCCCATATAGCAACCCAGAAAGAGCACACTAGCACAGCGTCTCAGCTAGATCTTCGTGTTGAGATAACGCCATTCCCACATTTTAGACAGGACAACGAAAACGGATCTAGCCCTCTTGATCCGGCGGGCAATATTCAGTTTGGTGCCACCGACCGCAGAGATCACGGTTTGTTGATATACCAATTGATCGACGCCTTTGATGCTCTGCCCATTGATCCACATAGGGGAGTGCAATGACCCATCAGACCGAGGACCTTGGTTTTCTTGGTGCTTATCCTCAATTCAACTCTACTTGTCTTCCTTCCCAAATCCAAAGCCAGTTGGCTATAGACCTCCTGAGACAGTGAAAGAGCAAACAGATGTCATCAGCGTGGTCGAGGTGTTTGAGGAAAAATCTCATTGTCCATACAATTCCTCCACGTCATCGGCAGAAGGTAGCATGAAAAACTTCACCGACATTATTTGAGCTATTATCCTTGCGACGGTAGGGAGCACGCAGATACCCCTCCAATCGCCACACCTAAAATGGGCCCTTCTCTAGAATTTTGACGACCATCTCCTTCTTGTCCGGATAGCTCAGTGGTTAGAGCACTAGGCTGTCATACGGAAGGTCGCGGTTCAAATCTCACTGGTGGCAGTGGAATTTGTATCGTGATTTGACGTCGGATACCAGTCGACTCAGCTGTGAATGAGTACCTGAGTCAAATCAGGGTAATAATCTCGGGCGAGCGCAATGCTGACCACATTGCCTCCTAGTGTACCGTTACGGTCTTGAATGAAGTGCTCTAACACACTTCAAGGCCCTGATCCAATATGGATTGTTGCGCCAACGATTATTATTATTATCTCCTTCTTTCACTCTCTAGGAAAGGTCTCGGATTCTCAAGATTTCCGCGCCAGTGGAAGTAGCAGATCCATAAACCTCCCTCTATTACCGTTACGGTTGCTATCACTTTGTTTTCCCATCGCATGTCCAAGCAGGATGTTGGCAGAGCTCACTTTGGCATTCAGATCTCCCATCACGAACACAATGTCACCTTCAGGAAGACTCTCCTGTGGGTGTTTGCTCGTAAAAATCATTTTTCTGCTCTATATCGGCAGTCTCCAGTGGTGACTGTAGCACTGCACCTGCTAATGCTTCTTAACCAGGGCCAGAATCTTGCAGTGAGATGTCTGCCAGGAATTGACTCCCAGGTGAAGAGAATGCGCTTGCGGTAGCCATCTGAAACAATCCAACACCGGATTTGCGTCTTCTACCACATGGCTTCCCAGAGTATAGGAGCACATTACCTTTAGTGTGGCAAGAGGTAGGAAACTACTCTCCAGAATCCCACCATCATACATTTCCGCTCGTATTAGAGAAAGTGAACATTCTGTGGGCCCTCGTTGTCGTTGTTAGGGAGCGTGCCCACATTTCAGAAACCAATCATAGTCTGTTTTCGACAACGAAAGGTCTTTGACTTGAGGTCAGCCCTTATCCAAGGCGTTGTTGACGTTTCAAAATTTGAAGCTTGCTAGCCCACAGATTGCTATCTCTTTTAGTTGCCTCAGCGAGGGAGCAGGCAAGACTGGGTGAATTCTTAAGCCCTAACTAACAGGGCAGTTCGTTGGAAGCCCACAGTGAAATGACACCATCATCCATTATGTTCTTTATCAGAGAACTGAGGACAGACGCTTGTATACGTAAGACTTTGCGTCAGGATCGTCCAAGTTTTCAAAAGTAGTTGAAAATTGTATTTCATATACGTATAGTTTAACGCCATTTCTTCTAGGACCTTCCCTATTGTATTCAGACAACACATTAGCCTAAAGCATGTTGTTTTGCCTAACGGCTTACCCGGCTCCAGGATCAGCATCAGCTCTTGTCATTTCGCCTCTGCGTGGAAAGACCCTTCTTTTAGGTAGACTGCGAGCACTTTTACATACATATCGGGTGCCATTTAAATTACCGAATCTCAACACGTTGTTAAGAACTCGATCTAAATTGGGGACTGCGTCACCTCGGACTCTTTCGCTCGGTTCACGATTTTGTCTTCGATTACTGGAAGGATGTCTTCCGCCCTTAATGTTAATGGGAAGATCTCTCTAGCTTGACGAAAGAGGAGAGGGGAGGGAGTGAATGGAGACTTTAAGAGAATCGGTTAGATAATATAGAGGAATCCATATACCCATGTATTAGACCGGAATTATTTAGAACTGAGGTAAGTGGTAGCTAGAATGGAAAAATAAAATTAATTTGATGTCAACCTTTGCAGAGTTGCTAAGGATTTTTATTTCTATAGTACTTCTGGATCTTTGCTTGCCTCAGCAATGGAATCTGTTTTTATTAGTGCTGCGCAGGGGCATAACCGATGTTGCACTTTAATGAGGATTATCCCCAAAGCCTTAATCAAGCAATTTCATTGCAGCTAAGAACTAAGCCTGTAAGAGATCTACAAGGCCCAAAATTTAGAAACCTCCAAAGTAATTAATAAGAGCGCCCCTTCAATCCGGTTCTAGTTGATGGAGTTGAATACATTTTTGGCATCTAATGTCAGCGGAACTTTCTAAAACTTACGAAGCAACACCAACTTTTGTTTTTTCCACTGAGCAGGGAATATTCCTTCTATTAGCCACGCATCGCAGGTATCGGTGAAAAAGTCAAGCGACGCTTCAAAATTATTTTGGGGATGCCGTCGAAACTTGGGGCCTTATTGTAAACGATCCAACGACATATATCTCGCAGCTCCTCTTCGAAAACTGAAGGTGCCATGTCAACAATTTCCTTTTGAAGGCGCTGATACCTGGAGTAATCTTTGATGTGTTTTCATTACCAAACCATATAAACCACCCCAAGAATTTGTGTCGGCATCTTCATGTAATTGCAGACTGTTTGCGAGAGTAGGTAGTGTCTAAAATTCATCATCATCAATGGCGCAACAACCGGTATCCGGTCTAGGCCTGCCTTAATAACGAACTTCAGACATCTCGGTTTTTCGCCGAGATCCACCAATTCGATACCCCTACAAGTTGTCTGGCGTCCTGACCTACGCCATCGCTCCATCTTAGGCAGGGTCTGCCTCGTCTTCTTTTTCTTTCACAGATATTGCCCTTATAGACTTTCCGGGTGGGATCATCCTCATCCATACGGATTAAGTGACCCGCCCACCGTAACCTATTGAGCCGGATTTTATCCACAACTGGACGGTCAAGGTTTCGCTCATAGATTCCGTCATTGTGTAGGCTACGGAATCGTCCATCCTCATGTAGGTGGCCAAAAATTCTTCGGAGGATTCTTCTCTCGAACGCGGCCAAGAGTTCGCAATTCTTCTTGCTAAGAACCCAGGTCTCCGAGGAATATATGAGGACTGGCACGATCATTATCTTGTACAGTAAGAGCTTTGACCCTATGGTAAGACGTTTCGAGCGGAAAAGTTTTCGTAAGCTAAAATAGGCTCTGTTGGTTGACAACAACCGTGCGCAGATTTCATCATTTGATTTTCGACCCTAGATAGGAGAAATTATCTGCAGTCTCAGCCTAGCAAGTGGCATCATCTTATTAAAGGCCCAGGCTTACCCAGCCAGTGTCACAGAGGAGACCGAACAGGTAAGAATGACAAAAAAAATTCTATCGAATTCGATAGTACCTCCATTTTAGATTACTCTGCACACCTTCCTATAAATGTTCCGGTTAAGAATATCGATCTGTCCCATCGGCGTTTGAGGTTTCAAATCCATGTGGCAGCATCCAATGTATTATTGTATCATAGATCTTCCTTTACCAGATAATGGAAAGAACCATATAAAATATCTTATAAGCAGCCCCATTCGCCGTCCATAGTAAGTAGGGTCCCAACATTGACAGACTGGTGTAACGCCTAAATTTTAGTCACCTATCCTGTAATGCTCCCTTCCACCTGGCTAGTTTTTCGAATTTTATATTCTGTTAAAAAATAGGACTAGTAATCATGAGGTTGTCAAGTATTACTTCGCGGGGTGGGTTTACCTTTAGGCACTCGCGATTCTCGTTCATTGAGCTTTCATCCTACTTCTTTCCTCCAGCTGGCCAGTCTGTATATAATTGCGGAGGAAACTATAAGCCAGATCTCCTTTAATGTCAGCATCTCCGCAACTATACTCTTCGGGCTTACGTTCCTTCCTAGCGTTTGGTTCAGGTTCCTCCTTTCCATCGCGAACTTTGGGCGGTGAAACATGTCATCCTCCTACCACTACATATAGGGCAATTCGGCGAATCATCCAGCCAAAAACTGTATAAATACTGCCTATAGTAACCATCGTGTCCCGTCAGAAAGTGGGTAACGTGGTAATTGGTTTCTCCGTGTTGTCGCCCAAGTCATACCCTTTTTCGTAAACTTGTCCCTTAGGCGTTGCCAGAGATCATACTACTCTGATCTTGCCGCATTCCTTAGTTCCGTATGCCCCTGTCCATACGTCTTGTATGGTATAGCGAACTCATTTCATTCCCCAGAATGTCGACTGCAATCATGTTCACCACCACCAATGCTGCTTCATCTAATGTGGTTCTTAAGGCACTGCAAACCCTCAAGGCCATCAGTCGGTAAACCGAATTCGCCTGCTTCCGTCTTTGAGAGTTTACGTGTCCGCCTACACAGATGACGGGTAAAGTAGAATAGATCGCACCACTCCGGTTAAAAGCAACCTTCTGCAGTGGTTTGGCCCACCAACGTTCGGCAACATTTCTTGCAAATGCCGTGGCGGTGTCAGCTGCCTTTTGACATGAATACTCTTCGCGCTCCCTAAAGCTCAGTTTGGCATCAATTAACATCCCCAGGTATTTGATAGCCGACTTAGAGACCACCATGAACAAACGGCTTCCACGTTCTCGTCCAACGATTCATTATTAAGACCGCTTCCTTTTTCTCATTCGCGAGGGTCAATCCAGCCTTTTCCAGCCAGGTCTTCATCTCTCTGGCCGTCTCCGTCGCGTAAGCCGCCGCAACGACTACAGCCAGGTCATCGGCGAAACCTACAATCGTAGCCTCCTCTGGGATGCGAAGCATAAGCACCACATCATACATAACACTCCACAGCAAGGGATCCTCATCCGTTCGGTACCAGAGAGTACTCTCTGAGAGGTACTTCTCCATTAAACACTCCAAATTTCTAGGAACACCTATGTCAGCTAATGAGCTTTTGATTCAGCCCCAGTTGACGGAAATGAATGCGTTTTTGACATCCAGCGCCACACAGCACAGCACTAGCATTCAGTACGTATTTTACCATACTCACCACCGTGCTTACAGCATCCACCGTAGAGTGGACTGTCAAAACCCGTACTGGCACTGTGACATTACCGCTTTCGGTGATGGGTCGGAGTCTGTTATATATGACTCTCTCCATCATCTTTCCCATTGTATCCAGGTAGGCATCTCAGGACGATATGATGCTGGATGGCTCACCGGGTTTAGAAATCAACACCAACTTTTGCTTCTTTCACTTAACAGGGAATTTTCCTTCTGTTAGGCACGCCTCGGAAGGGTGGGCGAGAAGATCGGTTCTGATCATCGCTGCCAGCTTCAAAACTCAGTCGGGGATGTCATCCAAACCTGGGGCCTTATTGTCATCAATCCTACCACATATTCCCCCCCTCCTTGGTAACTGGAGGTATTAGGTACTCATTAACTTGGGCCACCATTTGTCTTCCGCCGTCTTGGTGGTGAGGAAACTGAGTGGTTATAATCTGTTTCAGCAGGCGCGGATAGGTCACCTGGAGTGATTTCCGCAACGTTTTCATTACCACCCTGTCGGCATCTTTGCAAAACTGTTTGAAGCAGTTCTTTTTGCTTTTGCCAGTCGTCTTTGCCTCTCCTCTTGATCTTCGCTACCAAGTTTCCTCTGGGCATCTGGTAAAGCCTCCTTGCCCGGAAACATGCGGTCCGCAAACTTGCTATTTCGTTGTTCCACCAGTAGTTAGGCTGTCAATCGGTGAACAGTCGCCTTCTGGGCATCGCGGTTCTTTCATCATCCATTGGGTGATTTGGGTGGCTTTCTCTGTGGCCTTATCAATCAGAGATATACCAAACTCAAGCGCCGTAGAGAACGTGTTCCTCTCGAAAGCTTTCGTCGTCCAACTCAGCAACTAACCTGGCAATTTGTGAGAGCTCTTTTTCGAGCTCGATTCGCCCTTGTCCTCCACGTAGATTGCCTGGTGGTCACTATGAGTGTAGTCCTCACTAACTTACCAAGCAACTCTTCTAACTAAAGTGGTCACTATAGACCTCAGGCCCTTTTTCCTGAAAGTGTATGAGGTCCCAACATTCGCGAGTACCACGTCCAACTCTTCTAACTAAAGTGGCCACTATAGACCCCAGGCTCTTTTCCCTTAAAGTGCATGAGGTGCAAACATTCGCTAGTACCACGTCTAGCTCCGAGAATCCCTGGAGCAGAACGCGTCCTCTCACATTCGTTGTCCGGCTGCCCAATTCAAGAGCCCATGCATTAAAATCATCTACTATTATGGTTAATCACCTCTGAGGAGCGTAGCAGCTGTATATGTCAACTCCTGTCCCCTTCGCTCTGATGAAGCCTTTCTTCGGATATTACCTTATTTTCTGGAACGCTTGTTGTCCAGTCCATAACGCTGCTTGGCCCGTTTGATCCTTGACCGAAATGGTATTTTTCTTGCGGATGGTTTGCAAGAGTAGATTCTGCGCCGCCTCGCGGTGGTTGAGGTTGATTTGTATCAACCTCATTTGCGACTTGTGTTATGGACTTTCCTGTATTGCGGACACCTGTTGCTGCCTGCAATGTGCCATGGTCCACCTCCTCCTTCCCTTTGCACAGTAGACAAATTGGGTCTGCTCCACAGTCCTCGCTCCACATCTCCGGCATAGATTCGACCTATCATAGGCACTGGAGCAGGCCTTCTAATATGAACGAAGCCAAGGCATCTAAAGCACCCGTTCAGCGACACCTGGTCTCTAAGGCGACACATAGTTCGGCCTATTTTTACTCTTCCTGCTGCCAACAGTTTGAGTGATGCCTCCACTGGTAGACTGATGATGGCGGTTTGTGTCCCACCGTAAGCTTTTTAAAGCGTCTTTACTGGTGATTCTTGAAGTCCAATGAGGTCGAATTCTTTTTCCAAAGCCTTATGGACCTCCTCCTTCGTGATGACCTTTGCAACCTATAGAGATCTCCGGTCCGCTAGCACTGATTTTGGCTTCCTGTCCCAAGGACTTTTCAATTTGACTCAGGAATTTGTTCATTATATCCTTGGACTCCTTGAGCTCCAGCATAGGTTCTCCTTTCTGGGATAATAGCTGATAGCGTCATACTTGAATGGTGGCGCAAAATATCCACCGAAGCGAAATTTCAGAGGAATTTGTCAGGGGTGCATCCTGTCACCGATATTATTCCGTCCTGTCATCAATGACGTTCTTCATGCTGTATTGTTCGGAGGACGTGGAGGAATTCAATGGACGATAATATCTTTCCTCATACACCTCGACCATGCTGATAGCATCTGTTTGCTCCCTCATCGGGTTATGGACATTGGCCAAATGGCTCTGGATTTGGGAAGAGAGGCAAATAGAGTTGGACTGAAGATAAACACCAACAAAACCAAGATTCTCAGTCTAACGAGTCATCGCGCTCTTCCTATCTGCATTAATGGGCAGAGCATCGGAGGCGTCGATCAATTTGTATATCTAGGAATCATGGTTTCTACCGATGGTTGCACTGAATTAAATGTTGCCCGACACATTAAAAGTGCTAGATCTGTTTTCGCTGTCCCGCCTAAAATTCAGAAATGCAGTTATCTCAACACTAAGATCAAGTTGGAACTGTTTTCTACTAGTGTTCTTTCTGTACTGCTATGGGGTAGGACATGGTAAGTGAACTCCACTGTTGCTCAATAGTTCCAAGCTCCGTCGATATCTACCTGCGTCGAATCATCGAAGTACACTGGCCTGAACTATTTTAAACGAACAACTTGGTCGATGAGGAAGCTTAGCACTCGTATGCAATGTGATAGGAAGACGTAAGTAGCAATGGACAGATCAGACATTATGAAGGAGAAATATTTTCATTGCGGGCTATAGCATGCAGTGAAATCCACTCTTGCAAGATGGCTGAAAAGTGCCTCGCGTCAAAAGCACTTGGCGCAGAACAATCGAGAACAAGTGCGAAGATCTCTGGAACTCGTGGAGGTGGGGATTTGGATCGTATTTCAGGTAACAGCGAACGATGGCGCGTAAGTATGGTTGACGGGCTATACCCGTTCAAGGGGTGAAAGGCAACTATACTATACCGTTTGCCTCACGGTGGTGAGGAAATAGAGTGGCAAATACCTCTTTAGGAAGGTGTGGATACGTTACCTAACTTGATTTTTGCAGTGCTTTAATTACCACCCTGTAGGCCTCACTCCAAAGGTTTATGTCGTTTATGAAATAGTTCCTGTTTCTCTTCCGAATGACATCTTTTAGGCTGCCCCTCTTGATCATCTCTACTGAGCTTTCACAAAAATCTATAATAAAACCGTCTTGCTAGGAATTATGTGGCTAGCTAGTTTGCGATTTCATGGTTTTACCAGTAGTTTGGTTGTCTTCTGGGGAGTTGCCGTTTTCTGGGAGGCAGTGTGTTCAGCATTGCGCTCATCGGAGATTATCACCCTGATTTGACTCAGGTGCTCGTTCACAGCTGAGTCGACTGGTATCCGACATTAAATCACGATACAAATCCCGCTGCCGCCAGTAAGATTTGAACCGTAACTTTCCGTACGGCAGCCTTGAGCTCCAACCACTCAGCTATCCGGACACACCGACTTTTTCTATGGTCGTAATAAATCAGTCTTATGACCCGCTTAGAAAACGTGTTCCCTTCAAAAGCTTTCGGCATGCACTCCAACAACTCACTCGGCATTCTGCGAGAGCTCTTTTCCAAGCTCGTTTCGCCCTTGATCTCTTTACAGATTGTGACGTAGTTACTGTGAGTATAGTCCTCATTGACTTGTCAAACAACTCCTCCGGCTAAATCGGCACACATGCATGTCAAGTCCACTGTTGACCCTAGGATCCTTCCTCTGAGTGTGTATGAGGTCGCGATATTCCCGAGTGCTACGTCTAGATCGATGTTCGATCGTTCTGCTATCGCATTCAAGAGCCCACGCGTTAAAATCTACTATGATTTTCAACCCGCGACCCCAACCCATACTCGGCAAATGTAGCGCTGAGTGGAGCATAGCAACTATATCCATCCTCCAAATACTCCATTCCTTCCCGAAAGCCTTGCTCTTCGCAAGCCTATAGCAATGCTTGGCCCGTTTGGTCCTTGACCCAAATGCCACCCCAGTGCTTTCGATACGGCTCACTGGTTATGTCCATATCAGGGTTGTTTTCGCAGTTGGTTTGCTTGAGTGGTTCTGCGGCATCTGGTAGTGTCTGAGGTTGGTTTGTATAAATCTAATTTGCGTGCTTCGGGCGGTTGCTGCTGCCTGCAATGTGACGATGTACCCCACACCCTTATTTCCTTTTACTCAGACTAAAATTTGGGTCAGCTGCACAATACATGATGATGTGACCTTCTACGCCTGTCATTCGAACGAGTACATACGATCGCAATATGACCAAAGATAAGGCATCTAAAGCACGGTTTAGGTACCACTTGCTCCCTAGCCCGACAGAAAATCCAGCGTACTCTTACTCTCACTGCGGCTAGCAGTTCGGCTTCCACTAGAAGGTTCTTTTAGAGTTTTTAGCGCTGATTCTTGCAGCCAAATAAGATCGAACTGCTTTTCGAAGGCTCCGCAAACCTCTTCCGTGGGGGTGATTTCATATATATCCTTGCAGACTACAGTGATTTCCGGCCTGTTAGCTTTTATGTCGGCTTCCTGTCCTAAGGACATTTCAATTTGTTTATTAAGACAGGTCTAAACGCGTTGCGAAAGGTGTGCCTGTGGGCCGCAAGATGCGGACTCAGCATAAACCCAACCAAAACGCAACTGATGCTATTCACCACCAAGACAAGGATACCTGAATTCCATCTACCACGGCTGAATGAACAAATATTGGTTCTTTCCTCTAATGTAAAGTATCTTGGTGTAATCCTGGATCCTAAGCTAAATTGGAGGTTGAACATAGAACTGAGGGTTAAGAAGGCCTGTATAGCCTTCTATGCCTGTAAGAGAACCTTTGCCAAGAAATGGGGCCTCCGGCCGAGGATGGTTCTCTGGATGTACACCGCTGTAGTGCGTCCCATCCTGACGTACAGATCTATTGTATGGTGGCAGGCTTTGAAGAAGAAATACAATAGAACGAAGCTTAATAGGATTCAAAGAACCGCGTGTGCAGGTGCTACGGGGGCTCTGCAGTCCTGCCCGGCAGATGCTCTCAATGTACTCCTGCATCTCCTCCCCCTAGACCTCCACATCAAATATGTTGCAGCGTGCAGTGCCGTCAGACTACGTGAGTCCGGATGCTGGGCAGCGAAGTCCTACGGCCACAGCAACATCCTAGATTAAATACCTCGAGAAATCTGGGCATCCCCCACGGACTATGCAACACGCAAGCTGAACTTCACGAGAAACTTTGCTGTGGACCTTCCAACCAGGGCAAAGTGGAAGACCGGCGGCGTGTTGCAAGACTATGACACGGAATTCTTTACGGACGGATCAAAGATGGCCTATGGAGTCGGCGCGGGGATTTTCTCGAATACACACGGTGTATCCAAGTCGTATGGTCTCCCAGATTTCACTAGTGTATTCCAGGCGGAAGTACTGGCGATATTGGAAGTCTGTCGATGGCTGGAGCGTGATTCGAGCCCCAAGCGTAACATAGCCATTCTGACCGACAGCCAAGCGGCCATCAAGGCCTTGTACTCAACGACGACATCTTTCCGGTTAGTGGGGCAGTGCAGAGACACGCTCAACCATCTGGGCGGCACGCTCAAGATCACTCTCCTCTGGGTTCCCGGGCATAGGAACATAGAGGGGAATGAGCGGGCTGACGGATTGGCCAGGCAAGGCTCTGCTCTTGGCAGTCCCTCGAGGAATACAGTCGGTGTTCCGCTGGCGGCTGTCGGGGGAGGAGTCTACTCGCACTACCTAGCAGCCGCGGGCCTGAGATGGCGAAGGCTTACAAGCTGTGCCAAATCAAGGAGAATTTGGCCCGCTTATAACATAGCCCGATCACGAGAGCTCCTGTGCCAGACGCGTGCAAATGCATTCAAGATTACGGCGGTCTGTACGGGGCACTGGCCCATAGGGGACCATGCCGCTAGGCTCGGCTTACCCCACAACTCGCATTGCCGAAGCTGCGGAGAAGGAAGGGAAACCCTCATGCACTTTCTCTGCGAATGCCCGGCTCTGGCTCGAGTCAGGCTGCGGACACTGGGTAAACCATTCTTTGGGGACCTCAGTGAGATTTCTAGCTGCAGGGTCGGAGAGCTGCTTTCCTTCGTGAATGCTACGGGCTGGCTCTGAAGATCCGAGCCAGCTGGACTCTGCTTCCCTGTTCCTATAACAACAGTCAGGTCTTAGGAGTTTGTGGCATCAAAATGGCGCACCAAAGCGCTAATTGGGCTCCTCGGAGCGGCCACTGATACCTACCTACCCCCAGGTCTAAACTGGATACCAGTTGGGCTGCCGATGATTAGTTATCAGTTTGGCGGAAAATATATCAATATAAGGAATGCATCAAATCCGACCAACTAGGGCGAAGTCATGATTAAAGAAGTATATTGTCCCCGCAAGTATCAAATAGAACTCTCTACTGCGGCAGCTACTGCAACATTGTGTACAACGGTGAACCAAATTTTCTGCGTGCCGCGGTGGTTGAGGGTATACAGTATACCTTTAGGTTGCCAGACCTGAGGAGAGGAGCGGGAAGGCTGTTATTTTCCACAGAATTGGAATATTTTGAGAGACCCGAACCTGGATTTTTTCTCAAAGGATCTTCTTATATCCCACGGAAATCCAGGGCGCATATTGTAATACGATGGAACTTTTTTCCTTTCATTGTCAACATTACCCACTTGTATGGATCTCAGCATGGGGCTCCTTCTATATCCACGAAAGTAGCTGATGTGTACTCATTGTCGGCTCAACAATGCCTCTCGTGGAGGACTATTTTATATTGAATCCTTTTTGGGGTGAAAATTTAAGATGCTTAGCAAGATTCTCAGTGTAAAGAAGATGTGGTTTATGAGGTTGAAATCCGGTGTTATTTGGCTTTCTTGCTTTCGGGATGCAGATAATTTATCTCACAGTTGAGCCGACTACAGCTTCCAATGACCTGCGCCGTGGTATTTGGTATGCTGCACCCCTGTGTGGGTTTCATGTCCTGTACTAAACAGGGGATGCGCTTTCACTAACGGCCCTAGTGTTTTCTCAGGCGAATCTGTGCAGGCCCTGTCAGAAAGAACAAAGCTCCTTATTTCTTGGATAGATGCTTCCTGAGTTTTGCTCAGAGAAAGAAAGGGGGGCGCTGATAACCGTCAAAGTTATCTGAATGCCCGAAAGATCCTTTCATATTGCATAGGCACTATTCTGACAAACTGTATGACTGAATGTCACTCTAAGGCGTAGACTATTTCGGGGCATGATTGTCGCATTCTCGTGACTATGGATTCGGAGCGTTAATACTACCCTCATTCAAAAATTTTAAAAAAAAACGTTCTCTTTTCCAACCCACTTACCTTGTAAACCAGATTTCCAATCGCAACAGGATGGCATAGCCGTTTTTTTCGTGCGACTGTATCGACCAATTAGGCACGAACTTTTTCGGACAATGAAATATTGCAGGACACAAAATTCAGCTCCAATCACGAAAAAAACCTTAAAAGCCGACAAGGACAATACAACCAGACAAAATGACTTACTGCACCGATCAGGATAATGAAAGCGATAGACTTGGTGGCGTGTCCTGAAATTCCCCATTCGCAATTTTCCTCTCTTTCACCACGCATATTCCCGTTTAACGAGTAACATTTGAATTGCAAATTCCACCCTTCCTTTGTTAAGGGGAAAAATCGCGAATTCTCAACTACTTCCCGTCATCTGACATTCGTGCATGTTTAGATACCCAACTAACGTCTGCAATTCCACACGTTCGGCAAATTCCGATGCACCAGTTGCATCAATGGGGGTCTGACGACATGATGATGTTGACATTGTTGGAAAGGTAGTAGCTGGCGCTGATGCTCTGTTGCCGGGTTTTAGATGGTTCGGTTTGCTTGTTGCACATGCAAATAGCATGCGGTTTGCTTTGTCCTCCGCCAGACGTATTCACCCCACATGCCCAGGTGAGGCATCACCGGATGCACATCTCTAAATTTCATTTGTCTACGTACCTTGTAAAGTATCCAGGTGGAGGTAGCAGATTTGATTGTTGCAGCACCAAATCAGATGAACTCCACGTTTTTGGGGGTGGGGGGAGTATAAAAGTGAATGCGGTTTGTGCAATGTTGTTTGTACAATTGTTCAACTCGGGGGCTGCAACTTTTCGCATCGTTAAATTGTAAATTTGTAACTAAAGTCTTTGTTGATTTAGAGGAAAAATTGTGCAAGCATATCGGAGTTCCAGTTGTCGGCCATGAGCTTCAGCCAGGCTCGTTAGCCTTTAATTTGCAATGAAACATAAGCCGAGGTCCTGGACGTAAAATATATTTGCCTCTTTATTTGCTCTAGCGGCCATAAAACTGTAGAGGGTAACATTTTTAAAAGCGCACTTGAAACTTCCACGCCGAAAAGTGTTTCTTAGTTTTCTCAAGTCAGTCCACTTTATGATGATGTCTCCATCCTGACCATAAAGCCCCAAATGTTACGCGCAGCAAACCTAAAAACTATGGACAATAAAAACAGAATAGAGTAGTAGGTTAATTGCCTGAGCGGGGCACCAAATGCGCCCAACGACCAGCAGCGTGCCGATCTCGGGGGCAGGTCCTTGTCGGTAAAGTGAAATGATAGCGCCGCCGTACCCAGCAAAGCACTCACGAGTACAATGTATTCCGTGGCGGAGACTATCATTT
Organism: Hermetia illucens; assembly: GCF_905115235.1. NCBI lineage: Eukaryota > Metazoa > Arthropoda > Insecta > Diptera > Stratiomyidae > Hermetia > Hermetia illucens. The sequence goes on along the minus strand of NC_051851.1, from coordinate 17,999,128 downwards.
CACTCGACTAACTTCAACTTTAGAAAGGACCATTAAAAATAATTACACCTCCTGTACTTTGAATGCTCCTTTTCGGACTGGCCTCCCGAGCAGTAAACAGCACCGAGCGAAGGACCAAAAAAAAACCCGAGGAACAATTCCACGCTACACTTTAAAGCAATTAGTCTCAACAATTTAAGGCGAACTCCTTAAGAGTCATTATGTTTCGGAAAATCATAAGGAGAGCAGGAAAAGATCCTTCCGCCGCATTTAAGCAAGGACGCGGTACCGTAAGGACTCTGACAACGGCAGGCAAGCAGGACGATAAGAAAAATGCCATAACTTTTTGCAATAAAGCCCTCCAGGCATTTTTGCGTGTGGCGCTGGGAGCGTCAATTTTCCAGTAGGCCACCGATAGATGGTTTGCCCTCGGTAGGCCGCTTCCTTTCTATTTTATTGTGTTTGACGCTCGCCGGGAATGTATCCTCTGCGTTATGATGTCAGTAAACATATAAAAATGAGAATATTCAGTACGAACATAAGAAAGATATGACTCTTTTAGATGGCAATTGCAAAGGCAATTGCTTACAATGGTGATCCTTATAATGGGGCAAATAGATGATTGTTTATGGGTGACAGGGCTAGGATGGGCAGCTATTTTGAGCAAATTGTTTTAGTTTGAATGAGTTCAGAATGTTTCTTGGTAAACAGAGCAATTAAAATGAAGGACATGTCATATTATACTGAGTAACTTTTCTAAGTTCATTAAGGGTAATGTGCCGACCCTTGAGGTCTAGTTACTCTAGTAGCAAAGTTTGGTAGGTTAGGCTACCCTGCGCAACTACACTTTGTAAGAATACATATAAGCCCTAGGGGTCAAAACACCTCCTGTTAGATTTTTGACACTTGACATTCCAGTGAAGACTAGGTACCAGGGTCGCTTTTCCCAGCTTTGAGCCACATAGAACCACATGGCTTTACTAGCAAGTTAAAAAAGTTTGCATCGCACATCTTTATACCAAAACCCAATACCACATCTGAATATTGATGAAAATTTGGCATACCACGTTGTTGTCCACAATAGAAACACCAAAATCAAAAAGGAGTAGACAATTTCGTTTGGAAGTATAGAGACGAATTACTCGACAGCACTCGAAAAGACATGAGCGGGACGAGAACCTCGGACCTCGGTAGAGAACCTAGACACTGCGTTGGTATGATCTCCTTTTCATGCATTCTCTTGGTCTGACATTCACATTTCTCTTTGCAAAAACTCCTGGTGATTGAGTTGGGGTTACTTTTCAGTTGGTTCCATTCAGGGTGTCCTGCTTGACCTCCAATGTTCTGAGTTGCGTGATTCCATTTACCCAATATGAAAGGATTTTTATACCCAAAGTCATCTGGTAGAGTGGTGTTATTTGTTTTGGGGTATCCAGGCGAGACTTTACTTTGCGGTGTTCGTATATTTATTTATTCTGCTTTAAGTATATCCAGGCCCTAAAACAACCTATAAAAACCAAGTAGACTAAAATGATTCTGGCTAGATTCGCCAAGATATAATAGAAGTCCAGCTCGGCTCAACAGTAGCCCTGCATAAGGCGCCCCTTTAATGGCATTGTCTTGAATTTACAAGGTTGGCGCTAGCTAGATCCTGTAAGAAAAATTGCTTTAGTGCTAATGAAACCTTGCTTGAAATTGACTTTTCGATGGCGTTGTCTAGAGTATTCTTGATGAGGGCTAGCTGGTTTTCTCTAAGCAATGCTAGGCTAGAAAATTCAGCATTTTAACCACTTATATCATATAATTGCTGTGGCTCCCTGTACAGAGATGAAGCTGCTGAGCAGCTAGCCAATACCTGGAAGTACCTGGTTTCCCCGGAAACCGGTCCACAAACATACATAGGCTTCTCCAGACGAGACCACTTTCAACCAAATTGACCACGTGGTGATTGAACGCCGCTACCTCTCAGCCTTGATGAATGTCAGAACATATAAGGGGGCCAATATAGACTCGGATCAATATCTCGTTGGCGTGGTGTTCCGAGCTCAAAAAATAACACCACCCGGAATCCCTGCTGACAAATAAGGTGAGAGTTAACACTGAAGCCATCCACAACGCAGCCCTCCGCAATACCCATACGAGGGAAATGGATGCCGCAATAACCGCAGACAACAGAGATCCTGGAGATGAAGCATAAACAAATGATCCTCACAACCACCTGAAGAACGTTATCATAAATATGGCCACAAAGATACTTGGCCCAAGCCGCAAAAAGAGTCGGAACGGCTGGTTTGACGATGAATGTAAGCTAGCAACGGAAGGGAAGAATGTGGCATACCGAGTAATTTTGCATTCGAAAAGGACGCGGACACGTGCGAATACTTATTACGAACTTCGTCGAGCGGAGAAGCTACTTCAAAGAAGTCCGAGAGCCGATGGAATTACAGCCGAATTGGTTAAATATGGAGGCGACCAGCTACACCAAGTGGTTCATCAACTTGTGCTCAAGGTGTGGGACAGCGAATCGATGCCTGACGACTGGCAAAGAGGCATTATCTGTCTCATACATAAAAAGGGAGATACCACACAGTGCAGCAATTATAAAGATATGACGTTGCTGAGTACCATCTATAAGATGTTCTCCGCTATCTTGCTAGACCAGATAGCGCCTTACGCTCAGCACATCATTGGCCAAAGAGGCTTCACTCCAGGCAAATCAGCAACAGATCAGATTTTGCTCTCTGCGGCAAGCGATGGACAAGCTGTTGAAATGTGGACATCAGTTGTATCATCTATTCATCGACTTTAAAGACGCCTATAATAACATTGCTAGGGTAAAGCTGTACACAGCCATGAGAGAATTCGGTATCCCGACGAAGTTGATAAGACTGACTAAGTTGACCCTGACCAATTTGCGAGGCTAGATAAAAGCAGCAGAATCACTCTCAAGAACATTCGACATCAACAACGGTCTACGACAAGGGGATGCCCTATCATGTGTCCTCTTTAACCTGGCCCTCGAGAAAGTGATCCGCAATGCTGAGGTAAAAGCAAGAAGTAAGATCCTCTTTAAGTCCACCCATCTACTGGCCTATGCTGACGACATCGACATCATGGGAAGAACGACCCGAGACGTACAAACTGCCTTCATCCAGATCGAGTAGGCGGTCCGTGGTCTTGGGCTGCACATCAATGAAGGCAAGACAAAATATATGGTGGCAACGTCAGCATCGACAAACAACCAACCAATAACATCAAACTGCACTGGCCAAACGGGAAGAATAGAGATAGGAAACTACAACTTTGAGACTGTTGATAATTTCTCCTATCTAAATTCGAAAATCACAACCGATAACAGCTACGATGATGAAATCCGCGCATGGTTGTTGGCAGCCAACAGAGCCTATCTCAGCTTACAAAAACTGCTCCGCTCGAAACGTCTCACCATAGGGTCAGAGCCCGCACTGTGCATGAGTATGATCTTGCCAGTCCTCATGTATTCGTCAGAGACTTGGGTTCTTAGCTACAGAAATTGCGAACTCTTGGCTGCGTTCGACAGAAGAATCCTCCAAAGAATTTTTGGCCCCCTACATGAGGATGGACGACTCCGTAACCTACAATGAGCGATACCATGACCGTCCGGTTGTGGATAAAATGCGGTTCAACAGGTTACGGTGGGCGGGTCACTTAATCCGTATGGATGAGGATGATCCAGTGCGGAAATTCGATAAGGGCAATATTTATGGTAGAAAAAGAAGACGAGGCAGTCGCTGCCTGAGATGGAGCGATGGCGTAGGTCAGGACGCCACACAGTCTTTAGGGGTGTCGAATTGGAGGACCTCAGCGCAAAGCCGGGATGTCTGGAGTTCCTTATTAAGGCAGGCCTAGACCGGATACCGGTTGTTGCGCCGTTGATGATGATGATATTTTTCGAAGCCGGTCTTAGTCCTGGAAGGAAGGAAGGTGTGGGATTAGAGAGTGCGCGTGAAATTCCGATCCTTAAGGAGAGACTATCCCACTGATTTCTATTCCTTCTTTCTGTTATCTTGTATGTGCTCTCGGTGGATGTCTCTGACTATTCAAAATGTAATAACTCTTCTATCATTACAAGGGTTGGGGGACACCATTTAAATATTTTAACATCTTCAATATCAACAGGGGATCTTAAATGGGTTGGAAGTAATATATTTCAACTTTTTTCTTAGATGTCACTTCGTCTAGGGACTGCACTGGGCGATCCAAAGTTTTTGTCTGGCTGGGAAAAAATTCAGCACTGCTCTCTCCGGTCCTTCTCAACTGTAGAAAGAGGTTCTTGCCCGTACTTGAAATGCCAATTGTCTCTTACCTCATTTCCTTCCTGCTCTTGGTTAAAACTTATTTGAAATGTCAGGCACATTTTATTTAGACGTATGGCCTAATTCTCTTTTCTCATGAGGGATGCCACTTTTTTTCTCTTTTAAGAGTCTACTGATTACCCAGAAATTCCTCCTCTCTTTCACACATCTTTTTGCTTGTCCACATACCAGCGGATACGAGATTGGTAGTATCCTGTGTCGACTGTGATGCTGTTGACAGAGATGTTGTGAGTCCTTCCTTTGCTCTTTTTCTCTTTTCGGCAGCCTTCTACATAGCGTCCTGATGGCTGTCACTATATACTTAATTTCGTGATTTCTTTATACTTATCTTTGACGAATTCAAACAGCTCAAGGTGTGAAAAGGCCTTTCCAGATCAAGACCCAATTGTTTAGCAAATTTGAATTTCGTACCTCCTTCCTTAAATGAGGACACTGAGAGTGTTCTCAACATTGGTGGACTTCTCCAGAATGATGCTCTAGGCAACTGAAAAACAAATTTAGTCTTTCCTTTTTAGTTTTTTTTTTTCACTAAAAAATAAGCCGAAAAGACGGCATAAATAACTGAAGACATAACGTACCGAACTTGAACACCGTCTTTTCTGAAATGTTCGTAGTATTAAATAACCCAAAGGCCGGTTATCTGCGGTCAAGGGATACTGATATCCGGAAACTTACTTACTCCCTCCCAAATAGAGGATTGAGAGTAGAGACGTGCAGAAACTTGCCTATTTGCCAGCCTTATCCGCCGCTTTGACATGCAATTCTTGGGAGATCTACTCTTTCTCGACAGGCTATTTGTCTGCCACACACAACTTATTCAGAAAGCCAATAGCCCCAGGCCCGGAATTCTTTTATGAGCATGATGTAGAGAACCTTTAACAAAATTAAATCAGCTCTACATGTTTTCGGGGAGGGCGGGTGCTTTTCACCCCGGGTCCGGTTTCACTTTCTTAGGATCTTCGCAGAAAGACCCAGATTTTCTCACTTCAGCTGGTCAATTGAAAACTCTGAATCGCACACTTTTAGAGTGCTTTGAAGAGACTTGTCCTAATTCCCGAGGCCAACGTGGTAAAATAGTTCCATGGTGGAACCGAGAACTCCAGAGACTCAGGAAATCAACCAGACGACTTCGAAATCGTGCTTGCAAAAGCAATAAAGGATGAAGACTGGGTAAACTTCTAGAATTCACAGCGTGAATGTAAGAAGCTCGTGAAACGTTCGAAACGAAACTCTTTTAGAGCATACTGTGAGGAACTGGAAGGTGAAAGGGAGACTTCCGGGTTGTGCAGAGTCCTTAATAAAGATGAGTCGGCCAAGTTGGACTTTCTTAGCAAACTGGATGGTATTTTTACGAACCCCAGGGTTGAGGCTATACAGGCTCTCCCGGGAGAACAGGTCTCAGAAGTGGCAAGCAGAGAATTGGCGGTTTCTGCAAACCCATCAACACCCTGCAAGGGGAATTGGGACACTGCGAGAGCGGTTGTTTCCAATGAAAAAGCGAGGAGCTTCTATATTATCATTTGAACACTTCAAAGCACCTGGTATGGATGTCATCTACCCAGCGATGCTAAAAAGGGGTATAGAGCAAATTCCTAAGAAATGTTTTTCCCGATGTCTTGCTCTGGGGTACGTGCCTTCCTCTTGGCAGAAGGTGAAGGGAGTCTTCATACAAAAGCATGGGAAAGATGTCTATTCTAATCCAAAGAACTTCAGGCAAGTCAGCCTAACATCAATTTCGCTGAAATGTCTGGAGAGATTGGCTGAGCGTGACATTCGCGAAAAGGCGCTAAAGTCGCACCACCTAAATTAAAACCAACATGCTTACCAACGTGGAAAATCCTGAGAGTCTGCTCTTAATTCATGGGTTTCAAAGGTAGAGGATGCAACTCTGAAGGGTGAGTACGCGATGGGGGTGTTCGTGGACATTGAAGGGGCTTTTAATTGTGCGTCCTTCCAAAAGAGAGCACGGTGTTGATGAAATTCTAATAAGGCGGATCTACGCTATGCTAACGCAGAGATTGTTGTGTGCTGAAGTGGGTGTTGATCGTTACTTAACAACTGAAGCGACGTAAGGCTGCCCTCAAGGAGGTGTGCTATCGCCACTTCTGTGGAGTGTGCTGATCAACTCACTACTATGCGAACTGCAAAATCTGTCAATACACGTTCAAGCTTATGCGGATGACATGGCTGTGCTAGGTGTTGGTCGAGATCTCGGAATGGTGTGTAGAAATACACAACGCGCCGCTGGTTTGATTGACAGTTGGTGTCTCAGGCATGAACTTCCAGTAAATCCAAATAAAACCACAATGGTATTATTTATAAAAAGGAGGAAACTGAATGGTCATTGACTTCCAAAGATGAGGGAACCTTCAACTCTCCGAAGAAGTGAAATATATGGGAGTTATCCTAGACAAGAAGTTTCTTTGGAACAAACATATAGAGGTAAAGATGAAACGAAATCTCACAGATTATGGGCTGTGTAGGCGGACCTTTGCCTCGACATGGGGACTTAGGCCTCATGTAGTAATGTGGATATATGTTGCCATCATGAGACCGATGTTCGCTTATGCATCTGTAGTGTGGTGGGTTAAGGTGAAACAGAAGAGTTTTCGCTGTAAACTAGCCATACTGCGAAGAACTGTATGGTTGGGTATCACCGGTGCCATGAGCACGACATCCAGCGCAGCTCTAAATGCATTACTCAATTTACACCCCTTGGATTTGTTCATTCAGAGCACTGTAATGAGAGCGGCTCATAGACTAATGCGATTAGATCTATGGAAAAACAATGGATGGTGGGGGGCACAAAGCATTGGAAGGATCATTGGGAGAACTGAATCTAGTTTTCGCAATGCCTTCCGATTTTCAGATCCCCATACATATGTTTGATAGAATATATGATGTTATCTTTAAACGTAGAGAAAACTGGGACGAACCAGAAGAATGCGTGTCAGGATATATTGACATCTTCTACACCGATGGCCTAAAAACAAAAAATGGTTATGGAGCAGGAGTCTACCTCTCGAATAAAAACGAGAAGTGGGCTTTTCCTTTGGGACAACACACAACGGTCTTTCAGGCTGAAGTCTATGCGATTCTAAGGGCGACAATCTGGATGATTGGCGAGCGGTTGAAGGGCATACGCATTGCAATCTGTAGCGATAGTCAAGCTGAATTGAAGGCGTTGAGTAGTACTTTGATCACTTCAAAAATCGTTCAGGAATGTAGAAACCGATTGAATTCTGTTTCTAGATTCATTGGTCATTGTGGTGTAGAGGGAAATGAAACCTCTGATGCCTTAACAAAAGAGGCTTCAACTTTCTGAATGCCCGCACCGGAACCTGCAATTGGGGTATCAGTAGCATTGGCTGATGCTGCTATCAAAAACTGGGAACAAGCTTCCCATAATAACAGGTGGTGAAGCCTTAATGCTGCTAGGCAGACTATACTTTTCCTCTCAGAACCAAACAAACATGCTGCAAAGTTTATCCTGTCGAAAAGCAAGAAGACTTGCAGAAGTATTGTGGGCATTCTGACTAGCCATAATTCACTAGCTGGGCATATGTTCACAATAGGAATTATCCAAGATAATACGTGCCCATCCTGTAAAGAAGAAGCGGAATCCACGAAACATTTTCTATGTGCGTGCCTCGCTTACGGACGCACCAGACATCAGATTTTTGGTGCTGATGTGCTCCAACTTCAGCAGGTAGCATCACATCCACTCACGGAAATCCTGCGATACATAAACGAGTCGGGGATATTCCGTTACCCGGGGGAATCGAGTACTTTAACTAATCTTCACGAGGTGGAATCGAAACTTTACTGTTCTCACGATAAGCTCGCTCTTGTGAGATGCCCGGGGAATTTTCGTAATAGAAAAGTCGAGATCGGATTGAAAGAAATCAAAAGATTGGACTTGTGAAGATTTGACTTGATTTACTTTATTTAATTCTTACAATACTTTTTTATTACTCGCGCTGAAGTGATCTGTCTCGCGGTTGGGAACAGAAGAGACCGACTTATTTCCATGCGGTCCTTACTGTCCCAACCAACGGCACTTTTTTACCGCTGGCTCTCCACTTCCCCGGTGCGTTCTGAAAACGCGTGAGTGGAGAGTTTCCACGTTCAGCGCCATCTACCCGTCCGCATCCGCAACATCCGAAATAAATTTCGAATGCTGCAGATCCTGCCGCGCCACATCACTCCGCCCCCAGACGAAACCTAGGGGTTTCGGCGACGGATCCCCGAACTTCGCTCGCCGTTAATCCACAAAGCGGACACGACGTTGCTTCGGGGCGCACACGGGTTTCAGCCTGGACAAAGAGACCGCCTTTTTGTGACCACCGATCTCGAGCTGGAAAAAATGTTCTCCCCGCTCGAGAACGCGGTACGGGCCCTCATATGGAGGCTGCAGCGGCTTCCGGACGGCATCCGTCCTGATCAGCACGTGCGTGCATGTGTCCAGTTCCTTGGGCGAACAAGCAGGTATGGACGAGTGTCGAGTGGGTGGTGGCGCTTTGATGCGACGGAGATTGTCCCTCAGCAGACGCACCAACCCCGACTCCGTGAGACCCGATCTCTTGTCGAAGACCGGATCGCTTGGGAGTCTTGGGTTCTCCCCGTAAACCAGCTCCGCGGGGCTGGCAGCAAATTCCTCTCGGCGGGTTGTACGAAGGCCGAGTAGGACGAGAGGCAAGACTTGAGTCCAGGACGGGTCGTCGCGTGCCATAATGGCGGCTTTCAGCGTCCGGTGCCAACGTTCTAGCATCCCATTGGACTGCGGGTGGTATGCAGTGGTCCGCTGGCGTTTAAAACCCAGGAGTTTGCCTAACTCGGAGAAAAGGGTGGACTCAAATTGCATTCCCTGGTCAGTGACGATCACTGCAGGGACGCCAAAGCGCGGTATCCACTCTCGGCAGAGGGCTTCGGCACAAGATTGCGCCGTAATGTCCTTCAGAGGTATTGCCTCAGGCCACCGCGTGAACCTGTCGATGATTGTGAGGCAATACTTGTAACCGTGCGAGTCTCGCAAAGGCCCTATTATGTCGTGGTGTATTGTGTGGAAACGCTTGGTAGTGCGGGGGAATGAGCCCACTTCTTTCCTTACATGCCTGGAGACTTTACACTTCTGGCATGCGATGCACTCTCTGGCCCAGGAATTGATATCCTTGTTCATGGAGGGCCAGAAGTATTTTCCGGTGACTAACCGGTTTGTTGTCCTGATGCCGGGATGCGCCAAGTCGTGAACTGCGTGGAACACTTCCTTGCGAAATGTGGCCGGAATGTATGGCCGAGGTCCCTTTTCCGAGTCTTCGCAGCAGAGCGAGAGGTTTGAGCCGAAGATGGGCAACTCCCGAAATTTGTATTTGGGGTTGGACTTGAGGCTCTGAAGTGCTGCGTCATCCATTTGCGCCTTGGCAATAGCCGAGAAATCGAGTGAGGCGGGGATGTTGACTTCGGAGACACGAGACAAAGCGTCAGCAACAATGTTGTCCTTCCCGGACATGTGCTGGATGTCTGACGTGAACTGGCTTATGAAGCTCAGGTGTCGAAGCTGACGAGGGGACGCTTTGTCGGGCTTCTGTTTCAAAGCGAACGTGAGAGGCTTATGGTCCGTGAACACTGTGAACGGCCTGCCTTCTAGGGAGAAACGGAAGTATTTGATGGACAGGTATGCGGCGAGCAGTTCGCGATCGTAGGTGCTGTAGTTCCGTTGAGCGGGATTCAACTGTTTCGAGAAGAAGCTCAACGGCTGCCAAACTTGGTCCACCTTTTGGTGAAGGGCAGCACCTACTGCGATGTCGGAGGCATCAACAAAAACGGCTAGGGGTGCATCTTGATGAGGAAATGCCAAAAGTGTAGCATCAGCCAGTTGCTGTCTGGATTTATTGAACGCGCAGACAGCCTCTTCAGACCACACAATCTCTCGTGTGTCTTTTGTTTTGGGGCCAGACAAGTACGCGTTCAAAACGGACTGGTGATGGGCGGCCTTGGGCAGGAAACGACGGTAGAAGTTTAGCATGCCCAAGAACCTCCTCAACTCCCTCACTGTTTTTGGACGCGGGAAGCTTGTGATTGCTTGCACCTTGTCTGGGTCGGGCTGTATTCCTTCAGAGGAAATGGAGTGGCCGAGGAATCTCACCTGTTTTTGAAGGAATTTGCACTTCTCAACGTTTAAGACTAAACCGGCCTCAAGGAGACGTTGAAAAATGCACTCGAGATGGGCTAAGTGCTCAGACTCAGTAGAAGAAGCGACCAAAACATCATCCAAATAGACGAAACAGAAATCGAGGTTTCGCAGGACTGAGTGAATGAACCTTTGAAAGGTTTGCGCCGCATTGCACAATCCGAAAGTCATTCGGGTGAACTCGAAGAGTCCAAAGGGTGTGCATATTGCCGTCTTTGGAATGTCTTCAGGAGCTACTGGGATTTGGTGGTATGCCTTGGCTAAGTCCAAGGTCGAAAAGATGCGGCAATTCGCGAGGTGATGCGCAAAGTCGTGGATGAGTGGAATCGGATATCGGTCAGGAACAGTCTGTGCGTTTAGCCTTCTGTAATCCCCACAGGGACGCCATTCGCCATTTGGCTTAGGGACCATATGTAAAGGGGAAGACCAACAGCTGTTTGAGGGCCTGCAGATACCCTGTTGAACAAGTTGTTCAAATTCTTTCCGCGCGATAGCCAGTTTCTGGGGTGGTAGAGGACGCACCTTTGAGAAAATCGGGGAACCAGTAGTATTTATGTGGTGCTGCACATTGTGCTTTACTGGTTTCGAGAGACTACATTCGGTAGTTATCTGGCTGAACTTTTGGAGGAGTGTCCGAACACGAGAGTCGGAGATGTCTTCCAAAAGAACGGAAAGGTTATTGTCAGCGTGAGATACCATTTGGCCCGACGAATTTAGTTTGGTTGTGGGGTCTATAAGGGACTTATTTTGCAAGTCCACCAGCAACCCATAGTGACACAAGAAGTCTGCGCCTAATATGAGGAAGCTGACATCCGCCAGGATGAAACGCCACGGAAACGTCCTACGCAAGCCAAGACTCACGTCCACTTGCCTGTACCCGTATGTATTGATGCGGGAGGAATTTGCTGCCGCCAGTTTGAGGGGTTGTGGAAATAGTCGATGATGCTGGGGTACGGGAAGAACCGAAACCTCCGCACCCGTGTCGACGAGGTAGTTGCGCCTGCTGAGGGGGTCGAAAATAGTTAGGCGACGTGGCGCTGCGCTCTGGGTGGCCGTCGCCAAGACCCCCCGCGGACCTAGTTTTTTGTGGTAGGCGCGAATTTGCAAGGTAGCGTACATCTTGTCGCTTTGTCTCCGAAGTTACGATGATACCAGCAAATACCCTGGTCCGCAGGCTGTCTTGACGACCTGCTACCCGAACGCCCTTTTCGTGTGGCAGACCGTGAGCGAGCTCGCGGCCTGGCACTCGAACGCTGAGCGTCCAACGTCGCCCGCATCTCGGCCACGCTGGCGGTTAAGGCCGCGATCTCGCGCCGTAAGTCGCCGACCTCATCCGACGGTGGTTGAACGGCCGCTATGGTTGGGCGAACGTACACCTCCTGTACTTGATCGGCCGTTGCTGCTAGTTCTTCCAAGGAACCGGAGACGCATGCTAGGATCGCCTGGGTGCCCTCCGGGAGCCGACGCAGCCAGAGCGACTTGATCAGGTCGTCGCCGATCTTGCTCCCACCCAATTGCCTCATTTCACGAAGCAATTGGCTGGGAGTTCGATCACCCAACGTTAAACCCGCCAGCAAGTGGTCTAATTTTGCCGACTCGCTTGCCGACAGGCGCCTGATCAACTCGCTCTTGAGCTGAGCATACGATGCCGACTTCACTACGTCGGACACCAGAAGTATGGACTCTTCGTCCAGGCCGACCACCGCGTAGTTGAAACGGGTCGCGTCCGATGTGATACCGGACATTTGGAACTGTGCTTCCAAATGCACGAACCACAGCTCGGGGTTCCGACGCCAAAAAGGAGGAACGCGTACGGCGAGGGCGGTCACTTGTGGGTCCGATGGGCCTGCCGCGTCTTTATTTTCAAACGACATTTTTCCTAACGAGAAGTACGATATTGTGATGCAGACGCGGTGAGTGTATACTGAAACGCGGTGAAATTTACACCGACACGGCAGGCCGCACCCACAAATGCACGCACGAAACGAGAAAAAGAAAACGACGACCGAAGCGGACGCTCTCCAGCGCAGACCAAAAACACCGGGAAAACAGAGAACTTGCGATTTGAAACACCTCAACGCCGTCTCTTGCAGCGGCTTTAATTTTTTATTGTCACTTTTTCTTTAAATAATATTTCAATTTCAAACAATTATTTTGACAAAGGCTGATGAGAATACGCAAACACTTCTTCAATTGAAAATTTATCGATTTTCCGCTCGGCTGCAAGGAAGCAAGAGTTCCGGAATGCGTTGGCTCCGCTGCTGCTGCTGCTTAAGTTGGGCGGATGACGGCCGGACAGCTCTCCGATCTGTTGATTCCCGGCTCGGGCTGGCGTGAATGCGATAAGCAGTCGCTACTGCTGATCGTTGCCGCGGCTACTCCTGTCCCTGCTACGTGACTCTACCTGCCGTTTCCTTCCTGTGAGTTCCCAGTTCCGCAATTCGACAGTTGATTGACTTGACCGGCCGAGCAACGAGGAAAGGGCGACGAAAATGTCCGCCTGTGGCACTTAGACAGCTCGAGCCGTGGGCGCGCTCGGCTCTACTTGGGCGCGCTGGGTGATTCGCTCGCGATGCGATGACTGAGCGAAATGTTTTCGTACTATCCCCGACGTTGTAGCAACGCAGCGAAAGCAAGACTCGTTTTCGGGCGAGAAAAGTGCCAATCCGTTGAATGTGCTACGCGCACCGGGCTGAAGATCGAGATTTTGGGAAAACACTGCGATCCTTTCTTTGTTGTTTGTTGCGGAGCAACTGGTGGGAACGATTTATTTGGGATCGCTGATGCTGGAGTTCCCAAGGATGCTGTTCTTCGGGGTCACCACTTTAACTAATCTTCACGAGGTGGAATCGAAACTTTACTGTTCTCACGATAAGCTCGCTCTTGTGAGATGCCCGGGGAATTTTCGTAATAGAAAAGTCGAGATCGGATTGAAAGAAATCAAAAGATTGGACTTGTGAAGATTTGACTTGATTTACTTTATTTAATTCTTACAATACTTTTTTATTACTCGCGCTGAAGTGATCTGTCTCGCGGTTGGGAACAGAAGAGACCGACTTATTTCCATGCGGTCCTTACTGTCCCAACCAACGGCACTTTTTTACCGCTGGCTCTCCACTTCCCCGGTGCGTTCTGAAAACGCGTGAGTGGAGAGTTTCCACGTTCAGCGCCATCTACCCGTCCGCATCCGCAACATCCGAAATAAATTTCGAATGCTGCAGATCCTGCCGCGCCACAGTACAATGAACCACTAAGGTCTGAGTGCTCAGAGGCTTTGCCTCTTCCCACCTCAAACACACGCACACACAGACACAAGCACATGAGGGGGTAGGGTAGAGGGGAGTATTTTTTTAAATAGACAAATGGGGTATCAAACGAAAGCTCGCGATTGGTATTTTTCGAAGCAGGGCTTACTCCTGGAAGTAAGAGAGGCGTCGGATTAAAGAGTGTGCGCTTACGCATATCTGGAAAGTACGAAACCAACAAATCTGAAAAAATGATCGCTCCCCCGTCAGATGTTACTATGTTCTGAAAATTGAGTGGAAACATCCCTTCCCCGCCACACAAATACACAAAATCTTTGGCACTCGATACCTCAAGCTTCTGACCTCAACTCAATGAAATTCCGACGCTTAAGAAGAGGCTGTCCTATCGATTTCAATTCCTTCTTTCTGTTATCCTGTATGGGCTTTATGTGGAGGTTTTTGACTATTCAAAATGTATCATAATAGCTCTTCTATCATCAAAAGGGTTCGGGGGACTCCATATATTTGAACATCTTCAATATCAACAGGGGATCTTGAATGGGTTGGAAGTTATATATTTAGATTTACTAAACGCGGCAGGACGAAAACAGGTTTGAAATTGAATGCAACAATCAGTTGGTTTTGCTTAAAAGGGTTCAGGATTATTTGTCATGTCAAATTATAAATGGCCCCGAAAAACAATTCGGAAGATAGATGGCTGAATGAAGTAGTCAACGGACGTCCAAATATGCCGACAATTAAGTAGCTGTCGAAAAACTCCCTCTCTATCATGACTAGCGCATGACAAGGTAAAATTTGACAGGCTGCCTGCCCCCTACCCTAACCTTACTAAAATGTTGTACCCCAATCTCCATAAAATGCCTACGATGATAGCAACTGAGAGCTTATCCTTAACTTTCACCAAGAGCTCAAATTCATGATTTCGGTACATTTTCCCTGCTTCACTTGATGTTATGGTCGTTAAGTGTTCTGATTCTTCCGCCAATTTCAGGGCCGCCATCCCAAAACGATTTCCATCGAAAATCTTTGCAGAATTTCAAAATGGTTATGGCTAAAAGAGCACAAAGCAACAATGCAATAAGATTTATGACAGTCCTAAAATTCAAGCGGCGCACAACGCGTCCAGGACGAGGGAGATGGTATGGGCTAACGAGATTCGTATTGTGCAAACAGCTACACGGTCACGGACAACGGTACGATAGCGGACCACTTAATTCTAAAAGTAATTACCCCTAGACGACATTACAATCATTTGTTGTCCTGCTTGCTGGCAACATGTTGCGGAAGGAATTGAATACAATACTCGTCCTCAGTCTCCTCGCTCACGAGCATCTATAACTCACTTAGGTTACGCTTGTTAACCTCTCACTGGCTACGTTGTGCTGACAAAGTGATTCCATCTTTGTGTTTTCCATTAACGTAATTGTGTATTCGGGGCATAACTAAGATACGTATTGAAAAGTAAGGAAGACTCCTTGCGTCCCAGAACAATATCGATGGAGGTGTTTGGCACGGAGTTGGGAGCTCCTTCAGAATATGTCCCCGTGAATTGGGGCAGACTGTTGCCTCGGATACGTTGTTCAGGGCAAGAAAAGATATTCAGTTCATAAAATTAAAGACGTTCGGCAGGTTGAGTGTTTACCCATGTGAAAGATATTCTAATTTTTTCTGAAAACATAGTTCGGAAAAATTGTTATTTTTTGGTAAGGCTCCTTCGTATCCAAGAGGGGTGAACAAGAAGGAATCAGTTGAAGCCCGCCCGGGAAATATCTAAACTCCTTTCTGAGAATAATTCGCAAAACGTCTCTTGGAATAATGGTCTTACAGAAATACCCCCCCCCCCCCTTCCTATTTTTAGGAAGGACAAATTACTGATTTTTTTTAAATATTCATGAATTCCCGAAAAATTACTTTCCGCGAATAATAAGATGCCTACGCACCGCTTACGATACAATGGAATCTCTCAATTCAGGTCATCAGCGTGTGTGCCGGTGTAAAAGGAAAATTGCTCCTTTCAGAAAATCATAAATGTTAATTTATTCCCTATTGGTGCAGGTCTGAAGCCTGCAAAAAGCACCTCAAAGCACCGGCGCGTCCTGATCCGATCAATTTGAGTCAAATACAAAATGAAAGACTTAATGAACCAAACTTGCCCCACACCCTACACTCAAACCTCAAAAGATTCAACCGTTCAGCATTTTCCATGAACTTTTCTTTCCTCGTTTCCTCATTTTCTTATATTTTTTTTTCTTTTTCTTCCTTTTTTTCTCACTGATTTCTTCCCCGGCACCGTGCATGGATGCTACTTGCTTTCAAATAGGTAATGAAGTCTCTGGAACCGCACGTAAATGTCGTACGTCTTCTTGGCTGTTGTACTGATAAGGATCCAATTTTCGTTGTAATCGAATATGTAAATCGTGGAAAACTTCAAACTTACCTGAGAAATTCACGTGCTGAAAGGTAAGTAGCTCGGCAGTGAGTAGACTTATGTAGCTATTCCCGGACGCCATAGTTTACGTTCGCCTCGTATTTTCCTTGGCTTCCTCCGGGCGGAATCGCTATAAGAGCAGGGCTTGAAACTAGCGCCTGGATAGGGAGCGGGAATGGAACGAAGGAGCTCGTGGAAATTCTTAAGTTTTTTCGTGTTCAGAGTGCAAAGGAGGAGATGAAAAAAATGTTTGCTCATATTAAAATGGACTTATCGATGATGGAGGAACTACCAGTTAATAGTAGTGTTCTACCTGGCGACGAAGCTGATTTGCATTTTATGCATGTCCTTGATCATAATCACCACTCTACGTGACTGAGACGCCCGGGAAATGGCTAGTGGACTTAGTAGGAGGTCCGAGAATGCTCCTGCCGTAGAATATTTTTAGATGTAGCATTTTTTATCACTCCTTCTCATGCTTTCGTTATTGCAGACACTATGGAAACACGCACGGAAAATCCAACGTCCTAACGTCAGGTGATTTGACATCGTTTATGTACCAAGTAGCTCGGGGGATGGACTTCCTGACGTCGCGTGGAGTAAGTATTCTTTTATATAAAATTTTTTATCGTCTTCAGCTTTCCAGATATTTATTTCGATAAAAGATCCAATTTTTCCAACGGATCCGTATTTCAGATTTACAATTTGTTAACCAAGAATAGTTCCTTCGTTTTACAAGTTAAGCCATTTTTCAATGAGTGGGGAATATTCAGCCCAATTTTATCCATTGTTGGTTCTCGAGTAATTTTGTGAATGACCATATCAAGCCTAAGAGTGGTTGCTTCTTACGGTTTGACCGAGAGTTCCAAAGGTTTGAGTTAAAAAGATTATGTCCAATTAAAGATGAGTGGTATCCATTCACTGTTAAGAGTCAAACCGCCTTCGTTTTCACCGGGAGCTGAATTTAAATATACTCTTCATTGTGAAACTTTTGCTCTGACTGAAGAAAATGTCTTCACTCGACCCTACTAGGGAGACGCAGGATTTCGTTTTCATTGCAGTCTAGGAAGGACCCCTTAAAAAATTACAAGCGGCTATAGTAGGCATTTGCTCCTTTATATAAATTCAAAGACAAGAGCTTTGCATAGTATACAAACGTTGCTTAGCTCCCTTAAAGGTTCTCCGAATCTGCTCTAGGTACGTTTTATTATCTCCTCGTTGGCTCTACCTTTAGTTTTAGTTTAGTTAACTGGGGGGAGCCCCAGCTCCGAGCACTCAGACCATTATTAGGCCCATTGTACTATCCCCGTAAGTTGCCTATTCAATGGCCTCCCGCCTACGGTGTTCGCAGGCCTTAGCGAATCTGAGAACATTCTCAAGAGGCAGAGAGTGTGTAGATTCTTCATTGAAGAAAACCCTGCCAAGGTGTCTTCGTCTGAGATCTGAGGATGCCGGGCAGTTGCATAAAAAGTGCAGAGCAGTCTCCTCCTCCTCCTCACATTGGCTGCACACAGCCGAAACCACCACCCCAATCTTTTCCATATGGTAGTTTAAGGGGTTTAAGAGTTTTCATGTCCCACTTCTTAAGGGACAACAAAAATGCCGCTCTAGTGGCCCTAGGCTTTTTCACAAGGATTTTCGCATGCCGGCAAGAGTCCAAACTTTTCTACTCGGCTGCGTGAATCCTTGCAATTTCACCCTTCAAAGTAGACTTGACAGTAGATGGTCGGATTCCAAGAGCTGGTTTTGGCCCCACCATTGTGGATCCAGACCCTCGGCGAGCCAGTCTGTCAGCCTCCTCATTACCGGCGATGTTAGAGTGCCCCGGCACCCACATCAGGAATGTTTCGTTTAGTCGGCCAAGTTCCAGCAGCACCTGATGACAACTCCACACCAACTGGCTTGATATGTTGTTGCCATGTAGCGCTGATAATGCCGCCCGACTGTCGGAACAGATTCGAATGGTGCGACCCCTCCATTTTTGTCGCAGTCATTCTTCTGCTGCCAATGAAATGGCAAATATCTCCGCCTGGAATATGGTCGTCATTTTTCCGAGGGGTCGGGCCAGTTCTGTAATCGGATTCTCCGAGAACACCCCTGCACCCGATCCATCCTCCATGACTACCCGTCGGTGAAGATTATTAAGTCTGTAATCTGAAGAGACTCATGGCCACTTGTCGACCATTCTTCTCTTTCAGTGAATACGACAGTGTATGTCTTTTCAAAGACGAATCTGGAAACCATATGATCGGTCGCCATCAGGGCTACCGGATGTTTTCGAAGAAATTTCCAGATAGACGCATGCCCGTTGGATTGGCCGCCTTTCCACGCCCCAATGGTATCGAGCCTATATGTGTCGTTGGCCACTTTCCGTTTCACCTCCAAGTGAATGGGGGGTAAATTTAGGATAGCTTCAAGTGCCGCAGTCGGCGTAGTACTCATTGCTCCAGTAATACTTAGGCAACCAAGTCTCTGAATCTGCGTTAGCAGCTTCCTGCTGTTAGCAAAGTTCAGTCTTGGCCACCAGACGATACATGCATACATCAAAATGGGTTTTATTATGGATGTATACATCCAGTATATCCGTTTAGGTGAAAGTCCCCAGGTCTTACCTATCGCATTCCTATAGCAGAGCAATCTGCAGGATTTCTGATGTCGTTCCTGGATATGATGCTTCCACGTTAGCTTGGAGTCGAAATGTACTCCTAAGTACTTGACTGTTTGTGCCAGCTGGATTTCCGCCCCTGCTAAGGTGGGTAGCGTATAGCTGCCCCACCTGACGTTCCTAGTGAACATAACTAGTCCAGTCTTCCTAGCGTTCGCTGTGAGTCCATTGCGGAGGCACCAGCTGTGGATTACATGCAGAGTTGCATTCAAGCGGTCCCAAACTGTGTCCGCAAACTTTCCGGTAATTATTACGGCTAGGTCGTCCGCAAATGCTTGCGCGAAGACTTTTTTGTCCTCCAGGAGCCACAGCAGGGTATCCATCACCAAGAGCCATAACAGAGGAGAGAGAACCCCTCCCTGTGGGCAGCCCCTGAGACATCCTGCTTCAATAGAGTTCTGGCCAACCGATATGTGGATTTTTCTCCACACTAGGATGTGAAGGATCCAACTGATTAGCAGCGGTTCGATTCCATGCTGTCTTGCCGCATCACAAATTGCCGCAAATGAGGCATAATTGAAGGCACCTTCGATGTCCATGAATGCGCCTAAGGCGTATTCTTTTTCGGACATCGCCTTTTCAATTTTCGCCGTAAGTTCATGGTGCGCTATCTCCATGGATTTGCCTTTCTGGTAGGCGTGTTGCCTATGGTGAAGTGGCCACTTAGGAATGTGTGTATCCCCTATGAACCGATTTAGTTCTACCTACTGTTCCCTGAAGCTGTGTGACAACAGTTCACAATAAATGGTTAGACCTTCTACTAGAGATGCCCAAAATATCCACTTAATAGGTAATGTGACATTACATCATTTTTTTCAGAAAAGTGATGTTAAAAAAATCCTCATAGTTAAAAGTTACACACAAATCCGAAAGAAGTTCCCCAGAGCAAAGCCAACTAAGAGAACAGGGTCCTGGGGGGTCCTGGCGAGGGCCACCCAGAATGCAGCGCTACGTCGCCTCACGATCCAAGACCCACTTAGCAGCGCAGCTACCTTGTGGATACCGGCGCGTGGGTTTCGGTTCTCCCCGTGCCCCGGCACCACCGATCAATACTACAGAATTTGAAACTCACAGCAACGAACTCCTCACAAATAAATACCTACGGGTACAGGCAAGTGGACGTGAGTGCTGGCCTGCGTCGAACGTTTTCATGCCGGTTCATCCTAGCAAATGTCGGCTTCCCCATTTTAGGCGCAGACTTCTTTTATCACTATGGATTGCTAGTGGACCCTGCAGTAGGGTCACTTATTGACCCTACGACCAGACTCATTTCGTCAGGGAGAATCTCGACCCACTCAAGTAACAGCTTTTCCGTACTCTTGGAGGACATTACCGACGCTCGTGTTCGGCCACTCCTCTAAAAGTTCAGCCAGATTACTACGGAATGTAGTCTGTCGCAATTAGTGAAGCACGATGTTCTGCACGACATCAACACCACTGGTTCCCCTATCTTCTTGAAGGTGCATCCCCTACCACCCCAGAAGTTGGCTATAGCACGGAAGCAACTAATTCAATAGGATATCTGCCGACCTTCAGAGAGCTGTTGGTCATCACCACTCCACTTGGTCCCTAAGCCAAACGGTGAATGGCGCCCCTGCGGGGACTACTGAAGGCTAAACGCCCAGACCATTCCAGATCGACACCCCATACCACTCATCCACGACTTTGCGTACCATCTCGCAAACTGCTGCATCTTGTCGTCCTTGGACTTAGCCAAGGCCTATCACCAAATCCCTGTGGCTCCCGAAGATATACCAAAGACGGCAATATGCACAACCTTTGGACTCTTCCAGTGCAACGTGGACAAATGCAAGTTTCTCCAGAATCAGGTGAGATTCCTTGGCCATTCCATTACCCCTTACGGAATCCAACCCAAACCAGACAAGGTGCAAGCAATTTCAAGCTTCCCGCGTCCTAGGACAGTGAAAGAACTGCGGAGGTTCTCAGGCATGCTAAACTTTTATCGTCGTTTCCTGCCCAAGACCGGCCATCACCAGTCTGTTTCGAACCCGTAAACGCCCCAAAAATAAGGACACATGGGGGATTGTGTGGTTTGAAGAGGCTGTCCAGGCGTTTGAAAAATCCCGACAGCCACAGGTTGATGCTATACTCTTGCCATTCCCTTAACAAAATGCACCCCTTACCGCATTCGTTGATGCCTCTGACGTCGCAGTAGGTGCTGCTCCTCACCAAAAGGTGAATTTAGTATGGCAACCATTGAGTTCCTTCTTTAAGCATTTGAACTCCGCTCAATGGAACTACAGTACTTACGATCGAGAATTGTTCGCCGCGTACTTGAGCATCAAACACTTTCGTTTCTCCCTAGAAGGCAGGCCCATCACAGTGTTCACGGACCACAGGCCCGACAAAGCGTCCCCTCGTCAGCTTCGACATCTGAGCTTCACAAGTAAACATTCTCGCCACAGTCGACTTTTCGGGTATCACCAAGGCACAAGAAAATGATGCAGTATTTCAGAGCCTCAAGTCTAATCCCAAATACAAATTTTGGGAGTTGCCTACCTTCGGCTCAAAGCGCACTATTTTCTGCGAAGACTCAGAGAAGGGACCCCGGCCATATACGAGTATTCCGGCCACTTTTCGTAAGGGAGTGTTCTATGCAGTTCACGATTTGGCGCACATAGGCATCAGGATAATGAATCGGCTAGTTACCTGAGAGTGCATCCGTTGTGAAAAGTGTAAGGCATGTAAGAAATGAAGTGGGCTCATTCCTGCGAATGACTAAGCGATTCCACACGATCTATCTCGGTCTCGTAGGTCCTTTACGAGACTCGTTCGGCTTCAAGTATTGCCTCGCAATCATCGACAGGTTCACGTAGTGGCCAAAAGCCTGCTGACATTACAGCACAATCTTGTGCCGAAGGCCTCTGTCAAGAGTAGATCCCGCGCTTTCGAGTCCGGGCAGTGATAATCAATGATCAGGGAATGCAGTTTGAGTCCACTGTTTTTTTCGGAGCTAGGGAAACTTCTGGGATTCAAGCGCCATAGGACCACCCGATATCCAATGGAATGCTAGAACTTTGGTACAGGACGCCGAAATCCGCCATCATGGCCCGCGCCGATCCGTCCTCTCGTCCTACTTGGCCTCCGAACAGCCAGCCGGGAAGAGTTTGCTGCCAACCCTGCGAAGCTGGTATACAAGGAGAGCCTGAGGCTCCCGAGCGACCCAGTCTTTGACAGAAGGTCGAGTCTCACAAACTAAGAATTGCTGCGTCTGTTGAGAGAATACTTAAAAAGAATCAAATTGACACCACCTACCCGCCACGCATCCGCGGTAGCCAACGCATCCAAAGGTAAATGTACGCACGTCCTGGTGAGGATGGGTGCCGCTGCAACCACCGAGCGGGGAAAGCATTTTTTCCAGCTCGAGATCGGAAGCCATCCAAGAATGGTCTCCTTATCTAGCGTAAAACCGTACTGTGCACCTCTAAGTATATGCATCATGTGCGAGATTTCGATGTCAAACACACACGCTAGGAGTCGAGATAATTCTCACCTAGACGCAAAAGCCGTCAGGCTGTCATATCAGTGAAGTGTGAATTCGACATGTTACCCAGCGCTCCTCTAACTTATTTTCTAACTGATCACAATAAAGTGCATGACCTTATGAACTTGGCACAAGCATCAGAAATATATCTCCTCGAACTTACAAACAATGTGTCCTTAAAATCAATCCGTTCACCCTTTGTGGGGTATAACACGTCAATAAAACCTGCGTCATCGCCCTCGGTCGATTAAAACGCAGAGCAGAGAACATTCTCAGTTTGATCTGGGCTCTGTGGAAACCCTGTTCACTTAAGGCCGAGCAGATGGACCGCATTGTGAGGGCACTCTTCCCTGCATACCTCGTATGGGATGGTGATGTCGGCGCGGAGAGCGCAGAGGACTGTCCACTTTTCTCTATAAAAGAGTTGGAACAGGCAGTCCTCTCTATGAAAAACAAGAAGGCGCCAGGACCCGATGGTATTCCAGCAGAGGTAAACAAACTAGTATTCCAACACCGACCAGACCTACTGCTCGGCGCATTCAACGCTTGCCTCAAAGAGGGTATTTTCCCTGCTCGTTGGAGGATTGCGAGGCTTGCGCTGATCCATAAAGGGAAAAGCGACCCCGAAGTGCCGTCTTCATACCGCCCACTATGTATGCTTGACACTGCTGGGAAAGTACTCGAAAAGCTCATCAGAAGTAGACTCGCTAAAGCGATACGCGCTGCCGGAGATTTATCTCCCCGGCAGTTTGGTTTTAGAGCAGGGAGATCGACAATTGATGCTGTCATGGAAGTCGTGGATGCCATTTGACGAGCAGAGGCACATAGCCGCCGAACCCCGACGGGTGGTGCTCCTCGTAACACTTGACGTCAGAAACGCCTTTAATTCCGTAAGATGGTGAGACATTCTAGGCACACTAGATAATACTTTCAACGTGCCAAACTATCTCTTACGGATATTGAGGGACTATCTGAGCAACCGCTCCCTGCTCTATGAAGCACTAGAGGGTCAAAGGTGGATGGAGGTCACGTCGGGGGTAGCACAGGGATCCATCTTAGGGCCAGACCTCTGGAAGCTACCTATGACAGTCTGCTTAAACTCGACATGCCAGAGGAGTCGCGCCTGGTCGGCTACGCAAATGATGTCGCAGCGCTTGTTGCTGGACGCACTGTCGAACAGGCGCAAAGCAGACTCGGAATATTGATGCGACGGGTAAGCGGATGGATGACTACTCATGGTTTCAACCTTGCACTGGAAAAAACCGAAGTAGCCATCCTGACTAAAAAAAAAAATTCCGACCCTGCGTCCCATATCGTTCGGCGAGTCGATCATCGAGTCAAAATCAGCGGTAAAGTACCTCGGGTTGACTCTTGACTCAAAGATGAGCTTTTCTGAGCAAATCCAAACCAAGTCTCCTGATGAGTTCAACGCAGTCTGTCCTGCTCTACGGCCCAGAGGTATGGGCTGGCGCTCTTAAAAAGAAGGTATGTCGTAAACGCCTCGCGCAAGTACAGAGACGGGGAGCTTTACGGGTGCCGTCTGCGTACCGCACTGTCTCTGAACCGGCCGTGATGATGATCGCGTGAGTTATCCCCGTTGCCCTTCTTGCTAGGGAGCGTCAGCCCATATACAAGCGCAAGGGAGATGAGCCAAGGGAGGTGGTTGCTCGTGAGGAACGGCAACACACTCTAGACGAGTGGCAAAATGAAACTAGAGGCAGATGGATTGCGTGGCTCATCGGCAACTTCGGTGTGTGGCTGAATCCGAAGCATGGTGAGACTGACTATTTCTTTACCCGACTTCTAAGTGGGCATGGAAGGATTCAGTCTTACCTGCACAAGATTGGAAAGGCGCGTTCTCCGGATTGTGTGTTTTGCAATGGAGATGTGGACGACGCCCACCACACTTTTTTTTCTTGTGGAAGGTGGGATGGGTTTCGTCAGCAACTCTATTTAAACACAGGGGATCTCTCTCCAGACAACATTGTCGAAGAGGTACTGAGGACTGCTGACAGGTGGAACCGTGTTGCCCATTACGTTCGGTCCTTGATTTTAAAGGCTCCGCAAGGTGGGAGAGTTCGGGGAATAGCCCGAAGTAATGTGACAAACGGTTCCAGGCTAGCTCTCTGACGATGGGGAGGTGTTTAGTTGGTAGTCCGACGACGTACCGAATCGGGAGGAGTCCAACACTGTGTGCGTAAATGCATTTACCTAACCTACCTCAAAAAAAACCCTTGAGCGGTGATCCCGGTGGTAACAGCTATTAGTTTCGACGGAATGCCCTCCCCCCCCCCCCCCAGCGCATACCCCGCCAGATGTCCTCCCTGTTCATTCTGTCCGAAGTTTTTTCCAAGTCGTTGAAGAGCTTGGGAAGCGAAAATTCAGAGGAAGGTACTTTGGTAAGGATTTCTTCAAGGAAGAGTCAGGGCATATTTCACGAAAGCCTGCGGACACCGTTGGTGAGAGGCCGATGAATAGGCGATCCCTGGAGATAGTATGTGAGTGAGAGTCTGAGTACTTAGAGCTGTGCCTCCCCTCATTAAACTAACCTAACTAACTAACTATTTATTGTTTTGCAAACTCCTTCCATTTTCTTCCTTTTTGCTGCGCGTGAAAAACGTAGATTGTATCTTCAAGGCTACTTCTATAAATTCAAACAGATTCAGCCATTATTTCACCCATAAATCCAGCTCTATTGGTTGCTTTTATCTGGGTAACAATCAACGAGGTCCTCATTGTTGTAATAGTCTTTCCAAAGGTGCAACGATTCTTAATGGGCCGAAGGGCGTCCTATTCACCTTAGCTCATTCACCAAAGGCAATATCGTCTCCTGAGGTTACTCATTTCCAGGGCTTTCTATTCGATCACTATCCATTAAAATCTACTTATGTGGTATTTTCGGGAATCATTCGCCACTCTCCCCTCCCCTCACTTCCATTTTTTAAACGAATCCTAGACGTATGAGCACGAGTATAGCCATCACTTGGGGATAAAAATTTCGCCTTTTCCGCCGTCGTCATTGAGGTCGAGAGCTTTTACCTATTTTTCCACATGAAAAGTTTTTTGCAATTCCCTTACACACTATACCTCCATAGTTTGCTGCCGACATACCATGCGTCCGTTCGATGCTTTCCTCAATACCACCCACTCCCAGCCAGTCCATCCTCATCATCATATCCTTCTAAGCTTTCAGCACTCATCTCTCGTCTCGTCGATTGGGTTAAATAACCATTTGAACCGAAAAATTTGAAAGGCAAATTGTTAGCAACATTTTGTATACATTTTCAATGTGCAGGTCCTTTTTCTGTGCCGAAGGAGGGTTGGTGAACAAAAGGAAAATGGCACGGGGCAAGCGACGACCTAGGGCGAGAGTTCGAAGAAGGATCAATTCACAAAGAAAAGTTTACGGCGACCCCGCAGTTGTTATTTTTTGTGTAGTCGCTTTTTTGTTTGGTTGGTATTCATATCCTTGTTTCATTCTCCTTTTTAGATTATTCATCGTGACTTGGCCGCCAGGAATATCCTTATTACTGATGATCACACGTGTAAGGTAGCAGATTTTGGTTTCGCGAGAGACGTTATAACTTCGAAGGTGTACGAACGAAAGAGTGAAGGAAAACTCCCAATCAGGTAAGAGCTTATGTAGTCCTGAATGTGTTTTAGGAGCGAGGTTTGTTTCCCAGTAATAAGGACAGTACTTTTTGTTTACGTTTAACCATTTTCCATGCTATGAACACTCATGAGGAGTAAATAGCTTTCCCTGGCTTCCACTGTTTAGTTTACTAATTTGCGAATTTGATTTCCCACCGATTTTCAATGAAAAGTCCACATGTCGGTGCTCGATTCCAATTAGGAGGCTATACGCAAACAACACACCCAAGGATGGTATTCAATGAATCCTGCAGCGAATATGAACGGAAAATATCTCCACTGGAATTCCTCAAATAAACATGAATAGTTTTCGAATCTGTGGAAAAGCAGCCACGCTATCTAAGTAGCTCCCATTCAGTAATTTCAAACCTCATTTGCGTTTGGTTTTTCCGTTCTCTGGTTTTTCGCTAGAAGCTTAAGTACCCTCAGCAGAAAGCAGGAACATCAATTTAATGACTCAATTACATTGACTATCTGCTTATCAAATCCCATAACCAATCGGGATAAATGCACCCCTGCGTATTAGGGGAAAAACCATTAAATCCACTTGCCAAGTCACGAGGAGCGTTCACTGCAATCCCCATCATGCAAGGTGGCTCAACATCGACAAATACAGTCGCAATCCTGGAAGCTCTGCACGCTTCACGCTGGGAACGCAGTGGAGCTGAGAAAGGAGAAATGAATTGAATCACGCCATGAAATTTCACAAGGATCTCACCTCAATCAACCCTCAAAACTATTCCGAATCCATTAGTCGTCCTCTAAGTGCAATTAAAACGAACCAGTCGACGAATGGCAAGGCAACTACAGCTTGGAGCGGAACAATGAATTTCACACGCCTGAGAGGATATTTAAGGATCTCAGCAAATTACTGTTGGGAATTAGCTGTGAAGTGTATGGAACGGAGCGTATTGGAGTGTAGTGTGCGGGTGAATAGACAATTCCAGGATGAATCTGAGAAGAGGCTGCCGGGGAGTCTGCCTAGGACACATTTATCTACTGAATATGAACACACGCAAACATGCTTTATTTGGATTATGAATTTAATCAATTACTTGATGTTTTTATTTGAATTTGTGCTGAAGCCTCGTGGAAATGAAAGAGCAAATAAATGAAACAAAAGCCTGAAAACAAATTCAATTTGTCGGCTTAATTTGAATGTTTCATGTTTTTATGATGAATTCATGTGGTAAACCTCATGAGGCGCATTTCCACGAGAACACAATAAAGGATGAAACGTGATTGCTTGAATACAATTAATTTTTAAACGTGGAGTTTGATATTATCCGCCCGACTGTAATCGAAAGGAGTCTGGAAATCAGATTTTTATACATATGGGTGTCATTGACCCTTATACATGTATTAGCTCCCTTCAGGACTTTTCGAGAAGCATACATTACTCTTATACATTTTACCCTTAGGAAGGATATGGCGGGTCAACCACATTTACGCACCATCGTTCGCCGTTACCTGAAAAGTGCTTCAGCTACCCAATGACTGAAGAGACACCTGCATTCCTTGTCCACTGTTCTGCACCAAGTGCCGTTGGGATGACCCAGTCGTCAGCCATCTTGGGAGAGAGAATTCCACTGCATAGCATGGTCAGCATTTCAATTCTCGCCCCTCCTTTATGTGTGATCTATCCACTGCCACTTTCGCCTATCGATCACAGTGTCTACGAGAGCCAGGCCTGTGGGTCCACCAAGTTCTTCGTTTGAGATAGCGTAAGGCTAGCGTACTTCGATGACACGACGCTTTAAGGTTCATTTTCCACATAATTTCACAGAAAGGACACCAACACGGAACAGTCCCAACTTGATCTTGGTGTTGAGATAACTGCATTTCCAGAGCTTCCACAAAGCAGCAAAAGCGGATATAGCGTCGATAATACAACGGGCAATATCCAGCTCAGTACCACCACCGGCAGAAACCACGCTTCTTAGGTATACAAATTGACCAACGCCTTCGATGCTTCCACATAAATGCGGATAGGGAGAGTACAATCACCTGGCAGACTGGGACCCTTGGTTTTGTTGATGTTTATCTTCCGTCCAACTCTACTTGCGTCTCTTTCCAAATTCAGGGCCATTCGGTCAAGGTCCATCATTGGTGTAGTCGAAGTGTTTGAAGAAAGATGTAATCGCCCATTAAACTCTTCCACATCCTCTGCACAAAGTAGCATGAAGGGCATCATCGATAACAAAAACAAATAATACCGGTGACAGATTGCAACCCTTGGCGGATTCCGCTTTGGACTGTAGTCATCCGAGATTTTACCACGGCGCAACACATGCCACTTTGCGGCATCGTATTCAGCTCTGTTAATGACTATTAGCTTCTGCGGATTTTTTTTTTTTTGGGTGAATTAGGTGAGTACATTTACGCACAAAGCGTTGGACTCCCACAACGGTATGTCGTCGGATAACCAGCTAAACACCTCCCCATCATCAGAGAGCTAGTCTGGAATCGTTTGTAACATTACTTCGGGCTAGCCCCCAAACTCTCCCGCCTTGCGGAGCCTTCGAATCAGGGAATTCTTTTCACTACCGGGAGGGGAGGGGAGAAAGGGAACTGGAACCCCCTGTCATCCGGCTCCTCCACCGGTCGAGCTCTATCCTCTTAACAACGAGAAGGACCCGAACGTAGTGGGCAACACGGCACCACTTGTCAGCGCTCCTCAGAATCTCCTCGACAATGTTGTCTGGAAGAGATCTTGTGTATTCAAATAGAGTTGCTTACGAACCCCATCCCACCATCCATATCCTGGGCGTCATTCACAACTCCATTGCAAAGCACGCAATCCGGAGATCGTGCCTTTCCAATCTTGTGCAGGTAAGACAGAAAACCTCCTCCTTAAAAAACTTAAGAACTGGGTAAGGAAATAGGCAGTCTCACCATACTTTCAACTCAGCCATACACCTAAGTTGCCAATGAGCCGTGTAGTCCTTCTGTCTCTAGTTTCATTTTGCCAAGAGAGTTGCCCCTTAACTAGGATGCGTTGCCGTTCTTCACCAGCAACCACCTCTCTTGCGCTTGTATATGACTTTATGCTCCTTAGCAAGAAGGACAACGGGGATCAATCACCATCACGTCCGGTTCAGAGACAGTGCGGTACGCAGACGCCACCCGGAAAGTTCCCCGTCTCTGAACTTACGCGGGAAGCTTACGATATTCCACCTTCCCAAGAGTATCCGCCCATATCTCTACGCCATAGAGCAGCACAGGCTGCGTTGAACTCATTAGGAGACATCGCCTGAGAGACATAGAACCCCCAATATTTGCCAGTTATCTAGTTAACGCCGAAACTCCAGTTGAAACCTTGTTCGCTTTCGCTGTGATTTGCTTAAAAAAGATCGTCTTTAAGTCAGTGGTCAGCCTAAGGTACTTTACCGTAGGATCGGAATTCTCTATTTAGTTAGGATGACTACTTCGGTTTTTGCCAGTCCAGGATTGAACCCATGAGTAGTCATGGTCTGCTTTGCGCCTGTTTGACAGTGCGTCTAGCAACAAGCGTCGCGATATCATCTACATAACCGACCAGGCACGACTCTTCCGGCATGTTGAGTGTAAGTAGGCTACCATAGGAAGAGTTCCAGGGTTGGCCTTAAGATGAATCCTTGCACTCTGACCCTCTAGCGTTTCATAGAGCAGGGAGCGGTTCCTCACATAGTCCCTCAATATCCTCAAGAGATAGTTCGACACTAGCAAGGTATTGTCTAGTGGGCCTAGAATGTCTTTCCATCGGCATTTCTGACGCCAAGCGTTACGAGGAGCACCACCCATCAAGTTCGGCGGCTATGTGCCTTCGCTTGGCGAACGGCATCCACGACTTGCAGGACAGTATCAACTGTGGATCTCCCAGCTTTAAAACCGAACTGCCGTGGGGGAAAGTCTCCGGTCGCGCATCTATTTCTGATGAGCTTTTCGAACATTTTCCCAACCGCATACATAGTAGACGAGCCTCATAGTGGCGAGCCTCGCCACCTTCCAACAAGAAGGGAAAATGGCCTTTTTCAGGCAAGCGTTGAATGCCCCGAGCAACAAGTCTGGCCGATGTTGGAACACCAGTTTGTGTACCTTTGCTGGAACACGATCGGGTTCTGGCGCTTTTTGTTTTTCATAGAGAGGACTGCCTGTCCCAACTCTTTTATAGAGAAAAGTGGACAGTCCTCCGCGCTCTGCGGGCCGACTTCATCATTCCGTACTTGATGCCCAGGAAATAGTGCCCATACAATGCCGTCCATCTGCTCGGCCTTAAGTGAACAGGGTTTTCGCAGCGCCCCGATTTTTCGGGTTACCAGTTTGTAACCGAGTCCCCACGGGTCTCCATTCACCTTGTCGACCAGATAGTGCCAGAAGCGAGCTTTGCTCCTGTTTATTGCGCTACGAATTCCCCTTTTGTGGTGTTTGCCTCCTCCCGGTCGTTTAGACCTTGTGTTAAGCGGCGAAGTCTGTGACACTCCTTATGGAGTTCTGTGATTTCCACCATCTCCAGGAGCGCTTTCCAGGTGTTCCAAGAGTTTCGACTAACCTCCCGGTGCTCACCTTCGTTACGTTTCACGCACAGAAAGAGCGCACGGGTGCCGTACACCGAGAGTTTGTGCTTGCCGAGCTCGCCACCTATCCATTAGCAACACCAGTGACTCCGACGCGAAGGTTACGTCTCGAATGCTTCCCTGTTGGGGTGGGTCCGGTGTGGTCCAGTTCAGTTCTCGCCATCATTTCAATAATTTATTTCCTTCTGAAGTCGGGTGGAGGTATGCCCCATTCAAATGCCCTGGTATTGACGTCACCCCCGACCAGTATCCGCCCCGGTTCTCAACCGTATCACTTCGGGTGAGGTTCCACATCTGCTGAAGTTCTTATAGATAAACTGGTTACTCGCCAAAACATGCGGATACGGACTGATCCTCCAAACAGAAGGGAAATTATTTCGGTCAAAAATGCACTCAAACGGAGTAAATCGGCTGGACTTGGTGGTCCCTCGAAGATGAAGAGACCATTAGACTCGTCACGGACGTGCTGTAGTATTGCTCCTACGCCCAACTAAAGAGCAGCTGATACGGCGACTTCCAGTAAGTGGGGAAGCGAAGCTTAATCACTTGCTGAATGAGCTGACACTAGGCGACTTGCTTCGGGAAATGAAGCAGCAGAAATGGAGAGCACTTGCGCCATCTTGACCTGTGCGGACTCAGGATCGCTGGAGATGTTGTCCGCCACGGCAGATAAAGTAGGTGCATGCGCGCCGCGTGGTCGCAGAAGTTTCCCGAGAGGAAACTCGGGAAGTGGACGAGCTCAAGGCCATGGCGACGATACTGGCCGAAGCGTTCACAAAGCGGAGGTTGGCACTTTGCGTTCGGGAGGTAGATCTCGATCACAATTACGGTCGAGGTCTGCTTCCCAAAATGGGGTAATCGCACACCGGAACCCTCATCGACCTCAACGACAACGATCGTAAATATGGAACTTCAGCGACTAAGTGTACCACTGGATGCACGTTTAATGCAACAAAAACTAGGCTCGCTGGATGCCTCGGCGACGGCTACGCGAAGTGCAGTACCACGTCGCCTTACAATCTTCGACCCATCGGTTCTCCCTATACCCGTCCGAAGACCCTATTTCCGCAAAATTTACATCTGGTGGCCACGAACTCATCTTCCATCAGCACATATGGCTATAAGCAGGTGGACGTGAGTCTCGGACTGCGCCGATCGTTTTCGTGACTACTAACTACTCAAAGTAATTTCTGAAAGCCAGTTAGGCACGATGTGCAGCACCACATCAACACTACCGGCTCTCCAATTTTCTGAAAGTTTGGTGCACTTTCACCCCAAAAGCTTACGGAAGAAAGAGTTCGAAGATTTAATGGAAAAGGGTATCCGCAGATCATTCAATAGCTGTTGGTCCTCCCCACTTCATTTGGTCCCTAAGCCAAAATGGTGAATGGCGACCATGTTTAGATTATAGTTCCAGACCGATACCCCATTCCACTCATCCATGGTTTTGGGGAATCGCTAACAAACTGCTGGGCTTTTACGACCATGGATCTTGCTAAAGCGTACACCAAATCCCTTTCGTTCCCGAAGACATTCCGAAGAAGACTGTCTGCACACCTTTCGGACTCTTCGAGCTCACCATGATAACTTTCGGTTTGTGGAACGCTGCGCAGACTTTCTAAAGCTTCATCCACTCTGTCTTGCGAAACTTGAACTTTTGTTTCGTTTAAATTGAAGATGTTTTGGTCACTTCCTCTTCAGAATCTAAGCACTTGGAACATCTCGAGTGCATTTTCCAACGTCTCCTTGAGGCCAAACTTATCCTAAACGTTGAAAAATGCAGATTCCTCTAGAAGCAGGTAAAATTTCGCGGCCTTTGACGGTATCCACCCTGACCCAGACAAGGCTGAAGTGATTAAAAACTTTCGCCTGCCAACCATGGTGAAGGATCTGCGACGATTCTTGGGCATGTTAAACTTCCAACGTCGGTTCTTGCGTAAGGTCGCTCATCACCATCGATTCAGAACGCTCACTTGTCTGGGTCGAAACCTAAAGACTTCCGCGAGGTTGCGCGATCTGCTGAGACCATCCATGCGTTTGATTCGGTGAAACAGCAGCTTGTTAATGCAATACTACTAGCACTTCTTCAGCCGGAGGTACACCTACCAGAATTCGTCGATTACTCAGATGCAGCGGTACGCGCGGCTCTTGGCCGGTGAATCAAATCTGGCAAGCGTTGAGCTTCTTTTCAAAACAGCTTAACCTGACTCAACGTAACTAGGGGGCCGACGATCGTGAGCTACTCGCCGCGTACCTCGTTTTAAAGTATTTCCGTTTCTCCTTGGGCTTCAAACGACGTAGGACTACTGCATACCATCCACAGTCCAATGGTATACTGGAATGTTGGCGAGGGACGCTGAAGACCGCCTTAATGGCTCGGGGCGATCCGTCGTGGTCACGGTCGTTGCTTATCGTCGTCCTCGCCTTCTGTACAGGCCAACGGGAGGAATTCACGACTAGCATCGCGGAGATGATGTACGGGGAGAATCTGCGCCTTCCTGTGCTGGGCATCAGAGCAGGGTTTAGCGGCGCAGAAATGCTGCGTCTGCTCGGGGACGCAGTTTCAAAAATGGGACCAATCCCACCGTCCCGATAAGCGACATCGGAGGTCAAAATCCTCAGCGATCTTGAAACGCGTAGAAAGTTCCTTATTATGATGGACGCTCCTCGGAGGCCACGGCAACCAGCATACCAGGGCCTCTTTAGAGTAGTCGAACCAGGCGAGCAATTCTTCAAGCTCAAAGTCTGAGGCGGGCTCAAGTGGGTCTGTTTGTCGATGCGTCGATGCGAAGCATCGGATTCGCTCAGCAACCTCATTGGCAGGATCGCGTTATCGGTTTGCTACGCTGAACTCACGCGGTTTCAGCTGGAGGCGAAGTGATGTGGCGGCAAATAGGAGTCGTGAACCTGAACGCCACCGCTAATTCGCCTCTGCCGCCGCATTGAACGGCCTTGAAAACAGCTAACGGCCTGACAGGAGACCGATGTGAAAAATGTCAAGATGACAGAGGCTCTTTACTAGACCGCTGGCGCCACGGGAAAATCACTAGTAAAGCAGTCAAAGAAAGAAAAGTGTAAACCAAAGTATTTCCAAAGCGTTGCTATGATCAGAAAATGGATTTTACAAATAAAGAAAAGTGTAAACCCAAGCAACGCCAAATTGTTGTTAGATATTATCGGAAAGCAAATTTTATGTATATTCAGGGAAAACTTATCCCCAAAGTAAAATGAGCCTGGCAAAGGCCTGAGTACTTGGAGCTGCGGCTGGCCACAATAAACTAACTAAAAATGGCATGTTGCTGACCTCCAACCGCTAACCATTTACAGCCAATTTTCGTCCCCTTAAAAAAATTTTGTAAATGTCAGGCGCCCGGATTATAGACGAAGTCCTCGCCTTTTGTCAGCTGTTTGAACCTATAAATTCAGGTTGCCTTGATACTGATGATTTTCACGCCATCTATTCCCAAGGAAATCTTGAAATACTTTTATCCCATCCGGGCTGTGAACCATGCCTGGAACCACTTCCTGCATATTGCCATTTATTTACTCAGAAATAAAATTTTATAACCTAAATACCATGGTGAAAACTGACTTTTCTTGCATAATTTAAACATGACCGGCATCCGCACGTGGATGAAGAGTTTATCGGAATGAGACTCAGAATCTCAGGAAACCGACAATCTTAAATTTTGTGTTGAATCTCACTGTTGGCAGGACATAGTCTTGTACGTATCCGTGCTTGTATATGTCGTTAAAATTAAGTTAGTTGGGCGTGATTCGGGTTGCTTTGTTTAAGTCTAAGCACTGAACTCTTTTGACAACTGGAACCAATAAGGCACTAAGGATGTCATGGTGGTCACATTTACCCAATCTGGATTGTTGGCGGTTCCTTATGGAATTCCTTTAAAATGTGAATTCAGCACGAAACACGTTCAAAAACCCAATTTTCTGTGTTTTTTCGGACAAAGGGTGAAGTCCCGAATATTAGCGGATGCAAAGCAGCCCCGCTAGCAACAGGGGGTAAACTGTTCCCCACGGGGGGTCCTTCCGTTACGTGATCTCTTCTACAATCAATGTGCAGGTCTTAAAACTGGACTACTTGTGGCTGTCTTGGTCCTGGACGGAGCCGAACTGAAATCTCGGATCTTGGCGGACGCGAAACAGCTTCGCTAGCAACAGCGTTGTATAGGGTTAGTGGAACTAAACTGCTCCTTACGAGTACTTCCGTTACATGATCTCATCTGCGATCAATGCGCAGGCCTAAAGATTGCATTACTTGTGGCTGTTCGGGTCCTGGACGGATGATGATTGGATATGTTGGAATTCTTGTAGACAATCACAAAATGTTGCTTCTTTTCGTACAACATCCCTACAGACACGTCCTTTTCCCGACGACACCACTTCACTGCCCGAAACAGATTGACGACCCCGATCCAGTTCATCAGCTGTTCCTCCAATCAGCCGGTCCCCGGCTCCGCTAGTCTCTGCAACAAAAAATGCATCTTCACTCGCTTGAACCAGACCAACTGTTAGGTCGGCATTTAGAAGTATAGTAACCGGTCAAGTTTAAATACAAGATCGATGTTCCCTACAAAGGGCTCGTTTGCTTTTGTCAAATGTGAGATCCTATAAATTCAGGTTTACTTGATGCTGTCGACCCCTCCAGATTTTCATTCCATCTACTCCCGGGGAAATCCTAGGAAGCTGTTAATCTATTCGAGCTATGAACCACGCCTGGAACCACCTCCTGAAACTTGTCATTTATTTACTCAGAAACGTTCCACAGTAAATTACTTTTACTTTCTCAAAATCACAAAAATATGCTGAGATTCTCACTCCAAATATGTAGATGAATGTGTAAATGCATGCAAATTTGAAAAGTTGGATCCGGAAGCTATGGGGGTGGTGAGTAAGTGAATGTAAGCTACACTCTCATAAAGGAATTCATTGAAATTGTACGCAGGAAGACGTGGCAAAATAACCATGTGAAGTTGCTCTCAAGGCATTGATACGCACTGAATCCGCATAAATGGAACATACATCATTTATTTAAAGTAAGAAATGCCTTCTCACAATATTTTCACTTGAGGGTGAAATGAAGAGTGGTTACGACGTCTTTGTTCGTGCTCTGCTTAGGTGGAGTGTCAGGTTTTATTGTATATGTAGATTTCCAAGCAGGGATTTTTTTTCTTGTTTTGTAAGAATATATTCATTCCTATCTGACTCCCATATGAATTTCCCACCCATTTCCCACCCTAGGCCTATAATCTCTAACGCATCCTAGTCTTACAAACTTGAAAGCTGAGTTGTCGTAAACATTTGTGCGAACCCAGCATATAGCGGAGTATTTCCTGAGAATCTTAACTCGGGATAAGAAGCTCTTGCTCCCCCACCCCCTAGCCTGGTAAACTCCATTGAAAATCCATAGCACATTAACACGCACCTATTACTCAGCCGTAAAAGTATTTACCGACATAAATATCAATTTTTTATTTTCACATTTATTGCAGATGGATGGCTATAGAATCGCTTTACGATAATATCTTCTCCGTCAAATCGGATATCTGGAGTTTCGGCATTCTGATGTGGGAGATCGTAACACTCGGCTCGACACCGTATCCTGGCATATCAGCAGCAGATGTTATGCGAAAGGTCAGTATAATTGGAGAGTGTGAATGGCATTATTGGATGTTTGAAGAGGGAAAAAGCCCGGGTCCTGTCAGGTGATGTATGAAGCATGAAAAAGGTCATATCCGCTGTTCATTATTAAAATATTTTTCCCGATTTCGAGGCACGAACACGTTTCAAAATTACGGTCCGATTGATTGGGGCGATGAGCTCTCAAAACGTGTCTCTCATTTTCAAGCGAAGCATTCTGAATATCCCTGAATACCGAGTACTCCTCCCACTCAGCCCGACCATCCCCCATATGGAATTAACGTACTCAAAACAATGAATCCCTTCATTCAGTAATCAAAAAATGATGGCACTTCAAAATCTGAGTCGAAATAAGTACAACAATACGCTCAGGCCATAAGAAATCCGATAATCATCCAGAATTTCCCAATTTTCAGCACCGAATCAGATTACCGGAGCGCTCCTCAATGATGGAGCATATTCCTGGCAAGTACATGTTCCCTGAGTCCTTCCGTGCCTCGTGCGCCCCGTGGCAATGTCGGTATCGAGGTGTCATTTGTCTCCTACATAATCGACTAAATGTGATCAATTTTATTCGTAATCCCGACATGTTTTGTTCTTTCTTTTTTTTCTGGTCCTTGTTCCCGGCGAACGGAATGCCGTTGTCGTTATGCCGTTTTCCATCGATAGATGGCACTTTTTTATCATCACCAATAGCTCTCTTCGGTTGCCGTCTTTTCGGGGGATTATTTCACTCAGATTCGCCCATTTTCCCTTCATCATTTCCCCATTCCTCCTTGGCACCGCCGAAGGGACGGATAAGATTTTTCTTTTGGCATTTTTTCCACCTGTCGCCTGCCTTTTTTATGCCGACTTTTTTTCCAGTAGTTTTCCCGCTGTCTGTCTTTTCCATCCATGTTTTCGGTCATGGCGGTCGTTTTTCCTCCCTGTACAGTCTTTTTTTATGCTTTTATGGTTTATCTGTTCAGCGTTTCTTTGTCGTTTTATTTCAGGTAAGAGATGGATATCGATTAGAGAAGCCGGAGCACTGCCGTCGTGAGTTATACAACATAATGTACTACTGTTGGGCCAAAGATCCAAACGAACGACCATCATTCTCGGAATTAGTTCAATTGCTCGACAAGCTACTTCTC
This sequence comes from Hermetia illucens, assembly GCF_905115235.1. Classification (NCBI taxonomy): domain Eukaryota; kingdom Metazoa; phylum Arthropoda; class Insecta; order Diptera; family Stratiomyidae; genus Hermetia; species Hermetia illucens. The sequence continues at coordinate 17,961,742 of NC_051851.1, read as the reverse complement.
ACCGAAATGGATTACATCGAGCTGGAACGCTTCCCAGATCACAATTACTATAATATGCTTAGTTTAAGTGGAGAGAAATTGTAATAATGCCGTAATTAATCTTCCGAACTGTGCCTGTGTTCTGCAGGTTGTTATGGACCCTTCCCCCTCTCACTTGTTTTGCTGTTTACTCTCAATTTTTCCCATTAATCGTGTGACAGGGACCATAGGACGGGGCTCATGGAGTCCGTCGAAGGACGAGATTAATTCTAATTTATTTTAGTTTAGTCCCGAGTGTTTATATTATCGAAAAGTCTGTTTTAGCTGTATCAGTAATTAGAGTTGAGTTCGTTCTGTAATTTTTATGTATTTTATTTAATATGTGGACATATTCGATTGTAGCGACTACTAAGTACTGTAAATAAATGGACCTATGTTAAGTTGACATTTTGGATTTTTTAATTTTTACGAAAAGGAAACACCATCCCCCATGAACTCCCGGGAAATCTCAATATTGCATGAGCGAGATTACGATTCGAGCCACCTACAGTGAGGTTCTGAGAATGGGTCTGTGAAAGAAATGACCCCTTTCCAGCCCCCGCTATTCCCCTTTTGTATTAAGTGTCGGAACTGAAGCCAAGTTTCAAAATTACTCATCGAGACCATTCATTTGATACCCCACACGACAATATTCAGTGACAAAAAGTTCACCCCCCCTCTCCTCTTTTTACATGTATGGAGACTTCCCCTTAATTCTCGCATAGGATAAAAAGTCACTATATCCGTGCGCGTTCGCAGTCTTTACCATTCCACTAAATGTGGTGTCAATCGATATAACCGCGTCTGAGAAAAACGCGTGTGATGGACAAACAGACAGACAGATTTAGATTTGGAGAAAGCGATGTTGAAGCTGGCAAGACCTTCCCAAGAACACCAATAACGAAGGACTGAAAGGATATTGCTGGTCACGAAGGTGATTTCGACACCCATTACATCTGTTCAAGGAGGACTGCTGGAGGAAATACTCCAAGATCAAAAGATTGACCCAGTCAGGACGAGCTTTTCAACTCTCCGATCCCACCAATGCCAAAGGTGGCAGAAATCTAGAAAGAACCTTAAATGCTAAATGGATAGAGCATCAGTGTGATCCAGTCAGGACTTATCGAGAGCAGAGCCCTGAGATGGAAGAATTACTTTCCATCAAGCGAATTTATCAAGGACAAGCACAACGTGTACCAAACTATTAAAAACATAGTGAGAGCCATTAGGGTCCTCTTTAATAGGTCGCAGGAGGAGGAGAGAGCACCCAAGTAAAAGCTGGAACCACCCATCCAAGGTGGGTCCGACCGACCCAGATAACACCTAACCGTAATGCCATCGTCCTGCCACTGAATAAACGAGTGTGGGAGAAAGATCATCAGAATCAGCAGGCACCTAAGAGGTAAAAGGACATACTAGTAGCAACGGAGCTAAAAGTACGGAAAGGAACAAGTTTGAGCAGAAGCAATTCTTATCTCCAACAAGGACAATCTGTCATATGTGGGGATCAAGGTGGGAATGTCAGCAAAGACCGAAGGACCCAGAAAGGCAAAGTCATATTTGAGCTAAAAAAAATCCAGCTTGGCAAAAACTGATGGCTTCCGCAACCACGTTAGGAACTCACTTGGGGCGAATTTCACTATACGGATCCAAAAACATGAGATCTATATACAGTGCAAGGATCTCAACGAAGTAAAACCCAGAAGAAAAATTTATACTGTGTTGAAAAATGCAATTTCAGTTGGAGGAACTGGGTGAAGAATTCATTGTGAGCCTGAGGAAAGCTTATGGTAGTAATCAAACAGACGGCGGCCTGATCTGATTATGCTTCAGGTTAAAGTTGCATGATTCGGTAAGTCGTCACACCATTGGCCGCTAGTAACAGTATTTCGACGGATCAAGAGTGTGTAGGGCCGGGGAAGGAGTAGACTCATCCAAATGACGAGCATCTGTTTGTCTGCTAGGTATGTTTTAAGGGCAAGTGGATCTGGCGGGGGGATGGGCCGAAACAACAGAAAGGGGTCGTCCTCCCTGCACTGGAGAAAGTGCTAATAGGACCCCAAACCAAGGTGGAACAGCATACGCCGAGGGCTGCGTGGCCAATGGAGAGCTTGGTGTTTAGTATGCGAACCCTGGTGGCCGGGCTAGCCCGGGTGGACATTCTTCCCGGACTACTCGTGGGGCCAAAGGCAATGATTCAATCATTAAAAAAACAAACAAATCGATGATAAAAGAAGAGGTGGTGATACCAGACGCATCAATGGAGGACCAGCTGCTGGCAAACATAGCCCAGAGACAATAGCCGTTGAGAGTAGTACACACGGTGCCAGCCGTAGCACCGCTGTCCTGAAACCAACCGTAGGGACCTTCCAGAACAAGGCGGCAAACGGACTATTGGTTTCCAGCCTGGAATCCACTGCTGTTAAGCTGCGCAGCGAGTACCAAACACAGTACCCGTAACTCGAAACTGTTGATGTCGGGAGAGATCCCCCAAAAGTAAAGACCGACAAGAACGTAGGTCACCGAAACCGACCAAGAAGCAAATTTCCACTGGTGTGTCCTGCTCTAGAGCCAGTACCAGAAGCAAACGCCTGGAAGACGAGCAGAAACCCAACGCCCTGAAATGCAATGGATCTCAAGACGAGGTCAAACAAGATCACAAGCAGGACAGAGTGGGCAAGAGCTCGGAGGCTAAGCAACATTTCGAGAAACAGCAAGCCGGCGAGCCACGAACTGTGAAACTCTTCTGCGACGTGGATGTGTACACATCGCTGATCGAAAGGTTCTTCAGAGCGGAAAGTCGCGAAACAAACACAAGAGGGCGTATACTTCTTGAAGCTTTCTCTCCTTTGAACATCATTTTGGCAAACACCGGAGGACCAAACATATTCCGAAGAGGGGAAATATGTTCTATAATAGACATAACATTTGTCAGCTAAGGATCTGCAATGGCAAACCAACGCAGATTTCCGGACATAGGATCATCATCATCATCAACGGCGCGACAACCGGTATCCGGTCTAGGCCTGCCTTAATAAGGAACCCCAGACATCCCGGTTTTGTGCCGAGGTCCACCAATTCGATATCCCTAAAAGCTGTCTGGCGTCCTGACCTGCGCCATCGCTCCATCTTAGGCAGGGTCTGCCTCGTCTTCTTTTTCTACCATAGATATTGCCCTTATAGACTTTCCGGGTGGGATCACCCTCATCCATACGGATTAAGTGACCCGCCCACCGTAACCTATTGAGCCGGATTTTATCCACAACCGGACGGTCATGGTATCGTCCATCCTCATGTAGGGGGCCAAAAATTCCTCGAAGGATTCTTCTCTCGAACGCGGCCAAGAGTTCGCAATTTTTCTTGCTAAGAACCCAAGTTGCCGAGGAATACATGAGGACATCATAGTCTTGTACAGTAAGAGCTTTGACCCTATGGTGAGACGTTTCGAGCGGAACAGTCTTTGTAAGCTGAAATAGGCTCTGCTGGCTGACAACAACCGTGCGCGGATTTCATCATCGACATAGGATGGACTTCTAAAAAGCGTGACCAAGAAATATTTTCGGAGGTATTGCTATAAGGTATAAATTTGTCGGGTAATGCAATGGATGTGACTGCACAGATTCTGGAGCGAATGCAGTTGGCATGTGACACTTTGATGCCGCGGCGAACGGGATCATTGAAGCGAAGGCCAAATTTCTGATGGAACGATGAAATCAACGAATATTGCAAAGAATGCTTAAATGCGAGAAGGCGATGCCAACGCCGCAGAAACAGGAAAAGAGTAAAACCATGCACTTCAAGTAACTCTGCCGTGGAGCTGATTCTGACTCTCGGGGTGGTGCATACAAGACAGTTATGGCATCAACCAAGGGAAAGCGTCCTAAGGCGCTGCATGACATAATAGACGTCATATTCCCTCAGAATATTAATGATGGCCGTCCGAGCGTTCAAATCAACCCCGATGAATTACAAGAGATAAGCGACGAAGAGGTATTGCAAGCGGCCAAGGACATCAAAGTCAACAAGGCTCCCAACTTTGATGGTATACCGAACATATCTAGCAGATTCGCAGTAGGGATAGCACCAAAAACTTTCGCACAAGTATTGACTGCGTCCTTGAAAAAAGGTGTTTTCCCTGCACAGTGGAAGAAACAAAAATTGATACTCATCCAGATGTCAAACAAGCCACTTGGCGAACAGCGGGTCCCGCTAAACCTGGCCTTGATATTCTCGAGTTCATGTTGCCAGCAATATAATATGGCAGTAGGGTTTCGACGGGTGGTGCTTCTCGTAACGCTTGACGTCAGAAACGCCTTTAATTCCGTAAGATGGAAAGACATTCTAGGCACACTAGACAATACCTTCAACGTGTCGAACTATCTCTTACGGATTTTGAGGGACTATCTGAGGAGTCGCTCCCTGCTCTATGAAACACTAGAGGGTCAAAGGTGGATGGAGGTCACGTCGGGGGTAGCACAGGGATCCATCCTAGGGCCGGACCTCTGGAACGCTACCTATGACAGTCTGCTTAAACTCGACATGCCAGAAGAGTCGCGCCTGGTCGGCTACGCAGATGACGTCGCAGCACTTGCTGCTGTACGAACTGTCGAACAGGCGCAAAGCAGGTTTGGAATATTGATGCGAAGTAGACATCCTGACTAAGAAGAGAATTCCGACCCTGCGTCCCATATCGTTCGGTGAGTCGATAATCGAGTCAAAATCAGCGGTAAAGTACCTCGGGTTGACTCTTGACTCGAAGATGAGCTTTTCTGAGCAAATCCAAGCAGCAGCGAACAAGGCTGCGGTTGGAGTTTCGGCGTTAAGTAGGTTAAGGGCAAACATTGGGGGTCCTACGTCTAGTAGGCGACGTCTCCTGATGAGCTCAACGCAGTCTGCCCTGCTCTACGGCACAGAGGTATGGGCTGGCGCTCTTAACAAGGAGGTATATCGTAGACGCCTCGCGCAAGTACAGAGACGGGGAGCTTTACGGGTGGCGTCTGCGTACCGCACAGTCTCTGAACCGGCCGTGATGGTGATCGTGGGAGTTATCCCCGTTGCCTTTCTTGCTAGGGAGCGTCAGGTCATATACAAGCGCAAGGGAGATGAGCCAAGGGAGGTGGTTGCTCGCGAAGAACGGCAACACACTCTAGACGAGTGGCAGCTCTCTTGGCAAAATGAAACTAGAGGCAGATGGACTGCGCGGCTCATCGGCAACTTAGGTGCGTGGCTGAATCGGAAGCATGGTGAGACTGACTATTTCCTTACCCAATTTTTAAGTGGGCATGGAAGTTTTCAGTCTTACCTGCACAAGATTGGAAAGGCGCGTTCTCCGGATTGTGTATTTTGCAATGGAGTTGTGGACGATGCCCACCACACTTTTTTTTCTTGTGGAAGGTGGGATGGGGTTCCTCAGCAGCTCTATTTAAACATAGGGGATCTCTCTCCAGACAACATTGTGGAAGAGATGCTGAGGACTGCTGACAGCTGGAACAGTGTTGCCCATTACATTCGGGCCCTTCTCGTTGCTAAGAAGATAGAACTCGACCGGTGGAGGAGCCGGATGGCAGGGGGTTCCTTGAACTGACAGTTCCCCTCCTCCTCTCCCCTCCCGTTGGTGAAAGGAATTCCCTGATTTGAAGGCTCCGCAAGGCGGGAGAGTTCGGGGGCTGGTCCGAAGTAATGTGACAAACGGTTCCAGGCTAGCTCTCTGACGATGGGGAGGTGTTTAGTTGGTAGTCCGACGACGTACCGAATCGGGAGTCCAACACTGTGTGTGTAAATGCATTCACCTACCCTACCCCAAAAAAAAAAGGTTAACGGATGCGGCAGATCATTTCCTTCTGTAACGATCAATTTTCCCGAATGCATTCAATAATGTATAATATGCGGCGAAATTTAAGATAATTGCACACTATAGAATGCATAATTTGAGCAAATTAACCCTGAAAAAGGCGAATGAAATTCCGCTCATCTAACAAAGACGCGGTCAAAACAACTATCTTTAGCGAAAAAAAATTTACGCCTCCCTTTTGCCTGTGTGGAAACTCCCGTCCCCCCTCTCGCTTAACTTCCACGTAGAATAATGTTACTGTATGCGTGGGTGTTCACATTTGCTAACCTGCCACGAAATTCGGTGTCAATCACTACAACCGTTTCTGAGAAAATAACGAAGCCGAAAAATGATGGACTGAAAGGAAGTCGCTGCCCCACGAAGGCGGTTTTGATACCTACCGTATCTGTCCAAGAAGAACTACTGTAAGAGATACTTCAAAATCAAGCGGTTTGCGCTAGAAGAAGCTCTTCAATTCTCCGATCGCCATCAATGCCAAAGACAGCGAAAAGTCTGAAGAGCACCTTAAATGCTAAGGGTCACGGAGTGTTTAAAAAGGGTGAACCGGGCAGGACTCATCGAGAACAGAGCCCTGAAATGGAAGTACTATCTTCTATGCAGGTTGTAGCAAAAATAGCTGAACTATTCGAGTTTATCAAGGGCAAGCAAAACGTGAACCAAACTATTAAAAGCACGGTGAGAACCGTTAGGGTGCTCACTGATAGGCCACAGGTGGAGAAATGAGGGCTCAACCAAAAGCTGAAACTGACCGTCCAAGATGGGTCCGGCAGACCCCCATAGTGCTATCAACCTACGTACGACCCCCATAGTGCCATCGACCTGCCACCAATTAAAAGAGTACTCGAGAAAGACGGTGGTCCTTTATGGAATCAGCAGGCTCCTAAGAGCAAAGGCTTACAAGTAATTCCGAACAACGGAGCTGAAAGTACGGAAAGAAGTTTGAGCCATTAGTGCGATCGTCAGCAAACGAACCGAAGCCTAGGTAGACCGAAAAAAGTAAATGGACCAAGATCATCCACAGAAAGACGAAAAAGAAATCGAAGGTGCCAATTCGCCCAGAGGCAATTTTTATCTCTAAGAAGGACAATCTGTAATATGTGGGGATCTAAGCGGGAATGTCAGCAAAGTTCGAAGGACTCGTTTTGAACTGAAAATCCTTCTTGAGCAAAACTGATGGCTTCCGTAACCAAGTTGAAAAATCATTTGTAGAGAATTCGACTGTACGGGCCGAAGAACATGAGATTTATATACAATCCAAGGACCTCGGTATTTTACAAATTAACACGCACTGGAGTCGCTCACCAGTTGCTAGCACAGTTCGCTGCGGAGGTAAAGGCTGATCTAGTGCTAATCAGCGAGCAATACGGAAACAGGGACCCGGCTTCATGGCTTCTCGACTTAACGAGTACCGTTGCCATCTGGGTTCGGGACGACGTTTGGCTTCATGTTCTTGCCCAAGGCCAAGGGAATGGCTTTATCTGGCTTTGGTGTTTAGAGATAACATTTTTTAGTGTTTACCTGACGCCAAATGAGACGATGCCGGACTTTCGGCGCCGACTTCATGCTCTGCTAGACACTATTTCTGGCCCGGAAGAGCAAATCCTGGTGAGCGGTGATTTTAATACTAGGGCCCTTGAATGGGACATGCCTCGGCCAAATTCCAGAGGGAAACGGATCCGAGAAATGGCGGTAAGAACCGGGCTTTTAGCTTCAAACAACAGATCGACGCCAACGTTTCCGGCGCCCAGGCTGCGAAAGAAACCTCCCTGACATCACCCATCGATGAATGGGTGGTGAGTCCCGGAAGACTGCTCGGCAAGTGATCATCAGTACTTCGTGCTCGAAGTGGTTGACGCTACTTCCCGGCGAGCACCAACGCGACGTTCCCCCCACCTGTGGCATGTTGCAAAGGTGAACATCGGAGAGTTCATGGAAGCTCTTGGAGCAGGCAGAGCCGCGCTGGAGCGCGCTCCGGGGGGTGGTAGTTTCGCAGCTGACACCGTCATAAATTCAGTAATGAACCTGATAACGACGGTGTCTGAGGCTTCCATGCCCCGGAGGGGCCCGAGGCGCGACAAACCTTCTATGTACTGGTGGACGGCAGAAATTGCCGACCTACGCAGGGAGTGTCATAAGCTCCGTCGTTTGGCACACTGTTTACCCTCCAACGAGGAGGCATGCACCATAAAGGCTAAGTATAGATTATGAGAAAGGAGACATTTTTCCTTGCCGCTGGAAGGTGGCCGGACTCGCATTGATCAGCAAGGGAAAAGGGGACCCGTAGCTGCCGTCTGCATACCGACCACTGTGTGTGTTTGACACGGCCGGGAAAGTACTCGAAAAACTCAACAGGAGTAGGCTTGCTGAAGCGATCCGCGCTGCCAGGGACTTATCCCCAAGACAGTTCGGGTTCAGAACAGGAAGACCCAAGAAAGATCCTTTTGTACAAGTCGAGGATGCGGTTCATCAGAAGTCAGAAATGCCTGCAATTCCGTAAGATGGATAGATATGCTAGGCACATTAGAAAACTCATTCCACGTGCCAAGCTATCTCTTGTGGATATTAAGGAATCGTCTAAAAGATTGCTCCTTGCTGTATGAGACGTTAGAGGGGCAGAGGAGGATGGAAATTAAATCCATGCTAGGGCCAACCTCTGGAACGCTTCCTACGATGGTCTGCTGAGACTCAATATGCTCGAAGAGTCGCGCCAGGTCGGTTATGCAGGCGACGTTTGCCGCACTTGTTGCCGGACGCACTGTTGAACAGGCGCAAACCAGACTTGGTATATTGATGCGACGGGTAAGTGGACGGACGACTGCTCAATGTTTTAGCCTTGCGCTGTAGAAAAACCGAAGTAGTCCTCTTTCGTTATGAGCTTTATGCAGACACCGGCGAGCTCTCTCCAGACAACATTTTCAGAGAGACGTTGGCAGTTGGAATCGTGTTGGGAATTATATTCGGGTTCTTTTTATTGCGAACAAGATTGAACTCGACCAGCGGAGGGACCGGACGGCAAGTGGTTCCCTGAACTAGCAACTCCCTTGTTAGCACTGATGAAGAGAACAAGTGGTTCCCGAAATATCGATATTTACAAAATGTAAATCATCACTGGCGAATAGGAGAAACTCCCCTCCTCCACTCCTCTCCCGTTGATGAAAGGGATTCCCTGACTGAATCTCTCAAAGCCGGGAGAGCGGGAGGGCTAGCCCGAAGTAATGTGTCAAACGGTTCCAGGTTAGTTCTCTGGTGACGGGGAGGTGTTTAGTTGGTAGTCCAACAGCGTACTGTTGCGGGAGTCTAACACTCTGTGCATAAACGCAAAAGGATCTCGACGAAGGAATATTCAGAGGAGAAATTTGCGCTGCGTTGAAAAAGCAGTTTCTGTTGGAGAAACTGGATGAAGAATTCAGTGCCAGCCGGAGGTATTCAAACGGTCACAATGCGACTGCCGGTGGAAGCAAATCTGAAGCCATTAGCGGCAGGAGAAGTTCGAATCGGATGGGTTGTCTGTCATCTGAGAGGGCAAATTTCATTAAAGAAGTTCTTCGATTGCCTCATGCTCGGATACTTCGCAAATCCATGCAACAACACATCGATCACTTCGAGCTATGTAGAAGGTGCGGGGAGAAAGAAGATACTGCCAAGGAGTGCAACAGGGATACCAAATACCTACTATGTGAAGAAAAGAAGGGATGGGGTAACCGGCATACTGCCGGAAGTAGTAAATACTCTGATCTTTGGAAGGCATTGACTGCAATGAAAAAATGCGGTTCATTCCAATAAATCTCAATTATTATAGGGCTGTTCAGGATTTATTTGAGCAGACCACCGATGAGTTTGAGATGGAACTTGCCATTGTATGTGAACCAAACAGGAATAGTCACGGGGGCGGGAGTGGTGGAGCGGTGATATGGGCCTGCGGTAGCCAAGCTATACAATGCATCATGAAACAGTCGTCCAGTGGCTTTGTGTGGGCAAAAATAAGTGACTGTGTGGTTAGCCTAACCTACTAAGACTGGTGGTCCAACGGAAAAAGCTCCCTATGTCACACAATGCATCTCTAAGGCATGTGAGGCGTCCATACCGAGGATTGCTGGTGGAATAGTAGACTGACCGGCCTTCAATCAGCCTGCCACGGAGCTAGAAGAACGGCCCATAAGGCGGCGGGTAGAATCGATCAAGTGCAAAAAGGGCATGCTACAATGAAGCCCACAAAAATCTCAATCTCGTTGTCGACCGGAGCAAAAAGGATGGTTTTAAGTAGCTCTGCTCTGAGGCGGATGTAATCCCGTGGGGGAGCCCCTACTGGGTTGCGATGGGACGATTTAGAGGCCCGTCATCTCTGCAGATTACGTGTCCTACACTCTTGATGAAAAACACCCAGGGGTTATTCCCCCAGTAAGAGAACTCTGAATATGACGGCAATTCCGACGGTAACCACAGACGACAGTTGGAAATCTATAGCAGAATAAGTGATAATAAAGCTCCGTTACTGAACGAATTACCGAATCGGGCCCTCAAGTTCGTCGTGAAATCCACACCGGACATGTTCGCCGAGTTGTTTGACGCGTGCATGTCCGAGGGGATATTCCTTAGAGCATGAAAACGAAAGAAGTTGGTACAGTGGTCTAAGGCTGGTAAATCTGCAAGGGACCAATGTTCTCTATTTTCGCGACACTATGGGACAAATTCCGGAGCGGGTAATCTATAATAGATTCCTCCCGGGTGTTAAGAGCCAAGGGGGCCTCTCAGATTATTTCGCACCTGACTGGAAAATTTCTTTTACAAATGGAAGCCATAACTTCTACGTGAGGATGTGCTGAACGCGTGTGCGACCTTATCTGAAAGGCCCCACCTACTGGATGCCATCTTTTTTATCGCGTAAAAATTCAAGGCTTTATCATCTATGTATTGTCTTCTCGGTTCTAACTCAAAGAGAAGCTGCCTATTGATGGTTGACATGAAATTTGATTAATAATATAATTCAAAAGGAATTTTATTATCCTTTACCTGTAGTAGCGACTTCTATCACTCAATGATTGAGGGTAGCACCTGGAAAGATAGAAGTCCTTTTAAGGAATTTCGATTGAAAAATATTTAAATAATTAAATTAATAAACATTGTAAATTAATTGTAAACTGTAATGATGATAAAAAATAGGCTCGAACCGAAGACTGTAATCGAAAAGAGTATGTCCTGATGTACATATAATGAAAGGTACCGGACAGCGTCAACGCCTTCGACATGAAAATGTCATTCTCTCTCGAAACTAGCAATATCCACACAGGAGCATAGTTTTGGATTCCTGAAGAAGATGGTAAGAAGACTTTAGATTTTAGGGGCCTCACCACATTCATGCCCTCTTATGGAGAAATCTGTAGAAGGCATGATTTCTGACTCAATGAAAAGCTTGCATTTAGAACCTACGGGGAAACCAACCTTTCTGGAAAGTACAGAAACTCTCAACTTGGGAGAAACTGAAAATCCGACTACAGTTGACCCGTCCGCGGTACTACAGCCCAAATCTACCTCCAAACGGAAGGAGAAGGCTCGACAGAAAGGAACTTCTGCTATTAAGGAAGGGTTTAACGTCGGTATGTGTAAATGGATCTAAGAGGCCCAGACCTCGTGAGCCTGGAAAGACTTCAAGCCGGCGGCAGATGTAGGCACTGCAAAGGAAGCCCCTTGGGAATGAGGACATGGACGTGGCTGTGGCACTAAGTGCAGTAATGTGCAGAGAAATCGGACGCGAGGAAGCAGAATCTTCGACGGAAAGTGCGGATCAACTGCCAACCCTGGTGAGACCCATACTAGACACACCCGCCTCTTCTGTCAGCGGTAATGCGCGGAAGAAGCGTAAGACCAACACACCCGTGGTGGGCTTTATTGTGTTTCACACCAGAGCCTACTTCCGCTCGCACCGCGGGGATTAGAACCGGTATACTTAGAGAGCGAGAGAGACTTCGACACGAGCATACAACATACTTGTACTTGTACTGTGAAGAGGGTTGTCCTATTTTCCGAAGAAAAAAAGCGGCAAAACGGTTCATTAAGTATTCCAAACGAGGCCCCTTTAGAGCGTACTGTGGAAGGCAAAAGAGAAACTTCAAGCTTGTCTTGCTTTGGGTTAAGTGTCTATCTGGCCTGGGAAAGATGACTATTCTTATCCAAAAAACGTCTGGCATGGATTTTCAATTAATCAAAATAAAACCGCAATGGTATTATTTACAAAACGAAGAAAAATGGATGGACTTTGTCTTTTAGAGATGAAGACTAAAACCCTTCAACTCTCCGAAGAAGTCAAATTAGCTGGGAGTCACTCTAGATAAAAAGGTCCTTTGTAACAAAAAGGTAGAGGTAAAGTTGAAACGACCTTTTTCAGCTTATGGGGGTAATTGACGATCGGTTGGAGGACAGATGCATCGTAATCAGCGGTGATAGCCAGGCTACATTGAGGACATTGAGTAGTCCTTTGATCACCTCGACAATTGTTCAGTAATGCAGAAACCGTTTGAACTCTATCTCTAGATTCAATATGGTGGAACTATTCTGAGTACCTGGTCGCTGTGGTGCAGAGTTAAATGAAAAGAGGGTTCAATCTCCCCCATGCCAGGGCATTGCCAATCAATAACATTGGCTAAGGCGGCCTTCAAAATTTGGAAAGAAGCTTCCCATAATGGCAGGTGGCGGAGCCTAAATGCTACTAGACACACCAACCTTTTTCTATCAGAAACAAAAATGCAAAGTTTATCCTGTCGAAAAGCAGGAACCTGCGTTCTAACAGGTCATAATTCACTAACTGGACATATGTTCCAAATAGGAATTATTCGAGATGATACGTGTCCCTCCTGCAATGAAGAAGCGGAATCCACGAAGCATTTGCTTTGGGAATGCCCAGCCTACGGACGCATCAGATCTTTGGTGCCGATGTTCTCCAGTTGCAACGAGTAGCATCAAATCCACTAACGAAAATCTTGAGACACGGGATATTCCGTTACACGGGAGGGTCGACTACAATGGGCCACAACGGCATGGCACCGACACACTCTCTTTATAATGGACAAGTCGCCCCGGGATCCCAATTAACATACTGTGATCGAGAAGGAGCCAGTTTTAATGAAAAACCAAATTTCACTCCTCATGAGGAGACTCAAGCAGATGCTCTTAAGAAACAAGTCCCAAGGTGACCTAACTCGGGAACTCCAAACGACCATCGTCTTTCTTAAAGCGGCTATTAAAGAGACGTCCATTTCGCCACTTACAACCTTCTCTCCGAAAAGGCTACCAATCTTAGTCTTTTAGGCCCTGATTACTCCTTCTCGGTTCAAACCATCCTTTCATCAGCTTTAAGCCATTATGCACGACCTGTGCAAAGAAAATGAATTTTCGGCTGTATCTTTGGCTAGCCACATTTGACACATTGCTCGAATGCACTCAACCGAAGTGCGTCAATATCAATAGCCCAAGTGTCGTTAAGGTCGTGGCGAAGCTGTTCTCCTTATCATATCTTTCTTCATTTTTGGCTTCATATTCTGAACCAATAGTTTCCCGCCCCGGACGATCCTTTCCAGTGCCCTAGTATTTTTAAGAGAGAAGACCATTCCAAATATATACGCGTCAAGCTTGGTCCTTGTCCATCACGCGGTTAACTTTCTAACCAAATGTTAGCCACACTCCCAACCCGCTTATTATCTAGGTCCTGAACATTGAGAACGTCGAAGGAACCTTCTTCGTAGTTATTTCTTATCCCTTCAAACCCAAAACCATCTCTTCGACCCCCAAGATAAAGTAACCTTCTATAGTGGTAATTACTGCACCCCCTACCCTACCCTACTACTGAAAGCATGAGTCAGGTGCAATAGGAGCGAGCTTGGAACTGGGAGTTAAATATGAAGTAAAATGAAGTAAAATGAGGTTTTGAATTTGGTTAGGTCATGGCTATTCGGTTCCTGCTTCCTCATTATCTCAAAAGATGATGAAAACTGGAGTGGGAATGCAGTCTTGCCGCAACCATGTTCGTGGATACCTCATATTCCAATATATTCTGCAATTCCTCTACCTAAACTTTAATTAGCATATTACATATGTCAAAGATCTTACGTGTATGAATATCTTTAAGTGGCATGGAACGTTCTGCGTCTACTTCCTCCGAAAGCTATGTACATCAATTAAACAGATGCGAAGTCAAATACAAATCAAAGACAAACTCTATAAATTCGTAGTACAACATCCTTCCACACCTTCCTTTTGAAACTAGACAGAACTTTGCCGAAAGATAATTCCTCCAAATATGTACCTTCCAAGTTATACGCACAATTCCTGGAAGAACTAGTCCTGCCGGCATTGGAGGAATGCACAACTGCAGTTGAGCGCTCCTCTCCAGAGAAGTGTGATAAACTCCTTGACAAGACCTAGCATTCGTCTCTGGTTAACCTTCAGAATCACACTTTTCACACAAACATACTTGTTCTGACGTTTTAACTATGAACAGTATTTCAAGCGTAGCTTTCGAGCCGTGTCCTGGTATGTGCATATGAATATAAAGCGTATGTGATAGTGGCAGGTGAAAATTGTAGGTCGGGCTGACGCTGAAACCACCTTTCGACTGGTATAGTCACGAATTTACTTAGTCTTACTCGCATCTGGAGTTCATGTCTCTTATGCGAGCCAAATGGAAGATTTTAACCCTTGTTGGGGTTGTGTTTTGAGGTTGCCGGGAGCTGACGGGGGAAAATATGTTTATTGTGCACAAACAATGGTCGTTCATTTACTTTAGTTGCAGAAAGTTTTTGTTTGCTGTTATTGCAATCAGCCATGTTCCACTGCATGCTTCAGCAAATCATTTTCAGGGATCACATTGGTATTTAGAATTATTTCTACGGTTAAAATATTACTTACAGGACCCAGCCCATGACTCCAGTAAAGTAGTTGCAAGGAAACTCCTCCATTGTCAACGAATAAATGTGACAGCTCTAATCCTCTTTAACATCAGAATTGCTAAGAGTGATGTAGACTATTCGACAGTTTTGATATCTATCTTCGTATCAAAAAAACGCTTGGTTATTGAAAATACGTGAAAGCGCACAAAGTCGAAGGAAGGACTCTTCAAATAGTTCAGCACTCAGCGGTATGGTCACATAATTCGCGCTAATGAGAATTTGCTGGCCAAGATTGATCTGAACATCGAAGTCGCAGGTAAGCAGCCAAACGACCCGCTAAAAGAATGGTGGCTTGACACGCTGGATGGGGATTTGAAAGCCTAACGACTGCATCCAAAGGAGGCCTTTGATAGAACAGAAATATCATCAACTTGATGCGTTGATGATATTTCTATGTCCAATGGCTAGTGAAGGGATTCCAAAATATTAAGTTGAGGAAAAAGTAATGTCGTATTTTCTCAATAGAGGGCGGCACTTAAACATATCTTGTGTTGTACTTATCGCATCGGGTCATACTATATGGCGATTTGTGTCTCTTTGACATTGTTGTGATCGTAGGTTTCAGTCTCAAGTTATAGCGCGTCAAAGATGGAGTCCACTAAGGAAGAAATTCGTCATATTTTACGTTTTTGCTACCTGAGAGGTAAAAATGCAACGATGGCGGCTGAAAAAAATTGTGAAGTTTATGGGTTCGATACTGTAACGATTCCCACAGCACAGCATTGGTTCGATCGATTTCGTTCTGGTGTAGTGGATGTCGAAGATACACCCCGTACTGGTAGACCAATCGTCGTAGAAACCGATAAAATCGTCGAAATCATCCCAGTAGACCGGCATGTGAGCATTCGCTCGATTGGACAGAAATTGGTTAAGGACCATAAAACCGTTTGGAACCATTTGCAGAAGATTGGATTCCAAAAAAAGCTGGATGTTTAGGTGCCACACGAGTTGACGGAAAAAAATCTCTTGGACCGAATCAACGCCTACGATGCACTGCTGAAACGGAACGAATTCGGCCCATTTTTGAAACGGATGGTGACTGGTGATGCAAAGTGGATCACGTACGAAAATCTCAAGCGAAAAAAGTCGTGGTTGAAGCGCGGCGAGCCGGCCCAAACCATCGCCAAGCCCGGATTGACGGCCAGGAAGGTTTTGCTGTGTGTTTGGTGGGATTGGAAAGGAGTCATCCACTATGAGGTGCTCAACTATGGGCAGACCCTCAATTCGGTCCTCTACTGTGAACAACTCGACCGTTTGAAGCAGGCGATTGACCAGAAGCGGCCAGGATTGGTCAATAGGAATGTTGTTTTGTTCCACCAAGACAACGCTCGACCTCACACATCTTTGGTGACTCGCCAGAAGCTACGGGAGCTCGGATGGGATGTCCTATCACACCCACCGTATAGTCCGGACCTGGCATCAAGTGATTACCATCTCTTCCGGTCCATGCAAAACGCTCTTGGTGCTACTAAGTTCGCCTCAAAAGAGGCTTGCGAAAACTGGTTATCTCAGTTTTTTTTGCAATTAAGGAGGGGGGTTTTATAAGAGAGTGATAATGGAGTTTCCTTCTAAATGGCAACAAGTTTTCGAACAAAACGGCGCATATTTGACTCAAATCGGATAATTCTAAGTATGTTAAATAAAGCGTTAAAATTCAATCACAAATACGAAATTCCTTTTACCCAACCCAATATGTTTGTGACGAACTCCAACGAATTCACCCAGGTTATTCGATTGACAGAGGGAATCGAGAAAGGCAAAATTCTGGTGTTTTGTGACTCTCAACCTCTTCTCCCGAATATTCTGGGTCCAAAAATTTTGAGTAGTCTTGATCGCCATGTGGAATTCACCCTACTGGTGGAAAAGAAAGCATAACTACCACTTTTGGGCCTCCTATTAAGGAGCAAGGACAGACAACTCCAGAACTGGAGATCGATAGGGAACCAATTTTCATCTCGAATACTTCGAGTCACCCTCATCAGCGTAAGGTTACCCAATTCAATCACATAATTCATGGTATGTTAACCGTGCCCACATTCTTAGAGTGCGTGTTGAAAGAGACCAAACATATTTGAAAGTCGCCCGATTTAACCGGTAATCCGACAATCAATCAACAATTTGATCGGCAAACATAAAAGAATTCTTCAACGACAATCGCTCACCAAGGTTACTCTAGATCAACAGCCCAAAAGGATATAAGAAAATTAGAAGTGACCGTAAGTGTAGAGACATAAAGCCCATAAGGACTCACTTCTCAACAACGCAACGGATATTCTTAGCTACCCGAATTCATCAGAGAATATACTGGATGTATCAATCATTATAATACCCACCCCAATGGCAAGATGATAAACCCGGCCAATGTGTTAATGAGGATTTAATTACCTGTCAGAGTTCTAATCGCCCGGTCCATGAAAGGAAAAGCATAAACACGAGGATCCTAAACGGCGGACCTCTTAATCTCCATACTCGTGGGAAATTTATTATTACTCCAATAGCCCAAACAAACTGGCACATCAGGAGGTCAACATCGGTCTATTGCGAAAACCGCAAATTATAAAGGTCCCTGCTCCAAAAGCAATGCCAGCAACGAGACAAACCTCAGTGGCCCAGGTGCTAATTGGTATCTGCACTTTCTGAAAGGAGGCCTAAAACTAGGAAAAAGCTCAGGACAGACTTCTGCATTGGAGCCAAGAACTCGGGGAGCAGCGGTGATCTGCCTACGCATAGTAATAAAGGACGTTTCTGTTTCCCGTTGAATTAATTAAAACCTCTCAACCGCCACTTTTCCAAGTTGTCACCAGTGGCCAGAAATTTATTCTCTTCAATAGCTCTGGAAACCAACCAAGTGCGCTGTTTGTTCTGTTGCGGTAATGACTTCCGTTGCCGTTTCCATAAAAAACTCCAAAGGTGTCCAATAATACATCTATTTCTCTTTATTAACTAGTTCAGAACTGTGATCCCTAGCGTCTAACATCGATATGGCCCAAATCTTACTGAATACCACTTTTATTTTATTAAAAGAAACGGAGGAGCCGTGCTTCTCTTGCTTTTCACTTTTGAAAAACAGGCTCCTAGGAACGGCGATGAATGACTTCTTGCCACATGCCTACGTTGGAGTATTGCCCAATGTATCTGCGCACTATAAAATCGGTTTTTCAAGCCAAAGGTTATGCGATCCTAAGGGCGGCAAATTGGGTGATTGACGAGCAGTTAAAGGTCATCGCAATCTGCAGTGATAGCCAAGCTGCATTGAGGGCGTTGAGTAGTCCTTTGATCACCCCGAAAATCATTCAGGAATGCAGAAACCGCTCGAACTCTATCTCTAGATTCAATACGGTGGAACTACTCTGGATACCTGGTCACTGTAGCGTAGAGGGAAATGAAATCTCGGATGCTTTAGCGAAAGAGGGGTCAATCTCCGCCATGCCGGGACCAGAACCATTAATCGGAGTATCAGTAACATTGGCTTAGTCTATCTTTAAGAACTGAGAACAAGCTTCCCACAATGACAGATGGCAGAGCCTAAATGCTGCTCGACACACCAAACTCTTCCTGCCACAACCGAACATGCGTGCTACAAAGTTCATTCTGTCGACAAGTAGGACGACTCGCAGG
This sequence comes from Hermetia illucens, assembly GCF_905115235.1. Classification (NCBI taxonomy): domain Eukaryota; kingdom Metazoa; phylum Arthropoda; class Insecta; order Diptera; family Stratiomyidae; genus Hermetia; species Hermetia illucens. Next base: position 17,943,316 of record NC_051851.1, on the reverse strand, counting down.
AGTATTGTGGGCTATTCTGACAGGCCATAATCTACTAGCTGGGCATATGTTCAGAATGGGAATTATTCAAAATGATACGTATCCCTCCTGTAATGAGGAAGGGGAATCAACGGAGCATTTCCTTTGTGAATGCTCCGCCTATGGACGCATCAGACATCAGATCTTTGTTGCCGATGTCTCCAGTTGCGACTGGTAGCACCACATCCACTAAGAGAAATCCTGCGGTACGTTAAAGAATCCGGAATATTCCGTTAGATGGGGGTAGCGAATTCTATGGGCTAACACGGCCTGAGTGCTCAGAACCTGTAGCTTCTCCCCCACCAGAAAAACAATCTTTTATATGCTTTCGTGAAGTACCCATGCATGATAAGGACTGTACAGAGAAAATCCTAAATTCGTCTTTAAATAAAATGTTGAAAATCTAATTACCTATTGTCTTCAAGCGTGTTAGAGCACTTCATATGGAGACCATAACCGGACCATTGGAGGCAATCTGGTCTGTACCATCAACAGGCAACAGGGGGTATAAGAAAAAAAGTCGGATGAGAACCTAAATAGTCTGTAACACAGGGTGTACCAAATAAAAGAGGCAAGCATATCTCCTCAAACATAGTCAGTACTCAAGGATATCGCCGTTTGGTCGTCCTTCAGGTTCTTTTTCGTTTACATCGGGTAAACCGCCTCCGGGCAAATCACAACCCAAGAGCTGTACTAAGGCTGAGGAGAAAGGGCCGTTCGGGGCACCTGCCGCTAAGGGGAAACCTAAGTGGTAGCGGTCCTCTGACGATCCTAACTCTCCGACACAAGAGGCAGCAAAGAGAGCTCGGCCGGCAAAGGCTAGGCCTTCATTTGCAGCCAAGACTATTGAAGCCGATAGATGGGTCTTGTGTGACGACTCTAATCCATCCGGTTACGATACTGAGCAGTGCGAACAGTTTAGAAGGCAACTCCTGTAAGGACTGCATCTTTGCGGCTAAACTTTGCCGACGAAGACACGAACGAGTGGCTCAGGCAATACTGCTCCTCCCTCAACGATGCGTGGGAGGGTGCGCGACTAACCCTGAAAATGGTCTCCGAGCTGCCATCGTTAGAAAAGTGCTTCCTCTGGCTTCCAAAAGAAGAGCAGAATGGTGGTAGGGTTCCCTGAAGAACTTGGTGTGCAGAACAACCTCAACCCTTCCACCTGGATGCTGCTAGGCAGCAAAACAAGAGAGTCAATAGGCCGGGAACTTTTTTCACTATCTCTTAATCGGGCTGCGGCTATACACGGGCTAGGGACCGTCACGTTACAAGTGTCGGCTCCTAAAACCATTGAAGGGGACGTGCAGTCCTGGGCATCTTCACCTGAAGCGTAGATGAGGTGCCACATTTGCCAAATAAATTTACAGCATTATAAAGCGACTGTACTTATCTGTCGTCGGATCAACAGCTGCAAGACGTTTATATACCTCATGTAAGAACCGTGAGCTGTTGGAGGGGTAGTCAGGGGCCTTTCAAGCTAATTTGGTTAACGACCTACATGATGGCAACACCACATCTGCTAAACTAACTATAAAAAGTCAACAGGCAGATAAAAAGATATTATAATGCTCTGCATATTTCCCCCCTATGACGCAGAAGAAGTTCCTAGTGGAACATTCATCAGAGCTATCCAATATGCCAAAAGTAAATGCATGGGGATAATAGCAGGATGTGATGTCTACCCTCACCACATATGCTGGAGACGTTCCAACATCAATGCAAGAGGATCGAGACTACTGGAGTATCTAGTAGGAACCGATTTGCAGATCCTTAATTTGGGTAATGAACATCGCGGCTCTGGTTGGAGAATGGAGATTATCAAACTCCTGGATCGCAGTCACATTGATTTCGTAATGGGCATGGATCCACCTCCATGGATCATGGAGACGCTTTTCCGGAGAGACTAACTCTCTTGAGGCAACCTTAAAGCTGATTTTGGTTAAAGAACGTAGCCTTTATATAATGAAACCCATTTTGCATGCATGCATCGTCTGATGGCCGAGATTGAATTTTGCTAATAGCAGAAAGCGGCTAACGCAGATTCAGAGACTTGATTGCCTAAGTATTACTGCAACAATGAGTACTACGGCGGCTGCGGCACTTGAAACTATCCAAAATCTACCCCCCCCCCCCCCCTCATTTAGACTCGATACCATTGGAGCGTGGAAAGGCGACAGCTTACAGAGTGGTTTGGTGAGGATGTGGTCCCACAATGGAGGGGCCAGAACCAGCTTTTGGAATCCGGCCATCCACTGTCCAGTCTACTCTGAAGGGTGAAATTGGCAAGGATTCACGCAGCCGAGTGGAGAAATTTGAACTCTTGCCGCCAGGCGAAAATCCTTGTGAAAGGACCTGGGGTCACTAGAGCGGCATTTTTGTTGTCCCTTAAAAAGTGAGACATTAAAACCCTAATAGGGCTTTTAACGGGATACTGTTCCTTAAACTTCCATATGTAGAAGATTGCGGTGGTAGTTTCGACTATGTGCAGCCACTGTGAGGAGGAGAAGGATACGGCCCTGCACTTTTTATGCAGCTGCCCGACCTCATCAGATGAAGGCACCTTGGTCAGGTTTTCTTCAATGAAAAATCTGCCCACTCTCTGTCTCTGGAGAATGTTCTCAGAACCGCTAAAGCCTGCGAACGCCGTAGGCGGAAGCTATTGAATAGGCGATTTACGGGGATAGTACAATGAGCCTAACAATGGCTTGAGTGCTCGGAGCTGCGGCTCCCAACAGTAAACGAAACTAACTAACTACTTCGGTGTCCCGGCGCAGTTCCAGGCCACTTGGTATGTTCATCTCTAATGGTTTGACCTTACCCCAACTTCTCGAAATGTCAGCTTACACTCATACGAGGTAATTTCATAACATTAAAGTATGCTTAAAAATAGAGTCGAGTATAGAAATTATACAGGTGTGGAGCGTAAATTATGGGACCCCCTCTATTATCCCTTTTTTCATAGAAACTTCTATTCCGACCCCCGAAAAATGTCCGGCCCGGAAGGAATTCCCCCATACCATATACCCGTCATTAGACCAGCTGTAATTCTTTGGGATTATTACAACCTTTATTCCTAAACTTCCCTAAAAAGTTGATACAATTAGAGTCCCATATACACCCTATGAGGTATTACCACCAAATACTTTTTTTGAACCCCAAATGCAAGTTACTATTTATTGCACATTCTAACTAAATGTTATCAAGTAGGAACTCGTGAGGGTTAAGATAGTACCTCGTTGATATAGTGGCTACTATTCAAACAAGCTGTACACGTTTTGAAATACGAATCCATTCACTATTATACGAACAAAGATGAAGACGACCACTAGACGCTCTAAGATAGAGAATGTTTAGCCAAGCACAAAGGAAGAACTCGCTAGTTCCCAGTAGTACTGCTCCCCGCGGTGCACCTGCCTCACCTTGACCCCCTTCAAATCACACAACCACTCCATATAAAATCGTCCGTTGCTGACTAACCTGGCAGGTTCCATACATTCAAGTAACCATCGAGCCTGGAACGCTTCCTATTTCAGACGCGCACTCATGCTTATCGTCCTGTGCAGCAGTTTTCTATGGCGAATTACCATGTCGGTTGGTGTATTTGTGGTTTTAATATGCTTCGAGCTTTCTACCTTAAGTTGTGGAGTACACGGAGTTCTCGAGTTCTGGCTGGTACCTGGCTACAACCAGGTTTGGTGCATTTGCCACTGCTTCCTTTATAGTGAAGGTAGTCGCCTGCTGCTTAGAATATTGTTATTCATAACGAAAGTCGAATGGAAGCAATGTGGTGTCGGTCTTCGTATCAAATGATTTGAGATATAAATTTTCCAGGAAAAGTAGAGAATGGGGGACGATGCTCGATGGCCATAACGTGACAGGTGTTCGAAAGTGTATGTGACAGTGCACGAGACCTACTCGAACCCACATTGATTCTTCCTTCTCTCCCGGCCTTCCGAGTTCGAGATAAAGTTTTATGCCCAATTTATCCCTTCGGGCGGTCGGGAACTCTGCTCCTTGCAAATGTTACTGGAAGAGGGAAAGTTTTAATATCAAGGTAGCTAGACCGGCTAGACCGATGGCTTCAAAATGCTGACCATGCACGTTCATTGCAAACTGTGCGCCTTGCTGAGGGTATTATGTATCCTTCCTCTATTCAAACTACCCCTGATTGCAGAGCTCGCTATACACATCCTTATCGACTCTTATCGGCGGCCCTTTCTGAGGAAAGAACTTGAATGGAACCACAAGCTATATATCTCCTCGATCAATATTTCAGTATCAGATATTATCCTGTCGGTTACCTGGAAAATGGTAAAATAACACAGAACGGAGGAGCGACTCCCTGCCAGGTACCAGTCGATTATATCCTGCGAAATGAGAATGAAATGTAACAATTCATTTCTATTTGCCTATTCATTTTTGCTGCGAGGGATCGCGGTTTCGGGTTTATTTGAATACGGTCTTTGTGTGTGTTTTCATCTTCAGGATGATGTAGTTACCCTCACGCTACAATGGGTAGGTTCCTCTATAGTAGGCAAGTAGGTGCAGTAGCTGGAAAGGAGTACAGGAATAATTGTGGATGTTGTAGAATCGCGGGTTGTATAACTTCAATTTGTGGCTTCTTCCGGACAATTACTTTTGCGTTGACTTAGGAGAATAATATTGGCAAAGGGGGTATGGCAAATGTAGTCAAAAGAGAATTTCTGCTTTGCTCTGCTGAATTTCATTTCAATTAGAAAGAAATTAGTTGCGGGAGCTAAATGTAACTCGGGAGATATTAATATTTGCTTTGCTGTTGGCTTTACTTAATCTGGAAGATGAAATAGGCGAGCGTACATAACACGGCTTCAACCTTTTTTGGGAGGAATAAACGCCGTTGGCAACGCAGAGGTTCATCGTGAACACAGCTGTTTTTAAGGTTTTGTATAAAGCAAACTTTTATTAAAATCGGTTCACCGTCTGCCTGTCTTTTTTAAGGAAGTGGAAACCTTCAAAAGGCACTGGCCTGGACACACCATTGTATGGGATCCTTACTCACAAAAACCACTATCGTCTCATCCCCCCTCCCCCCTTCCGCCCGGTGGAACTACCATTAGGTGTTACATTACGGAGTGGAGTTAGCTTACTTTACCTAAATCTCCTTGCTTCGGACATGGTCAACATGATTCGCATCCTACAAATCAATATGCACCGGAGTGCAACCGCTCACGAGCTGCTAGCGCAGTTCGCTGTGGAGACCAAAGTTGATTTAGTACCCGGTGATCTTTCTGTGCATGGAACGTCGCGAAAGTGAACACCGGGAAATTTGTCGAAACTCTGGGGACAGGTGGGGCCACGCTGGAGGGTACTCTTGGGGGCGGTGGCGCCGCAGCTGACACTGTCGTAAATTCAGTTATGAACCTGATAACGACGGTCTGCGGAGCCTCCATGCCCAGGAAGACATCGCGGCGCGGCAAACCTTCCATGTATTGGTGGACAGTGGAAATTGTAGTGCTCCGGAAGGAGTGTCACAGGCTCCGCAGCATAGCACAACGTCTAAGCGACCGGGAGGAGGCATGTACCATAATAGATGGAGTACAGTCAAAAGGAGACTCCTCAGCGCAATAAACAAGGTCTGGTCGACGAGGTGAATGGGGATCCGTGGGGGCTCGGTTACAAACTGGTAACCCGAAAAATCGGGGCTCTGCGGACACCCTGTTCACTTAAGGCCGAGCAGATGGACCGCATTGAAAGGGCACACTTCCTTGCGCACCCCGTATGGGATGACGACGTCGGCGCGGAGAGCGCAGAGGACTGTCCAGTTTTCTCCATAAAAGAGTTGGAACAGGCAGTCCTCTCCATAAAAACCAAGAAGGCACCAGGACCGCATGGTATTCCAGCAGCCTGAAAATACCCTCTGTATTTTCCGTGCTCGTTGGAAGGTTGCGAGGCTTGTGCTGATCCATAAAGGGAAAAGCGACCTTGAAGTGCCGTCTTCATACCGTCCACTATGTATGCTTGACACTACTGGGAAAGTACTTAGAAAGCTCATCAGAAGTAAACTCGCTGAAGCGATACGCGCTGCCGGAGATTTATCTCCCCGGCAGTTTAGTTTTAGAGCAGGGAGATCGACAATTAATGCTGTCATGCAAGTCGTAGACGCCGTTCAACGAGCAGAGACACATAGCCGCCGAACTCGAAGGGTGGTGCTCCTCGTAACACTTGACGTCAGAAACGCCTTTCAACGTGCCGAACTATCTCTTAAGGATATTGAGGGACTATCTGAGGAACCGCTCCCTGCTGTATGAAACACTAGAGGGTCAAAGGTGGATGGAGATTACGTCGGGAGTAGCACAGGGATCCATCCTAGGGCGGGAACTCTGGAACGCTACCTACTTAAACTCGACATGCCAAAAGAGTCGCGCCTGGTCGGCTATGCAGATGATGCCTCAGCGCTTGTTGCTGGAAGCACTGTCGAACAGGCGCAAAGCAGACTCGGCATATTGATGCGACGGGTAAGTGGATGGATGACAACTCATGGTTTCAACCTTGCACTGGAAAAAACCAAAGCAGTCATCTTGACTAAAAGGAGAATTCCGACCCTGCGTCCCATATCGTTCGGCAAGTCGATAATCGAGTCGAAATCAGCGGTAAAATAACTCGGGTTGACTCTTGACTCAAAGGAGAGCTTTTCTAAGCAAATCAAAGCAGCAGCGAACACGGCTGCGGCTGGAGTTTCGGCGTTAAGTAGGCTAATGGCAAACATTGGGGGTCCTACGTCTAGCAGATGATGAGTTCAACGCAGTCTGTCCTGCTCAACGGCGCAGAGGTATGGGCTGGCGTCCTTAACAAGGGGGTATATCGTAAACGCCTCGCGCAAGTACAGAGACGGGAAGCTTTGCGGGTGGCGTCTGCGTACCGCACTGTCTCTGAACCGGCCGTGATGGTGATCGCGGGGGTGATCCTCGTTGCCCTTCTTGCTAAGGAGCATCAGGCCATATACAAATGCAATGGAGATGAGCCAAGGGAAGTGGTTGCTCGCAAAGAACGGCAATGCACGCTAGACGAGTGGCAGCTCTCTTGGCAAAATGAAACTAGAGGTAGATGGACTGCGCGGCTCATCGGCAACTTAGGTGCGTGGCTGAATCGGAAGCATGGCGAGACTGACTATTTCCTTACCAAATTTGTAAGTGGGCATGGAAGTTTTCAATCTTACCTGCACAAGATTGGAAAGGCGCGTTCTCCGGATTGTGTGTTTTGCAATGGGGTTGTGGACGACGCCCACCACATTTTTTTTTTTTGTGGAAGGTGGGATGGGGTTCCTCAGCAGCTCTATTTAAACACAGGCGATCTCTCTCCAGACAACATTGTCGAAGAGATGCTGAGGACTGCTGACAGGTGGAACCGTGTTGCCTATTACGTTCGGGCCCTTCTCGTTGATAAGAAAATAGAACTCGATCGGTGGAGGAGCCTTGAACTAACAGTTCCCTTCCTCCTCTCCCCTCCCGGTGGTGAAAGCAATTCCCTGATTTGAAGGCTCCGCAAGGCGGGAGAGTTCGGGGACTAGCTCGAAGTAATGTGACAAACGGTTCCAGGCTAGCTCTCTGACGATGGGGAGGTGTTTAGTGGGTAGTCCGACGACGTACCGAATCGGGAGTCCAACACTGTGTGCGTAAATGCATTCACCTACCCTACCCAAAAAAGAAAATCTCCTTCCTTCTGCCTGCGGCGTTCGTAACCGCGCCTTCCTGGCCTCTCCCGCTTTCCGCAGTTCACCCTGTATGCGGCGGTCATGAAGTTGATCGCATTTCAGTCCTCCTTGCATGCTACCATTCTCCGGACAAAATAAACGTCACCTATAGTTCTCTCTAAGTTGATTGATCTCCAATGCTTTCTCTTCAGCCACTTTCGGATGGCAGGGATCAACCTGTGGGTCAAGCGAACCTTTTTTGAGTTATCTCGTCGCTGTCTCCATCTACTTATATCGGCCCTTTCCACCTGCAACAGAGGAGAGATGGACTTGACGTTATATAAGTTTGCCATCTCAACGAATGCCGCATCGCCTAAGATGGTCCTGAATGCAAAATATACTCTTGGGGCTGGTCTTCTGCAGAATCACTCTGCACTTAGTCTATATATGATAGATAAGATATGCAGAGCTATTCCCAAAACTTGGAGTGTAAACAGCTTACAGGAACCCACTACCCTGCCTATAAGCAACCTAAAAGTATACTCTGGCCCTTCTGCATTCATTCGAAGTAAAAGCGCTGTTCCCAAGCGTAATGATGAAGGAAGCGCTATACTTCTTCGACACACGAAAACTCATCCGAAGGAAGGAAGAAGGCTAAACTGTGTAAGAAACTGGTCTTCACGTGCATGAGTGAATCCTATTTCACATTCAGGAATAAATTTTATAAAATAACCTCCGGGGCAGCAATGGGCAACCCCCTCTCACCGCTGCTATGGGAGGTATTTATGGAAAATCTGGAGAATGAACTCGAGGAAGCTGGGGCCCTCCCGAGATCCTGGATCAGATAAGTGGACGATGTATTAGCAATCATCAAAAGGGAAGAAGTAGGAACAATCCTCGAGAAACTCAACCGAACACACAGGAACATCGAGTTCACCATGGAGATCGGAAAGGAAGGGCAGAAACCTTTCCTAGATTTAAAAATAATCGGAGAAAGAGGGAATTCGCATCTGCAGGAAATCGATCCAGACACAACGAACCATCACATACACTTCAAACCACGATTTCCACCATAAGATGGCGGCATTCAATTTTATGATTCACAGGATGGTCACAACGCCGCCCAATGAGGAGAGAAGAAATAGAGAAATGAACTACATCCTGGAAACGGCCAAGAAAAATGGATACAACAGGAATCTCATCGAAAACCGGACCAAAAAGAAACTACGTCAGGCTTCAAGACAGCAACTTTCAACACTCCTCCAGGAGGTGAACACAGAACCTAAACAATGGATAACATTAAACTACTCGGGTCAGACGTAGAACATCAAAAGGCGGCTACATAAACGTGGATTCCAGGTCACTTCAACCAGCAAACGATACTTACTTAGGGCCTGGTTACAATCAGTCAAGGATAAAAAAGATGTACTGAAAAAAGCGGCATTTATAAGATTTCCTTCCCAGATTGCTACAAGATTTAGGAGGGGAAAACAAAAAGGCTAGTCCACAGCAGGGCGTTAGACCACATAAAGGAGGCCAAATCCGCTAAAAATAAGAATAACCCACACAAAAAGTCCGTGGTTGCCAGACATATAATAGAGCCGGGACATCATTGGACAACGCCAATATTTTGAGGTAAGTGAACGACCTTAAGAAACTAGACGCCTACGAGAGTCTCCACATTTTGAACATTCCCCCCCAAAAACGGCTAAACATGGGGGGCAACAATTTTTCCGCCTTGGTGGAACTTTTAAGACTTTTAAGGACTAGGAGAAGAATAGAAAGTTAATTGAGATATTATAATCACAGGGCGGTCACAGGGTAGTATAGGTCACAGGGCAAAACGTGGATTGGTACCTACGATGGAGCATAAACCCTGAGGAACGCCTGCCGAACCAATACCAGCTCTACTACCAAACCCTATCTCCATCTCCACGTGAGCATCGCTGGCAACTCCTTCTTAACGAAAAGTTGCAGACAGAGAAAAACGGGGCAAATTGTACCAACTGGTCCTCCAGGTTGGGCAACGTGGGCTCCCTTCAAAGAGATGCAGCTGTCAAGCAGCTAGTCGATACCCTGTTCTAATATAGGGCTGATGTAACAGCGTTATAGGAGATGTATTGGACAAGGACCGGTTTCCTGGAGAAGAGTCGCTACACCATATATTATAGCGGCCATCCAGTAAACTATGTGCTCAGAGTAGGTGTCATAGTCAGCCAAAAATTAATGAAATTTGCTGTTATCGGCTTTGAAAATATAAGCGAACGGCTGTGCACTCTGCATTTGCGAGGCAAGTTTAGAACTATAAGCTTCATAAACGTTCACGCCCCTACAGAGGAGACTGCAGAATCGGACAAGGATACCTTCTACGAAGCAGTTGGGCAGACCCTCGAAGCCTGTCCCAAGTATGTTATCAAAATCATATTTGGAGATTTCAACAGTCAAGTAGGGACGGAGCCCGTATTTAGGCAATACGTTGGTTCCCATAGCTTACATCAAAATACAAATGATAACGGATTGCGGATTATTCACTTAGCAATGTCACACGAAATGTCTGTTGGAAGTACCTAGTTTGCGCAGAAAGCGGTCCACAAACATACGTGGGCCTCTCCAGACGGGACCACTTTCCACCAAATTGATCACGTGCTGATTGAACGCCGCTACCTCTCAGTGTTGATGAATGTCAGAACATATAGGGAGCCAATGTAGACTCAGATCACTATCTCGTTGGCATGGTGCTCCGAGCTCGAAAAACAACACCACCGAAAATCCCCTCTGACAATCAGGTGAGAGTTAACACTGAAGCCATCCACAACACAGTCCTCCACAACGCCTATAAAGGGGAAATGGACGCCACAATAACCGCAGTCAACAGAGATCCTCGAGGTGAAACATCAACAAATGATCTTCACAATTATCTGAAGAATGTTATCATTAAGTATTTAACCAATTTTATTTTTGAATTTAACTTTATTAATTAAACACTTTGTTAATTGACATTGTAGTGGGGTAGTCGTACTAAAACTGCATTCAAATCTCTAAGAGAGAATAATTACAAACGATATTTTTAGTTTTAAGTCAGGAGTTCAGAGTTGGATACCTCATTTCCAAAACGTTAGAGGCAGAAGAGAAGTCTCGCTTCATCTGTTTCTTTTCTGCCCCTAACTCATGGCACACTTTTCTCGCCGGTCCTCCACTCCCGTGGCGTGCTACGCAAAGTGGATAGATCCGCGCCATCTATTCGCTCGCACTCGCAACATTCGAAATAAATTTCGAATGCTGCGAATCCTGCCGCGCCACAATCATAAATACGGCCATAAAGATAGTTGGCCCCAGCCTCAAAAAGAGTGACGATGAATGTAAGCTAGCAACAGAACGGAAAAATGCTGCGTACCGAGTAATGTTGCATTCTGAAAGGACGCGGGCACGCGCAGAGACTTATCACGAACCCCGGCGAGCAGAGAGGCAATTTCACAGACGGAAAAGGAAGCCTGGGAGAACCAACCGGTCTATGAACTCGAAAAATACAGGGAGCAACCGCACCAGGTACGGAAGTGTTACCAACAAGTCAGCTGGATGAAGCCTTACACACCTCGAAGTTCATCCTGTCTGGACAAAAAGGAAAATCTGATTTCCGGCAGAATAAGCATATTGGAGCGATGGGTTGAGTACTTTGATGAACTACTGAACAACCAGAACATCGGTGAGTTGGAGGTTGGGCAACTAAAGACGACGGACAGATACTGCCACCACCAAATATAGAAGAAACAGTCCGTGCAATTCATCGGCTTAAAAATCATAAGTCACCAGTGGCCGATGGAATTACAGCCGAATTAGTTAAATATGGAGGCGACCAATTACACCAAAGGGTTCATCAACTTGTGCTCAAGGTATGGGACAGCGAATCAATGCCTGACAACTGGCAACGAGGCATTATCTGTCTCATACATAAAAAGGGAGATATTATGCAGTGCAGCAATTATAGAGATATCACGTTGCCGAGTTCCATCTATAAGATATACTCCGCTATCTTTCTAGGCCGGATAGCCCCATACGCCCAGAACATCATTGGCCCATACCAAAGAGGCTTCACTCCAGGCAAATCGGCAACAGATGAGATTTTCTCTCTGCGGCAGTCGATGGAAAAACTGTTGGAATGTGCACATCAGTTGCGCCATCTTTTCATCGACTTTAAAGCCGCCTATGACAGCATAACGAGGGTAAAGAGGCCTATGCTGACGATATCGACATCATGGGGAGAACCACCCGAGATGTACAAACTGCCTTCATCTAGATCGAGCAGGCGGCACGAGATCTTGGGCTGCACATTAATGAAGGTAAGACAAAATATATGGTGGCAACGTCAGCACCGAAGACGAACCAACCAACAACATCAAACCGCACTGGTCAAACACAAACACGAAGAAGAATAAGGATAGGAGAATACAACTTTGAGACCGTTGACAATTTCTCCTATCTAGGTTAAAAAATCACAACCGATTACAGCTACGATGATGAAATCTTACAGCTTACAAAAGCTGTTCCGCTCGAAACGTCTCACCATAGGGTCAAAACTCTTACTGTACAAGACTATGATCTTGCCAGTCCTCATGTATTCCTCGGAAACTTGGGTTCTTAGCAAGAAAAATTGCGAACTCTTGGCCGCGTTCGAGAGAAGAATCCTCCGAAGAATTTTTGGTCCCCTACATGAGGATAGACGATTCCGTAGCCTACACAATGACGAAATCAATGAGCGATACCACAACCAGCAGGTTGTGGATAAAATCTGGCTCAGTAGGTTATGGTGGGCGGGTCACTTAATCCGTATGGATGAGGAGGATCCAGCCCAGAAAGTCTATAAGGGCAATATCTACGGTAGAAAAAGAAGACGAGGCAGACCCTGCCTGAGATGGAGCGATGGCGTAGGTCATTACGCCAGACACCTTTTAGGGATATCGAATTGGTGGACCTCAGCGCAAAACACAAAAAAGGTTGATGTCTGCCGGTGTTCCAAAGTTTGGATCCGACAACTCAAGATCTTATTGGCTAAGAGAGAGACTCGTCGACCTAGACTGAAGGAAGGTTGAACTGATAATCGACAGAAATGCCACGTTGAGCTTCAGGCTGATGATAATGAGTTACGAATGCAGGAAAAAGTGGTCCATAACAATTAAGTGAAGAAGAATGTTCGCAACAATGCCTCCGATGATCCTCCCGATCGAAGTTCTCGGGCAGCTAGAGTAATCCCACTCTGACGAGGACCGCATGTAACACAGAGCCAAAAAGGAGTGGAGCTGAATTTTCTTCACCTAGGGCCAAAAGGGGTGGTTACCAAAAGATCTACGCAGTCCTGCGTCCGATAAGCAGCGAAAACTTGAGCCATACAAGAAGTATCCTCAACAAAAGCGTGTATGAGGAATGACAAGATTGCTGAGGTTGAACCTGTTGTTATGCTGCGGATGGGATGCGGAAAATATATTTGATTTTTCCTCCCGAGTTTGTAGTAGTCACTCTGAAAGCCTTCCATGATACGTCTTTCCAAAGGCAATAATACTGAAGAATCGAATTTTTGGCTCACTGGGATCGCCGACTGCTAGTTATTATCGCCAGCTCTTTGCTACAATAGATGCGACATGAAACCTGGAAAAAAGCATAGCCATAGCGAAACCAACCTTGGAACTTATCATCCTGAACGACCAAAGTGTGTAGTGGTCTATACCTCAGGATGTCGCTGTTGGAGGCATTGCTTGTCGTACTGGACAAATCGTAGAAACTTGGTGGACTTGTCAGACTTTAGTAACTTGACAGCAGCACGCCTTTCCTCTAACTTCTCTAATTCCTAACACTCGGGGAGCTTGGATGGAGAAGCGGTAATTGGAGCGCATATTGTGTTTCATTAGTTTACCGGGAGCGGTACATCACCCACAAGGTGTTTTCTGGACAGACTTAATTTAGGTCCTGTGAGGAGTGGCCAAATCTCCCATCAGGCGCGACCCCAGCTGGCGGATTGGGGCATACCTATTGATGTGTAAATATGTGTTCATGCACTTTTCTTTTCTGACTGCGCATGGGCTAATCTTTGCTCATCTCTGGTGCGTGGACCAAAATGGCTCTGGTTAGGATACCCAGAACATAAAACCACCATGCACGATGAGAGAAGGAGGAAACTTACGGTGAAGGGGCTCGGAACCCCAGTACCGGCGGCTTTTGGGAGTGAGCAAGTGGGCTCCCGGTCGTCGATATCCCTCGACCGCAGTGTCTCGGTGGTGGACGACTTGGCCACCGTGGCATCTAATGCTATACGTGGTTTAGATTTGGAAAAAGAAGTGTTCAAGCGTACCACTCTACCAAGAACACCAGTAACAAAATCGAAGAAGGATGAATTGAAAGCAGATCGCTGGACGACAAAAACAGCAACAACACCGATTGCATATAATCAAAATTCAGAAGAACTTTGAGATCTCCGCCGATGCCAAACATCAAAAAAGATGAAACGGAGGGAAGGTCAATGAATACCAAATGTGAAGGACTATTTGAAAGTAGTAATCTGGTTAGAAATCATGGAGAGCAGAGCCCTATAGCAGAGGAATTACCCTTCACACAGCTTGGTGCAAAAATAGTGGAGCTGTTTGAGCTCATCAAGGACAAGCACAGCGTGTACCAAGCTATAAAAAATATGGTGAGAGCTATTAGAGTGCTCTACAACAAATCGCAGTAGGAGGAACGAAATTCCAAGAGCAAGTCGAAATCTGTTGCCCCAACGGTGTCACAGGCGACTCAAGTGACACCTAATCGTATTGCAATCAACCTGCCACCAAACAAGAGAGTGTGGGAAAGAGATGTGAATCCTCTGGGAAATCAGCAGGCGCTTAAGAAGAAAAAAGCCATACAAATAGCTCCGAGAAATGGAACTAAAGGCAGCGAAGAGAAAAAGCAGGTTACCCAAGTGCGAGCTCCAGCAATCGACTCAACAAAACCCAAGGGGAATGAAAACGGGTGGACCAAGATAGCTAAGAAAAAGGCGAAGAAAAAGGCAAAAGTGCGAATTTGCCCAAAAGCGATTGTAACCTCCAACAATGGAAGTTTGTCCCACGCAGAGATACTGAAAAAGGTCAAAGCTGACCCCAACCTAAAAGATCTAGGCGGAAATGTCATAGAAACCGTCACGGTAGCGTATGGGTTACAGATTCGATTGGTGGAGCGGCGATATGGGCATGCGGTCGACAAGCCACACAATGTACTGGGGGTCAGATATACAACGGCTTTATGTTGGCGAAAATAAACGGGGTATATGTGTACGGCTGTTACTCCCCACCAAGCCTGACACTGCCCGAATTCGAGGAAATGCTTGACAGTCTTGTTCTCGACGCAAGAGGTCGTAGTCCAAGGGTGATTGCTGGTGACTTCAATGCTTGGGCCCGTGAGTAGGATAGTAGAGAGACAAACGCAAGGGCCTGCAGTTGGATATCATTGTGGCCAACGAATGATATGTAAACACCTTTCAGAAAGGAGGGTCTGCCGCAATCGTAGACATAACTTTTGTCAGCCCCGCACTAGCACGTGGTATTTCTCCGTGCGTCAGCAAGCACTACATTCACAGCGATCACCAGGCAACCTTTTTTGGGCTATGACTGGAGTCACCAGAAGACCAGGCAGAAGACCATCATGCCTGAAACTGAGAAAGATGTCAGGCTGGTCCGCTAAAGCTCTAGATGGGCAGACCTTCTTAGAGGTGTGGTTAGACCAACCTAATAAAGCAGGCGCCTCTACGGAAGGAGCTGTCCATGTGGCCCAATGCATCGTCAAAGCGTGTGATGCGTCCATGCCAAGGAGGTGCTCATTCCCCAGTAGAAGACTAAACTTCTGGTGGAATGCTGAACTAGCCAGCGTTCGATCAGCCTGTCACCGAGCCAGAAGAATGGCTCAGAAAGCGGTAGGCCGAATCGACCAAGGGAAAAGAGCGGGCCTATAAGGAAGCGCGCAAAACTTTTAAGCTCGCCATCCAACGAAGTAAGAGGAAATGCTTTAAGGAGCTCCCGTTGGAAAGCGCCTATAGAATTGTGATGGGCGACTCAGAAGCCGATCATCTTCGTAGATCACGCGCTCTTCACCGTTGTTAAAAATTATCCAGGGGTTATTCCCTCACCAAGAGGAGGGCATAGTCAGCTTCCAGCGACCTCTGAACGACACGGCAATACCGCTAGTCACCAGTGACGAGCTGCTGGAAATCTACGCTAGGATAGGAGATAACAAAGCTACGGGTCTGGATGGCGTGCCGAATAGGGCCCTTAAGCTTGTCGTGAAATCCAGACCGGACATGTTCGCTGAGTTGTTCGAAGCGTGCATGTCCGAGGGGATATTTCCTGCATCATAGAAACGACAGAAGTTGGTGCTGTTGCCTAAGGCTGGCAAACCTCCAGGTGAGCCAACCTCCTCCAAGCCTATTTGTCTTTTGGACACTGTGGCAAAATGCTAGAGCGAGTAATCTATAATAGATTACTCCCGGGTGTTGAGAGCCAGGGAGGTCTCTCAGATCGGCAATATGGATTCCGTAAAGCTATATCAACCATTGATGCCATCAAAATGGTTGCTGGCTTTGCCGAAGATGCAATCCACGGAAGGGACAGTACTAGCAAATATTGCATAGTAGTGACCCTGGATGTGAGAAATGCATTCAATTCGGCCAATTGGAACCTAATATGAAGCTGTGACGAAGTTGGTATTCCCGCCTATCTTGCAACTATTGTCAATAGCTATTTACAAGATCGGAGGCTTTGGTATTACACTGGTGACGGACCCCAGGAGTAGTTATCTCTGCGGATGTCCCACAGGGCTCCGTAATTGGCCCACTGCTATGGCACATAAGGTACAATCACGTACTTAATCTTCCCCTTTCGCAGAAAGCCACGGTGGTGGGCTACGCCGATGGTTGTGGTCGCAAAGCATTTCGAAGATGCTGAGTTATACTCATGCGAAGCGATCGGTGCTATTAAGTGTTGGCTAGAGAGTTCTGGTCAGACACTTGCGGAGGAAAAAACAAAAACGGTCCTCATCACCAAGCGCCGTAAAAGAAATTTTCCCCGTATTCAAATTGGGAATCATATCATCACTTCTAAACCTGCCATCAAATACTTGGGAGTGATGATAGATAGGAAACTTAGCTATAAGCAACACGTGGAGTATGTTTGTGACAAATCATCCACTGCAAGTGTGGCCCTGGAAAGGATGATATCGAACGTGGGAGGGCCGCGGCATGCTTCCAGGTTGCTTATAGCTAGGGTAGTGAGTTCAATCCTGCTGTATGCAGCTCCAGTTTGGGGAAAGGCATTGCAGGTTACAATTAACTCTAACAAACTAAGTTCAGTCTACAGAAGAACAGCCCTAAGGGTGTGCTCGGCATTCAGGAGTGTCTCAGAGGATGCAGCAGCAGATGACGAATATGTATAATGCGAAGCCTATCTCTCCTGTATACCAGACGAAGAACACCGAAAGGGAGAGATCTCTAAATAGATGGCAAGAGCGTTGAGAACGCTCGGGAAAGGGTCGGTGGACACACATGCTCATCCCTGCCATCAAGGAGTGGTTGGAGTGATGATGAGATTAATTATAAACTTACCCAGTTCCTGACGGGGCATGGAGATATCGCCAGTATCTATTCAGGTTTAAACTAGATAGATACTAGGACCCAGAGCATGTGCTCTTCCACTGTCCAATGTTTGGGGAGGAAAGAAAGAACCTAGAGGAGACTCTAGGAGAGGTGCTCCTACCAGAGAATCTAGTGCGAAGAATGTTAGCATGTTAGGAAGACTAGGATGCGATCGACTCCATGGTCGTATCTATCCAGAACAAACTGCAAAAGGCAGAGGAGACTACAAAAGCGCAGTTACGTACGCCGCATAGAGACGAAAGAGGACCAAGCGAAAATGAGCTGACTCCGCCCCGTAATGTAATACCGTACGGTGTTTCCACATGGCTTGGGGGAGTCGGGGGTGGTTTTAATGGGTAAGAACCCACACCCTGGCGTGTCCAGGCCAGTGTCTTTTGAAGATTTCCACCTCCTCAAAAAAAGGACTGAATTTAGGTGTCTCTGTCAGGATTATCCAAGACACAGGAATCTTGAATTGTTTTTCTTCCAGCACTCCCTGACGTTCTTTGATATTCGATGTTCGTTCCTTCGAGGCAATTATTAAGGTTAAGATGTCTAGCATCAATTTTTTAGCGTTCTGTATAATCCGATAAGAAGGAGCCCCTGAATTCAAAGGATAAGTATAACAGAAAAGCTCTTAGAGAATCCAAGAATTACTAATTCATGGTCGAATGAAGCTATTAAACCGCCATTTGACTTCATAATGATGTGCATAAATCATAAAGTCACATCCCTTCCCAATTTAATAACAAATTCGAGTAAAATCCCGACAAAAGAAATCAGCATTTTTCATTAGCAGTCCTGAATGATAAATAATTTCCAGTGATTATCCTTGATTCAGAATTTTCGCAGTTGCAAATGTTTCGAGCCAAAAAGCGGCGAACAAAACCCGCCAAGTGAATATCTGGATCCCTCTAATTCTAACCCAAAAGGCCGAGCAATTTTGCGAGCTTGCAAACAAATTATTCACAAAATTAGCTTCCACAGGATCTGATTTTTTTCTTTCTCCTCCGTCTAGCCGCCACCAGGCTGAATAATGGATAAATAATTACAATTAGAAAACCATACTTTTTTCCACAACGCTTAGCCCGTATTACGTCCACACCATTACACCGAAACTTTGGACATCATTTTGCCAAAATGAATTTTGCGGGGGTCGTTTTTCCAACCGTTGTCCTTCCATCCCTTAAAGTCATTTCGGCTCTAATCCCTTCTCCACTTATACCTTTCGCTAAATTCTCCCTTATGTCCTCTAATCATTTCATTTCGCCTCCACTTGACTATTCCGGGCGACAGTCAATTGATGGGCATTCGCACTGATTCTAGTGGTGAGATATTACCATTGGAGATGGAGTTGAATTGATGTTACGAAACCAAGGACAAGCCAAAGGACAACTGGAACGGGAGGAAATTGTTCACATCGTTCGCAGACACGCATCTAAAGCATTGCTCGAATTGGCCGAGATGAAGGCGCAAGGCGATAGCGGTGGCGGCGAGATGAGAGGATGAATTGGACTCAGCGCCAGGGATTTGACCTGGAAGAGCACGCAAATCCGACAAAAGCTCCCCAGAGGACCATCTAATAGGCTAAATTGAAAGGATCGTACTATGGTATGGAGCCGAGCCAGTTAAGAATCCTTCGTCTCTTCTTCCAGGAATTGATGGAAGCCACATCACACAAATGTCGGAATGATTGCTTTCCCTTACTTTTTAGTTTTTTTATGTTATTTCTTTCCGTTCGTAGGCTCCACAAGGAGTTGCCGTATAACAGCCTCAGACAAATGGAATTCGTCTTGCCAAGGTTTTCCGCGCATTCAGATATCTGCGACCTATGAACCTATGATAAGACGAACTGCGCTCGAACTAGATAAATGACTCTCTATCAGCTATCACCCAAGGGACGAGCCCAGGACCGGGGTCGTGTATAACTCAAGACGGTCCTTTTAATTGCATCCTACGATATAAAAATTTCTCATCTAAAACTCGCTGAAATTGGCATCCCCCATGGTTTGCTTACATTTTCTTTTCCTTCTTTGGAAAACTTTGCTGGAATCGCACAAAAAAAGACTTCAATGCCTTGACTGCGTATTTCGTTTTTTCATCGCCACAATACTTCACTCTGCTGCGGACTGCCTACAGACAATGCGTCGAGAGTGCCACGGGAAGGGACCCAGGACGCTGGAAAGAGCGCCTCCTCGCTGTGGCGCCCCATCCATCCGTGTGTCGTCATCATCATTTCTTTTCTTGTCGGATGCTTTTAGAACTGCCTAAGATTCCTTTCCGTTTTCCGTTTTCCGTTTTCTAGGTTACAGCCAGGACCTTCCCGCCTGCCTTCAAATTCCACCGTCAATTTCCGGATACGATACGGGCATGTCTCCGCACAGATCGTCCTCTTCATCACTGCAGAATGAATGAGTGAAGAACATACGTCTCTGGAGTCTTCTTGACGAGATGAGAGGACTAGGATCAGGTCTAATTCGGTCGAGATAGTCAGTTCTCGACAATAAGGATGATTTTACCGTAGGAAATCAATGTTTCTATTGCCGAAACTTGTTAGAGCGATTTACGAAGTGAGTACCCTCTAATAGGAAATAGCTCGAGAGGTATTAAGGGGAATCCCCAGGTCACACGTTTTATTCGTTGCTCCCCTTCCGTTTTTTTTGCGTCCTTCGTTTCTTTCTCGTATGTGTGGGAGCGTCTGCATTTACGAATTTCTTGATCTTATAGCAAGGAAGTGTTAACGAGGGTTGATTTGAGTTATCTGAAGAGTTTGTTTCCTTTTGCTTTTTTGAACATTACGAAATCTCTCTCTCTCAATGGTAATTTATTTTATGGAATTCTATTAAGAGTTCGCACGGAATGTTGGCTGGTGGTGTTCCATGCCACTTGAAAGGGACGAAAAAAGGAGGAAATTTCATTGGATTTATTTTTCTTTTGTCATAGCTTCTAGTTAGGCTTATTTCACATGGGAGGTGAAAAGTAGATAATTGACTTATCTATGAAGTTCTAATGGATATAAATTAGTAGGAAATGTAGGAGGGAAGATTTTTGCTCTAGCGGATTAGCTTTGAGATGAGATAGAAATTGAACAACAACTTGGATTTATGGGAGCTAGTTGTCTGCTGAGATTAGAAATAGAATATTGGTCTAGCGGGTAGGAAGTGGATCTGAAGTTTTTGGGTTCATTCTTCGAGGTCTAATAATAACTTAGTTTTTGGTTGATATCGAGAGGAGTCAAGTTGGATGTAGCATATTGTAAGGTATGGTGGAAGTAGTGTTGACGAGAACAATTCTGTATACACCACACCTTCGCATTCCTGACTTTTTGTTTGGTCCTTGTTCCTTCAAAGCCCCAGGACTCCCATGGACAACTAGGTGATTATCAAGGAGAAGAAATCTTTGGCGAACACCCAACTTTCTCAGCTCCGTATAAAAGTCTGGAAGCGCTGGCTAAGGCGGATTACAAAGCGGGGTTCAGAGTCAGGAATCCAAAGGTGGAAGTGTTCTTCTCCGCAAAACCGCATGAAGATCTGGATCCAGGCGACGCGGCCAACGGGCTGTTGGAGGAGGTCAATACCGACGGTCCGACGGGGAGTAACGAACCGCCTACGCAAACGGATCATCCTAAGGGTAGCACCAATAAATCTGCAACCCTCGAAGTACACCTCAACTAATCTGGTCGTCTTCCCCCAAGAGGAAGACTTTGACGTCTCACTTATATAGGAGCGCCGGATCGAAGGAAGGCTGAACCAACAAAGAACTTAAAAGGAAATATTACGATCTATTCCTTAGTATAGTGGTGGTCAAAGGGTAGTATAGGTCCCGGGGCGAAACGTGGTTTGGTACCCACGATGGAGCATAAAACCTGGGAAATGCCTGCTGAACCAACACCAACAGCTCTACTACCAAACCCTATCTCCACCTCCACGTGGTGACCGCTGCGAGCTCTTTCTTGACGAAAAGCTGCAGACGGAGAAGGATGAAGGCGAGTCTCCCGCGCCTAAAAACGGGACAAATTGTACCAACTGGTCCTCCAGGTTGGGGGTTGGGTAGGGCTGACAACCCTACACGGAAAACAACTTGTTACGAAGCCACAACAGGAGCCTCGGATAGGACGGATTTTAAAACGACGGACCCGGCAACGAAAAAGGAACAACGATTTGCGCATTTTCTCATGGAACGTGCGCTCCCTGTACAGAGATGAAGCTGATTAGCAGCTAGCCGATACCCTGTCCCAATATAGGGCTGATGTAACAGCGTTGCAAGAGATGCGATGGACAGGGACCGGTTTCCTGGAGAAGAGCCACTACACCATATATTATAGCGGCCATCCAGTAAACCATGTGCTCGGAGTAGGTTTCTTAGTCAGCCAAAAAATGAAACCTGCTGTTATCGGCTTTGAAAGTATAAGCGAACGGCTATGCACTCTGCGCTTGCGAGGCAAGTTTAGAAATATAAGCCTCATCAACGTTCACGCCCCTACAGAGGAGACTGCAGAGTCGGAGAAGGATACCTTCTACGAGGCAGTAGAAAGAACCCTCGAAGCCTGTCCCAGATATGATATCAAAATCATACTTGGGGATTTTAACAGCCAAGTAGAGAAGGAGCCCGTATTCAGGCGATACGTTGGCTCCCATAGCTTACACGAAAAAACAAATGATAACGGACTGCGGACTATTCAATTAGCAGGGTCACACCAAATGGTTGTTGGAAGTACCTGCTTCGCGCGGAAAGCGGTCCACAAACATACGTGGGCCTCTCCAGACGGGACCACTTTCAACCAAATTGACCACGTGTTGATCGAACGCCGCCACCTCTCAGCCTTGATGAATGTCAGAACATATAGGGGGGCCAATATAGACTCGGATCACTATCTCGTTGGCATGGTGCTCCGAGCTCGAATAACAATACCACCTAGAATCCCCTCTGACAATCAGGTGAGAGTGAACACTGAAGCCATCCACAACACAACCCTCCGCGACACCTATAAGAGGGAAATGGATGCCGCAATAACCGCAGTCAACAGAGGACCTGGAGATGAAGCATCAACTAATGACCTTCACAACCACCTGAAGAACGTTATCATGGATACGGCCACAAATATACTTGGCCCCAGCCGCAAAAGGAGTCGGAACGGCTGGTTTGACGATGAATGTAAGCTAGCAACGGAACGGAAGAATGCCGCATACCGAGTAATGTTGCATTCTCAAAGAACGCGGGCACGCGCAGAGACTTATCACGAACTCCGTCGAGCGGAGAAGCGACTTCACAGACGGAAAAAGGAAGCCTGGGAGAACCAACAAGTCTGTGAACTAGAAAAGTACAGGGAGCAACCGCACCAGGCGCGGAAGTTTTACCAACAAGTCAGCAGGATGAAGCCTTATACACCTCGATGCTCATCCTGCCGAGACAAAGAGGGAAATCTGATTTCCGACAGAATGGGCATATTAGAGCGATGGGTTGAGTACTTTGATGAGCTACTGAACAACCAGAACATCGGCGAGTTGGAGGTCCCGCCAACTGAAAACGACGGACAAATACTGCCACCACCAAGTTTAGGAGAAACAGTCCGTGCAATTCATCGGCTAAAAAATCATAAGTCGCCAGGAGCCGATGCAATTACAGCCGAATTGGTTAAATATGGAGGCGACCAGTTACACCAAGTGGTTCATCAACTTGTGCTCAAGGTATGGGACAGCGAATCAATGCCTGACGATTGGCAACGAGCCAAAATATCTGTCTCATACATAAAAAGGGAGATATCACACAGTGCAGCAGCGGATAGCCCCATACGCCCAGAACATCATTGGCCCATACCAAAGAGGCTTCACTCCAGGCAAATCAGCAACAGATCAGATTTTCTCTCTGCGGCAGGCGATGGAAAAACTGTTGGAATATGGACAACAGTTGCACCATCTGTTCATCGACTTTAAAGCCGCCTATGATAGCATAGCCAGGGTAAAACTGTACACGGCCGTGGGAGAATTCGGTATCCCGACGAAATTAATAAGACTGACTAGGCTGACCCTGACCAATATGCGAGGCCAGATAAAAGCAGCAGGATCACTCTCAAGACCATTCGACATCAACAACGGTCTACGACAAGGGGATGCGCTATCATGCGTCCTCTTTAACCTGGCCCTCGAGAAAGTGATCCGTGATGCCGAGGTAAATGCAAGAGATACGATCCTCTTCAAGTCCACCCAACTACTGGCCTATACTGACGATATCGACATCATGGGAAGAACGACCCGAGATGTACAAACTGCCTTCATCCAGATCGAGCAGGCGGCGCGAGATCTTGGACTGCACATCAATGAAGGCAAGACAAAATATATGGTGGCAACGTCAGCACCGAAGACGAATCAACCAGCAACATCAAAACGCACTGGTCAAACACAAACACGAAGAAGAATAAGGATAGGAGAATACAACTTTGAGACCGTTGACAATTTCTCCTATCTAGGGTCAAAAATCACAACCGATAACAACTACGATGATGAAATCCGCGCACGGTTGTTGTCAGCCAACAGAGCCTATTTCAGTTTACAAAGACTGTTCCGCTCGAAACGTCTCACCATAGGTTCAAAGCTCTTACTGTACAAGACTATGATCTTGCCAGTCCTCATGTATTCCTCGGAAACTTGGGTTCTTAGCAAGAAAAATTGCGAACTCTTGGCCGCGTTCGAGAGAAGAATCCTCCGAAGAATTTTTGGCCCCCTACATGAGGATGGACGATTCCGTAGCCTATACAATGACGAAATCTATGAGCGATACCATGACCGTCCGGTTGTGGATAAAATCCGGCTCAATAGGTTACGGTGGGCGGGTGACTTAATCCGTATGGATGAGGATGATCCCGCCCGGAAAGTCTATAAGGGCAATATCTATGGTAGAAAAAGAAAACGAGGCACACCCTGCCTAAGATGGAGCGATGGCGTGGGTCAGGACGCCAGACAGCTTTTAGGGATGTCGAATTGGTGGACCTCGGCTCAAAACCGGGATGTCTGGAGTTCCTTATTAAGGCAGGCCTAGACCGGATACCGGTTGTTGCGCCGTTGATGATGATGATGATGATTGATCAAGTTTGACCTATTATTTAACCGAGAAAAATATAAACAAATTTTTGTTGACGACGTATATTCATTAGCGCATGGAAAATGCAGCAAAAATATATGCTGTAGCCACGAATACTAGCAGCCATATAAGGACTATCTAAAGAAGTACCAGTTGTCCATCAAGACTGTCAAGAGGTGGTCATGGTTGGATTATTGTCAGAACATCGAAAGCGCCAGCGAATCTGCGGGACTCAGTAAGAAGTAGTTAGTTAGTTAGTAGTTAGTTATTGGAATATTATCTCTTTGGAATATGTATTATACCATACTCTTGGAGACGCGCGCACGTGGTTTTCATACGGAAAATGGGCAGGCGCCACCATGAGTCCACGAAGGATTTTCGACCAATGAGTTTAATCTCTTTCGTGTTGAAGAATCTACAGTACTCCGGGATATCTATTTAAGGACGATTAAGGAGTGAACGCCATTATTTAAGTCTGAGCACACCTATCTCACAGGCAAATCCACAGGAACCGCTCTCCATGGGTAATGAACACGGTTGAGTGGTCACTACGGTGCAAAGCATTATGATCTAGCCGCCTTCGTATATCAAAGAGCATTCAGTTAGTACCAACGTCATCAATGAAGCCAATGAATGAACTCGGATAATCCACTGTGATTTGGGAGGTGGCTAATTGCCAAGAGCTGCAAGCGGATGTACGCCGCGAAGTGGTGCCATCTCTCCGGTGCTCTGATTGATAGTGATGGGCGAAATTTTAGGCATATTGGTCAAGAAGGAAAATGTGGCCGCGTAAACCGATGACTTAGTGATATTGATGTCAGGGATGTTTCACTCCGGTAAGAGTGAAATAATGAAGAAGCATTGGGAGAACTTACTTTCCATCGAAGTCGAAGGGAAATAACCAAAAGGCCGGCTGAAATAAAGGTGGCTTGATAGAATGGATAATAATTTGAGAGGCTCGTGATTCGAACCAAATCAAGCCTTGAACCGAGCCAAATGGTGCAACCGATCATGTCGAGCCAACCCCGAATCTGGACGGGACAAGAGCTGGAGAAGAAGAAGATAGTTGATAGTGAAAGTAGTGGTCCATCGACCAGCACGCACTTTGGAAACCCTACTTTGGAGTTATCGTCGCACACGGCAACTACTATATTAATTTAATTTTTAATTACGTTTTAAAAACTTCTTTGTAGATCCTGAAAAAAAGGAAGAGGGCAGAATGATTGACAACCGCCACCCAGAAAGCTTCCCGACTCTGCATTTGGGCGACGCGCTTACGATACACCTCTTTGGCAAGAGCATTAGCCTCTACCTTCGCTCCTGCTAGATGCAGAATGCGCATCTCGCTTTAAGGCCGAAATTCCAACTGCAGCCTGGTCCGCTTGAATAAGCGACTGTCTAAGGTTCGGCGCCACCACTCCCAAAGTGCTCTACAGCGAGGCAATATCCGTTGCAAGATTTTCGACAAATCACTCGATGTTAATCTTCGTGATGTTCCACTCCAAGAAGACCGGCCTGATGTACCCCGAGAGATAACATCAACCATTTGAGTTTTTACTTTGGGTGCAAGCAGTACAGACGTACTCTGAAGTGTTTAAAGTTTTCAAGGTTTTAGACGAATTTCTTTTTTAACTTTATAAATTTTATAACTAGTATTGGTTTTGCTAATATACCTAATTAGTTTTGTGCTCAAATATTAAAGTTGTCTGAAAGTGGCAGAAAGCGAACAAGGGGAATGAATCCCCGGATGATAATCTTCGAAGTAAACTGAGAGTTCTGCGAAGACCACCACCATTACCATCTGAAATGGCAGGCGCATCCAACCGGTTTAGCATTTTACAAGTAGATGGAAATGAAATGGCAGTGGATAGCGATACAGTTAATGTGGTCACCGCCACTCAAAAGAAGGTAAAAATTCCATCTATTGTCTTTCCGAAACTACAGAAAGCTGAAATTGACGAGGCGATGGATAAACTCAATGTTACTGTATACTATGTCAAGTATTCAGGCATCGGACGGAAACTTTTCACTGACACTATCGAAGACTATGACCGAGTTATTAACCACTTCAAAGTAAATAAAACTGAATTCTTTACTTATTGTCGACCAGACAAAAGGCCGATCAAAATTTTGTTATCGGGCCTGCACAGCATGGATAATAACAAACTGGCTGAGCTGCTTAAAACCGAATATGGCATTACCTGTCTAGATGTAAAAAAGTTTGAACCATCGAAATCCCGCTACACCGAGCAAACGTTTTACATTTTATATTTTGAAAAAGGTACGATCAAGCTAGCGGATCTCCGTCGAATAAAATCAATTCAGCGTACAATTATCACTTGGAGTTATTATAGTAATGCGCAAAGTGGCCCCACTCAATGTCACAACTGCCAGCTGTACGGCCACGGTAGCTCTAACTGTAATCTGCCTACTAAATGCCAAATTTGCAGCATTTCGCACAAAACAACTGATTGCCAGTATGCAAAACTCCAACCTGATCTAATTAGATCATTTCTAAAGTGTGGTAACTGTAATCTTCAGCATTTAGCAAGTGATCCTACTTGCCCAAAGCGTCAAGAGTATTTAAATGCTGTCAGGGGAGCCGCATCTAGACGAAATCATTCAAGTTACCGTCAGCCGACCAAAACCGCAGCCGTCAATCATTTCAACAATGAAAGCTTTCCTCCTTTAAAGTTACATGGTAATTCGAATTTGCAGCAGAGTGCTTCGAAGTCGAACTTTGAACCCTCACGAACATCGTTTAGTCATGCAGTCAGGAACGGACTGCCTACGACCAATAGTAGAAATACAATTAATAATGCGAGTAACCTGTTTTCTCCAGAGCAAATGATAGAACTGTCAGCCGAGCTTATCACAAATCTTTCAGACTGCAAGTCTAGAACAGACCAATTTAATGTCATTGTAAACTTAGCTGTCAAGTTCTTTTACGGTCCATAAACTTAAAGTAGTTCTATGGAACGCACAAAGCGTTAAAAATAAGTCCGATGAGCTTTTTGCAATAAGTGATCATATTGATATTTTGTTATGAACAGAAACTTGGCTTAAGAGTAAAGATAATTTCTTTCATCCTAGTTTTAAGACTTATAGGAATGATAGGCAAGATGTAGTAGGCGGCGGGGTTGCCATAAGTTTAAGAAATAACATCAAGCATAAAATACTACCCGCGTTCAAAACTGAAATTCTTGAGACTATTGCTTTAAGACTAGAGGAGTTGGATTTGAATATTGTCGTTGCTTACTTTCCAGGCACGAAGCTTAATGTGCAGAAACTAAAAGCGTTTGAAAACGACCTTAAATTACTGATTAGTAAAAATGAAAAATTACTCCTTTGTGGTGATTTAAATGCACGACACCGTCATTGGAACTGTGTAAAAGCGAACAAGGCTGGCAAAATACTTTTTGATCTTGTTTGTGAAAGAAACCTTTTTATTCACACTCCCACAAGACCCACCTTTTTGAACCCTAGGGGATACGACTCTACATTAGATCTTGTAATTTCAAACGGCCGAATCAGCATCGACCAACCTGTAACAGGGGACAAACTATCTTCGCCTCATTTACCAGTAGCCTTTCAACTAACTTCTGAGACTTCACTATCAAATTCAGACGAATCAGTGGATAGAATTAGAATAAACTGGTTGAAATTTAAGAAATACTTGAATGATATTATACAGCTTAAAAATTTAAATTTAGCAAAAATCAGCTCTACCAACCAAATTGACTCCCTAATTAGTACCTTTTATTGCCATATTAATAGTGCCATAAAATTCGCATCCTATCCTGAGCAAGCCGATTTATTTCCAAACCAAGTCATTGATGAGGGAACCAAATTCCTAATTTCTTCAAGAAACTACCTACGGCGTCAATGGCAGAAAACTCGAAGCAGAAGCACAAAAACCGTGGTTAATAAGCTTACTAAAGCCATTCAAAGTCGAATCTTCGGTGCTAAAAACAAGCGATGGGGTATAATGCTTCAAGAAATTCCTAAAAGCGGTGATAAATTATGGAAATTAAATAAATTATTAAAGAAGAAGAAAATTATTCCGCCCATGCGGAACGCCGGTGATATTATTTACGATGATGAGTCTAAAGCGGAACTTCTAGCAAATCAGTTCCAAAAAGCCCATTTAGCGTCAGAACACTTAGGATCGGTTTTGCTCAACAAAACCGTTCAGGAGAGGGTGGAAAAACTGCGTACTTCACTCTGTGATTTCGATGCTCGTGAACTTTGTTCCCCTAGAGAAATCAAGGCAATCATAAAGCACTTAAAGCTAAAAAAGGCTCCAGGTCCAGATCGGGTAACGAACTCAATGGTTAAGAACTTTCCTAGAAAGGCGATTGTATACTATAATTTCATCGTGAACAGCTGCTTAAAGCTCTCTTATTTTCCAAAAGTTTGGAAGGAGGCTACGGTAGTACCCATTGTTAAACCAGGTAAAGACCCAAAACTGGCTGACAGTTACAGGCCTGTTAGTTTAATTTCTAGTCTCAGCAAAATTTTTGAGAGAGTTATTCTAGCTCGTGTTAATAAGATTCTAAATCAAACGAATTTATTACCTGACTTTCAGTTTGGCTTCAGACCTAAACATTCAACTTCACTTCAGGTGTTTCGGGTGACCAGCGAAATCCAAAAAATTTTCAAAGATAAAGAGTCCTTAGGACTTCTTACTTTAGATATTCACAAAGCGTTCGACTCTGTTTGGCACTATGGCTTGGTATACAAGCTATTACTGTTCAGGTTTCCAATATATCTGGTCAAGCTTTTACTATCATTTTTAACTGGAAGAAGGTTTACAGTAAAAGTAGGTAGCAAACAATCCTCAGATCGATCGATTCTAGCGGGGGTTCCTCAAGGTTCTCCACTAAGCCCTACACTGTTTAATATCTACACCTCGGACATTCCAACTGCCCCAGGGTGTAAACTAGCTGCATTTGCCGATGATGTTGGCATTATTTCTTCCTCTAACGATCCT
Organism: Hermetia illucens; assembly: GCF_905115235.1. Lineage (NCBI taxonomy): Eukaryota > Metazoa > Arthropoda > Insecta > Diptera > Stratiomyidae > Hermetia > Hermetia illucens. The sequence goes on along the minus strand of NC_051851.1, from coordinate 17,913,910 downwards.
TCAACAATTATGTCATCTCTTGAGAACCAGCTGGATTCTCTGCATCAATTTTATTTTAGGTGGAAGATTAAAGTGAACCCTTCTAAAACACAAGCTGTGTTCTTTACGAAAAAGAGATGCAAAGCTAAGCTGCCAAGCAGAGACATAAATTTTCTTGGGGAGAGTATTAAGTGGTGTAATAGCTTAACATATTTAGGAGTCGTCTTGGATAAAAAACTTACATTTAAAGATCATACTGATTCAATTTGTTCGAAGATATCTAAATCATTTTGCTCGTTTTACTCGCTGCTACACAGAAATTCTAAACTATCGGTAGACAATAAATTGATTATGTTTAGAATGGTTATCCAACCAATTATCATATTTCATACTGTGCTCCGGTTTGGTCTCAATGTGCAAGAACACATAAACTTAAAGTTCAGCGTGCGCAAAATAAAATCCTCAAAGTAATTTTAAACAAAGCGTTTGACTTTTCAACTGAAAAACTGCACAATGAGGCAAAAGTCAAATATGTTGAAGATTTATGCTTATCGAACTCCGTCAGATTTATGAACAACTGTAGAACTGTTGGCAACCCTCTAATAAATATCCTATGCTCGTCATAAATTCTAGGTTAAGGTAGTTCAAGTTAAGTTAAGTAGGTTAAGTAGATCTAGTAATTTTGATCAAGGTTTTTTGCACTTTTCCTTGGGTAATTCATACCATAGAACGAATTTATTTATTTGCGATGCAAATTTTAATTTTGTAGAGTAAAGATGAGTCTGGTATCTACAGCCATAAGTTCTGCTATTGTATAGAAGGTTAAGATCATGAATAAAGCCGAACCGAACCGAACCGAACCGAACATCAACCATTTACAAGATGATGTAATGATGGTCGTCTTCAGAACTCGCGCCCTTCCACCAACGACACTAGTGATTCCGGCAGAAGGATTACGTCGGGGATTCTGACTTTGCAGCCTGGGTAACAATGATCCCCCTTTTTACTACCATTTTGACCATTTTGAGGATCCGTTTCCCTCTAGAGTCTGGGTAAGACATACGCCATTCAAGTATCCTACCATCGAAGTCACCCCAACCAGGGCTTAATTATTGCGAATCTGGCTGCTCTTCTTTGAAGTTTGGCGGATTTCTATTGTCACAAATTAAATTTTCAAGGAGTTCTTTAAAATGTTGGCTGTTTTACTATAAATTTTAATGCAACGGAGGATCAGAAATTTTCACTTAGATTCGCATTACTAACAGATCCGCTCCTACTACGAAATAACTGGCGGGGGGCGGTTACAACATCTTACCATCCTTTGTTGCACCAGAGATTTGTCGAGCCTTTTCCGCAAGTCGCGCACGTGACTGTGCAGAGTGTCGCAGACCAGTACCACTTTATAAATTGCGGCGACACAATCCCGGCCATCATTAGGGAGCGTGTTCGACTTGACGTCACGCCGAAACTGGTGACCGAGAGTCGATGGGAGCAGAGGCGGCGGCATCAACAACACCACGCCGCACTGCAGGCGACAGTTTCAGTATTCGCCGCAGCACTCTTCTCCACCGTCCAGCTGAGGTTTCCGCTGAGGTTCGGGATGAATTCCAAAGAGCGTGTATAGAATTCTCGGAAATGGATCCTTTGCATAGACCAGGTATTCCCAGGATCTGTGTATCTCCAGCAACTCCGGGAATTCTACCTCCAATCAATGATGAGATTGTATCTCAACTGTGTGCTGATATGTCGCTGCTGCAACTTGTGTTTTGTGGTGCAGTTGCGGCTGTCAAATTGCACGGTCAGAAGATTCGTTTTCGTGTTATTGGTTTGAGTGACCAAAGAGATCCACCATGAAAAATTCGTCTGGAACGTCGGCGGGACTGACGAAGGCAGGACATTGCTAGACTGATTCAGATCAGCACTGGCAATGCCAGCAGACGGGTGAGAAATAAAGTGCAGAGGGTTTACAGAAACTATGTCATCTCCAATGAGACACCCGTAGTTGAAGTTCTGGACACGCTAAAGCAGAAACTTTCTGTAATATGCAGTCGGTTACGACGGTATGACGAAACTCATTCTAGACGTGTCCAGAATGCAACATATGCAAGGAACCAGCGGAGCCTTTTCAGATCTCTCAATGAATCCGCGTCCAGATAGTGCAATTTTCCGTGCCGAATGCGAAATGATACTAGGGTGGACTTTGTGGCCCAGCATACTGAGAATGCTGAGTGGATCACCGCCGAAAGCATCCGCCATGCCAATACGCCTGGCATGAATTTTACGGATGTTACCGAAAAGGAAGTTCGACGAGCCATAAACAGCTCGAAGACTGGAGAGGCCCAGGTCTGGATCAGGTGCAGAACTTCTGGTACCAAAAGCTCACCAGTATACATGATCGGTTGGCACATACCATAAATCAGGTCATTAGTCGACCGGAAGAATTTCCATCTTACCTCAATGCGGGGATTACCTGCCTTATTCCTAAGAAGGACACTGTGCAGGACCCTGCACATACAAGACCGATTACTTGCTTTCCAACTCTCTACAAATTCATAACGTCAATTATTAGTGGAAGAGTCAATGCGCACCTCGAGAACAACAGCACTCTGTCCGAGGAGCAGAAGGGCTGCCGAGTTGGGTCAAGGGGTTGCAAAGGGCAACTCATTGTCGATTCGGTAGTTGTAAGACAAGCAACTAGAGGCCAAAGAAACTTCTTTAGATGCTATATCGATTATGCCAAGGCTTTCGATAGCATCCCGCATACCTGGCTAATCGATGTCCTACATCTGTATCGCATTGATCCGATACTAATAAAGCTTTTGGCGACAGTCATGGAAGGGTGGCATACCACCTTATCAGTGCGTACATCTGAGGGTGCTAATACCTCAGAGCTAATCCGTATACGGAGCAACAGCATCCAGGGGGATTCGTTGAGTCCCCTTTGGTTTTGTATGGCACTGAACTCCCTTTAATGGCTACTGAATGATGCTAAAGGGGATGGTTTTGCTATTAAATATGGCCTACGTGCTAAGTGCGAACTGACCCACTTGATGTACTTAGATGACATCAAGTTGTATGGTAGTACTGGTGACCATCTTAGAAGTCTGTTGCTAATAGTAGACATGTACGGCCGTGATATTAGGATGGAGTTTGGATTAGACAAGTGTCGAATCCAAGCCATCCGTAAAGGTCATCTCAAGCCGCATGCGGGACAAAGCGTTGGTGACCTCCACTATCGAAGCTATGACCGAGACAGACTTCTACAAGTACCTAGAAATTCTGCAAGGAACCAATGCTCGAGTTGGTGGTGTGAAGGATGCTCTGCTTTCCGAATTCCTGCGACGTGTAAAGCTGGTACTGAATCCCATCTTTCGGGCAAGAACAAAATAAGTGCGCTGAATGTATTCCCTATCGCTACAATGGCTTATGCATTCACAATATTGCCGTGGACGAAGACCGATTTGGAAAACGTCCAGCGGCGGATATGGAGAACTATGTCCAAATTCCGAATGTATCATCCATAATCTGCCGTCGAGCGGATGAACCTGCCAGGGGGGCGTGGTTTTCTTGGAGGCACAACATCATCGCGCTGCGCGCTTGTTTTTATAGCAAAGGCGGACTGTAGACTGACTCCGCTTAACTTGAAGGATCGATCTTTCAATCCTCTGAGTGGGATGAAGTGGGACTAGAAACGGGTCGATGAATGGAAGTTGAAGGTAATGCACGGTAAACACGTGAATTGTCTTTGCCAGCCATTTGTCGAATTGCATTTCGAGAGTAGATGGCTGTGTACTAGTGAGCTCTTTGCTGAGACGGAGGGGTTCATGTGTGCCATTCGGGAGGGCGTGGTCGCCACCCGAGTTTATAAAAAGCTCATCATGAAAGAACGGATGGAGAACGACTAGTGCAAAATGTGTGGTTCGGCGGTACATACTTTAGACCATCTCATTTCTGACTTCACTCCTATGGCACCGTTGCAATGGATCACCAGGGATAATGCTGCATGTAACGTGATGCATCAAAACCTTCCCTACAAGCGTGGGCTGGCCACGGGAGCATGTCCAGTTTACCGGTTGCTATCCCTCATAATAGCAACATCGAACAGAAATACGTAGAGAAGAAGGTGAACTATGCGCCATTGGCTCGAGAAATCAAAGCGGGTGGTTGTAGTTCCCATAATATTGTCAACTACAGGTGTTGTACCTAAATCCCTCACGGCTTCACTTGATATCCTGGGACTCTCACACAGTCCACTTCAAACCATGCAGAAGTACACCATTCTGCATACGTGCCCGATGTTGCGGGGAGTTCTCGACGGATTCTCCCATTGATCTACCACCGGCCACCACCACCAGCGCCCCTTTAGCTTTTAAATAGGTAGGTTTGTCCGAACCTAAATGCTTGGCACTTACTGCTAGTATTAAGTAAAATTCGGCATCTGCCGAGATTGTGACAACTCGGAAAATAAAGTTCATATTGACAGAACCCTGAATGGCATTCACTCCGATGGAAGAACTACTTCAAAAAACCTAATTTGTTAACAGCGATCGCGGAAAAAGGCTGGAGACATAAATGGAAGTGGCTTGATATCTGCTAGTAGGATCGGACCACTGCAGCCTGGAAGCTGAGAACCCGACAATGCTCTTAGCGGGAATCTAAATATAGATTGAGAGAAGTGATTATAGGAGCAAATTCTCATGAAGTAACTACCCTTAACAGCTGCTGCACAAAATGACTTCCAGTGACTGAACCGCACTCGAAAAATATGTGGAAAACGGAAGATTTGCACTGGGACATTCTCTACAAAGTAATAGTTTAAAGTGGTCCGGCTGGAAGCGTATAGATTGCCACCGGCAGTTTTGGCACATGTCAATAGCAGAGATAGAGTTTCTCTCAGATTCGACCCCATGGTTGAAGAATTTCAGCAATTTTGTTTACAAATTTTCTGAATAACTTCGTCTGAACTAGCCTAACTAGAATTTTTCTTCCATAGTAATAACTTCGTCGCCCATACAAGTACATAGAATGTAACTCAAACTTCTTCCCCGCTGTTGTCGTCTAAATTGATTTCATTCCGTGGAAAACTTTCCCAAGACAAAGCAGAAAAAAAAGGAACAGGCCCAAGAAAAACAAAAACTTGGCCTTGCGTGTCCTGCTCTCTCCAGCAATAACACGATGGAAAGCTTAATCCCATTATACCAATAAAAGTTAGCTGGAATACAAAACAATACAAAAATGTTACATTGTATTCGTTACACGAAACTTGTTCTAATTCTTGTTAATCTCGTCATGGAAGAAGGAAAAAAAATAGCAAACATGGGAGTCGTAAGAGTTGGGAGCCATAATGTAGTGGAGATTCGCCTTATTGTCTGTCGGAGCCAGCGTGTGGTGTAGTTTTCATGAATGTCCTTTGGCCAAAGAAAAGTGTCAACCATAATCAACATTTCTATCCTATGCGTGCCCAACATATTTTATGAGGTTTATTTAGGCAGCTTAATGAAGGAGGGGATGGGATTGTTAGAAAGGTCTCGCCCGGTTAGCATTGCGGCTGGCACTTTTCCCAATGTACTTGTCTTTATTAGAGTGAATTATGAATTGAGTTATTTTGTGTTGTTACAACTAATCGCTCCGGCTATTCAGGTGTGCAATGAATAAAACCTCTTAGGGGTGAATATTGCTTTCTGGAAAGTATTAGCCTGTCATGGTCTTACAAGGGATATATTGTGCATGTGTGAAAAAGGATTTTTGTCACCCCCTAAAATTGAAAGATAACATACACCTTTAAGAAGGAATATATTTCACGTAGCACTACGTTAGTCTCCAAAAGGACCGATTCAGATGGAAATTCATTTATTTACGGGGGGTGGATTGTGGTGGCCCCAGCATAACGTAATAGATATCCGTGGTGGGCTACTCGCCCGCGGCCAACTGGCGGACGTCAAAACGTACGCCGGATTTGCGTTTCCTTCTATTGCCGCCTGCCTCCAGGAAGAAAGGCGGTCAGCCTAAGGTGACCGTTTTGGGCTTGCCACCGACGTTTAAACTGAACGCTCGAGCACCTTATAAGGACATTCGTACGGTTGCTGTAGCGGCCTCCGAGTGACATCAGTTTTCTCCAGAAGATGAGCGCAGACTTCAAGTTACCCGAGATGGCAGAGGCGGTTTCAATCTGAGAACGACCTCCCTTAGCAGGTGCAACAATCCGGTCTCCCCAAGCCCGTCTCTCTGGTCAAGGACCAGGTCATCGGGTAATCGTAGATTCTTCCCGTCAAACAGATCAACAAGACCAGGACGGCTGCCTTGAACGTCCGATAACAATGGCCTGGCATCCCATTGGAAGGCGGATGGTATGCGCCTGTCCGCTGTGTTTAAAACCAAGGAGCTTTCCAGACTCTGAGAAAAGAGTGTATGCGAATTGCGTTCCCTGGTCTGTGATGATTACGGCGGGAACACCAAAGCTCGGAAATCACTCTCGACAGATGATCTCAGCACATGAATGTACTATACTGTCCTTCCATTCCAGCAGTATTCCAGCAGAGGTATACAAACTGGTATTCCTACACCGTTCAGACCTACTGCTCGGCGCATTCAACGCTTGCCTGAAGGAAGGCATTTTCCCTGCTCGTTGGAAAGTTGCGAGGCTTGCGCTGATCCCTAAAGGGAAAGGCGACCCCGAATTGTCGTCTTCATACCGCCCACTATGTATGCTTGACACTGCTGGGAAAGTACTCGAAAGTTCATCAGAAGTAGACTCGCTGAAGCGATATGCGCTGCCGGAGATTTATCTCCCCGTCAGTTTGGTTTTAGGGCAGGGAGATCGACAATTGATGCTGTCATGCAGGTCGTGGACGCCGTTCGACGAGCAGAGGCACCTAGCCGCCGAACTCGACGGGTGGTGCTCCTCGTAACGCTTGATATCAGAAACGCCTTCAATTCCGTAAGATGGAAAGCCATTCTAGGCACACTAGACAATACCTTCAACGTGCCGAACTATCTCTTACGGATTTTGAGGGACTATCTGAGGAACCACTCCCTGCTCTATGAAACACTAGAGGGTCAAAGGTGGATGGAGGTCACGTCGGGGGTAGCACAGGGATCCATCCTAGGGCCGGACCTCTGGAACGCTACCTATGACAGTCTGCTTAAACTCGACATACCAAAGGAGTCGCGCCTGGTCGGCTACGCAGATGATGTCGCAGCGCTTGTTGCTGGACGCACTGTCGAACAGGCGCAAAGCAGACTCGGCATATTGATGCGACGGGTAAGCGGATGGATGACTACTCATAGTTTCAACCTTGCACTGGAAAAAACCGAAGTAGTTATCCTGACTAAAAAGAGAATTCCGACCCTGCGTCCCATATCTTACGGCGAGTCGATCATCGAGTCAAAATCAGCGGTAAAATACCTCGGGTTGACTCTTGACTCAAAGATGAGCTTTTCTGAGCAAATCCAAGCAGCAGCGAACCAGGCTGCGGCTGGAGTTTCGGCGTTAGCTTGGCTAATGGCAAACATTGGGGATCCTACGTCTAGTAGGCGACGTCTTCTGATGAGCTCAACGCAGTCTGTCCTACGGTGCAGAGGTATGGGCTGGCGTTCTTAAAAAGGAGGTATGTCGTAAACGCCTCGCGCAAGTACAGGGACGGGTGGCGTCTGCGTACCGCACTGTCTCTGAACCGGCCGTGATGGTGATCGCGGGAGTTATCCCCGTTGCCCTTCTTGCTAGGGAGCGTCAGGCAATATACAAACGCAAGGGAGATGAGCCAAGGGAGGTGGTTGCTCGCGAAGAATGGCAACACACTCTAGACGAGTGGCAGCTCTCTTGGCAAAAAGAAACTAGAGGCAGATGGACTGCGCGGCTCATTCCCAACTTAGGTGTGTGGCTGAATCAGAAGCATGGTGAGACTGACTATTACTTACGCAATTTTTAAGTGGACATGGAGGTTTTCAGTTTTACCTGCACAAGATTGGAAAGGCGCGTTCTCCGGATTGTGTGTTTTGCAATGGAGTTGTGGACGACTCCCACCACACTTTTTTTTTCTTGTGGAAGGTGAGATGGGATTCGTCAGCAGCTCTATTTAAACACAGGGGATCTCTCTCCAGACAACATTGCCGAAGAGATGCTGAGGACTGCTGACAGGTGGAACCGTGTTGCCCATTACTTTCGGGCCTTTCTCGTTGCTAAGAAAATAGAACTCGACCGGTGGAGGAGCCGCATGGCAGGGGGCTCCTTGAACTGACAGTTCCGTTCTTCTTCTCCCCTCTCGTTGGTGAAAGGAATTCCCAGATTTGAAGGCTCCGCAAGACGGGAGATTTCGGGGACTAGCCCGAAGTAATGTGACAAAAGGTTCCAGGCTAGCTCTCTGACGATGGGGAGGTGCTTAGTTGGTAGTCCGACGACGTACCGAATCGGGAGTCCAACACTGGCTGATGTAGAACAAGTGTTGAAATTGGCGAGGGGACGGTAGGCACTGTAATTCCGTTCAGGGGGATTCAACTCTTTTGTGAAAAAAACCCAACGATTTTCAGCTGTGATGCTCCCATTGGTGACGAGCAGCACCTACTGCGATATCTGAGGCGTCGAAGAACACTGTTAGGGATGCATCTTATTCAGGAAGTGGCAAACAGTGTAGAATCTTCCAGCTGTTGCTTGGTGGTTTCAAACGCTTGGGTGGCTTCTGGCGACCACACAACCTCCCTTTATTCTTTGGTCTTAGGACTAGATAAGAAGGCATTATGTCAAGCCTGGTGGTGAGTGGCTTTATGAAGGAAGCTGCGGTAGAAATTTGCCTTACCCCTTCTAAGGTCATTGACCATCTTCGGAAAGCTCGCGATCGCTTGGACCGTGTCTGAATCGGGTTGTATGCTGTCTGGAGTGATAGAATGGCGTAGAAATTTCATTTGCAGCTGGAGAAATCTGCACTTTGCAACGTTGAAAATTAGGCCATTGCCAAGCAGACGTTGAATAATGCCAAACACTCGGACTCGATGGAAGATGTGACCAGAATGTCATCCAAGTAGACGAAACAGAGATCCAAGCTTCGTAGTCTACAGTGGATGCATCTGTGATCATCCGAATCATCAGACTCGAAGAGTCTGAAAGGTGCGGTTATTTCTGTCTGTGGAATATCTGGATACAGGGAATTGATGGTAAGTCTTGGTGAGAGCCGAAGCCAAGAAAACACGACAGTTTGCTAAATAATGCGGAATATCTTAGATGAGTGGAATAGGGTACGATTCTGACGCATCTGAGCATTCAGGCGTTCATAATATCCACAAGGTCACCGCTCGCCGTTGGGGTTTCGTACTAGATGGAGTGGAGATGGCCAACTGCTACTGGAAGGTGTGGATATACCCTGCTGCTACCCTTGCTGCGCATATCCGTGGGTTGGCAACGTCCTCAAAAATTATGGAGGTGATTGTACAGGTTGAAATTTTTCTTGACGACCGAAGAGAGGTTGTGGGGTCTATCCGCGACATACGATGCATATTAATCAGCACCCCATAGTGACACAGGAAGTCTAAGCCTAAAATGGGGACACTGATGTCAGCCACGAAAAGGTCCGACGAAAGTCAATACTTACCTCTACTTGCCTGTAGCTGTAAGCTATGATGAGCGTGAAATTTTCAGCCGATAATTTCAACTGCTGAATGAAAAGCTTGTTGGATCTGGAGAACGGAGGAACCGAGACTTCCGCGCCTGTGTCTATTAGATAATCACGCCTACTGAAGGAGTCGTACAGCGACATATTGCTATGCTTCGTGTAGTCATCGCTCGATTCCCCAGCTTTAGCTTGTCATGAATCATGTCGGGTTTGTGAGAATCAATGTCCTTTCCACATGACATTCCAGGATATATAGAATGCATTTCTCCGGATGCCACAAAAACTCATCTGGTGTAGATTACACAATACCTACCAAAAGGGCTCCGCATCTCTACGGTATTTATCAAGAAAACGCACACTCACCATTTATCTTCGTTCATGCCACGGAATCTGTCATTATTGCCACGCGGAACGTTCAATATCCAGTGCCTTACAAACTGCTGTATATTGACGATGTTTTCCAAGTATCACAGTCTCCTGCTAAGAGCGAATAAACAATGTTTTTGGTTGCCAACCGCAGTGAAACGAGTATCGACCGGTATCCGGTCTAGGCCTGCTTTAATAAGGAATTCCAGACATCCCGGTTTTGCGCCGAGGCCCACCAATTCGATATCCCTAAAAGCTTCTCTGGTGTCCTGACCTACGCCATCGCTCCATCTTAGGCAGGGTCTACCTCGTCTTCTTTTTCTACCATAGATATTGCTCTTATAGACTTTCCGGGTGGGATCATCCTCATCCATACGGATTAAGTGACCCGCCCACCGTAACCTATTGAGCCGAATTTTATCCACAACCGGAAGGTCATGGTATAGATTTCGACATTGTGTAGGCTACGGAATCGCCCATCCTCATGTAGGGGGCCAAAAATTCCTCGGAGGATTCTTCTCTCGAACGCGGCCAAGAGTTCGCAATTTTTCTTGCTAAGAACCCAAGTTTCCGAGGAATACATGAGGACTGGCAAGATCATAGTCTTGTACAGTAAGAACTTTGACCCTATGGTGAGACGTTTCGAGCGGAACAGTCTTTGTAAGCTGAAATAGGCTCTGTTGGCTGACAACAACCGTGCGCAGATTTCATCATCGTAGTTGTTATCGGTTGTGATTTTCGATCCTAGATAGGAGAAATTATCAACGGTCTCACAGTTGTATTCTCCTATCCTCATTCTTGTTCGTGTTTGACCAGTGCGGTTTGATGTTGTTGGTTGATTCGTCTTCGGCGCTGACATTGCCACCATATATTTTGTCTTGCCTTCATTGCTGCTTTTATCTAGCCTCGTACATTGGTCAGGGTCAGCCTAGTCAGTCTTAGTAATTTCGTCGGGATACCGAATTCTCTCATGGCCGTGTACAGTATATCAGTGATAGGACCTACATACTCAGAACTGAAGGATCTAAGTGTCTTGGATCAATGTTATCAACTAACGAAGAATTGATCTATGAAATTGCTTCATGCAGATGCAGATGCAGATGGAATATCAGAAGCAATGAACGTCGCCTCGCAGTAATGGAGACGAAGATGTTACGTAGGACCAGTTGCATATCACACTTTGATCACATCCGAAGTGAAAACATCTAAGTCATATTGAAGTCGATGGGGAATACTAAGGTATCGATGACCTGCTACACTGGATGGTGATATAAGAGTCTCCCAACTTCACGGTCGTCGCCTGTGACCTAGATAGAACTTAGACCTGCGGAAGAGAAAATAGGTTGCTTGATGTACTAGCGAAGTTGGATTTGCCAATATCTTTGAAACTAGCAGAGCGAATAGGGGGTGGGGGAGATTGAAGGTCACTAGATAAAGACAGTTTTACTTTGTTGCCTGATACTTATCTGGACGGTTTTAATATTTTCACCACTGACTTGGATCTTTGAGCATGACAGCTCGCGGATTTAAAGCTCTTCAGAGAACTTTGAGTCACCAAAAAGACAGACATCCACGAAGAGTAGGCACCTGAAGATTGCACCTCGAGTCTGCCGAGGATATGCTGGAAATTTTCGGTACGGAGCTCTCCTATTTCACGTGGTTTAGTTCAAGGCTTCAAGTGATAGAAAAACACTTCCGTCTTAGTTTGCTAGCATCCATTACTGGAGTGAACTCTGAGGACTGGACTCGAGGAACTAGGTGAATTCACGTTCAGTGCAAAGTCCCAGCCCTGATAATAGGAGGGTAACTAAAAGGTGTGACGGGTTACCAGGTAGGTATCCATTGAACAGGCTGTGTCCTAGACATGGGTGGCATGTGAGCGAGGGATATACGCACAGTGACCATCAGGCTATCATCTTCCAGATGGAGCGTACGACAGGAGCAAAGCGAATCAAGAACACTGCAATATCGGGTTGGACCTCCAAAAAACTTGATGAAGAAATTTTCGAGGAAATACTTCTGCGGGAAGCGATGCCGGTGGGAAATGCACAAGATAAGGTGGCGCAGGTCCTTGAAAAGTTACAAAAAGCTTGTGACGCTTCCATGCCTCGCCACACGGTTCTCAAAAAACGAATGCCCAACTTCTGGTGGAATGCCGAAATCGAAGAACTTCGTAAAGTTTGCCTTAAAGCCAGAAGACACAGCCAACGTAACAGAAACCGGTCTGAGTCTGAAGAGTTGCACAACCAATATAAGAAGGCGAGGAAAGCATTGCAAGCAGCCATCTCTAGAAGTAAAACTGAACACTTCAAGAGATTATGCAAGGAAGCGGACTTCGACCCATGGGGAGGTGCATACAAGGCAGTTATGGCAACAATCAAGGGAAAGCGCTCACCGCCGATCACCAACTGTGATTTGCTGCGGGAAATCATTAGCACTCTCTTCCCATACGTTTCAAATGAGTCGAACCTACCCACTGTCCAGGTAGATCCCGTTGAAATTCCCGAGGTAACCACGAAAGTCCTGGGGGTTTAACGTGAGTACCTGCCGTGAAGGCTTAATCCCACGGTCCTCTTCGGACACAGATTGATTTTGGGACTACAATCAGAGCTCCGCCATGCAAGCACAGCGGTGCTGGTTTATACTGAGTGCAGGCTCAGCATTCATACCAGTGGATGCGAGGCCTATCTAACACCTCTGGCGCAACTAAAGGGTACGGCACCCCAGTTGTACAGCGCAACTCCACGCTTAAACTCCGAGGAGCTCTGCCCGCGATGTAGCACAACCACCATGAAACTCCCACTAGGGGGCCAACCGCAAATAACCGGGCCGAGAGCACATCCTCCAGGATTTCTCCTGGAGCATATGCTCTCAGAGGGCCATCCCGGTTCCCATGGTACCAGATAACCTCCGGTGAGGCTTCGTGGCAGAGCCACTTCTGATGAGTTCGTTGCAGACTCGCGTCTGATCGCCCTCCTCCAGTACGTGGGGACGGAACTCCCCAACGGGTTAACTGCCCGAGGTAACCACGAAAGAAGTCCTGGAAGCCGCGAAGAAGATTGCCGAAAATAAAGCCCCAGGACGGCATTCCGAATAAAGCACTGACAGTGGCCGTCAAGACAGTTCCAAGGTGGTTCTCTGAAACATTTACCACGTGCCTCAAAGATGGGATTTTCCCGGAAGAGTGGCGAAAACAGAAGCTTGTGCTAATCCCGAAGCCAAATAAGCCTTTGGGTGATCCTTCGTCTTACAGACCTATATGCCTGCTAAACGGCATCGGCAAACTTTTCGAACGGGCCATCTTCAATAGGCTTGTACCAATCACAGAAAGGGAGGGTGGTCTCTCAGACAGGTAGTTCGGATTCCGAAGGGCAAGATCTCCTGTCAATGCCATCAGCACGGTGACGGAAATTGCGGAAAAAGCAATGGAGGCCAATAAATCTTGCGCGGTAGTTACTCTCGATGTGAAGAATGCCTTTAATACGGCAAAATGGAACAAAATAATTGCAGCTTTAACCAAATTGGGCGCTCCTAAATATCTGGTGCACATAGTCATGGAATTTCTCCGGGAGAGGATATTGTGTTACGATTCGGACGATGGACCTAAAACGTATACAACAACCTGCGGGGTTCCACAAGGATCAGTCCTTGGTCCTCTCCTGTGGATAATAATGTATGTAAAGTTGCAACTACCCAAAGGAGTGACAATCATTGGCTTCGCAGATGATATCAGAGTAACTGTCGTCGCACAAGACATTGATGAGATCGAGGTACTCACAAACGAGGCAATTTTTGAAATCAGGTCTTGGCTAGAGGAAGCTGGTCTGACACTCGCGGAGCATAAAACCGAGGTAGTTTTGATTACAAAGCGAAGGAAGCAGACGTCGATAAAGATCAAGATTGGAGGACACATAATACAGTCGCAGCCAACGCTTAAATACCTAGGAGTTATGGTTGACCAAAGACTAAAATTCAAGTCTCATCTTGAAAATTTAGCAACCAAGGCTTCCGGAGTGGCTACATTGTTGGCAAGAATGTTGCCAAATATAGATGGTCCTAGGCAAAGCCGTCGGCTCTTGATCTCGAGAGTTGTTAGCTCCATCTTTCTTTATGCGGCTCCAGTCTGGGCATCGTCTTTGAAGGTGGTGGAAGCAACCAGAAGAAAAATCGCAACCCCATACCGATTGAGCGCATTACGTACGTCATGCGCTTACCGTACAACTTCAAATGAAGCAGCTTGTGTGATAGCCGGCATGATCCCCATCGACATCTTGGCGAATGATTATATTTTGGAATGGCAGAAAAGGTGGGATGATTCACCTAAAGGACGCTGGACACACAGGATTATTCCAGATGTCTCTAAATGGATCAAGCGAAGACACAGTGAGGTTAGTTACCACCTAACTCAATTCCTATGCGGACACGGAGGGTACCGTGCATACCTTTATCGCTTCGGGCGTGATGACTCCCCGTATTGCCCAGCATGCGTGATGATTCCGGAAGATGCGGAGCATGCTGTTTTTAACTGCCCGCGGTTCGCTGCACACAGAGCGGAGGCTGAAATTGACGCCGAGGCACGGTTCACACCCGAGAATATCATGGACTACATGCTAGCCTCTGAAACATCTTGGAGGGCGGTGGAAAAATTAATGAAAACGATCCACAATCTGCTGAGAAAGGAGGAGCTTCGGTGGAAAGTGACAAATAACGACAAAAGTCGCAGTTCATAACTGATCCTGCCCCGCGATGTCATACCGAAATGGCAGTCCCGCGGGGTAAGCGAAGGAGAAGGAGGTGGTTTTAGTGAGTAAAAGTCTCACATAACCGTATGGCAGGAGCCAGCGGTAGGTTTTGAACCTTTCCACCTTCCAACGTATAAAAAAAAAAGACATGCGTTAAAGTTCAGACAGGTTCCGGTGTTAGTAGTAACGTTGAAGTGTCTACAATCTTCGAAAACACTTCCTCCAGCAGATCGGGGCCAGCATCATCGGTACAGAACCGTCAATAGTGGATCTTGGAGATTTTCTTGAACTTGGATCTATAGCCAACCGTTGGCCAGTGAAGCAAATTTGAATCCCTTTCAGAACCTATTCCAATATCAGAGAAAGGAGTGAATGAGTTTTCGATTGTAAACTGCCGACGGCGACAGATTCTAGCTACGGATGATTCTGAATGAGACTCAAACTTCTTAATCAACCCATAACTGAAGGAAAACTACCCTCTGAGAAAACGCTCTCTACTACGAAGTAAACGGAGCAACCCTTCTGCAATTCTACTAATTCAAATGATCCTACACAGAAACTGCCGAATTCACAACAAAATAATTGGAGAACTTTGAACAAAATTCTAATTACATAATTTAAACTACCGCAAATATTGCCAGCAGCAACAACAATATAAATCCTCCGACCAGCATTTCGTAGTGGGTTTTATCGTTTGAGTTTGGAAAATCGGCCGCAACTAAACTTCAACTTCAAACATTCCAACAATGACGCAGGGTGAAGGGAGAATTTCAAAATTTCAATGTTTGCCGAGATAGCGACAAACTATGGAAAAAATGTCCTCAAGGAGAATCGCTCCCAACTATGCGAATTTAAAGATAACACGAACTTTGAGTATTTATGGGACAATGTATGTGTTTGGGGTGATATTTAGTTCACTTTCTTCTGTTACGACGAACGCGTTTAGCCTCTCCCCTCGGGTGAACTTCAATAACGAAACATCCTTTGTTGGGAACTACCCCACTTCCCCTGACTCTTGGCTGCCATCGGTACCATATTTCGAGTGTAATCTAAATTTGCACAGCTTCGGATTTCACAGGAACCAGGACCAAAGTCAGAGTGGCCCAAGAGTCCAGACTGGTGGCTTTCAAGTCTGCTCCAAAATCCTTGTGTATTCCGGTCGAGGCACAGCTTTATCTCCTTGTTGATCCTGCAAATCTGCTTACGCTGAAGAATATTGTACGTAAGCTAGCGTTTACTGTAGCGTCATAGTGCCATTGCATTTGATCAAGGATAGAGTACGCTTACGGATACAAATTGCTACTGAACAATGGTTGCCATCTGAAATCCTCAGAAAGTGGATATTTCGAGTGCATGCAGAAAAGATGAGAATCGTATTACGTACGTCATTGGTAAATAGAGAAAATCGTTGGATCGGAACGGGTAAAGCGGCAATAGGGGTGCGACAAAAGGAGGGTGTTTCTTTCTAATACAAGTAAGCATTATATGTAAATTTACAAGACCAAAAGGGAAGATACTGTGCAAAGAGGCAGAGATGAAAGCGCTGGCACAAGGACCGATATTGCTTATGAATAAACATTAGAGAAGTCCAATTAGTTCTGGAATATCGTACGTTATACGTTCTAAGGACGATTCGTTACTTTGTTCGGGAACTCTGAACATCCTTTCCTGAATTCAATTCTGTTCAATTTGGTGCGATTGTTGTTCATAGCATCGTATCCAACGCCCAACATCCTTCCATCCTTTCAGGGTTGATAAGGCAAAGAAATATGGAGTCTGTAATATCCGTTGAAGGACGAGATTAGTCTGTTGCATTTTGATTCTCATGTAAGTATTGTAATAAGGGATGCGGGCCGTATTTTAGATGGGAACTTCGTTAGGAATGCAGTATCCAAACTAACGTTCAATATTCCGGTTCAACGGGCGAAACAATGGATTATTAGATTAGGAAGTAATGGATTCGTTTTTCGATTTAACTAGAGGGTCTGATTACTTCTTGGGAAGCTAAATCTTTGATAGTGTGATAGAGAAAAAAAGGAATAAATATAATACAAAATAATTAACTTGAAGGTAAGGGCAGGCTGCAGATGAGAGTATCTTTTGGGTATATCTTTTGATTATGCCCGGAACAATATCTTGTTGGTACCACAAGCCTTTTTAATAATTTCGTGAACTTTGGAAGTTCAATAATTGATCACTGGAAGGTATCCCTTGCTCTGATTGGTATACAACCAAACTTACCAGCAGACAGACGGAATTTGTTGGCCACAAGGCAGTGCCAGTGCTTATCAGCGGGTTGTATCCTCAAATTCAGGTCAAAATTCTCAGCAAAATATATTGATGTAGTAATTGACGAAAACTTCAGAGACCAGCGCTTATCGGCAGGTAGTAGATGCAATGCCTTATTATCGTGCAGCATGAGAAAAATTGGTGAACAAAACCTGCCTATCTCAAGTGGTTCTTCCTCTCGAATGGCGTCCTAGCTAGTGCTAATCCTTGGCTTCCCGGATACACAGCATTCACTTTTTTCCGATACAGTAATCACATTCTTCGATTCGGAGAACGTTGAAGTATCTCAATCGGTCGTCCCTAAGGTCATGATTCCTCTCGGGCCCGGAGTTTTCTCGGCGTCCGGAATAGAAGCTTTAACAAAATTAGATAGACATTTTGATAATATAGTGGGGCTCCCATTCATCAGGAGCTGAATTTTTTCCCTATGATCCTGCTCATATACATTTTACGAAAGCATGCAAATAGGTATTTATCGGTCTGTTTAATGCACAAAGATTGGGGATACCAAACATATTGCCAAAGAATGAGTATCAAACCCATGTTATGAAAAGGATAAGAAGATGTACATAATACCCACATTACAGTGAGCGCAAAATATGCAGAGCTGAAGAAGGTAATAACTGAATGTCAATTCGACACCAACTTTGAAGAGTCATTCAGAACTAGTATGTTAAAATCACCTTTGAAGTAAAACCTACAGGAATTGGACAGATAACCTGGTTCTGATAAAATGGTATCCGGCTAATCTTCCCTCAGACCAGCATCGACCATCGCTATTATGAAGGAGATCTAGTATAAGAATAGGTCCCTCACTGACCCCAGAACTTCCCTAAGGTGAAATTCCCTCAGGTCATCAGGAAAAATCCCATCCTGCTCACTCAGTGCTCTTTCCATCGCTATGAAGATGTTGCCGACGAACGTATTCGCGCACTTCTTCAAAAGATTTATGTTCAGCACCATATCAACACTACTGGCTTCGCATTTTTTTCTAAGGTCACCTCGATATAAGTGGCTCTTTGCGAGACGCTCAGGGTTTCAGGTATTGCCTCACAATTATCGATAGATTCATGCGCTGGCCTGAGGCAACACCTTTGAAAGACATTACTGCACAATCTTATATAGAGGCCCTCTGTCCACACTTTGGTGTGGGGGCAATTATAATCTCCGACCAGGGAATGCAGTTTGAGTCCTCCTCCTTCTCAGAATTGGGCAAACTCCTCGGCTTTAAACGTCATTAGACAGCCACGTACCAGCCATAATCCAAAGGGATGCTCGAAAGGTGGTACAGGACGCCGAAGGCCGCTATAATGGCCTAAGACGACCCTTCTTGGTCGCAGGTCTTGCGACTCGTTCTTCTTAAACTACGAACAGCTAATTGCGAATAGTTTGCTGCTAGTCCCGCGGAGCTGGTATACGGGGAGAAAGTGAGACTCCCCAGCGACCCTATTCTCGACATCAGGTCGGGACTCAACGGTACTGGTCTGTAGCGTCTGCTCAAGGAGGCAAAGCCAAGACAGAAGCTGACACCATCCCCAACCACGCGAAAACCGTGGCTGACGTGCTCAAGACTCTCGAAACCTGTTCTAATTAGGACGGCCGGTCCTCGGAAGCCGCTGCAGCCACCTTATGGGGGCATTTTTTGACAGTGATAATTTTTTTCGATGTTAAGTTAGTTCCAGACAAGACGAGCCGGAGAGGAAAGGTGACTACTGTCTGTTTAATTTATATTGCAGTTTCAGTTAAAAAAAAACAAGATTAATAAAAATAATTAATATTACAAATGAAGGAATTTATTTACCATATATCTGGTAGCAATGACAGCTGCAATGTTCCGAGATTTAACTCGTAACAAAACATTCAGCAAGAGTATGACCCAGACGAGGGTGATGTTGAGCCGTGAAGAGTTTTATGATAGGCGTGGGTCCAAACCTGAAGAGACGGGGGCGGGGAAGGGAGGGATTTCCCGCAGTATAGAAATTTTCACGTAAGGCCGAAATATACACATGCAAATACAACAAGATAGCAGAAGTTAAAGAGATAATAGAGAGGACCGCATAATTTTCACACTTCCTTAGGCATCTAAAGCAACAAGTGACACTACCATGGACACCAACAGCAAAAGTGAAAAAGGATGAGCTTGAAGAAAATCGCTGGTACATAAAAGCGGTCAAAGTACTACCACATTCATTTAAGAAAGGCAGCTGCAGGCAATAGTTACGACGATGAGACGAAACCATTCAAGAGAAGCTAATCAATTCAGAGATCTTCCCTAAAGAGAGATATCAAACATTTAAACTTAGGAAAGCCTAACGAATGTGAAAGGAGCCGACTGGCGAATACTGCTGACGACAGACCACTGGGTAGGAAGACTAGCCTTTCTGGGAAGCATACTGCACGTGTTGCCTATAACTGAGCTTCCCATCTCTAATCACTCTCAAGTATTCGATGGGTAGATTGGACGTGATGATGTGATTTCCGATTAGAAGGCGAGTATACTTTTTTTACGGTACTTGATGATCAGAGAAGCTTCCTCCTCTGCAAGTGACAGAACACCACTCTCTAATCAACCCTTAACAGTACTGATTACTTCGCCCGACTATAGCTCAGCGTCCCCGAGATGCTTCGCAACCGGAACTAATGCTATGTCATCGGCACGACCCACTACCGTAGCTTCCTCCGAGCCGTAAGGTTAGGGACACCGTTATACCTGACTTTCCGCAACAGTGGCCCTGCGAGACACCCGCGGAGACAACGTACTCCTAAGGTCTGCTATCGGTGCCATACCAACATCTCTTTCTGCTAAATGACTATCAACAATAACTGGTGAGATAGGCAGGAACACCAATTTTCACCAGGGATTTCCGTATTAGATTCTACTTGGCCAAACTGAACGCATTCTTCGGAGTCCAGGTTCGTGTGCTGCATCTTCGTTCAAGTCAGTAACCAATTTGATGGCATCAATGGCTGATCTGGCTATGGAACCCCTACAGCCGACCTGAAAGGCCTCCTTTTAGATTACCTACTCTCACATTTTCCCCACAATGTCCAGAAGGAATATGGGTCTGTTTGAAGACGATTCACCTGGAGGTTTACCAGAATTAGGCAGCAGTACCAGCCTCTGCCGCTTCCATGCCGCAGGAAATATCGCCGCGGACATAAACCCCTCGAGACCGATATCAGCACCTTTCTTGTTATGCACTTTCAGGGAGACAATGACAGCGAAGTGGTCCATCTGATTCCTCGAATAGTGTCAGTTAGTTGAAACCCAACTGCCCCTATGGCAGGCTTTGTGTTCGAACCATGTGCCACCAATGAAGAGGAGGTGAAAGTTGCGGAGCTCCACAAACCTTCCACCATTATCGTTATGATCGGCAAAACGGTGTTTCACCATCAAATGTCCAAGCAAGGTGGTGTCAGAACCCACCTTGGCATTCTGATCTCCCATGACGATCGCAATATCACCTTTAGGAAGCCTCCTCTAAACTGCGTATATCTGCTCGTAAAAAGCATGCTCCTCCACTACTTTGGAAGTATCCGCTGATGCGTAGCATTGTCCAATTATGATACACTTTAACCTGTATCGAAATCTTGCAGTTAGAAGTCTTTCAGAAACCGGCAACAAAAACAACCCGAGACCGGATTCGCGTCTGCTACCACTGACCTTTCCAGAGTACGAAAACACATTGTCATCAGTATGGTAAGAAGGAGAGGAGTACCCTCCAGAGTTCTACCATCTCATCCACCATCGGTTAAATTCCTGCTTGTGTTGGCGGAAGCGAGGATTCTGAGGATTCTCGCCACCTTTATCGACGATCGTGTGCACAATCAAGAGACCAATTATAGTCCGTTTTTGATACCCAAAGGTCGTAGTCGATGAGTAAGTGCGAGGCGTTGTTGACGTTTCGGAAGTAATAAAGTTCGTACTTTGACTGCATGTTTTCTCTTTTCTGAGCTTTTAGTGCCAGTTTTCGAAACCCTTGTGCGCTTTTTTCTTTTAGGCGCCCGTTTTTCGCGTATTCTTTTATTTGGCCAGAATTCCATGGCAGTACGGTTAGGTGTCACTTGGGTCGCTTATGACACTATGACTATGAGGTCATCTTAGAATTCTTTTCCTCCTCTTACGATCTATTATAAAGGATTTCAACAGCTCTGAACATACATTTATGGCGCGGTGCAAGTTGTGCCTGTCCTTAATAAACTAGATCAGCTCAATTATTTTTAGTTAGGTGAAGGGTAATTCCTCCGGATTAAGGTTTTGCTCGCTATGAGTCCCGACAGAGTTACTCCTTTCATGTGCCCCTTCACCTTTGGTTTTCCCTGTAGCTTATTCTTTCCGGCTTTTGATATCGGTGGTGAGCTCAAAGTTGACGAGCTTCTGGGAGGCGGGTCTCTTTCTTGGTCCTGAAGTACTTCCTGCTATCACCCCTTTTGAATATGCGCGATGGGTGTTATTACCGTTGTTGCCGCTCAGCGACCTACCTGGGAGCAGTCCGAGCGTTCAAAAAAAAGTCAGTTACTTAGATATATTCCATATTTAATTTTTCCAAATGAAACATGAGTATATAAAATTCCTCCTTTTTAGAAACCAGATATGGATTCATATGCTTGTGTGGAATACATAATTTGAAGTGTTTTGTGTTATAACCTTTGGGTTTTTCGATATGAAAAGTAAAACTACCGAAACAATAAAAGCATTTTATGCTGGATAACTTTCCCAGAATTCATTTTAGAACTTAACCTGGAAAAAGTTACAGTGGTACACATATGATCCTAAAGCTGATATAACGCACAAACTTCTCTCCACCCCAAATTTTCCTACAAGTCCCACAACAATTTAAAACAGGCATGTTTCATGTAAAAAGCCACAAGTAAGTCAACTGAAAGTTATGACACCTAACGACCCAGTCGTAAATCAGATAACGCCAACGATGAAAGAAATATGAAAAGCGCACCTAAAAGGGTCTATTTACAATAAATTTTTATTGCCAAATATGCGCTCATATGCTCCATAAAATCTCTTCCTCTAGTTCTACTAATCTCAGGTCGTAGAACCCACACTTGCTGAGCTCCTTCTGTGATAAGGACTAGATAAGGTTTGGCATACCACATGGAAGCCTCCATCCCAGAATTTATGTATTTCAAAAAATAAACGTTAACCAAGTCTAAAATCAACTACAGACAAGCCAAGCTTTATTTAGGGAATTTTGCAACTTCGCGTCAGGACGAAGGAGGATAACACTCCTGAAATTAACAGATGAATGTGTCGGGGAGCATACAAAATTTATTAAGACGTATCCCCCATCCAGGATCCTTCTATTCATCTGTCTATGTTCCACCGTGTCGTCTGAGGCGAACATTTCCACGGAATACACTTTGAAGTGAGTATAACGTCAGGGGGTAGGCTGACTTTCAGGTCTAGTTTAACCTTCGTTGTATCTATTTTACTGACACGTGGAACTATATATGCGCTTCTCGGGTTATTTGCTAGTGTTCGCGTGTGTGTCCTTGACGTTCTAAGCGTTCGGTAAAATATTAATTATAATAAAATTAAGAAGTTTTCAGGGTTTCGAAATACCCATTTTCCGTTCGCCCCTTCTGCTGGAAACGAGCGTACCTAGCCCTAAATTCTCTTCTTTAAGGCTCATCTTATCCTTTTTACTACCATTAATTCTTCACCCGTTATACATCCACTTGGTTTGCATCCACTTCGGATACGGTATGTGGTTGCTTCCAGACATCTACTCGCACGCATAGAATGTGAATAGTAATTTTTCGAGGGCCGAAGAATGAGCGATACCACTGGGAAGGACCTGGAGAGATGCAAGGAGCGGAAAAGGAAAATAAATAGCTTTTAGCTTTATGAATCTCATTAACTTTACCGTAAATATGAAATAAGGATTACACATCGCATAATTAATTCTAATGTATGTATGTGTGCGTTTGCTTACCCACTATGCCGTTATGATGAATAAATAATAGAGTTTTCGATTTAATCCACTTGATGTTATGTTTTATTTGTACGCTAGTGAGAAGGAGGCAATCAGGAGAGTAGGAATCTAGTTGGAGTAGTGTTTGAGGCAATAGAGGCCACATATTTACGTAAATTGAGGCGGTGATTTAGGGCTTGAGAGGCTTTTCATGGATTTATTAGCTTAGGTATCAACTCACTCACAAATGTTAATTGATGAGGAGATAATTGCCTTCAAGAGATAATGCCTACTTACAGAGAATTTGGTTAACATTTCGGCGTGTTCTTGGATATAGGGTTGCACACCGCAACCTCTGACAACCGAATCGAATCGAGGGAAGCAGGTTTCGTTAACTATATATTCACTCATATAATGAACCTGAAACAGAAGCTCGTCTGGAGGAGAACTCGGTACCAGCATTTGAAGGAGCTTAAAAACACACTCAGTGATTTCATATCGGACGCCATCCTTCTATCCAAGGTTCAGGTTTTGCCTCTGCCCTGGTTTTTTTTTTATCTTAGAAAGACGCTGCTGCGCCAGATTGCAGCAGTGTGTGGGATTCGCACCCACTAAAACCACCCCCACTCTTCCACCCCTCCCCGCGGAACCACCGTGAAGTATTACTTGGCGGGGGAGGCTCTGGTTCGCTATACCAGCTCGTCCATGTCACGTCTCCGTCGCGCCGCCTTCCGAGCTCGATCCAACTCCAGAAGTTTTGTCTGCACCATGGCGACTGCCTCATTTACAGCCATCCAGTTTTCCTCCGACTTCAGCATCTCTTCCGCCAGGTTGGAGGGCTCGATGTCCGCCCCTAAGATGCTGTTCAACCTCCTTTTCTGCTGCAGAAATCTGAGACAATGGAACATAACGTGCTCCGGGTCCTAGGGTGTAGCACCGCATTCAGGACAGTTGGGAGACTCGTCCAACTCGAAGCGATGCAAGTACTTCCTATAGCCACGGCGTCCCGTAAGGAACTCTGTCAGGTGGTAATTCAATTCTCCGTGCTTTCGGTTGACCCATTTCTCGATACACGGGATCAATGTATGGGTCCACCGGCCCTTGTCGGAGTTATCCCATCGTTGTTGCCACTTGCCACACAACTCTCCCCTGATGGCCTTTCGGAAATCCGCATTCACCTCGGCTGGATTTGTCTTCCGTTTTTTGTAGAGCCAGTGTGCCTCGCCCGCCTCCGTCGACGCCGTCCTAAATGCGCTGCACACCCTTAGCGCAATTGGCCGGTATGCCGAACTTATCTTCCTCCAGTTGACATTATAGCTCAACGCTTCCGCCCAGATAGGAGCCGCGTATAGCAGGATCGAGTTCACCACTCCTGCGATGAGTAGTCTGCGACTATACTTCGGCCCTCCCACATTAGGCAACATCCTTACAAGTGATGAGCTAGCATTTGCTGCCTTCTCCCGCGCATAATCCAAGTGTCCCTTGAAACTCAGCTTGGATCATCACCCCCAGGTATTTGACAACCGATTTTGAGACGACCTCACGATTACCAACCTGGATGGTAACCGTGTTGTTCTTCCTACGGTTGGTAATGAGGACCGCCTCCGTCTTTTCGTCCGCCAGGTCCAGCTTCGCCATTCGTAACCATGACTTGATGGTATGAATGGCTTCATTTGGATAAAGCTGCTTTGCAATTGCAACTACCGCCAGGTCATCCGCAAAACCAATCAGCGTTGTCTCCTCTGGCACGCGAAGGCCAAGTACTCCGTCGTACATTATGTTCCACAGCAGCGATCCCAATACAGAACCTTGAGGCACACCTGCTGTCACAATGTACTCCTTCGGCCCGTCGTCCGTCTCGTACCAGAGAAGTCTGTCCGAAAAGTAACTCACGATGAGCCGAGCCAAGTAGCTAGGAACACCCAGTTTGGCCAAAGCGCCCTTAATCCAGTCCCAGTTGGCTGAGTTAAAAGCATTTTTGACGTTCAGCGTCACCAGAGCACAGCATTTTCCCATGGCCATTAAATTTCGAGCCAATTCCACGACCTTTGCTACTACATCGAGCGTAGAACGGGCTCGCCGAAACCCATATTGCCGCTCCGAAAGACTTCCCGCAAGGTCGATGAACGGGAGCAGCCTGTTGTATATCACCCTCTCCAACATCTTCCCCATGGTGTCTAAGAGACAAATAGGAGGATATGAAGAGGTCACGTCGGGTGGTTTTCGGAGCTTCGGTAGCAACACCAGCTTCTGCCTCTTCCACTGGGCGGGAAACACTCCTTCCGCCATGCACGATTCGAATGTGCATGCGAACCACCTTGGTCTGGCCTTGACCGCCACTTTCAGAGCCCTGTTCGGAATTCGGCCAATCCCGGAGCCTTGCTGTCCCCAATACGTCTGCAGATTTCCCAAAGTTCCTCTTCGGTAACATCAGGGATCGAGAAGACGTCCTGCTGAGCTGCCAGTTGGGGTTCTCTTTCGTCCTGCTCCTGCTGCGGGAAAAGAGTTGTAATTATTTCCAACAAGAGCCGTGGGCATGTCACTTGAGGTGATTTTCGCCCGCGGATCTTCTTCATTACAACTTGGTAGGCTGTACCCCAGGGATTCGTATTAGCCTCCATGCAGAGCTTCTGGTAGCATTCCCGCTTGCTTCTCCGAATGACCCTCTTAAGGTTGCTTCGCAGATCCCTGTTTTCCTCCTCACGCTCCTGGTGCTCCGGCCTTCCCCTTGTCCTGTGGGAAAGTGTCCTCGCTCGGAGACAAAAGGATCTCAAGGCAGCGATCTCAGTGTTCCACCAGTAGTTTGGCCTCTTGCCGTGGTGCAAACGTCGTCGTGGCATCGTAGCGTCGCATGCTTCGGTTACACGCTGAGACAGCTGTGTGACCCTTTCCACCGCTCTTCCATCCGGATCATGGGCTCCCTCTAACGCGGCCAGGAATGTCTCCTCGTCGAAAGCTTCGATAGACCAGCCAACCGCCTTAGCCTTTCCACATCCAGGGCGTCGTTGACTGGTTCCCCGGTTCCCAATGCGGAGGAAGATGGCCTGATGATCACTGTGGGTGTAGTGCTCACTCACTTGCCAAACCATCTCCCTCACCAGTGAAGTGCTAACAAATGTCAGGTCAACGATCGAACCCGACCCTCTTCCTCGAAAGGTGGGCACGCACCCAACGTTGGCCAGCACGATGTCCAGCTCCGCAAATGACTCCAACAGAATTTGACCTCTGGTGTTCGTCGATCGGCTTCCCCACTCCAGGGCCCACGCGTTGAAATCGCCCGCAATGATTTTAGGGCTGCGGTCTCTAGCGTCCAACACCAGACTGTCTAACATCTCCTCATATTGTGCTAAGGTTGCACTAGGAGGAGCGTAGCAGCTGTAAATATGGACACCGTTGACCTTCGCCCTTATAAAACCGGCTGCCGAGGGGGCCATGACTTCTCGAATGGTCTGTCTTCCGCACGCCCAGATTGTGGCGTTGCCAGACGCATCCACCGCCCAAGTCGCACCGCCTTGGTTTCTGTACGGCTCGCAAATAACCGCGACATCCACATTCGACTCTCGAATGGTTTGCGAGAGCTGCCTCACAGTGATTGAGATTGATTTGTATCAATCTCATTTGCCTGTGCGGTTCAGCTCCCTCCTACTATATACCGGACATCTGCTGCTTTCCGCAACATGCCGGTCGTCCACGCCCTCTTTCCCACTACATAGCATACACCGTGGATCCCCGGTGCAATCTTTGATGATGTGGCCTCTTCCCCACACTTCCTGCAACTCCTCGACCTATCATGCTGGCTAGTGCATGCCGCCGCAAAATGGCCGAAATCGAGGCATCTGAAGCATCTCTTTAGAGATATTTACTCCTTGAGCCTGCACACGACCCAACCTACTCTTACCTTGCCCGCGGTAATTAACTTAATAGCTGATTCCGCCGGCAAACTAATAATAGCGGTCTGTGTGCCACCATATGCCTTCTTCATCCTTTTTATGGCACTCTGGTCTATATCGCTGAGCTTGAACTGTTGCTCTAGCGCAGCACAGATGTCCTCCCGTGAGGTGACCTCATCTAGGTCCTTGCATTCAACCACTATCTCCTGTTTCCGAGCTCTTACCTCAGCTTCCTCTCCTAGTACACTTTCCACCTTCCCGAGGAAGTTATCGGCGGATCTACTTAACTCCAGCATCAGATCCCCTCTCTCTCCCCTATCCCCCAAATCCTTCAAGTCCGGGTCTGACTTCACCTTTCGGAGGATGTCGGCATATGACATATTTCCCTTCTTGGAAATAATTATTATTTCCGGGCGGAGCTTCTTTTTGTCCTTTTTCCTCTTGTTGCTCATCTTAGTCCATTGTTCGGGTCTCCGGGCATTGGTTTCTTTCACTTTTGTAGGTGTTGTGGCTGCAATCGTGAGATTACCGACTTTCGCGGGTACTCTCGCCGGCTCCGCCTTCTTTGGTGAAGAGGCTTTTTTCTTCTTCGGGACTTGCTGTGGTCCGAGAGGCTCGCTGGTACCGGTCTCTAGCCCGTTTTCCTGTCTTCCCGCCTGCCTTATCATGGGGAGGCGTCACCTGCGTTTCCCTTGTGACCTTGCCAACTGACGCTTGGGAATTCTTTTCTTCGAGTGCCTTGGTATAAGACAATTTAATGCCTCTTATCAAGGCTCGAATATTTTGGTGGATATTCCGCCTCTCCTTGATGAACTCGCACAGTTCATTTATTCGTTCCGCGAGTGTAATGAACGCCATTCCGGTATGTTCCCGTTTGCTTTCGCGCCTTGCGCCACAGGGAATGATGTCGATTAAGGGACTATTCTTGTTTCTTTCAGAGTCTCGCGACGAATCTCGACTACCAAAAAGAACCAATGTTCTCCCAAGCTTCGAACTCCTCCCAAAAGGACCTAATTTCCACTCCACCATTATCTCTTGTAGCATTAGATGCCACAGTAGCCAAGTTTCCCACTACTGAGGCACTGCGGTCGTTTGATATCGACGGCCGGGAGCCCGCTTGCTCACTCCCAAAAACCGCCGGGACTGGGTTTCCGAAGCCCTGCACCGTAAAAAAACTACTTTTCTCCTCTTCCATATTTGGTTTAATTTCTGGGCGTGCTTCCCATAGCCGATTTTGATCCATGGGTGGGCGTTTACTTCCCGCCTACCCGGCCTGCGCATAAGCATGCCCATACACGCACATCTCCGGATGCGTGCATGTGCATGCCCATGACACATTCCCTTATCCGCACGAAGGGACGCGCCTGATGGGAGATTTGACAACTCCGCACCCTGGTAAGAAACCGTAAAGCCGTCATTGCCTAACATTTTGAAAGTTTGGGTGCTAAGCCCTAAACGAGGGGTCTGTGGACCAAAAAATGAGGGAATAAGTTGCTTTCCATTTGGTCCGGTCCGGCATCAAGTTGATGCAGATTTAGGACTCCGCAATTTTCAAAATAATATGTAGATCATCTATCAGATACAGGCCACTATATGCATTGCGTAGACTTTTCAACCATTAAAATCACCTTTGCTACCAGCCTACTGGGTCTTTAGGAGCACTATCCCTGGTATCTCTGGCATTTCCTTTACCACATGAGAAGATACGTGGGATTGGACTTAATCTTTCCCTGCATTTTTCCGTCCGGGATCCTTTTCAGACCGTCTCTCTCCTCTTGCTATCCCTATAAGAGAAGCGGGCCTGGAAAGTGATCAGTTATTTGAAGGGACCATTCTCAGAAACTATTAAACCGAAAAATCCGATAACATCAGGAATCCGCCCCATATGGTATCTAGGGATGAAAATACCTGCCATGTTAGTATCTGCTCTTCCGCGGCCTGATATGATTATGCTTCAGGCAACAGCCCGAAGGACGTCCTTCCGTCACTCCTAAATTTGCTAACAGGACACACGCCGAGGACTGCGTAGCCAATGGGAAGCTTGATCTCTGGACACCTTCATTTTCAAGTAAAAATCTCACCTTGGTGGCCGGACTAGCCAGGACCAGAAGACCATACATATTTTGAGTAAGATTGCGAAGCGGAATAGAAAGGACTTCACTAAGCCGGGCGATTGTAAAAAAATGCAACAACAAACGCCAGGGAAATCAGCAAAAGATGAAGTCTACGGTGCGCAATCCATCCAAAACGAGGTGGACCAGCAAAACGAGAGAAGCGTATTGTGGAAGTATTCGGACGCTAAGCAATCTGTGCAAACAGGAACACTTGCCCGACGAGGCACGAATTGCGAAACCTTTCACTGATGTGACCGTAAATCAGTACTGGGTTAAGCTGGCGGGTGATAATTTCTATTGCGGTAAACTAGATAGTAGACCATTGTTAAGGCTAAGCTGTCGAAGATGGTCACCGAGCATTTCCTAGACGACAAACGGGAACAGGAGTATCTATCCCCCTACTTTGATTCCTTCGAGGTAGTCCGTAGGTTCCAGACCATAGCATGGGAGAACCAATTCTACAGGACCTTTCTCGTTTCGTGCGTTGCTAATATCAGTGACGAGGGCCTAACACTCAAGGTCATGTCATACAACGAGATTCCCAGGAAACCGGTTGCTCACATCTGGTTGTCGAAACTCCCCACGGGTAAGGACAAAATCGCACAATCCTTGCACCTTGAAAACCCTAGGATACCTATTGACGACTGAGTGGCTATCAAAGAGAAGGAAACCCAGGCGAACAGCCAAAATTTTTCGCACTGCATAAATAGAGAATGGCTGAAGGCATTGGGAAAGACAGGTTATAAAGAGCAATTTGGAGTCACCAACGTAAAGGTGATATTTTTTTGACAATTGTGGGGTCCTAAGTCCGCAACAACTTAATGCCGGACCGGACCAAATGGGGAGCAACTTACTCCCTCTCTTTTTGGTCTACGGACCCCTCGTTTAGGGCTTAGGACCCAAACTTTGAAAACATGTCAGGCGATGACGGCTTTACGGTTTCTTACCAGGGCTCGGGCCAATAAGGCGGATTTGCTCTCAATGTAATCCGTAGGCACATCGTGTTCTGCGAATTATATAAAGGAGCGAGCCGCTTCGGTCATGCTATTCCCAGGGCAGAGGTGAGGCAGCGTCTGACGATTTGCCTCTGCCCTGGTAAGAAACCGTAAAGCCGTCATCGCCCGACATTTTTTATAAAGGTGACAGTTTTTCGCTCCACAAAACCGGACGATGACCTGGATCTAGTCGACGCTTTCAACGAGCGGATGAGATAAAAATTAACGATCCGATGGCAACCAACGAGCACCTTATGCAAACAGATCATGTTGAGGGTAGCGCTGATAAATCTGCGGCACTCGAAGAAAGGAAAATATCGACGTCACAGGAGCACTGGCCCAAAAGAGGCCAACCAGCAAAATGCTTTGAAGTAAGTATTACTATTTATCCCAAACCACAAGACGCACTGATCGGAACAGACCTAGAGCATGTGTCGTCACCAGGAAGAACCTGCACGCTTTTCTGTATTCGGACCTGAGTTCCAGCGAGCTAACGGTGGTCTAATGGGACCACACGAATGCAGCTTTTAAGGTAGAGCACAGGAAAGTATCTCATCAGAGACTCTTTTCGGATTACAGTTGAATACTTTTCCGTCTAAATCTCGCTACGTATGACTCTAACCCTTTCAGATGTTCAAAGAGAATCGACTGGAGGGAGTTGTGTCAAGTTATAAGAACAAACTGGCTGTCGACAACATTAGCGCCTCAGAGGCGCTAGAGCCAAAGGTCGGAGCTCGCGGGAAGGCATTCGTTTTCAACTTTTGCAACAGGCACAAATACTCGCAACCATACGAGAACCTGTAAAGGTAAAAGTCGCCCGTTAAGAATGGTACGCGGTTCTGGTTGCCAGAATTCGTGGATTGTTGTCAGAATATTGAAAGCACCAGTTATCCTGCCGGACTCATTAAGATTCTCGGCAAGAACTTTCTTCAAAAGTCTAAATGAGCGGAAGCTTCAGGCGGGATTCTAGAGCTACTGGTTCAGATTCACTTCCCTGCGGTTAGGCCAGAATTCGAGGCAGTTTTTAGGGATATCGAATTGATGGACCCCGGGATGTCTTATGTGTCTTACTAAGGCAGGCCAAGACCGGATACCGGTTATTGTGCCGTTGATATTGATTCAATAATAGAATGTATGTAGATGCGATCGTAATTCGCTAGCATACCAAAATTAAGGTAGCGCAGATTTTGTGAGGAAGATGTCTAGTAATGCAGCGATATGGACAAGTGGAAAATAAAAACCCCATCAAACAATGGTACGCGGGAGTTGATTTTGTTAGGTCAAAGTGAACGATATCCGTATTTACAGATGCTACTCTCCTGGTCGCATATACGGGATGCTGCTTATTGCGCCGTACTGGTCATCAGAGCGACCATTTTGAGACCAGTAGTAGATTTGGAAGTTGTCTCCTGGATGTACAAAACCAGAGGGGCGCTGACATCGACCTCGAAAGGGATCATCATCTAATGGTCGATTGCGTGTTATGTCCACCAGTGGTAACTCGTCAGACGCTGCCTCACCTTTGCCCTGGGAGCAGCATGACCGAAGCGGCTCGTAGATGTTAAATGTTCCTTTCTACAATTCGCAGAACACGATACGACTCTGATTTGTATTGGCCGTAAATCCACCCACACTTTAGGTCACAGCTGGCCAGAGCTGAAAGTATTTTGTTTAAGGATTGAGGGGCTCTAAGTCCGCATCCACTCGATGTCGGACCGTCTTCATTTACTATTACTATAAGAGTTTGGGTGGCAAGCACAAAACGGGGGGATCGTAGGCCAGAAAAAAAAGAGGAAGTTGTTCCCCATTTGGTCTAGTCTGACATCAAGTGGTTTCGGACATAGCGCCCTTCAATCCTTAATGAAGATATACTGAGTTACCCGCCCATCAACAATTATCTTTTCCCGGGTGCTACGCATGTTGCTGGCTCCGAAGGGCCTTCACAAAATCTGGCTTTGTGCGGAATCATGAAAACAGATCCCAACAGAAGGCTCTGTTGATCATTACGATAAATGGCGGCCGTGACGAGCTTGAATTCCGATACCGTGACAAAAGGATATTTCGATGGTCCTGTGAGAGACGTTGATGGTCAATTCCTCATCCACGATGACGAGTAGCATTCTCGACCGAATCACAGCTGATGAAGGACGGATGAAGTAGCTAGTCAACGTATGGATAAGGGCTGCTTCTCCAAAAGGAAGAGAAACCATTTCGGCTATTAATGAACTCAAACGGAGTAAAGCCTAAGAGATCGACGGTGTTACCGCATAGTTATTCATCGCACCACCTGGAATTTCTGCAGATGTGCTATATCCACTCGTACAGAAACCCTAGGAATCCGAAACGGTTCCAAGAGGGTAGGAGAGGAGGATGATCGTTAAGACTCGAAATTGGAGTACTCATCTTGAGTGCGATAATTGTGTGTGTACTCCCTGCCGTCGGTCGTAAAGTTCAACAAGGAGATACAGAATGTTCACCCAAGTATCAAGGCTCTGACATAGGGAATTAAGCTGTCCTATTTTTGAGCGGTCGAAGGGAAAAACTCCCAAGCACGGTGTGGCAAATTCAGGCGAGAGATACAGGTGATGCCTCCTTAATATAAGGTAGATGAGAACTCAAACAAATGGAATAGGGATGGACTTAGTAAACCCCTTGGTGCCCAAAAAGTGGCCAGAAGAAAAAAACCTCTTTGCCGAAGAAAGCTGACACAGCGAATTACAGCCCCAACTTTGAAATAAGGGGAAGAACCTGCAACTCGTGAACCCGAACAATTGACTGGCCTGGGCGGTTGTGTGCCGTATCGATGCAACAACCGGTATCCTGTCTAGACCTGGGTGTGTCGTATCAAGCGTACGCAAAAGGGGGATCTGATGCCGGAGCTAAGCAAATCCAGCGTGAAGACAGCGGATTGTCTTCGCTGTCATGTGAAGAAGGTGCAAGTCGAGCAACTAGAAATGAAAATTCGAAAGAAACAGATAGTAATCGAGTACAAACACCTAGACGAGGTCACACCACGAGAGGATGTCTGTGCTGCGCCAAGAACAATTCAAAGGTGGTATCAAAAGGATGAAGAACGCATATGAAGGTACACAGACCGCTGTTATTAGCATACCAGTTGAATCAGGGATTAAACTGATCACCGCAAGCAAGGTAAGAATAGGTTGGATGGTGTGCCGAGTTAGGAAGTTCAGTTACTTCGTATCAGCATGTAATAGTGAGCATGCTAGGTCAAGAAGGTGCAGGAAGTGTGTGACCACCAAGCCATCTTTCTTCACATCAGAAACGGGGATGTGGAAAAATCAGAATAGCTGGGTGGTTCACTGGAACATTCGGGGAGGAGACATTCCAGGCAGCTTTAGAAGGAAGTTACGACTCAAAGGGAACGGCGCTGGAAAAAGTGAACCAGTTATGTCAATAGGTGACTGAGGCATGCGACTCTACAATGCTGCGACGTAAGTTCGACCAAAGTATGAAACCAAACTACTGGGGGAACCAAGAAATCTCGCCATTTAGAGCATCGTCTCTGCGAGCGAAAAGGTTTTACGAAAGGACTAGTGGGAAGCCAGAACATCAGCTATCGGAGAAGGAATACTGCCACCTTCGTAGTAGTTGTGCCTTGAGGCAAATATGAACCCACGGAGCGCTGCTTGCAAGGTTATAATGAACAAGATTCGTGGACAAAAATTATCCCAAGTGATGTGCCCACAACTCTCCTTCAAAATAATCGTAATCCTTTTCCCACAGCAGGAGAAAAGTAGACCTCAGCAAACGATTCAACAGGACGTCTTCTCAATCGCCGGGGTGACCGAGGAGAGAGATCTGTGGACAAATTGGCGACGATAAGGCTCCGGTAGTGGACGGGATTCAGAATAAATCCTTAAAATTGACTGCTAAAATCAAAAAGATGTTGGGGAGGATAATATACTTCAGGCAGCTTCCTTTCGCTGTACAAGCAGGTGGTTTATCGGAGTGGCAGCAAGGGTTTGGCAGAAGATGGTCGACTGTCGATGCAATAGCAATGGTCGTAGAAATGGCTTGGGGAGCAGCGGCCGCTGGTAATTGCTGCGCGGTGGTGACGCTGGATGTTGGGAATAGCTTTAACTCGGCCAACTGGGGTTGTATTAAGGGCACCCTGGCTAAACTAAGTGCCCCTGGTTACTTAACGCGGATAATCAAGAGTTACCTCTCGGAGAGAATTCTTTCGTACGAGACGGACGACGGGCTGAAGGAATATATTGTGAGAGCAGGTGATCCCAAAGGCTTCATATTGAAGACCCTGCTGTGGAAGATAACATATGACGGAGTGTTTGGCATACGCGTGCCAAAGGAGACAACGTTAATTGGTTTTGCAGACGACCTGGTAGTAGCAGTAGTTGTGAAACACCCCCAGAATATGGAACTGTATTCATGCCATCAAAGCATGGTTCCAACTGGTGGAACTGTACCTAGATACGACGGAGATGATCCTTTTTACCAATAGCAGGAAAAACAATACTGTCAAAATCCGGGTTGGTAATCACGACGTCGTTTCAAAATCGACCATTAGATACCTGAGTATAACGATCGATGCCAAGTTAAATTTAAGGAGCACCTGGACTATGCGCGCGAAAAGGCAGCAAAAGCTAGCTGATCTCTAACAAGGATGATGCCTTATATTGGAGGAACTAAATCTAGTCGCCGGCTGCTTGTCGCAGGGGTAATGAAATCCATTCTGGTATACGCGGCTCCTGTTTGAGCGTACACACTGGATAATGTAGTGAACCTAGGAAGAGTAAGTTCGATATACCGGCCAATCACGCTGATGGTGTGCAGTGCATATGGGATGGTATCTGGTGAAGCAGTGTGTGTCATTGCGGGGATGATTCCCTTGGATCTTCTGGCAAATGAAGCACAGTGTCTGTACCGGAAAGGAGGGTGAATCCGGCCGAAGCGACTACAGGTTTCTGAAAAGTCACCAGGAAAAAGCTAAACAGGAAGTGGCAGCAATGGTGAGATAATTCCAAAAAAGGACCTTGGACATATTCACTGATATTGTGAGATGGGTTACGGTGGATACAAGAAGTACTTGCATCGCTTCGGAGTGGATGAGTTGTCAAACTGCCCCGAAGGCGCTGCTACACTCCAGGACCCAGAGCATATTATGTTCCATTGTCCGAGATTCGAGATTGCAAAAGGGAGGTTAAAATTATCGGCCTCCATCCATAATCTTATGGAAGAGATGCTGAGTTCAGAAGCAAATTGAAATGCGATAAACGCATCAGTAACTGCGATAGAGGAAAAGCTGTGGGAACTGGTTCGAGCCCGGAAATCGCGACGGATTCGTAACTTAGTCGTGCTGGTGCAAATTGGAGTCCTCCTCGCGAATACTTCATGGTGGTCCCGCAGGCAAGTAGTGGTAAATTTAGTGGGTAAGAATCTCACACATTGCTTCAACCTGACGCAACAATGTCTTTTTTGGATATCCACCTCCATCCACTCAAAAAAGAATCACGCCCACCTTTTAGTTAGGTTATATTGGGCTAAACTGCCAGCAGGTCCTGTTTCGTTGAGAATTCTGCAAACATAAATTTTTTGAACTTCCTTCGCCCGTTACCTGTGACGCATTTGATTGCTTTGATTAAACTTTGCTACCCTCCAAGTTTTTAACCCGGCATGCCTAGGGACAATTTTATTATATATTTCTAAAAAAATCAAATTTAATATAACATTATAAAAGATAATTACATCGTGAACCCTTTTGCATTAAATAAGGAACGAAAATAAGACGTTGCTTCAAGCTATAAAAAATACATATCGACCTTCACCCAGGAAAACCCAAACAATTTTACTTATGCTGGTTACCATAGCAGAAGCCAAAAAAAATAGGTTCCATCGGAGCGTAATAAGAGCACTCGAAACCCACTCACCTCCACACGCAGTAACATTGACCTCATCCAGTTTTAAATAAACATATCCCTACTCTCTCGCCTGTGTCGGTCCTTATTTGCGTTACTATCCTTGGGGGGACGAAAAAAAGCTCCAAGTGCCAAAAAAGAAATTCAACCATGCATGCATTTAAGTGAAATATTCCTTTTCGGATTTAAATTTCAATTCAAATTTCACGGGACAATAAATTCAGAAAGAGGAGATGCCCACCGACGTAAAGTGGGGTCCACAAATCTACAAAAGTCAAAAAAGGATATGTACTTGATGACCAAAAAAAAATTTCATCTCTACATTTCATTCGAAGCGGTTTTCGGCAGGATTGTGCCCAACTAGAACTAAGAGTGGACGACAGAAAAAATGTATAAAAGGACCAAGATGCCTTCCAGTGTATAATTGGAAAGTCATCCTAACCCGAGTGCTATTCAGCCTCGGTCGGCATTGCTAGTGGATATAAAATAACACGACCATTGTTTTTAAATGCCCCTGGTTTAAACTTTACTATCCGAAGAGTGCCCAGCCGGGCAGGAGTAATGCGTGGTGGTGTTAGTCCAGGCGGATTCGTATACATGACTATATGCCTGCCAACGCGGCTGCCACTATTCTTTGGGCCTGCTGCAAATGGACTATCCTCGCAGCGCTCCCCGGCCGTCCGGTTGCTCGCCCGTTGGTTCCATTTATCTGATGCCCGCTTTGCTTTCAGCCAGTCCTCAAAGGATACGGATCTCATTGTTTTGCAGTAGTTTATTTCAGTGGAGGCCAGCAGTACCACTCTATTTCATTCACTATTGGTTTTTGCAATCACATTTGCGTCAGGCGGGCATTCGTTTCACTTGGGTGCATGCAAGTATCCTTTGGCTACGTACTCAGCACTCAGTACCTGTAACATTTATTTATTCTTTCTCGTTTTCCGTGGCCACCCACCGCCTCGGCGGTTTATGTTTTTCCCCTGAATCCTTTTAGCGAATTGAAATTTGCATGAAGTGCTTTCTTCTTGCTATTTACTCGCATTTCAGCATTTTAGCCAAATGAAATTTCCGTGCCCTCTGATCCTGCAATGAAGGCCGAGATTTCTACGTACGACCATTGGACGTTAAATGGGAACCGTCAAGAGAATTTCAAACAGGAGCAGTAGGAAGTCTTGTACTGCTTATTACAGCACTGCCTTGGCTTCTTATCTTGATGGTGATTGAGGTCCTCCTATCCTTATCCAAGCCTCCTGGAGGACCACAGAAGACGAACCCCGTAGTCAACATTAAAAATTAATTAGTCCCACAATAATTTCACACACAACTACCTCATGGGGGGTTCAGTAAGTCAACTTGTCACTCACCCGGTCACTCTCTAGCTTCCTAATTCCCCTGTTCGTCCTGTCAGTATTTCAACACATTATTACGGTGACCATCAATTCAAACCCACTTAGCTTCAAGCCTAGTTTCGAGTCGTTCAAGTTCCCAGGAGTTTTCACATTTGTCGACAGCACATGTGAATGTGAGATGGGTCGAGTCAACCGGGCAAGACGTACGATCTCGTCCTTAAAGTTTTCCTCTAAAGTTTTAAGTATTCTTCATATTTTCTATTATTACTCCTGACCGGAACGATTAAATAACATTTACTCCGTCTGCCAGCACTTACACTTGTGCCTGATGTTTTCGCATGTCGACTTTGTACTGGATCCTTGTATTATACAGAATTTGTACTCGTGCTCGACTGTCTTCTTATGTGTATCCTTTCGTTTCGTGACACTGCTTCATTCCCGACTCATGTTCCCGTGCTCATTCAGCCTCTCCTTCGTGCCGGAGATCCTTCCATCAGACTGACACTCGGTTCTTTTGCCATCCTTCCACTTATGAGGAAGTTTTCAGCAAAAGTACTTTTGTAACAAAAGGTGAAAAGTTTTTCGACTAACATTTCTTACACACGCAGTCCTGGAGGAGTCCTACAAGTGGGGGAAGAGTTACGAGTCTTACAGCATTTCACTTGTCGAGTTATTGCTTTCAATTATTCTCGAGATCCTGAAAGTATTTCGAGGCTATATCCTTTCGGAATTTTCTGTGTCAATGTCAAGTTTTTTTTTCGGTCTTTTCTTTTGCGGGCTTTGTTGGTGTAGTTGGAGTAAGTTTCCAGGCGAATGAGTAGGCTGGCGCAGTTGGTTTCAACTTGCCTTTGCCAGCGAACGACACCTTGCTTGTGCAGCTGGGTTTTATGGAAACTTATCGTCTGGGACTTCATCAGAAATTATATAAGATATTACCTGGAATACTTATGGGATGTGAAGAAACTACACAACGTGTCGTCTTATTTACGAAATTGAAAATCGATCCCTTGGGTTGCTCAGTTAAGGAATACTCATGTGGACCTACTGTTAGGACATCTCTTGACGATTGTAAGTGAACTTTATTACATTGTTTACTTTCTTGTCAGAAGGATGTCACGAAAGGTTGTAATAAATGACAAACATATAAAGACTATATCATTTCTTCGGGGTCAAACGAGCCCAGATGGCCTTATTATTTGCAAACCAAGTCGACTCGCACCTCCCAGCTGGTAGCCCTGTATAACCACCAGTCAACCTGGTGGTCAACTAACGTGAGCGGTCCTTCGACGATTGCCTACCTTGTCTTGGTGAGGGAGCTCAGTAAAGAGAATGCACCGGGATATCACCTGAAGTTAAGCGGTAATCAAAAAACCAAGCCAAGGTGTGACTATCGTGCCGAGTGCTGACTAGTCACAGGGGCTAAGATGTGGCCATGAACAGTGAATTATGTGTACCAGGCGACCGCCAGTTTTAACTAGCCTTGTTTCGGCAAAAACGAGCTCTGCCGAAATCGACTTATTTTTCCTAGTAAAACTAAGGTCATGGCAGCCAACTATGAAGAAATTGAAAACCTAAAATACAAAATGAAATAACAGCACTTCGATCATGGTGATCCAACCCTGAGCGAAGTGTCAAACCTGAGCCTTTGGGAGCAGAACCTTCGTCAAGACTCAGATTCTCTATTTATTCAAGTAGCAACCAAACCTATTGGGAGAAAGTTCTTAACGATCCAACCGAAGCAGTCCTTTTCTGTCAGCACTTCTGACCCCGGGCTCCAGTCAGCGTCAGTTGCAGGGACTAAAATCTTAACTAAGGGCAAATACCAGTCTTCGGGCAGGAAACAGACTCTGGAGAAATGACGTTCGGGCAAAACAATACCACCGGCCAAAAAGCCTTCGGCTAAACCGCCTCCGGACAAAACACAACCCCCCAATGTTGAAGGGAAAAGATCGTCGGGGGCATCTGAAAGAAGGCTCGGCCAGCAACGTTCAAGTATTCCTTGGCAGCCTTGGCTATCTGAGGTAATGGATGCTAATGGATGGACCTCCACATGTTTTTAGCAAGAAAAATTGCGACCTCGTTCGAGAGAAGAATCCTCCGAAAAATGTTTGGCTCCCTACATGAGGATGGGCGATTCCGTAGCCTGCATAACGACTAAATCTATGAGCGATAGCATGACCGTCCGGTTGTGGATAAAATGGAGCGATGGCGTAGGTTAGGACGCCAGACAGCTTCTAGAGATATCGAATTGGTGAGCGTCATCAAGTGTGGTGAACTCGGGCACAAAGCAAAGACTTGTGAATCGAAAAAATGGAGTGTCCTTTCCAAAAACCGTGACCTGCAGAATGAAGACACCGGTCCTGGGCTGTTCTTCAAAGAATAGTTACAAAAGGCAAAAGGCCAAGCACCACGATCCACATCCTACAAGCAAACATGCATAGGAATGCAACTACTCCCAACCTCATGAGGCTGATAGTGCAAGAAAGAATAGCTGACTTGTCGCTTCTTAGCGAGCAGTACCGATATAGGAGCTCACCATCGTGGTAAGCAAATATATCTGTCACTGCTCCCATGGTCGAGAAAACGGCTTCATCTGGGTTCGTTGTACGAAAGTCATTTTATTCAGCGTTTACCTTATACCGAACAAATCTATGTCCACTTTCTGGAATAATAATCAGCGATTTCGGGTATAATTTGGTAACTAAAAAACTAGGTGCCCATCGATCATCCTAATCCATGGAAGCAGTGAAGATTGAAGAAAGCATGTAGGCCCTTTTTCCTGCCTACCCCGTTCGAGCTTACGTGAGAGGTTAGGTATCTAAGAATACTCACACTTCACTGTAAATCTCAGCACTCAGCACCTTCGACGCATATTTGGTAGCAGCGATTTTCCCTCCACTGGAAGGTTTCGATACTTATGCCGAGCTACCTGAACAGCTCATCATGCCAAAACTGACACACAATAAGCTTTGCGACTACTTACCAACACAGACTAGAGACTACTTACCAACACACTACGTGTTTAAAGCTATGCGCTCCACAATTGGTGCGATTGAGCAAGTAGGCCAAGAGGTGAGACTGGTGGAGGCACACAGTGGCTCCTGTCGACGAGTGGTTCCCTTGTAACCCTAGACCTAAGAAACACCTTTAATTCTGCGAGATGGTTCCACCTCCTTGAAGTTCTTGAAATTCATTCTCATACTCCAGGCTACCTATTGCAGATAATGAAGGACTATTTAAAAGACCATTTCCTGCTCTGCCAGACCAGGGGAGGACAACACAAAATTAAGTCGACATCGGAAGCAGCTCGGGGATCTATCCTTCACCTTTGGAGCGCCTTAAAAGACACTCCTGTACGATTCGAGATACTTGATGAATCACATCTGGTGGGATACGCGGATCATATTGCGACACTGGCTGGTTAAGCATTTCACCTCCCTGTCCCAAATAGATAAAATACCATTTCTTCAAATGACAAATAGAGCAAGAAATTTAAATGATCTGTCTTACTAATCGGCTTTAGTTATCAAAACTTCCTCCTAAATTACAGGAAGGATGTCAATTTTCCGAGTAAATATTGTAGAGTCAAAAGGTGGTCTTCAACTCAGGTAAGTCAGCACCTATGATAGCATGTGTTTATTCACCTAAGCTTGTTTCGGTCATAGTCTGCACCATGAGTTTACGAATCGGTAGCCTTAATTTTTCTCAGCGTCAACCCTATAGACTACAATTGCATTCCTTATACTCATCAACAGCACGGCAACCGATATTTGATCTGGACCCGGCACAATACCGTCTAGTCCATTATTCTTCAGAAATTCTTGTCGCCCTGGCATATGGCATCCCTTTATCGTCAGCTCAAACCGTAAATACAACCGGATAGCCTTTTCACACAGGATCTTCCTCATCTATTTACACTAAATGGCCGGTCCATCATAGCTTGAGATCCTAATTTTATTTAAGGCAACACAGTAACGATACCGCTTAGAGATTGCATCGTTATATAGGTGTCTGGATCGCCCATTCTCATGTAATGGGTCGGAAACTACTGAGACAACCTTTTTCCAAGTGTAGCTTCAAATTGTCAGCTTTCTTTCACTTGTTCCCAAATTTTGACCGAATAGAGAGATTGATAAACTGAAGAAAGCTCCAATGGCCCTTAAACAACGAAAAGGTAAAAGATCTTCTTAGCTTGAAATAAGCCACTTTGCCCTTTAAACAAAGACTCCTCTAAAAGTAGTATTAAGTCCAGTAAAAAGAGAAATAATTTGACCACTGCATACAGTCCTCCTTATACCGTGAAAATACCTCAAAGACCTCAAGCTAAGGTGGAACAGATTGCCTCAGGGGATATGAGGTAAAGGGGAGCATGGTCTTCGCTTTCATTTAAGACCTTTACACTGGTGGTCGGCCTACCAATGGAGGACGACTTTCCCAGACTACCTACGGGACCAAATATACATTTTACAATAAGGAAAACAAAAGGGTCGTTAGAGAGAGAGAGATGACACATATATTATCTTTGGGAAATCTGATGTCTACAGCAAGCTATCGACTACCGCGCAGGAGATGCACTAGCGGACGGTATTCAGTCCAGAAATCAAAATAGGCATATTGTGAAAGAGTGCCAGCACACATTTACATCTACATTGAAGGGACGTGTTGGAGCAAATTCTGGAAAGGAAGTCAATTGTCGCGACAGGCGGCATTAAGCCGCGGAAGAGAAGCAAATCCACTGAATCCATTCTCATGTTTCCGTACCAAAGGTAGGATTACTATGGCCTTAAGTAGCGATTGTTGGTGAATGCAACAACAATGACCTAGAAAGCAAGCACAAGCCAGAGTCCACTGCAACTAGGTGTAGCCGATCTGAGGAAGAAATTTATCACTTTTCTTGTTGAGGATGCTGGGAGTCCTGAGTCCTCATACACGTGGTGACGGACTGGACCACTTGAGAACCAACTTAGTTCCTCTTTTGTAGTCCATGGACTCCTCTTTTTTTGGGTAAGACACCCAAGTTTTCAAAAAAGAAAAGAAAAGTTGACTGACGGTTTATTACGTTCGAAAACTGGGTAAGGCACACAAGGTTACGGATGATAAGACGCTATCTGCACTAGTGGCAAGTAGTCTTTGGAAGTGTGGCACATTAGAGCCTTTTTTATGGACAGATCCCAGAAAAACAGTGCCACGCCAGGTTGCAGCAGTGTGTGGTATGCTCGCCTACTAAAACCAGCTATTTCTTCCTTCCCCGCGCAAAGAATTACTTCGCAGGCAACACTTCTTTAAACGACCAAACCTTCGGTTTTTCCAAGTTCCGCCTGCTTCTTTTTGACTTCAAAGTTCGCTGAGCACCCATTTGCTTCCGATTTCAGCATTTCCCCGACAATGTTCTGAGGACTTGTGCTTTATTTTCAGAGAGTCTTTCAGGCTCCTCCCCTCTCAGCAAAATCGTGGACAGTAGAAGGTGACATTCTCCAGTTCCTCAAATGTGCAACCACGTTCAAAGCAAAAGGTAGAATTATCAATCCTGAATACTTTCTGTCACCACTGTGCCCTGAGAGGAATCAAGTCAGATGATAGTTAATCTCGCCGCGTCGTCGCTGAATTTAGTCCTCAATATAGGAAATCAGAGTGCGGGCTCAACGATCCCACTGCAAGTCATTTTCCCTCTGCAAGTCATTTTTCCTAGTGCTTTCGCTATTCTGTATTCTTTTCTAGTACTAACAGCGTGTCTCACTTACCAGTATGTACCCACGGTAATCTCTGCGGATAATGTCCTTGCGAGGGTCAAGAGACAGGATGCAATCTCCGTCTTGAAAAGTTTCAACAATATCAACAAAAGCATTGCTATTGACCACAACGTTCCTTTCTTGAATGTCAAAATAATAAACAGGGATGGAAAGGTGGAATTTGGCACCCACACCTCACGAACCATCTCAAAACTTCATTCACACATTCAACTCCATGATCCATAGCATTTACACAGTCCCGCTAAGTGGGGAAAATTTTAAAAAGGGGTAAGAACACATCCCCAGCACCGCTAAGATGAACGCCTACAAGGAGAAAAACAGTGGAGCATCTAATCGGACGAAAGGAGAGGTAAGAGGAGGGAACTAAAGCACTTTAGCGTGCAGTAAGAAAGCCCAAAGATCAGAAATAAATTCCCCTGCATTTACTGAAACCAACGGGTAACAGTGAAAAATTAATTCAAATCAGAGCTGAGAGCAAATTTCATACCAATGGATTTACTTGTTTCAAAGTGGACGTTAGCAGTCGTGGGGGGGGGGCATTCTTCGAGTCCTAATAGGCTCTCTCTATTTCCCGTGTAGCACAGGCCAATGCCTCTCCCCCATCCTGTCCAAACTCTGGGAAATCTTTGTTAGTTTTGACGTTTTCACCCTTTTACTCGAGTTGAACGTCAGGCATATAACTTGGGGCGATTCAGTTAAAAACGACAACGGCAAAGCT
Organism: Hermetia illucens; assembly: GCF_905115235.1. Lineage (NCBI taxonomy): Eukaryota > Metazoa > Arthropoda > Insecta > Diptera > Stratiomyidae > Hermetia > Hermetia illucens. Next base: position 17,870,295 of record NC_051851.1, on the reverse strand, counting down.
CTCTTCGAGTAGTTCCATTCAGGCCCACTCCTCAGTGAGGATATTATTAATGCGGGAGTCCCAAAATTTCCTCGGACGTCATCCAGCCTCTCAGCTTGTGCCACTAGCTGCTCCACAGTGCAACTGCTCTCAGCCTCTCAATGCATTTACAGAAATATCTGCGAAGAGAGAGCGAAGATATCCACGAACCCTATGTGATATTCAGTCATCTCTGCTGGCGACGAAAAGAGGGTGGATATGGAAGTGTCCTTCATATGCTCCTTTTTCCCTCAGCCTCCCGGCCAACACTATCAAAATCAGTCCGTCCCCCCCCCCCTCCTTCTTCTTTACCTGCCAAGAAGAAGATGAACTTGCAATCATCCGATCTGCCAATAAAAAATCATCGGGCCAAGATGGTACTCCCACTTCATCCTAAGGAAATGCACGATCACCATCAAAGAACTTCTTGCCACCCTCTTTAGCAACTGCCTGAATAACGGGTACTTCCCTGTAACTTGAAAATTAGCTCTTCTGATACTTATTCCCAAGGAGGGTTGTTCTGACGTGGTCCATCTCTCTGCTATCTGCGCTATCCTTATTGACCACTTGCGCTCTGTAATGCGGTTTTGACAAGTTGTGTGAAGGACGCTAGAAGCAAGAAATTGCTAAGTAGTCGTCAGCGGCGGTAGGAATAGTAGAGAAGAAACCGTTGACACCAGACGCTGTTCTTAAATTATTATGGGGAGTCGAAGATGCCTCTGCGACTTACACAGTTTAAACTGCATAAGTTGCCGCATATCGGGGACAAGTTTCGTTGTTTCAATAAACGTCCAAATTTGGAACGCCAAGAAATCCAGATCTGAAAAACATAATGGATGAAATGCTTGCGTGGCAGAAAAATGAAAGATAAAATATAAGCTAATGAAAAACGAGAGAACAGTTGATAGGCCAAAGGAGCTGAACTCGCCGCATTACTTCCAGTAGTTCTAAAAAAAAAGGGATCGCTTACAAAACAGGGTATGACGTCCCCGAGGTGGCCGAGTAAGTAGTTCTGACCCCCTAGCTGGCAGTATACCCGCGTCCTAGGTAGTAGCCTTGAGAAAGCCTCTCGGTGAAGAGCGCACCGCGAATGACCGGGACGCACTGGGAGTACCCTGAGGGGATGTCGATGGGGTGATGTGAGTCTAGCTCTGCCTATGTGGTAGTTGTGAAGTGTATCAGGAGGCGGCACCTTCGCGACCCTGGTCGGGTAGTATGCATTAAACCGGTGTTAGTAGGTCACGTTGTCCCGAGCGAGCGCTGATCTGTCAGTGAATTCCGAGATTAACTAATCGTAGGGTCAGGCCTCAGGGAACTGGGGTAGGGGCTGTGTCCTCGAGGGTACACCCGTTCTTGGCTATCGCGGCCCACTCCCTTACAAACTATGCGCTGATGAATTTTTCATGAAGAATAAATCTAAATAAATAAAAAAAATTGACGAAATAGCAGAGAAAAAGGATGAGCTGCGTCCGTTTGGTCGCAGCACAAAAATGCGTTGTTCACCGCAGCTATTAGCGGAACACCCAAATAAAGAGAAAGCCTTATCGGATAGCAGCTCTAACACCCTGTAGTGCCCCTGTTCCGAAAAAGGCCCAGTCAAAATCGCTAGTCCTGAGCAGTTGGATTCCTTCACGAATCGAGTAGAAGTGCGGTCGACCGTCCTAGTTAGAGCCGAAGAGGAAAGGCTCATCAGGGAATGCGCGGCAGTGCTGAAGCGTATACAGTCGGGATGATGAAACTGGAGGAACTACTGGACTGCATCTCCTTCTACAGGCGAACGTAGAGAGCAGCGCAAGACTGTTGAAAAGCAGAAACACCCGCACTTCCCGATGAGAATACTGCTAGCGCCAAACGCTAGCCAGAAGTAATGCGTCAAACGATTCCAGGCTAGTTCTCTGCTGACAAGGAGGTGTTTAATTGGTAGTCTGACAGCGTACTGTTGCGGGATTCGAACACTCTGTGCGTATTGTCCTACCTTACTCCCAAAAAAAAGTGGTGTCAATAACACGGGGAAGAGGATGAGATAAAATCCACATAAACCTTATGAAGAATTTCCTACTCCGAAAAAGGAAGAAAAGACCAGTAATGAATCGATTTTAATAACGTTACCTTTTACATAACAACTTTGCTCATTTACTCAGGCAGTTGACTAAGAGGCTAGGATGCTCTGAAAGTGGCTTTTTGAAACCATAAAAAGCTTCAAGCACCATCGACTAGATATTACGAACGGAACTGTTGACAAGGTTCTTAAAAATTGTCTTGAGCGGAGACGACATTTAGTTCAACATGCTTAGGTGCCTTTAGATTCTCTTGCTAGGAGGAAATATGGAGGATTTTATGTAAGGATGTAGTCCTCGACAAGCGGCATAAAGTCCTTCAGTAACGTGAGCTTACGCACCTTGACCTTGCGACTTTTTGCTATTGATGAACGAATACGTACATAAGGACTCAGTGCAAAGCTGTAAAAAGTTAGAAGAAGTCGAGGAAAAAAAGGACCCGGCGCCAGGATTTAGTTCATCAATGAATAGAGTTGATATCCTTCAGCCGAAGACAGTCTGAGTTCCAATTGAAAGTTCTGCGTGCATTTATAATAAACATTTGAAATTTGCTTGGTTGCAGTGAAAATTATTCAGAATAACTTTCATTTTGTCAACTTCAGTTTGTCCTTGTATCTGATGACCACTTTGCCAGCCACTAGACTCTCAACTTGTTGCGAAATTAGTTCATCCTTTGCTTGGCATTTCAACGCCTACAAAAGGCGTCCTTGCAGCATCATCTCCGCACCACTGACACAAACTCTGCAGACTCAGCCTTTTATTATTCTGTAGTATCATTGCACCATCTCGTGTCCTTGCCTTTCGCTGACACTCCAAAATGGAAAGAATTTCAAACAAGAGGAAAAGCAATTGCCGAGGGAAACTTAAAAAAAGAAATCGTTAAACTTTTGCCGTTAACTGAATTTGAAAGTCTCTTGATATGGGTACGGCGCCATGGCCGAGGCACGCCGGGTTGGGGGTAAGTACTTTCGCAGGCAGGATCTTCTTTCGCGTCTTAATAGCTTCAAGATTCGCCTGGGATATGTGAAAACGATTTTCACATTTAACGCTAATCAAAGTGCCTCGAGTGCTCTAATAGAGAGTTGTGTTCGCTATAAAGCGGAACAAAGGCAAGACACTGACGCTGCTCAAGAAAAGATTTTGTCATGCAGGCACTTATAATATCCTGCGAGCACCGCTCGGGGTGCTTTCATGCAGTTGAAGGACACAGCAAGGAGACTCGCTCGAACGGGAGATCATGCATTAAAGGTGATAGTGGAGTGTTTGCTCAAGGCTGAAACTTCTCAAGAGGAAAAGTGGAATTAGAAACTCCTTCCGCAGCGTCCCACATCACTCCCAGGATTACATTTGCTCCTTCTTCCTCGTGGATTACTGTCAGATTTATTCTCCCGCATGCATAATGTGATTCCGCCCGAGCAGAAATTACAAAAAGGAACTTTTCCCTCTTTCGGTTTTCAATTTATTCTCTCGACTACTTCTCCTTGTGCTAAATGCGAAATCTGGCTTTAGGCACTACATGATCATGAATTATGTTTTTATGCCATTTACAAAAGATTTTATGGAGTATGTGAAGTCCCATTTTCACTCGCAATGCCTACCGATAACCGAGGCTCCCGGGATGCTGTTGTGGTCGTGCCAAGGGTACGACTCGGCACAGTGCACAGTGAAGTAGCGCAGGGTGTAGTGTACTTAGTCGTGTAGCGAGAGTTTATAAATCGTTTTGAAAATAACTTTGTCAGCGGCAAAAAGCAGTTAAAAGTCGTCCTTTGAGTTGAACCTCATGAAAAATAAAAAAAAAAAAAAAGTTGAACGACGGGCTCTGGGCTCGTCGATAAAAACTTTTTTGCAGTAAATTAGAAAGAGCTGAATTGTGAAGGCTGGGCTGTTTGTCAGGATACATTATGTCATGCGAAGGGGTTGAAAACTGCTTTTTCAAAAAGCTCCATTGCGCTCCGAATTAAAATATGTTTTCATACCTGTTGTGCGGGCGACGTAATCGAAAATGAATGTTTGTTTGAAGTTGAGCTGGTTTGAATGGTATTTCGTTTGGACAGGGTCGGTCAAATGGGAAGAAATGTGCAGAAAATATGTATTCCGAATGTTATGCTGGTTACAGCTCACACATGGGTACTGGTTAAAGTAAGCATTAGCAGACACGAGTTAATGGTCCAAATGTACCCTGAAAGCAGGTGTGATCTGTGTATTTCGCTGGAAATATGGAGGCTATGTCCAGGGAGAAATAAACAAGTCGGAAAGGGTGAGTTCGCCACTCCAGATGCTCCCTTTTCTTGGCTATTTGAACGGTGAGCCGATGTCAAAACTAAAACCATTTCCGGATTGTACTAATCGAGACTTTTTGTTTGATACCCCACATGACTATATTCGCCAAAAAAATTCCATGTATGGAAACTACCCCCTTAAACTGATTGCAGATCGATATCAATCAATCCATGCGTGATGGTCCATAGTTCCAACCTTATCACTAAACTCCAGCTGGCTGTCACCGTTTTTGAGGAAAGTGTATGTGACAGTGGGTAGGGCTGACAACCCTACACGGAAAACCGATGCTACGAAGCCACAAAAGGAGCCTCGGACAGTATGGAGCTTACAACGACAAACCCGGCAACGGCAAACGAATAACGATTTGCGCATTTTCTCATGGAACATGGGTTCCCTGTACAGAGATGAAGCTGCTGAGCAGCTAGCCGATACCCTGTCCCTACATAGGGCTGATGTAACAGCGTTACAGAAGATGCGTTGGACAGGGACCGGTTTCCTGGAGACGAGCCACTACATCATATATTATAGTGGCCATTCAGTAAACCATGTGCTCGGAGTAGGTCCCTTAGTCAGCCAAAAAATGAAACCTGCTGTTATCAGCTTTGAAAACATAAGCGAACGGCTATACACTCTGTGCTTGCGAGGCAAGTTTAGAAATATAAGCCTCATTAACGTTCACGCCCCTACAAAGAAGACTGCAGAGTCGGAGAAGGATACCTTCTACGAGCCAGTAGAACGAACCCTCGAAGCCTATCCCAGATATGATATCCAAATCATACTTGGGAATTTTAACAGCCAAGTAGGGAAAGAGCCCGTATTCAGGCGATACGTTGGCTCCTATAGCTTACACCACAATACTAATGATAACGGACTGCGGATCATTCAATTAGCAGTGTCACACGAAATGGTTGTTGGAAGTACCTGGTTTGCGCAGAAAGCGGTTCACAAAACATACGTGGGCCTTTCCTCTCCGCCACCTCTCACCCTTGATGAATGTCAGAAAATATAGGAGGGCCAATATAGACTTGGATCACTATCTCGTTGGCATGGTGCTGCGAGCTCGAATAACAACACCACCCAGAATCCCCTCTGACAATCAGGTGAGAGTTAGCACTGAAGTCATCCACAACACAACCCTCCGCGATACCTATAAGAGATCCTGGAGATGAAGCATCAACAAATGATCTTCACAATCACCTGAAGAACGTTATCATAAATACAGCCAGAAACATACTTGACCCCAGCCGCAAAAGGAGTCGGAACGGCTGGTTCGACGATGAATGTAAGCTAGCAACCGAACGGAAGAATGCCGCATACCGAGTAATGCTTCATTCTCAAAGAACGAGGGCACGCGCGGAGACTTATCACGAACTCCAGCGAGCAGAGAAGCGATTTCACAGGCGGAAAAGGGAAGCCTGGGAGAACCAACAAGTCTGTGAACTAGAAAAGTACAAGGAGCAACCGCACCAGGCGCGCAATAGTTACCAACCAGTCAGCAGGATGAAACCTTCTGCCAAAACAAAAAAGTAAATCTGATTTCTGACAAAATGGGCATATTGGAGCGATGGGTTAAGTACTTTGATGAACTACTGAACAACCAGAACATCGGCGAATTGGAGGTCTTGCCAACCGAAGACAACGGACAAATGCTGCCACCACCAACTATAGAAGAAACAGTCCGTGTAATTCATCGACTTAAAAATCATAAGGAGCCGATGGAATTACAGCCGATTTAGTTAAATATGGAGGCGACCAGTTACATCAAGTGGATCATCAACTTGTGCTCAAGGTGTGGAATAGCGAATCAATGCTTGGCAACTGCCAAAGAGGCATTATCTGTCTCATATATAAAAAGGGAGATATCACACAGAGTAGCAATTATAGAGGTATCACGTTGCTAAGTACCATCTATAAGATATTCTCCGCTATCTCGCCATACGCCAAGAACATCATTGGCCCATACCAAAGAGGCTTCACTCCAGGCAAATCAGCAACAGATCAGATTTTCTCTGTGCGGCAAGCGATGGAAAAACTCTTGGAATATGGACATCAGTTGCACCACATCTTCATCGACTTTTTAGCATAGCCAGGGTAAAACTATACACAACCATGAGAGAATTCGGTACCCCGACGAAATTAATAAGGCTGACTAGGCTGACCCTGACTAATGTGCGAGGCCAGATAAAAGCAGCAGGATCACTCTCAAGACCATTCGACATCAAAAACCGTCTACGGCAAGGAGAGGCCCTATCATGCGTCCTCTTTAACCTGGCCCTCGGAAAAATGAAACGTGATGCTGAGGTAAATGCAAGAGGTACGATCCTTTTTAAGTCCACCCAACTACTGGCCTATGCTGACGATAGCGATATCATGGGAAGAACCAGCCGAGACATACCAGCTGCCTTCATCCAGATCGACCAGGCGGCCCGAGATCTTGGACTGCACATCAGTGAAGGCAAGGCAAAGTATATGGTGGCAACGTCAGCACCAAAAACCAACCAACCAACAACATCAAACAGCACTGGTCAAACGGGAAGAATAAAGATAGGAGAATACAACTTTGAGACCGTTGATAATTTCATAGGGTCAAAGCTCTTACTGTGCAAGACTATGATCTTGCCAGTCCTCATGTATTCCTCGGAAACTTGGGTTCTTAGCAAAAAAAACTGCGAACCCCTTGGCCGCGTTCAAGAGAAGAATCCTCCGAAAAATGTTTGGCCCCCTACATGAGGATGGACGATCCCGTAGCCTACATAACGACGAAAACTATGAGCGATACCATGACCGTCCGGTTGTGGATAAAATCCGGCTCAATAGGCTACGGTGGGCGGGTCACTTAATCCGTATGGATGAGGATTATCCCACCCGGAAAGTCTATAAGGACAATATCATATCTATCGTAGAAAAGAAGACGAGACAGACCCTGCCTAAGACGGAACGATGGCGTAGATCAGGACGCCAGACAGCTTTTAGGGATATCGAATTGGTGGATCTCGGCGCAAAACCGGGATGTTTGGAGTTCCTTATTAAGATAGGCCTAGACCGGATACCGGTTGTTGGGCCGTTGATGATGATGGTGAATGGAAAAAGCAGGTTTTTATTATTTCAAATAAGCATTAGCCCATAGTTGCAAAAGCAGGTCTACAAGGATGCTCCAAGAAGCCTCATGCTGGCTATATAGCTAACAATCGCGGACTGCTTTGAATTACTCCGCGCAGAGACCAATGTAAATCCATGATTAAGTGTCCACTGGGTTGTAGTGAGAAGATTCAAAAGCCCGCCGTTTCCGAAAATTACCCTGTCACGACTTCCTTCTGAAAATTATTCCAAGCTTATTTCCTAAGGAGGGTAAGCGTGACAATAATTTCCGGTCAGCTTTAGATGTAGTTAACGACGAGAGCCTTGCCAGAAATTTAGAGTACGCTAGAAGGTAACGATTTACTATATATCCAACAAAGCCCTTAAGCTGACTGTTGTGGTGAGCCCAGACATACTTGTGAAGGCCCATCTGGTTGGGGGTTGGCATGGGATCTATCCTGAGGGATGAAAACAGGAAGAACGAATGTTGTTTCCTGCAGTTGATAAGCTTCTTCGGGAACCATTCCTACACAGTACAATATGTTTATAAAACACAATAGGGAACGACTCAGCAAAGACAATGAAAAGCCGTTGGTTATCACGAAGCGTCGAAAGAACACGATTGCTCTATTTAGAATGATGAAATTGGAAAAATGATATATACTAGGATGAACTTCAAGCTACATTCACAATATGCTTCTCTTATAGCGTCCAACCTTAGTATGGCCTTGCAAGGATGATGACAAATATTGGGAGCCCGTGATGCAGCTAAAAACTGGTAACAGCTACAGCAGTGACTTCGGTACTTCTTTGCAAGTGCAAGGTAAGAAGCCTGCCCAGCACACTACATGTGAAGTTTGCATTAAGAGAGTTCTGCTTCTTCAGAACTGTCAAAAGTGAAATTGCCTACGGTATACCTGAAATGATATAGATTAACATTTTCAACGATAAGATTATCTGCTCGGTTCTTCCTCTCTGTTTCGATGCTAGAAGAGCTAGCATCCAGTTAACCACATGGTGGGGTGGATTGAGAAAGGCAGAAGAGACAAAAAAGCACAGTTGCGAATGCGATCGATCGGCCAAGGGAGAGATCCAAGCTATGCTCAGCCTGCAACGTAATAATTTGCGGTAGTTCTGAAAGAAAAGGGACTGGAATTAAGAAGTAAACACTGCGGATGTTTGAATATAGCTGCCAATGTCTTTTGAAGATTTCTATCTTCGGGGAAAAGGAAAGGCAGACAGACAAATAGGCGTACAGATGGACAGCCAGGCAGACAAATGTACGTGGTTGTCCTTTACTTGAAATTAAGGCTGCATAGTGAAGAAATTCAAAAAATACCCTGCTATGGTGAACACTATTCAATATAAGGAAACTAAGGTACGTGATCACGAAAGAGTGTGCATACTTCACGCTGACAACAATCTTGTACATTGGTCTAATCTCACAGTAAACGATTGCATTATAGACAACTCCTTTTCAGAATGGGCAGGCCTAAAAAATATGAAAAATGATTGTGTAAAGCATCTAGGCGTCAAAATGCTCTCGCTCATATTGACTTGAATAACTCACATAAACTCATGCAATTACTGGAAAGTTTGCTGGAAATCTTGTTATTATTAACAAAGGTATAATAGATCAAAGATGCCTACTTCGTATGAACTTGCTGTACCTTCAGAGATACCGTTATGCACCTGGACTTTCTTACATAGACACCTTTCAAAACTTTTCGTATCTACAGCGTCCAATTTTCCGTCTCCAACTTGTTTTTAGCTCAAGTCCAATACGAAAATTGCGTCCATATAAAAAATAAGGACATTATCGTATGTTTCTTCGAAAATCACAAATATTTAGAAGAACTCTCGCTTTAGATGCTTCTCGATTACTCTCTTATTCTTTCCTAAGGTCTTAATCACACATTCTTGAAATTCAGAACATCAACGATTAGGCATCGTACTTACCTTGAAAGAGCGGAGACTATATTTCTATACGAAGAATCGAAGCTTTGATGTCTGCAAAGAAAATAATCAAATGTAAATTAGTTGACCTTCAATAGTATCTTTTTTTGAATTTTTTGTTAACTATTTGGCAATAATGGAAGCAATATGAGGTGCATCCTTCCTTGACATAAACCTTTATGTGGAGCCACCCTTGTCAGCTCTCTTCATGACTTCCCGAGAAGCTTGTACCTTTCCTCGACTTTTCATCTCCATATAGTTTTAGGGCGACCTATCCCTTGGCCATCCTAGGGTAGTGGGTTCCATTGCATGGAATAACCTGCCAAGGAGTTATCGCTCTTTCTCAATGTGCTACCTACCCACTGTCACTTCCATCTTCTGATCAATAGGTTCACCAATATCTGATCCATACGACAAAGTTCTTCATTTGTTACCATCTCAGGATAAGCACTCCGATGACACGACACAAACATGAATTGACGAGGGCTAGAACTTTCTAATGTCAGTAGAGATCAATTGTCACGAGCAGCACAAAGAGAACATTGGCGTGGAAAAGCCTCAGCTTGATATTGTAACACTAACATCAAGATAGATTGAATTCAGGATTTTGGACAAAACAGCGAATGTGGATTTCCCTCCCTCAATGTATGGAGGACATTCTGATACCTAAAAGGATATTTGAAAGGAGGACAGAAGGACGAAGACCGGTAGGAAAACCCTGAAAACCCAGGGGAGATTCTATCTACGAAGGCAAAGCATCACAGCTCCGATTTGGAAAGCCAAGACCCAAAATAGGCTCTAGTATCCCCGAGGATGACATTTATTAAGCCTTATATTAACAAAAGGAAAGTCATAAGTATCCGTAAAATCGACAGTATACTCACCACCTTCCTTGGGTGCTCCAAACACTTTTCCGCATGACACCTGCCACCTTTTCGCCCACATGATCATTAAAATCACCCACGGCAACGATATAGTCGCTTCCTTACTTCTTACTGCAGTTTTGTGTATCTCGGACTGATTATCTTCTGAAGCCGCCCCTCTGTCAAAAATCTTCGCGCATTTCTGTATAAGACCAAGGACTGCCCTGCCACGTCAATGAGGTAGATGCATAGTGTTCGCCGGAATTTTGTTAAATTGTAGGATAATTTTTAGTAAGGACAATCAATGCACTTTTTAGGTCGACCTCCCGCGAGAGCTGTCACCAACTACATATACTTCATTTGTTTCTTTCCTTGTTCTCAGCATTTTCTTTTACCGAGGGCAGTACTAAGGACACCATCTTAAACCCTTTTCATTTATCTGGGGTTGTAAACATCATGGAGGGGTTTCACTCATCATGTTGACTTGACAAAAAATCATTAAAAGAGAACTATTGATCATATTTTCCCAAAAACTGATGAATTGAAATTCTATGTGATACTACTTTGACGCTCCTGACAGATGATTGAATTTTTGCATTCATATCATAGAAAGTGAAAGTTGTCAACCTAAGCCTTTGTATCAGCTTCGCTATCCTGTAACAGACTCTCTACACTTAAGTTTTCAAAATTTGGATATACTTTTGTCAATCTGTCCGACCTCTCCTATAATTCATCCTCAGTGACATTTTGTCAATCAACAAATTCAGAAAATGCTTTCAACTATCTTTGAAACGCGCCTCTATTTACATTCAAAGCTTTTAATTCTGTCATTTGATGATAAAGATTTGAATAAATTTTGATGTGTTGGATTTCACAATTACAACTAAATTCCATTGATTGAAATTGTAATTTTTGACGGACTTGAATTAAATGCACTTAGCTCTGGTATCGCACTATTGATGTGGGGCTTACTCACTGGATCCGGATAGCTGAGTGGTTAGAGGGCAAGGCTGTCGTACGGAAGGTCGCGGTTCAAATCTCACTGGTGGCAGTGGAATTTGTATCGTGATTTGACGTCGGATACCAGTCGACTCAGCTGTGAATGAGTACCTGAGTCAAATCAGGGTAATAATCTCGGGCGAGCGCAATGCTGACCACATTGCCTCCTAGTGTGCCGTTACGGTCTTGAATGAAGTGCTCTAATACACTTCAAGGCCCTGATCCAACATGGATTGTTGCGCCAACGATTATTATTATTATTATTACTCACTGCCGCATGAAGGTTTCTTGTTGATCCGCTTCTGTGCAATCCGTTTTGGCGTTTAAGCCACTGATCTTGGACGCCTGCATAGAAAGTCTTTTGACAATTTACTGCGTGAAGACTACTGGTCGAAAAAGACTGAGCCTAGGCTGCTTCGTAGAAATGTCTGCCAATATCGTCAAATTTTACTCCCAAGACAACGGAACCTTTTGATGTCACCGTGGTCATTAAAATCCATTTAACTGTCACACCAATCTGACTCAAAGGGTTAAGTGATAAAAGTGGTTTTATCAATCTATAATGGACTTTATTTTACCTTTTTGAGGCCTTGTGGAGACAAAGCCGCAAAATGGTTTTACTGTCGTGATTTATTCGGAAATCCTTTCGTCAATATTGAGTTACCAAATCTCCCATTTGACGTCTCTCTCTGTGCCAACAAGGGAATGCTCAACGAATTGGTTATAAACATTCACATGTAAGCATTAGGAGATATGCGCCCATGCGCATGCTTATGCACAGGCCAGATAGGTGAGAATAAAACGGAGCTGATTTTGTCAGGGCAAACATTCAACGGCGCTACTAATACCACAACACCACGGTATGAGGCGGTAATAAATCTTTACTATTGAACGTTGGAGATCATAACCTTAAAATAATTGACGATATGGGTAAAGTGGAAAAGCGGAGTAACAAACACCAAAGGCGAAATCCCCATCGAAATCTTTATGAAGCCAGACATCGTCTCGGCCAACGTTGGATATACACCGACCTTCCCGGGTACACACGGGTGACAAACCTTAATACCTACTTGATGAGGTTGATAGCTTGCCGGGTGAGTGGGTACTACCAAGCCATTTTTTCTACATTGGAGACAAAGTAAGCGACAACCGTAGGCGTGCTAGTTGTAAAAACAGGATCATTGGCGGCGCAATGGAAAATATCGTGGAAGAGTCAGTTCTTGCGGCTCGTGCATTAGCAGTAACACTATTTGATGGAGGCATGCAATATAACGATTGCGTTTGCACTGCAACCGGAAATCGAACTACTGAAAATCTCGATGTTGAGGCCGTCTTGATTGCACGCAAAGAAACTTTGCCGAAGGTAAAAGAGAAGCTGGAGCACCTAGTTCTGCGACCGAAGCCTCAAAGAGTACCTGGTGTGCCTTTTTCCTTCCTTCCACGATGGCGGAGACGTTGCCGCAGAATACTATCGTTCTTCGAGCTGGCAGGTGGTCTATCCATAAAATCTATCGTATGGGTTTCAGCGAGTTCGTTCTACGGCCAATGCAATTGCAATGATTATGGATCTCGCTCGGGAGGTGTTGGTCGTTGGTAAGTGTTCTGCAATGGCGCAGTAACTAAACTGGGTATCCCTAGTTCCTTGCCGCAATTAATAGAAAGTTGCCTACAAGAGGGGCGAAAAACCGAAAGGGAACATTTTGGCAGCAGGTGTTCCTCAAGATTCATATTGCGACTCCTACTGGAAAACTGCCAGAGAAGAAAACGTTGATTGATTGGCAGACGATATAGCTGTGGTTGGGACGTCAAATTATATGAAAGCAAAAGCTTTGGTTAAACTGGGCCTGACGAACGAAAAGACGAAGGCGGCCCTCATTACCAATAACAGGAAAAACAATACTGTGGGCCTCCGTATTGGTCATCACAGGGTAGGCCAAAAACCAATCATCAAATACCTGTGGGTAATTGGCGCCAAGTGAGGTTTCAAAGGATACTTGAATTATGCACAAGAGAAGGCAGCAAAGGCTAGTTCACATGCAACAAGGACAATGCGTAATGTCGGAGGACCAAAATATATTTACCAGTTTCTTATCGCAGAGGGTAATGAAATCCATTTTGGCACACGCATCAGAGTATGGTGAGTTTGGAATACCCGTCAACTGCGCTGAGGATGTGCAGTAGGTGGAGGACTGTATCAGGTGACGCAGCGTATCACCGTGGGTACGATCCTTTCGAATCTTGCACACTCTCTCAACCAGAGAAGGAGGCAGGATCGGTCCGGGGGAAAGAACTGTATATAGATGACAGCAACGGTAGGATCATTCCGAAAATGGCGACTTGACCCACAAACTGATCACGGAGAAGTTAATTGGCACCAGGCACAGTTCTTTACGTTACTCCGCTGTTCTATGAAATATATGCATTGTTTTGGATGTGATGAAACTTCCGACTGCCCCGAATGCACTGCTATACCCGAAGATCCAAGTCATATTATATTCCATTTTCTGAAGCTTATGGACAAGAGAAGTAGGTTAAACAACGCTCTTAACACAAACCTCAGACCCCGCAACCGAATTGGATAACAGTAATTAAGGAAACTTCGAGAATGTGTGGCTCAAACGAGCTGGTATAGAACAAAGCGCTCTCCCTCCCTCCCGCTGGTCCCGCGTGGTTTTGGACAGAGGAGTAGGGGTAGTTTTTGTGGTGCGAAATCACACACATGGCTGCAACCAGACACAACATCATGTTTTTAAGATTTGCACCTCCATCTATAAAAAAAGTTTCACCTTCTTTTTTAAAGATTTTCGAATTTGATGCACGATGGTTTTATATAGTTGGCATGCCAACCTTTTTTGAGCATTGCAGCTCACTTTTTAAGGTCAGAACTTGAACTAAGGTTCAATCACTGGTTAAGTGAACTACAATAGTGACGAAACGCTAGTATCCGAAAGATCTAACAAGCGGTTTATATCTTAAAAATCTTGAAAGTTATCAAACACCATCATGAAAGGTTCAAAATCAAATTAGTTTCAACGGTTGTAATGATTAATCAAAATTTGAGCGATGCTCAAAAGACAATTCGAGTTGGCCAAGGTCAACTAAGAAGACAGAGCTGTCCCAAAAATCTGCATCTCTACCGAAGCAAGTTGGATATGATTCGCACCCACATGGTCCTTGCGATTGTATAAAAAGCAGCGATTTTCATCCGTTGCCAGTTTCGGTCATCCAGCTCCGGGGCAGAGGTGAGGCAGCACCAGATGAATTTCCTCTGTCCTAGACGAGAAACCGTTGGTCGTGTTTTTTATCTTTTTTTCACTGAAGTGCCCCATTGACATGCGCTTGTGAGCCTCAGTGCTAGCTAGGAAGAGGATTTTGAGCGATTCTTGTGGTACTTCAGTGCCTTATATGGCATTCACAAAATTATTGTATATCGTGAGACCATACTGGACTTGAAATTTAACACGCATGAGGCTAAAGTAGGGAAAATAAAAGAAAATTCCGGCTCGACTGCAAGCATGGATCCACCCAAGTGTCGCAATCGAGAGGGAGCATCTACGATGGATCGCATCCTTAACCAGTGCTAGCACTGTCTCAAATTTTGGGGTTCCCAGCCTTCCTTGGCATCATAAGGACGTAAAATGCCTCTAAATCTCCTTGTCCTCCAGGGATATGGTGGAGTGGAAAACGTGAGTCCTGCAGGAGTTAGGATGAAGTTAGGTGCTCACTTAATCTCAAAAAACCGCTAAATTGATAGCATTTACTAGTTGTTGAGATTGTCTCTCTGCTTTCCTCTATTATTTGTTTTAAGTTTAATCAGGAAAGATTTAGCTACAGCAGCCGCATTTGCTTCACGACGCTTTATAAATCAACCAGGATCGATTGGTTCGAATTTTTAAGCGAGATCGAGTGCAATATCGCAAATCCAGGCAAGAAAACCTCCATATTTCACTTCTGCATTTTCGCCTCACTTGTCGCAAAACAAAGAAAGCATCAGTGATAATTTTCGCAAACATCCTTAGAAGCACTCCCTCACAATCCCCGACCACAACATCCGATCAGATACTAAATACACCCATCATTCGCGTTCCCTTGACCTGCCGCTATAAAAATGCATTTATTAGCATACAGCATTGGCATGTATAAGGTCAGGCCATGCAATATGTAGAGAGAACAACAACAAAAAGGGTTAATGATCATTTTGGAATTTCTGAAAATAATAACATATTTAATGACTGATAAGGTCTGTGTATAGGGGGATTTAGGAATTTGAAAGGAAGGATAATTGAGGTGCCAAATGATACTGGATAAGTGGGAAAGATAATAGACAGCATCTCCCCATCAGCTCATTTCAGGACAAATGTGAAACGAAATTATTTTCCGTCTGCGAAACAACGGATACTACACCCCAGCTAGGCTTCCAAGGTTTCCAGGTTTCGAGGAACTCCTTCTCCTAAGTCCTTCCTAATGGTACAACATTTTGCACTAAAATAGGCCATTAAATAGAGTATGGAAAATTTGGTGAAAATCTGACCATTATTAACAAAGGGATTGCAATTTACTGAACTCACACAGAATGTCAATCTCATTGCAGTGAAAAGCCAAGGTGCGGTAACATAGAAAGACGCTTGGGGCAATTAATTTCGAGCCTCTTTGATATGTATCCAAATCCGAAACAAATTTTCAATCTTAAGGATCGCCTCATTCCACCTTTATTAATAAGAACAAAAGCATGCACACCCTTCCATTTTCATTAGAAAATTTGACCTGAAAACAAATAGGTAATCATTCACGAAAGCTTGAACGCCAAGCCCATGGAAAACTGCCACAAAATGAATTTACGTTCCCGAAAATTATGCCGAGGCGTGTTGAAAGCCGAAATGGACTTACGATCTGTGAAAATAAATCCTTTTCCCATTTTCCTCCACACACGAAGCCGCCACACTTAAAATCGTCCTTTTAATTTCATTGTAATTTCGCCGGCGCGGCTCCTACCTCGGGGTCGAAAAACCTAATTCGGAAACGCGTCTACATACGGAGTATTCTTGAAACATTGCGAGAAAATGGCCGGGCAAAATCAAATATTAACGAAATTAACACAACACATCAGTTATTTACGTTCAGTTCTATCGTTGCATGCCGATGACTATAATTGCTCCTGGAAGGCTGCTTCCTATTTGTGTGCTCCAACGAATGGAATCAGGTTAATGATTTACATATTCATTGGAACTGAGATGAGAGTGGGAGGGTAGGATCCTGGGGGTGAAACACTATTGACGAACGTGGGAGCCAGCAAGGTGGATTTGTTGGTTGTTTTCCAAACTTTTCGGTTGCATTAGGTAAACAAATCAACTATCTAAAATGTCGTGTGTCAGGGGGAGGGGAGGAATGGTGGCCTGTCATGCAATATTTCAGCAACTTGGCCCATTTTCGGTTGGGGGATGGCGTGGAAATGTCACGATTCTGGAGCGTACGTATGCATGAAACTGTATTTGTCGAGGCGTTTGTTTGAGTTGGAAACAATATATTTCCTGCAGTGGTTGTTTGACGGGGGAGGGGATGGTTTAATATAATGGGAGTTCCAAATTGATGGCTAATGGATGTGTCTATTTGTCAAATATGCTGAGCATAATTTTCGGGCATTCTGCTTGAGGGTAATTTGAAGCCTTTAATAACTTAGCCCAACATATCATATAATAGATAGTAAACCATTGCTGTTGTTCTGCGAAAGGCGAAACAATATTTCCTCGAACTACGAAAATATTTTGGACTACTTTTGGTATTGGCTCAGTGAAGGGAAGCTTATTTTATATCCATTAGCATATATGTATGTGCATATGTGACGAATTAAAATCCCAGGATCAATGACCGGAATTCCCTTCAGGTGTCAAAGCGCTCTATGTAGTGTATCAGTAGGAATTCCGTCGTAGCCTGTCCCAAGCCATGGTTGAGAATGGAGGAGGGAGGGATAGGTGTGGCCGGAATTGCTGAGTTACACCTAAGCCTCTCAGGTGAGTAGGATGTCATGCATTACGTAGCCAGACCTGCAACATCGTTGTGTGAACTCTGGCACACTTCGAACCACCTGATAAAGCAGCTATCACCGAGGCCACCACTGGATAGGGTCTTGCGATGGACCAACAACCCATCCATGTGAAAACTACTCCATGTCAAGAAACCTGGAACATTTGCCTCGGATTGGATGGACAAACGGCGACGACCAAGCAAACGTCTAACGAACTAATCTTTCGGATCCTGGAATGTATGCTCCCTGAACAAACCAGGGGCCATCAAGGCCCTCTTTCAAGAGGCCGAGATTTACAAATTGCAACCATGATTGCAGCCCAGGAAACAAATAAGATTGGTAGTGAAATAAGCGATGTGCATTCGAATACAATTTTCAAAATTGGGGAACTATCGAGTCACAACGAGTTTGAGTTGCATTTATAGTGAGTAAACAGCTCGAGCAACACGTCATCGACTTGAAACCTATCAACGAAAGATTGAGACCGATTCGCATCAGGACTTCTGCTTCATCAACGTGCACGCCCCAACTGAAGTCAGGGAAAATGCAGTGAAACGATGCCAAAATACTGTTCGTCATCATCAACGGCGCAACAACCGGTATCCGTTCTAGACCTGCCTTAATAAGAAACCCCAGAGACCCCGGTTTTGAGCCGAGGTCCACCAATTCGATATCCCTAAAAACTGCCTGGCGTCCTGACCTATGCCATCGCTCCATCTCAGGCAGGGACTGCCTCGTCTTCTTTTTCTACCGTAGATATTGCCCTTATAGACTTTCCGGGCTGGATCATCCTCATCCATACGGATTAAATGACACGCCCACCGCAACCTGTTCAGCCGGATTTCATCCACAACCAAACGGTCGTGGTATCGCTCATAGATTTGGTCGTTATGTTGGCTACGGAATCATCATACCCATGTAGGGGGCCGAAAATTGTTCGGAGGATTCTTCTCTCGTACGCGGTCAAGATTTTGCAATTTTTTTTTGCTAAGCCTCCGAGGAATACATAAGGACTAGCAAGATAATTGTCTTGTACAGTAAGAGCGTTGACCCTATGGTAAGACGTTTCGAGCGGAACAGTTTTTGTAAGCTGAAATAGGCTCTGTTGGCTGACAAAAACCGTGCGCGTGTTATCGGTTGTGATTTTCGACCCTAGCAGGCCAGTAGCTGGGTGGAATTAAAGAGGATCGTACCTCTTGCATTTACCTCAGCATCACGGATCACTTTCTCGAGGGCCAGGTTAAAGAGGACACATGATAGGGCATCCCCTTGTCTTAGACCGTTGCTGATGTCGAATGGTCTTAAGAGTGTTCCTGCTGCTTTGATCTGGCCTCGCACATTGTTCAGAGTCAGCCTAGTCAGTCTTATTAATTTCGTCGGGATACCGAATTCTCTCATGGCCATGTACAGTTTTCCCCTGGCGATGCTATCATAGGCGGATTTAAAGTCGATGAATAGATGGTGCAACTGTTGTCCATATTCCA
The DNA here is from genome assembly GCF_905115235.1 of Hermetia illucens. Lineage (NCBI taxonomy): Eukaryota > Metazoa > Arthropoda > Insecta > Diptera > Stratiomyidae > Hermetia > Hermetia illucens. The sequence continues at coordinate 17,851,538 of NC_051851.1, read as the reverse complement.
AAAGTTTTTCCATCGCTTGCCGCACAGAGAAAATCTGATCTGTTGCTGATTTGCCTGGAGTGAAGCCTCTTTGGTATGGGCCAATGATGTTCTGGGCATATGGGGCTATCCGGCCTAACAAGGTAGAAGAGAATATCTTATAGATGGTACTCACCAACGTGATTTCCATAATTTCCGCACTGTGTGATATCTCCCTTTTTATGAATGAGACAGAGAATGCCTCGTTGCCAATCGTCAGGCATTGATTCGCTGCCCCATACCTTGAGCACAAGTTAATGAACCACTTGGTGTAAATTAAGTCCGGATATACCACGTAGCGAGGCGTGACGAGATTGAGCTACCGACTTGCCCTTTTCTCTATTGACCACACCGGTTTGATATCTGTATAAGGATTCGAGTACTCACTTACCTATGTGCCATAAGCCAGTAACTGAAATGAGTTGAAACTGTCTTACTGAAAAGACAAACATTTTTTTTTTGGGTAGAATAGGGGAATGCATTAACGCACAGAGTGTTGGACACCCAGTTCGGTACCAACTGCCAACTAAACAGCTCCTCATCATCAAAGAGCTAGCCTGGAACCGTTTGTCACATTACTTCGGGCTAGTCCCCGAACTCTCCCGCTTTGCGGAGCCTTCAAATCAGGGAATTCCTTTCACCAACGGAAAGGGAACTGTCAGTTCAAGGAACTCCCTACCATCCGGCTCCTCCACCGGTTGAGTCTATCTCTTTACCAACCAGAAAGACCCGAGCGTAATGGGCAATACGGCTCCACCTACCAACACTCCTCAGCATTTTCTCAACAATGTTGTCTGCAGAGAGATCCCCTGTGTTTAAATAGAGCTGCTGATGAATCCCAACTCACCTTCCACAAGAAAAAAAAATGTGATTTGCGTCGTCCACCGCCCAAAATCCGGCGATCTTGCCTTTCCAATCTTGTGCAGATAAGACTGAAAAGCTTCATGCCCACTTAAGAACTGGGTAAGGAAATAGTCAGTCTCACGACACTTCCGATTCAAGTTCAGAGACAGTGCGGTACGCAGACGCCACCCGCAAAGCTCCCTATCTCTGTACTTTCGCGAGGCATTTACGATATACCTCCTTGTTAAGAGCGCCAGTCCATACCTCTGCGCCGTAGAGCAGGACAGACTGCATTCAACTCATCAGGAGATGTCGCCTGCTAGACGTAGGACCCCCAAAATTTGCCATTAGCCTATTTAACGTCGGAACTCCAGCTGCAGGCTTATTCGCTGCCGCTTTGATTTGCTAAAAAAAAGCTCATCTTTAAGTCAAGAGTCATCCCGAGGTACTTTATCGCTGCTATTGGCTCGATTATCGACTTGCCGAACGCTATGGGGCGCAGGGTCGAAATTCTCTTTTTAGTCAGGATGTCTACTTCGGTTTTTCCAATGCAAGGTTGAAGGCATGAGTAGTCATCCATCCGCTTACCCGTCGCATCAATATTCCAAACCTGCTTTGCGCCTGTTCGACAGTGCGTCCCGCAGCAAGCGCCGCGACACCATCTGCATAACCCTTCTGGCATGTCGAGTTTAAGTAGACTATCATAGGTAGCGCTCCAGAGGTCCAGCCCTGTGCTACCCCCGACGTGACCTCCATCCTCCTCTAAGCCTCTAGCGTTTCATAGAGCAGGGAGCGGTTCTCAGATAGTCCCTCAATATCCGTAAGAGATAATTCAACACGTGGAAAGTATTGTCTAGTGTGCCTAGAATGTCTTTCCATCTTACGGAATTAAAGACGGTTCTGGCGTCAAGCGTTACGAGGAGCACCACCCGTCTGGTTCGGTAGCTATGTGCCTCCGCTCCTCGAATGGCATCCACGACTTGCATGACAGCATTGACTGTGGATCTCTCTGCTTTAAAACCGAACTGCCGGGGAGATTAATCTCTAGCAGCGTGTAACGCTTCAGCCAGTCTACTTCTGATGAGCTTTTCCAGCACTTTTCCAGCATTGTCAAGCTTACATAGTGGGCGGTATGAAAACGGCAACTCGGGGTCACCTTTCCCTTTGTTGATCAGCGCAAGCTACGCCACCGAGCAGGGAAAATGTCCTCTTTCACGCAAGCGTGGAATGCGCCAAGCATTAGGTCTGGCCGTTGTTGGAATCCCAGTTTGTATACCTCTGCTGGAATACCGCGCGTTCTTGCCTTTCATAGAGAGGACCTGCCTCTTCCAACACTTTTATAGAGAAAAGTCGACGTCATCGTCCCGTATGGGGTGCGCAGGGAATAGTACCCTGACAAGGCGGACTATCTGCTCGGCCTTAAGTAAACAGGATTTCCGTAGAGCCCCGATTTTTCGTGTTACCAATTTGTAACAGAGTCTCCACGAGTCAGTTCACCTCGTCGACCAGATACTGTCAGCAGCGAGCTTTGCTCTTGTTTATTGCGCTGCGGAGTATCCTTTTGGCTGATTTGTACAGCGTAATTATGGTACATGCCTCCTCCCGTTTGCTTAGACATTATGTTAAGCGGCGGAGTTTGTGACACTCCTTCCGAAGCTCGGAAATTTCCACCGTCCACAAATACATAGAAGGTTTGCCGCGTCTCGATGCCCTTCTGTACATGGAGGCTCCGTAGGCCGTCGTTATCAAGTTCATAACTGAATTTGCGACAGTGTCGGCTGCAGCTTCACCCCCCCTCTTTTGGAGAAACCTCCCGGTGTTCACTTTCACAACGTTCCATGCACACACTGAGAGTTTGTGTCCATCACATCAAATTGGAATTAAAGTCATACCCGACCAGGATCCGCCCATCTGTGCCTAAGATAATGTTTTCCAAAGCTTGAGAGTTGCGTCGAAAGTCCCGCATCGTCTCATTCGGCGTAGACACTGAAAAACGTTATCCCTGAACACCGAATCCAGACAGCCTTGAGTACGAATTCTAATGAGGGTGCCGTCCCAATATGTCAAGGTGCCATGAAACTGGGTCCGTGTTCTGGTACTGCTCACCGATGAGTACTAAATCAGCTTTGGTCTCCGCAGCGAACTGCGCTAGCAACTCGTGAGCGGTTGCACTCCGGCGCATATTGATTTGTAGGATGCGAATCATATTTACTGCGTCCTAGTTCTTTCCAATTTTGCTCTGAAAATTGGGCACCGCCCCGAGCCCGCAGTGTGCGCAATGTTCTCATCAAACGCGCCGCGGTCCCTGCATAGGACGCAGCTTTCCTTTTCATTTCAGGTGTTCACTTTATGGCCTGACTGACCGCATTTACGGCATGTTGCCCTTCTGTCAGGTCCCCGACAGGTTCCAGATGTGTACTCATAATCCAAACATCTGTAACATTTGGTTGGGGCGGCTCGCATTCGTATCCTACACACTACCCAACCAATTCTTATTTTCCCGCTGTTTAGAAGTTTCCTCGCGTATTGCTCGACAACTTTCACCATAGCGAGTTTTTGACCTCAGGAGTCCGCAGAGCCGGGCATTGATTATCTCCGGACATTCGCGTTTGACGGTCTCTTCTACCTCGTTATTTTCACTGAAGCAGTACAAGTCTTAGATTTCTAGAGAACACATGGGTTACAGGCTGGAAACCAAAGCTTTCTCCCTCAGAAGCTCCTTGACTGCTTCACAGACCGTAACTTTATTTGTTGTCCTCGGGCCTAGTTGGGAGACAATTCTGCTCCGCTAATCTTGTAACAGATTTCACTAAGCACTTCGTCAAAAGTCTTGTTTTCCATCGGCATAATAATAAGCAGAGGTGGTCTACTCTTTTTTCGTCTCCCCACCTTTTCGTTTGGTGGTCAGTTCTTCGTGTCCGCCTTAATTTTAGGCAGAGGTTTTTATCATGACGCGACGCGTTGTTCTCTCTTGTTCCCCTTCGTCTTCTTCTTTTGAGCCCTGGAAAGTCCCTGGGTGAAGTGTACTTCAGATGTCCCTTCCTCCTTTCGTTTCTTCCCCAGTTCGCTCTGCAATGGCCTGTCTGCGATCCGTTTGGTGCTCGTCGGTTATTTCTGCTTCCCGCGGATTTTATCTTACTCTTCATGTCCATCTATAATATGAAATTCTGTCCAGGAGGTCCTCCAGCACTATTAGCCTGCTTTTCACCCCTTTGGTGACGTTTTGATGGAGGAACGTCGCGGATGGGTGTCACATCATTTTGCGAGTCCTTCTCTCCAACTGCGCGTCCCGATGTCTCGTCGGGTATTTCAGCCTTTGTTGCGTCCTTTACTGGGGAGAGCGGCGCATTTTTGTGCTGCGTATTAACGCAGTCAGCTCACTCTGCATTTGCCATTTAAGTTCTTTACCAGCACATAGTGTGCAGGGGAGCGGGCCACAATAGTCAGGAAAGGGTATACCCTCCTGGACAAAGCTCCTACCCCAGTTCCCCTCGAAACTCACGGACGGATCAGCGTTTGCTTGGGTCAACGCGGTCTACTAATACAATTCCAACGGCTGCGGGGACTCCCAGTGTGTCCCAGGATGTATCCGTCATTAGCAGTTCGCTCTTCACCGAGAAACTGGGTAGTAACCCCGGACGCAGGTATTATGCCAGCTAGGAGGTCAAAGCTACATGCCCGGGCACCTCGGGGGCGTCACTCCTCATATCGTAAGCGACCCGTTAAAGATCGATGACGACCCCTCACCTATGTACATAGTCCGGTAACTTAAATGAGTTGAAAGTGTCCTACTGAAAAGGCAAACATTGAGTATCCTGATTCGGATCATAGTGCATATAAGCTGAGCAAGAGAAACCAATATAGAAGAGGCCTTTATAAAGCTGGATTTTGGCAAATATAGATGGAGCCATCTTCAGGCAACGACACAACTGACCAAAGCTATTGGAAACTGCAGACTGAAGAGTAGTGCTGTCAGGTCTCCTCACGGTTTACTCAAAAATATGCTGAAAAATTTTGGCAAACCAGAGACAATTGTATAAACAGTGTAGCTCCAACCTTTGGAAGGGGATCTAGCAAGCATATAAGGCAAGGCGTGATAATTGGCAAGGTTAGGTTTGGCTTCGAATGTACCCTTCCTCAATCAACTTTGCTTTTAGGAAAGACAGATAGATTCCATCTTCCTAGATGTTATTTGATCCTGGAAATACTGCTATACGTCGTCAATTTTTATTCTTCCCTCAAATCTCTATATCAACTTCAAAAATTGGTTTATTTTTTTCAAAACACCTAAAATCCATTCATTCTTCATGTCCTCCACTCCCTAGCGTCGAGTTTCGCAAATGGAAATTTTCAATTGTCCGAGATACCACCTTTCCGCCTTACTAACTTCCACTCGTCCTTACACATACGTCCACGAATATCCCACAATATTTGCAAAGCACTTGCATGCAACTCCAAAAATTAATGACAGAATATATTCGGGCATCATTACAAACATCCCCCTCTCCGAGGCTCCGAGGTTCGGGGGTGTTTTGATGTAGTTACAAAATCAAGAGCTGTTGAAGCCACCACATGAATAGATTCAATGAGGATGAGAAAAATCACACGTATGTATAACATTCAACAAAATCAAGTGTTCATCTCGTTCCGGGGGCTCATCTAGATGTTCGCCGTGCTCCCTATCTCTTCGTATTCAGAGCGTCGCTCTCGTAACCAGCCCTATGGGTCCTATTGATTTTCACACAGCTCAGCAACTCGTCCTGGCCCTATGTTCCCTTACAACCTCGAGGGCAACATCAACAATGGCAACAGCAGCATCAGCAACGGATAGCGGGAGTAGTAACAGCCTTACAAAGAACACTAACAACAATAACGGTAAAAATAACAACAATATCTCCGACCACCCATCTTTTGCCTATTCACTACCAGTGGTTACGGTGGTATCTCTATAGAAACTTCACTTCTTCCGTACGAGCTTCTCGCCAGACCAGCAGAAGCGGCACGTATCGTGCATGAAGGTGGCACAACCTACCCCCATACGAGGGGGTTCAAGGAGCACCAACATACGTACATATGTGATATGCAAAACAGATTTCAGTGTCGCTTTGGCGGGGGAGCACTGAGAGGTGCAGAGAACACAGGATTCCACAGAATTGTACCGGGGCAAAGGATATGGCAAATAAAAATGGCAATTGTTCCTGGCAAAGAATGAGGGCACGAACAAAAAAACCCAAAAACACTGGAAAAGTGGACGAGCTCGGATATTCAGTTTTAAATGAAAATCCTGCAAGTATGTATGCACGTGTATGTAATGCTGGTTGATCATGATGTGTGCCTTGGTAATGTTCAGGGCATACAATGCATGCTTTATGTTTATGGAGGCTCCTGCTTCATCAAGCTCGGAAGCTCGGAAATGCAGTGGACTCACAGTCTGTTTTCAGATACTCATTACTGAGTCCTGCGCTGCAGAATGGACTGGTTTTTTCAAGAGAGAATTATGTAATTAAATATGAAGGAAAGTGTCCTGGTTGGGCACACTCGAAACATCCAAGGAACATGTGACAATTTAGGGAGAAACATGTGAGGTCAATGTGGAGTTGGGGCCATCAGCAGGAGACTTGAGACTGCACTCAGTGGTCTGTCGTGTCAGCGGTTCTGTTACATAGAGAAGTCCTGCTTGTGCACGGGACTCTATTTCAAAACTAACTGTAGCCATGAAAGCAGCTCCCATGCAAACAGCTGACAGCTCCACGATTCTTTGGTCCCCCTCGATAAGAATAGCATGGAGACAGCACTTCAACCCTTGTACTCTTCGTCAAACAGAAACGTTGATAAGCCGATGATTGGGTTGACCCAATTCCCGTCAACATGACCGGATTACAATTGTCAGAAATCCGCTGTTCTTCTATGTTATGCTGTCTTGTGACACGACGACAAGTCGTTTCTATTCCCACATCCGCAGACTATCATAGACGGAGTCGGAAAAATCGGAAGTGAGGAAAAACGCCAGACAGAGGGGCAGCTGCCAGGCGGCAGTGAGCAGTTTTTTAAGGGAGGATAAACGAGGTAAACCCTTCTAACCGTATGGTTATTGAAATGTGAAGAGTGGAGTCAATGGAGAAACTATGGGGACCGTATTTGATGTATCAACCGTTAAGTGGAAATGAAATTTCATTGGCTTTGTAGCGGATTAGATGTTGCCATTGTGTATGATCCCATTACAAGGATATTTTTCAGCCGAAAAAAGGGGTGACATGAGAGATATGACAGATTTCTCGGATATGCAAAAGCGCTTGTCAGGCATTTGGAGATGATTTGTACATGGAATTTATGACTCGGCTTGATTCTTTTATCTGTTGGGATAAGAAGGGTGCGATGTAGATCAAATTAAACCTAATTTGGAGCAATATTTTTGCAATATAAAACGAAGGTCTCTGTGAACGTCCCCTTCAACAGTTCTCCCAGTGGTTCATGGAGATCTTTAAGAAAGATACAATATGTTGGATGCTGGGGCTTCCGGTTGCTGTGTTGCTCACCACCTGAACAGCCTTTAGATTATCCCTTCATCAGCGACATACGGCTTAAACCAGCAACTGATTACTTGGTACACTATGGATCCCTCACAGCAGAGGGAGCGGGTGCCGGTGTCATTATTCCAAGGAAAATGTACTTTGAGCCAATGAGCAGGTACACTAGCATATTCCAGGCGGAAATATACGCCATAGACAAATGTGCCTCCTTTAATCTGCAAAGGAACTATAGGGGGAAGAACATAGCTATTCTCACCGATAGCCAAGTACCGATCAAGGCACTTACGTCCAACCAGGTGAACTCTAAACTGGTATGGAAGTGCCTTGAGAGATTGCATACACTCGGCTCGTGGAACAAGGTCTGGATACTTTGGGTTCCAGGCCATGCTGGGTTGGAAGGTAACGAGGCAGCGGACGAACTAGTCAAGAAGGAAGCAAGGACGCCTTTACACGGGCCAGAACCCTTCTGTGAATCGGAATCTAAGAAATGAAGAGGAACGCGCGGGAGCAGTCCAGGGCGCTTATTGGGGATACGAACACATACGCACAAAGGATTGCTTGAACCTCACAAAAAAGAACCTCTGAATCATAGTGGAAATTCTCACTGGTCATTGCCGGCTGAACTATCACCTTGGGAAGCTAGGGATATTTACGGACACTACCTGCAGGTTTTGTGAGGAGGAGGACGAAACCTCTATACACGTCTTGGGACAGTGTCCGGCAGTTGTGCAAAGTAGGTCGAGGCATCTGGGAGAACATATAATACCAGATGCAAAGCTGAAAGATCTGGAAGTAGGGAACATACTAAAGTTCTTAACGGTTATAGGCCTGCTTCAGGTACTATAATCAATAGGTACACTATACCCAGTAAAAGGGGCACAATAGTTTTTGAAGGACGCGGTACGACTTTCCCTTAACAGAATAATAATAATCCCTTCATCAAATCAAATGATGCTTCACTCTTACTTCTCTCTTAGAGGGCAGCAAGGCGGTGATATACTCGGTTTTGGAATTTTCTCGGAAATCCGGAATAAAATTTAAATTAAATAAAAGGACAATAGGAGACCACATGGTTTTTCCTTTGAGAGTTAATTTCTAAAGTGTGTTCTACCAAGAACTCGCCCTCTACATTTCAAACTTTATCGCCTAGAAGCCAAGATCTACCGCGTACAGCAAATAAGGTCACATTGGAAAACTTTTGTGTGCGCGAGCATGACCATTAGAGGAAAATCCTGACTCAGAATGAAAATCATGTAGGCTGTTGTCTCCCTCCCTCTCTTCCCTCTCTCTCCCTCGAGGGGGTTGGCCACGGGAATCAAATTCGTACATACGCACTTTCTTCGAGAGCTCATACTTTCAACCATGTTCTTAGTAAGACTAACAAGAAGAGGTGAATGGACTCGTTCGATGCACAGTAATCACTAGAAAAGCATTTTTCTAGCGAACCCAACTCAGACAAGTCCGTGTTGATTACCGCGGTATTACATGATGAACTCCATTTACCCCATCAATTTGCGCAAGTGACTGCATAAACTTTTTGCATTATGCAGCGCTTTTGTGTAAAACAAAACCTTATTAAAATCGGTTTAATGTCTTTTTTTTATGATTCCCGATTCTAATACAGGCGTAATTTCTTTTCCGGTGCTTAGTGACGAGGACCGCTTCTGTTCCTGTCCTTTCCTCCGCAAGTGTCAGACCAGAGCTCTCTAGCCAACTTTTAACAGCACTGATTGCCTCGTCTGAGTATAAATCAGCATCTTCGAGATGCTTTCCATCAACAACCAGCGCTATGTTGTCCGCGTAACCCACCACTGTGGTTTCCTCCGGATGGGGAAGATTAAATACATCGTTGTACATGGTGTTCCACAGTAGTGGGCCCAATACGGAGCCCTGCGGGACAGCCGCGGAAACAAAGTACTCCTGGGGTCCGTCATCGGTGTCATACCAGAGTCTCCTTTCAGTTAAACAACAATCGACGATAGCAGCAAGATAGGTGGGAATACCAACCTTCGCTAGGGATTTGCGTATTAGATTCCAATTGGCCGAATTGAATGCATTTTTCACGTCCAGAGTTACTACCACGCAATATTTGCTGGTACTACCCTTTCCATGAATTGCATGTTCGGCCAAGCCAGTAACCAATTTGATGACATCAATGGTTGATCTGCCTTCACGGAACCCATACCGCCTTGGCTCTCAACAACCGGGAGTAATCTATTATAGATTACCCGCTCTAACCATTTCCCCACAGTGTCCAAAAGACATATGGGCGGGTATAAGGATGCTTCACCTGGAGGTTTACCAGGCTTAGGCAGAAGTATCAACTTCTACCGCTTTTATGCCGGTGAAAATATTCCCTCGGACATGGACGTTTCGAACAACTCAACAAACATGTCCGATCTGGATTTCACGGCAATGTTAAGGGCCTTATTCGGTACTCCGTCAAGGTTCGGCGCTTTATTGTCCCCTATTCTACCGCAGATCTTTGGTAACTGGCGGAATCGCCGTCACATTCAGAGATGGTTAGAATGTGTCAGTGCTCTCCTCTTGTTGGGGGACTAACTCCTGGATGATTTTCAGCAAGAGGGTTGGACACGTGATCTGCGGAGAGGAACGGCCTCTGAATCGTCCCATCACGATTCTGTAGGCACTCCCCCACGTGTCTATGTCCGCTTCTAGGCAGAACTCCTTAAAGCATTTCCTCTTGCTTCGCTGAATGGCGAGCTTGAGGGTTTTGCGGGCTGCCTTATAATAATAATAATCATTGGCGCAGCAATCCATATTGAATCAGGGCCTTGAAGTGTGTTACAGCACTTCATTCAAGATTGTAACGGTACACTACAGTATATTGTAGGAGACAATGTGGTCAGCATTGCGCTCGCCCAAAATTATTACCCTGATTTGACTCAGGTACTCAGTCACAGCTTAGTCGACTGGTATCCGACGTCAAATCACGATACAAATCCCACTGCCACCTTCTGCCTTCTAGGCGCGCTCTGCCCCTGATCGAGTCCACCTACCGCCCTCTAAGCCGCTCTTCTGGCTCGGTAGCAAGCTGATCGAAAGTTCACCATTCCACCAGTAGTTTGCTTTTCTACTGGAGAATGAGCACTTCCTAGGCATGGACGCGCCACATGCTTTGGCGATGCATTAGGCCACATGGATCTAACCACACCTACATGAAGGTCTGCTCATCCAAAGTTTTTGCAGGCCAGGCTCAAATTTTTCTCGGTTTGAAGCATGGTGGGTCTTTGCCCTGTTCCTGGATGCATGTCTCAAAGAAGTTTGCCTGGTGATCGCTCTGGGTGTAGCGTTCGCTGACGCACCAGGACATACCACGCGCCAGCGCGGGGCTGACAAAGGCCAGGTATACAACCGAACCTGACGCCGCTTTCTGAAAAGTGTTCACCGCACCTTCGTTAGCCAAAAGTATGTCCATCTGCACAAAAGTTTCTAATAAACTGCGCCCTCTGCCATTTGATTCTCTGCTACCCCACCCAAGGGCCAAAGCATTAAAATCATCAGCAATCACCTTTGGACTTCGTTCCCTTGCGTCAAGAACAAGATTATCAAGCAGTTCCTCGAATTCAGACAGTGTCAGACTTGATGGGGCGTAATAGCTGTATACATATACACAACTTAGTTTTCTCATACAAAGTCATTGGCTGTCTGGCTTGCAGTATATAGCTTGTCGACGGCAAGCCCATATAGCTGCTCCACCAGTCCAATCTGTGACACATATGCCACCTTGACGGTTTCTACACGGTTCACTTATGATGGCAATTTCCACCTCAGATTCGAACGTGGTCTACTCAAGTAAATCCTGAGCGACCCTGCGATCATTGAGATTTATTTGAATAAACCTCATTTTCTCATTGCAGTGACCGCCTTTCTAAACTCCAGACATTCACCACTTCCGGCAATATGAAGGTTATCCTGTCCCTCTTTCACCTCGCACAATAGGCATTTGGGGTCCCTATTGCACTCCCTGGCAATATGGCCCCTCTCCCCACACCTTCTGCATCGATCGGATTGGTTCTTCAGATTCTGTTCACATTTCCGTTTAGATCTTTTAGGTCGGGATCAGCTTTGATCTTTTTGAATATCTCTGCGTAAGACAGATTGCCCCTACTGGAGATAACAATCGCATCTGGACGAGTTCGCACTTTTGCTTTTATCATAGTTTCGCTTTTTTCTGGTAACTTTAGTCCATCCATTTTCGTTCGTCTTGGGCTTCGCAACGCTGGTCGAGTTTCCTACTGTTTCCGCTGTATGGTTTCCTCCTTCTGAGCTGTGGATGTTGGTTTTCAGATTATTTAGAGGATTCCCCTCTTTTTCACGTACTCGTTTATTTCGCCATGATTCACTGGTATAATGGTTAGGCGTCACTTGGGTCGCTTATGACACTGTTGGCACTACAGGGTTCGGCGTATCCTTAATATTCTTTTCCTCCATCTGTCATATCTCTATAAAGGACTCTAATAGCCCTCACCATATTCTTTATGGCTTGATAAACTCGGACAGCTCAACTATTTTTGCCCCAAGCTGGGTGCAGGGTACTTCCTCCGGATCAGGACTTTGCTCTCTATAAGCCCCTACAGGGTTACTCCTTTGATACGCTCCTTCACTTTTGGTGTTTATTGACTTTGCCTGTACCTTAACCTTTACCGTCTTTAACGTTGGGGAGATCACATAATCGACGAGCGTTTTTTGAATCGATCCCCTTCTTGGTCCTGGAGTACCCCCTGCTGTCCGGCATCTTGAACATATGTGGTGGGTGTTATCACAGTTTTTGTCGACCAACCGTCTCTATTGGGTTCATCTTTGTTTGATCTTTTTACCGGTGTTCTCAGTAAGGTCGTACTTCGCTTGAACGCCTCCTTCTCCATATTCAAATCACTTGTAGCATCATATGCCAAGGTGGCCAAGTTGTCCACCACCGAGGCACTGCGGTCGAGGAATATCGACGACCGGGAGTCCGCTTGCTCACCCCCAAAAGCTGCCGGTACTTGGGTTCCGAGCCCCTGCACCGTAAGTTTCCTCCTTCTCTCGTCATCCAAGGTGGTTTTATGTTCTGGGTATCCTACCCATAGCCATTTTGGTCCACGTACCAGAGATGAGCAAGCAGTAGCCTATGCACAGCCAGAAAAGAAAAGTGCATGAACACATATTTACACATCAATTGGTATGCCCTTATTCGCCAACTGGAATCGCGCCTGATGGGAGATCTGGCAACTCCTCACAGGACTGTCTGTTCGTCTGTCTGTCTTTTGTTTTATTCGGCATTGGAAGGTGGAAAGGTTTAAAACCTACTGCTGACTCCTGCACGCAGTTATGTGAGCCTTCTACTCACTAAAACCACCTCCTTCTCGATAAGATGTCTATAGGGAGCATCCCTGCTAGTACATATGCTGCTTCTTCTGATGTTGTCCGTTACGCACTGCATATCCGAAGTGTACTGAGCCGATACGCCATGCCCAATTTTTGGCAGTTCACTTTGTTATGCAGAATAGTGCCCAACTAGAACTGCGTAAACCAGCACGGAAATGACTACTCTAAAAAGCAGAAGACGTTGACTTTGTCTTGGCCCATCAAAGTTCAAGAGTATCCTCGAGATTGTGGCAGCGATGGAAGACGCTTTAGTTACGGCGTACAATGGGTCTTTTGAAGTTGAGTCTTCTGCCAATAATTACTCCCAAGTATTTGAGCGTATTTGCGAACTCTTGGCCGCGTTCGAGAGAAGAATCTTCCGAAGAATTTTTGGCCCCCTACATGAGGATGGACGATTCCGTAGCTTACACAATGACGAAATCTATGAGCGATAATCGACCGTCCGGTTGTGGATAAAATCCGGCTCAATAGGTTACGGTGGGCGGGTCACTTAATCTGTATGGATGAGGATGGTCCAGCCCGGAAAGTCTATAAGGGCAATATCTATGGTAGGAAAAGAAGACGAGGCAGACCCTGCCTAAGATGGAGCGATGGCGTGGGCCAGGACGTCAGACAGCTTTTAGGGAGAGTTCCTTATTAAAGCAGGCCTAGACCGGATACCGGTTGTTACGCCGTTGATAATGATGATGATGAAGTATTTGAGCGAAGGTTGGGAGTAAATTATCTGTTCGCCAACTTTAATTTTTTGAGTTGTGTTCTTTCTTCTCTTGCTAATGAGAACTACTTTTGTCGCAACCAGGAATTGATCTCACATATCGCTTCATTCGAATAGATCTCGATCTCGTCTTGGTAGCGTCAACACTCCATTATACATAACTAGTGACAGGAAAGGACCTAGGACAGAACCCTATGGCACCCCGCAAGTAATTGGGAATATTTTTAGCCCATCGTCCGAGTCGCAGTAAAGTCTTCTCCCAAGGAGTGCAAAATGTACTTCGGAGCCTGTAACTTGTCGAATGCCTCAATGATTTTTTTCCATTTGGCACTATTGAGCACATTCTTTACTTCCAGGGCTATTACTGCCCAGCAATTTCCTTCTTGCATTGCAGCCTCAGCCGAACCAGTCGGCTTCGATAGCTCTGACTGCTGGTCAAGACCTCTTTGCTACCTTTTCTGTCGAAGTGTTGGGATCGTCCGAGGATCACTGTCGCAGGTGCCCCGAACGATCCTTTCACCTTGACACAGCCCGTGGGTCGTGATTTGCCCGGAAGCGGTTTGCTTGGAGGCGGTTTGCCAGAAGGCTGTTTGCTGTCCGTGCACAGGTGCTTACCCATGATCAAGATTTTAGCCTGAGCAAATAGCGCCGATTGGAGCCTGGAGTCAGGGGTGCTGACAGAAGGGCCTGCTTCGGAAGCGGTTTACCCGGAGGCGGTTTGCCAGAAGGTGGTTTGCCCGGAGGCGGTTTGCCCTTAGCCGCAGGTGCCCCGAACGATCCTTTCACCTTGACACAGCCCGTGGGTTGTGATTTGCCCGGAAGCGGTTTGCTAGGAGGCGGTTTTCCAGAAGGCTGTTTGCTGTCCGTGCACAGGTGCTTACCCATGATCAAGATTTTAGCCTGAGCAAGTAGCGCCGATTGGAGCCTGGAGTCAGGGGTGCTGACAGAAGGGCCTGCTTCGGAAACGGTTTGCCCGGAGGCGACTTGCTCGGAGGCGGTTTGCCAGAAGGCGGTTTGCCAGAAGGCGGTTTACGCGGAGGCGGTTTGCCCGTAGGCGGTTTTCCGAAGGCTGTTTGCTGTCCGTGCACAAGTGCTTACCCATAGTCAAGACTTTAGCCTGAGCAAGTGGCCCCGATTGGAGCCTGGGGTCAGGAGTGCTGACAGAAGGGCCTGCTTCGGCTCGTCCGTTAAGGATTAGGTCAAAATTAGATTGGTTCCCACTTGAGTAAGAGGAGAATCTGAGTATAAACTCAGGTTCTCCATTGATGAACTTAGGGTTGTCCCTTCACTCGGCGCTGGATCGTCACGATCAAGATTTAATTTTTGTTTTTTAAAAGGTTTTTGTTTTTTGTTTTCATAATTGGCTGCCGTGCCCTCAGTTTTATCGGGGAAAGTAAGTCGATCTCGGCAGAGCCCCTTTTTACGGAGACAATGCTAGTTAAAACTGGGGATCCCCTCGTACCCAGAGTTCACCGTTTACGGGCACATCTTAATCCCTGGGACCATTCAGCCCTCGGCACGGTAGTTAGACCTTGGCTTGGGGTTTTGATTACCGCTTGGCTTCAGGTATCATCTCTCGTTTTCTAGAGGATCTTCCTTCCTGAGCTCCCTCACTACGAGAAGGTAGGTAATAGTCGAGGAAGCCGGTTGCTCTTATATCGAATCATCAACCTTGATCGAATGGCTTTGAATTTGAGGAAGGAAATAAGGAGAACCCAAGTAAAGATAAAAATCAAGAAAACCAAGGTATTCAGTCTAACAGGTCATTGCAGTCTTCCTGTGCATTAAGGAATTCCATCACGGACGGCCCCAAAAACATCTCCGGTAGAGAAGGAGTGCAAGTTGCTCGAAAAGTCCTGGAGTGAGCTAAAATGTACCCATGTTGGGCCCCTGATAAACAGCTTTCTTTATCCTTCCCAGTTGTTATTTTCAAACCAATTACAGCAGAGTTATTGTAAGTCCCTTTATAATTTACGTCCTGTAGGTGATTAGCTAAAGCCGGCAGCATAAACACGAATCCTTACCTACGTTTTTTGGACCCTTTGCAGTAACATTTCCGCTAGCATGGTTTTGCCTCTGATGTCAACATTGGAGTCCTTTAAAACATTCCACGTTCTTTAAATTTTCCTCTGCAAATATCTAAAATCAACTCAATGGAAATTAAAATTAAGTTGACTTCCCTTGAGCCCGCGGCCTTGGCGCTTTGCCAAATAGCAAAGATTCATCCATCCAAATTCAGATAACAGTAAGTAACTTCCAGGTACTTACAAGTCAAAGTAAACCTCTTTTGGAGCAGAGTAAGGGAAAATAAGCTACATGTCGAGCAAAAAATTGCGAAAAATCATAAAAACTTCAAGCCAACACTGTGTAATCCTTACACCTCCCTCCGCCATGTCAGTCGTCATCGCTATCGAAAATGGGATTCGAAATGTGAATACAAAAGGGTTTTTGAAGCCTCTTTGAGAGCTTTTCGGGATTTAATGTGAAAATGGATAAATGAGTTGTCGCTACCGTCACTCCACAGCTACCATTCGCTCCCATGCCAGTGAAATCCCTCCATTCTCACAGTCATCGTCCTTGTCGTCTTGGCAAATACTCTAAATATTTCCTCTTGCCACCCGACCGCCAGTCCGTCGCCATGATACGCGCACTCAACAGAATAAAAGCGGAAAAGCTGTAGTAGGAATTGAATGGGAAGAATTTGCGGCAGGAACCCGCGTCCCAACTACATGATATCCTTATACTGTTACCATTGAGTATTTAGCAAAATCGTGGAGTCTGGCATAGGGAAATGAGCTCCTACCAGCGAGGGGTAAGGGAGGCATGGCTGCGACAGGGTAAGACTGGCAATAGATTGGAATTTTACAAAGACATGCTAAATACGGGGTATATAAATCGGGTAATCCTAATTTCGTATTCACAACATAATCACGCCCTTTGTGATCAATGGCAGACTGTACGTCGCTGTTGTGGTTGGGGTTGTTGTCGCCGTTATTGCCCTTACTAACATAGACGGTCTGGAGAAATTTTAAGCTGCTTCCTGCTGTTTTTACTCCTTTTCCCACTTTCCACTTTGCGTCCTGCCATCTGAGGGGTGGTACCTTCCGTAACGTCACCATCGATTACAAGTACTTTTGTATTAAAAGTAACGCTCGCGGCATATCGAGCTTCTAATATGGTAGTCTTCCAGGACCTCATCCATCCTTCTTTCCACATTTCACGTCAGCGGAATTCCCACGTGGTATTTTGCCATTCTCTGTTGCCAGGATTTTACCACAAGTCGTGCAAACTTTTTAGGAAGATGCTTATGCTTGCGGTTTTGCCTGGGAATCAGGTGGCCATTGGAATAAGTGTTGCCTGCACTGTGAGGGATGATGCTTTTAGGGATGTAGCGTCCCAATTGCATATCAGCCAAATCTCGCTTTTCCTGCAAGGGGAATGAGTTGATGTGGACTCTGTGAACCTAAATCCTTCTCTCATGTTTGAATGTCGGCTGCAACGAAGGAGATACCCACGTTCAGGTCAGCAACACTACCAGGCCCTCCTGTACCCATTCCCAATTTTACATGACCCGTGCAAGTCCTGTTTCTTGTTTCGTTTATGGAAAGGAAGTCCAACATGAGTGTGAAGGGAAAGGGACCAGGATATCGTGAAATTCGTTGAATTAATGCAAATCTTGGAGCGAGTAGCGAGGTTTCGATTGAACGGTTACTGGAATGACAAGAGCTGGTTTTCCGGAACTTCTGAAATGTTTAGGCAATTATTGTTTTACCAAGGACAGAAAACCAACCCCCGACCCTTCTAATCGGGCTACGAAACCAGGAAGGTTCGGGGCAGGTATAGAGAAAGAACTCGCGGAACTCTTAAATGGGGGCAACTTGCTTGACTGAGGGTTGCAGCCGAGGATTTGTTCGCCCACATTATCCCAAGGATATCAATCATACTGAGGCTTCTCTCCTGAGCATCAACTAAATAGACAAGCTATAAAAAGAAGAACTTCCTTTATGATAAGTTTCCAGCTCCTGACCTTCTATTCTTCCCACATCTTTTGAACTTTAGCCCCGGAAAAGACGAACTGGATTCCCGGCACGCTAATGCGTATGACAAGCCAACTTATATGATAAATATCCTGGCTTTATCTGGCAACCATTGAACTATTGAATCTCATCTCATTGCCGTCTCGCTACTTCTATGTCTTCCATACAACCTAATCGAGGAGTCGAACTATTGTACGCACGCCATGCAGCCGCACATGTGGGAAAAAATCGAAATGTTCCCAGGCAAACGAGCCGCAGGATCCGAATCGAACACCATAACGTATGTATACAAATTGTTGATACCATAAAAGAGAATCTGAATCAGCAGATCATTTAGAATATAATCTGACCCATATCCTGTGAAGGATGCAAGGAAAAAGAAAACCTAAAACCCCTAACCTGAGAAATGAGTTTGGGTGCTCGACGAGTTCCATCCATTTGCAGGCAGAGTCCACCCCTCCGCATCGTGGCAGCCGTTCGGCTGACTTGAGCTTCCGTCGCAGGATAAAGTAGGCACGAGGGTATGCTAGGGGGTCATGTTCCGTACGTGTTTTCTGAATGTTTTCGGGCTGTAAAGGCATAATAGGAAAATTATGCAGGATTTAGTTGCAGACAATGGTCGTGTTCGGGTATGAGGTGTCTCGCACACATTTTAGACCTCTCCTGGACTAGGACTTGATATCGACGTTATTCCCGACACGACCCGAAAATGTTTTCTGTATAGTGTCGTGTTCCGTTATGTTATCTCTTATGTATGTTTAATAAAAGGCCATGGGCAATTTCGCTCGCCTCTGGTTGTAGGGCGAATGGTCGCCGGTGACCGTGACACGTTCTCAGGCTTAGGCCATTAGTACAAGCTACTATAAATGTTTTCAGGGGATCATATTCATAATGATGAAGTCTCTCGATAAAATCCGATTTGAATTTGATAGCCTTTGAAGGTGGCGGAGTGGGTGGAGCTGGGATTGGCCGTAATCAAAACTCCAGGCATAGGAGAAATGGTGACTATGGAAATTGGATATTCAAGGATGTGGGATACCTGAGGATGAATTTGTTTATGCGGCGTTTCAGACTATCACTTCCGGGAACTGGATGTTTGGAAAGGCTAGAGTTGTTTGAGTGACTAATGTTATCTCGACGTCGTAATTAATTGTCCCGGGATAGAGTGTGGGCCGAGACAGGTGGGTTTTGAGGGAGCATCGCTTATTATTGAGACAGGGGTTATGCTCAACAGCTAAAACACATTATCTCAGTGAGCAAATAAGCTCTAACTGAAGGAAATTTTCCTGGTGTGTGGACAAATAAAATGCAAAATGAGAGGTATTGTGAGGCTTTTTTTTGGGGTAGGGTAGGTGAATGCATTTATGCACACAGTGTTGGACTCCCGATTCGGTACGTCGTCGGACTACCAACTAAACACCTTCCCATCGTCAGAGAGCTAGCCTGGAACCGTTTGTCACATTACTTCGGGCCAGCCCCCGAACTCTCCCGCCTTGCGGAGCCTTCAAATCAGGGAATTCCTTTCACCAACGGGAGGGGAGAGGAGGAAGGGAACTGTCAGTTCAAGGAGCCCCCTGCCATCCGGCTCCTTTACCAGTCGAGTTCTATCTTCTTAGCAACGAGAAGGCCCGAACGGAATGGGCAACACGGTTCCACCTGTCAGCAGTCCTCAGCATCTCTTCCACAATGTTGTCTGGAGAGAGATCCCCTGTGTTTAAATAGAGCTGCTGACGAACCCCTGACCTTCTTAGCAACGAGAAGGCCCGAACGGAATGGGCAACACGGTTCCACCTATCAGCAGTCCTCAGCATCTCTTCCACAATGTTGTCTGGAGAGAGATCCCCTGTGTTTAAATAGAGCTGC
Organism: Hermetia illucens; assembly: GCF_905115235.1. Taxonomy (NCBI): domain Eukaryota; kingdom Metazoa; phylum Arthropoda; class Insecta; order Diptera; family Stratiomyidae; genus Hermetia; species Hermetia illucens. Next base: position 17,832,141 of record NC_051851.1, on the reverse strand, counting down.
TGACGAACCCCATCCCACCTTCCACAAGAAAAAAAAGTGTGGTGGGCGTCGTCCACAACTCCATTGCAAAACACACAATCCGGAGAACGCGCCTTTCCAATCTTGTGCAGGTAAGACTGAAACCTTCCATGCCCACTTAGAAGTCGGGTAAAGAAATAGTCAGTCTCACCAGGCTTCGGATTCAGCCACACACCTAAGTTGCCGATGAGCCGCGCAGTCCATCTGCCTCTAGTTTCATTTTGCCAAGAGTGCTGCCACTCGTCTAGAGTGTGTTGCCGTTCTTTGTGAGCAACCACCTCCCTTGGCTCATCTCCCTTCCGCTTGTATATGGCCTGACGCTCCTTAGCAAGAAGGGCAACGGGGATCACTCCCGCGATCACCATCACGGCCGGTTCAGAGACAGTGCGGTACGCAGACGCCACCCGTAAAGCTCCCCGTCTCTGTACTTGCGCGAGGCGTCTACGATATACCCCCTTGTTAAGAGCACCAGCCCATACCTCTGCGCCGTAGAGCAGGACAGACTGCGTTAAGCTCATCAGGAGACGTCACCTACTAGACGTAGGACCCCCAATGTTTGCCATTAGCCTACTTAACGCCGAAACTCCAGCCGTAGCCTTGTTCGCTGTTGCTTGGATTTGCTCAGAAAAGCTCATCTTTGAGTCAAGAGTCAACCCGAGGTACTTTACCGCTGATTTTGACTCGATTATCGACTCGCCGAACGATATGGGACGCAGGGTCGGAATTCTCTTTTTAGTCAGGATGACTACTTCGGTTTTTTCCAGTGCAAGGTTGAAACCATGAGTAGTCATCTATCCGCTTACCCGTCGCATCAATATGCCGAGTCTGCTTTGCGCCTGTTCGACAGTGCGTCCAGCAACAAGCGCTGCGACATCATCTGCGTAGCCGAGCAGGCGCGACTCTTCTGGCATGTCGAGTTTAAGCAGACTGTCATGGGTAGCGTTCCAGAGGTCCGGCCCTCAAAATCCATAAGAGATAGTTCGGCACGTTGAAGGTATTGTCTAGTGTGCCTAGAATGTCTTTCCATCTTACGGAATTGAAGGCGTTTCTGACGTCAAGCGTTACGAGGAGCACCACCCGTCGAGTTCGGCGGCTATGTGCCTCTGCTCATCGAACGGCGTCCACGACCTGCATGACAGCATCAATTGTCGATCTCCCTGCCCTAAAACCAAACTGCCGGAGAGATAAATCTCCGGCAGCGCGCATCGCTTCAGCAAGTCTACTTCTGATGAGCTTTTCGAGTACTTTCCCAGCAGTATCAAGCATACATAGTGGGCGGTATGAAGACGGCAATTCGGGATCGCCTTTCCCTTTAGGGATCAGCGCCTCGCAACTTTCCAACGAGCAGGGAAAATGCCCTTTTTCAGGCAAGCGTTGTATGCGCCGAGCAGTAGCTCTGGCCGGTGTTGGAATACCAGTTTCTATACCTCTGCTGGAACACCATCAGGTCCTGGCGCCTTCTTGCTTTTCATAGAGAGGACTGCCTGTTCCAACTCTTTTATAGAGAAAAGTGGACAGTCCTCTGCGCACTCCGCGCCGACGTCACCATCCTATACGGGGTGTGCAGGGAAGAGTGCCCTCACATTGCGGTCCATCTGCTCGGCCTTAAGTGAACAGGGTTCCGGCAGAGCCCCGATTTTTCGGGTTACAAATTTGTAACCGAGTCCCCACGGATCCCAATTCACCTCGTCGATCAGATCTTGCCCACAGCGAGCTTTGCTCTTGTTTGTTACGCTGCGGAGTCTCCTTTTGGCTGATTTGTACTCCATCATTATGGTACATGACTCCCCCCGGTGGCCTAGATGTTGTGTTAAGCGGCGGAGCCTGTGACACTCCTTCCGGAGCTCTGCGATTTCCACTGTCCACCAATACATGGAAGGTTTGCCGCGCCTCGATATCTTCCTGGGCGTGGAGGCTCCGCAAATCGTCGTTATCAGGTTCATAACTGAATTTACGACACTGTCAGCCGCGGCGCCACCGCCGCCAAGAGTACCCTTCAGCGTGGCCCCACCTGTTCCCAGAGTTTCGACAAACTTGTTCACTTTCGCGATGTTCCATACACAAAAAGATCGCTTGTGTGGCGCACACCGAGAGTTTGTGTCCACCGCTTCGAAAGCAATGTATTGGTGGTCACTTGCCGAAAAGTCTTCCAGAACTCGCCACCCGTCCACCAGCGACACCAGTGATTCCGACGCGAAGGTTACGTCTGGAATGCTTCCTTCACAGCCCGGGCGCCGGAACGTTGGGGTGGATCCGGTGTTTAGAACTACCAGTCCTGTTCTCGCCTCCATTTCCAGAATTCGTTTCCCTCTGGAATCTGTGTGAGGCATGCCCCATTCAAGTACCCTAGCATTGAAGTCACCCCCGACCAGGATCCGCCCATCCGTGCTTAAGATAGCGTCCTCCAAAGCATCAAGCCTCCGACGAAAGTCCGGCATCGTCTCATTCGGCGTAAGATAGACACTAAAAAACGTTATCCCTGAACACCGAATCCAGACAAAGCCATCCCCTCGGCTTTGGGCCCCACCCCCAGGAGGGTGCCGTCCCGAACACAGATGTGTGTGTGAGGCTTAGATGTTCAGCAAGGACACCATAAGTTGCAGCTAAAGAAATTTAAGGATATAACCGCCGTAAAATTCGTGAACCAAATTAGAAAACCCAAAGAACATAAAGCTGACATAAGGCTTAGTCGGGGACCTCTAAAGTCACCATAAAAGAAGAAGTTCGCGAAGCTTGAAAGAGAAATTCGACCTTTTAAGATTTCAGTGGAGTCAGCACTCCAACTTTCGGCATCAGGGAGAGTAACAACAAGCTGGGCTATTTGCGCTCTTAGAGAGCATGTGGTACCGTGGCACGGTGCTTTAGATGACTTTTTTTATTATCAAGGAGGTGAAAATCCTCAAAAGACTCTGGCGTGGGAACGCTATACTCTGGGATCTTTACCTACTAAAACCACCCCCGATTCCCCCCTACCCCGTACAACCATACTAAAGTATTACATTATGGGGTGGAGCTATCTTTTTTTGGCTGGGCCCCCTTCCACCTGTCCGCAGAGTACCTTCCTTACCGCGCCTTCCTTACTTCTACTGCTTGTCGCAGTTTATCCCGGGTTGCTGCGATCACAGAATTGATCGCATCCCAATCCTCCTAGCAAGCTACTATTCTCCGTATAAAATTTTCTTGTGAGCAGCACCTAGAATTTCCTCTAGATTCCTTCTTTCTTCCACGAACCTAGAACATTGGAAGAATACGTGCGCTGGGTCTTCTGAGACCCCGTCACACAGAATTGGGTGACGTATCCAATTCAAACCGGAACAGGTATTGACACTGTCCTCGATGGCCGATGAGAAACTGGGTGAGATTATAATTGACCTCGCCATGCTTTCTCTCCTGCCAACCCTCGAAGGAAGGGATCAACCTGTAAGTCCAACGATCCTTTTTTGACTGGTCCTATCGCTGTTGCGCTGCTTATGGATATCTCCCTTTCAGCTTTTTTCACCTGTGGTAAAGCAAATATGCACCTGGTGTTATATATATTCATCATCTCGGTTGCCAGGATGTCAATCGGCATGATTCACGAGATGACGAAGCGGTCCTGAAGGCAGAACACACCCTTAGGCTGTTCTTCTGTAGACCGCACTCAATTTGCGTACATTGCCTAAAATATGTTTTTCCGGAAACTGTGACTGCCTCAGCAAGATAGGGCTCACCACCCTAGCTATAAGCAACCTGCAAGATTGCCGCGGTCCTCTTACGTTCGGCATCCTTCTTGCCAGAGCCAGTATGCTCTATGTGCGGCTTCAAATTGAGTTGTCTATCATCACTCCCAAGTATTTGATGGTTGGCTTGGAAGTGATTATACGAGTCCCGATTCTCATGAGGGGGGGGGAGGGGGTGGACGTCATGAGGACGGCTTATGCCTTTCCTCCGCGAATGCCAGTCCAGCATTCTCTAGCCAAGCCTTTACTACACTGATTGATGCTTTGCGACCACATTGAGTTCTATATCATTGGCATAATCCACCGTAGCCTCCTCCGGAACCACAAGGTTAAGTACATCCTTTTACATGATGTGCTGGGCCAGATACAGAGCCCTGTGGGACACCCGTGGAGACAATATAGACCTTCCATTATCTGTCCGCTACTGCAAGTAGCTATCACAAGTTACTCCCGAAATATCGATATTTGCGTAATAAAATAATCACTACTAGCGATGGAGACAGTGTTATGTTGTAATTTCCTTAAACGTGTTCGATTGAGACACCGCGAATCACACAATAATTATATTTCGTATAAGGCTCGAATTGGCCGAATTGAATGCATTCCTTACATCCAGGGCCACCATAACGATCTCCAGCAGCTCGTCCGTGGTGACTGGTGGAATCGCTGTCACATTCAAGGGGCGCTGGAAGGTGTTAGTACCCCCTCTTTCTGGGGAAATAACCCCTGGATTATATTCAACAAGAGCAGAGGTCACGCGGTCTGCTGAGAAGAACGGCCTTTGAATCGTCTTGTCACGATTTGATAGGTGCTTCCCCACGAATTTATGTCCGCTTCCGAACAGAGCCCCTTAAAACAGTCCCTCGTATTTCGCTGGATGGCTAGCTTGAAATTCTTGTGGGCTTCCCTATAGGTATGATCCTTTTGCCCTTGATCGATGCTACCTATTGCCCTCCAAGCCGTTTGTTTGGCTCGGTAGCAAATCGTTCGAAGGTTGACATTGCATTACATGCTTTGTGTGGCATGGGGAGCTCTTCCGTGGAGGTGCCTGCTTTGCTAGACAGGTCTAACCACATCTCCATAAATGTGTGTTCATTCATCTCGTTTGCAGATCATCCTGGTTTTTTCTATATATCGGCTTCCGGGGTTTGCAGTATGGGCCAAGAATCATAACAGGGGATTTTAATACGTGGGCGGTTGAGTGATGTAGCCGGACAACGAATGTGAGAGTACGCGCTAGTACTTCTCGAGGCATTCTCAGATCTAGACGTTCTGCTCGTGAATGTTAGCACCTCATACATTTTCAGAGGAAGTAGAAAGGGCTCATTAGTAGACCTAGCATACGTAGAAAAGGTGCTTCGCAGATTAGTGAGGACGCACCCTCCCAGGCAATCTTCATGGTGATTAAAGTCGAATCGAGGTCTAATAAGAGCTCTCGCAGAGTGCCCAGTTACCTGGCTGGATGACGAAAGCCTCGACGGGGAGACGTTGAAGACGACGTAAGAAAAAGTCAGACAGATTAGTTAATGAGTGACGGAAACATGTGGTGCTACAATTCCCAAAAGAGCGACTGTCTCTCATAAGGCAACTCAACTACTGGTGAATCAACGACATTGCAAATTAGTGAACATCATATTTCTGGGCCAGGAGGCTTTATCAGACTCTTAAGGGAAACCCGGTAGCGATGGTCAACAGATGGAGGGCAGGGGACTGCAGCAAAAGAAAACACTGTAAACAGTTGCACGAAGACGCCGATACAAACCTTTGGCGCGCGGCTTACAATTAATTAATTAATTAATTAAAAGGCTGCAAAGATCTTCCTAAGCAGCCTCTTCCCATTTTTCCACTCTATTTTCTACTCTGTTTCCGCAAAAAATGCCAGAAGGTAAACGATAGTACAAGTTAACGAGTGCGTGGTACATCCGATTACCGAGGAGAAACTGCGGAAAATATTTTGCCGAATCAGTGACAGTAAGGCCCCAGGTTTGAATCGCCCTATGTGCCTGTTGGATACAACGAGGAAGATGATCGAGGGAATCACCAAGAACCGACTGACACCCATCATCGAAAGCGGCAACAGCTTGTCGGACCGCCAATACGGGTTTCAGCACGCCGACTCTGCAGAAGATGCAGTAAGCATTGAGATAAAGCTGGCAAAAGATGCCATTAGATATTAAAAAAGCCAATTGGCTTTCGATTTTCTCTGGAACCGTAAAAATATAGAACAAGCTGCTGCTGCCCAACCCGTAGTTCCCGAATTGTGGTCCCGCGGGATTGGTGCTGAAAAGACGAACTGGGGTTTTTAGTAGGTGCGAATCCCATTCGGTTCCGTTTAGCGCTGCCGCGGTAGCATCTTTCTAAGATTTTCGCACCTGAACAAAAAAACAACTACTTCATTCAAGACCGTGACAGTACACTACAGGTTTATAGTACCCTTTTAGAAGTAATTTGGTCAGCATTAAGCTCGCCCAGCTGAGTTCTCTGCGTCCCCACCTTGATACTGGCAATCAATCTGTGGGTCCATCGGCCATTTTTCGCCGCTCCCACCGTTACTGCCACCTGCTTAACGGATGAGTACTACTCCACATCCGCGAGATATTTTGCAATAACCAGCACGGTTATGTTATCAGCGTAACCCACTATTTTGGCCTCGCTCTCAACTGAAATGTTAAGGATATCATTATAAACGATGTTTCACAATAATGGTCCTAGAACAGAGCCCTGTTGAATACTCGCGCGGGCAATGTATGCCCTGGGTCCTTTGCTGTGTTGTATCAGTTAAGCAACTGAGTACGTCAATCGCCGCATAAGACCTCTTCATAGCTTGGCCGAGTTGAATGTATTTTGTACATCAGGTATCATATAATCACCGCCACCCTTCCCGTACATCGCATTCTCAGCTAAGTCAGTGACAAGTTTGACGTCGTCGAGGATTGATTTGGCCTACAGAACCCAAATTATCGTTCTGATAAGTCTCCCCGACTCTCTAAAGCCGGGAGTAATTTGTTATGGATTATTCACTCCAGCATTTTCCACACAGTATCCGATAGACATATAGGTCTCTAGGAAGATGGTTCACCAGGAGGGTTACCAGATTTGGACAACAACAGTAGCCTTTGTTATTCTCATGTCTCAGGACAGGTACCGTTCACCAAGCATGCTTGAGATAACTATACAAATAAGTCTAGTCTCGAATTAACAGGCAGCTTAAAGGCTTTGTTTGGTATACCGTCGAGGCCCAGTGCTTTGTTGTCAAGTAAGTGTTGAGGAGCTGGGTGATGTACAGCCTTGGGCAAAAAACGACGGAAGAAGTTTAACATGCCTAAAAACCTTCGCTGATCCTTCACCATATTTGGCAGGAGAAAGCCTTCGATCGCTTCAAGTTTGTCTAGCCTAAGGAAACACACTCCATATGGTCTAAATGCTCAGATTCGGAAGAAGATGCGACCAAAACGTCATCCACGCAGACGAAACAAAAATTCAAGTTTCACAAGACAGAATGGATGAATCTCTGAACAAGCCAAAAGTCACCCTGGTGGCCTCGAAGAGTTCCAAAAATGTGCAGATAGACATTTTCGGTATGTCTTCGGGAGCAACATGGATTTTGTGATAGACCTTGGCCAGATCCAAGGTTGTGAAAATACGGCAGTTTGTCAGTGAATGCGCGAAATGATGTTTGAGTGGAATAGGTTTCCCGTCGGGAATTTTCTGGGTATTCAGACACCTGTAATCTCCTCAAGGCCGTTTGGCTTTAGGGACCAAATGGACTGGAGATGACCAACAGCTATTGGAAAGTCTAGAAATACCCTATTTCATGAGATCATCGAAAACTTTTCTTGCAATAACTAGCTTCTGGGGTTATAAAGGACGCACCTTTGGGAAGATCAGGGAACCGGTAGTGTTGGTGTGGTGCTGCATATCATGCTTAACCGGCTGGGAGAGATTGCTTTCAGTAGTGATGTGGCGACATTTTCGGAGGAGTGCGCAAATGCAATGGTCGGCAATGTCCTCGAAAACAATGGAAACAAGGTCACTTTCGCATGTTGAAATTTTTCCTGACGGTCTTGAAGAGGCTGCGGCATATATTTGTTTTGCAGGTCCACCAATAGCCCACAGTGACACAGGAAGTGTGCGCCTAAAATGGGGGTGCCAATGTCTGCCAAAAGGAATCGGCACGAAAACGTTCGGCGTAATCCTTGACTTACGTCCACCTGCATGTAGCCGTAAGTGCGGATGAGAGACGAGTTTGCGGCTGCCAATCGTCTATTTTTCGGTATCAACGGGTTTGAACTCAGCGAGCCTAATTTTTTGTATTGAAATTGCATTCGGTAGTACATTTAGTCGCTTGAGCTCAGAATTTACGATGGTACCAGCAAATCGGCAAGGCCAATGAGACTCCGGCGTATGACTATCCGAACACACCATTCCGGAGCAAAGTGCCTACCCTCGCCGTAAGCTTGGACACTGCGTCCACAAGTGTCGACACCATTGCCTTCAGGTCTTCCACTTCCCGACATGTATCTCTAGAGACTCCCGTGACCACGGTGTGTGCGTACATCTCGCAGACTTTATCGGCCGAGGCAGACAACACCTCCAGCGACCCCGAGTTTACGCTGGACAAAATAAGGTGGGTGCTCTCCGAAAGCCGCTGTAACTGGGCACTTCAATAGCGCTGAGCCAGTTTTATCCTCACCCAGCAGCCCTATTTCTCGAAGCAACTGGTAGAGAGAATGATCCCTCAGCGACAGCTCATTCAACTTCGCTTCCTCACTCACTCACAATCGGCGTATGAGCTGCTCCTTCAGCCTGCCGTAAGATCAGTCGTCCAACACATCCACAGTCTGTTTTCGCCTAACTTTCTGCCGTGGGCGAAACTTTTGCAATCCGATTCGGCGAGAAATCTCCTTCAGGGCAGTCAGAGCTCTGTGCGTTGAATCGACCTCCAACTTCTTACCCGAAAGTAAACTTTTCCAGGGAGAATCGTTTCCGGATTTCTGAGCGGATTGTGGAAGTCCTTGATTTGTCGCAAATCCGGTTGATTTTTTGGCTACGATTTGCGACAAGAGCCTAGCTCACGCACAAACGTGTCCATACCGTTACTGAAAGATCTGTGGTCTTGGAACTGTAAAAATAAAGTCCACTATCCTCTCACTGCCGAGGAGAATTTATCTAGCGAAAGAAACGATTTTCACGCTGTGGACGTTTTCACTCCACTTTCTTCTCAACTTTCTTCCAGACTAACTCTTGTACAGTAGTCCCAAAGAACTTCACTCAGAAGAACGTGCCGTTGTCAGGGTCACCAATTTAGAAGCCTGGTCCGCTTACGCCGGCGGTTCAAACAAGGAGGCAGGAAGTTCGCGTGCCGACCTCATGCCAGTACAGGTCGGCGGTAGTAGAGACCGCCAGACGTGTCGGCGGTAGTACAGTGCGCCGACAGAGACGATTTCACCACCGGAAATGCAGTCGTGGTTCTTGCCTCCGGTGCCAAGTAGGTAGCAGCGTACAGAAAATACTCTCTGAGGTTCCTGTTCTATTGTCGAATTTCTGTTCACTCGAAACCTAAGCACACTTTTCTCACCCCGTCCCATCCTTATGCCACCCTTACATGAACAACCGACGCAGTCTATGATATGCTGCAAAACTCCTTCCATGTTATGTATTCAGTAATCCAAAATGAGAGAATTATTCTCCTTTTGCATTATAAATAAAGTGAACTTCCAGCGTTCTATAAATTCAAACTTTGAAAACAGGTCCGTGTGCTTACGTTCCAGGATGTCTCCTGTACTTCGAACTTTATTCATATTTCCATCACCTCACTATATCCAACACCTCCTCCTCGCTTCCTAAATGCAGTCCATATTGCCGTAAAGTATGAATGAGAGCTCATAAAAGCGTATCGAAAATAAACTGAAAATGCATCTATTCCACCCCCCTGTGTTCCCAAGCACCTTCACCAGACAGGCTACCGCACAAATAAACTTCATTCAATTTCAAGGTGTCGTAAAAGCGCTTCCAGCCGACCCCCCTAGGAGGGAAGAAAAGTACTCAAAAAAGACTACGTTCGCGACAAAAATCATAACTTCTTCATCAATAGCCACGAAGAATGGGACAAAAAGTGGTTACCGTGGGTCAGAAGGACTTTTTTCCACCGTTCATATAATAAAAGCCGAGATGACGGTCAACCAGAAATGGCCAGCGCACAATATCACCTCCGTTATCAGTATCAGCAGGAGTTCAATGGCGAAAGATTCAATTTTAGCGCAACACTGGGGACAAGTCAGCGCCGTGTTGAACAGGAACAAAAGAAAGGGTGGCCGATGTTCGAGAGCCCAATGGGGGAGTCTAGGACGAGTGGCTGACTATATCGTGTGGAATTTAGATAAATGAACTACAAAGTTTTATAGCTTGGAAGCCATTGGATGAGGTTTGATGTTCCAGGTCGAGATGTATTTTATCAGGTCGAAAACACACTCCTATATTTACTTTGAGGGAGGGAATTCCATATAATTTTAACACACACGGCAGTTAATCCAGAATTCCTTTTCACCCCCACAAAACCGGAGGAATCACAAAGCGGAATAATCCTTAAAAGGATCGTTTCAAATTACGTGACAATGAAGTATCATTTCACTTACCCTAACCCGAGAAAGATTTCCCGGGATCGTGTGTTTCTCACCCTCATCTCCCAATCTATCACTAAATATTATTTCCTTTTAATTTCCTCAAATGAAAGTGCCGGATATAGTTAGGTTTCCACCCCAAGGTTGAGGCCTCGTAATTGATTGAAATGAGAACGAGATTGCGAGTTATAGTGTGCGCGTATATATTTTCACCTAACTCAATTCACTTGTTACGGAGATAATAACAACAACAACACATAATATCCTTTCCCATAAAGGGTAGCAAGGAGTGGGTAATATCCCAAGCCAGAAGAAAATAGCAGGCAAAAATCTTATCACTATATTGCTGTTGCCTTGTACGATACATGTTCTTCTCATTTCTTTTATCCTGTTGGGCCGACCTTGCTTTTGTTTTGTCTTCCCTCCCTACCCCCTCCCTCCTGGTACCGCCCGTTCGGGTCCATGGAAGGATTTCCAGAGACTTCAGCATTTTCAGTCTATTCAATACAACTCTCTGAGTGTTCTATTCCAAATCCTTATCAGCAATATTTTCCCCAGGAACCATTAAAAAAATAACGCTGAGATAAAAACCTTATCGGGACAATTCGCCAGGGGAGTTGCGAGAAAACAACATTATTTGATGATGACCATTAATGACCTTTTCGTTATCAGAAATAATCGAGGAAATGAGATTTTCAACGTACCGAAAAAATATATAAAGGACGAGATGGAACGTAGGTAATAGGAATTTTTTTCTCTTTTTAGATCTCCCATCCGCTGGAGGTTTTTATTGCAACAAGCCCAGAGCTCGGGCGAGAGCTATAAACTTTAATACAGTTCACGTTGTATTGTTAGAAAACAGGCAAGTAGGGGAGAGGGGTGGAGGTGAAAAGGACATTGACGGAAGTTGCTTGTTCAGTGCTCATATTTCACTTTGGTGAGTGCAATTTGACTTAGTCTTCTTGGTCATTCTTCTTCTGGAATAGTGAAATATGTTCCTATATCCTTTTGTGGGCATCCGCTTATTTGGTTCCGCTAGTAGAGTTCACTGAACCAAAAGAGTACGAAGCAGATATAGATTCATGCAAAGATTCTGTATGATAATTGTACTAACTGCCAAATTTCTCCTAATACTTTCAGAACTTCACCGACATGAAAGGGTCCTTAGAAGTTACACAATATGTTCAGGTTATAAATCAGCATCACGTAGCTCCCTCATGATGTTAACGACTAATAAATTGGCAATCTTAGAGAGCTGACCATCAACTGATGGTAAAATAAGGATAGGATACTTTAATCTAGTTATGAATGATCCTTTTCAAAGGATTTAGTCTCAAAGTCAAGGGCCGATCTTTAGGCTTATCACGAATGCATCTCCCAGAAGAATCAGAATATAAATGTGAAGTCTCCTTGCCGGACTACTCGTGGGACCAAGGCATTTAAAAAAAAAACAAATAAACCGACGATAGAAGAAGAAATGGCAATCATCGGAGGACGAGCTGTTGGCATCCAGCCAGGAGAAAGTAACCGTCGAGAGGAGCACCCTCGTTGCCAGCGGTAGCACCGCTGTGCTGAAATCAACCGGAGAGACCTAACGGAGTGAGGCGACAGCCGGACTAGTGGTTTTCAGCCTGGAATCCACTGGCGTCAAGGTGGGTGTACCGAGTACCAGACATAGTATTCCTAAACCGAAACCATCGAGATCGGAGGATCCCTCAAAAGTAAAGACCGACAAGAGTGTCGGTCACCGAAAACCGACTAAGAAGCGAAGGTCCACTAGTGTCCTGCTGAAGAGCCAGTACCATGGCGATGCATATTCTCAGTAAAATTGCCAAGAATAAGGAGGCTGGTACTGTTAACGAGCGGAATGAAAAAACCTCGCTAAATACGAGGCGGTTATTGAGGAATACAACAGCAAACGCCTGGCAGATGAGCAGAAAGCGAAGCCCATCGCTCTCAAACGCAATCGATCTCAACACGAAGTCGAACAAAAGCACAAGCATAGCAAAGTAGGCAAGAGTTCGCACGCTAAACAACCTCTGGAGAAAAGTACACAGCAACAGCCAGCCGACGAGCCACGAACTGCAAAACCCTTTAGCGAGGAGGCCAAGAGCCACTTACGTGTGGCGCTGCCGAATGGTAATTCCACCAGTGTTGACGCCAAGCTATTGGAGATAGTCATTGAGCATCTCCTGGACGCTAAAGGCTAACACACGAAATCCACCCCTGCTTTGATTACTCTCAGGCGGTTCGTGGGTTCCTCGTTATAGCATGCGAAGACTAATTCTCCAGGGATTTTCTTGGTTTGTGCGTCGCTAAGACCAGCGACGCCTGGGAGACCCTAAAGCTCAAAGTAATCCCCTACGACGAGATTCCCAGGAAACCTATCCCACACATATGGTTTTCGAAGATCCGCATAAATAAAGACAAGCTCGTCTAATCCTCGCGCCTTCAAAACCCAAGATTCCCATGGACGACTGGGTTGTTATCAAGGAGGAGGAACCCCAGGCAAACTGCCAACCTTTTTTCTTCCGTATAAACGAAGAGTGCCCAGAGGCACTGGAGAAGGTCGATTATAAAGTGCGGTTCAGAGTCAGGAACGCAAAGGTAAAAGTGTTTCGCTTTGCAAAACCGGACGACGACCTGGATCCCAACGACACCGCCAACAAGCTGTTGGAGGAGATGAGGATCGACGGTCCGACGGGGACTGAAGAAACCTCCACACAAGCAGGATCATTCTGAGGATAACACACATATATATGCAGCAATTGAAGTTCGCCTAATCTGCTTGTCTTCCTCCTAAAGGAAGACATCAACATCGCACTTATACAGGAGCCTTGGATCAGAGGCGACCGAACCTACAAGGGCTCCAGCAAATATTTTAATTTATTCAACACCACAGGAGACGCTGATCAGGATAGACCTAGAGTATGTATCCTAGCAAAGAGGAGTTTGCACACTTTTCTGTGTCCAGACCTGAGTTCCAGCGACCTAGTCGTAGTCAAACTGGAGCAGAAGGGGGCAAAGAATGTGTATGTCTCCGCCAGAAGAACTACACCATTTGACTGTCTTATGATCCTATGAACAACATAGCAGCAAAGAAGGTTAACCTGTGATTAAGCTGTGGCCCCAATGCAAGGCATACGCATTGAGGCAGCTCGGAAATCAACGTGAGAAGTGAGTCATTCTTTGATTTTATTATTACTACAAACCTATCGGTGTGTAACAGGGGTAGTACACCAACCTTCCGTTGGGAGGAAGTTCTTAATATCACCTTTATAACCGACAATGGGATTTATAGGGTGGAGAACTGGAGAGTGTCTGACTAGAGATCCCTCTTAGATCACAGTTGCATACTTTAAAGTCTAGATCTCGCCGTAAAGGTCTCCAAACGTTTCAGAGACCCCAGGAGGACCGACTGGAGAAAATTTAGTTAAGTAATTAAGGACAAACTTTCCGATGCGCAAATTGGCAAGATTCGCAAGACAGACGAACTGGAGTCAAAGGGGCTCTGGAAAAGGCATTCGATACCGAATGAAGATCTCTCCCACCTCAGGAAGCTGACCAGGGGAAATCTTCAACATATGTCACAGGCGTAAATATTGGCAACCATACAAGGACTGCCTGAAGAAGTACATATCAGCCATCAAGACCGCCAAAAGGAAGTCTTAGTTGGACCATTGTCAGAACATCAAAACCAGCAGCAAATCTGCGAGGCTCAATAAGATTCTGTCCAAGGAACATAAGGGTCCATCCTTTCTTAAAAAGTCGGAGAGCTCCTGGATGGAATCTTCGGGTGAAACCCTAAAGCTACTGGTTTAGACGCGCTTTCCCGCCAGTAAGGATGACTGTGAGTCAGAGCCTTGCTTGGAAGGTTCGCAGCCATCCCAGCCAGGTGAGACTATCAAATCAGTACCGAGGAGAGGATCGACTGGACTATAAATAGCTTCTCCGCATATAAATCTCCGGGCCCAGATGTGCCGTGACTTGTTGAGATTTACCAGAACTGTATCTGTTTAGGATACGTACCACAGTTTTGGAGACGCGCACGAGTGGTTTTCATACCGAAAACGGGCAGGCGCGGAGTTTCGACCAATCTGCTTTACCTCTTTCGTATTCAAGACCCTAGAGCACGTCCTGGACATCTACTTAAGGGTGATTATGGAGGGAACGTCTTTCTCTTAGTCCCAGCATACCTGCCTCAAAGTTCAATCCACAGAAACCGCACTCCACGAGGTAATTGGCACTATTGAGCAGTCACTGCATTACAAGTAGTATACCCTAGCTGCTTTCTGGCATATAGATGGAGCATTCAACAATGTTAGTACCAACGCCATCAAGGAAGCCTTGACCAGTATTGGATTGATGGAGTATCTTACATATTGGATTATATCCATGCTAAGTACCAGAATAATCCAGTCGGATTTAAAAGGCAACCAGTTGACCAGAGCTGTGAACAGAGGCACGCTCCAGGATGGAGCTATCTCTCCGGTGCTCAAGTTAATAGTAATGAACGAAATTTTACGAATATTGGACAGCAGCGGAGTGAAGGTAGTGGTGTCTGCCGAGGACTTGATGATATTATGAGCGACATCATGGAAGGAACGTTGCGTACTCGGTAAGCACCCAGGCAAAACGGAACTGATGGTATTCTCCACCAAGACTGAATTCCACCTACCACGGCTGAAAGAGCAAAGACTGGTTCTTTCCTCCAATGTAAAGTATCTGGGTATAATCCTGGAGCCGAAACTTAATTGAAGATTGAACATAGAACTATGGCTGCAAGAGAACCTTTGCAAAGGAATGGGATCTCCAGCCGAGGATGGTTATCTGGTTGTTCATCGCCGTGGTGCGTCTAATTCTGACGTATTGTATAGTGGCAGGCTTTAAGCAAAAAATACAATAAACGGTGCAACTGAAGTTCTGCAGTCCTGCCAGGTAGATGATCACCATCTACTCCTTCACCTCTTCCTTTTAGACCTCCACATTAAATACATTGTAGCATGCAGTGTCATCATCATAACATCCTGGATGAAGTAACTCGGAAAATCTGGGCATTACCCACGAACTATGCCACATGCAAGCTGAACTTCACGAGAAACTTTGCTGTAGACTTTTTAACCAGGGCAGATTGGAAGACTGGCAAGGTTATGACACAATATTCTTCACCGATAGATCCAAGATGGTCTGCGTTTTTTGGCGCAGGAGTTTTCTCGAATACACACAGTGTATCCAAGTCGTATGGTTTCCCTGGTTTTGCCAGTGTATTCCAAGAGGAGGTACTGGCGACACTGGAAGTCTGTCGATGACTGGACCATGATCCGAGCCCAAACGTAATATAGCTATTATGACCGACGGCCAAGCGGCTTAAGGCCAATGTAACAACATCCTCCAGGCAGGGGAGCGGGCTGGCGAATTGGCCAGGCGGGGCTCTGCTACAGTCCTTCGGCGGGTATAGTCGGTGTCTCGCTGGCGATTGTCAATGACGAAATCTACTCACACAACTTAGCACGCGCGGCTGTTAGATGGGAAAGGCTTACCACCTCGGCCAAGTCAACGAAAATTTGGCCCGCTTTTAACAAAAACTAACCACGAGGACTCCTGTGCCAGATCCATGCAAATGCACACAAGATTACGGCGGTCTGCACGGGACACTGACCCATAGGGACTATGCCACCAGGCTCGACATACCCCACAATTCGCATTGGGGGAGCTGCGGAGAAGGGCAGGGGGAACCCTCAGGAACTTGCTCTGCGATTGGTCAGCTACGGACACTGGGTAAACCATCCTTTGGGGACCTCAGAGAGATTTCTAGCTGCAGGGTGGGAGAGTTGCTTTCCTTCGTGAATGCTACCGACTGGTTTTTAAGATCCGAGCCGACTGGACTCTGCCCCCCCCCCCCTGCTCTCTAACAACAGTCACGGTCTTAGCAGTTTGTGGCATCAAAATGGCGTACCACAGCGCTAATTGGGCACTGATACCTACCTACCTACTTAATATGTGCTCAGTACGCTACCGATGAAGACAGGGAGAACTTGGATTGCTGCTTTTATTGCGCGTTTGTCTTGAGTGGTGGAGGTACTACATCCACTGTCTCATCAGCGGTACCCATTCTCGAATGTTACACCCGTTTTCCTTTCGTTCAGTTTGACCGCAAACGCCTTTTTGGCAGGAAAGAGTTCAATAATGGCGAAACTCCCGGCTTTAAGGTGGCTGGTTAGAAACAGCAGATCTTTAGGCCGAAAAGCAGCTTCAGCGATTTCCGGATTGAATGGGCATTCTTGAATCTATGTGAGGATGTTTGCAGACCGTTGAAAATCATGCGCTTCTCTGTAACAGTATGCCTGGAAGTTAAACTATGTTGACAGAAAAATTAAGGCAACGTAGACCTTCTACAAATGTCAAAGAACTGAAATCTTTGACGTCCAACGGAGAAACGAACTTGCATGGCACCTGGAACTCCGTCCCGAAGAACACTTCAGCTAGAAAGGCTAAGACAATTTCTTTGAGGACTGTTCGAAGTCCTAGAAGAACTGTTGAGACCAAGGCGAAGCTAGATTGAAACGGTTTCGTAGACCTGTGGCGATTCATGCCGACATGTAGAAACTCAGACCTGGCCGGCCTTAGAACCTTGGGCTGCAGGTTTACCTCCCACACAGCATTGACTGTGGTAATAATGAAACTGCGAAAGAAAATAGGAAATGCGGATGACATGCATTTTAAAATCCAATGATTCGGTGATATTTAAGCGCAACGAGGTTTGCACATTGGAATATGCAAACTTGGGGAGAGCGTCAAAAGTTGTGTTGTGTATTGTAGGATTTGGAGATAACTTGATAGCTTAAGCACAGCGACACAGTGCGAGCAAGAGAGTCCTGTTTTCCCCTGGTCGATTCCCTTCACATACTTTAGAGTTACTTAACAGGACCGCCAGCCACGGGTAGTAATGACGAATCAGCGTCTCCTGAAAACCCTTAATGCGTGTTCTACCTCGTTTCTCCCAAAGACGTATTCGGCGGGGTCGCTACGACGTTTTGTCTAGAGATAAATTTTTGCTCGTAAGTGTCTGAAGCCAGAAAAGTCTCCGTCAAGTAACTCATAGAGAACGGACAGTCATGCAGAAGGTACCTTGGAGCGATTAGGCAACCCTTGCCCCATCCCCTCCAGTTCTCATCTTATGAAGATAAGGATGAAAACCTTTATGCTCGCTGGGAAAGGAAATAATTAATCTCACGATGTTTTTGGTTCAGCCACGGAATTAAGTTTCCCATGAGCTGCATTTTTACATGAAAGTTGTCAATATCCATTACCTTGTGCTCTTTAGCAAGGACGGTGACGGAAACGATTCCCGGGGCCACCAACATAACCAGCTCTATGGTATTATAGCAGCTCTATTGTATGATGCAAGAGCTGAGCGAAAAGTACAATTAAACCCAGCTTAAAAGGATGCGTAGAGCTGCGTGTGTAAGTGCTACTGAGGTTCTGCAGTTCTGATGTCTTCAATCTACTCCTATACCTCTTTCCCGGCAATGTATTCCAAGTGGAGGTACTGGCGATATCCCAGGCTAAAGCACGATCCGTGTCCTAAGCGCAACTTAGGCATTCTGACTAACAGGTAAGCGGCCATTAACGCTTCGTACTCAGAGCCAAAAACTTACAGATTGGTGGGGCTTTGCGAGGCAGTTTTCAGCAGTACCTCGGTGGCGCAGTTGGCGACTATCGAGGATCGAATCTACTCAAATTACTTAACAGTTGCTGACTTCAAATGCCCTTTCTATAACAAGACCCAATCGCGACAACTTTTGCCAATGCCGACAGGATTACGGCAGTCAGCACAGAGCACTGACTTACGAAGGACCATGCTGCCAAACTCGGCATAACCTATAATTCATATTATCGAAGTTGTGGAGAAACTCTCAGAAACTTCTTTTGCAATTGCTCAGCTCTAGCTGGAGCCAGTTTGCGGACGGACACTTGGTAAACAATTCTTCAAGGACCTGAAAGAGGGTTCTATTTGAGAGAGCTGCTATCATTCGTAAATGCTACGTAAATGCTCCCCTTATTCACTTCACAGTATTGATAGTGCACCATACCACTAATTGGGCTCCTTCAAACGGCTAATACTACCTACCTACCATCATAGGAAGCTTTAAAGAGATCATGGGATAAATCCTTACAGCATCTCCAATGTGTTTCTTATCTTCCTCTGGCCTTCCTCTATATCCGCAAGAGGCATATCTGTCCACCGTCCGAAGTTGAAGGAATTTCTGACATCAAGGGTTACGAGGAACCCTATTAGTCTTGGTATGCAGGTTTACGTCTCAGCTCGATGGAATGTATCTGCGACCTTCCTGATAACATCCGCTATTTATCACCCTGCCGTGGACGTAAGTCCTCGGAAACACACATAGCTTCACCAAGTCTACAATTTTTTAGAGCTTCTTCTCGGCTATGTTAGCCAGATAGAGCAGTCTATATTCAGGGTCTTCTTTGCATCACCAAAATGATGCTAGACCCACAGGAGAATGATGGGCTCAAAAATACCGCAAAGACACACGTTTCGATTGACCCTGACCCCTTCATTCATGAAAACGAAGGGTATGCCGATGGCAAGGGCAAAATTGCTGCTCCCCATTATGATCGATTACGGATTTTGACAGTGGCAAAGCAGACACGTCATAAGCCTCCACTGATTAAAGCTACCATTTTAATGATTGTGCCCTTAAATCTAGCCTCGAGTGGTTTAGAGCTCGCTGAGCTCTAAGTAGAGGAGCCAGAAGACCGTTCTATCCACATCTTCTGGATGTCTTAAGAACGCACCATCTTATTTGTCCGAAGCAGTGAATTGAAGAAGTGCTTCTAAGACGGGCTTTTTGGGGGCACAGAGGTAACGACTAATCCAGTGTTTAATAATAATAATAATAATCGTTGGCGCAACAATCCATATTGGATCTAGGCCTTGAAGTGTGTTAGAGCACTTCATTCAAGACCGTAACGGTACACCACAGTACACTGTGGGAGGCAATGTGGTCAGCATTGCGCTCGCCCGAGATTATTACCCTGATTTGACTCAGGTACTCATTCACAGCTGAGTCGACTGGTGTCCGACATCCAATCACGATAACAAATTCCTCTGCCCCCAGCGAGATTTGAACCGCGACCTTCCGCTACGACAGCCCAGTGTTTACAGGCAACAATTTGATACCTGCTGAAGCAATGGACCCCTGGAACCCTTTTGGATTAACGCGAGAAGTAAGTTATGAAATGAGAGGAACATAGGCTGAAGAAGAAGGAGAAAGTTACATTAACTAAGCCCGCTTTTTACCCGCCGATTAATTGCTTCGTTCCTGACCTTCATTGAGAGTTTCATGGATGTAAAATTTAATCCTTTTTCAAGCATTAAATCACTTGAAAAGTTGGTGTCACTCTTTAAACTTCACATTTAAATCAAAATCCTCCTCAAAAAAATATCTCCATAACCCTTTCTAGTGCAAATAATGAAACAACCCGGAGAGAGCTTCCTTGGCATCATTCAGCATACATATCCCGCATCAAACCTTTCTCATCACCTCTTTTGACCGCTACGAGCAAATTTGTCCTAAAGGGCTCTTCATCATTGACGAAAATCCTCTTTTGACACGATTTCCGTCCGTTTCCAATAACGAAATCGCAAACCTATTGTACTCCCACCTATCACATGACTGACTTTTTTCAATATCATTTTGATTGCGCCCCAAAACGAGCACTGAACTGTTATAATGAGAGAAATTATATTTCGTCCTCAATGGATGACTGTGAGGAGAAAAAAAAATCTGAAAAAGGATTCCTTTTGCCTTTTCACATACACATCACAGAGGCGCTGAAATCGACCCCTCACCCGGTGCTTTGTACGGCGTCCCATTCAGGAGTTTCTTTTTTGATCGGCACTGATAGTTCCCTGAAAGAGCTGCTTCAGCACGGAAGATAGCGAAGGTCAGGGTAAAGCGTTGTGTGCTCTACGTGCTCCTTTGTGGCTGCTTATGCTGGAGTTTAATCAAAGGAAGTGGTTTGTGGAGCTCCTTCTTGAGGTGCTTTAACATATTTTAAACGTTTCACGATTTGACTCTCAGTACTTTGTAATCTTTTGCTTTGTGCTCCCTCCGCTTCCCGTTCGTATGACCACACAGTGTCCTGGTGAGGGGCAGTCCACCAGTACCGACTACTTATTTTCAGACAACGGAAAGTCCACTCGATTCGCCTTGCTTAACTCTCTGCACGCCATCCCACCCTTTGTTTAGCCTTGAGTACTCGGTCAGGTTTCCTTTTAGAATCTCTATCGATGTAAATTTTATGCTCACTGAGCTGTATAATGTCCTTTATGGAAAAAAGTTCAAGGAAGAATAATAATAAAAAAAACATATGAAAATGTAGAGAAAAGTTTAGAAAGGGCGAACGCAGCGAATAACCAGACAAAAATTGAAATATATGGGAAGGAAGAAGCGAAGAAACAAGCCAACGTACGAGTGGCCGATTCAAATATCTTCCCGGGACTCAGATTCAAGGATGCTCCAGAGCTAAAGTTGAAATTCTTGCCGTTCAAACTCTCACTTCTGCAGCTACCTAGATTTCATCTTTTCCCCGGAGCCAAAAAGGAAATATTCAAGACATTTCAGATATTCCTCCCTTCGGTCGCAGCCGTTGTACTGGCAAACGTCTTCTTCTGTTCTTTTTCTCCCAGTTTATTTCGTGTCCTTGCCGCTGTCGCTCTTATATCATCTTCTCGTCATATTTCATCCAGACTTTCTAATGGATGAGTTATTGCTGCTTTCCTTGCGTCACCTAGTTGGGCTACCGAATGCCAGCATATATCTACCAACACGAAATTTCCCTGTAGTTCTCGGAGGCAAAAAGGAGAGCCTGCAAACAACTTTGGTTTTCTGATATCAATGCTTTTAGGATAATTGGCTCTAGACGCGAGCATAATGCAGATACCAAGACTTGGATGTCTCTTTCGCGAGCAACAGCATGGCGGGATTGCGTCCGATGCAGCTGAAATGTGGATGAATTCAGATGAAGAAAGGATAAAAGTGTGCTATTCGGAGGGAATTTGTTGGTGGATGCAATGATATTCCGCTGTGCCGGTTTATTTAAGGCTTTTAGTTTCCAGTTAGTTTAGGTAATGTCAATGTTTTTGCATGCTATGCTGTTATGCAGAAAGGACTCTCCATTCTCAGAAATTGGCTTCCATTCCCAGAGATTGGGAGTTTTTTGCAAAGCGAAGCGGATTTTCTCTGTAAATTCTCAATTTCATTGTAAACTACTTCAGTAACAACGCCAGCATTCAAATAGTGATCTATGATTTATGGCATA
The DNA here is from genome assembly GCF_905115235.1 of Hermetia illucens. Classification (NCBI taxonomy): domain Eukaryota; kingdom Metazoa; phylum Arthropoda; class Insecta; order Diptera; family Stratiomyidae; genus Hermetia; species Hermetia illucens. Next base: position 17,810,435 of record NC_051851.1, on the reverse strand, counting down.
GAATGGAAAATCAAAAAGGATGCCGGCCAGTGCCAAGAGGTCTCTATCCTTTGCGAGCAGCAGAAGAGGAAATGTTCATACTCCTTATGTCAAAAACGGGCTTAGAAAAAATTGGGGGTTTACATCGATTTGGAACTTTTACCTTATCTGGTCATTCCATCCGCAAATGTCTGTGTGATGCCCCCATTCTTTCTTGCACAGGCGAAATATCAACCCAGGTCAGGCTGCCTCAGGAGCTTAGGAATCCAATACGCCACTTTGATGAGACCCCGAGACTCATGAATCGCATCGCAATGGAGGTAACACGGCCTAAACTAAGGGAAACGCCTGAACTAACTCAGAAGACTCGGCAGAACGGAGGTTCAGCTACTAAGGAGGGGGGACTACAGACGGAATTCTGCCTATTAGAACCTTCTCCTTCACCCTTACCGGAAAGCGCGGAAGAAAGGTAGGCTGATGACGTAGACACTACTAGTTTAACGCTGGTATTTGGAAGTGAACCCAAGCGGCCCAGAAACTATGAAATTTGGAAGGCTCCAAGCCCGGATAATCAAATCAGCGAGAGAGATCTCAATGAAGCTAGTCCCTTCCATAGGACTATGGTTACGAGCGCGGGAAGGAAGAGGACGTATGCGCAAGCTGCAGCCTCATTTATGATTGCTACCATGGGAGTTTCCTCCATGGACGACAAAATGTCAGAGGGAAAATTTACCATTGACTGGGAATGCCTGTGAAAAAAATACTGGAGCTGAGATTTAATAATGAAGGTTTTCGCGATGGGCCTCTCCATTTGGAGTGCAATGATGAGGCTGGCTTAAAGTGCCTCCAGCAGGTAATTCCAGCTTTGAGTTTTGGCGGTCGGCCCAAGTTCACTATTGTCAACACTGAGTTGCGTAGGTCAGCGCATGTTGGATGTTCTGTTACCAGGCCCTCGTAGGAAGGCAGGCAACATGATACGCATGTGTGAACAGAACCCAGGCATGGACTTCGAGCACTGGAGGGTAAAGTTCATGAATACCAAGAAGGACTAATCTACAATCGTGGAGGATTTCAGCTTAGTATACAAACTGGACCAAAAAATCCTGAATCTACTCAGGGAAAGTGACCATATGGTGCTCTCCTTTTTTTAGATGGATTAACATTCAATCATATCAGGAAACTCTCCATTTTGGGAACGAAGGACAATAATGGTCTTCGACTCACATAAGATGCAGCAGAGTGTAGCATCTTCGGTACATTTTCTCAGAATGGGGCTCCGCGCGGAGAATAATGCATACACTAGCGAATGGACTACAGCGTGAACCCTACCTGCTAGTAATTTCTCTTACACCTTCCAAGGAACATGCGTAAAAAAGGGAAGCCAGAGACGTGAATGAAACTGACTTGATGCCAGTTCGAGTAATTGGACCTATCCAAACCGGACACCGCAAACTAGTGAAGGTGTTAAGTGGAAAACAGTCGAATGCTCCGCATGAGATGAGACCTTTCATAGATAAGCACTTGGAGGTACCAAATGTGGCTATTCTCAGAGAAATCAAACACGAGGGCTCAAGTCTCTGGCGGTACGGTATGGGGGAAACCCCATAATACCGCGGCATACGCTTCTAACTGTTTTCCATGCGTATGCCCAAAGTGTATGCCGAAAAACATAAAGGTTGGTCAAATTAACCTACAGCATGCCAAAGCTTCCTCCTGTCTGCTAGGAGCAAGGCTGACAAAGCTACAGGACTGCTCCTACTTTTTTCTGGTGCAAGAGCCATGGGTTCGATTTAATAGAATCTGTGGCATTGGATCAGTAAAGGAGGCTAGGATCTTCCACGATGAAAAATCCATAAGACCGAGAGCTTGTGTCCTGATGTCAAGACGTTTAGGGGTAACTATGCTGAGCCAGTTTTGTTCCCAGGACCTAGTTCATCGTACAACACTAGATTAATAACAAGAGGAAAAACATCATAGTTGTCTCCGCTTACTTACCCTATGATTCTTTGCGTCCTCCACCGACACAAGAACTAAGGGATCTGATCAACTGATCTCGTATTAAAAGAAGGAATGGAGCACGTAATTGTTAAGAAATATTTTTCTAGCAGGTTTTGCTTTGGTCTATGTCCCTACCTCTTGGTAGGTTAAGGTAGTCTTCATACAAAAGCCTGGGATACTATTTTAATCGGAAGAACTTCAGACAGATTAGTTTGACTTCGTTTTTGCCGAAAAATTTGGAGCATTCGTGGGAAGCTTAGGTCGCACCCAGTTAATGAAATCCAACAAGCTCACCAGCGTGGAAAGTCCTGCGGGTCTCCTTTTCACTCTTTGGATTCAAAGATAGAGGATGCAACTCTGAAGGGTGAGTACGCGATGGGGGTGTTCGTAGACATTGAAGGGACGTTTGAGTGCGCGCCTTTCCAAAAACTTTGTGATGCCGCCAGAGAGCATGGTGTTGATGATACTTTAATTAAGTGGATATGTGTGGGGCTCGCTACCTAACAACAGAAACAATGGATGGCTGTTCGGAAGAGAGGTGTATTATGGCCACTTCTGTGGAGCATGCTGATCGACTCACTACTGTGCCAATACACACTCAAGCTTATGCTTTTTGAATTGAATTCTTGACGCTTCTTTGGAACAAATATATAGAGGTAAAGTTGAAACGAGCTCTCACAGCTTATGGGCTGTGCAGACGAACCTTTGCCTTTGCCTGGACATGGGAACTCAGGACTAATGTGGTAATGTGTAGGTTGCTATCATTAGACTGATATTGTGGGGGGTCAAGGTGAGACATAAAAGTTTACACTGCAGTCAAGAACTTCGTGTCTAGGTATTACCGGTGCCGTGAGCAGCTCATATCTTCTACATCTACATCATTTGCATCTTTTCGGTAGAAGATATGAAGTTACCCTGAAACGTAGAGAGAACTGTGAAGTTCCAAAGGAAGTGAAATGCCTGGCGCGATATACGGAAACCTTCTACACTGATAGGTTTCTGGAACCGAAACAAGAGATGAAGTATGTGCGATCCTAAGGACGGCAAACTGAGTGATTGACAAGCTGTTGAAGGGCAGGCGCAATCACAATCTGCGATAACCAGGATGCATTGAGAGCGTTATGTAGTCCTTTGTTCACCTCGAAAATCGTTCCGGAATGCAGAAACCTGAACTCTAACTCTAGATTTAATACAAAGGAGTTACTCTGGGTACCTGGTCACTGTGGCGTAGAGGGAAATGAAATCTCGGATGGTTTAATGAAAGAGGGGTCAATCTCCCCATGCCGGGACTGGAACCAGTAATTGGAGTATAGGTAGCATTGGCCAAGTCTGCCTTCAAAAACTGGGAACAAGCTTCCCACAATGACAGGTGGTAGAGCCTAAATGCTGCTAGACATACCAAACCTTTCCTGTCAGAACCGAACACGCGCACCGCAAAGTTTATCCTGTCGAGAAGCAGGAGTATTGTGCGCATTCTGACAGACCATAATTCACTAGCTGAACGTATGTTCAGAATAGGAATTATTCAATATGATACGTATCCCTCCTGTAATGAGAAAACCTATGGACGCATCAGACATGCGCATGCTCATACAATCGCTACATAGTGGAATGGTTTTGACGCTTCTTCGATGCAAGAACGCGCTGGCCACGATATTGCCTCTCTCAGCAAAATGCTGGATGTCCGTGGAAAACTGACCGATCAAGTCCAGATGTTGAGCTTCGGCGTGCTTCTGATCGAATGCGAAGATAAGCTTGTGCTCTGTGAAAACCATAAAGTCACGCCCTTGAGCTCAGATCAGCTCTCTATCAAAAGTACTGAAGCGAATCTGTGCAGGGCCAAATTTCTTGAAAGGCCAGTGGCTCACACGCTTTCTTAAATTGCTGTTGACAAGCTATACCAGCGGTGAAATCAGTCACGTCCATAAACAGCGAAAATGGCGCTCCAGTCTTTGGATAGGCGAGCAAGTTGCCTTGCACGAAGTTTACTTTCGTCTTCTGAAAAGTACCTCCAGCTTCAGAAATCCAGCGACGTTCAGCCTTTCGTTTGATATTGCCAATTTGAAGGCTGCTGGGCCGGGCTTGTGTTTTGGAACAGTTCGGCATGCAGCGCCTGCAAATTTGGTCACGCCATGAAATTGACGTAACTCCCTTAGACTATTCGACTTCAAATTGCGGACGGCTTAGACCGTTTTGGATGGCGTTGATCAGATTACCAAAAAAGTGCAGAGCTCTCTCTCGCGTTCACTGGCAAACGCTTTCCAACACGATGGTTCGGCCTAGGAATTTAGTCCCATCATTACCAAGACAGGAGGGAACAGAAATGTCAATATGTGCTGCAGATTATGTAGCAGAGGCACACATGGTGGCAGTTTACCTTCCCAAAGCCGCAGCGATTAAGAGGGAGAATCTTCTGGGCTGAAGCTTGTTTCATCTTTGCCTCTACATAGTTGTTTCAAACAAGTTTTCTGTCAAGAATAACTCCTAGATATTTCACTTCTTCGGAGAGCTGAAAGGTTGTACCCCTCATCTCTGGAAAGCAAAGTCCATTCAGTTTCCGTCTTTCTATAAGTAATACCATTGCGGTTTTATTTGGATTTAATGAGGCACCAACTTTGTATTTCTGCATACCGTGCCGAGATCTTCATTCAGTGGGTGCGACCTTAGCGCCTTCTCCCGAATGTGACGCTCAACCAATCTTTCTAGATATTTCAGCGAAAATTATGTTTAGATGATTTGCCTGAAGTTTTTTGAATATGAATAGTCAGCTCTCCCAGCCTTAGGTATGAAGACCACCTTAACCTTCCACCAAGAGGAAGGCACGTTACCCAGAGCAAGTCATCTACAAGAAATATTTCTTCGAAGCCGCTCTAAGTGCTCTGTACCCTTCTTTAGCATCGCTGAGTAGATGCAATCCATGCCAGGTGCTTTGAAGTGTTCAAATGATCAGCAGCTCTCGCTGCTAACAACCGCTCTCGCCATTGGTGACAACCGCTCCTCCCACTTCTGAGACCTGTTCTCCCGGGTGGTGTCTGTATAGACTCAATTCTGGAGTTCGTGAAAGTACCATCCGGTTTTCTCAGAGAATCCAACTTGGCCGACTCACCATTATTAAGGACTCTCCACAGCCTTCAAGTCTCCTTTTCACCTTAAAGTTCCCAACAGTATGCTCTAAAACAGTTTCGTTTCGAACATTTTACGATCCTCTTATATTCACACTGTGAGTTTCGGAAGTTTAACCACTCTTCTTCCTTATTGATTTTGCAAGCACGATTTAGGTTCATTTCCTGACTCTTTGCAGTTCTCGTTTCCACGATGAAACAATTTTACCGGTGATCTGAGAGTGAGACTTCATCTAGCAGAAAAGGATTATACTCCGACATTCGAGAAGAGTTTCAAGCATTAATCGGACAATGGCCAGCATTAAGGTATCCCACAGTAAACCTCCACCGTCCAAAAACTTCATCTCCAGTAATTACAAAAACCGGTAGGTAATAAGGGGAGACCTAGGAAGGCAGTCTCCGCATCTCGCTACTTCTCAGAAGACAACAACTGCCTCCCACAGAAATTAGTCGATAAACTGGCGAAATTCTGCGAGCGGAAGGGCTGTGCACTACGGGAACAAGAACCTAGGCAGAATGAGAACAGAGATCCGAAAACTCTTCAACCGGGCGAATCAAATCAGGGACTGACGTCGCATAGCTACGTAGTTAATGTCATAAGGACCTTGAAATCCGTGTAATGAGCGGAAGAGTCGCTCCAGGTTGTTTATGCAGATGCTGAACAAGCGCAAAGCAGAATCAGAATATTGATGCGATGTGAAAACGGATGAAGATGATGGGGGAGGGAACTACAGAGTATAGATGAGCTCTGTAGAGCAAATCAATGCAGCTGCGGGCAAAACTTCATAAAGAGTATCAACCTCTAGTTAGCTAACTCTAAACGTTTGGGGTCGTCCCTCTTGAAGGGGGAACCTATGGCGTGGAGTTACTATCTGATGCTCTTAGCAACGACGGGCACGGTAGGTACCTTACCCCAGTACAAGTGCGAGAGATGTCTGCCTACCATAATGTCTCAAACCAGTCTATGATGATGATTTCCCTTGTCCTTGTCAACAAATATAAAGTCATCTACAGGTGGAAGGTGTCCACGCAGAAAAGGATGAAAAACTGAATGAGCACCACTTTCTTGGACTGGTGAGACCATATCCAGATTGAATCATCGGAAACTTAGGTCTGCGGTTGAACCAGAAATATGATTAGATTGATTATTTCGCTACTTAGCTTTTGAATGGCCAGTCGTACCGGAAAAAGATTGACAAAGCACACTGCACTGACTTTGCATTCTGTAATGCGGTGGTGAACGGCACCGAGCGTTTCGTCTGCACCTATACGCAGACACTGGGGAGCATGCAGTCGTTTTACGCATTACGTTCGAGTTTTTCTTTTTTTTCTTTCAGTGAAAAAGAACAAAAGTAGTTTGAGTTGCACCCATCTCCTTTTCTCACTTTTTGTTAGTGAAAGGAACAGAAACCGCGAGAGAGAGAGGGTACCTCGAAGGATGATTTCTGTAATGCTATGTGTCATCACAAACACACTTGGGCCTCTCCAGACGGGACCACTTTCACTTGATGAAAGTCAGAACGTATTGGGGGCCAATATAGACTCGAACCACTATCTCGCCGGCATAGTGCCCCGAGCTCGAATAGCGACACCACCTTCAATCCCCTCTGACAATCACGTACGAGTGAATATCGAAGCCATTTACAACACAGCTCTCCGCAACACTTATAAGGGCGAAATAGATGTCGGAATAACCGCAGTCAATAGAGATCCTGAAGATGAAGCATCATCAAATGATCTTCACAACCACCTGAAGAACACTATCGTTGATATGGTCACAAAGATACTTGGCTCCAGCTGCAAGAAAAGTCGGAACGGCTGGTTTGACGATGAATGTAAGCCAGCTATGAAACGGAAGAATGCTGCATACCGAGTAATGTTGCAGTCTCAAAGAAGGCGAGCACACGCAGAAACTTACCACGAACTCCGGCGAGCCGGAAAGCGTCTTCACAGACGGAAAAAGGAAGCCTGGGAGAACCAAGTCTGTGAACTAGAAAAGTACAAGGAGAAACCGCACCAGGTGCGGAATTTTCATCAACAAGTCAGCAAAATGAAGCCTTACACACCTCGATGCTCATCCTGCCGAGACAAAGAGGGAAATCTGATTTCCGACAGAATGGGCATATTGGAGCGGTAGGCTCAGTGTTTTGATGAATTGCTGAACAACCAAAATATCGGCGAGTTGGAGGTCCCACCAACTGACGACGAAGGAACAAATACTGCCACCACCATGTATAGAAGAAGCAGTCCGTACAATTCATCGGCTTGAAAACCATAAGTCGCCAGGAGCCGATGGAATTACAGCTGAACTGGTTGAATATGGAGGCGACCAATTATACCAAGTGGTTCATCAACTGATGCTCAAAGTATGGGACAGCAAATCGATGCCTGACGACTGGCAAAGAGGCATTAACTGTCTCATACATAAAAAGGGAGATATCACACAGTGCAGCAATTATAGAGGTATCACGTTGCTGAGTACCATCTATAAGATATTCTCCACTATCTTGCTAGGCCGGATAGCCCCATATGCCCACAACATCATTGGCCCATACCAAAGAGGCTTCACTCCAGGCAAATCAGCAAGAGATCACATTTTCTCTCCGCGGGAAGCGATGAAAAAACTGTTGGAATATGGACATTAGTTGCACCATCTTTTCATCGACTTTAAAGCCGCCTATGATAGCAATTGCAGCTGTACACGGCCTTGAAGGAATTCGGCATCCCAACGAAATTGATAAGACTGACTAAGCTGACCCTTACCAATGTGCGAGGCCAGATAAAAGCACCAGGATCACCCTCGAGACCATTCGACATCAACAACGGTCTAAGACAACCGAGCCCTGGAGAAAGTGATTCGCGATGCCGATTTAAATGCCAGAAGCACCATCCTCTTCAAATCCACCCAACTACTGGCCTACGCTGACGATATTGACATCATAGGGAGAACAACCCGAAATGTACAGTCTACCTTCATCCAGATCGGGCAGGCAGCGCGAGGTCCTGGGCTGCACATTAATAAAGTCAAGACGAAGTACATGGAGGCGGCGTCAGCCAAAATCAAAAGAACGAATAGCATCGAATCACACTGGTCAAACGAAAATAATGAAGATATTAGACAACAACTTTGAGACCGTTGAAAATTTCTCCTATCTAGGGTCAAAAATCACAACCGATAACAACTATGACGATGAAATCCGCGTACGGTTGTTTTCCAACAGAGCCTATTTCAGCTTACAAAAACTGTTTCGCTCGAAACATTTTCACCATAGGGTCAAAGCTCTCACTGTACAAGACTATGATCATGCCAGCCTTTATGTATCCCTTGGAGCCCTGGGTTCTTAGCAAGAAAAGTTGCGAAATCTTGGCTGCGTTCGAAAGAAGAATCATCCGAAGAAGTTTTGGTCCCCTACATTAAGATGGATGATTCCCCAGCCTCTACAACGATGAAATCTATGAGCGGTACCATGACGATGACCATGATCAAATCCGGCTCAACTGGTTACGGTGGGCGGGTCACTTAATCCGTATGGGTGAGGATGATGTTACCCGAAAAGTCTATAAAGGCAATATCTATGGTAGAACAGTAAGACGTGGCAGACCCTGCCTGAAATGGAGCGATGGCGTAGATAGGACGCCAGGTAGCTTTTAAGGAGATGGAATTGGTGAACCTCGGCGCCAAACAGAGATGTTTAGAGTTCCTTACTAACGCAGACCTAGACCGAATACCGGTTGTTGCGCCGTTGATGACGACTATGACTTAGACAAGTGACATCTGTCTACTGCATTGTCTCAGAGCTGGCCGTGATGGTGATCGCATCAGGATTCGCGTTATTGGAAAGTCCCCGTCGGCTTTCTTGGTAGGGAACAATCGCAAGGGAGAGAACTCAAGTCAAAAAGGCAGCATACACTGAAAGATTGGCAACTCTCTTTGGGAACTCATTCAACAAGCAATTGAACTGCTTGACTCATCAGAAACAGCAGAAGACTAGGAATTAACGATTCCCCTACTGTGCGTTTGGCAATGTGATGACGTACAATGAAGTACAATATGTAGAAAGTAGAATGCGATTCATCAGCAACTTTATTTATTCATCAGGACCGGGGAGCTGCCTTCCGACAAAATTGTCAGAGAGATAACTGAGTAGCCTTGACAGATGGAACTGTCTGGCGCGTTACGTTCGGGTTCACCTTTTCTCGAAGAAGATTGAATTTGATTGGTGGAAGAACCGGATGGCAAAGGTTTTTTTTTAACTAAGGAATTCCCTTCTTATTCTCCCCTCCCGTTGCGTGAAAGAAGCTGAAACTGCCTTAATCAAAAGAACGGGAGGGCTAGTCAAAAATAAAATATTTGTATGTAAGTTCCCCGACGACGCGGAAGTATGAGAAGGTTTCGCTATCCTCGGTGGTGACCTGGCAAGCTTGAAACTTCTATGTACTAATCCGTTCCGGATATAATTTCCACTCCATCATTATTCTCTGAAGAGTTAGACCCCGCAGGGGGGTGGGGGTTCGACCCTAGTTGTGAAGTGAACCTTTATGGATAAAGGACAGGCACTCTCCTTCACGTACCTTAAACCTCAGTGTTATTTATGCTCGTGGTGGTACTCTCCCCACTGTCTAATATTCATGTCTCACGCGCAACCCCTTCTTTATTCAGGAAGAATCTTCCGAATTCACGCTAATTTACCTGATACATGTTCCTTTCGAAATTGCTTTCAAATAAGAGATTTGTTCTACAAATTCAGATATCTTGTCATATTTCGATTGCTACACGCCCACTCAACATCCTAAAAATCAAATTTCATACTTTCGCTGATCATACAAGTATCTTATCGCAAGTTTCCCATCAGCCACATTACATCTGCACGTGGGACGAATTCGTGGCAATGTTCATTCACACTCGGCCTACATGCGCAAACTTCCACATGCTCTTAATCACTGAACACGTAAATGGATTTCCTCATTTTCCAGGCTGCCATCTTATTAAACTTTTACTTCCTCGAGAACGAGCACAATAGACTTACATCATTCCATACAACGACAATGGTTCAATTAAATTAAAAGACGCGACGATAGCAGTCCCCGACTCGTTTCCAGGCTTCCATCCATCGCATAATGCACGGAGTCCAATTAATTTAATTCATATCTTTTCTACTATTTAGCGTTCAAGCGTGCAGCGATAACAACTCCGCCGTAGACTTTCAGTTTCAGCATTATATCATACAGTTTGCAGCCCCCTCAGGGATGTGGAAGCCATCGATGCGAAGCGGGCACTGAGCCCCGTGATTGTTCCGGAGCTCAAAGAAATCTGAGTATTTGCATGCTCTGTTATCTACGTGATGCTAGGACGCCGTACGACTATTTGTTCTACATTTGAAGTTAAACTGCTTCACGTGAAAATGGAGCAGGCCGGGTCGAATGTTTCATCAGAGTTGATTAGAAAATTGAAGCCAAGCATAATGAGAAATGGAAGAGCGAAGTCCCTAATTAGTTTAAAAAGCAGGAGCAAAGTACCAAGGCGAGCAAGCCATCTAGCCAAGGAGCCATCTCTTCAGGCGAACTAGCTTGGCAGCTATGCGTCTAGCTCCTTGCATTGAGCATTTAAAGGACGAAGTGGCACCGGGGCAAAGCAGGCACACACATTTCTTGATAGACTCCTTGATGAGATATATAAGGCACGCAATCAGGGGAACTCGTCTGGAAACATGGTCTCTAATTAAAGCCATTCCGCTAGACTCGAGGGTGTATCTGCTAAAGGACGACCGAAGAAGAAAGTGATTTCATAACCAGAACTCGTACTTCGGGGACACTCTTTACGAAGCAAGTTAATGAACGCTGCGCCGGGACTTTTCTATCTCGACCTCCAAGACGAGGTGGCATAACCTTCTGAAAGTGACAAAGTGCTTCTGCTCCCAACCTCCGCACTATCCGATACTATCGTTTTTCTCACGGAACACCCTCGAGAAAGTAAGTGTGAAGCGAAGTTGTACCACAAATGCAGTAACTTTCAAAAGACCCAACACTTTAGCTCCACTAGTGAATTGGACGCCTCACTGCTACCCAGCATCGTGCTGGACCAGAGACTACTCACCGCCGCTGTCTTTTGGCATTATATTAAAGTCATGGCGTGCATCTATACGGTTGTCTATCCTCCTGAAAACTTTATAGAAGCACGAAAAGGGAGCAATAGTACTCTCCACGGAATACGGGGGGGAGCATTTTGCGGTGGATAAAAAGAGCAAGGGGCTGAGTGGAGTGTGATTTTGATAAGACTACTAAGGTTACAGAGGTCAGTAAAATTAAACTACGAGCATGAACTCTGGTTGCTCCACTACCCTCGCCGGACAGCCGTCATGTTGCCGCGTCTGTTTGTTGTCATGCCGTTGATGCTCTCGGTCGTTATTAAGATGGAGATGTGACCCCGCAGCGGAAATGCTGTAAATAGTCCCAATTGGTATTGTTTGAGATTTTTCAATTAGTTGGCGTAGATGGTAGAATGATATTCTTGTTTAGTGCAAGTGTTGCTGTGGCTACTTGGAAGCCACTCGGACGGAAGCGTGATGGTCTGGTAATTAGCTGGTTTGAAGATGAAGAATTCGCTGGGAAATGATTTTGTCGTCAGAAGTTAAAAGGAAGAGAGAATGTTTGAGGGGTTTTATGAGATCATGAAATAATTAGAATTTTTAGAGGAATGAAACGATTGACCTGAAATGTTATGAGATTCCACCTATTTCAGAAGACTATCTGCGCAGCAACGTGTGGGATTCTCAACCACTAAAACCACCCCCACTTTCTCCTTCCCGCAGAACCTTCGTAAAGCATTACTTGGCGGGGAGGAGGACGCTTTAAGTGAGCAAACCTTCCGTTCTTTGCATCCTATTTGCACGCTCGGCTTTTCCAAGTTCCGCCTGAATCCTTTGGAATGCCGAGTTCACCATACAGCAGTCAGCTTATGCTGATTTTCAGAGAGTCTTGCAGGCATCTCCTGTCTGAGCAAAATCACTGTCCACGCTCATGCAACATGCTCCAGGTCCTCAGGTGTGTAACCACATTCAAGACAAAATGGAGGATCATCCAACCTGAATTCGTCTAGATATTTCCTGTAATCACCATGACCTGACAGAAATTGCGTCAGATGGTAGTTAATCTCACCGTGTCGTCTCTGAATCCACTCCTCAATACGAGGAATCAAAGTCTGGGTCCTGCATCCCCTCTGCGAGTCATCCCGCCATTGCTGCCACTTTTCCAGCGAATCTCGCCTTGCCGCTTTTCGGTATTCTCTATTCCTTTTTAAGTGAATTCATTCTCCTTTTCTCGGAGAGACAGCGTACCTCACGTGCAAGAATGTCCATCGGGATCATTCTCATAATAACACACGCTGCCTCGCCTGAGATTGTCTTGAAGACGCTGCATACCCTTAGTGCCGCTAAACGGTGAGTCATGCTTATTGACCTCAGATTACTTTCACACGATAGTGCTTCCTCCAGCTTTGAAGTGATGATGTGGCCACCACTTCTTCCTACGGTTGGTAATCAAGACCACTTCCGTCTTTTGTTCCTCAAGGTCAAGCTGAACCATCTCCAACCGCGCTTTTATGGTGCTAATGCTTTTGTTAGCGTGTCCTTCCACGTCTTCAGGTTGTTTCGAGACGACAACCACGACTAGATCATCCGTGAAACCGCTTATCGTGGTCTCTTTTGGCACGTGAAGGTCAAGAACCTCATTGCACATCACGTTCTATGGGAGAGAACCCAATACAGAGTCCTGTGGTACTCCTGCTGTGACGATGTACTGGTTGGGTCCCTAATCAGTGTCATACCAAAGTGTTTCTTTGCGAAAAGCAATTTTCGAAGACCTTAACCAACAAAGTAGAAACGCCTGTTTCAACCAATGGGTTTTTTATCCACTCCCAGCAGACTGAATTGAACGAATTTTTGACGTCCGACATCACGACGAGACAGCATTTATCAGACGACATTACGTCTCGAGCCAGCTTCAAAGCTAAATCGAAATCCTAATTTTCTCTCCGATAGTCCGTCCTTATATTCTATGATAAGGAGGAGTCTATTACAGATGACCCTTCTGAGCATACCGGGTCGATAAGGCAATTCGGGCGGTATGATGATGGATGTTCTGCTTGATTATTGGCCTTCGGGACTAGTTTCTATCGCTTCCACCAGGGGGGGACTCCTTCTACCACGCACGTTTCAAATACGTTGATAAACTAGTCAGGTCTGGTCTTAACAGCGAGTTTAAGAGCTTTATTCAGAACAGTATCCAAATCGGGAACTTTATTATCACCATTTCTCCGGGAAATCTCAGCAAGCTTCACTTTAATTATCGCATGGTGTAGACGTCTAATGCTTATTTTTTATGCTCCCCTTTATACAGGAGCAAGAGCGCCATCACAATATCGAGCAGAAAATGATGTTCGCCCTCTAATCTACTTCATGGCCATCTTGTACGTTGTTCTCTAGGAGTTTCGGTCTGCCTCTGTGCGAAGCTCCTCGAAGCATTTTCACTTGCTGGTCTATATAACCTTCTTAGACCTACCTTGAAGGTCCGCATATACTTTCCATTTCTCGTCGAAGTACGGTCTTCCTCTAGATCCTTGGTAGATCCTTCTAGCTCGAAAACATACAGCCCGTAACTCTACGCTTAAGTCAGTCCACTGCGATAGCATGTCTATGAATGCATCCTGTCTCGCTCCATCGCGGCTACGACGGGACAATATCCGCAGCCTCCTCAGCAAATTCTGAATCGGAACACAGCCGCCCCACTTTCTGACATCGTTCCTGTCGCCAACGAAGCTCCGCTTCCTGCTACCGCCATATATCTTGGCACTTCATCCATCCATACCAGTGGCCCCAAGTTAAAGGTGGCGTCCCCACCTAAACAGCTCTTCATCTCAAGGCTAGCGTTCACAACTTCCACGGTCGATGTTCTGGAGTATATAAGGAGCAAAGTTGGTTTACTCTCTCCGTTGTCCTGCATTAAACTCACAAAAGACGACAACACCGACCGGGTGATTGCATCTTTCAAGGTTACTTATCCACACGAAGTTGATGTCCTCGGCAACCCTTCTTTCTGGCCTGAAGGTGTATTCATCAAGCCATATAAGCGCCCCAATTCGCGGGTAAATTTCAGGGCAACCCGCCTGCCTCGCCGAGCTATATAACTGGATCCATGTTCACTGTCCGTCTGTTTTATCAGAACGTCAAGGGTTTAAAAACCAAGCTTCAATTTATCCGCGCTGGCTCAGCAACACCAGGCCATCTGTATCTCCGAAACCTGGCTAGACGATGCCATATTATACTCCGAGCTCCCCGAAGGGTACTCCACTTTCCGTTGTGACAGGGACCGGGATGCTTCTCGTAAGTCCACTGGCGGTGGAGTCCTAATTGCTATAAAAGATTCACTCCCCGCTGAACTCGTCTTCTCCTCCTCTGGCTTTCCTTTTGATTGTGTTGCTCTTAGTGTCTCCCCGCCCAACTTCCTCCCGTTCATTGTTTCTTGTGTATATGTCCCCTGTGCTAGCCCTTCTCACCTGTATGAAGAATTGTTTGACAGTTTGTCTGAACTCCTTACCGTCAGATTCCCTTTCCTCCCTTTCTTCCTTTGTGGAGATTTCAATCTCCCCATGCTCAACTGGCCTAATCATCCTAGTCTTCCAATTCCTTCCAACAACCTCTCCCATTCTTCCCTCCCACTTTCTTCCTTTATGTATACTTGCTCTGCCCTGAATTTCAATACCACCAAAAACTCATTGGGCCGCACTCTCGATCTCTTCCTTTCCAACCTCTCCGAGCGCCACCTCTCTTTATTTCCTGACACATCCCCGTATGTAAAAACCGACACTCACCATCCCGCGGTTGAATTTGAAGCGGAGCTCCCTCGTTCAAAACCCAAAACCAAACGTAAACCCACTAAGTTCAACTTCCGCGAAGCCAATTTTGACGGTCTGAACTCAGCTTTAGCGTCTTTCAACTGGGTACATATATTAAGTAATTCATCGTCTGATCAAGCTCTTAACACCTTCTACAATATCCTCTCTGATCTCCTCTCCTGTTATGTCCCTTCTTCCCCTCCCTGCCTACGTTCTTACCCAACTTGGTTCACAACGGAACTTCATATTAACATTCGCTTGAAACACACACTGCGGAAGAAGTTTCGGGCTTCTAAAAATGACGCCAACCTTGCTCACTTTAAAGCTATACGATCTACTGTGAAGTCAATGGTCAGAAAAGCGCGTAAAAGGTACCTATTGAGCGTCGAAGCCGCCCTTGCCCGCGGTAACTTAAAACCCTTTTGGTCTCACGCTCGCAACTTTCACATTCCGCTTCGCTGACTCCACCGCCAACTCCCCACAACAATCCTACAACCTTCTCTGCACCTACTTCTCTTCAGTGTTTTCTCTCTCGAGTCCTTCATCCTCTACACCTTTCATAACCACAGACTCTTCCGAATCACTAGCCATTCCTCTTCTTACGCCTTCCTTGGTTGAGTTCCTCATTGGTAACCTTGACCCCAATGTCGGACCTGGCCCCGATGGGCTTCCTAATCTCTTCCTCCTTAACTGTAGAAAACACATTTCCCTCCCCCTGTGTATAATCTACAACAAAAGTCTAGACGAATGCTACTTTCCCCGTCTTTGGAAAGAGGCCCTTATCATTCCTATCCTCAAGAGCGGAGACCCTTCCCTTGCTGTGAACTACCGCCCCATTTCCATTCTCTCCTCTTGCTCCAAAATCCTAGAAAGATACGTCAACGACTGGTTGACCGCGCACTTCGGTCACCTCATTGTCAAAGAGCAGCATGGTTTCGTGAAACATAGATCAACGGCTTCAAATCTTCTGGTCTTTACCAACTTTGTTGCTAAACGCTTGAATTCACGACAGGAGGTACATGCTGTTTATACTGATTTCTCCAAAGCTTTTGACACCGTTGACCATGACATTCTCCTCTCTAAACTTTCTTCGCTAGACTTCCCTCCCTCAGTCATTTCCTGGCTTTCCTCCTACCTCTCATACCGTTCCCGCAAAGTTTCTTTTCATGGTCACTCATCTGGTTCCTTCTCTCCTTCCTCTGGTGTTCCCCAAGGTTCTACACTTGGCCACCTACTCTTCCTGTTTTTTATCAATGACCTCGCCTCCATCCTCACCTGTCCGTATTTGCCTTACGCAGACGACCTTAAATTGTTTGCTTCTGTTTCGTCTCCATTGGACTGTGCTCTCTTACAATCCAACCTTGATAATTTAGCCCGTTGGAGTTCGGTCAACAAGCTAACAATGAATGTCAACAAATGCCAGTGGATGCGCTATTCCCTTAAACCCTCCCCATCATCCTTTTCCTATTCTCTCAGTGGTCAACCCCTTTCACTACTGACCTCCTTCAAAGACCTGGGTGTAATATTCGACGATAAACTTCGTTTCAATTCCCACTTCGTTGACATAATCAATAGAGCTTCCAAAATGTCTGGTTTTATCCTACGTTCCTCGTCCGACTTTACCTCAATCCTTGAATATTGCTGTGTAGTCTGCGGCTGCGCTCTTGAAGCTGTACAATGCAAATTCACCCGGACCCTCTTTTACAAAAAGAACCTTCCCCGGGTTGATTATCCGTCACGACTCCGCACCCTCAATCTCCCCTCCCTACAGCAACGCCGTATCTTCCTTGATATGTGTACTCTTTTCAAACTCTGCAATGGTCTGATGGACTGCTCCGGCAACTCGGATATTACTTCCCCTGTCGCCTCGTCTCATTACACACGTAGTGCGGACATTTTTGATCTATCTTTCGCGGAGCTCGAGATTTCCTTTCACTCTCCGATCCCGAGGTTTTGCCGGTCCTACAATGCCCTACAGCTTGGTTCCTTTGACTCTATGTCCCTCTCTAGCTTTAAGCGCAAAATATACCATTTACTTGCTCCTCCCTCTGAGGACAATATGTAATAAGAAATTTGCTTTCTGGGTATTGTCCTCATTAAATAAATAAATAAATAAATAAATAAATCCTATTCAAACTTTTTCACCGACCAGCTCTGATATTCAACCACGCCGGAACGCACATCATCGCGTGGACCCATCTTTGATTTGGAGGAAAATTGCTTGATGGCCGCTATGAGTATAATGCTCATTAACAAACCAGACATATGTCGCATCGACTGTTGAGCCAGACCTTGTCCCACGAAAGGTGGCGTATTTCCTCTATTTGCAAGCACCAAGTCTAGCTCCGTGAAAGCCTCGAGCAAGATGCGGCCCCTGTTGTTCGTAGTTCGACTGCTCAAATCCACAGCCCGCGCATTGAAATCGACCGCTATGATTTTGAGGTTTCAACTTCAAGTATCCGGAAAAAGAATTCCTCGATTTCTGTTATCGCCGCACTTGGTGGAACACAGAAACTATATATGTAGATGCCAGCTATTTCTGCCCTGATGAATCCAACTTCTGGAAACTCCACTTCTTGGATGGCTTCATTACCGCACGCCCATATTGCGCCTTACCAGTTGCACCTATAGCCCAGCCTAAGGTTGATTTGTATCAAAATCATTTCTGCATTCACCCAAGTCTCTCTTAAACCCTACTCATCTGATGTTCCATGCAAGGTGCCGACAATCGACGCTCTTTTCCCTCTTGCAAAGTATACATTTAGTTTCAGCTTTGCACTTCCCGAACATACGATCTTCTCCCTACATTTTCTGCACCTTTTTAAACTCTCACAGTAACTGGTGCATTTCGCCGCTACGTGACCAAATTCAAGACGTCTAAAGCAGCGCTTGAGGGACACCTGCTCACTGGGTTGCCAAATTCTGTACCAGCCGCCAGCGGTATGAACGCTGCTTCGGCTGGTCAGCTTATAGTTGCCTTTTGTGTGCCTCCATATGCTTTCTTCAGTCTTCTGATTGCTGAATCTTGCAAACCCAGTAGTCCGAATTGTTTTTCTAGGGCCCCGCGGATATTCTCCTTGATAGTGATTTCATCAATGTCTTTACATTGTATCAACATTTTCAGCTTTTTAGCCCGAACTTGTGCCCCATCCCCTGAGGACTTCTGCGCATTAACGAGGAAATTTTCATCCGTTTTGCCCGGAGACTTCTTCAGTTCCAACATCAACTTTCCTTTTTGGGAGCGTCTGATTCGGCTAACGCTTTCTCCAAGGGCCATCAGCTACGGAATGAATTTTATCTCCCTGAGTGCCTGAGTGACGCTTGCTTTCTTTGAAGCATTTTTTTCGTCCTTAGCACTGTTGTACAATACACGACTCGCTCTGACCATGTTTTTGATGGCCTAGTGCACATTGTGTTTGTCCTTTATAAATTTGGCAACTCCACTATTTTCCCTCCAAATAGGGCGAACGATGGTTGGTCCGTATTGTGACACTTTTCCTCTCCATAGTTTTCCCACTTCGCTTCGCACTTCAGTGTTTATTAGCCTTCCGGAAGCTTACCTGATTTGCTTCCTTCACAACCATCGACTTCTGGATCACAGGATCGTCGAGCTTCTCCTGAATGGATCAAGTCATAGTTTCGACGACTTCCTACCAGGTATAGTCATCCTACTATGAGCTGATGAATGACCAGTCTGTGAAGCATCTTTCTGTGCTTTTAGATCGGTCGTTCTCGGGAGTAATGCACTCCCTTTAAATGCTTTTTTCTCCAGGCGATGCAATGGCGGCATGTCGACGGCCGGAAGCCTGCTTGCCCACTTTTAAAAGCCATCGGTTCGGGGTTTCGAGCCTAGTTCACACCTAAACACCACCTTCAGAATTTCGCTGATAATAATATGTACTTTGCCTATCGTTGAGAAGATCTCGGCTGAGAAGTGACTGAGTTCTAGTTTGACTACATCCGTGGACCAGAATACTGAGTAGGTCTTGCCATTGTAATATAAGCCTTACTTGGGGGATTAAAATCGAGGTAACTGGCGAATACATGCTGTTCCCTTCCTTGCCGAACGCGCTTTTTCCTCCTCTTCGCCTCCGTACGACTGTATTACCCTAAGTGCTTTTCTATCAAACACTAATCCATTTTTTATTTCCTGTGGTTACTTCCACCACTCCCCAGTAACGCTCTCTACCCTTTTCTTCCTTTACGCACCCTCATGGACACCTGACCTGTATCAAAAATCACTTGACCTAGTCTTCCCTAATCCGCCTACGCATTGCTGTTCCCAGTCAACAAATATTCCTGATTACGTTACTCCTTACGATCGCCTGCTTGCTTTTGAACTCTATACATAAATTTTCGAGGAGCTAATTTCGAAAGCCGGAATTCGAACCTGAGAACTGACAACTGCGATCTAATCCTCCTTCTTTAATATGCAACCAAGCCATTCATTTCTTTGATACCATTCTATGTAGGAGCCTACTTCCTTGTTATCTTTCCTCCTCCTCCTGGTTCCTGCTTTCCCATCGATTCTAGTTTTGGATTACTGAAAGAAGCAGACATCCCACCAAAGATTTTCCCCCATTATTTCATCGTCGTCGTGGATCTGCATGGAAATCCTCACCCAACCTCTTCAAGATAACTGCTGAAAACTGTCTTCTGATGAAGCGAACAATCTGTCGGGCTGGGCTCCGAGTTCATCTAGCTGGCAATGTTTTGCTTGACTGTTGGTCATATCTTAGGAGTAAATAGAACTGCCAAAAGGACGAACTGTGACAGCAGCTCGAGAACTGTCCGTTTTGCAACGTAAAAAGTGTTGAATCAATGTAGGCCGAGATGGAGTAGACCTACGTGGCTAAAAGGAAGTTCAGCCTTAAGAATACAAACTCGTAATATCCCAGGTGCCTCCACTTTCATTTAAAGATTTACTGTGGAGGGCGAGGGAGCGAGGGTGGACTTCGTTCCCAGAATATTCCTGGGGACAAGCATTAAGTGTAGTGAAGAAAAAACAAACAAGCATTAAATACAGAAAAAGTGATACCAGATACATCATCAGAGGACGAACTGGTTCCCTCCAGTTAGCGCTCCTGACTCCAAAAACTATGAACGTTTATAATAATGGAACTGAAAACAAACTGTTGATTTCCAGCCCAGTATTTACTACTATCAAAATGAGTGCAGTGAGTACCAGCCATGACACCAAAACTGTCAACATCAGGACTTCCCCATGAAATGAAACAAAAAAAGGGCCCCAATGGTAGCAAGAGGAAATCACGGAAAAAATTGAAAACCTTCTCAGTCCTTTCTAGAAGCCAACACAGGAAAGCCATTCATATTTTACGCCAAAAGGTTGAAAATATGAAGGCTGGTACAGTCAATGAGCGGGAGAAAAGGGGAAGCCAAGCACCAGTCGGTTGTTAGCAAATCCAAGAGCCAACGCCTGATAAGCCAACAGAAAACACACCACACTGCAGTTAAACGCAACCGGTAAACTCTCTGATTAGTTGAGTAGATACTTGACAATGAACAAATTAGGGAAGACCATTCCCATATTTTGACTTTTCTCAGTTGGTCCCTCGCTACTATTTCCTAAAATGTAGAAAGCAGGTCTTTTGGGTTATTCTAAATTAACGACTAACAAATCTACTCAGGATTAATGGGGAGTCATTGTAACTACCGGCCTACGTGGGGCCTGTCATTCCTAGGTTTATTGGTCAACATTAATTAGGTACCTGGAGGAGCCAGTGGAAGTCTATTCCGGCTCCCAACTTCATTTAAGCGTGTCGGATGAAGAAACCATAGTTTTTCACAGGCATTACTCCCGGCTTGCTTTTTCTGGCACTTGTCTTCATCTTTGAAGTTTTATTGATGGATTGCTTCCAGAAGTCCCTGGATCTACGGTATTTGATTCTGAGGAGTCTATCAATGCCTCCCTCTTTTCATTCAAATATTTTAGAAACTAAATCTTTTTTCTTCTTCGTTGGGATGAAGTGACGAATGAAATGAAGACTTAATGGGACATATAGGTAGCCTGGATGATGACGCTCAGCACCCTTGTTGATTTAGCCCATACTCAGACGGATGGCCTGTAATAACTAAAAGACCTCACCTTGTAACTCCGGAGTTGTCATCGGTTTCATACTAAGAGACTAAGTTAACTCCAAGGATAAGACTATTTGTGAAAGAGTTCCTGAACGAGAAACAGCGATCGTCCACCCTCGAGGATCTGCCCCAATTGCTATTTCGCTTTCGTCGCTCTTGCCTCCCTCAACTCTCCGAACCAGTTTGGCGCCTCTACAAAAAGAGCGCTCCCTCTCGCACAACATATCGTAAATCTACTACTACTGACTACTGGTATAATAGTGAATTGGCGAGACTTTGATCAGCCTACCACCAAGCCGGACGAATGGCTCAGAGGACAGTAGGCAGGATCGACGAGAGGAGAAAATAGCACACATATAAAGAAGCCCGCAAAAAGACCAAGCCAGTCCGCAGAGCAAAAGGGAATGCTGTAAAGAGCTCTGTTCAGAGGCGCATGTATCATAAATTCGAAGGGTAGCACCTATAGAATGGTGATGGGACGTTTCAAAAACCGTTCATCTGCGCAGATCACCCAGTGGTTATTCTCCTAGTAACAGAGGGGCACCAACAACTTCTAGCGACCTCTAAATGAGACGGTAATGCTTGCAGTCAGCAGAGTGGAACTACTGGATATTTGCGGTAGAATAGGAGACATTAAAGCCCCGAACCTGGACGGAGTATCGAATAAGGTCCTTAAGCTTCTATGTGACCCATTCCTTTTTAGACCCATAAGTCTTCTGGACACTGTGGGAAAAATGGTGGAGCGGAGTTATATCCAATTGCCTCCAGTTGTCGAAAGCCAAGGATACATGTCAGATCGACAGCATGTTCCGTAGAGCCAGATCAACTTTTGATGCTTCAAGTTGGTTACCGGATTGGACGAGAACGTAATCTAAGGTAATTCCAGCAAATGTTGCTGGTAGTAACCCTGGACATGAGAAATGCGTTCAATTCGGCCAGTTGGAGCTTAATATGGAAAATCCTGGCAGCGATTGTGCCTCACTGCTATTGTCGGTAGCCATTTAGCAGAAAGAAGGCTTTGATATGATATCAATGATGAACCTCAGAAGTATGTTGTATCTTCGGGTGTCCTACTGGGCTTTGCACTGGGTCTATTACTGTGGGACATTATGTATAATGATGTAATTAATTTTCCGATTCCGAAAGGGGCCACGGTAGTTGTTTGCGCCAATGATCCATCAAATACTTGGTAGTGATGATAAACGCGAAGCTCAGTCGTAAGCAACACGTCCAGAATGTCTGCGACAAAACATGCGCTGCAAATATGGTTTCAGCAAGATGAACGCACACAGGATATCGAATACTTCTGATGGTGTTAATGACAAGAACGGTACTTCGCTTACTGATCGTCGAGCCGCGACGGATAGATGGCGAGAATACTTCGAGCAGATTTCAACTGAAGAATTTGCTCATCCTCCACTTCCACAATCATTGCCGACGTTTGGAGCAGTTCCACCAGTCAGCGCAACTGAAGTCGAGGAGGCAATAAAACAAATGAAATCGGGGAAAGCAACAGGACCTGACGACATCGCATCTGAGCTCTGGAAAGCGAAGAGCTGGGACCCAACACCGTGGCTCAGTGAATTCTTTAACCGGTTATTCAGGAAGGAAGAACACCATCTGACTGGCAAGAAAGTACCACTGTTCCAATATGGAAAAAGAAAGGTAGTCCAGCAGAATGTTCAAATTACCGTCCGATCCGGTTACTTTCCCATACCATGAAGATTTTTGAACGCATTCTTGACAACCGTATTCGCGAAATCGTTGAAATAACCGTGAATCAAGCCGGATTTGTCAAGAACTGCGGAACTACTGACGCAATACACACTGCGCGGTTACTCATGGAGAAACACCGTGAGAAGCATCGCCGTGTACCACACGAACTCATCTGGTATGCTTTACGACAACACTTCGTGCCAGAAGAACTCGTGCGCTGGGTTCAATTGCTCTACCACGATCCGAAAAGTAAAGTTCGAAGTATGGCGGGTGTATCAAAACCGCTTCGCGTCTCTGTTGGAGTTCATCAAGGAAGTGCCCTCTCACCACTCCTCTTTGTCCTTGTTATGGACACCGTCACACGGGATATCCAACGTCCAGCGCCCTACACACTGCTTTATGCAGATGATGTTTTCCTAGCATCTGATAACAAAAATGATCTCGAGCAACTTGTTCAAAAATGGAATGATCGCCTCATGCAACACGGTCTCAGATTGAATTTAAACAAAACTGAATTTTTGACGACCGATCCCCATGAAACAGGCACAATCACTGTCAGCGGCAGTGATCTGCCCAGATCTGAGCGATTTAAATACCTCGGGTCAACGCTATCAGCCAATGGAGAGCTGCGTTATGAAATTGCTTCACGCATTAACGCAACCTGGATGAAGTGGCGTTCCACAACTGGTGTCCTTTGTGATCGACGTATCAACGAACGTCTTAAATCTAAAATTTACCGCAATGTTGTCCGTCCAGTCGCTCTCTATGGTTCTGAGTGTTGGCCGACCATAAAAGACAATGAACGGCGTCTCGCGGTAATGGAGACGAAGATGCTACGTTGGACTAGTGGCGTCACACGTTTAGATCACATCCGAAATGAGGATATCCGCGATCGTTATGGGGTTGCACCGATCGTGGAAAAGTTGCGAGAGAGGCGTCTTCGATGGTATGGTCACGCAATTCGTGCAAACGAGAATTCACTTGCAAAGATTGGTCTGAACATCGAAGTCGATGGTAAACGACCAAAAGGCAGACCTAAGCAACGGTGGCTTGATACGCTGGATGGGGATTTGAAAGCCTCGAGATTTCACCCAGATCAGGCATTCGATAGAGCCAAATGGCGAAGCCGATCACGACGAGCCGACCCCGCTTGTGAACGGGACAAAGGCTGAAGAAAAAGAAGAAAGAGGAAGATGCGAACGCGGCAGGGCCAAGGCATATTTCTAGGATGCTTTTTGCCAGGCTAGAGAGCTCCATCATTCTTTATGCAGCTTCAGTTTGGGGAAAGGCATTGCAGATCAGCTAACGCTCATAAACACAGTGCAGTCTACAGGAGGACACCCATAAGGGTGTGTTCTGCCTTTAAGACTATCCTAGATGATGCAGCGTTCGTCATCCCTGAAATGTTGCCGATTGACATCTTGCCAGATAAGATGACGAACATATACGATGCGAAGCCCATCTCTCCTTTATTGGGTAACGAAGAACACCGAGACGGAGAGACCTGCTAAAAGACGGTAAGAGCGTTGGAAACGGTCGGGAAAGGGTCGGTGGGCACGTAGGTTCATCCCTGCCATCAAGGAGGGATTGGAGAGACAGCAAGGTGAAATTAATTATAATCTTACCCAGTTTCTCATGGGGCACGGGGAATATCGCCAGTACCTGCAGAGATTTTCCAAACTGCGATGGAGTCCAAAAGGCCCGGGATACGTAATCTTCCCCTGTCCAAGATTTCAAGAAGAGAAGAGGAACCTAAAGGAGACTTCTAGAGACGTGCTAGTACCAGAAAATCTGGTGCAAAAAATGCTTACCAGTGAGGAGGATTGGCGTACGATTAACTCCATGACCGCGTTTATCCTCAGCAAACTGTAAAATGCAGAGGAAACAAAAACGGCGCATGATACATGGCGTAATACCTGATAGTGGTTCTACGGGGCATGGGATGAGATAAGGTTGGTTTCAATGCGTCAAAATCCCACACGCAGGTGTATCCAAGACAGTGTCTTTTGAAGATTTCCACCTCCTCCTCAAAAAAAAAGACAGACACTGTCAGTCTGTCTTTTTTTCCAACAACACCTTTTAAGGGTGCGGCAACATCTATGAAAAGCTGCGATCATGATGTCCCGAAGCCGGAAGTGAGGCAGCGTCTTATGAGTTGCCTCTGTTCCGGACGAAACAGTGGTCTTCTTCTCTTATTTCTGGCTTACTATGCTACAGTAGTCAGGACGTGAAGATATTTTACCTCGGAAAGTCTATATTGGTAATATTTATGGGAGAAAAGGATGGGGTGACAAACCACGAATTCGGATATCCTGAAGGTATCGCATCCTATGACACTTGGCTGACCTCAAGAGCCTAAAAATTAGGAAACTAGATTATTTAACGGATGGGTCCTCCAGTAAAATAAAACTTGACGCAGGGTGGTTTCCTCAGTAGCGGAGACATATGAGGAGTCAGAAAAGCTAAATGGCCTAAAGAATGCAAAAAGAGGGGCAAAAAGAATTGCTTCAAGCCTAGCCTTACTCGTTAGATAGTGCTTAGGAATAGCTTTGATTAAAAGAGATTCAAACATGGAAATGGGATGAACAATGAATTTCAAAAGTCAAAGTTGTGCAAGGAATGGAACTACTACCGCCTAAAGCAAATTACCTGGGCGCAAAATTCAGGCCAAGAAAGCCCTTATATCCTTGGTGCCTCGATACAAAAGATCGCAATTGGCGTTACTCCCAAGCTAAGCTTTTGTATCTAGAAATCCAGTTCCCTAGTAGGTCCTTTTGACTCCATCTTCAAAGAAACGGAAAGAATCCAAACCACTTGCACAAAACTAGGTCTCGTCCTTGAAAACTCATCTCACAAAGGACCTTCCATTCCCAGCATGCTAAAAGCATTTTCTTTCGGAACAGTCATGTCCCAAACATCATTCTCACCCAATTCCACAATCAGAACTTGCCATTAACCATTCTCCCATAATCATTCCTTTCAATTCATCGTGCGAAAACATATTTCACGTTGCTTCCCGAAATAAACCATTTGAAAGGCATGAATTCAGGATTTTTATTCATGACCCACTTGTTCCCAACGCTCGAAACCACTGTCGACCGCACTAAACACCTTTGCCGGAGAAACAATCCCTCAAGCACTCATTCAAATAGACCGCAGTCATTCATTCGTCAGGGAAAATACAAGAAATACGTATCCAATGAACCACTACACCTGAAAATCCGCCATGGGGCCATTCATTTTTCCCGCCTCGTGTCGAACGCTTGGAAAAACAGTCGCACATTAAATCGTAAACTATTCCTAGAAGCAGAGAGGAAGGAGCAATGTCTGCTGGTGCCGCTCCTGCTGGTCCTGTTGCCGTTCACTTTACAGCTATTTTATTTCTACCTTTTCATGTCAACTTAAGAGGATGAAAATATAGAGTAAGACGAATTAGAAATGGGAGCCGGGTAAGGTTGTGTTGTTACGGGGGGACAAGGGACGCCGGGGACAAGCAGGTCCCGTAATCGGAAGGCAGCAGATGTGACAGGCGAGAGGAAAGTATTGTACCCTCTATCTGACACCTGTAGGATCGTCTTACCTCAACTCGTCGCAACAAAAGAAACAAACGAGCCAAACCCTTCAGCCACACTCCGCTCCACTCTCAACCCAATCAACTTACCTTTTCCGGTTGGTAGGTTAGCAGCAGGAGCAGGAGCTGCGACAGAAGCATCCAACAGCTTGACAGATTTATATGTATTTATGTAGCTGCAGGTATACATTATTTAGCTGTAAGCGACCAGGCCGGGCCGGGAATGTGAAATACGGCAGCTTGTCAGCTCTCGAGATGTGTCTGTCTCTGAGGTAATTCGGTGTGATTCAGTGTGATGCCATCAGAAGGATTGTAAAAGATGCCCTTGTCAGATTTAGTGGAAACATTTTGGCAATGCCGGGCAAAGCTATTCCCGCCTCGTTATGAGGACGGACGACTGGTAAAAAGACGTTAAGACAATATCAGCAGAACTTTGAGATGTGCTTTAAAAGCAGAACAATGGGATATGGTTTGCCTGTCAAGCGTTAATTCCTCTGATAGTGTTCGGTCTTTTCGCCAGGACTCGAGTTCACTGTGTCCAATGTCGCTTACATACATCGGTGGTTATACCACCTCCTATCCCTGCCATCGCTTGATTACCATATTTCTCTCAGAACACCAAAGCGTCGGGTCTGACTGAAAATCCTTGTCGCAAGTTATGTAAGCACTCTGTCGGGAAAGGACATCAACATTTACCCTACTTTTTCCTAAGACGTCTAATAGAAATTGAAAACTCTTCCACGAAGGAAACTAGACATCAGAAACCGTAACACTACCACCGTCGTCGGAGACCAGAATTTTTGGCTACAGCATGAAAATCTACTTAGAAGCTAGTTTAGTTAATGTTGCACGAAATTGAAGGCTCCATAAGAGTCTTGTCAGAACCCGAGAAAATCCAGGGCCGAACAGGAAATGTCTCAAGTGAAAATGGAAACAGGGAAACAAAGCGACCAGGTGATAAAACCGAGGGGACGAAATTAAAGACGACTTGAAACAGAAGAAAAAGGCATCGGGTTCAGAAAAAAAGGATATGGGGTAGCCCAAAAAAGAAGTAAGGATGGCAGTCAAACAGGCGGAAAAAAGTGGAATATGCTCGTTGAATTCTTTTGTATTAGAAACTAAATAACTAGAAGGACGACAACGATAAAACCTACCCAACTAGAAATGTGATTTCAGACGAACTAGACCGGAAAGAGAATTGCCGTCGGCACAGGATGCAAGACGTAAGTGAAAATTTCTTACAAAGTACTCAACGTCTCAACGGGATGACATTGGTTTGGATGGTATCGAAACCGGGAGAGCACAACAAAGCACATTAACAATGTAAACACACGATTTGACATTCTCCCGAAGAGTCTAGTGAATGGGTTAAACCGAGAAACAGCTGAACGATAAGATGACTCCAGACGGACAAGGCGAATATGGTTCTCATAAAAGGACGCTTGGCAGAGCACCGCTCTCAAACCATCACGAGCACGCCAACGTACAGCATAATAGAACCTACTGACGGCGAACCGGCATGGCAAGGACGAAACAACGAGAATAAATCGATTTATGTATGCTTTCCCATCATACTGTTAACATCGCCGTCACCCCAGTCATCCCCTACTCCTTGGCCTCGCCTGGCTCCACTATGTACTCACTCAGCAGGGAAGGTTCAGTTTACTTTATGTTGCTCCATTCCGCCACGACTTTTTAATGTGTAGAGACGAGTGGTTTCGGCTATACTCCGTTCAGCTGCCTGTACACTATGAGCTTTGTACTCGTCCTGACTAGTTTCGGATTGGATATCCTTCGCTCGAATTCAGGATGGGAAATCTTATACACTGCACTGTACATCTCTGTTGTTGTTCGGTTGGTAGGTCGGATGTTATCCAGTTGTCGCCGTCCCCGCGTCTCGTCTTATCCGAACCACGTCCTTTTGTGAGAAGTCAGCAGTGCTGGAGCCAGCCAGTAGCAAGATATTGGCCGAAAATGCCAAAAAAAAGGACGAGATGAATTCCTTGTCTCCTTATAAGTGGCATGAATTTGCCTTGTCGCTCGACAATGACTGTCTTAAAAACTGAAGAGAATTCGCTTGTAGTTTGGAGCGATCCTGGTTTCACGGTACCATTAAAGTAAGATGACAAACACTTCAGACAATGATGACAACTGGAAAGGAAATGGATGTGGTGGGGAGGAGTGGGTGCTAGACATAAGTGACCCGAGTTGTTAGAAGGTAAGGGCAACACGTGTTAACTGAGGAAAACTTATAGAAGGGTCGACTCACTCCTGGTGTAGTTCGACTGACCATAGGCACACGTGCCGGCAGGTGATACCAGGTCCTTCAAGCAATTACTACCGTAAAATTATTTTCAATGGATTTACAATCTCATCGACCTTTTCCTGCATTTGCTCTCGTTAGCGAAGGGAAGACTTTAAGTAGGTAGCAACCCTTTGGACGCCGGTATAACCCACGGTCAAAATATTTTGTAAGACAGTTGGGAAAACCACGTGTCCTCGCCAACGAACTTTCCGAAACACTTTAAAAGTAAAAAGGACTTCACTGTATTTGAAGATTTTCGGTCCTCACCTTTAACTCTGCAAGTTCCTCACAAAGATTTTCCTGGAACTACAAAGAATATTTTTTTTTTGTTTTCATACACCTCAGGAAACTACTTCACTTCCGTGCAACACAGGTTAATCTTTCAGTAACACTACAAGGACGGATCAGGACACTTCACTGAAACACTGAGACTTCGAATTCGCACTATCTAATAAATTTCCATCAGCGCAATCCATACTTTGGGAAAAACTTTAGACCGGTTGCCTAACTCGGCCTTCACGACGGAATCACCCCGCTTTTAAAAGTCCTGTCCAGAAATCAGATGGACTAATCAGGATCTGAATTCACCAGGAAAGAATAATATCGTCACTTTGTTTTCCGTAGTCGCCCGCAAACGAGAGCACCACCGTGTGCAGAAAAACACGCATCCAACCGTTCGAAATCTCTGACAGGACACAACTGAAAGCCTAAGGACGAAACAACAATCGTTCGGTCGGAAAATCGGAAAATTCGTAGTCCTCGGTGGAGCCGACTACGACGACGAGCTGCCAGAATGCAGGAATTTCTCACATGAGTTTTTCCGAATTTTCAACGACATATTCACGCGACTACACACAAAGGTGGCTTAGTAGCAGGCAGGACTCGCCGTGAGAAGAAAAGGAAGTAAACGTAACCGTTTCCGCACGTTGTGTGCTTCCTACGACCGACGTTAATGTGGAAAATGAAATTTTCATTTATAGGATCGCCGTGGTTGCTTCGAATTTAATGTTACGTATCCGTTCGTCGCGTCCCAAGTCTACACTGGCCACTACTCAGCCAAGCCAGCAACGGACAACAGACGACAACGGTTGGAGCAGCCCCAATGTGCATGCGCCCCAAACAGATGTGATAGACACATTTTCCTATGTGACGTCATGATGAGGAGTTCATCGCAGTGGGTGAGCGATGTATATGTTGAATGTGCTTCAAGTACGTACTATGTGTGGGGCCGTCTGTCGTCGCAATGCGATGTTTTCTAAGAGGGTGGAGGGTGGCTCAGGGGTTGCCGACTGATATAATTCTTGAAAAGAGACTATCGGCTAATATTTCCAGTGACAAATTAGTCTTTAAGTTGTGGCTATCGTTATTTTTGACTAACAAAGGTTTAGTTCCTTGTAGAGAAGTTGAGGGTGAGCAAATGGAATTGACCCTATCTGTGATTACCTACGGGAGGGGATGGGTCTAATAGGGATTTTTTTTGTATAAATGGGGGTGCAAATCTTAGAGAGTTATAAGGAAAGAGGCTGCTGCGATAGGCTGCACTAGTCTATGGGACTTTTTTTTTTGTGAGGAGGTGGAAATCTTCAAAAGACTCTGGCCTGGGCACGCCAGAGTGTGGGGTTTTTACCCACTAAAACCACCCCCGACTCCCCCCCTACCCCGTGGGACCACCTTTAGGTATTACATCACGGGGCGGAGTTAGCTTACTTTAGCTAGGTCTCCTTCCGTCTACCCGCGGGGTTCGTAACCGCGTCTTCCTCACTTCTTCTGTTTTTCGCAGTTTTTCCTGGATTACAGCGATCATGGAATTGATCGCATCCCAGTCTTCCTGACAGACTACCATTCTTCGGACAAAATTTTCCGGTGATAGCACTTCACCTAGAGTTTCCTCCAGGTTCCCCCTTTCTTCCACAAACCTAGGACACTGGAAGAAAACGTGCGCGGGGTCCTCTGGGACCCCGCAGTTTGGACAATTAGGCGAGGTATCCAATTTAAACCTGTACAGGTATTGACGGTATCCTCCATGGCCGGTGAGAAACTGGGTGAGATTATAATTGATCTCCCCATGCTTTCTCTCCAGCCACTCCCCGATGGAAGGGATCAACCTGTAAGTCCAACGACCCTTTTCTAACTGGTCCCATCGCTGTTGCCACCTGCTTATGGATCTCTCCCTTTCAGCTTTTTTCACCTGAGATAAGGGAGAGATGGACCTGGTGTTATAAATGTTCATCATTTCGGTTGCCAGGATGTCCATCGGCATCATTCCCGAGATGACGAACGTTGCATCGTCTGAGACGGTCCTGAAGGCAGAACACACCCTTAGGGATGTTCTTCTGTAGACCGCACTCAGTTTATGTGTATTGCCTAAAACCTGCAGTGCTTTTCCCCAAACTGGGACTGCATACAGCATGATAGAGCTCACCACCCTGGCTATGAGCAGCCTGCAAGTATGCCGCGGTCCTCCTACGTTCGGCATCATCCTTGCCAGAGAAATACTCGTGGTGGATGCTCGTTTACAAGTATGCTCTATGTGCTGCTTAAAATTAAGTCCTCCGTCTACCATCACCCCCAAGTATTTTATGGCCGGCTTGGAAATGATGATACGATTCCCGATTCTAATGCAGGCGTAATTTCTTTTGCGGCGCTTAGTGATGAGGACCGCTTCCGTCTTTTCCTCCACGAGTGCCAGTCCAGCACTCTCTAACCAAGCCTTAATAACAGTGATTGCTTCGCTTGAGTACAACTCAGCATCCTCGAGATGCTTTGCAACCACAACCAGTGCTATATCATCGGCGTAACCCACCACCGTAGCCTCCTCCGGAACCGGAAGGTTGAGCACATCATTATACATGATGTTCCACAGTAGTGGGCCCAGTACAGAGCCCTGGGGGACACCCGCGGAGACAACGTACTCTTTGGATCCGTCATCGGTATCATACCAGAGTGTCCGCTCTTTCAAGTAGCTATCGATAATAGCGGCGAGGTAGGTGGGAACACCAATCGTCGCCAGAGACTTTCGTATAAGGTTCAAATTGGCCGAGTTAAATGCATTCCTCACATCTAGGGTCACCACCAGGCAATATTTGCTGGTAGAACCCCTTCCGTGAATTGCATTTTCGGCCAAGCCAGTAACCATTTTGATGGCATCGATAGTTGATCTGGCTTTCCGGAACCCATACTGCCTATCTGAAAGGCCCCCTTGGCTCTCGACGACTGGAAGTAATCTATTATAAATGGCCCGATCCAACATTTTCCCCATAGTGTCTAGAAGACATATGGGTCTATAGGAGGACGGTTCACCTGGAGGTTTGCCAGCCTTAGGCAACAGTACCAGCTTCTGCCGCTTCCATGGTGCAGGAAAAATACCCTCCGACATGCACGTTTCAAACAGCTCCGCGAACATATCCGGTCTACTTTTGACGGCAAGTTTGAGAGCCTTATTCGGTATGCCGTCAAGACCCGGGGCTTTACTGTCGCCTATTCGACTGCAGATCTCTAGCAGCTCGTCCCTGGTGACTGATGGAATCGGCGTCACATTCAGGGGGCGCTGGAAGGTGTCAGCACCCCCCCCCCTTGCTGGGGAAGTAACCCTTGGATTATTTTCAACAAGAGCATAGGGCACGTGATCTGCGGAGACGATCGGCCTCTGAATCGTCCTGTCACGATTTTATAGGCGCTACCCCACGGATTTATGTCCGCTTCCGAACAGAGCCCCTTAAAACACTCCCTCTTACTCCGCTGGATGGCGAGCTTGAGGTTCTTGCGAGCTTCCCTATAGGCATGCTCCTTTTGCCCCTGATCGATCCTACCTATTGCCCTCTGAGCCGTTCGTCTGGCTCTGTGGCAAATCGATCGAAGATTGGCAAGTTCACTATTCCACCAATAATTGGGTCTTCTAGTGGGGAATGAACATCTCCTAGGCATCGACGCGTCACACGCTTTAGAGATGCTCTGTGTGACATGGAGAGCTCTATCCGTGGAGGTGCCTGCTTTGCTAGGCAAGTCTAGCCACACCTCCATGAATGTCTGCTCATCCATCGCTTTGGCAGACCATCCTGGTGTTCCTCTGGATTTCGGCTTCCGGGGTGCGGGTCTCCTGCCTTGTGGCTCCATCCTCAGTTCAAAGGTGATTGCCTGGTGGTCGCTGTACGTGAAGTCCTCACTAACTTGCCAGGACATGTCACGTGCTAACGCAGGGCTGATAAAAGTCAGATCTACAATTGACCCAGTTCCCCCTTTCCGATAAGTGTTTATATCGCCTTCGTTGGCCAGAACCACATCCAACTGGGCGAATGCTTCTAATAAGCACCGCCCCCTTGCGTTAGTCTCTTTGCTGCCCCACTCGATAGCCCACGCATTAAAGTCACCGGCTATCACCTTTGGACTCCGTCCCTTTGCATCGTGAACAAGATCGTCTAACAGTTCTTCAAACTCGGGCAGTGTGAGGCTCGGTGGGGCGTAACAGCTATATGAATATACCGCTTATTTTTGCCCACACAAAGCCTCTAGCCGCCTGACCCATGCTATATTGTATGGCTTGACGACCGCACGCCCATATCGCCGCTCCACCAGTCGAATCTGTGACCCATACAGGACCGTCAAGATTTCTGTACGGTTCACTAATGATAGCAATCTCCATTGCGGATTCGTAAGTGGTCTGCGCAAGCAAATCTTGTGCGACCCTGCAATGATTAAGGTTTATTTGTGTTAACCTCATTTTTTCACTGCAGTTAACGCCTTCCTAAATTCTGGGCATTTCCCACTTCCGGCAATATGCCGGTTATCCCTTCCCTCCTTTTCTTCGCACAAAATGCATTTGGGGTCTCTATTGCACTCCTTGGCAATATGTCCTTTTTCCCAACATCTTCGACATCGATCGGACCGATCGATGCCGCTAGTGCATGCTTTCGCGAAGTGTCCAAACATTAGGCATTTGAAGCACCTTTTTAAGGAGATCTGTTCCCTTAGTCGGAAAACAACCCATCCAATCCGAACCTTCCCCACGGTCAACAACTTCTGCGCTGACTCCACTGGCAGTCGCATTGTGGCCGTTTGAGTACCGCCATAAGCCTTTCTTAGGCTCACCATGGATTCTTCCCTGAAATCCTCCAACTTGAATTGTTCCTTCAAGGCAGTGCAGATCTCTTCTCTGGATGTTACCTCATCGAGATCCTTGCACTGAATATAGATCTCATGTTTTTGGGAACGAACCGCGACATTCTCCCCAAGTGAGTTTAAAACTTTGTTACGAAAGTCGTCAGTTTTACCCACGCTGGATTTTTTCAGCTCAAACATGAGATCACCTTTCTGGGTCCTCCGGATTTTGCTAACATTTCCGCCTAGGTCTTTTAGGTCGGGGTCAGATTTCACCTTATTCAGTATCTCCGCATATGTTAGATGTCCTCTGTTGGAGATTACAATTGCCTCCGGGCGAATTCGCACCTTTGGTTTCTTATTTCCTTTTTTATTCACGACCTTAGTCCAACCATCGTTCTTATTTTCTTTCAGTTTCGGTTCGCTAGCCGACTTTCCTACTTTTGGTACTTTGGACCCTCCTGAACTTTTAGTTCCCTTTGTTGGACTGGTCAAGACCCCTTTTTTCCTTTTTGGGGCCTGTTGATTCGCCAAAGCTTCCCCCTCCTTGTCTCTCACTCTTTTACTTGAGCGAAGGTCGGCGACTTTGTGCTTGGGTGTCATTTGGGTCGCCTGTGACACTGTTGAGGCTGGGATGTCCGGCTTTTCCTTAGGCTTTCTTATTTCTTCCTGTGACCTATTATAAAGCACCCTGATGGCTCTCACCATGTTCTTAATGGCTTGGTGCACGTTGTGCTTGTCCCAAGCTGCATAAAAGGTAGTTCTTCTGGGTCAAGGCTCTGTTCTCGGTGAGTCCTGGCCAGACTACTCCTTTTACTGACTCCTTCACCTTTTTCAGTTGCTGAGCTCCCATGAGCTTTCTCTTTTGCCGGCTTTGATATTGGAGGAGATCGTAAAATTGATGAGCTTCTCCTGAATGGATCTATTTGCTGCTGCTGGAGTACCTCTTGATCAGATCCGATGGGTGTCGAAATCGCCTTTTTTAGCCAGCTATCTCCTTTTAGCCCATCATTCTTTGCCTTCGCAATTGGTGTTCTTGGCAGAGTTGTGCTTCGTTTGAACACCTCCTTCTCCAAATCTAAAACACTTGTAGTATTAGATGCAACGGTGGCCAAGTTGTCCACCACCGAAGCACTGCGGTCGAGGGATATCGACGGCCGGGAGCCCGCTTGCTCACTCCCAAAAGCCGCCGGTACTGGGGTTCCGAGCCCCTGCACCGTAACTTTACTCCTTCTCAATTCGTCCATGTTGGTTTTATTTTCTGGGTGTCCTTCCCATAGCCATTTTGGTCCACGCACCAGAGATGAGCAAACACTAGCCCATGCACAGTCAGAAAAGAAAAGTGCATGAACACATATTTACACATTAATAGGTATGCCCCTATCCGCCACCTGGGGTCGCGCCTGATGGGAGATCTGGCCACTCCTCACAGGTAGTCTATGGGACTGTCACCCAATAAAAGCACCCCACTTCACCGGCCACATCCTCGCGGGACCACCATGAAGTATTTCTTCACGGAGAAGCCTCTGATCTTCACTAGCACGATCACATTCTTCGCGCTTTCCACGTTCGATCCAGTTTCTGAAATTTTGCTTATATCGTTGTTAGTTATGGTTACGTTTGCCGCAATTTAATTTGCTTTCGAGTTCATCATCTCCACCACAAAAATAAAAGACTGAATGACTACGTTGAGAATATAGCTAAACCTCCCTCCTTTACCCGCGTATCTCAGACAGTACTACGGGTCCTCCACCTTTTCTGAATTATGCGGATCCAGCGGGCTTTTCCGAATTATGCCGCCATTGTTGCGGTTTTTAGAAAGTTCGCAGTCACACCGGGCGGAATAGACCTTTTCCCTGATAGAGACAGTGCACCCTATTCGCTAAAAGATCCAATGGAATCCTTCCCTTAAGACACGAAATACCCCACCTCAAAATGTCCTCTTATGTGCTGCATTCCTTCAGCGCGATGGGCCGGTATGTCGACCTCACCCTTCTCTGGTTGACCGCGTTGTTCAGCACTAGTTACACTTCCATAAAATCCTTCTGGCACACGACGGACAAGCAGTCCATCATACATTATATTCCACATTAGAGGCCCCAATACGGTACCCTGGAAAGTACCTGCTGTCACTCTGTCGACGCGTCATCTTTTTTTTTTTTTTTTTTGAGGAGGTGGAAATCTTCAAAAGACACTGGTCTGGACACACCAGCGTGTGGGATTTTTACCCACTAAAACACCCCCGACTCCCTCCCTGCCCCGCGGAACCACCATAAGGTATTACATCACGGGGCGGAGTCAGCTCACTCTAGCTTTGTCACCTTTCTTCTATACGCGGCGCACGTGACCACGCTTTTCTCCTTTCCTCTGCCTTTCGCAGTTTATTTTGAATAGATGCGATCATGGAGTTGACCGCATCCCAATTCTCTTCATGTGCTAGCATTTTCGGCACCAGATTTTCTGGTACCAGCATCTCTCCTAGAGTCTCCTCTAGATTCGTCCTTTCTTCCACAAATCTCGGGCAGTGGAAGAATACATGCTCTGGGTCCTCTGGGACTCCATCACAATTTGGGCAGTCGGGTGAGGTCTCCAATTTAAACCTGTGAAGGTATTGGAGATATCCTCTATGTCCCGTGAGAAACTGGGTGAGATTATAGTTAATCTGACCGTGTCGTCTCTCCAACCACTCCTTGATGGCAGGAATGAGGCTGTGAGTCCACCGACCCTTTCCCGAGCGTTCCCACCGCTCTTGCTATCTATTTATGGATCTCTCCCTCTCAGCGTTTCTCGTCAGCAATAAGGGAGAGATTGACTTCGCATGGTATATATTCGCCATCTCATCTGCCAAGATGTCAATCGGCATCATTCCAGAGATGACGAATGCTGCATCATCTGAGACAGTCCTGAAGGCAGAACATACCCTCAGAGCCGTCCTCCTATAGACTGCATTCAGTTTGCTAGTATTAACTGACATCTGCAACGCCTCGCTCCAAACTGGGGTCGCATAGAGCATGATTGAGGTCACCACCCTGGCTATAAGCAACCTAGAGGTATGCCGTGGCCCTCCCACGTTCGGCATCATCCTCGCCAGGGCCATACTGGCAGTGGATGATTTATCACAAACATACTATACGTGTTGCTTATAGCTGAGCATCCTGTCTATCACCACCCCCAAGTATTTGATGGTCGGCTTGGAAGTGATGATATGATTCCCGATTCCAACACAGGCGTAATTTCTCTTCTGGCGCTTAGTAATGAGGACCGCTTCTGTTTTTTCCTCCGCAAGCGTCAGACCAGACGCGTCATCTGTCTCGTAACAAAGAAGTCTCTCCAAGAGGTAACTCTCGATGATTCGAGTTAAGTAATCAGAGACATACAGTTTAGCCAAAGTGCCTTTAATCCAAACCTAGTTGTCCTAATTGAACACATTTTTAGCATCTGGGGTCACCATCGTGCAGGATTTACCAGCGACCTACGCCTTGCTGGAGAGATCCGCGACCATTGCTATCGCATCGATCGCATATTTAACCTCCGATAGACCACCAGTTTGTACGACAAACGGAAGCAGCCTGTTGCACATCACAGCCCTTGTAACATCTTCGCCATAAAATTTAAAAGACGGATAGAGTGACGGGAAGGGATTGCGCCAAATGGTTTTGGGGCTTCGGTGATAGAACCCACCTCGGCCTCTTCTACTGGGCAAGAAACACCCCTTTCACCATGTACAATCTAATTGTGTTTATGAACCATGTGGGCTTGATGTTAACAGCCAACTTCTGGGCTTTGTTCGGGGCACGTCACTTTGGGGTGATTTTTTTGCACACGAATCCTGTTCAGTGCAGTGCGCCATGCATTCGTATTTACCTCATGGTCAGCTCCCTGTAGTAATTCCGCTTACGATACCGTATTGACAATGAAGATCGCGGTAATCTTTTTGTCGAAACCAATTTTCTGGCTTCTCATTTTGTTCATTGCAAAGTCTCCTCGCTCGCAGTCACTATTATATCCACATCGAGATTTGCCAGTTCCACCAGTCGTTTAGTTTCCTACTCTGATGAAACAGCGTAACGTTGTTGGGATTCATCCCTCAGTCACTCGGTGACATAGCTGACTCATGTTTTCTAGCGCCATTCACTTCGAGTTGTGATTTCTTTCTAACGCTGCCGGGAATTTTTCCTCCTCAATAGGTCTGGTAAACCAGCCAACAATCTTGGTATTTCCAATTTTGTTGTGCATGCCACTGCCACCTTTTCCTTGTAGTGTTCACGGACCGGGCAGAACATTCGTCTCCCGAACGAAGTACTGAGATAAGTCAGATCGACGGTCGAGCCTAATCCTCTGCCTCGAAAGGCGGGCACGCAGCCAACAATGGCTAGTAAAGTGTCCACCTCCGCGAAGTTTTCAGGTACGATTTGTCCCAGCGACACCAAGCTATCATCCCCTCATATTGCGTTAATGTTGCACTTGGAACATGTAACAACTCTATATGTAGACGCTACTGCTTTTTGTTCTTCCAAAGCCAGCTCCAGGAAATGCCATTGTTTCTTGTATGGTTTGCCTTCCGCATATCTTCGCGTTTCCAAATGTGTCTTTCACCCACGTAGCACTACAGTGATTTCGATAAAATTCCCAGATTATCACCACATTCTATCCTCGAATAGTTTGCGAGAGTCCGCTTTGAGCTGCCTCGCAATGGTTTCCTTCTCCCTGCTACTTATATGCCGGAAACCTGCCACCTCCTGCGATATGTCGCTCGCCCACTGTCTGTTTTCCTTTATACAGCGTGCATCTTTGACCTCCAGCGCAATCTTTGAAGAGATGCTTCTCTTCTCCATACTTCCTGCAACGTCTGATATGGCTCACACAATCACACAAGTCTGTTAATTCTGATTCTTCCCCTTCTGTCAACGTTAAGGCCGTAATTGAGCAACTATTAACATTCTCCGAAATGTTCACCAGCTCAGCTTTCTTCGATGATGATTCTCGCGTGAAGCACATAGACCAGCACCAGCGTGTGGTAGGCAGGGCCCTAAGTGGATTGCAGGACGCGCTCTTGAGTACTAAAAACAAAAGGGGTGCGGCATGACTGATCGAAAAACCTTCGTGAACTCATGGCCGCTCCAGCCCACTTTCAATATAAAAACCACTCGTGCGCGTCTCCAAGACTGTGGTCCGTATCTTAAGGAGATACAACTCCGGGAGATCTCAACAGCCCTTACCTGCTGCTTCTGAATAACTGGCATTTTGCTGTCTAGACCCGGAGATTTATATGCGGAGAAATTGTTTCTAGCCCAGCCAATCTTATCCTCGGTAATTACCGATTTGATAGTCTCGCACACGGGGTGGCTGCAAACACTCCAAGCAAGGCTCTGATTCACAGTCCTCGCCGGGGGGAAAGTGTGTCTGAGCCAGAAGCTCCAAGGTTGCACCAGACGATTCCGTCCAGAAGACTTCCGACTTTTTAAAAAAGGATGGATTCGAATGTTATTTGGACAGAATCTTACTGAGTCTTGCGGCTTCGCAAGTTTTTTCGATGTTCTGACAATAGTTCAACCAAGACCGCCTCGTGGCGGTCTTAATGGTCGACTTGTACTTCTTTAGTCAGTCTTTGCGTGGCTGCCAATATTGATGCCTGTGGCAGATTTCCCTGATCTGCTTCCTGAGGCTGGAGAGATCTTCATTACACCACGGTGGTAGTGTCTGCTGAATGCCTTTTCCAGAGTCCCGACCTTTGACTCCAATTTTTCTGTCGTGCAATCCCGCCAATTTGCGCTCTAGAGAGTTTGTTCTTGATAACTTGACCAAACTTCTTCCAATCGAGCCTTCTGAGGTCTCTGAAGAATTTGAAGACCTCTGCGGCAAGATCTAGACCAAAAAGTATCCAACTATTTCCGGTGACCGACGTTCTTGTCAGTCTTTACTTTTGAAGGATCCCCCGACGTCGACGGTTTCGGGTAGGAGTACTATGTCTACTACCCGCTACACCCAACTTTACGGCGGTGGACTCCAGGCTAGAAATTACTAGTCCGTCTGCCTCCTTGCTCCGGGAGGTCAGGCTTCAACACAGCGGTGCTATGGTTGGCGCCCATTGTACTGCCCTCGATGGCTACTGTCTTCTGGCTGGATGACACCTTTTCTTCTCTCGTCTTTTTTTCTTTGTTAATTGAGCTCATGTCTTGATCCCACGAGTAGTCCAGGAAGAATGTCCACCCTGGGTAGCTCGGCTATCATGGTAAGATTCTTATTTGAAACTGAAGCCAAAGTATTCAGAGTTCGCATACTAAAGGCCAAGCTCCCGATTGGCCACGTAGCCCTCGGTTCGGTATGCTTTTCCCCCTTCGCTTGGGGTTCTATTAGCATCTTCCTCATTAGGATGATCCTCAGGCTGTTACTTCGGCTCATCCCTTGCCAGATTCACTTGCCCCTACCTCATGACCAACAAGCAAGCAGATAATCCTCAGTTGGATGAGCCTACTCCCAGTCCGGCCCTACACGTTCTTACCTCTCCTCTTAGCTCAATAAATAAGGATGTTAATTCCTGGATCAGTGTATCGGGTGCCAAAAATGTAAAGATATCAAGCACGTACACAAAGAGGTAGGCTCATTCCCTCGATCTACAAAGCGTTTTCATACAATCCACATCGGCATCATTGGCCCCTTGCGATTTTCGCATAGCTTCAGGTACTGCTTCACGATAGGTTCACGCGGTGACTTGAAGCAATACCTCTGGTCGGCTTTTCCGCGCAATCATGGACCGAGGCGATTATCGAAATAATTACTGACCAGGGAATGCAGATCCAGTCTATCCTGTTCTCTAAGTTAGGTAAATTCCTTGGATTCAAATGCAATTGGACGACTGCGTACCACCCGCAATCCAATGGGTTGCTAGAACGCTGGCATAGGGGCCAGAATGCCGCTATAATAGCATACCATGACTCTTGGGGGTCGCAAGTCCTGCCTTTTGTCCTACTTGGCCTACATATTGTCCACCGTGAGTAGTTTGCCACCAGCTCCGCCGAGCTAGTATAGGGGGAGCATTTGAGACTCGCCAGTGATCCTGTGTTCGATACGAAGTTAGCCCTTTCCACCACCAGACTTCTGCGCTTACTTCGGGACGCTGTAGCCAAATTAAAATCACCCCCGCCATCCCGTCATTCTTCGACGAGGGCTAACACCCCGAAGAACCTGGACGTCTGCATACACGTCTTGGTTCGTGTGGATGCTTCCCGGAAGGCCTTGCAACCAATATATGAGGACCCATATGAAGTATTGAACAAGGTTTTACATCGACGGCAGGCCCAAGAACGTGTCCAGGCTGAAGCCTTTTGTCTCCGGGGCTGAGCAGCACAGCGTGTGTGATTCGATCTGCGCCCGTTGAATTGGTGGACCAGAAATCGGGTTTTATCACTGAAACCCAGTATCAGCTGGGGAAGGGATATTGTGGAGTCGCTTAGCGGAGATTTGTACGAGCTGCACACTAAAGTATCGTAACTCACCACTCACCTACTTGTTGTCAACAGCCATGGGGTTGGCGGAGCAACCTGGAAGAAAAAACAACCTTCGTCAATGAAAAATATAGAATTCGATAAGGACGTTCTGCGAGAGTTTTATAATAAAAAATACGTCCGCCTTTGCCGACGTCGGAACCAGAAGAAAGAGGAAATGAGCTCGCCGGCCTCGTGTTAGGTTGCCAGTTGTGTCGGCGGCAGTTCAGGGCGTGTGGTGGAGGTGTTCTCACCGCCGGCAATGCAGTCAGTGGTTCTTGCCTCCGATATTCGGCCATACACCCCTCGAAGTTTGTGTACAGTCTAATCAGTTGAAAAAGCTCATAGTTCCCGAGGTACCTCAACTAGAGAGTTATTAAGGCTGTAGCGTTGTGCAATATCCGGACTCACAAAATTTGATTGCTCTATACAACACAAAATATTTAATGCAGGGGGAAAGGTGTAGAAGTACACTAAGGACATCCGCCGGGTTGAATTGCAGATCTCCAGCAGTTTCTTGGTGGATCCTATTAAGGCCAGTTTTATTGTATTTATTGCGGATGCGGATGCCAGCCGACTCAGCTGTGAATGAGTACCTGAGTCAAATCAGGGTAATAATCTCACGCGAGCGCAATGCTGACCAAATTGCCTCCCAAAGGGTACTGTAATCCTGTAGTGTACCGTCACGGTCTTGAATGAAGTGCTCTAATACACTTCATGGTCCTGATCCAATTGGATTGTTGCGCCAACGATTATTATTAAGCTTCCTGTATTCGTTTCTCTTGGGATCGCTTAAAGGGTAGCAAACCCTATAAAAAGGATTCAACTGTGATACGAGAAGGATCGCTAATCAGATCTTCTTCAGTTCTACCATCTGAAAGTCTTATTGTCAGTTAGTTGGATGACATCAAGATCTCCTGCCAAGGAGCACAATTTCACCTGCTGGAGAAGTAGAACACTGACAAGTACGTATTAATAATAAAGTCAAAAAAAGACTCACCTCTTTCGCATGTGCTTAACATTGGCGTCACAGCCTATCAACAAGTTAGGCTTCTTCGTTGCAACGAAGGACGTTATATTTTGAAGTTATTCTGGTGGAGCTAATCGGTCATGAGCTATATAAGGCGAAGATATATATATATACGTCCTCCACTCCTGCCTGCTAAAGTCTTACCATGGCTAGATCGCTAGCACTCAGGTCTGTGCTCAGGAAGGTTTATCCCGATCAATATTTCTTCTGCCATGGAATGAATTGCAGCAATTTTTTTAAAGCCTTTGTTGGTTCCATCCCCTCCGATCCAAGGCTCCGGCTTCGATGTCTCCCAGTAAGCCTCTGTATTTCACTTGTCTGCTGGAATTGCAAGCTCTGGTTTTAGTTAGTCCGCTAATGACCTACCTTCTTTAAGTCGGACCGTCATTCCAAGCCTAGGAATCCTTTTTAAATCCCGATAGAGGCTTCAGTTGAATGGACAGGAAAGATGAGAGCGATATAACGATAGTGCTGTTTATATAAACCAGCTGGAGTGATTGCCAAAGATTCCGGTCAAACCGCAGCTGCAGGAGGATGACTATGCGGGTGATAGTAGTCGCTAGAAGGAGAACCATCCTACGCTTAGTGGTGTGTACGTACGCTCAAGAGCGAGGTGATCAGGCGCCTGTCGGCAAGTGAGTCAGCAAAATTAGACCACTTGCTGGCGGGTTTAACGTTGGGTGATCGAACTCCCAGCCAATTGCTTCGCGAAATGAGGCAATTGGGTGGGAGCAAGATTGGCGATGACCTCATCAAGTCGCTCTGGCTACGACGGCTCCCGGAGGGCACCCAAACGATCCTAGTTTGCGTCTCCGGTTCCTTGGAGGAACTGGCAGCGACGGCCGACCAGGTACAGGAAGTATACGTACGCCCAACTATAGCGGCCGTTCAACCACCGTCGGATGAGGTGAGCGACTTAAGGCGTGAGATAGCCGCTTTAACTGCCAGCGTGGCCGAGATGCGAACAACGTTGGACGCTCAGCGATCTGCCACAAGAAAAGGGCGTTCGGGTAGCAGGTCGTCAAGACAGCCTGCGGACACAGGTATTTGCTGGTACCATCGTAACTTCGGAGATAAAGCGACAAGATGTACGCTACCTTATAAATTCGCGGCTACCGCAAAAAAACTAGGTCCGCGGGGGGTCTCGACGACGGCCACCCAGACCGCAGCGCCATGTCGCGCTAACTATTTTCGACCCCCTCAGCAGGCGCAACTACCTCGTCGACACGGGTGCGGAGGTTTCGGTTCTTCCCGTACCCCGGCATCATAAACTCTATTCACAATCCCTCAAACTGGCGGCAGCAAATTCCTCCCGCATCAATACATACGGGTACAGGCAAGTGGACGTGAGTCTTGGCTTGCATAGGACGTTTTCGTGGCGTTTCATCCTGGCGGATGTCAGCTTCCCCATATTAGGCACGGACTTCTTGTGTCACTATGGATTGCTGGTGGACTTGCAAAATAAGTCCCTTATAGACCCCACGACCAACCTTAATTCGTCAGGCCAAATGATATCTCACGCAGACAATAACCTTTCCGTTCTTTTGGAAGACATCACCAACTCTCGTGTTCGGACACTCCTCCAAAAGTTCAGCCAGATTACTACCGAGTGTAGTCTCTCAAGACCAGTGAAGCATAATGTGCAGCACCACATTAACACTACTGGTTCCCCGATCTTCTCGAAAGTGCGTCCTCTACCATCCCAGAAACTGGCTATTACGCGGAAAGAATTTGAACAACTTGTTCAACAGGGTATCTGCAGGCCCTCAAACAGCTGTTGGTCTTCCCCATTGCATATGGTCCCTAAGCCAAATGGCGAATGGCGCCCCTGTGGGGATTACAGAAGGCTAAATGCACAGACTGTTCCTGACCGATATCCAATTCCACTTATCCACGACTTTGCGCATCACCGCGCGAATTGCCGCATCTTTTCGACCTTGGACTTAGCCAAGGCTTACCACCAAATCCCAGTAGCTCCTGAAGACATTCCAAAGACGACAATATGCACACCCTTTGGACTCTTCGAGTTCACCCGAATGACTTTCAGATTGTGCAATGCGGCGCAAACCTTTCAAAGGTTCATTCAC
Organism: Hermetia illucens; assembly: GCF_905115235.1. Taxonomy (NCBI): domain Eukaryota; kingdom Metazoa; phylum Arthropoda; class Insecta; order Diptera; family Stratiomyidae; genus Hermetia; species Hermetia illucens. The sequence goes on along the minus strand of NC_051851.1, from coordinate 17,766,061 downwards.
TCAGTCCTGCGAAACCTCGATTTCTGTTTCGTGTATTTGGATGATGTTTTGGTCACTTCTTCCACTGAGTCTGAGCACTTAGCCCATCTCGAGTGCATTTTTCAACGTCTCCTTGAGGCCGGTTTAGTCCTAAACGTTGAGAAATGCAAATTCCTTCAAAAACAGGTGAGATTCCTCGGCCACTCCATTTCCCCTGAAGGAATACAGTCCGACCCAGACAAGGTGCAAGCAATTACAAGCTTCCCGCGTCCAAAGACAGTGAGGGAGTTGAGGAGGTTCTTGGGCATGCTAAACTTCTACCGTCGTTTCCTGCCCAAGGCCGCCCATCACCAGTCCGTTTTGAACGCGTACTTGTCTGGCCCCAAAACAAAAGACACACGAGAGATTGTGTGGTCTGAAAAGGCCGTCCGCGCGTTCGATAAATCCCGACAGCACCTGGCTGATGCTACACTCTTGGCATTTCCTCTGCAAGATGCACCCCTAGCCGTTTTTGTTGATGCCTTTGACAACGCAGTAGGTGCTGCCCTTCACCAAAAGGTGGATCAAGTTTGGCAGCCGTTGAGCTTCTTCTCGAAACAGTTAAATCCCGCTCAACGGAACTACAGTACCTACGATCGCGAACTGCTCGCCGCGTACTTGAGCATCAAATACTTCCGTTTCTCCCTAGAAGGCAGGCCGTTCACAGTGTTCACGGACCATAAGCCTCTCACGTATGCTTTGAAACAAAAGCCCGACAAAGCGTTCCCTCGTCAGCTTCGGCACCTGAGCTTTATAAGCCAGTTTACGTCAGACATCCAGCACGTGTCCGGCAAGGACAACATAGTTGCTGACGCTTTGTCTTGTGTCTCCGAGGTTAACATCCCCGCCTCACTCGATTTCTCGGCTATTGCCAAGGCGCAGGAGGATGACGCAGCACTTCAGAGCCTCAAATCCAACCCCAAATACAAATTTCGGGAGTTGCCCATCTTCGGCTCAAACCTCTCGCTCTGCTGCGAAGACTCGGAAAAGGGACCTCGGACATACATTCCGGCCACATTTCACAAGGAAGTGTTCCACGCAGTTCACGACTTGGCGCATCCCAGCATCAGGACAGCAAATCCGTTAGTCACCGGAAAATACTTCTGGCCCTCCATGAGCAAGGATATCAATTCCTGGGTCAGAGAGTGTATCGCATGCCAGAAGTGTAAAGTCTCCAGGCATGTAAGGAAAGAAGTGGGCTCATTCCCCCGCACTACCCGCTTGGTACACCTCGACATAGTAGGGCCTTTGCAAGACTCGCACGGTTACAAGCATTGCCTCACAATCATCGACAGGTTCACGCGGTGGCCTGAGGCAATACCTCTGAAAGACATTACGGCGTAATCTTGTGCCGAAGCCCTCTGCCGAGAGTGGATACCTCGCTTTGGCGTCCCTGCAGTGGTCATCACTGACCAGGAAATGCAAATTGAAACCACCCTTTTCTCGAAGTTAGGCAAACTCCTGGGTTTTAAACGCCAGCGGACTACTGCATACCACCCGCAATCCAATGGGATGCTAGAACGTTGGCACCGGACGCTGAAAGCCACCATTATGGCACGCAAGGATCCGTCCTGGACTCAAGTCTTGCCTCTCGTCCTACTCGGCCTACGTACAACCCGCCGAGAGGAATTTGCTGCCAGCCCCGCGGAGCTGGTATACGGGGAGAACCCAAAACTCCCAAGCGATCCGGTCTGCGACAAGAGCTCGGGTCTCACAGAGGCGGGGTTGGTGCGTCTGCTGAGAGACAATCTCCGACGCATCAAAGCGCCATCACCCACTCGACACTCGTCCACACCTGCCTGTTCGCCCAAGGAACTGGACACATGCACGCACGTTCTGATCAGGCCGGATGCCGTCCGGAAGCCGCTGCAGCCTCCATATGAGGGCCCGTACTGCGTTCTCGAGCGGGGAGAACATTTCTTCCAGCTCGAGATCTGTGGACACAAAAAGGCGGTCTCTTTGTCCAGACTGAAACCCATGTGCGCCCCGAAGCAGCGTCGTATCCGCTTTGTGGATTAACGGTGAACGAAGTTCCGGGATCGGTCGCCGAAACCCCCTAGGTTTCATCTGGGGGCGGAGTGATGTGGCGCGGCAGGATCCGCAGCATTCGAAATTTATTTCGAATGTTGCGAATGCGGAAAAGTAGATGGCGCGGAACTCTCCACTCGTTTTAGAACTCGCTACGGGAGTGGAGGATTAGCGGTGAGAAAGTGCCGTTGGTTGGGACAGAAAAGACCGCATGGAAATAAGCCGGTCTCTTCTGTCTCAACCACCAAGAAGGTCGGAAGTTGCCGGCATAGTAGTAGATATAGTGATAACAGTGAATTGTACCAATTTATATATATATTATATTTCATTATTTCAATTAAAGTGATTTTGCATTTCAAAATTTCGCCGCCTTTAGCACAGTAATTTCTCGTGGAATTCGTCAAATTGCTAACGTTCAAAGTAAATTCTTGATCTCCGGCATTTCCAATTCGTGCATTTGTTGGTTACTTTAGCTACGGTTTTTCTTTAAATCCTTCTACATAATATACTGAAGAATACATTCACATATCTTTATCAGAAAGGAAATATATGTTGCAAAACAGAATTGTGAAGATCGAATCCTAAAGTGCCTTTGACGGATTGCTTTTCACTACATCAAACTAGACGCGCAACTATTCTGCCAAGTGCCGTAATAGCTTCCGCAATAAACAAAGCGGCAAACAACATTTTAGCCCGTTTTTAGTTTCTTGAGTGTTCAGGACAATGAAATTGAAACCACCACTCCCACTTTTGCTTACACTAACTTAGCTTTCCCCCCCCTTCCTAGTCACAATATTAGAAACTACCCCACAACGTTTAGATCCTGTAATGCTTCCCAAGCTCATTCATCAGAAATCACTGACCCAGAGGACCTACATGAGCATACAATTTTCTGCTCTGAAAAATCCATCTCATCAGCAATAACCGCAGTTAATATCGCTTCAATTTTGTAATGAGCAAGGCCACCCCCACCCCCTCCTCAAAGCCTTTGCTGGGTTGTAGAATATTCACCTCAGCCACAACCTAATTAAAATTTCAATTAACTTATCATAAACTTACGCACACTTTCAATTGCACATCTGAAGCTCCCACTCATATCCACCATATCCACATTTTCTAACCATTTAACGTATATCCTTTCATTAGATAGACACACTCCTGCAGACAAACCGCCAAATTGTCATTACGTCGTATGTAGGTAGTTTGCAGTGCGGCAGGGAGACCGAATGTGGCTTTCTGGAGTCGTCCTTACACATCATCGCATGTGCTTGTCGCGCAATATCCTTAGAAATCCTGCATAATAACACGAGAACAGATAGTCGAGGAACGCGCAGGTACCCCGAAGGCGGGCAGAGTGAAAGTGGTGCGGAATGATTGAGTAGAAAGTGGCACAAGTTCAACACACTTCACATGAGTTATTCATCTGCCATTTCCTCCCGGAATGGGAATTCAGTGGAAATTCTCTGGATAATGTGTGATAATGACATTCGTACGTAAAGTTGGTCTCATTAAACCACCGTCATCGTTGTCGGATTACAAGCTCATCTCTCTCCCTCGCCTATGACGGTATATCGGTGGAGCGATAAACTGTTGGCATCAAACACTTAAGATAAACCCGGCATAAGCTTCCGAGGAGTAGCGGGAATATGCCTGATAGATGTGCACTCAGCATGAGCTCTCCAGAAGGTTTCTAAATTTACCAGGACTTCGCCAGAATTCCATTAGTTGATGAGGACACTGAGGAGGTGCGTGACGCATAATAAACCAAACAAAAAACAACAGCGCGGAAAACAGGAGCAAATAATCAACCGGGAACCGGGGAAGCAACCAGCAAACTTATCCACTCTAAATTTAAGTTACTTAAACAGCACCCCATCTCCGTTGCACCCTCGCAGTCCTAGCAAATGTCACCGAGCCTTTGATTCCTTACGACGTAAGATTGATGTCTGTATTTACTAAATTGCCAGTAACTCGTTTATGAAGGAGTCAGAAGTGACATGTCAGGTCGATTCCCGAGCAGCCAGGATAAAGCGCTTCAATCAAACACCAGATAGAGGAGATTCATTCTATAAATGGATAGCGAAAGTATCTTCTCGTCCTCTTTCTCAGCCCAGTTCCTTTTCAATTTTCTTGGCTCCGTGAGTTATGATCGAGGGTGACATAGTACAAGTTGGCTGGAATGACGAGGTAACGCTATTGTCGCAAGGAGATAAAACGCCTCGCTCCATTCTTCACAACCTAATTCCACTTTATACGTAGCGGTTGCGGATATTACCTACTTGTTGTTGAGTTTCGTAACCCAAATGGAATCGACTAAATGCCATCAGTGCCGGCGAGAAGGAGTCCTAGTTCCTGGCTCAAAGTAACATGACTTATTCCGCTGACATCATCATCATTTCGTTGTCTTCCTTTTACGGAGAGACTGTGCGCTCTGTAACTAGCGAAAGTGGATCCCGACGGTAAAAATAGTTGGAATTCGCACATCGTATAGTGCTCGAGGAGATTTCGAAGGAATTACTGGAGTTGTTGGAATAGTTGACCCAAGTGCCAGCCGCTGTGCACGTCGTGAAAGTTACTGAAACGTTTACTCAAGATAGCGAGGGATGCATAGTTGAATGCAAATATGCACATTTGATAGTTATGAAAGAAATGCAAGTTTTTTTAAAGTTTCACGACGCTCGAAGTTAAGTGCGTTGTGGAATTCCAGAGGGAAATTCATTTTATGTCCGCAGCTTTCAGTAACTTGTCAAAATGACGCTGGGGGTTGGCGGACTGATGGTTATTCCAGATGCGGCGGCAAAATCTAATGAGACTTTAGCCCCTGTTTCAGACAAAATGTTTTCAGCGGTTCTTTATGACTAAGGATGTTTTGGAATTTTCAGAGAGTCCTTGGAAAACAAGTATCCAACGAATGGGAAGGAGGAGCATAATAGAAGGAAGGAGAGAAGCGGACCACTCAAGGTTTTTTTTGCAATAGAAACTTTTCAAATCAAAACTAAAATATAACAGACTGTAAGGATTTATGAGTAGATCTCTGATACTTTCTGTCATTGAACCCATCCACCATTTCCAGTCATGCCCCACAGCAGTCGAAACTCTTCGTAGGACTCGGAGAAGAATATTGATATTCCCCAGGTCGGCATTAGCTCTGCATATCATAGTATGAATGCCGTGAAAGGGCTTGAATACGTCATTTTACAAAATTATCGCTCACTAAACCGTCCCCCTCCACTTCTTGCAACATGGAAACACTATAAGGTATTACATCATAGGGAAGAGTTAACCTACTTTAATGTGGTATCCTTTCTTCCGTACGGGATGCTCGTAACCGTGGTGTCATGGTCGCCTAAGTCTTCGACAGTTTACCAGGAAATCATCTCCGGAACTCGCAACTCACCAAGAGTTTTTTCCTTAGGTTTCTCCTCTCGTCCTGGAAACTCAGACGGTGGATGCTCTTCGTCTTTCACAACTCTTTAGAAGCCTCGTCCGCGTTAATTTAAAAGGCTGGTCCGCTTAACTTGAAAACCTTCTGAAGTAAAAAGCCGAAAAGCCATAAAAAGTGAAAAAAAAATGTAAATTTATTTCTTCGAATTTTAAAAGCCTGGTCCACTAGCCCCAGCTGTTTCGCGGCAGTACAGTTCGTCAGCGGAGACGAATTCCCCACGACAATGCAGTCGAGGTTCATACCTTCGATGTGCCGCCACATCACTACGCCCCCGCCTGAAACCGTACGAATTCAGCGGAGGAACCCAGAACGTAATCCTGCCAATGGGGTTCCCGAGCGAAAATGATGCTTCTCGGGCGCTTTTTTGGAGCGTCCCCCGGTTCGGCGAAGGCCTTCAACCACGACAAGGAGAAGCATTTCGATCTGCCCCAACGTCGAGCTTGAAAGAGTGCTCACCTCGCGCCATGGCTTTAAAGAGGTATGGTGGGTACAGTGGCCTCCGAGGAGCGTACACCCTAAATAGGACCCGCAAGCATGACTCGAGCTCCCTAGGGGCGTCGACCTCTAGCATCGTGTGCCGGCAAGGTGGAGTCGGCCGCAGCTTCGAAACTGCCTCCCTGAGCAGGCCCAGCATGCTGAAGTCGCTTAACCCTGCTCTGCTATCCTGCACAGGCTCAGCAGGGAATCTTTGATTCCTCCGTACATCATCTCCGCGGGGCTGGCCGTAAACTCCTGTCAGTGAGCTGTGCAAAGGCCAAAAAGGACGAAAGTCAAGGACTGCAGCCATGACAGATCGTCGGGAGCCATTAAGGCGTCCTTCAGCGTCCGGTGCCGACATTCCAGCACCCCACTGGACTGTGGATGGTATACAGTAGTCCTGTGACCTTTGAAACCAAGGTGCTTGCCTAACTCCGAGAGAAGGGTAGACTCAAACTGCATTCCTCGGTCCGTGATGATTACGGCTGGTACACCAAGCAAGGAATCCATTCTCGGCAGAGGGACTCAGCACATGATAGTGTCGTAATGTCAGTGTGAGGTATTGCTTCAAGCCACCACGTAAACCTGTCGACGATTATGAGGCAATATTTGTATCGTGCAAGCTTTACAAAGGGCCAATGATGTCAAGGTGGATGGTGTGAAAGCGCTTGGTCGACCGAGGGAATACGCCTACTACCTTTTTTACGTGCTTGCTGATTTTGCACTTTTGATACGTGATGCATTGTCTGATCCAAGAGTTAACGTCCTTGTTCGGGGACGGCCAAAAGTATTTTCCAGTTGCTAACCGGTTCGTCCTCCTCATTCCTGGGTACGCAAGATCCTGTATTCCTTGAAACACTTCCTTGCGAATATCGGCCGAAATAAATGACCTAGGTCCCTTCTCTGAGGTCTAGCAGAGTAAGTAGGAGTTTCAGTTAAAAATAGAAAACTCTTTGACCTTGTATTTGGAGTTTGCCTTGTGTCATCTTTTTGGGCCTCGGCAATTACTGTATAATCGACCGCGGCGGGGATTTCCGAGATTCAAGACAAAGCGTCCGCAACGACGTTGACTTTTCCAAACACGTGTCGATGTGATGGTGAAAATAAACCGGTTGCATAACCCGGTTGCCAAAGTTGGCAAAGAGACGCTTTGTCGGGCTATCGTTTAAGTACGAAAGTAAGGGGCTTGTAGACCGTGAACACCCTCGACGGCCTGTCCTCAAGAGAGAAGCAGAAGTATTTAATGGAGAGGCACGCGGCTAGTAGCTCACGATCGTAGGCGCTATAGTTACGTTCAACTAGGTTAAGTTGTTCCGAAAAGAAACTCAACGGTTGCCAGATTTGATTCACTCTCTGATGAAGAGCGGCGCCTACCGTTATGTCTGAGGCATCAACGAACACTGCTAGAAGTCTTCTATCTATTCAAGGAAGTGCCAGCAGTGTTGCATCAAAGAACTGTTGTTTGACCATTTTAAATGCCTGGTTGGGCTCAGTAGACCACACAACCTCACGGGAGTCCTTGGTTTTGAGCCCAGACGAGTAAGAGTTGAGCATCACTTAGTAGTAAGCCTTTTCCCAGCACTTATCCAGAGAGGCCTAGGAATTATCTTAGAGTCTCTTCTGAGGGTGGTAAAGGGGAGCATAGCACTGGGTTACATACCAAGGGCATGGAAACGGGCAAAAGTGGTCTTTATTCGGAAACCGAGTAAAAAGGATCCTTTTCACCCTAAATCATTCAGACCAATCTGCCTAACATCGTTCGTACTCATAACGGTGGAGAAGATCATAGACAACTATATTAGAACTAACGTTCTAAAGCGTAATCCCCTACATCACTGTCAACACGCTTACCGGGCAGGACGGTCAACTGAAACTGCTCTGTATCAGCTGACAGAGGTACTACGGGACGCCATAGAAACAAAAGAAATTGCACTGTGCGCGTTTTTGGATATCGAAGGAGCATTCGACAACACATCGCACACAGAGATACAGGATGCCCTGAGCCGCAAAGGAGTGGGAAACACCCTGGCACTCTGGATGGGCAAAATGCTAGAAAGCAGACTATCGCCCCTGATGTGGAGTATGGTAGTGGATGAACTCCTGGACGTGTTAACAAATACTGGAATACAAGTCCAGGGCTACGCGGACGACATTGTCTTAATCTGTAGGGGCAAATTTGAAGATACCCTATGCGATAGAATCCAAACTGGATTAAGGGTTACTAGTGCCTGATGCAGGAAGGTGGGACTGCGGATCAACCCAACCAAAACGACCATAGTACCATTCACTAGGAGTCGTAAGCTATCCACCTGAAAACCATAACATTACATGATATGGAGGTGAAACGAGAAACAGAGGTCAAATATTTGGGAATCACGCTAGACCAAAAATTACTCTGGAAGACACATGTCGGAAACACTTGTCGAAAAGCCACGAGGGCTCTGATGACTTGCAGATCCATAGCAGGAAAAAAATGGGGTTGCAGCCCGAAGATACTACTTTGGATATATACTGCAATAGTAAGACCAATGATTACCTATGGAGCGGTAATCTGGGCAGAAAGAACCCAGCTCAGTACACAAGCCAGGGAATTACATAAGCTCCAAAGGCTGGCTTGCGTGTGCATCAGTGGGGCAATAAGGACATGCCCAACGGCATCCCTGGAGGTCCTTCTGGGATTAACCCCTCTCCATCTGCACATACAGATGCAGGCAAGGAGATCAATATTTAGGATGGCCGGTAGTATGAGTGAGGCGGGGAGCTGCCTAAATCGAAGGAAGATTGATATCCTTTCTAGGCGGTATCCCGAATTACTGATACCGAGGGACAACATGACAACGAGGTTTCACTTCGATAAGAAGTTTGAAACAAGTTGGAGTAGCAACGCAAGCTGGGAAAGCGTGGCTGCGACATACGGCTTAAACCAGCAACTGATTACTTGGTACACTGACGGATCCCTCACAGCAGAGGGAGCGGGTGCCGGTGTCATTGGTCCAAGGAAAATGTACTTTGAGCCAATGGGCAGGTACACTAGCATATTCCAGGCGGAAATTTACGCCATAGACAAATGTGCCTCCTTTAATCTGCAAAGGAACTACAGGGGCAGAACATAGCTATTCTCACCAATAGCCAAGCAGCGATCAAGGCACTTAGGTCCAACCAGGTGAACTCTAAACTGGTATGGGAATGCCTTGAGAGACTGAATACACTCGGTTCGTCCAACAAGGTCTGGATACTTTGGATTCCAGGCCTTGCTGGGTTGGAAGGCAATGAGGCAGCGGATGAACTAGCCAAGAAGGGAGCAGGGATGCCTTTACACGGGCCAGAACCCGTCTGTGGAATGGGAAACGGTTTCATGGCTATGAATCTAAGAAACGAAAAGAAACGATTCAGGGAACTATATTGCCTACCAGGGATGTAGCAGTCCAGGGTGCTTATTGGGGGATACAAACCCATGCGCACAAAGGATTGCTTAAACCTCACCAAAAAGAACCTCCGAATCATAGTGGGAATTCTCACTGGTCATTGTCGGCTAAACTATCACCTAGGGAAGCAAGGGATATCTACGGACACTGCCTGCAGGTTCTGTGAGGAGGAGGACGAAACCTCTATGCACGTCCTGGGACAGTGTCCGGCACTTGTGCAAAGTAGGTCGATACATCTGGGAGAACACTTAATACCGGATGCAAAGCTGAAACTTCTGGAAGTGGGGAACATACTAAAGTTCCTAACGGTTACAGGCCTGCTTGAGACACTATGATCAACAGGTACACTATAACCAGTAAAAGGGGCACAATAGTTCTTCAAGGACGCGGTGCGACTTTCCCTTAACAGAATAATAATAGTAGTAAGCCTTGGACAAAAAACGACAATAGAAGATTAATATGCCCAAGAACCTTCGCAGATCCTTCGCCGTGGTTGGTAGAGGAAAGTTTTTTATCGCTTCAACTTTGTCTGGGTCTGGTTGAATTTCCTCAGGGATAATTATGGGGTCAGAAATTTCCCCTGCTTCTGTAAGAATTTCCATTTTTCAACGTTTAGAACGAGTCCGGCCTCAACGTTCAGATTTGGAAGAAGAGGCGACCAAAAGATCATCCATGTAAACGAAATAGAAGTTTAAGTTTCTTAGGACAGAGTGGATAGATCTCTGAAATGGCTGCGCAGTATTGCACAAGCCAAATGACATTCTGGTCTTAGAGCCCGAAAGTTGTGCAAATAGTCGTTTTTGAGCCGTCTTCGGGAGCAACAGGAATTTGGTGATACGCCTTGGCCAGATAGGCAGTTTGTCAGTGAATGCGCGATATCATGGATGAGTGGAATATAGTACCGGTCGGGAATTAATTGAGCATTCAAACGTTATAGCCTCGTTTGACTTAGGGGCCAAATGAAGGGGAGAGACCAACAGCTATTGGAAAGTCTGCAAATACCCTGTTTCATAATATCACGGAACTCTTTCTTTCCAACAGCTAGCTTCTGGAGTGATAGAGGACGAAGATTTGAAAAGATCAGAGAGCCGGTAATGTTGATGTGATGCTGCACCTTCAGAAGTGATGTTGCGTTATTTTCCGAAGAGTGCGCAAATGTGGTGGTCGGCATTGTCCTCGAAAACAATGAAAAGAGTTTGCGCGGGTGGACATGTTTCCTGATGACTTAAGGCCTTGTTCCACAAGTCCACCAACAGTTCATAGTGGCACAGGAAGGCTGCGCCTAAATTGGAGGTGCTAATGCCCGCCAAAACGAATCGCCATGATAACGTTCGGCGCAGTCCACGGGCGCGACCACGGGACGTGCGTACACCTCGTGGACTTTATCGGCCATGGCGGACAACAACTCCAGCGACCCCGGCTCCACGCAGGCCAAGATGGCGAAGGGTACCCTCGAGGAACCGCTGCAACCATAGGGACTTCAATAGCTCTGAGCCGACCTTATCCCCACCCAACTGCCTCATTTTTCAAAGCAGCTGGTTGAGGGTATGGTTGCCCCTCTCCAGCTCGTTCAGCAAATGGTTCAGCTTCGTTTCCTCAGTCACTGACAACCGCCGTATAAGCTGTTCTTTCAGTTTGACATAGCAGGAGCAGTCCTCCAACAGCTCTCCTCGTCGAGACCAACAAGGGTGTGGTTAAAAAGCGTGGCGTCTGTTGTGACGAACCAAGCCGCCGAATTGCCGAAACCGCTACACAAGAGGGATCGCGAATCTCGCGAGTTCGCCTTCTCGAAACATATGAGCTACCGAGTAAAGCAGAGGCGGAACAGCGGAGCGGAACCCGACAACCGATGCGGAAAATGAAGAGAATGAACTCACACCACGTCGACGCAACAAAACCATCGCAGTGTGATTATGCCACCAGCAATTCAGTCGAGGTTCATGCCGCCACAACTCCTTCGCAGATAATCAGATAATGAGTTCTATTTAAATCTTTTAGGTAATGGCGCCGTCCTCAGTTGGTGAGATTACAACCGATCTCCTTATGCTGTCTCCTCGATGGAAGAGTCTTTTATTATGTCTCTCCCAATGAATGCTCGTTATCTCGTCTACTAAGATGTCAGTCGGCACCATTCCCGAGACGACGAATGGTGCAGCATCCGAGCCAGTCCAAAAAACAGAACACATCCTTAGTGCTAACGATCGGTAAACTACACTTAGTTTATGCGTTTTAAATGAGATTAAAAGAAATTACCTACCATTAAGGCTTTATCGCAGGCATACTACATACGAATTCGGTATCTCAACGAAATTGATAAGACCAGATAAAAGCAGCAGGATCACCCTCGAGACCATTCAACATCAACAGCGAGCTAAGACAAAGGGTTGCCCTATTATGCGTCCTCTTTAACCTGCTCCTGGAGAAAGTGATTCGCGATGCAGATGTGAATGAGAGAGGTACCATCCTCTTCAAGTCCACCCAACTACTGGCCTACGCTGACGATAAGGAAAACTCCGAACTCCTGACCGCGTTCGAAAAAAGAATCCTCCGTAGAATTTTTGGTCCCCTACATGGGGATAGACGATTCCGTAGCCTATATAACGACGAAATCTATGAGCGATACCACGACCGTCTGGTTGTGGATAAAATCCGCCTCCACAGGTTGCGGTGGGTGGGTCACTTCATCCTTTTGGGTGAAGATGATCCCGCCCAGAAAGTCAATAAGGGCAATGCCTATGGTAGAAAAAGAAGACGTGGAATACCCTGCCGGAGATGGAACCATGGAGTAGGTCAGAACACCAAACAGCCTTTAGGATATCGAATTGATGGACCTCGGTGCAACACCGGGACATCTGGAGTTCCTTATTAAGGCAGGCCTAGATCAGATACAGGTTGTTGCGCCGTTCATGATGATAATGATGATGATACTACACACACTACTTAAAACTAATCTTAGCGTCTATCACCACACCCAAGTATTAGGTGGTCGGCTTTGAAGTGATGCAATTATAATGCGGACGTATTTCTCTCACAGCGCTTTACAACGAAAATCGCCTCCGTTTTTTTCCCTCCTGAGTATCTGCCCTGAGCTCTCTGAGCTTTAACAGCACTGACGGCGTTGCATATTACTCAGTACTTTCTAGATGCCTAGCAATTACAGCCAATACTATCTCGTCGACATAACCGTGGTTTCCTCTAAAGCCGAAAAAGACTAAGTGTATGAATTTACATGTTGCTCTTCAGCGGCGGGCCCAGTGCGCAGCACGTACTCCTAGGATCCGTTATCGATGGCAGACTAGAATCTTCTTTGCTACTGTTAGACTGCTCCCTCGCACCACCATTTGAGGTCCTTGTTACATTTTTTAGCAATATGCCCTTCATTTCCATATCGATTTGACGGATCAATGTCGCCAATGTAAGCATGAGGGGCGAATCAACACCTTTATTTGCCTCTTTACCTTTTTGTTTGTAGGGTTGATCCACCCTTTATCGGACGTATTGGGTACCTGCTTTCCGCGTTTTCAAACTTTAATTTCATATCCCGAGATTGCCAGAACACCTTTCTCTCTTAGGCGCCTGCTGACTGCGTACTGTTTCCTTTGACCCTCCATCAATGGCTGCGCTGTTAACTATCACTTGGATCGCCTGGGACATGCGGCCTCTTTATTCTTCCTGCAATCTTTTATAAAGGATTGGTCCACACCATATTATTAGATTTTGGTGTTTGTCTTTGATAAACTCTGGCAGTTCGACTGTTTTTTGACAGTAGCCACTTAAAGGAAAAACAATAAAAAGGTTAATGATCATTTTCGAAATATTGATAAAGTTGGTATGTTAAAATGGGGGAAGTTACATATAAGGTGATAATAGCTAGAGTTTGCAATGATGGGAGGAACGACATCTAGAATAAACTTAGAATACGCATTTGTCGACGAAGTAAGCAGGGAAGAGTAGTAAAAACAAAGTAGGCGGCAGGGTTGCTGTGAGAGTTGGCAGTGGGTTCAGCAAAATTAATGAAGTGCGGAAATATTGGGTGGGGTTACGAGAATAGCAATATGAGACCAAACCGGGTTTGAATCACCGCGGTATCAACGCTTATCAAGAATTGCATATGACTTTAATTTTTAATCGTTGACTTCACAGTGGAGCACATAGCGTTGAAATGAGTAAGGTCGATGACATTTTTAGAAGCTAGGAACATCTTCTACAGTGAATGTTTTAGGCAGATGAATGGTTGTCCATGGTGAACTAAGACAGAACGTAAAAGGTGAGGAGATCAGAAAACTATTTCAAAAATTATTAAAAACGGTCAACGATCCCAGTTAACGGAAGCTAAGGCTAAATTTAGAGCGTCTAACTGGAAATTAAAATAAGCTAATTTCCACGCAGGGATGGAGTTGGACAGACAGAGCTCCTCTTCAAATTCAAGCGTGCAATGATGAGCGCCAATTCTAACATCCTTGAATGTATCAAAAAATGGAGAGGTGACGTCCGGACAAGTTGGAAAGGAAGAGATCAAAAATGAGTTTCAAGGGATTTTTTGATGGCGGCGAATTGCATAAAAGAAGAGAAGAGTGGAAGGGGTTGTTGGAAGGAATTGAGAAGTTGAGCATTGAGAGGTTAAACCCCTTGCAGAGAAAAAAATGGAGAGGAATATACCTGACAGTAAGGAGTTCAAGCAAACTCTCAAAGAATGATGAGGAGCAAGCAGAGAAACATGTATGGCGACACAATCACAAGGGGAGCCACAGAAGGAAAGGGCAGCTTTTTTTGGGGATTTGGGAGTCCTAAGTCCGCATCCACATGATTTCGGACGGGACCAAATCGAGTGCAACTTGCTCCGACTTTTGATGGTCCACGAAGTCCCACCCAAGTTTCCAAAATCAAAAGAGGGACGAATACGGTTACGGTTTCTTACCAGGGCAGAGGCAACTTTGACTCACCTCTGCCTTGGGGGCAGCGCGCTTGAACTGGGGACTTGCATCTTCCCGTTGACCAGACCTGATATGACCAAGAGGTGACAACAACACCATTACACGCTAGATGTTGATTTGAAAACGTCTCAATCTGGACCAAACCAGACCAGACGAGATGACCCCACTACAGAACAGGCGCAAGTTTTAAGAAAAAGAAGTGGAAGGGGTTAAAGTTTGATGGCAATGCTGTCGGTACTAATTTTAAACGGGGCGAGCAGTAAGTATGCTGCCTGAAGCACAGAGAGTATGTGCAGTAGTTTTGCCACCTAAGAAACTAAAGTATGAAACCATGGGTTTGGATATCTCTTCACATCCAGTTATAAAATTTTCCTGACCGCCACATTCAAACTATGCAGTAGAAACTTGGCACAAGAAAATTGCATTCATCTAGGAAACTTGAACCCGGAATCCTGCCAATTTTTCTGGCACCCCATTCACCAATTAGCATTCCACTAGATAGAATCGATACATAAAACCATTTTCCTCTACGACGTCCGTGAAAATGCTTATTGTTGGTATTGTCCACCATTTTGAAAAACTTCTTATCTTAAGTGCACATAAGCGGGTGCCATTCTAGTCTTTTCCCGCTTTTTAAACTTCTTATGCATCGGCTTGAACCATCGTTCAACCTGGCCCTAAGAGATCTGCCCCCTCCTTATTCTCCATTCGCTCTATGTACATGGCTCAACTGCAAATCGATGAACTATAACTTTTAAGACGTAAAGCGCCACTTCCTTGTAGCCATATCGCTTCCCTCTTTTCCCGCTACACCTTCTTCTTTTACAACCCCACACATCAGGTCATGTCCAGTCAAATATTGCATGCCATGCATGTCCTATCTGACTTACGCTTCAAAAGCTCTTTATTACCCTTTTGGCAAGGACATTTGTGCATGGGAAACAAAGTGTATACCACGGCGATAGCTGGGATGACGAGCCCATTGCCATGTCCTTGGAGCTCAAGGATATGAAGTAGAGGCACACGGTCTTTTATGAGAAAGCTGCTTCAGGGATGTTATATTTTATACGAATGCTTGTTATGGATGTAGAACCGGCTCTTCTCTTTCCACTTGTGACTCCGGAAGAGCCGGCTCGAAGCAGTGGTGTAATCACGGCAGGTGCTGAGTGTAATTCACTTCGAGTTTATTGCAAAAATAATGGTCAGGACTGTTCAGCTGGGTGCTTTCAAATGGACAGTTCATTTTTCTTCAAATGAGCGCCAAGAGTGGTCTTACCATTTCCATTTGCATCATAAAGGAATGAACTTTCCTTAACGAATACCGCACCCATCAGGATGTCCACTACACCACTGCCCCGGCGACTGTCCAACACACCAAAGTGTCCTTTTTACGAACATTCAACAAACCATCCGATCACATATCCTGCTAAAAGCCAGAGAAGCGTAAAACAGGGACATGGGCGCAATGCATGTGCAAGAAAGTGGACGTGTGTAACGCACGGTGCTCGTATTCAAGTGGACCAAGAAATCTTGGAATCCTCTACACATGCACTGGTATCTCGTATCCTTGTAAAACTGACCTTCTGAATCTGGTTTTGTGCTAGCTTTATGGAGCGGAAATGTAGTTTGTAGCAGTTTCTTGTAAGGCGACATAATCCCTTCAATGTATTCAAAATGATTGTTGGCTCCGGGAATACTCTCCCTCACTCTTGGATTGTGTGTTGAAAACTTTCCGGAGGATTCTCGCCCATAATCTTGTTATTACTAGTCAGTCTAGTTGCTGATGGTGTTGTTGCTTTAGCTGGTTTCACCCAAGAGCGATGGTGCCTTGGTTTTCTTTTTGGTTTCCAGAAGATTTATTTCATAGTTTGGATGCGCCCGTTCGTGTAACGATGCCCATGAGGCGACAAAGGGATCTCCCTGAATGAGATAAGACATAATGGCTTCGCTGGGAATTGCATTGTTTTCCTTGAAGGGTTCAAGTAAAATTTACTGATTGGGAACGTTGGAATATAAATTTTGTGATGACAATATGTTTGCGTTTCAATAGTTTCAACTTGTCGAAATTGGTTTCGGGTAATCTTTTGCTTTTCTGGCAAATGCTTCGACTTTTATCCGCCGAGACTTTTTAGAACCTCCCAATTTGATGACAGTCACCATATTAGATGTCAAACTAGAATCGAGGCAAATTTCTGACTAATGTATCGGAACTTACGCTTTAGGACCATAGAGCCATTGCAGTAATGATGAATTTTTGTGGGCCTTACGTTCCAGGGGTGTTGTCATCCCTTACTGGTGTAACCCACATCAACTAAAGAGAGCCACCTACCCAGCTAGGGCAAGAAAGATCTCTGGTAAAAAGGGGCGGGGTTTAAGATATCTGTTTGCGATATGTCTTACAAAAAACAAACGAAAAAGCTTTTTGGTACGAAATCTCCTGAAACGTTTTGACTGCGATGAAAGATGTCAGGCAAACGAGGAAGCGAAATGTTGTTTTTCAAAATAGCCAATACCAAAAGGTTGAATAATGTTCTAGGCAATGTGTCCCAATGAGTCGAATTTGGCTAAGCGCTATCCCAAGGGCAATATCGTGTGGAAGCGTAAAACTCGAGACCCAAGAGTCGTGATTGAAAGGGAGATTTACAGCAGATCACTTCCCCAACCGAAGTTTACCCTGCCTTAGATCTTCAAGAGGCGCGGCCTCAAGTGTCTAAGGCCTCCAAATTCCTTTACTATTATACGCCACGCAGCCCGGAGTGACTCACTCGGCGTTCATCATGAGCTAGTGGATTCCACTCCATTGTAATGCTAGCAACGGAATGGTAGAACTCTGTTCATATCTGACACATCCACTGGCTTTTCCGCTTTCTTGTTCAGCGGTAACTTGGTCATATGACACTGTTTTGCGTTTGTTTCAAGGCAAAGTGGCCCGTTACCATAACGCAAGCATAAGTTCTACTGAGCTTGGAGCATTCTTCTCTTATTAATAATCATTAATGATTTCCTGATAATTGGAAATAGCATAAATCGTCAAAACTACCGGTTTCACAACGGGGGCTTCTCTTTGGAGACACAGTTAACATTCGCATGGTTACTTGCGATGGGTGTTCCAGTAACAATTTATTATTCTGTTAAGGGAAAGTCGCACCGCGTCCTTGAAGAACTATTGTGCCCCTTTTACTGGTTATAGTGTACCTGTTGATCATAGTATCTCAAGCAGGCCTGTAACCGTTAGGAACTTTAGTATGTTCCCCACTTCCAGAAGTTTCAGCTTTGCATCTGGTATTAAGTGTTCTCCCAGATGTATCGACCTACTTTGCACAAGTGCCGGACACTGTCCCAGGACGTGCATAGAGGTTTCGTCCTCCTCCTCACAGAACCTGCAGGCAATGTCCGTAGATATCCCTAGCTTCCCTAGGTGGTAGTTCAGCCGACAATGACCAGTGAGAATTCCCACTATGACTCGAAGGTTCTTTTTGGTGAGGTTTAAGCAATCCTTTATGCGCATGGGTTCGTATCCCCCAATAAGCACCCTGGACTGCTCCATCCCTGGTAGGCCCGCCCAATATAGTTCCCTCAACCGTTTCTCTTCGTTCCTTAGATTCATAGCCATGAAACCGTTTCCGATTCCACAGAAGGGTTCTGGCCTGCGTAGAGGCATCCCTGCTCCCTTCTTGGCTAGTTCATCCGCTGCCTCATTGCCTTCCAGCCAAGCATGGCCTGGAACCCAAAGTATCCAGACCTTGTTGGACGAGCCGAGTGTATTCAGTCTCTCAAGGCATTCCCATACCAGTTTAGAGTTCACCTGGTTGGACCTAAGTGCCTTGATCGCTGCTTGGCTATCGGTGAGAATAGCTATGTTCTGCCCCCTGTAGTTCCTTTGCAGATTAAATGAGGCACATTTGTCTATGGCGTAAATTTCCGCCTGGAATATGCTAGTGTACCTGCCCATTGGCTCAAAGTACATTTTCCTTGGACCAATGACACCGGCACCCGCTCCCTCTGCTGTGAGGGATCCGTCAGTGTACCAAGTAATCAGTTGCTGGTTTAAGCCGTATTTCGCAGCCACCCTCTCCCAGTTTGCCTTGTTATTCCAACGTGTTTCAAACTTCTTATCGAAGTGAAACCTCGTTGTCATGTTGTCCCTCGGTATCAGTAATTCGGGATACCGCCTAGAAAGGATATCAATCTTCCTTCGATTTAGGCAGCTCCCCGCCTCACTCATGCTACCGGCCATCCTGAATATTGATCTCCTTGCCTGCATCTGTATGTGCAGATGGAGAGGGGTTAATCCCAGAAGGACCTCCAGGGATGCCGTTGGGAATGTCCTCATTGCCCCACTGATACACACGCAAGCCAGCCTTTGGAGCTTATGTAATTCCCTGGCTTGTGTGCTGAGTTGGGTTCTTTCTGCCCAGATTACCGCTCCATAGCAGTATCCTCCTATTGCAGTATATATCCAAAGTAGTATCTTCGGGCTGCAACCCCATTTTTTTCCTGCTATGGATCTGCAAGTCATCAGAGCCCTCGTGGCTTTCCGACAAGTGTTTCCGACATGTGTCTTCCAGAGTAATTTTTGGTCTAGCGTGATTCCCAAATATTTGACCTCTGTTTCTCGTTTCACCTCCATATCATGCAATGTTATGGCTTTCAGGTGATCCAGCTTACGCCTCCTAGTGAATGGTACTATGGTGGTTTTGGTTGGGTTGATCTGCAGTCCCACCTTCCTGCACCAGGCACTAGTAACCATTAATCCAGTTTGGATTCTATCACATAGGGTATCTTCATATTTGCCCCAACAGATTAGAACAATGTCGTCCGCGTAGCCCTGGACTTGTATTCCAGTATTAGTTAACACGTCCAGGAGTTCATCCACTACTATACTCCGCATCAGCGGCGATAGTACTCCGCCCTGTGGACAGCCTTGAGTGGTGTTCATGATAATAGAATTTGTACCTGTTTGTACCTCTATTTGTCTGCTTTCTAGCATTTTGCCCATCCAGAGTGCTAGGGTGTTTCCCACTCCTTTGCGGCTCAGGGCATCCTGTATCTCTGTGTGCGATGTGTTGTCGAATGTTCCTTCGATATCCAAAAACGCGCACAGTGTAATGTCTTTTGTTTCTATGGCGTCCCGTAGTACCTCTGTCAGCTGATACAGAACAGTTTCAGTTGACCTTCCTGCCCGGTAAGCGTGTTGACAGTGATGTAAGGGATTACGCTTTAGAACGTTAGTTCTAAAATAGTTGTCTATGACCTTCTCCACCGTTTTGAGTACGAACCATGTTAGGCAGATTGGTCTGAAAGATTTAGGGTGAAAAGGATCCTTTTTACCCGCCTTCGGAATACAGACCACTTTTGCCCGTCTCCATGCCCTTGGTATGTAACCCAGTGCTATGCTCCCTCTTACCACCCTCAGAAGAGACTCTAAGATAATTCCTAGGCCTCTCTGGATAAGTGCTGGGAAAATGCCATCTGCTCCGGGAGATTTCATTGGTTGAAAGGTTCCCACTGCCCATCTTAGCCTAGCTTCTGAGCATACCTCTTTTGCTAGTTTCCAGCTCTCTTTCCTTCCCCTTTTATTCGTTGTTGGGGTGTCAGGCAGATTATTGTCGCCTTCCGTCGAGGGGTAGGACCCCGGGAAATGAGTTCTGAGAAGCAGGTGTACCCTGTCCTCCTCATTCTCGGTGAATGTCCCATCTTCCTTTTTCAAGCAGATAGAGGATATTCCCCCGTCTTTGGCTACAGCCTTGTACAGCCTGTTTGCTTCTGTGATCTGTTCAATCCCTTCACAGAATTCCCTAAAGCTGTTCCGTTTCGCTTCCCTGATGGCGTTGCTATACGCAGTCAGTGCATTTTTATACCTTCGCCAGTCCCCGGTTCGTTTTGCCCGGTTAAAGAGTTTTCGTACCTCCGTTCTCATTCTGGCTAAGTTCCTGTTCCACCATGGTACATCCCTTGATGACTTGACTGTCTTGGCCGGACAACTGGCCTCATATGCGTCAATGACGATTGTGTTGAGGTCTTCCACCACCGTTTCTACTTCTAATTCGCTCCTGATGTCACCGCCCCCTTGAAGGTGGGCAATGTTGTTGCTCAGGTGCATTGTGTAGGATTCCCAATCCGTTCTCTTGGGATTCCTTATTATTCTTTTTATTTCGGAGTTACCCTCAATGTCGAATCTGATTATCCTGTGATCAGACATTGAGGGTTCATCCGACACCCTCCAATTCCTGACTATCCCGTTTATTAGGGTATTTCCTAGAGTTATATCTAGTACCTCTTGTCTGGTGCTGGTCACAAATGTTGGAGTGTTCCCTACGTTGTATATTTCTAACTTATTACTAAGAATAAATTCGAGAAGGTACTCACCTCTACGATTAGTGTCACTGCTTCCCCACACTTCGTGGTGGGCGTTGCATCGCAGCCGAGAAGAAGTGGTAACGCCCTCTCCTCGCAATACTCCGTCAGCTTTGCGACTTGTTCCGGTGGAGCCCGGCTCTCGTCTCCTGGAAAGTATCCCGATGCTACAACTGCCTTTCGAGTGCTCCTCCCGGCTTCCAATGAGACTTGGATAGCCACAAGTTCCCCGGTTAAGAACTCTGAAAGACATATGTATTTTAAATTACGTTTGAGAATTATGCAAGCTCTTGGTTTTTCACAAGAGGAGTCCCAAATTACCTGCATGTCTCCTCCTTGCAGACCGCGAATCTGCCCCCGGTACACCCAGGGCTCCTGAGCCAGCACTATTCCAATGTTCTCCTTGGAATTTGCCCTTGCAATCACTGCAGATGCAGCTCTCGCATGGTGGAGGTTTATCTGGGCTATCTTAGTGCTGGCCATTGGCTCCGTTATTGTTTGGAGCTCTTCTCCACTGTCGGAGTGTCACCCTCCTCCTCCGACATGGCGCTTTCCTGCGCGTCGCTGTCCACCCCGAGCCCTAGGAGTCCTAGGTCTAGGTCGTCCAGCTTCTGCTCTTCACTGGGCAGCAGGTCTATTTCCCTGGTTGATCCCGTTCTTTCAGCCTCTATGGCTTCCGCGACTTCTTCAGGGACATCGGTAAGTTTTGCACCCGATGCCTCCTCCGAGGTCTCTTTCCTTGGCTTTTCCTTGTGCACATGCACGGGTATGTTGCCAAATCGGTAGTTGATATGACAACTCCGACGTTTAATTGCCTCTAGGGATCGGTCATCTACCCCGATCGTGAGGAGTTTACCCTTTCCCTCCGCCTTGCTTCTGAAGACTCTCCATAGTCCAGTATGGAGATCTTCGTTCTGAGCAATTAGGAGTCTCATAAGGTCTTCTGTTACTATTGCCGCTGACTTTGGGAGAAAAACTGTCACCATGTGGGCTCTTGGTATATCATCTCCAGCACATGTTGACAGTTCCACCCCTTCCCAGCCTGGCAATCTAGGAATTATGGTTGTAACCCATTCTGCGGTACCTTCCGTCGCGCAGTCCACCAGTATAAGGCCTGGTCGAAAGCGTATCCCGGTGAACACCAGTTTCGACGTCCAACCCTTGATCATCTGCTTGACGACAAGTTCTTCAATTTTCCTTCTTCAAATTTCCTGTTCCTCCCGAGTGAGTATTTGCTCGGGAAACCTTTTTGGCAGTATGGCCAGTCGAATGCCCTTAACCGCACTAGCATAGCTAATGCCGGGCTTCCTGGGTGCTGCC
The DNA here is from genome assembly GCF_905115235.1 of Hermetia illucens. Lineage (NCBI taxonomy): Eukaryota > Metazoa > Arthropoda > Insecta > Diptera > Stratiomyidae > Hermetia > Hermetia illucens. Next base: position 17,744,057 of record NC_051851.1, on the reverse strand, counting down.
TTCACTCCTGACCTGCCCGGGTTTTCTCCTCCCGTGGGTTCAGGTCTGGGTTTTCTGGGAGCATTCCCTTCATGCGGGCTGATCTCTGCTGCTCCCCGCTTTCTCGGCTCCGGTAGAGATGGCTTAGGTCTATCCTGAGCCTTCTTAAGGGCCTCTTCTGGTTTCAGGCCTTCCTTCAGATAGCGCAGGTACCATTTAACCCCGGCGCCACTGAGACCTGTCTCCTTCCTGACGTCTGTTATATATATCTCAGACGTGCTTTTGCTGGTCCCTGCGCTTTGAGCAGTGGTGTTCGTTGGCTGTAGTCCACGCAGTATACCAATGCTCACCTTGGATCCACTGCTTGACGTCCCAACTTCTCCCTTCTTGGGTGTAGTCACCTGGCTTTCAGTAATTCGGAGACGTGCCTCCGCCTGATTAACCAGTTTTGGTGCGGTACGGGGCCCCGCTTTTTTGGTTTTTGTTTTCTTTTCTAGTTTTGTACTCATTTGATTCCCACGAGTATGGGGGTTGAGAGGTCCGCCGTGCCATAGCCCCCCGTAGCACGGTAAGATCTAACTTACTCACTGAGGCGACCAGGTATCAGTGAGGCTCCGTTCGAATACAGTCAGTTACCCCCGACTGCAAACTATCCAATGGGCACGGTTCGCATGACACCCTGGATTGGGGGAGATGTTTTTCGACTCCCCAGTCTAGATCCGTAGCGTTTTGTTAATGGTAGGGTCACCTCGTACAGGGTGTGGCTATCACCACTCACTAACGGTCTTGGTAGACGAGAGGCTTGGCGCCCGAAAAGGCACACACCGTCCCAGAGAGACAACTCATCCTTAGAGAAAGATAGGTTGGCCTCGGGGAGCTATGTTCCGCATCAGTCTATCCTGCAGTACACTGCTCAACCCCGCTTCCAGTAACAAGTTCGTCCTTGTCCTAAAATAAGCAAGCAAAACCGCCATCCCTGTAGGCTCTCCATGATAGATTGGATTAATCTCATCACATAAGTCGTTAATCTAGGCAAATTTGAAGTTTTAAGCTCCCATTCTCCCTGCCTAGGATCCCTTAATCTTCTATCCTACGTGAAATATGGCGGTGTGGATCCTCCGCAGAAAAGCTGGCTTCTGGTAAAAGAGCTTGTCCCTGTTAACCCTGAACAAGTTTAGAGTGTGCCGATAGCCAAGAAAAATACCAACTTATCATCTCTATTCACCGTTGTTTGCCGAACCTTCCTTGTAGCTATTTGCGATGATGAGTTGTAATTACCACAGGCACGCTCCTCCTTTAGTTCACCCTTGGCCGTAAATACCTCAGAGCGAAGCTTTCCAGCAGCCTTTGGACAATGGAAGGGTGCTTTTGAAGAGCCATGTTAGTCAATCTAGACAGACCATCAAGGCAAGTTTTATCGACACTTAAATAACTACTACCTCAAGGTTACCTTTCATGACCTTTTTTTAACCACTGTGACCGCAAAACTCTCCTTATATCTATCACCTTTACTAGGGGTATAATTGTCGCTCAAGTTCAGACTTTTACGTGCCGTCCCAGGAGATAGGGGAGGAGAATAGGAAAATAGGGAAGCTATTAGGACAATCCTCAAGGTAGATAATCGTCGGTAAGATAGACGCTATAAGTCAGTCCTCCGTTTTTAGGGAGCAGTTACTGAAGGTAAGGAGCGAAAAATGGAAGCACGATTGGTTCGGAGCATGGTGAGAGAAGGCCCATTACAATTCTCGCAGGTGACGATGCCGTGGAAGAAAAGTCATCAGCCGAGGAACAGCGATCAGTAAGGTCTACCCGGTGCAGGTGTCTCTACCGATCTCAGGGAATCAACAATAAAGCATATAGAAAGTGCGCCATTCAGTGCCCACCATTGAAATCTATTGGAAGGGATGTCATCCTACTACCATGACTATCGACCTCGCCTTTGACTTCTAAGTATTCCCTTATTCACAAGGAGTTTGCGATATTTTGAATCGTTCCAGAACATTTTCCAATCGGTCTACGAAGTTTCTGATATAAACCGTTACGAAAAGTTAATGATGCAGCAGAATAAACTGAAAGGAGGTAACAGAAAAATCATATATGGGGTGAACCAGGAGGCATTGCAAAATGTCCACTAGCAGGAGACATAGGAGGAGGAACAACCCTCCCTGTGGATAGCCCCTTAAGACATCGTGCATCAATAGACATCCGTCCGACCAATATATCTGATTGAGGCATAATTGAAGGCAACTTTAATGTCCATGAAAGCCTAAGGGGCGTTCCTTTTCAGATGTTGCCTTCTCAGTTTTTGCTTTTAGCGTTGGAGTTCATGGAGTGTTCTCTCCTTAGATTTGGCTTTCTGGTACAGGTATGTTGGCTGAAGTTAAGTGACCATGGAATGTATGCATCCCTTATGAACCGACCTACCAGTCTTTCCAGTCTTTTTATTTGCGGGGAAGTTAGAGTGATCGGTTGGAAGTTTTCTTTTCACCGATGTAGGTAAGTTTCCTTGGTTTTAGGACAAATATCACATTCACATCACGTCACATAATTGGAAAATAAGCCTGTGCCAGACTCTGAACTGCACACTTTTAGAGTGCTATAAAGAGGCTTGTACTATTTCCCGGGGCCAAAGTAGTAAAACGGTTCCTTGGTGAAACGGGGAACTGCAAAAACTCAGAAAATCAATCAGGCGACTTTGAACCGTGCTTGCAAAAGTAATAAGAACGAAGACTGGTTAAATTTCCGGAACTAACAGTGTAAGTATGAGAGGCTCGTTAGGTGTTCGAAACGAGACTGCTTTAGAGCACACTGTGAGGAACTAGAAGGCGAAAAAGAAACGTCAAGACTGTGCAGGGTCCTTAAAAGGGGTGAGGCAGACAAGTTGGATTCTCTTAGAAAACCCGATGGTACTTTCACGAGCTCGAAACTGGAATTAGTATACAGCAATGATAAAGGAGGGTAAGGAACACTTAGAGCAACCTCTAAGAAATATTTTTCGAGTATGTCTGGCTCTGGGCTACGTGCCTTCCTCTTGGCAGGAGGCTAAGGTAGGATTCATACCGAAACCTGGTAAAGATGACTATTCTAATCCAAAGAACTTCAAACAGATCAGCTTGACTTCATTCTGGCTGAAAGATTTGGAGAGACGGGTTGGGCGTCACATTCGTGGGAACGCACTTAGGTCGCACCCAGTTAGTGAAAACCAATATATTATACTTACCAGCGTGGAAAGTCCTGTGAGTCTGCTTTTCATTCTTTCGTTTCAAAGATAGAGGATGCAGCTCTGAAGAGTGAGTACGCAATGGGGGTGTTCATCAAACATTGTAGGGGCGTTTGACTGTGCGCCTTTTCAAAAACATTGTGATGCCGCCAGAGCGCATGATGTTGATTATGTTTGAATTAAGTGCTATGCTAAAGCAGAGATTGGTGTGTGCTAAAGTGGATATCGATCGCTACCTAATAACAAAAGCAACGAAAGGGTGCCCTCAAGGAAGTGTGCTATCGCGACTTCTATGAAGTAAGCTAATCGACTCGCTACTATATGGGTCAAAGCTCTTACTGTACAAGACGATGATCTTACCAGTACTCATGTATTCCGCGGAGACTTGGGTTCTTAACAAGGAAAATTGTGAACTCTTGGCCGCGTTCCAGAAAAAAATCCTCCGAAGAATTTTCGGCCCCCTACATGAGAACTGCATTAAGATCTGAATTTCCGAAGGTATTTGGTGTGCATAACCACAGTAGTATCAACGGAACGAGTAAAATGGGCATTTACCTCGTTCTACGAATATAAGTCTGCAAGCCCAGATGGCATCATTCCTGCTCTGGAGGGAACGGATGCCCTGGGTCTTCATATTGGGAATATATACCGTGCATGCCTAGCACACGATTACATATATTCCAATTAACTGGCGAAATGTGAAGATAATGTTACTTCCCAAAGCAGGAAATCTACCTACCCAGCTCCCGATCGATCCATCCAACGTCCTAAGGGATCATACATACATTCCGAAGTGGCCATTTCACGATAAGCAACGTGCCTGCAAAAAAAGTAAATCCACGGAGACAGCACCCAGGGCTAACGCAAAAATTGAAAAGGCTTTGTCTGGAAAAAAATACGGGGCAATTTGTACCGCGACAAGGCAGCGTGGTCTGCCAAAAATCTATTGAGGCAAGCTGACTTAGAGGCTGCCCACAGGTAGGGGTTCTCTCTCCTCTGTTACGACTTCTGAGAATGGACATCTTCCAATCATTCCTGGAGGACAGATAAGTCTTTGCACAACCATCGTTCGCACGATCTAGGAGATGAGAAATGCTTCAGATTTCTCTTGTGTAGAATTGTGATAGGTAAGATCTGGGGTCATCGCAACGAATTTATTGGATGTATGCATCCATAATAACGGTCACTTTGCTGTATGGTGGTCGAGGCTGAATGTTGTTAATAGCACGAAGCAGGTAGCGCAGATACCAAGGCTCGGTTGCCCAACTATTACTGAAGTAATAGTTACTACACCGATCGTGACACTCGAAGCTATCCTAAAGTTCTCCCCCTTCATTAGGAGAGGATACCGTTGGTGGGTGAAAAGGTGGCCAATCATACGGTCACATGTCCATCTGGAAATTCCTTAATAAACAGTCGCTGCTGAAACTTGACTGACTAAATGAAACATTTCTGATATAATTGTCAGGACACTCGAACATCGCTCGTAATGAGGAAGCCGACAGATTCGCTCCCCAAGGGTGTGGAAGTACACAATGGTTGGGCCAGAACCAGTTTTTGGGATCAGGCCAACTACTGTTGAGTCTACCCTGAAGGGTGAAATTGCAAGGATTCACGCAGCCGAGTGGGGAAATTTGAATTCTAGCCGGCAGGCGGAAATCGTTGCGAAAGAAGTAGGACAACGATACTCCAGTCGGGTTTCTAACGAGACAGTGCCCCTTAAAGTACAATATTGCTCCCCCTCGGACACCACCTTGTCGTGGTGGGGGTGCCTGTAGTAGTTTACTACTACACTAAGGGTGTCCAAAAATATGAATATGGAAACGATGGATTTAAACTCCCCAAGTGGTAGGAAGTCACAGACTTCAAATCCACCCGCGACCATGAGCAATCATGTCGCGGCCGAGGCACGGATTTTGGAGGCCTCACCACATTCACATTCGCCTACAGATCAATCTGTAGAAGGCATGCTTTCCGACTCAGTGGAAAGTTTGGACTTGGTGCCTACGGCGAAGTTAGCCAGAAAAGAAAGTACGGAAACTCTCAAATTGGGAGAAACTGGAAATCCGACTACGGCCGGCTCGCCCGCGGTACTACAGCCCAAATCTACCCGTAAGCGGAAGAGGAAGGGAACTTCGGCCACTAAGGAGGGGGGACTACAGGCTGAATCCTGCCTGTCAGAACCTTCTCCTCCATCCTTACCGGGAAGAGCGGAAGAACGGGACGCTGGTGACGTGGACGCTACTGGTTTAACGCCGGTGTGTGGAAATGGATCCAAGCGGTCCGGACACCGTGAACCTGGAAAGACCCTAAGCCGACGGCAGAAGAGAGCACTACGAAGGAAGATGAAGCACCTTGGGAATGAGGACATGGAAATGGCTGTACCACTAGGCGCGATAACGCCCAGAGAAATCGGACGCAAGGAAGCGGAATCTCCGGCGGAAGGTGGGGATAAATTGGAAACCCCGGTAAGATCCACACTGGACGCACCAGACTCTTCTGTCAGCGGTAATGCGCGCAAGAAGCGTAGGACCAACACATCTGCTGTGGCCAACGCTTTATTGTGCTCCGCACCAGGGCTTATATCCACGCGTCTCGCGGGGATTAGGACCGGTGTGCCCCCCGTATGGGGGCTCGCACTGGGGAAGGGATTACAGAGTGAATTCTACCTGCTAGTAACTTCTCCTACACCTTCCAAGGAACAGGCGGAAGGAAGGGAAGCCAGAGACGTGAACGGAACTGACTTGATGCCAGTTCGAGTGATCGAATCTATGCAACCCGGACACCGCAAACCAATCAAGGTGCTACGTGGAAAACAGACGAATGCTCTGCGGGATGAGATGAGATCTTTCGTGGATGAGAACATGGGAATTGGATGGACTTTGTCTCCCTGAGATGAGGGGTATTACCCTTCAACTCTCCGATGAAGTGAAATATCTAGATAAAAAACTTCTTTGGAACAAACATGCAGAGGTAAAGATGAAACGAGCTCTCACAGCTTATGAGCTGTGCAGACGGACTTTTGCCTCGACATGGGGACTCAGGCCTCATGTGGTAATGTGGATATACGTTGCCATCATTAGGCCGATGTTCGTATATGCATCCGTAGTGTGGTGGGTTAAGGTGAGACAAAAAGGTTTTCACCGTAAACTAGCCGCACGGCAAAGAACTGTTTGTCTGGGTATCACTGGTGCCATGAGCACGACATCCGGCGCAGCTCTGAATGCACTACTCAATTTGCAGCCTCTGGATATATTTATTCAAAGCACTGCAATGAAAGCAGCTCATAGGCTAATTCGATTAGATCTATGGGAAAACAACGGATGTGGGGGGGCACAGAGCATTGGAAGAGTTACTGGGAGGACTGAATCCAGTTTTTACAATGCCTTCCGATTCTCGTGTTCCCATACATCTGTTTGGTAGAAGATATGTAGTTGCCCTGAAGCATAGAGAGGACTGGGAAGACCCAGAGGAATGCGTGGCGGGATATACGGAAGTCTTCTACACCGATGGCTCAAAAACAGAAGAGGGTTCTGGAGCCGGAGTCTACCTCTCGAATAAAAACGAGAAGTGGGCTTTTCCTTTGGGACAATATGCAACGGTTTTTCAAGCCGAAGTTTATGCGATCCTAAGGGTGGCAAACTGGGTGATTGACGAGCGGTTGAAGGGCAGGCGCATCGCAACCTGCAGTGACAGTCAAGCTGCGCTGAGGGCATTGAGCAGTCCTTTGATTACCTCGAAAATCGTTGAGGAATGCAGAAACCGTTTGAACTCTATGTCTAGATTCAATACGGTGGAATTACTCTGGGTACCTGGTCACTGTGGCATGGAAGGAAATGAAATCTCGGACGCTTTAGCGAAAGAGGGGTCAATCTCCCCTATGCCGGGACCGGAGCCAGCAATTGGGGTATCAGTAGCATTGGCTAAATCCTTTTTCAAAAACTGGGAACAAGTTGCCCATAATGACAGGTGGCAGAGCTTAAATGCTACTCGACACACCAAACTTTTCCTGCCAGAACCCAACATACGTACCGCAAAGTTTATCCTGTCGAAAAGCAGGAGGACTTGCAGGTGTATTGTGGGCATTCTGACAGGCCATAATTCACTAGCTGGGCATATGTTCAGAATAGGAATTACCGAAGATGATACGTGTCCCTCCTGTAATGAGGAAGCGGAATCCACGGAGCATTTCCTATGTGAGTGCCCCGCCTATGGACGCATCAGGCATCAGATCTTTGGTGCCGATGTCCTCCAATTGCGACGGGTAGCATCACATCCACTAACGGAAATCCTGCGATACGCTAACGAATCCGGAATATTCCGTTAGACGGGGGAGGCGAGGACAATGGGCCAACACGGCCTGAGTGCTCAGAAGCTGTAGCTTCTCCCCCACCATACACACACACACACACACCATATGGAAAACAATGGAATGGTTGTTTTGACTATATGCAACCAATGTGACGAAGAGAAGAGACAGCCATGTACTTCATACGAACCATGCCCAGCCTCCTTAAATCTCAGTAGAAAACGGCTCGGTAAGGTTTCCTTCAACGAGGAATCTGCGCACTCTCTGCCTCTGAAGAATGTTCTCAGATTGGCAAAAGCCTGCCAACACCATAGGCAGGAAGCTTCAGAAAAGGCGTTTTACCGGGATGCTACAATGGACCTGACAAAGGCCTGGGTGTTCAGAGCTGCGACTCCCCCATTAAACTAAACTAAACTAACTGCCCTGCACTACTCACGGTTTTGCTTCTTGCCAAATCCATTAAATCACTATAATATCCCTGTCATGGTTTCATTTCTTCCTCTGAGATATTATCCTGAACAGGATTTCTCATTTGTGCTGAAAACGTTTCATTTTTTCTTTTCAAATTCTGTTGTTACCTTACCCACGTTGGGCGCTTAATTGAAAATCTTTGCCAGGAGAGGTAATTACAATTGAGGTTGGAAATTGTCTAAAGGAATAATCATAATTTTCAATTCAAACCTGAAACACCTACGCACAATAGCTAATGAAACCAATTTCCCGTAAATGTTCAGATTTCGGCCCACATTGGGCGCCTTCTAAGATAACCTTCCTCTGGTTAAGATGCTGTTTTTTTTCGCTCCTTTTACGATTGCCCCAATGAAATTTCCCCAATGAAGAAACAAGTTTGCGTGAAATTCCAAAATTCTTCATTCAATTCAAATTTCAGCTCAATTCACCGCGATTTAGTGCAGAACAATTACAAAAATTACTCCCTCCTGACATCCTACGCAATTTTCCAAAAATTTATTATACAAATCCAACCCCACCGGTAACCTCAATGCGAACATAAATTTCATCAATTTCCCCAAAATGCTACAAATCCATTCTTGTTTCGGTGACGATAATTCTTTGCAACATTCTCACTTTCACAGTCACCTTAATTTTCTCGTAGCAATTTCGGATGCTTTGCCACGTTCAAATCAAATCTGCTTAACCGTCTTGTCCTTGCCGAGTGTTATCACCATAAAGCGGGACGGGACAGGACGAAAACACTGAGATGGTAGTTGATTAAATTTTCACGTTTACCAAATTACGAAATCCACAATTCGTACGTTTCGTTCGTTCGTTCATTTCGTCGGGGCTTGAGTGAATCCTCCCGGCCGCCCAGGCATTCCTGTATATCCTATTGATACATTGATGATACATCTAAAACGAAAATGAACCGATGTAATCGAATAACATGAAATATTTCAACCTGAAGGAGAACATTGTCGAGTGGAGTTCGAAATTCACGGAATGCGAAACTCTAAAGTTCAGAAATTCAGGACGATGGGAACGAAACCCGGTGTTGGATGTCCCAGTGAGAAATTGAGTTTCCTCGTGGTGAATCCATGAGTAGTCTCCACTCCTCTTTTGCTAGGAGTTTAAAAAGTTGGAACCTCTTCAAATAGGTTCCAAGCTGGAGTTTTAAAGAACATCCCAAACCACATATATCAGACAGGGATCTCCATCGAGCTTCGATGTACAGACAGGACTCACGATTAATTCCATTAGAGCCCGCCCAGCCGGGGCTACCAAATAGTCTGTAAGTATCCACCAGAGCTTCGAAGTAACAGGAACCCAAAACTAGTTACTGCAACACATCCTTATCCCCACTGGCCCAACATTCCTCCATACATCCTTTCCCTGGTAGGTACTACATCTCCTGATTGTAGTACATTCGAAAAATTAATGGTTCGTCTCCTTTCCCCATTTGGCAGTCAATTCAAATGATTCGTGAAACAGCCATAGCAATCCAACCAGCCACCAAATGATTTAATACATCCACCCAACAACGAAGTCAGTACTCAGTCAGGCAGCCAACGTTCATTACAATTTTCAATTTGTAGAAGGAAATTTAAATGGAAAGATACAGAAAGAGAAACATGGAAAACACGACAACGCGCGGCGGAAAAAATCAAGGAAAATGAAAGCCCGGGGAGGAAACACAGAAATAGATGACTGAAAAATTGTTGAAATTGGAATGCATATCGACATAGCCTGCCACTGTTGCGAGCAAGGAAAATTGTAAGAGGAAAATTATTGATACGCCGAGAAAGTGATTTATCTTTCTTTCGACTAGAAAATTATTCTCATTTGCTTTCGGTCGGGCCTTCCTTCCGAACGGCAGATAATTTGATATCATATCTGCGGAGGAGTCTTGGGGGGAGGGGATGATTTCTCCATTAATTTGAAACAAAATTCGATACGAATAATTTATTTTAATAGCCTGATCGTGAGTTGTCCTTGAGCCACGTATGATGATTGAATTATTACGAGGGGGCGGATGGATATATGCGGAACCTGCAGAGGAAGCCTCCTCCCTACTGGTATTTCAAGTAAAAATTATGCATGGAACTGGATTGAAACTCTCCCTTGAATGCTAGTCCCTTCTTGGTGATTTCTCTAGATACACTTCCAATTCAACATTCATAACAGGAATTTAGAATCATTCATCCTTCAAGGAGGAATCGTAAAAACTACTCACGTGGCAGCAATGATAGTCTTACTTGAAAACCTAAGGGAATGAGTTAGTACGCTTTGGAGAATTTTATGGATAGTTTGCTGGAAAATATATCCTTGAGAACCTCTAACCACCGAGATGTCAACGCTCTCCCGAATAGTCGTTACAACACAAACTTAAGTGAAAAAAAAATGACCTTCACACGGGATGACCCCTTTAAGTGAGGCGATTAAATTTATGAGATTCGACAATCCAATCATGTCCGACAAAAACAAGTCCTTGAAAACTACATCGTCTAATCAACCTAATTATCAGCACCATATTGACCTACCCAATGCTCTCTAGGAACTGGCAGTCGTCCTTTGCGGTCATGTTACTGAGCCCCACAGGGCACTGGAATACTACAGGATTTTTTAAGTGAAAACCTTCTGAATACTAAACCTGGGTATGAAAGGTTAAACCGAGCTTATGTACTGTATCCCAACATTGTAAATGGAGAGAAACTAGCGTATGGATTGGACATTGATTATTCGTATTTCTGGCTAGGGTAGGTACCAGCGACCGCTCCGAAAAGCCCAATTGGCGCGATGGTGCGCAGTTTTGATGCCACGAACTCCCAAGACTGCCACTGCTGTTTTAAGAACAAGGGGACAGAATCCAGCCCGCTCAGATCTTCAGAGCCAGCCCCTAGCACTCACGATGGAAAGTAACTCTCCCACTCTGCAACTTGAAACTCTTTGAGGTTTCTAAAGAATGGTTTAACCAGTCTCCACACCCTGACTCTATTCAAAGCTGGACAATCGCAAAGAAAGTGCCCCAGGGTTTCCCCTCTTCTTCGCAACTTCAGCAATGCAAATTGTAGGGTATGCCAAGTCAGGCGGCATGGTTCCCTATGGGTCACTCCCCCGTGTAGACCGGTGTAATGTTGTATGCATTTGCACGCATCTAGCACTGGAACCCTCGTGATCGGGTCTGGTCATAAGCGAATCAAATTGTTATTGACTTGGCACAGGTAGTGAGCCTTCGTCCTTTGAGGTCCACGGCTGCCATGTAGTGCGAGTAAATTCCGCCTTTGACAGGCGCCAACGGGACACCTGCCCAGACTGTTCAACGCGTTTCTGCACTGTCTCACCAGCCTGAAAGATATCGTCGCTGAGTACAAGGCATTAATGGTCGCTATGACTGACTATGTTACGCTTGAAGCTTAGATCATGCCGCAGCCATCGACAGGCTTCCAGTATTGCCAGTACTTCCGCTTTTAATACATTGCAGAAACTTTGAAGACCGTGCGTCTTCGATACCACAGACCACCTTTGACTCGTCGGTGAAAAGTGGTACAGCAAAACTTCTCGTGAAGTTCAGCTTTTGTGCGGCGTAGTCCATGGTCAACGCTCAGAGTTTCCGAGATACTTCGTCTAGTATGTTACTACGGCATAGGGTTTCGCTGTGCAGCATTCTCGCGCGCGGTTTCAAGTTTGTGGTACGTGTCCCAAAAAAATACAGTTCCGGTTAATCTTCATCTTCATCTTCATCAAGCCACGGCATAGCCCATTCCTGCTGCTTCTGTAACATGACGTGTATTATGCTATCTAGACCCGGAGATTAATAGGCGGAGAAGCTGTTTATAACCCAGCCGATCTTATCCTCGGTAATTACCGATTTGATAGTGTCGCATGGCTGGGGTGGCTGCAAACCCCCAAGCAAGGCTCTGAATCACACTTCTCCCCGCTGGCGGGAAAGTGCGTCCGAACCAACAGCTCCATGGTTTCACCAGAAGATTCCGTCCAGGAACCTTCCGACTTTTTAAGAAAAGATGAGCTCTTCTGTTCCTTGAACAGAATGTTACTGGCCCTTGCGGATTCGCTGGCGCTTTCAATGTTTTGATAATAACCCATGCAAGATGGCCTCTTTTATTTAGCAGGGCGCGAGACTTTAAAGGCGATTTCGAATGCCTTCTCCGGAGCCTCGACCTTTGACTCCAATTCGTCTGTTGTGCTTGATAACTTGACCAAACTTCCTTCAATCAACCCTCCTGGAGTCTCTGACAGGGGAGAATACCTATGTGGCGAGACTCAGACTGAAAAGTATCCAACTGTGATCTAGGAAGGATATCTAGTCAGACACTCTTCAATTCTCCACCTTAAGACTACTATTGTCGGTTAGTAGGGTGATATCAAGGACTTCCTTCCAACCATCACAGTTCTGCGAGGAAGGTTGGTGTACTGCCCCAGTTACACACCAATAGATGTGTATTACTAATAAAATCACAGAATGCCTCACCTCCTTCGTTGATTTCAGAGCTGCCCCAAAATGTATTCCTTGCATTGGCGTCGCAGTCTATCAACAGGTTGGCCTTCTTTGTTGATATGATGGCCGCCAAATGGTGTAGTTCTTCTGGCGGAATTGATTAATCGTGGGCCATGTAAGCCGAGGAAATATACACGTTCTCTGCCCCAGTTTGACCACGACTAGGCCGTTAGAACTCAGGTCAGCGTACAGACTCTTCCTCGCGAGTATTCATGCTATAAGTCTGTCCCGATCAGCGTCCCCTTTACTGTGGAATAATTTATAATATTTGCTTTGGAACCCATTTCATGTGAGTTGGTACAGTCGTTTCTGAGACAAGTGTGTGTGACAGACAAACGGACAGGCATACAGACAATAATAATAGTTGGCGATTTTTATCCTTGGGCCGAAAATTGGGGTAGTTGCGGGACAAACGAAAGAGACTGCACATTGTTCGAATCATTCTCACGTCTGAATTTCGTCCCAGCAAATACTGACGGTGTCAATACTTTCCGGAGACGGGATATGGGATCGGTGACAGACTTTACGTTTGTTAAAGATACATTATCTAAACATCTTCAATGGAAAGTAAGCGAGGAATATATGCACAACGACTACCAAGCTAACGTCTTCCAGATAGAGCGTAGGACAGGAGCAAAACATATCAAGATAGCTGCAGTAGTAGGTTGGAGATCTAAGAAACTTTGTAAGCGATTGTAGGAGACGATGCCGATGGGAAATGCAGAAGGGTGGACCTGTCAGTTAGGAAGCCATACTGTCAGTAAGACGCCGAAATGACTTTATCTATAGTCTAGGAACTATCATTCTGTATAAGACATTACCAAGAGTTAATAGAAAAATATACGACTGTAGGACCGCGTATAGTTCCTATAGGTCTCCAGTGGTATCAAGAGCACAACAGCCCTGGTTACCTTACATAATACTGAAAAAGTATTCATTCAAAACTGGAAATAACATAGGAATGCACGTCGTCTGACGTACACTCCTCCCTAGTCTACCATTCAGGCAACTCTATTCTATTTGACAATACAGATGAGGAATTTCTCCAACCGGCAGAGGAGACTTGGATCCCAAAAACAATTCACCCTGCATAGCACAAACAATATAGTCAATAGTCATTGTGACCAGAAAGAGAATCCCTACTCTGCGTCCCATATTGATCGGCGAGTTGACTATAGAGTCAAAACCAACGATTAAATGGCTTGGTTAAAACCTCGACCCGAAGATAAGCTTCTTCAAGCAAATCAAAGCAGCAGCGGATAGGACCGCAGTTGGAGTCTCGGTCTTGAGTCGGATAATGGCGAATTTTGGGAGCCTTATATCAACTAGGAGACGTTCTGCTCTATGTCACGGAAGTATGGGCTAATGCCCTTAACAAAGAGGTGCATCGTAAGCACCTTGCTCAAATACAGAAATGGGGAGTTTTGCGAGTGGAGTCTGCTTATTGCACTGTACCAGAACTGACCGTGATGATAATCGCGCTAGTGATCCCCGTTACCCTCATTGCCAAGGAGCGTAAAGCTATAAGCAGCCACAGAGAAGTGGTTGCCCTTAAAGAACATCAACGCAGCCTTACGGAGTGGCAACTCGCTTAGTAAAATGGGCTACGAGGCAGATGGACTGCGCGGCTCATCGATAATTAAGTTCGGTGGCTGAAATGAACAAACGGTGGGATTGACTACTTCCTTACTCAACTTCGAAGTCGGCATGGAGAGAAGATTGGCAAAGCGCAATCTCCTGATTGTATGTTCTGCAATGGAGTGGCAGACGTCGCTGAACACCCATTTTCTCTTGTGCAAGGTGCGATCAGTGCTCTGAGGTGGCGGGGAGGAAGACGGGGCGGCAACCCTGTCGGCTGAACCAAAACCAAGTGGCCGAGAAGAACCTCCACGTGGTGGCACCGGGAACCGCTGTATCGCATTGGCTTGCCGGCCGTGATGCAGTAGGTGAATGCTCCAAGGCCTAGCAAGGGCGATCAGACCCGAGTCTGCACGAGGACTCATCTGAAGTGGCTTCGGTCACGAAACCTTACCAGGGGCATACTGGTACCATGGGAACCGAGGTAGCCCCTGGACTCTTATACTTCAGGAGAATTCCTGTCGTATCTGAATACAGCTCGGTTGGTTGCGGTTGGCCCCCTTGTGGGAGTTTCATGGGGGCTGTGGTTGTGCTCGAGCGAGAAGGGACCTTCGGGCCTCGACGTGGTGTTGCGTATCAACACAGGTGCCGTACTCCATAGTTCGGTAGAGATTTGGGTAATTCTTGCATCCACCAGTATGAATGCTAAGCCATGCACTTTGTATAGACTGGTACCGTTGCGCTTGTCTCAGCGGGGTTCTGATTGTGGTCACAAAATCAATCCTTGCCTGAAGAGGGCCGTAGGATTAAGTCTCAAGACAGGTACCTACGTTAAACACCGAGGACTTCACTGTGAAAGGTGCGACGGCTTTCGTCAACAGCTTTATGTAGACACAGAGGAGCTTTCTCCAAACGACATTGTCAGAGAGATGCTGAGCAGCGCTGGCAGTTGAAGTCATGTTGCTCATTATGTTCGGGCTCTTCCTTTTGAAAAGAAGATTGAACTTGACCGGCGGAGGGACCGGAGGGCAATGGGTTCCCTCAACTAACAACTCCCTTTCTCCCCTCCTTTCCCATTGATGGAGGGAATTCCCTGACTTCAAGGCTCCCATAACCGGGCTAGCCAGAACTAATGTGTCAAACGGCTAGTTCTCTGATGAGAGTGAGGTGTTTAGTTGGTTATCCGACAACGTACTGTTGCGGGAGTCCAGTTCTCTGTGCAAAAAAGCATTCACCTACCCTACTCCCAAAAAAAAAGTTAATCCGTCTTCTTTCGATCTGCTAATCACATCTTTATAAGACGAAAAACTACGCCAGTAAGCAAGCTTAAGTTAAATAATATCAAGGGATCAGCACCACTTTGACATCGTGCCCTTTGGAATCTTTTGCTTTGGCGGGGGAGTTCACTTATTGGAAAAAGAATTTATCCCCCGGAACACAGACCTCGGAACCCTTCCGTCCGATTTCATTGTCGATACACTTCCTATTGAATAGGACCATATCGATAGGAGTGTGCCACTTATGTTGCATTTATCCAAATATTTTCATAACCCTAGTTTAAGGACCGTCTGGGACCTTCTGTTTTCCAGTTTATAATTTCATGGTAGCTTTTCCGTTACTTATCATTCTTTGCTGTAGATGTCCTTAGAGAAGACTTTCGTCAATGTCACGGGGAAAAGTTATTCGTCATTGACATCATCATCAGACCAGCTGAAAAACTGCAATATATCTAGGATATTACCACAAGAAATTTTCCACTTGACCGAATCTATTATCCTTTCCCACATTACCAGGATTTTCCATTGCCAACTCTTATTTTCCACTGTGACTCTCATACTTTGATTTCAGCTCCGATTTTCGTCTTCAGAATTCTGAGGACCTTAACATAAAATTATAAATAAATTTCACGTTTGATACCGAAAACATATTCTCCTTTTTGACAGACTTTTAGGTAAAAAGGTTTTCAGCCCGAACTCCTGGTAGACTTGATAATCTATCTTCATTAGCGTGTATTATCTTACATTGGAAAATATATCTTTTTCTGAAAGAAGGCGGATAGAAAAGTTCAACCACCCGTTCCAAATCTACATCAATCAATATTTCAAGGCGTCGTTTATTTATCCTTCAAAGAATCAAATGCATATTGCTTCCAAGCCATTAGGATCCTTCAATATTAATATGTCTACTGAAGGCCATGTCTAAGGAATCCACAAATATTTTCTCATCCCTTAGAGACGATTGTGTATTGCATATTTGTGGGGATATCCTTTGAATCATCTTACACCCGCCATTTAGTCTTCAAAAAGGACCTTTCATGTAGAAGGTGAAATTTACCTAAAATTCGTTACAAACTCTGGCAGGACCAGAAAAAAATTTCGAACCATTTGATTTTCCACTTTACCAACTTACATGAAACAACGATTTGAGACGCTTCGTCGTTATCCTGTGAGATCCTTCTAAAATCCAAAACGATTTACTGACCAAAGAAGAAAAAGCCGAAAAATTATTTTATTGTTTTCCCCCCTTGCCAAGGACTCACAAAGTGATTCCTATGGCAAGTGTATGGTTCATTGAACGCCAATCCCGCATTTACAAAAGAACCGACCACAAAAAAGGGCATGGTGACTACTTTTCATGATGCTCATGTTATTCCTTTTTGTTTTGTTACAGTTTTTATTCCAATTATTTGTGGCACATTCAAGAGAAATTCAATTTTAACTCACCCCCCGACTTTGGTGGGTAAGCAGGCAACGAATAATGTCTTGACTAGGGATTCAGGCTTGGTGCTAGGGTTCCAGGAGCCAAGTTAAGAAAATTTCACCGCCTCGGAAAAAAGGGAAAACAAATCACTTCCAACCTTGCACTATATCAAAACAGAGACGTCTTTTTAAAAATGTTTTGATATATTTTATATGCTCCCCGAATTGGGGCTCACAGGAGACTAGCCAGGAGCGAAGTTCCCTCGTTTTGTGTTAGGTGTATATGAAAAACATCCTTAGCTCCTTGAATGCCGTCAAGGTCGTCTATTTTATTCATCATCAACTGCTCCGTTGTGCCACTTCGGTCCCCTTGTGCCTTGAAGTGCAGCCACCCTTCATCTGTCTGTTTGTCCCCCAGCCATGTAGACTTGCTTCCCAATGTCCTTGTCCTTTGTAGACCTGCAAACGAATTTCACAGTGAGCTTGGAATGGCGTGTGAATATAGGAAACTGTTACAGTAATTGCAACAATTTGTCAATACGTGAAGTGAATTATAAAGGAAACTGACTACCGTTGTTAGGAAACAGCGACGAGGACCAGAAAACCGAGTGTGTGTTGCACAGATGGAGGGCCTGAAGGGCGACAGGAAGGGAGTACTATTCATAAAGAAGTCTAATTTTTTAGGAGGATCATTTATTTGCCACTGAACGGGTTGTTTTCTTGGCTAGTGAACTAGACATTTTTGAGGAAATGGTTGTGTACATTCTGGAAGAGTTATAATATATTCATGTCCTTTTGAGAAGAGAGGATAACAGGGAACCGTTCTAATAGATCATTTCCGGGACGTCTATGCTTTTGAGGACTCAAATAGTTGTAAATACATATTGAAGGATGAGTGTGGATTTTTCAGCCTAGTTCTTGCCAAGGAAAAGTTGGTATTCATAAGATGATATTCAATGCTCTAAAATATGTACATATGCACTCCTAAAATATTTCACCACTGAATAGAAGATCTATTGATAAAGTGAAATCTTTTTAGAAAGCAATTATCTACTACATATGAGTAACATCAACTCTGAAATTCTAGGAGTTATCAGGACTCTCCATTGCCCTTTTCTTGTTCATACGAGGAGCTGTGAAAGTCTTAGAAAATCCACTTCAGCTTAGCCTCGTGAACGTCAGAACTAGAGTGATCACGTGTGGGATTGGCATGCATTAAAAATCACCGTCGATCTCCAAACTCCAGACACTCATGATTCTGCTCCTTTCTGCTTTCTTCCTTCTAACTGGCTTCAGCAGCTCTTTTTGAGTTTTTGCGATTGCCGAGGAAACCATTCAACCAAAAAACCAATTCTCCTTCGACCACAGCATCCCCACAGGTATATTCTCCAGGGCCACATTACTTCTCAGTACTTGGTACAAATTCTTTTTCTCCATCGCGAAACTTGAGGAATAAAACAGTACATACCCTAGATCCTCCGCTTTTCCACCGCGCCTAGAACAATTTGACAAATCATCCAACCCTAAGCGAGGCAGATGCTGCCTGTAGCAATCAACCATAATCTGTGAGAAACTGGGTAATAGGGCAATTGGCATTCCCATGTTTCCGCTCAAGCCGTACTCTAATGTTGAAAATGAGCCAGTGCTTCTAGCGACCCCCCTGCATTACCAAAAACTACTCTATTCTTCCCGCACTCTTACGTTCAATGTGCCCTCCATACGACTTGAACGATAAAACGCACTCATTTCTTTCATCAGAATGTCAACTGGAATCATGCCGGCTATTATCAATGCTGCCCCAAAGTCATCAGCCGGTAAACCGAATTCACCGATTTCCTTCACTGAGAGTTTGCAAGTGCTTCCCCCATACATAGGTGACTCGTAAAGCCACTATGTCGGCCAGAAGCAATCATTTGCTACTTTTGGACATGCATACTCTTGGTGTTCCCTAAAGCTCAGTTCATCAATCATCACCTTCAGGTGTTTGATAGGGGCTTCCAGACTGTCCACCAACTTCCCCTCTCACCATGCTTTTCTTTCCACGGTTTGTTATTGAGACCAACAAAGTTAGTATTACTTCAAGAGGAGGGCTGTGGTTTACACCATCCAATCCAAAGGGATGCAAGTACTTCCTGTATCCACCGTGTCTCGTAAAGAACTGCGCTAGGTGATAATTTAATTCTCTATGCTTGTGCTCAACCCATCTCTCAACACAAGGGATCAGCGTATGGGTCCGGCGGCCCTTTTGGGAATTATCCCACCGTTGCTACCATCTCCTGTACAGCTCCTTCCTAGTGGCTTTTAGAAAGCCCGCAGTCACTTCGGCAGGATTCACCCTCCATCTCTGGTAGAGACAGTGTGCCTCATTCGCCAGAAGATCCAAGGGAATCATTCCCGCGATGACTCACACTGGCTCACCTCCCAGTAAGCCGAACTTACCCTTCTCTGGTTCGCTGTGTTATCCAGTGCGCAAGCCAAGACAGGAGCCGCGTGTAGCAGGATGGATTTCACCACCCCTGCGATAAGCAGATTCTGGCCCTCCAATATTTGGCATCATCCTTGCTAGAGATTAACTAGTCTTTGCTGCTTTTTCGCGAGCATAATCCAGGTGCCCCTTGAAGCTGAACTTGGCATCGATCATTACCCCCAGGTATCCAATGATCGATTTTGAAACGACCTCATGATTACCAACCCCTATTTTGGCAGTGTTGTTTTTCCTGCGATTGGTAATAAGAACTGCCTCTGTCTTATCTTTCGACAGGTCCAATTTCACTATTTGGAACCATGCTTTTATAGCATGAATGCTTTCATTTGCATATTGTTTCTAGATTGTGGTGGTCTCTCGCAACTACTACCACTGCCAGATTGTCTACAAAACCAATCAATGTTGGCTCCCTTGGCACGCGAAGCCCGAGCATTCCGCTGTGGCGCGGCAAGATTCGCAACATTCGAAATTTATTTCTTCGAAATTTATTTCGAATGTCGCGAATACCAGCGGACAGATGACGTCACCGGCGCTCCACTCAGTTCAGACCTCGCTACAAGAGTGAAGAACAGAGTAGGTGACGAGAAACGAAAGTTGGCAGTCATTGTGAAAACAACGAGTTTTGTAAGAAAGAAAATAGTTACACACGGAAATTAGTATCATTTCTAATATCCCAGATTTATAATAGGAGTACTTTTTTGAAACCGTCATACATTATGTTCCACAGCATGAAGTTCTTTAAGGGTGCCATTAATCCAACCCCAGTTGGCTGAGTTAAAGGCCTTCCTGACATCCAGCGTTACCACGGCACAGTATTTACCAGCGGCCATGTCTCCCGGGCCAGATCAACAAACGTTGAAACCTATACTGTCGCTCCGATAGACCACCAGCTAGCTCGACGAATGGAAGCAGCCTGTTTTATTTCACCCTCTCCAACATTTTCTCCATAGGGTCTAACAGACAAATAGGGGAATATGAAGAGCGTGCGCCTGGTGGCTTTTGGGGCTTCGGTAGCAGAATCAACCTCTGCCTTTTCCACTGAACGGAAAACACTGCTTCAACCATGCATGATTCAAATGTACTTACGACCCATGCGGGCGTGATTTTAACAGCCAACTTCAGGGCCAATCGAAGCCTTTTCTGGGGCGAGAATAACAAGCATGTTCTACAGCCGAGTACCATGCGCCCAGCCCTGCAGAATCCCCGCTGCGACGGTGTATTGTTGGGGGCCCTCATCCGTCTCGTTCTACACTGTCCCCTCTGAGAGTTAATTTTCCACCAGACTCGGCAAATAATAATTGCGTTGCAGTTTTCAGTTGTAGTTTGACATCCAGTACCAACACGGCATAGCAGGTGACAAAACTTAGTACGTCTTTTCCCAGATTCACACCATGGTTAAGGTATAGTACCCGCGCCAGCGATGATTACTCCTATCGATGATTGGTAGCAATCCCTTTTGATGACTCTCTGCATCATCTACCCCATTCTATCCAACAGGCAGTTCGGGCAATGTAACGCTAGATCTTCAGGTGGCTTATTGGGCTTGGGAAGCAACAATAACTTTTGCTTTTTCCACAGAACAGGGAATATTCCTTCCTTTAGGCATAGCGTGAATGTGGTAGTGAAAATACTGGTCCTAGTATTGACACCCAACCTGGGGCCTTATTAACGCCAGTCCAACCCCATATTTCCCGCAGGTATCGCGCACTTTTTTGAGCTGGACCACTATTTTACTTCCGTTATTTTGATGGTGAGGAAACAAAGGTCAGCAGGTCAGGTGATCTTCGAAGTCTTTTCATGAGGGTTTTTGTCGGCATTTTTCCACAACCGTTCAAAGAAGTTTTTTTACTCCTCCGAATGGCTAGATAAGCGTCTCTGCAGTTGTCTGTGTGTCTCCTCGTGTTTGGAGGATTTTCCCTAAGCCTCTCCCTTACCCGGAGATATACCAATCGCAAAGTTCCGATAGCGTCGTTTCAATAGTAGTTGCGTTACCTACTACTGAGCAGTCATCTTCTGGATATAGCAGCATTGCATGCTCCCGTCACCCATTGGATGATTTGGATAACTTTTTCCCTGACTGCACCATCCAGGGGTGTGTCTTGAGTGCGGCGGAAAAATGTCTCCCTCAATAGTTCCCCAAGTGCCCTTGAGGCGACCCATTCGTCCGCCACCTTGGGGGAGTGGATTCCATTGCATGGCATAGTCCGAATGCCAAGTCTGTGCACCGACCAAGTTCTTCGTTTAAGATAGTGCCAGGCCAGCGTACTCCGATGATACGACGCATACAAGTTCTGACGAACGCTTCAAGTTTTGAGTAATAGGTCATATACTAGTGGACTGTGCGACGGAAGATACTGCAGAGTGGCTTAGGACCATGGTTCCTAAATAGCCATGCTCGGAATGAGCAGAACTGTTAACATGTGCTGGGGATGATATACCAAGAGCACACATGGTGACAGTGTTTCTCCCGAAAGCCGCACGATAGAGATGGAAGGTCTCATGAACCTTCTTATCGCTGAAAATGAGAGTGGAAAGCATACCGAAGTCCCTGAAGAACTCTAGCAAACCATTGAGATCGAAAGGACAGAATCAGCCAGGGAAGTAAACCTGCTGCACAATGAAGATTAGAAGCTGGACGACCTAGACCTAGATCTTCTAGGACTAAGGGGGGGGGGCACCAATGTGGAGGAGAGCGCCACGTCGGAGGAGGAGGGTGATACTCGAACAGTGGAGAAGAGCTCCAAAGTATAACGGAGCGAATGCCCAAGATTAAGATAGTACAGATAATTCTCCACCATGCGAAAGCTGCATCTCAAATAATTGCAAAGTCAAATTCCAAGGAGCCCTGGGTGTAGGAGGAAGCATGCAGGCAATTTAGGATTCCTCTTATGAAAAACCGAGAGCCCGCATAATTCTTAAAGGAAATTTAAAATATATATGTCTTTCAGAGTTCCTAACCGGGGACCTTATGGCTTACTAAGTCTCACTGGAAGCCAGGAGGAGTACTTGAGAAGCAATCGTGGCATCGGGCTACTTCCCAGGAGACGAAATTCGGTTTCCACCGGAGATAGTCAGTATACTGAAGTACTGTGAGAAGAGGGCGTTAGCACTTCTTCTCGGCTGTGATGCCAACTCCCATCACGAAGTCTGGGGAAGCAGCGACACCAGTCGAAAAGGTGAGAACCCTCTTGAATTTATTCTTAACAATAAGTTCAAAATATATAACATAGGGAACACCCCAACATTCGTAACCAGCACTAGACAAGAGCTCCTAGACATAACTCTAGTAAATACCCTAATGAACGGGCTGGTCAGGAATTGAAGGGTGTCGGATGAGTCTCTAAGTCTGATCACAGAACTATCAGATACGAGATTGAGGGCAACTCGGAAGGAAAATAATTAAGAAGCACAGGGAAGGGAATGGTACTTCTATGCAACGCACCTGAGCAACAATATGGCTGATCTTCAAAGGAACGGTCATATGAAGAACGAACTGGAACTGGAAACAGTGGTGGAAGACCTTAACATTGCTGTTCGGTTAAGATACTTAAGTCGTCAAGAGATGTACCCTGGTGGAGCAGGAACCTACACAACATTCTACCTGGCACCCCAACAACGTGTATATAGAGAAAAAGGGAACTGGAAATTAGCAAAAGAGATATGTTCGGAAAGTAGGGTAAGGTGGACAAGGGAAATTTTTAAACCAATGAAATCACCCGGATGTCATCTTTCCAGCACTAATCCAGAGAAACCTAAGCAGAGTCTCTTCTGAAGGTGGTAAGAGGCAGCGTAGCCCTAGGATTTACACCAAGTGCATGGAGGCGGACACAAGTGGTTTTCATTCCGAAAGCAAGTAAAACGGATCCTTTTGACCCTAATTTTTTCAGCCCAATTTGCCTAAAATCGTTCGTACTCAAAACGGTCGAGAAGGTCATAAATAACTATAATATATTAGAACTAATGTTCTGAAGCGTAATCCCCTACATCAGTGTCAAACACGCTACCGGACAGAACGGTCAACCGAAACTGCTCTGCATCAGCTGACGAATGTACTCAAAGTTGTCCACAGGACGAGGAGACGCATGTTGGATACACTTGTCGGAAAACTACAAAGGCTCTGATGACTTGCAGGTTCATTGTAGGAAAAAAATTCGGGTGCAGCCCAAAGACACTACTTTGAATATTCATTGCAATACTAAGGCCAATGATTATCTATGGGCCACAAGCCAGGAAGTTAGACAACCCCAAAGAGTGGCTTGCGCGTATTTCAGTGGACATGCCCAACGGCATCCCTAGAGGTCCTTCTGGGATTAACCCATATCCATCTGCACACATCGATTCAGGCAAGGAGGGCAATCTTCAGGATCATCATCATCAACGTCGCAACAACCGGCATCCGGTCTAAGCTTGCCCTAATACACCAATTCGATATCCCTAAAAGCTGCATGGGGCCCCTTTCAGGCAGGGTTTGCCTCGTCTTCTTTTTCTACTATAGATATTGCATTTATAGACTTTCAAACCTGGATCATCCTCGTCCATACGGATTAAGTGAGCCGCCCACCGCAACCTGTTGAGCCGAATTTTATCCACTGCCAGACGGTCGTGGTATCGCTCATAGATTTCGTCGTTGTGTAGGCTATGGAATCGTCCATCCTCATGTAGGGGGCCAAAAATTGTTCGGAGGATTCTTCTCTCGAACGCGGCCAAGAATTCGCAGTTTTTTTTGCTAAGAACCCAAGTCTCCCAAGAATACATAGGAAATGACAAAATCGTAGTCTTATATAGTAAGAGTTTTGAACCTATGGTGAGACGTTTCGAGCGCAGCCAACAACCAGTAGTTGGGTGGACTTGAAGAGGATGGAGCCTCTTGCATTTACATCACCATCGCGAATCACTTTCCCCAGGGCCAGGTTGAAGGGGACACATGATAGGACATCCCCTTGTCTTAGGCCGTTTTTGATGTTGAATGGACTGGAGAGTGATCCTGCTGCTTTTATCTGGCCTCGCACACTGGTCAGGGTCAGTCTAGTCAGTCTTATCAACTTCGTTGGAATACCGAATTGTCTGGCTATGCTATCATAGGCGGCTTTAAAGGCGATGAAGAGATGGTGCAACTGGTGTGCACATTCCAACAGTTTTTCCATCGCTTGCCTGGAGTCAAGCCTCTTTGGTATGGGCCAATGATGTTCTGAGCGTAGCCTAGCAAAATAGCGAAGAATATCTTATAGATGGTACTCAGCAACGTGATACCTCTATAATTGCTGCACTGTATGATATCTCCCTTTTTATGTATGAGACAGATAATGCCTGTTTGCCACTCGTCAGGCATTCATTCGCTGTCCCACACTTTGAGCACAAGTTGATGAACCACTTGTTGTAATTGGTCACCTCCATATTTAACCAATTCGGCTGTAATTCAATCGGCTCCTGCGACTTATGATTTTTAAGCCGATGAATTGCACGGACTCTTTCTTCTAGACTTGGTGGTGGCAGTATTGGTCCGTCGTCTTCAGTTGGCCCCCAACTCGCCGATGTTCTGGTTGTTCAGTAGTTCATCGAAGTACTTAACCCATCGCTGCAATATGCCCATTCTGTCGGAAATTAGATTTCCCTCTTTATCTCGGTAGGATGAACATCGAAGTGTGTAAAGCTTCATCCTGCTGACTTTTTGATAAAACATCCACGCCTGGTGCGGTTGCTCCCTGTACTTTTCGAATTCACAGACCTGTTGGTTCTTCCAGGCTTCCTTTTTCCGTCTGTGAAGTCGCTTTTCCACTCGCGGTTACTAGCTTACATTTATCGTCAAACCAGCCGTTCTGACTCTTTTGCGGCTGGGGCCAAGTATGTTTGTGGCCGTATTTATGATAATGTTCTTCAGGTGTTGTGAATGGATTTAGTATTCACTCTCACCTGATTGTCAGAGGGGATTGTAGGTGATGTTGTAATTCGAGCTCAGAGCACCATGGAAACGAGATAGTGATCCGAGTCTATATTGGCCCCCCATATGTTCAGACATTCATCAAGGCTGAGAGATGGCGGTGTTCAATCAGCACATGGTCAATTTCCCCTACTTCCCTACTTGGCTGTTAAAATCCACAAGTATGATTTGGTATCACATCTGGGGCAGACTTCGAGGGTTTGTTCTGCTGCCTCGTAGAAGGTAACCTTCTCCGACTCTGCAGTCTTCTCTGTAGGGGCGTGAACGTTAATGAGGCTTATGTTTCTAAATTTGCCTCGCAAGCGCAGAGTGCATAGTCGTTCGCTTATGTTGTCAAATCCGATAACGGCAGGTTTCATTTTTTGGCTGACTAAGAAACCTACTCCGAGCACAAGGTTTACTGGATGGCCATTATGATATATGGTGTAGTGACTCTTCTCCAGGAAACCGGTCCATATCCAACGCATCTCCTGTAACGTTGTTACATCAGCCATATATTGAGACAGGGTATCGGCTAGCTGGTTGGCAGCAGTACAGAGAGCGCACGTTCTATGAGAAGATTCGCAAATCGTTATTCCGTTGTCGTTGCCGGATTCGTCGTTGTGTTATCCGTCCAATCCGAGGCTCCTTCCGTGGCGGTTGTCAGCTCTACCCAACCCCCAACCTGGAGGACCAGTTGGTACAATTTGTCTCGTTTATAGGCGCGGGAAACTCGCCTTCATCCTTCTCCGTCTGCACCTTTTCGGTAAGAAAGAGCTCCCAGCGGTAACCACGTGGAGGTGGAGATAGGGTTTGGTAGTAGGGCTGTTGGTGTTGGTTCAGGAGGCGTTTCCAATCCAGGTTTCACCCTGGGACCTATACTACCCTTGAACCACAATCGACTACGCTGTGCTAGTGTTTTTTCTGTTGTGCTATATGGGAGTAGCGCATGGAAAGTGAGCTCCGCAGTTACTCAAAAGCTGCGAACTTTGGTCAATACCTGCCTGCGTCGTATCATCGGAGTACGCTGGTCTGACGCTATTTCAAACGCACTACTTGGGCGGCGCACAGGTTTGGCACTCGTACGTGATGTGATAGGAAGGACGAAGTGGCAGTGGATAGGTCATATATTGAAGAAGGGCGACAATTCATCCACTCTCTCAAGATGGCCGACAAGTAGGTCGCCCCAAGGGTAGTTGGCGTGGAACAGTAGAGAACGAGTGCAAGCACCTCGAGAAATCATGAGGGAGTTCAAGGACATTTCAAATTACCACGACCGATGGTGTGTAGGTGTTGCTGACGTGCTATACCCCACCAAAGGGCAACCAAATATACCCAGACGGGATCATTTTCAATCAAATGAGTCACGTGTTATTCGAAGGCCGCTACCTCTCAACCTTAAGGAATACCTGAAAATATAAGGGAGCCGATATAGACTCGGATCATCATGCTATTTACACCGATTTCTCCAAAGCCTTTGACACCATTGACCACAATATTCTTCTCTCCAAACTCTCTCAGCTCAACTTGTCCCTCTCAATCGTCTCTTGGCTTTCCTTCTGCCTGCCATACCGTCCCTGTAGAGTTTCTTTTCATGATTACCCATCCCGTTCCTTCTCTCCTTGCTTTGGTGCTCTATACTTGACCCCTTACTGCTCCTGTTTTTTATTAATGAACTCCCATCCATCCTCACCAGCCCGTGTTTGCTTTACGCAGACGCTTTAATTCCCACTTCGATAAAATCATCAATCGCACTTTAAAAATGTCTGGCTTTGTCCTTCTCCGATTTTACTTCAATTTAACCCTCCTGAGCATTTTTTAACTCCCTTGCTACAGACATTATTGAATATTGCTATATAGTCTGGTCCATCTTCCATAATCGTGACTGTCGCACTCTAGAAGTTGTACAACGTAAATTCACCCGGACCTTCTTACGTAAAAAGACCGCTTGCCTCTGTGGATTATCTGTCACGGCTCCGCATCATTAATCTCTATTCACGCCAACAACGCCGCATTTTCCATGATAACTTTTCAAACTCTGTAACTGCCCGATGGAATGCTCTGTCAACTCTGATACTATTTTCCGAATAGCCTCTCATAACAAACGTAGTGCTGACGTTTTTGAAGTCCCCTTAGGGGAGCTAGGCATCCACTTTTCTCCCCGATTCCAAAACTAAGCCGGTCATACAACATCCAACAGCTTTTTTCCTTTGGTTCTGTGTCCGTCTTTAGTTTTAAGCGTAAGTTAAGCCACTTCCTTGCTCCTCCCTTAGAAGACAATATGTGACTAAATAAAATCCAACCTTTACTTTGTTTACTACGCGCTCTTGAAATATTGCCCTCCAATGCCCCAATTGAGACGACACTGTGATCGCTCAATATAGCTAAATTAAAGAAAAAGTAAATCCTTGTACCAGCCTGCCAAAATCGCCCTCGAAAATTGCCGGGAAACTCCGGAAGAGATCCCCAAAAGCACGCGTGTGGCCAGCTTTGGGGCCACCAGGCAGATTGCCAATCCTAACAGGTCCACAACTTTCGCTAATGCCACTATCAGCGGATCCAGATTCCTCGGCTGATAACTCAGGGGACCACCGGCAAACGTCCCTGTCTAGGTCTTTAAAGCTGCCGGCAACACTAAAATTGCAACGATAAACTTAGAGTCGCCTTTACCACTTAAGTTTTCGTTTTATATCATGGAAACTGCCCACAAGGAACTAGACGAAGTGCGACCAAGTCGTATGAACGACGCAACTGGTTCAACTTCCCTTTGCTGCCTAATCTCCTGCTAATTTCTTTTGCCCTCTGCCTTCAACTCAAAATTCAATGTTGGCTGGAACAGTAGCGACCTTTTTTCACAATTTCTATCCCTAGAACAAGCCTCATTACAACAACAAAGTCAATTCATATTTGCATGCATTTCACTTTAATCAGAAATAGGTGTTAGGATTGCATTTCACAATACACTGCGGTGGATGGGTTACCTTATTTGTATGGGTAAAGATCATCCAGCTCGGAAAATATAAAGGGACAATCTCTATGGAAGGAATCTCACAAAGACGATCGTTTGGGAGACAATAAGTATAGCATGAGTATGTCCCTTAATACTACTACTACTTACATAGAACACATGCCACATTCGAGGGTAAGAGCATGGTGACTTCATAAATAAACAATTTCCAAAAATCCAAAGCATAAAGTCATTACATCAAAGGACATTTATCTTGTATTTCCTCACTAAACCCAAAATAAATGACTTCAATCGACTCCTCAAACTTTAATTACAACACAAACAGTTTTAAGTGGATAAATTTAATTTCCATTTCCACCACAAATCATGCTCCAACGACAACATCCGCTAACGAGAAATGATGATATTTTACGATGATGGTAGCTGTTACTTGGGCTCCTCTTCACCAATGCTTACCCATAAAGTTTGCGCAGCTTCCAAATCGAAACATTTGGTGCAGCCAAGTTGCTGAAAATGACACGTTCCTTGTATTAATATAATAATAACTGGAAACTTGTAAAGTAGCGAAATTAGCATCGTACAACCCCTTTCGCGGGAAACGGCTGGAACCGTAAGCCGGAACTTAACTCCTTCTCCACTGTCAGGGTGAAATATGTGTATATTTACCATCGATTACACGTTATGATGTTGCGCTCCTACACAGATAATTAACTTTAGGACTTTAATGAGTTTTGCGGAAACTCGCTTCAAACTAATCTAAAAAGTTGGCGAGTTTGCGTGCAGGGAAAGGGAGCAAGGTTGCAATTCCAAACGGAAGCAATTTCCGGTAAACAACTTGAGGAGTATTTTATTGATAAAAACTATGTCCTCGCGAAGAGTGCGGCAAGTCCTGAAAGTAAAGTTCCTTCATAAGTTCCAAAGCGATTATGAGCTCCTTCGCTGGCTGCTGACTTCCAACCCTGTCCAAGGAACTCTCCTATGCACCTACCCTGCAGACATAGTAACGCAGTAAGGATTCCATAAGCCCGTTCCAATAACACTTAAATATTTCATAAATTACAGATTGAAATTGCTGCGAAAGCAGAGAACTCCAATATTGGCATCCTACTGGCACTTAGTCCTGCCATTTACCATGAAATATTCATCAATTCTATTTCTTTTAATAAAATTTCAAAGCACAGTAGATACTTAGGAAATGTATCTTTCATCCATTGCGAGCAATTCCTTTTTACTGTCATCGCTTCACTTTTACGGCGAATGTTATATTCCGCCAAGCCGCACACCGGCAACGAGCCACCATCATTCCAATCGAGGCACTGAAGGAAACAACCTGCTTCAGTCATATCGTTTGCATAAAAATTCCCAAAAAATCCTGTGATTTATTCAATATTCACACGCAAAACATCGCCGCGTCCTTTGTAAACGTCACGCCGTCACAGCCATCATATTACCATGCGTGGCTGCTTCCCGAGGCAAGAAATCGAACCAGGCATTATGGCGAAAGAAAGGATTTTTATGGTGGATGCCTCACAAAGAAAAACAACCCATCGAGCCATACTCCTGCCAAAGGGATAATTCAGGCTTTTTTCGCACCTTACAAAATTATATGATCTCTGCGTGTGCTGGAAGCAGCAAGGAAATATGTTGTCGCCATGAAACATGTTGTTTTTGTGACCGAAACAATTTTCGTGATGGCGTTTTCTCCAGGACGGATTGGATTCATATTTCCATTTTTTTCTGGTTACCTCCTCCGGCACACTGCGCGCTAGACAGCTCGTCCTTGCAACGCCAACGCTCCGAGAATATGATGATGGTGTAATTTTTCAGCACAGCCGGAACATAGACCACCAGCAGGCTGGGCTACTCCGGTATAATACGGGAACGTGTCATGAATATGAATAAAGGACGATGAATGCTTGTAGGATGGGTTAATAAATTCGTAACAGCCACTTACAAGTCAAATTACAAGCATGACCTCTAGCCGGCAAAGACTCTGGCACTGTGCAGGAGCATAAGCCAGTGGTTGCCAGTCTAAGAGACCATGGCTGAAATTAAGGTCATGACTGAGTTGTTGGAAGCCATCGTTTGACTGTCGTTATCCTGGTGAAGTTTGTAGTGCCGGTGGATTATCGGAGAGAGTAAGTCATGAGTGCTTAATTTACATCACATTACCTCGAGAGGTTGCTATTCATATGCAAATCTACAATGTTGTAGTGGATTTCGGAGGAGCCAACTATGCAGGAAATTTGCTGCTCCTGCGATTATTTGTAATAAATTGCCCGAGTCCTTGCATAAACGAATTATGCAGAGTATTCTGATAGTTTGAGGACTGACGGTGGATTGAATGTTAACACTCCAAAAGCAAGACTTCTGTCCTGGACTACAGACAACAAAAAACCCTAGCACTTTGCCATATCCAGAATAGTAATCTAAAGTTGTTCAACACACTTCGGACAACTTAACATGTCGCGGGAGGATTGGCTTGGCAAATTTCATTTATCTGAGCTTTTTCTGTGCCCAAACATTTTCGACAAACTAAAAACTTTTTTGATGTTATTTATTTTTATTCAAATTTGTTGCAAATATTCAGTTTTCAAAGACGAACCCGGGAACGACAACGGTATAACGATTTTCAGATTTTCTCATGGAACGTGCGCTTCCTATACAGAGATGGAACTGGCAACCAGCTAGCCGATACCATGTCCCAAAATAGGGCTGATGTAACAGCATTGCAGGAGATGCATTGGACAGGGTTTCCTCACTACACCATAATATTAAAGCGGCCATTCAGTAAACCATTATTATTCTGTTAAGGGAAAGTCGCACCGCGTCCTTTAAGAACTATTGTGCCCCTTTTACTGGTTATAGTGTACCTGTTGATCATAGTATCTCAAGCAGGCCTGTAACCGTTAGGAACTTTAGTATGTTCCCCACTTCCAGAAGTTTCAGCTTTGCATCTGGTATTAAGTGTTCTCCCCGATGTATCGACCTACTTTGCACAAGTGCCGGACACTGTCCCAGGACGTACATAGAGGTTTCGTCCTCCTCCTCACAGAACCTGCAGGCAGTGTCCGTAGATATCCCTAGCTTCCCTAGGTGATAGTTCAGCTAACAATGACCAGTGAGAATTCCCACTATGATTCAGAGGTTCTTTTTGGTGAGGTTTAAGCAATCCTTTGTACGCATGGGTTCGTATCCCCCAATAAGCACCCTGGACTGCTCCATCCCTGATAGGCCCGCCCAATATAGTTCCCTCAACCGTTTCTCTTCGTTTCTTAGATTCATAGTCCGAGTTTCCGATTCCACAGAAGGGTTCTGGCCCGTGTAAAGGCATCCCTGCTCCCTTCTTGGCTAGTTCATCCGCTGCCTCATTGCCTTCCAACCCAGCATGGCCTGGAACCCAAAGTATCCAGACTTTGTTGGACGAGCCGAGTGTATTCAGTCTCTCAAGGCATTCCCATACCAGTTTAGAGTTCACCTGGTTGCACCTAAGTGCCTTGATCGCTGCTTGGCTATCGGTGAGAATAGCTATGTTCTGCCCACTGTAGTTCCTTTGCAGATTAAATGAGGCACATTTGTCTATGGCGTAAATTTCCGCCTGGAATATGCTAGTGTACCTGCCCATTGGCTCAAAGTACATTTTCCTTGGACCAATGACACCGGCACCCGCTCCCTCTGCTGTGAGGGATCCGTCAGTGTACCAGTTTGCCTTGTTACTCCAACGTGTTTCAAACTTCTTATCGAAGTGAAACCTCGTTGTCATGTTGTCCCTCGGTATCAGTAATTCGGGATATCGCCTAGAAAGGATATCAATCTTCCTTCGATTTAGGCAGCTCCCCGCCTCACTCATACTACCGGCCATCCTGAATATTGATCTCCTTGCCTGCATCTGTATGTGCAGATGGAGAAAGGTTCATCCCAGAAGGACCTCCAGGGATGCCGTTGGGCATGTCCTCATTGCCTCACTGATACACACGCAAGCCAGCCTTTGGAGCTTATATAATTCCCTGGCTTGTGTGCTGAGTTCGGTTCTTTCTGCCCAGATTACCGCTCCATAGATAATTATTGGCTTTACTATTGCAGTATATATCCAAAGTAGTATCTTCGGGCTGCAACTCCATTTTTTTCCTGCTATGGATCTGCAAGTCATCAGAGCCCTCGTGGCTTTCCGACAAGTGTTTCCGACATGTGTCTTCCAGAGTAATTTTTGGTCTAGCGTGATTCCCAAATATTTGACCTCTGTTTCTCGTTTCACCTCCATACCATGTAATGTTATGGCTTTCAGGTGATCCAGCTTACGCCTCCTAATGAATGGTACTATGGTGGTTTTGGTTGGGTTGATCCGCAGTCCCACCAGGCACTAGTAACCCTTAATCCCGTTTGGATTCTATCACATAGGGTATCTTCATATTTGCCCCTACAGATTAAGACAATGTCGTCCGCGTAGCCCTGGACTTGTATTCCAGTATTACGTCCAGGAGTTCATCCACTACCATACTCCACATCAGCGGCGATAGTACTCCACCCTGTGGACAGCCTTGAGTGGTGTTCATGATAATACAATTTGTACCTGTCTGTACCTCTATTTGTCTGCTTTCTAGCATTTTGCCCATCCAGAGTGCCAGAGTGTTTCCCACTCCTTTACGGCTCAGGGCATCCTGTATCTCTGTGTGCGATGTGTTGTCGAATGCTCCTTCGATATCCAAAAACGCGCACAGTGCAACTTCTTTCGTTTCTATGGCGTCCCGTAGTACCTCAGTCAGCTGATACAGAGCAGTTTCAGTTGACGTCCTGCCCGTTAAGCGTGTTGACAGTGATTTAGGGGATTACGCTTTAGAACGTTAGTTCTAATATAGTTGTCTATGACCTTTTGAGTACGAACGATGTTAGGCAGATTGGTCTGAAAGATTTAGGGTGAAAAGGATCCTTTTTAGCCGCTTTCGGAATAAAGACCACTTTTGCCTGTCTCCTCAGAAGAGACTCTAAAATAATTCCAAGGCCTCTCTGGATAAGTGCTGGGAAAATGCCATCTACTCCAGGAGATTTCATTGGTTTAAAAGTTACCACTGCCCATCTTAACCTAGCTTCTGAGCATACCTCTTTTGCTAGTTTCCAGCTCTCTTTCCTTCCCCTTTTATTCGTTGTTGGGGTGTCAGGCAGATTGTTGTCGCCTGCCGCCGAGGGGTAGGACCCCGGAAAATGAGTTCTGAGAAGCAGGTGTACCCTGTCCTCCTCATTCTCGGTCAATGTCCCATCTTCCTTTTTCAAGCAGACAGAGGATATTCCCCCGTCTTTGGTTACAGCCTTGTACAGCCTGGTTGCTTCTGTGATCTGTTCAATCCCTTCGCAGAATTCCCTAAAGCTGTTCCGTTACCTTCCCTGATCGCGTTGCTATACGCAGTCAGTGCATTTTTATACCTCCGCCAGTCCCCGGTTTGTTTTGCCCGGTTAAAGAGTTTTCGTACCTCTGTTCTCATTCTGGCTAGGTTCTTGTTCCACCATGGTACATCCCTTGATGACTTGACTGTCTTGGCCGGACAGCTGGCCTCATATGCGTCAATGACGATTGTGTTGAGGTTTTCCACCACCGTTTCTAATTCCAGTTCGCTCCTGATGTCACCGCCCCCTTGAAGGCGGGCAATGTTGTTGCTCAGGTGCGTTGTGTAGGATTCCCAACCCGTTCTCTTGGGATTCCTTATTATTCTTTTTATTTCGGAGTTACCCTCAATGTCGAATCTGATTATCCTGTGCTTGCAGTAGGTTTCTTAGTCAGCCAAAAAATGAAACCTGCGGTTATCGACTTTGAAAACATAAGCGAACGGCTATAAACTCTGCGCTTGCGAGGCAAGTTTAGAAATATAAGCCTCAATAACGGTCACGCCCCTACAGAGGAGACTGCAGAGTTGAAGAAAGACACCTTCTATGAGGCAGTAGAACGAACCCTCGAAGCCTGTCCCAACTATCAAATCAAAATCTTATTTGGGGATTTTAGCAGGAACGTAGGGCCGGAACCTGTATTCAGGCGATACGTTGGCTCCCATAGCTTACATCAACATACAAATGATAACAGACTGCGAATTATTCAATTGGCAGTATCACACGAAATGGTAGTTGGAAGTACCTGGTTTGCACGAAGAGCGGTCCACAAGCAAACGTGGGCCTCTACATACGGAACCACTTTCAACCAAACTGACCACCTCAGCATTGATGAATGTCAGAACATATAGAGGAGTCAATATATACTCGGATCACTATCTCGTTGGCATAGTGCTCCGAACTCGAATAGCAATACCGCCCAGAATTCCCTCTGACAATCAGGAGAGAGTTAACACTGAAACCATCCACAACACAGCCCTCGGCAACACCTATAAAAGCGAAATGGATGCCGCGATAACCGCAGTTAACAGAGATCCTGCAGATGAAGTATCAATAAATGATCTTCACAATCACCTGAAAAACGTTAACATAAATAGGGCCCTAAACATTCTTGACCCGAGTCTCAAAAAGAGTCGGAACGGCTGGTTTGACGATGAGTGTAAGCAACGGAACGGAAGATACCGAGTAATGTTGCATTCACAAAGGACGCGGTCACGCGCGGAGGCTTATCATGAACTCGCTCGAGCCGAGAAGTGACTTCACAGACGGAAAAAGGAAGCTTGGGAGAACAACAGGTACCGGAACTCGAAAATACAGGGAGCAACCGCACCAGGCACGGAAGTTTTACCAACAAGTCAGCAGAATGAAGCCTTACACACCTCGATGTTCATCCTGCCAAAACAAAGAGGGAAATCTGATTTCTGGCAGAATGGGCATATTGGAACGATGGGTTGAATACTTTGATGAACTCCTAAATAATAAGAACATCGGCGAGTTGTAGGTCCCGCCAACTGAAGACGACGGTCAAATACTGCCACCACAAAGTATAGAAGAAACAGTCCATGCAATTTATCGGCTTAAAAATCATAAGTCGCCAGGAGCCAATGGAATTATAGCCGAATCGGTTAAATATGGAGGCGACCAATTATACCAAGTGGTTCACCAACGTTGAAAATGTCTGCGTTACGTGTATTCTAAGACGCAGGTGATATGGTTAGCGGCGAATCAGCCCATCAGACCCGAGGAACGTTTAAAAAATGTGCATAACTCCAGATAAGATCTACGCTGTTGTAGGAAGAGAAGGTTCAGAAAGGGGAGGGGGTCGTTGGGTTGTGCACGCGGGGGAAGCTTTTTTGAAAGCAGAGGGAACAGGTGAATTTATATTGCACATTTCCATGGCGAAGACAATAACAGTTACGGGGGGGGCGTGTCCAGATCACAGCACAGTACTCGAGGGTATTCCTCACGAGGGAGTTGAAGAGTGGTAATGAGGGTCGGATGGAGTCAAAATCAGAGGAGGAGGGAAGTATAAAGCCTGACAATTTTACTGCTCCAATGATGACTTCGAGGTAATGGATGTCAAAGCGGAGTTTATTGTCGAAAGTGATTCCGAGGTCTTGAGTGGAATTTAAGCAGGCTAAGGAGCCATAGAATTTAATAGACGGAGGGGACAACTGAGCAGGGCAGTGGGAGTTGCGAATATGGTACCAGAAAGGTTTAAGGTTTCCGCGCTTTAGTGAGTTTTCAACACTGGTTTCGAGACTTCCCTATTAAGAATTTGACCAAGGAACGCAGAGTTTTGGAGAAAACTGAGTCAATATAGGTTCTAGAAGACAGGGACTTCTTCCTCGCGGTGTGTTTTTGACGTAGTTTTTTATGGACTTCAGTGATGAACCAGACGGGGAAGAGCGTAAGCACTTTGGAGAGGAGGGGACGTAACAAGGAAGAAAATGAGATAAAATGGTATAGACGGGGTTGAATGCTTGGTCACACGTAAATAGAGAGAGGAGGGGAACCCAGTTGTTTGCCGCGAGGGCAGAATTCCAACCTTCGAAGTTCGCCTTACGAAAGTTGAACTTGGTAGGATTGCGAGCGACAGGAGAATAGAGTCGAGATATCTGTGCATCGAACTCTCGAGCAGGATGATGGGCGTCAGGGGCAACGTGAGACGGGGTATGAAGGGATTGGGAAAGGCAACGCATAGGAAGGTTAGAGAGGACAAGGTCATGAGTGCAATCTAAGTGGTTCCTAGAAAGGTTAAAAAGGAGGGCGCCACAGGTGTACATGAAAGTGGGTAGAGGGAAGGATGGGTGGGTGGAATGAATAGGGAGGAAGGGAAGGCCAGGAGTATTGGGGCAGGAGTGCATGGGAATATTAAAATCGCCACAGAAGATGAAAGGAAGTGAGGGAAACAAAACGATTAGGACCTCTGATAATCTGTCAAAAAACTCTTTGTTCAGAGAAGGCGGGCTGAGGCCGGAAAAATATACACATGATATGATAACGGGGCAAACGTTTGGTGGAGGAGGAGAAAGAAAAGATGATTTCGGCACGGAGAGGGGACTTAACACCTATTAGAGCGCCACCACCGGTTGTCTTGCCAAGCGCAGCGCAGTCTCTGTCACAACGCAAGACAAAGTAACCTTCGAGGAGCTCGGAATCTAAAATCCTGTCATCCAGCCAGGTTTCAGAAATGCAGATGACATGATGTTGGAATGCTAAGGCAGTCAGTTTGAAATCCGACAGCTTGGTCCTTAGACAGATGAGAGAGGTGACAAAGTTGAGTTGGCTTTGCTTCTGATATAGGCCAGCCTTTCGTCGGACGTAGTGGAGTACGCTTTGATAGCATACCCAGACTAACACTGTACACGGCCATGAGAGAATTCGGTATCCCGATGAAATTGATAAGATTGACTAGGCTAACCCTGACCAATGTGCGGGGCCAGATAAAAGCAGCAGGATCACTCTCAAGACTATTCAACATCAACAACGGTCTACGATAAGGGGATACCCTATCATGCTCCTCTTTAACCTGGCCTTCGAGAAAGTGACCCGTGATGCTGAGGTAAATGCAAGAGGTACGATCCTCTTTAAGTCCACTCAACTATTGGTTTATGCTGACGATATCGACATCATGGGAAGAACGACTCGAAACTTACAAACTGCCTTCATCCAGATCGAGCAGGCGGCGATGGAGGTGAGATCTTTAAGACCATTGATAATTTCTCCTATCTAGAGTCGAAAATCACAACCGATAATAGCTACGACGATGAAATCCGCGCACGGTTGTTGACAGCCAACAGAGCCTATTTCAGCCTACAGAAACTATTCCGCTCTAAACGTCTCACCATAGGATCAAAGCTCTTACTGTACAAGACAATGATCTAGCCAGTCCTCAAGTACTCCTCGGAGAACTCTTGGCTACGTTCGATAGAAGAATCCTCCGAAGAATTTCTGGCCCCCTACATGAGGGTGGACGATTTCGTAGCCTACATAACGACGAATTTTATGAGCAATACCATGACCGTCTGGTTGTGGATAAAATCCGGCTCACCAGGTTGCCGGGTCGCTTAACCCATATGGATGAGGATGATCCAGCCCGGAAAGTCTATAAGGGCAATGTCTATGGTAGGAAAAGAAGACGAGGCAGACCCTGCCTGAGATGGTAGGTCAGGACGCCAGACAGCTTTTAGAGATTTCGAATTAATGAACCTCTGCGCAAAACCAGGGTGTCTGGAGTTCCTCATTAAAGCAGGCCTTGACCGAGAAGGTCGTTTGTTGGCGGTGTAGTCCTCTTTAGATTTCAGCAGTATTTGA
The DNA here is from genome assembly GCF_905115235.1 of Hermetia illucens. Taxonomy (NCBI): domain Eukaryota; kingdom Metazoa; phylum Arthropoda; class Insecta; order Diptera; family Stratiomyidae; genus Hermetia; species Hermetia illucens. The sequence continues at coordinate 17,706,237 of NC_051851.1, read as the reverse complement.
AGGTTGAAGTTTTCCGATTCTTCACCAAAAGGTCCTTGGTTGCGGTATTGGAGATGGCAGTCTATATTACCCTAAAATTTTCCGCGGGATCGACAGTAACTATAGGAAGGATTTTAGCAATGACCGCCTTTCTCTGAAGACCTGAGGTGGTTGTTTGTGAGGCTTAGATGTTGTTGAGGTTTGCTGTTTACTGTTAGATTTCACAGCGAAGCGACACAATACAGCATTGATATTGTGAAGTTGGTCTGCTTGGGGCAAGGTCCACCTTATGTTGATTTGATAGTGGCTTTTAGTAGGGCAATGGTGGACTGCAGACTCCGGATTAAGTCCTACAGGGGCTTGTTTTTAAAAAGGGGTTCCTCGAACTTGATCAGTAGGCCTTTGTTTTTGTCTGTTTAGGGCAAGTATCTCATCGTTAGCATTTTTTTACTCACTCCTAATCATTTGGTGAGGATCGTTGGCAGTGTCGGACAAGACAAAGGGGCAACATTTGTAATAGTTATGAAACACGCCAAGGACATGCAAATTTATTGAAATGAAATCATTCATTCCATCAAAGCATGGTTACAAATAGTTAAACTGGACCTGGTTGACGACAACCAATTGCAGAAAAACAATACTGTCAAAATCTGGTTTGGTAACCACGAGGTAGTTACAAAATCGATCGTTAGATATCTGGGGGTAATGATTGATTCGTTGCGTTTTAAGGGGATTTGGGGCAGCGCGCGCGAAAAGGAAAGCAAGGCTAATTTCTAGCAATGAAGATCCCTAATATTAAGGGTCCAAAATATATTCGTCGCCCGTTCGGCATCGCCACAAATCTAAGAACATGCGGCGCATATAGGACAGTGAGGCAGTATGCTTCGAATGAGGCGCACTATCCCTACCTGGGCAAATCCACCCAATGTGACTGTGGCCCTCGGAAAGGACGCTGAACCCATGCACTGATCCCGTACATTCAGAGATGAGTCGACCGATACCCTGTGGATACAGGAGGTACTTGTATCGCTTCAGAGTAGACAAATCCCCCGACTGTCCCGAAGGCACCACTACATCAGAGAACCAGGATCATGTTACGTTCCATTGTTGCAGATTCACGGAAGAAAGAGGAAGACTAAACGATGCCCTTAACGCAGTTATCGGACCTCATAATTTCGTGGAAGACATACTGAGGTCAGAAGTAAATTAGAGCATGGTAAACACAACAATAACTGCGATATAAGAAGAGCTCCAGGAACTAAGTGGAGCTCGAACAGCATGACGCTAGAGCCTTCCCTGCGAAGTAATACTTCAAGGTGGTCCCACAGGGATATGAGCCTCGACGTGGAGTGGTTTCAACTAATGTTTCCCAGTCACAAAATCTGTAGCAACCCTACCTTATGCCGTCTTTTTAATCAGACTTGAAACTTTTATTGCAGGATCCTTTTCTCCTAGTGCAACTAACAATTGATTCCCCAAAAGCTCGCAATTACAATTTCAATTCCAAAAGCAATGTTGAACTTAACACTAGATTAGACTTTTGTCCCTTTGTCTCTCAAAATTAAGGACTTCGACATTGAAACCATGTGGAGGCTGGTCGCTTTGATATGTCACCTGGATTTGCCTGGGTCTACACTTCGCAAGTTTGACTACAAAGCGCTTGTAACTGAGATGTTATCAAGGCAAATAAGACAACGTTCAACCTGCACTTACTACTGCACCTCCGACTAGACTCACTGAATACCATAGGGACATTTGAACACTATGGCGGTTGCAGAGGGTCACCGATTGATCATTTCACATCCAAAGGTTAACAACTACTGTATCTTAAACAAGACAACACTCACAAGTGGATAAAGCAGAATATAAAGTATCTCACTGCATATGCTCCTAGCTTAGCTTTGCCTTTCATCTTTAGGCAACGCCATTCCACCTCCAAAACGCCTTTCTTCTTCCTGAAATTCCATGACATGAAAATCGTTTCACCAATTCACTGACTGTGCCTACGATGGTCTCGCCCACCTACATGCTCGTCAAACACTTACGACTTTATGGACAAGTGATGTCGCCTCCTCGGGACATCATCCAACAGCATCCTGAATCAAAAACAAGGGAAAGGTTCCTTCTCGCCGGTCACCTAACAGAAAGGATATTGTTTTCTACATGATGACAAGGATGATGATGACGACCAGGACAACGATGAAAACGACAATGACACAAGCATTGGAACAAGGTCTATTTGCTTTGCTTCGCCCAAGCCAGAATCGTCCCTAAAGAGATTGGCCATTTAGGAGTGTGTTTTGCCAAGTATGCAAGTCAATAATTGAGGAGAGAAATTAACAAGAGAATTTATGCTTACCGAGGATTCCTGATAAGGAATAATGAAGGAGAACTCTTTGGGGGATTTCCTGCAAGATGTGAAAGTACAGCATCAAATTATCAAGAAATGTCTTCGGTGAAATGGTCATCCTGTTAAAGCTAGGGGAGGAACTTGCGGGGAATCCATTAGTTTGATTGTGTTTTGTCAAATACAAGGTATGGGAAATTGAAAGCTAATGGTTCGTCCTGTTAACTATAGCCTTTGCCTCCGTAACATGAAGCAGAGAAGATCCAAGTATTGATTTGGTCCGTAATCTTTTTCTAGACATCGTGAACAATCTCTTTGAAAACTATGAAAGATATAAGACTCCATATCAGTCCTTGTGATAAATTAAATAGAGAATCGTTCATTCCATCCAAATAAAGGGATTCTTCCCTCCTCCATTAATATTACATCCAACAAGCACGTACGGTTACCTCCCAACATTTTACCTCATTAAATATTCTCCTGACAACATCTGATAGACTCATCTATTTCTCTCCAGGCTAGTTGCCAATTTAAACCATATCTCGTGGGAGCAGATAAGGAACATACGAGCCCTTTAAAAATCAACCATTTCGGTCCCTCACAATGCATGCGAAGCCCGGAACATTATCTCTTTTTCCCTTGGCAACCCGTCCCATCCGGAGCAGACAACGCCGTTCAATAATGTCTGAAGACAATTTAAACGTAAATCACTGAAATTTTCAAGCGTAACATAGTTTCCAGGATATACGGAAAACTTTCTCGTCATCATCAACAGTGGTAAGGAAGTATGAGACCAAACGAATCGCATGGTGAAGGCAGACGGAAAGAAGTTTCACATAAGACAAATACCCGAAGGATCGTCTCCTTCGTTATGCGGAAACATCTTTTAATAACATAACGTTAGCGATGAATCCTAATCACTTCCGCTGAAGCGTAGCATTCCGTGCTCCACCCGAATTCGTCGGGAATACCCGGTTAGCGTGAGTCTGCCAGGAGAAGGTGCGGAAGGAAAGCATGCACGAAACCTGATCTTCCAAGATTTCAACCGAATAGAAGTGTCCAAATCCGCTTTCCACAATCAGTAAATTTTTAATGTTCCAACACAGATAATCCCAACGGAGCCGCCAGTCGCAGGACAATATTAATTTTACGCTACTCCGGCATAGGAATTTCGTCCTGAAGTGGACACCGAGCACATTCCGGGCGTCGTTGTTCGCCTGGTGTTGCGACAAATCCTGGCAGATTTTTGGAATTTCGTCCTCACCGAGATACATATCCGATGATTTATAACTGCTTTGAAGTCAGAGGAACATTGTCCTCGGAGGAACTTTGAAGGCATAATTAAATTACTAAAATTTCTGCTGCATGGATGAGTGCCCACTTCTCATTTTTTCCTGAAGATGGAAGACGTGCCTTTCACGGTAACGCGAGCACATACTTGACCTCTAGGGAGAGGAAAGATACTCGATATGTTTCTTGGTACCGACTCTCATTATAGTTGAAAGATTTTACACTTTCCTCTCGCGCGCATTGAACTTCAAAGACAAAGCACCAGAATTTCAACTCCACTTTTACGAAGGAATACCCGGAAAGGGTATCCAATTCTACCTGATACGAATCTTAAGTTGTTTCGCCGTCGGATAAGGAAGCAAACTTTTCGGAACAGTAACCTTTTGTAAAACTGAGCAACTCCCTCGAACAAACGGAGCATTGTTAATCAATGTGCTGTCGATGACGATAATGAAATAAGCATGGAGCGAACAGCAACTGAAAAACTAAAAGTTTCAGTTGAAAAAGCAATTTCAAGTTTCCTCCTCGTTCGGGAAAGGTGTTACTTCCCGGAAAAGGATTTCCATCAGTTTGCTGCAGTCGTGCTTCGTTCACTTGTTTCGTGGCTTCTTGAAAAGTGAAAATAACATGCTGAAGTGTCTGCACAATGTTTAGGAGCTGGAGCAGCCGTAGGATGTGCTAACTTAGAACTCAAATCACGTTGGGAACAGATACCTTCTTTCAATCTTCATTTGAAAAGTTTACTTCTCCTTGTTAGAGTAATGTTGATGAAAATCTATTACAAACGATGATTTAGTGTCCTGGGCCTAGGGTTCCTTAGATGGAATTTCGGTATCGATATGTTATCAGTAGTTGGGACTCTTTAATGTCCTTTGACTCTCGACGGTATCTCCAGAAAATCTTTCTGACTCCACAGCCCTCTCAGTCGGAACCATAGCAAAACAGCAGCTTTGAAAAACGACTGACGGTTTCATCCTGGACAGAGGCAATACTGCCTCACTTCGGCCCAGGGAGCAGCATGATCGAAAGTGGCTATAGGTTATGATCGCTCCTTCATATATAACCACAAATACAACATGGGTGTAAATTTTACCCATCGTGGGAATCCTTGACGAAACTAAATTTTTATGTAAGGATTAAGGTGGCCCTGAGTCTGCCCTAAATGACAAACCTGAGCAACTGGAGACAAACTATCTCGTACCCTTGTGATCTACGCATTCCTCTTGCTTATGTTTAACACCAAAGTTTTCACAAAGGACAACTGATTGTTTCGTTCAAAAGTGATAATCGCTTCTTGTAACCACTTTCGGCCGCACTGCTCCCAGGGCAGAGTAAGTCTCACCATGATTTCTATTCAGTCATGCACATAAGTAACCAATGAGCTGCGCAGTCCATTGCCTCTTGTCTCGTTTTGGCAAGAGAGTTTCCACTCATTTAGTGCAGGTTGCAGTTCTTTACGAGCAACCGCCTCCCTTGCCCTTGTAAATGTCTTTACGCTCCCTAGTAAAATGGGCAGCAGGAAAGACAGACGCCACCTCCAAAGCTCCTCCTTCTCTGCAATGGCGCAAGGTGCTTACGATCAACTTCTTTGTCAAAAGAATAAGCCCATACTTCCGCGCCGCAGAGCAGAACAGACTGCCCTACATTCACTGGAAAATGTCACCTGCTATTTACTAACTTAAGGCCGAAACTTCAGCTACAGATTTATCCGTTGCTGCTTCGATTTGCTCGAAAAAGGTCATTTTTGAGTCGAGCCTCAATCGAAGGTACTTAACCGTTGATTTTAACTCGATTATGGACTCGCCAATCGATAAGGGGCACAAGGTCTGGATTCTCGTTTTAGTCAGTTTTTTCTCCAAGACAAGGCCAAAATCATGAGCTTACCCATGCATCAATGAGGTAAGTCTACTTTGCGCTTTTTCAACGGTGCTTCCAACCAACAAGTGCTTCAAAATTATCTGTAGCCGACCATGCACGACTCTTCTGGCATATCAAGTTTTACCAGACTATCATAAGAAACGTTCCAGAGGTCCCGCGCCAAGATGGATCCCTGCGCTACCTCCAATGTGACCTCCATCCTCCGCTGACCATCTAGCGTCTCGTAGAGCGGCGAGCTGTTTCTCAGATAATCCCTCAGTATCTGTAAGATATAGCTCGACACATGGAATTATTGAGTAGTGCGCGTAGATCATTTTCCATTTTACGGAATTAAAGCATTTCTGCCATGGAGCGTTACGAGGAGCTCCGCCCGTCCAGCTGTGTGGCCCAGTTTAATGAACCGCATGCACATTTCCCTACTTTAAAATCAAACTGACCTTGAGATGAGCTTTCGGCAGCATGTATCACATCAGCGAGTCTTCTCCTCTTTCCCGGTCGTGCCAAGCATACAAAGTGGCCGATATTCAGACGGCAGATTTACCGGTTAGCACAAGCCTCGCTAGCTAGTTTCCAGCGGGAAGGAAAAAGGAAAGCAACGACGTTCGAACACCGGTTGTATATCTATGTCAGGATGCCATCGGACACTGGTCTCTCCTTTTTTCATCGAGGGAACTGCCTCTTCCAACTATTTTACAGAGAAAAGTGGGAAATCCTCTACGCTTTACGTGCTGCTGTCATCAACTCATAAGTGATGTGCAAGGAATAGTGTCCGTAGAGTACAAGTCATCTGTTTCGTCTTAAGTGAACAAAATTCGCGCAGGGTCCCAATTTTTAGGATTACCAGTTTATAACCGAGTCCCTACGGGCAGCCATTCACCTGATCCTGATTGACAGGGAAGGGCTTTTATTTCTGTTTAGCGCGGAACGGAGTCTCCTTTTGGCTAATCTGTGCCCTGTCATTGTGCTACATGACTCCTGTCGGTCGCTTCGAGGTTTTGTCAAACGACGCAAGTGAACAGATACATATCAAAGGGTTACATGAGTTATTAGCCTAGAAATAGTTACGATTTCTGAGTCTTCAATTTTGGGAAACGAGATAATAAAACGGGTCGTTATTCACCTCCACCGCCACGACCAGGTCCTGTCAATAACGGGTTTTGTTTATGTTTGTCGCACATAGGAGTCTCCAGTACGGCTTCACCTACTCCTTCCCTCTCGGTGTTCACCTTCGCGACTTTCACTCACAGGAAAAGCGCCGGGCTAGTGCACTACGAAAAGTGACACCAATCACTTCGAACACGATATATCATCGTCGCTTGCCGAGAATTCTTCAAGAACTCGCCATCCGTCCACCAGCGATACCAGTGATTCCGACGCAAAGGTTACGTCTGAAATGTTTTTTCGTGGTCTAGGCACCGGAACGATTTGGAGGAAACGGTAATTAAAACGACGAACCTTCTTCTCGCAGCCATCTCGAGAATCTATTTCCCTCTGGAGTCTGAGTAAAGAATATTCCATTCAAATGTCCTGGCATTGAAGCCACCTCTAGCAAGGATCCGTCTTCCGTGCCCAAGACAGCGTCGTCCATAGTATGATACCTGCGTCGAAAGTCCGGCATTGTCTTATTCGGTGTTAGACAATGAAAATCGTAAACATTACCCTTAAACATCGCATCCGTTGGTCTTGGGCAAGAACTTTTAGGCGAGTACCAACTCGACCCCAGATGGTCACGGTGTCAGATAAGTCGATGTTCCATGAAGCGGGGTCCTCGTTTAGGTAGTGCTCACCTACAAGCATTAGATCAGCTTTTATCTCCGCAGCAAGCAACGCTAGCAACTCATGAGCGGCTGCACTCCGGTACATATTGATCTGTAGCATGCAGAGCATGTTAGTGCCATTCTTGCTCTTTCTAGTTCTGCTTTGAAAACGTGGCACCATCCCAAGCCAATCGCCTGTGCAACACTGCCATCAGACGCGGCAGGATCACTACAAAAAACGCAACTCTCCTTTTCGTTGCAGGTATTCTCTTCATGACCTACCCCTTGGCATCTGCGGGTTGTTGTTCTGCTGTGTTCTCCTGCCAGGTCTCCGTTTGGTTGCCGACGTATGCTCATAACCTGAGTTACACTTGATAGAGGCGTAAGTAGATTCGCGGGTGTGGGCACGTAGGTAGGAACCAGCGACCTCTCTGAAGAGCCCAATTAGCGCTTTGGTGCGCCGTTTTGATCACACAAACTGCTAAGACCATGACTGTTGTTATGAGAGCAAAGACGCAGCGTCCAGCCGACTGAGATCTTCAGATCCAGCCCATAGCATTCACGAAGGAAAGCAGCTTTCCCGCCCTGCAGCCAGAGATCTCCCTGAGGTCCGCAAAGAATGGTATACCTAGTATCCGTAACCTGAATGTAGCTAGAGCTGGATAATCGGAAAAGCAGTACGTGAAAGTTTCCCCTCTTCTCCTCATTGTAGGTTATGCCGAGTCTGGCAGCATGGTCCCCTATAGGCCCGTCCCCGATGCAAACTGCATAATTTTGTCTGCATTCGTACCCGCCTGGCACGGGACCTCTCGCGATCGGATTTAGTTATGCGAGCCATATCACTAAGTTGTTGGCATACACCATCACCTTTAATCCACTCCTGTCCAATATTCGTAAAGTTTAGTCCATCACTATTAACCAGAGCACCGGATAGATGCCGGTACACTGGGACGAGCCTCTGCACACAGCTCTGCTCAAGTGGCTGGCACCTATATTAGATAGTTCTTAGCATGGATATTATCCAATGCGTAAGATACCGCTCCTTTGCAACACTGGTCAAGGCTTTCTTAATGGCATTGGTACTAACACTGTTGAATGCTCCCTCTATATCCAAGAAGGCAGCAGCATAAATTCCTTTTTTAAAATGCGCGCCACTCAGTTAGTTGATGTCATAGCGGAGCGCTAGTGGTCTCGTTCAAGAGGGGATACTGTAAAGTTTTGTCCCGACACGGTTCAGTCGCCATCATGCGTTGGAATAGTGAGGAGCGTGCCTTTGCCGTTGAGGTTTACTTTTCAAGCGGATGTTCGGTTATTGCAACATAGCGTGCATTTCGGAATCGCTTTAATTTAGCCCCGTTGGCTCCCGTCCCAGACCGCAAATCAATTGTTAAATGGGTCACTACATTCAGACAAACTGCAAGTGCGACAAAAGGAAGAACTGGAGTCCCTCGGCCCGTTAGATCACCTGAGAACATTGAAGCAGTGAGAGCGTCAATGTTGCGATCGCCACGGAGTTCTGCGCGCAAACACGCTTCTGCCCTTGGACTATCCGATAGTTCGTTATAAGATGGCGATCCGTTCATTATAAGATGGCGATAGTGCAGGGACTTTCAGAACATGACTTCAACTCTTGAATGAACGCGTGTGAGCTTCTTCTTGATGTCGTTCCCGAGGGTGCTATTGTTTTTTTTAGCGATGAAGTCCATTTTCATTTGTGTGGGTCGGTTAACAAACAAAACATGCGCTGCTGGGCTGACACCAACCCTCGAGAATTGCATCAAAAGCCTTTGCATTCACCCAAAGTCACAGTGTGGTGTGCAATTTCCTCAGCTGGAATTATTGGTCCCTGGTTTTTTGAGGAAAATGAGGTTACAGTGACAGTGAATTCGGACCGGTATGTAAACATGCTACAGAATTTTTTTTTCCCACGGCTAGAAAATTTGGATTTGGGGGACTCTTAGTTCCAACAAGACGGTACAACAGCACACACTTCAAGAGCATCGATGGCTGTTTTGAGGGAACACTTTCCAGAGCGCCTTATCTCAATTAGAGGAGATTTGGAATGGGCGGCACGCTCTCCCGATCTGTCTCCTTGTGATTTTTTTCTATGGGGTTTTTTGAAATCCCGTGTTTATGTGAACCGTCCAAGAACCCTACAAGATTTGAAGACCAACATCCAAGAAGAAATTGCCAACATAACACCTGCTATGCTAACAAGAGTCATGACAAACGCCAGAAATCGGTTTACGCAATGTATGGAGAATGGGGGACTTCACCTAACAGATTTGATCTTCAAAACAATGTAAATAAAAACTTTAGACATGTAACTACATTATCAAAAATAAATAAATATTTTCCGATGCATACAATAATTTTTATTAAGTTTTGAAAAAAGGAAGTTATGCTGCCGCACCCTGTATAACCACAAATACAACATGGGTGTAAATTTTACTCATCGTGGAAAGCCTTGACGAAACTAAATCTTTGCGTCAGGATTAAGGTGGTCCTGAGTCTGCCCCAAATGACAAACCTGAGCAAATGGAGACAAACTTTCTCGTACCCTTGTGATCTACGCATTCCTCTTTCTTATGCTTAACACCAAAGTTTTCAAAAAGGACAACTGATGGTTTCGTCCAGGGGAGGTGGCTCACTGTAGCCACTTTCGGCCAGGACAGAAGTAAAGTAGCATCCTCCTTTACGAAACCGTCAGTTGTTCTTTTGTAAAAACTTGGATACTAATCCCAAAAAGAAGGGCCTACGACGCGGAAGAATGTAAAAGTGGGAATGATGGAAGTAGCATTAATAGTGTTTTTTTCTGGGGGTAGGGTACGTTAATGCTTTTACGCAAAGAATATTGGAATCTTGCACAGTTCGCAGTCGGACTAGCAACCAAATCTTTTCCCATTGCCAGAGAACTAGCCACGAATGGTCTGGAACTTCCAGCTAGCCCTTCTGCTCTGCCCACTTGGGCATCCCTCGAGCCAAAGAACTCCTTCCACCAACGGAAAGAAAGATGAGAAAGCGAACTATTAGCTCAAGGAATCTCCTTCCACAGGTCGAGCTAAAACACCATCATAAAAAAATCTCTGATCGTCGTCGTCCACAACCCTATTGCAAAACACACGGTCAGGAGATCGGAGAAACTCTAGGCTCACTTAGGAACTGGGTAAGGAAATAGTCATACCTCTTATCTCGTTTTGCCAAGAGAGTTGCCACTCATTTAGTATACATTGCGATTATTTACGAGCAATTGCCCCTTATGAGTAGACTCCCTTGCGCTTGTATATGGCTTTACGCTCCCTAGTTAGATGGGCAACGGAAATCTTTCTCGCGATCACCACCACCACTTACGATCACCTTCTTTGCCAAGAGGATCAGTGCCATAGATCAGAACAGACTGCGCCACACTCACTAGAAAACGTCGCTTACTAGATATAACACCTCCAAATTTTGACGTTAGCCGATTAAGGCCAAAACTCCAGCTACAGATTTGTCCGCTGCTACTTGGAATTGCTTGAAAAAATGTATCTTTGAGTCGAGCGTCAATCCAAGGTACTTAACCGTTGGTTTTGACTGGATTATTGAATCGCGGATCGATATGGGACTCTTGAACGGGATTCCCCTTTTTGTCAGTATTTTTCCAACGCAAGGCTGAAATCATGACCAGTCGTCCATCAAGTCTGCTTAGCGCCTGCTCAACGGTGCGTCCGCCAACAAGTGGCACAATATCATCGGAATAAACGACCAAGCGTGACTTCTTTGGTATACGGAGTCCTAACAAACAATCGTAAGAGGCGTTGCAGAGGTCGAGCCCGAGAATGGATCCCTGCATTACCCCCGACAAGACCTCCAACCTCCTCTAACCCTCTAGCGTCACATAGAACAGGAGGCAAGACCTCTATAACAGCATCCACTTGGACCTCCCTACTTTAAAACCGAGCATCCGAAAGCACGTATCACGTCAGCTAGTTTTCTCCTGATGATCTTTACGAGCACTTTCCCAGTCGTGTCAAGCATACAAAGCAGTCGGTATTCAAACGGCAGCCCAGGTTCGCCTTTCCATTTGCTGGGTAGCACAAGCCTCGCTACCTTCCAGTGGGAAGGAAAAACGCCCCTTATCAGTCAAGCATTGAATACAACAAGCAATAGGATTGGCCGATGTTCGAACACTGGTTGTATATCCTGCCGGGATACCAGCGGATACTGGCCGCTTCATATTTTCCATCGAGAGAACTGCCTCTTCCAACTCTTTTATAGAGAAAAGTGGGAAACCTTCTGCGCTTGCATGCTGCTGCCATCAACCCATATGGGATGTGAAAGGAATAGTGTCCATACAGTACGGGTCATCTGTTCCGCCCTAAGTGAACAGAATTTGCGTAGAGCCCCGATTTTTCGAGCAACCAGCTTATAACCAACTTCCCACGAGTCCCTATTCACCTGATCGATCAAGTCCTATCAGCAAGGGGCTTTGTTTCTGTTTAGCGTGCAGCGGAGTCCCCTTTTAGCTAATATGTACTCTGTAATTGTGGTATATGCCTCCTCCCGGTTAGAGATTATGTCAAGCGACGCAGGTAAGCAGATACATAACAAAGGTTTACAGGAGTATCTCAAATGGTTTCAATTTCTGAGTCTTCAATTTTGGGAAATGAGATAATAAAACGAGTCATTATTCATCTCATTGACCAGGTTCTGACAGCAACGAGCATTGTTTCAGTTTATCGCGTGGCGATCTCTTTTTCCCGGTCGTTTAGAGGCATTTAGGCTTTCTGATACTCCTTCCGGAGCTCGGTATATTCCGCCAAATAGAAGGTTTGCCACGTTTCATTGCTCTCTTTAGCATAAAAGCTCCGCAGACCACAGCAATCAGATTCATAACTGAATTTACGACAGTACAGCGCAGTTCACCCTACTAAAAGAGCTTCCCTGCCGGTATTATATCCACTGCGTTCCACGCACAAGAAAAGGGGCCGGGCTGGTGCACAGCGGAAGATGGCATCAACCACTTCGAACGCGATATATTCATGGTCGCCCGCCGAGAAGTCGTCCAGAACTCGCCACCTGTCCATCAGTGACGCCACTGATTCCGACGCAAAGGTTACGTCTGGAAAGTTTTTTTCAGGCCCAGATGGCAACGGTATCCAATAAGTCGAGTATCTGATAAGTCGGTGTACCATGAAGCAGAGCCCTCGTTTCGGTACTGCTCACCGAAGAGCACTAGATCAGCTTTAATCTCCGCAGCAAGCAACGCTAGCAATTCATGAGTGGCTGCACTCCGGTGCATATTGATCTGTTACATGCAGGTAATGTTAACGCCATCCTTGCTCTTTCCAGTTCTGCTTTGAAGTCCTGGTATCACCCCGAGCTAGCCGCGTGTGCAACACTATCATCGGACACGCCAGGATCCCTACATAAAACCCAACTCTCCTTTTCGTTGCGGGTATTCCCTTTATGACCTACTCCTCCGCATCTGCGGCATGTTGTTCTCCTGCCAGGTCTCCGTTTGGTTGCCGACGTATGCTCATAATCTGAGGAACACTTAATAAAGGCGTAGGTAGACTCGCGGGTGTGACTATGTAGGTAGGTATCATCGGCCGCCCTGAGGGGCCCAATTAGCGCTTTGGTGTGCCATTTTGATGATACAGACTGCTAAGACCATGGCTGTTGTTATGAGAGAGAGTCCAACCGACTCAGATCTTCAGACCCAGCCCGTAGCATTCACGAAGGAAAGCAGCTTTCCCACTCTACAGCCAGAGATCTCCATGAGGTCCGCAAAGAATGGTTTACCTAATATCTGTAGTCTGAAGGTAGCTAGAGCTGGATAATCGGAAAGGCAGTACCTGAAATCGTTCCCCTCTTCTCCGTATTGTAGGGTATGCAGAGTCTGGCAGCATGGATATAAGCCCACCCCGGTGCAAACTGCATAATTTTGTACGCATTCGTACTCGCCTGGCACAAGAGCTCTCGCAATCGAATATAGTTATGCGAGCCATATCACCAAGTCGTTAGCATACGTCATCACCTCTAACCCTCTCCTGTCCAATATTCGTAAAGTTTGGTCCATCAATATTAACCAGAGCACCGGTTAGATGCCGCTGCACTAGGACTAGCCTCTGTTCACAGCTCTGTTCAAGTAGCTGGCACGCAGATTAGATAGTTCTTAGCATGGATATTATCCAATGCCTCCTTTCCAACACTGGTCAGGGCTTCCTTAATGGCGTTGGTACTAACACTGTTGAATGCTCCCTCTATATCCAGGAAGGCAGATAGAGTATACCGCTTGTAGTACAGTGACCGTTCAGGTGTGCCAATTACCTCGTGGAGAGCGTTTTCTGTGGATTAACCTTGATATAGCCTAGGACTTAGAGAAAATCTCGCCATAATCGAAGCACTCTCACCTTTGTTTTCTTGACTCCGAACCGCACTTTGTAGTGTACCTTTTCCAGTGTCCCCAGGCAGTCTCCGTTTACACGGAGCAGGAAAGTTGGCTGTTGGCCTGGAGTTCCTTCTCCTTGACGACAATCCAGTCGTCCATCGGAATCTTGTGATTTTGATGGTGCAGGGATTGAACGAGCTTGTCCTTATCCATACGGACCTTCAGCAATTATATGCAAGCGACCGATCTCCCAGGAATCTCGTCGTAGGGAACGACTTTGAACTTCACGCCCTCCCAGGCGTCGTTGATCATAGCGTCGCACGAACCATGAAAATCCCTGAAGCATTGGTCCTCGCAAGCTATAAAGTGGAGTCCACGGACCATTTGAGAGGAAACGAAGTAGGGAATGGATTCTTTGGCGTACAAGAGATGCTCCAAGACCATCTCCAAAAACCTGACCTCAACACTGGTGCACGGCTGCGGTGCTAGTTTGCCGCTAGCGGAATTGTCATTCGCAGCGCCACACGTAAGTGTAACCACATGGCTGAAAGCATGCAGTTCATGGCCCGCCGACTGGCTGTTGGTGCTTATTTGTCTGCAGACGTTACTTAGCATCGGAGCCCTTGCATACTTATCAGTCCTTGCTTTCGCGGGAGCCCCCATTGTCAACGCTTTTGAATTAGGGGTAGCTGGTGCTCCTTACAACCAGCCGTACTCTTGACTCTTGACACTCCGGGTGGTCCATGCGGTTGGCTCCAACACAACCCTGCTTCGGCTGGCACCGCTTGTACTGCTCTCGACGGCTTTTCAGCGGCCACCACGGGGAGGTCGTGTGAGGACTTGCCGAATTATGCAGCCTTAACCTGGAGCATAATCGCACCAGGTCGCCGTTTTTATAAGATTTAGACTTTAAATCATTACTCCTTAATCCGCGAAACTGGATGAAGCTAAATATACACATATCCTAAGGACAATATGTTAGAGACACACAGAAGCCAAAATAGCGGTAATATTACTATTATTGGGAGTGGGGTATGCATACGTAACAGCGAAGGGTGTTGAGATTCAAAGAGGAGAGCAAGGGAAAAACCTCATTACAGAGGATTTGACGAATATCAGATATAGATTCAGTTACGTCGACTGCGCGTGCATAAGGATAAACGAAAGAATAGAGCCCTGAAGGAATATCAGGCAAAAATCCTTCCAGTATCCCAGAATGATTGAAGAAAAAAGCCAGACCTCCTACTACTGCCAGAATCTGGCCGTCAAAATCCTTTCAGAAACCGGCACCCAGGCCATAAGAGGTCCCCTTTGGTAGCCATTAGCAATAGTACGATAGCGACTTAGGGTCTTCTACCAAACCCACAGTGCCGCAAGAGGGAGAAGAGTACTCTCCAGAGTTCCACTGCCCTAGTCTTCACTTGGGCCTTGGCTTATATCGCCAGAATTCTTCAAGTTGGAGGAAACCAACATTCTAGGGACCCTTAGTAAAATTATCAAGGAGTGCGAGCACACTGGGCCAACCAATTGTAAACCGCTTTCGGTAGCCAAATGTCGTAGCGGCAGAGTCAATCTCCTTCTTAGATGTGCAACCCGAAAGTGGGAAGAAGGTTCGAAATTTGCAAGTTGTGAGACCACGAATTTCTAGCCCTTCAATGTATTCTTCAACTTCAACCCAATGGGGGAACGAGCACCAAAATCATGGAAATTTACTATATCAAAAATGAGGGAAACATGCTAGACGTACGCACACAGGTCATTGGCACTCAGAACAATTTCGGTACCAATCTGGAAAAACTACCACTCAATATGTATCTAACAGGCTTACCCCCAAATCTAAACAATTCTCATGCTTTCTCCACCACTTAATACCACTTCTATCTATGTGTTCGCAGTGCCTGCACTGAAGATAATCTAACTCAATTCTAAAGAATAGAAATTTTTCTCAATGCCTGATGAATGGCTCTTTTAGTCCATGAGTTTCAATTTCCTGTCCATGACCACTTTTGCCAGCCCTCAATGACCAAAAGACGTCTTCCTTTACCAACACTGCGGCTATCGGTCGTCTTTAGCCATCTTTTCATTCCTTCCAAATTTACCCGCACTCAGACATGAGCCCTCTGAAATAATATTTATGTCCTGTCTACGTAAGGAAAGATTATTCCATGTTTTCTTATTTTATTTTGTACTCTCTCTCGCTCTCTTTCTCTATCTGGATATTCTCCTTGCCACCAAGCCCACTTTTCCCATTTAGAAAATTTCTGTGCATTGAAGAATTTCACTTTGCGCTTCGTTAATCCTTATCGAGCTATCCATATCAATGAAGCACCAAAGGAACGATGAGGAGGTCAACGGGTGTAAAGCTGGGTGGAACTCCTGAAGGAATCAAGTCAGTTTGAAAGTGAAAAATCTTTTGATAGGTTCGATGGTGAATGGAGACTGGAGGAGAATTGCTCGGTAAAAGCCTTTGAAAGGCTCCTTAGTCATTGTGAAGACAAGTTCGAGAGGTTTACTATTCACTATTTATGCAAAGTTAGTTCTTGTTGGATCGGTGTTCAGCCGAAGTCTTGAATACAAGAGACGTAAATTCCTTTGCTGCCTTCTAATTGCTTCTCGAGTTACATCCAATTATCTGCATTCAGTGTGCACTTGCAAGTGGAGAGCAATTTTCAACAATATCGAGTAAGATCCTGGAATTATGATGAAACTGGGCGATGTTAGCTTTTGTTATTTTCTTCTATGATAGATACGAGTTGGATATTTGAGTTAAGATTGCAAGAATCCTTTCCTGGATGATGAGGATTATTTCTCATTTCCTTGCAAATTACACATTAATTGAGACGCAACGCTGAATATCTTGAACAACAATTCTGGAGGATAAAATTCAGCATCAGGCTCTCCCTTACAGAGCAGCACGAAAGACCTACATTTCAGTTTTTTCAGAAGGTTCGAACGTTGACGTATTGCTACTAAGCAAGTAGTTATGGAAAATCGAAGACTTGTCAAGACAGCGAGGACATAGTACTTTTCACTTCCCTTATAAGGGAACCCATATAGGCAAAATAAATTCAAAGTCGAAAGAACTCTCGCGCTTTCCCGTAGTTCCCGCCCTTAATCGTCAACCACAAAAGTATATCCGCGGATCAGAACCCATGTTATTAAGGATTCTGGTGTAATGATGCACATCTAATAGGGCACCAACCACTCAAAGCGGCAAACTGGTCACGCCCCTTTGGTGCCCCTCCGTTGGTGCAACAGCCTGAGTTTGATGCTAGGTACTAAGGTAGCTAGATTCCAAAGTTTTGTACAAAGCAGCAAAGATAGCGGTGTAGCAGATAGACGTTAAATGGTCCTTGGATACCGAAATCCTGTAATTCATAGGAGTTAAAAAACCCGTCCTTCTGAATGCTACTTTGGGTTTGTTGGTATCTCTGGTATCAAGTTCTCAGGGGCTTCAATGGACACATGATTTTTCTTCCTTTTTTTTTTGTTGGGACTCGAAATAGTTTTGTTGCAGAAAGCCGGGCTTCTGTTTTGAGATAATTTGAGATAATTCGCTAGTAAATATCCATCTTTATCCTTTCCATCTTAAGAATCTCTTGGGTGCAATATGCCACCCGGTCGGTATTGCGCAAAACGCGCAGAATTTTTCCTCTTAACACCAACACGGCTTACTCCGGAATGGAGGCATAGGTGGACGTTACTCGCAAATCCTTTCCCAGTTGAATATTCCACAAGAGCATGCGTCACCAAATCTGAACTGAGTGCTCATTATCTTACTTCATTTTGCCGAACATTGGCTATAGTGTATCATTTGCCTACGTCAGCCGTCCTCAATTCGCTCCAAATTGCTGGATTGCATTGTGGAATAATTTTCCATGCCAAATGTCTTAGAACTCCCTCTGCGTTTCTAGGCATTCTGGCAAACATTTTCTCCGAACGCTAACTATCGTTGTAAAGCTCTCTGATGCGATTCCACTCCTGCTACACCAACCACTACTACTACTTTAGCATCAATTCAAATCTACTGTTTCAAGCTGCTTGTTCACCGGGCACCAGAGTAGTCTCGGCTTGTCAGATATATCTGCCTGGCTGTGCTGATAGCCTGCCTACGACTGCAGCTAACAATGCTGGTCCTAAGTTGCCACGGCATATAATGCCAAGCACTCTTCCAATGCAACTATAAAAGGTCGCACAAGCCCGATGGGGCCTCTAAGCTAAACTATCCCTAACAACCGCCTTCCATCCGAAGAACACGGCATCTGCCGTACTTCGCAGCTCCGATTCAATGTCACTGAACCAGTGTCTACGCACGCTCCCCCAACGATGCCTGCCACCGGTGAACCGCAGGCCACTTCTGCCGTCATCGCAATCATTTTAATCCACTGGCCTCCTGCTGAACGCTACCTAACTACCGAAAGAACTAGTCGTGTCAACACTGACCGGATTTTAGATTACAAGCTCCCCGAAAGTGCATTTGGCAGCTCCCTCATAACAATTAAGTTCCCTTTCCGTACCCAAACCACCTCTTTCTCCTCCTCATGCACCTACGATTTCATCTTCATACGAGTCATTCCGCCAAATGTATGCCCCTTTATCATATTCTTTGTATATTTTCCTCGCTTCAGCCCCTTTCCTGTACGATGACCTTCCTATGTTCCCTTGGCCTAACTTCTCCTACCTTTTGCTAAATTTATCCACTTTCATTAACAGCTGTTCCGCCATCCAATTTAACCTTTCCAAAAATCACTTAAACCGCACTCTTTTTCTTGTCAGCTCTACCCTTCCTATACGTTGCTTTTCTCAGTCTCCTCAGAGGTCCTTTTATGTTGTTCCTGCTGCCCATCATCCTGCTCTCGATTTTGATTCTCAAATCACTCAGCTCCAATCCCCTGCCGTGCCTCAAGGGACGTCAGCAACCTTTAACAGGTCGCTTGCCCATTACAAGCCGACCTTACCAGGTCGCGCTTTGCCAAAGTGGGAATTGTGGCGTGTATCAGGAGCCAGACTCTCCACGATCCTGGTTGGGTAGTGAACATGGAACCGCTTTAAGTAAATCATGTTGGTCCGAGCGAGCGCCCATCCGTCCGTGAATTCCGGGATCTGTTAAGCTTAGGTCAGGCCTCAGGGAGCTAGGGTAAGGGTTGTGTCCCCAAGGGTACACGCGTTCCAGACTATTGCGGACCGCTTCCTTGCACATGATGCGCTTGTGAATTTTCCTTGGAGAATAAAGAGGCAGCGTTGATGAAATACCCAATGTAACATCGGTATACCCAAATAAAAAGGAACCCTTACCAAGTGGCGCGACTGACCTTCCAGAAACGGCAACTCCAATACCTTGTTGTGCCCCTGTTCCGAAAAGAAAGCCCAATCAGAAGCGCTAGTCCTGAGCAGGTGGATTCGGACACGAACTGAATAGAAGTGTGGTCGGCCGTCCTAGTTACAGCCGAAGAGGAAATTCTCATCAGAAAATGTGTGACAGTGGTGAAGCGAATGCGGTCGGCAACGTTCCTCCAGAGGAGCATCAGGTAAGGCGCCAAAAACAGGCTGATGAAACTGAAGGAACTGGTAGACCGCATCTCCTCCTACAGGCGAACGTAGAAAGCAGCGTAAGACGATTGGAATACAAAAACAGCCGCATTTTCCGCTGAGAACACTGATAGCGCCAAACAAATAGCAAATAGCCCACTACAAAACGAACTGGGGAAAAAGTGGGGAAGGAGGGGATGTGGAGGGGAGGGACAATGTGCCAGAAGGAGACTACATCAAATTAGCTCCAGTACCCAAAAAAGAAGTTGAAGAAGGATAGAAGAAAACAACTGATTATGCCACCAGAGACCCGTCTGTCCAAACACAAGATGACTGCAAGCCACAAACAGAAAAGACGAGGAAACGAAGAAAGACTAAATCGTCGTTAAGCCGACGGAAGGCAAGACATTTGCGGAAGTCCTTAGTGACATCCGCCACATGATCAAACCTGAAGACAATGGGGCAAATGTGTCTTCCATACTGAAAACGAAGAATGGCAGAGTCCTTGTCGTACTGAACCCAAAGACGACTAGCAAGAGTACGCTCTGCGAAGCAGTCAAGGGGTTATTGGGGGGGAAGCATCTTGTTTCTAGTTTAGTCTATGTGCTCTCTAGAAATCCGAGATATTGACTGCCTCACAGGAAAGGTCGAAGTGGAGGATAGGTATCAAGTTTGTAAATGCTCGAGGCCAAAAACTCGCTGTGGTGGAAGTCTCCGAGCAGTATGCGAGGAAACTCCTTAGCAACGAAAAAATCAAAGTTGGATGGGTAGTATGCAGTCCCCACCTAGTGCTTCAGGTGTTTTGACTATAGACAAACATCAGCAGTTTGCAAGGGACCGGGCAGGAGGATAGCATGCCGCGAATGCGGTCAGGTAGGTCACAAAGGAAAGACCTGCAGTGAAAGCGAAAGTTGGGTTCTCTGCAGGGATCGTGGCGCATTTGATGAGAGCGTCGTACACGCTGAAGGCTCGGGACGGTGTCCAATCTTTAGGGCGGAATTGGAAAGAACTTGAGTGTGAATGACATAATCCGCATTTTATAAATTAACATGCAGCGGAGTGCAACCGTTCACCAGTTGCTAGCTCAGTTCGCCGCGGAGGTGAACGCTCACCTAGAGCTAATCGGCGAGCAATATCGAAACAGAAACCCGGCTTCATGGCATCTCGACTTATCAGGTACCGCTACCATCTGGATTCGGGAATGACTTTGTCTGGATGGCGGACTTTCGGCGCCGGCTTGACGCTCTGGAGAACGAAGTTTCGTTCACGGAGGAGCAAATCCTAGTAGGCGGTGATTTTAATACTTGGGCCCTTGAATAGGGCACGCATCACCCAAACTCTAGAAGGAAACGGATTCTGAAACTGGCGACGAGAACTGAGCTCGTAGTCTCACGCCAACGTTTCGGCGCCCAAGTTACGAAGGAAAAATCCCTTATATCACTTTTGCGTCGGAATCTCCGGCACCATCAGTGGACGGGTGGTGAGACCTGGAAGACTTCTCAGCAAATAATCACCAGTACATCGCTTTCAAAGTGGTTGGTACTCCATGCCGACCTGCCCCAACCCTAGCGCCGGGTTCTACGCCCGTTTGTGGAATGTCGCAAAGATGTACATCGAGAAGTCCTTCCCATCTCTTGGAACAGGCAGAGTCGCGCTGGAGGGCGGTTCAGGGGTTGATAGCGTTGCAGTTGACACTGTCGTAGACTCAGTGATGAACTTAATAAGGACAGTATTTGACACTTCTATGTCCCGGAGGGGCCCCAGTCGTAACAAGC
Organism: Hermetia illucens; assembly: GCF_905115235.1. NCBI lineage: Eukaryota > Metazoa > Arthropoda > Insecta > Diptera > Stratiomyidae > Hermetia > Hermetia illucens. The sequence continues at coordinate 17,685,309 of NC_051851.1, read as the reverse complement.
CTTCTATGTACTGGTGCGTAGCAGAAATTGCCGACCTATGGAGGGAGGGTCATAAGCTCCGCTTTTTGGCACAAGGTTTACATGTCATCCCCAAGCAGTTCTGGTTCAGAACAGGGAGATCCACGATGAATGCTGTTGTGGAGGTCGTGAACACGGTTCATCGAGCCAAGGTACACAGCTGATAATCTCGACGGATAGTACTCCTCATAATGCTTGATGTCAGTACATAAAACAAAAATAAAATGCTGAGATCAAGGAAAGAGATAAATAGAGTATAGTTGGAGTTATTCCACTATGTTAAATCCTACCTGATCTCTATTGGTGACAGGTCCCGCGATAGGCCGACCAAGAAAGTGCATACAATGTCGTTAGAAACAAGATGATCGGATTGAGTCACAAGCATTTGGTGGAACCAAGTGGCAAAACCGATCACGACGAGCCGACTCTACTTCTGAACGAGACAAAGGCTGAAGAAAAAGAAGAAGACATGCTAAGCTATCTCTTGTGGATATTGAGGGATTACCTGAAAGACTGCTCCCTGCTCTATGAGACGCTAGAGGGCCAGAGGAGGATGGAATTTTCATCGTGAGTAGCACAGGGATCCATCCTAGAAACCTCTGGAACGTAGACTATAGTCTGCTGAGACTCGATATGCCCGAAAGATCGCACCTGATCAGTTATGTAGACTACGTTGCGGCACTTGTTGCCAGACGCACTGTTGAACAGGCCTAAAGCAATATGCCAAGTCATATTGATCATAGCCTTCTTGACCAGAAAGAGAATCACGACCCTCCTTCCATATCGACCGGCGAGTTGATTATGGAGTCAAAACCAACGTTAATGCTCACCCCAAAGATGAACTTCTTCGAGCAAACCAAAGCAGCAGCGGGGATGACTGCAGCTGGAGTCTCGGCTTTGAGTCGGTTAATGACAAATGTTGGGCCCCTATATCTACTAGGAAACATCTCCTTATGGAAGCAACCCAGTCGGTTCTGCTGTATGGCACGGAGGTATGGGCTGATGCCCTTGACAAGGAGGTGCATCGTAGGCGCCTTGCTCAAGTGCAGAGACGAAGAGCTTTGAGAGTGGCGTCTGCTTATCACTCTGTCTCAGAACCGGCCGTGATGATGATCGCAGGAGCGATCTCCGTTGCCCTCCTTGCCAAGGAGCGTAAAGCTATCTACCGCCGTAAGGGCGAAAACTTAAAAGAGGTCAACACATTCTTACGGCGTGGGAACTCTCTTTACAAAATGAGCTAAGGGGCAGAGAGACTGCGCGGCTCATCGACAATTTAGACCGGCACGGTGAAATTGATTACTTTCTTACCCAATTTCTAAACGGGCATGGAGCTTTCAGTCTTACCTGCACAGGATTGCGAAGGCGCGATCTCGATCTCCTAATTGTGTGCTCTGCAATGGAGTGGCGAACGACGCTGAATGCATCTTTTTCTTTTATGAAAGGTAGGACGGCTTTTGTCAGCAGCTTTATGCAGATACAGTAGAGCTCTTTCCAGACAACATTGAAGAGCGCTTGCAGCCGGAGTCGTGTTGCGCATTATGTTCGGGCTCTTCTTATAGCGAAGAAGATTGAACTGGACCGACGGAGAGACCGGTCGGCAATGGGTTTCCTTAACTAACAACTTCCTTCCTCCCCTCCCCTCCCGCTGGTGAAAATGACTTGAAGGCTCCCGAAGCTGGGAGGGCGGGAGGGCTAGCCCGAAATAATGTATCAAACGGTTCCAGGCTAGTTTTCTGATGATAGGGAGGCATTTACTTGGTAGTCCGACAGCGTACTGTTGCGGGTGCACTATGTGCGTAAACACATTCACCTACCCTACTCCCAAAAAACAAGAAAATAAAATCCCCTGCCGTGCGCAACCCTGCAAATTTCGGAGGTTTGACCTCGGTCCTGGCAACAAACAGCTGGACACCCCCTTCTCTCCAGAGTCCCTGCGCTCTTAATCTGTATGGTTCACCACTGAAGTCCAGAAAAGACTTCGTCAAAAACTCAGTGTCCGAATAGCTGGGTGGTTAGAGCACAGGGCTGCCATACCGAAGGTCGCGTTCAAATCTCACTGGTGGCAGTGGAATTTATATCGTGATTTGACGTCGGATACCAGTCGACTCAGCTACCAGGCGAACGCACTGCTGACCGATTGCCTCTACAGGGTGCTGTAATCCCGTAGTGCACTGTTACGTTCTTGAATGAAGTGCTTTACCACAATTCAAGGTCCTGATCCAATTGGATTGTTGCACCAACGCTTATTATTGTCTTTTGAAATCGATGTTAATTTCGTTTTTTTAGGAAATCTTTAACACTTAAGTCCAGAAACCTGACTGGTTGTCCGCCAACTTTGATCACCTCATTGTGAAAGAGCAGCACGAAAACAGGTTCAAGCAGTGGACGAACGCTTAGTAGGTCCACTGCCTCCAACCTGCTCAGCTTCGCCAAATTCGTGGCCAAATGATTAAACTCAGGACAAGAAATCCACACTATCTACACCGATTTTGCTGAATCCTTCGACACTGTAAATCACAAGATCCTTTTGTCCAAACTCGCTTTCCTCATTGTTCCCATATCACTTGTACTTTGGCTTGCCTTTTACTTTTCCAACCGATCTTACCCCCATCCCTTTCCCCCTCCTCTAGCGTCCCGCAGGGCACTATTTTTGGGTCTTTATTATTTTTATTCTTCATCAACGACTTTCCCGATCCTTAATTGTCCCTGTTTGCCTTATGCCAAGGATCTTAAACTGTTTTCTATCGTCCACTATAAACATGTCAACCATCAATAAAAACCTAGGCACTCTGGTTCGTTAGTGCTCTGCTAATGGTTTAGCGCCAAAAGTAAGAACGCATCACTCTATGTGCTGTTCGTTCAAATCCTCATCCACTTCCTCTTGCTCCTCTCTTGACGAATATTCTCTATCAAATCAGGACAACATTGGCGTCAAGGTTGCCAATGTGGCACTCGGCAAAGAGAAAAGTAAAGAGGGGATTGATAGGAGACTAGTGGGAGGCAAAGGGCTGCATTCACTATTGAGGGAGAAGAAGATGGGGGAGAGGGAACACAGACTGAAGAAAAATGGGAGTGAGCAGAGGAGCCAGAAAATGTAATAAAAGAAAGAGATTGGTGGGCGGAACTACGAGAGTTGCGAATGTGCGACCAGAATGATTTGAAATTTCTGCGCTTCGCTGCGGGTCTTCAATACTAGTCAAACATGCTTTCCTGGACTTAAAGGTTAAAGATTTGACCGAGGAACGAAGTCTGCTTGCGCTCCAAAACTAGTTAATAGACAAATGAACTGCGCGGCAGTTTCGGCAGTTTCGATCAAAATTATTTAGATTCTTCCCAATCCTACAACAGCTGTATGGTCATCTCCGAAGCTGAAGAAGATATCTTTATGATAGTTCCGAAAATACCATGCATACCATTATTATGATTTACGCGATAGGATGGGTCTGTGTCTTCATCTCGGATTGCAAAGCTTTTGCGGAAACTTACTTACCTAGATAGGAAAAGATGCATCGGAAAACAGTGACGGACCGAAACATCCTGCTTGCCCCTTCTTCTTCTTTTTCTTCAGGCTTTGTCCCATTCACAGGCAGGGTCGGCTCGTCGTGATTGGTTTCGCCATTTAGCTCTATCGAATGCCTGATCTGGGTGCAATCTCAAAGCTTTTAAATCTCCATCCAGCATATCAAGCCACCGTTGTTTGCGTCTGCCTTTTGGTCGTTTACCATCGACTTCGATGTTCAGACCAAGATTGGCATGTGAATTCCCGTTAGGGCGAATTGCGTGACCATACCATCGAAGACGCCTCTCTCGCAATTTTTCCATGATCGGTGCAACCCCATAACGATCGCGGATATCCTCATTTCGGATGTGATCAAAACGTGTCACGCCATTAGTTCAACACAACATCTTCGTCTGCATTACTGCAAGGCGTCGTTCATTGACTTTTATAGTCGGCCAACACTCAGAACTATAGAGAGCGACAGGACAGACGACATTGCAGTAAATTTTAGATTTGAAACGGTCGTTGATACGTCGATCACAAAGAACACCAGTTGTGGAACGCCACTTCATCCAGGTGGCGTTAATGCGTGAAACTTGCCTGCGGCTCCTTAAAAGATTAACTGGCGATACCAAATTTAGATTTCAATAAATAATAAAATTTTCTTTTATTTAACTAAAATCCATATAATCAGAGACGTTAAAACTATGAATATTGTTAAATCGCTGAAAAGGCTTCGTATGAATAAATAATGTAAGGCAGTATCTTATCCTTAAAATTAACATAAAAAATCTTAAAAAGAAATCAATTCAAATCAAATTTAACCGCAAAAAGTCTCCTAATTTAATCTTTAAATGAAAACAACCACGAGTTATTATTAGCAAAATTAAAAAAGTTTCCTCGTTCGCTCCGACGAGTGTCCTTCAAAAACACAATTTCTCTGCTTATCCTGGCCATCAAGTTCGTAAATGCCAATCCAGTCCCACCCGAAAGTAGCCGCACTCATTTAAAATCCACTGATATAATCCGACATTATTCATTCACCCATTTAGTCCTTAATGCATTCATTTATTCGTAGTTTCATTCTCAATCGGTCTCTCCGTCTGAGTTTGTCTGTTCATATTTTCTGATTTTCATATCCACATTACGCCCGACTGTCCGCCTGTTCGTCTGGTCGTCTGTCTGTTGTTGTCCTTTATTTTTTATGACTGAATATTACTTATGTCCGTCTCTGCATCCGTTTCCATTCGTCCGGGCCAGGCTGCGTCGGCGACCAAATTAAAATTCCCAACTGGACATCCATTTCAGGCCATACATGGTCGAGTTGGGCTCATTAGCCAAGGGTCCGGTCATTCCGTAGGCCAGCGGCGAGAATAGGATGAAGCTGTAGGCGAGGACTCCCAAAAATGCTCCCAACAGGATATGCCTGAACCATGGGCTTAAATGATGTGTCACGTAGTTGTATATCACACCTGTGGATGATATGGGTAAAACCGCATATTAGTTCTGGACGTGGAGAAAAGTGGAGGGAAATTGATAGATATGCCCCTAATTGGTAATTTAGTGAATATGCGAAATTAGGTTCATAGATATACTGAGGGAGAGGTTAGTCAACATAATGCAAACAGGCTTCAAATTAGTTTAATTGTGGGGAATATTTTGCAGCCAATATAACATTAAAAGCCAAATAAACGGGGAAAGGAGGGGGAGAGGAGGAAAGAAATCGAAATTTAACCAAATCCTTAGCACAATATGAGGGTATGGTGTTGGACGCAAGAGACCTCAGCCCTAAAATCATTGCGGGCGATTTCAACGCATGGGCCCTGGAGTGGAGAAGCCGATCGACGAACACCAGAGGTCAGATTCTGCGGGAGTCCTTTGCGGAGTTGGACATGGTGCTGGCCAACGAAGGATGTGCGCCCACCTTTCGAGGTAGAAGGTCGGGTTCGATCGTTGACCTGACATTTGTTAGCATCTCACTGATGAGGGGGATGCTTGGCAAGTGAGTGAGCACTACACCCTCAGTGACCACCAGGCCATCTTCCTCAGCATCAAAAACCGAGGAAGCAATTAACGACGCTCTGGAGAAAGAAAGGCCAAAGCGGTGGGCTGGTCTATCGGAGCTTTCGAGGAGGAGACATTCCTGGCGGCATTGGAAGGGAGCCCATGATCCGGATGGAACAGCGGTGGAAAGGGTCACACACCTGTCTCAGCATGTAACCGAAGCATGCAACGCTACGATGCCACGACGACGCTTGCACCACGGCAAGAGACCAAACTACTGGTGGAACAAGGAGATCGCTGCCTTGAGATCCTCTTGTCTACGAGCGAGGCACTTTCCCACAGGATAAGAGGAAGGCCCGAACACCAGGAGCGTGAGGAGGAATACAGGGATCTACGAAGCAACCTTAAGAAGGCCATACAAAGAAGCAAGCGGGAATGCTACCAGAAGCTGCGCATGGAGGCTAATACTAATCCCTGGGGTATAGCCAACCAAGTCGTAATGAACAAGATCCGCGGGCAAAAATCACCTCAAGTGACATGCCCGCGGCTCTTGTTGTAAATAATTACAACTCTTTTCCCGCATCAGGAGCAGGATGAAAGTGAACACCAACTGGCAACTCAGCAGGACGTCTTCTCGATCCCTGGTGTTACTGAAGAGGAACTTCGGCAAATCTGTAGACGTATTGGGGATAGTAAGGCTCGGGGATTGGTCGGAATTCCGAACAAGGCTCTGAAGATGGCGGTCAAGGCCAGACCAAAGTGATTCAAAAGCACAGTCGAATCGTACATGGCGGAAGGGGTATTTCCCGCCCAGTGGAAAAGGCAGATGCTGGTATTGCTGCCGAAGCCCCAAAAACCACCTGGCGTGCCCTCTTCATATCGCCCTATTTGTCTGTTAGACACCATGGGGAACATTTTGGAGAGGGTGATATACAACAGGCTGCTCCCGTTCATCGAGCTTGCGGGTGGTCTTTCAGAGCGGCAATATGGGTTTCGGCGAGCCCGTTCTACGGTCGATGCAGTAGCAAAGGTCGTGGAATTGGCTCGAAATGCAATGACCATGGGCAAATGCTGTGCTCTGGTGACGCTGGACGTCAAAAGTGCTTTCAACTCAGCCAACTGGAGCTGGATTAAGGGCGCTTTGGCGAAACTAGATGTTCCCGAGACGGACGACAGGCCGAAGGAGAAGGAATTATTGTGACAGCAGGTGTGCCTCAAGGTTCTGTATTGGGACCACTGCTGTGGAGCATAACGTACGACGGAGTGCTTGGCCTACGCGTGCCGGAGGAGGCAACGCTGATTGGTTTTGCGGAAGACCTGGTGGTAGTTGTAATTGCAAAGCATCCCCAGGATGTGGAGCTTTATGCAAATGAAGCCACTCATACCATCGAGTCATGGTTACGAATGGCCAAGCTGGACCTGGCGTACGAAAAGACGGAAGCAGTCCTCTTTACCAACCGCAGGAAGAACAACACGGTTAATATCCGGGTTGGTAATCGTGAGGCCGTCTCAAAATCAATTGTCAAATACCTGGGCGTGATGATCGATGCCAAGCTGAGTTTCAAGGAACACTTGGATTATGCGCGGGAGAAGGCAGCAAATTCTAGCTCATCCCTTGCAAGGATAATGCCTAACGTGGAAGGGCCGAAGTATAGTCGCAGGCTACTCATCGCGGGAGTGGTGAACTCCTGCTATACGCGGCACCTGTCTGAGCGAGAGCGTTCAACCACGCTGTCAACCGGAGAAAGATTAGTACGGCATACCGACCAATTATGCCAAGGGTGTGCAGCGCATTTAGGACGGCGTCGACAGAGGCAGTATGTGTCATCGCGGGAATGATCCCTATAGATCTTCTAGCGGGCGAGGCACACTGGCTCTACGAAAAACGGAAGGCACGGATTTCCGAAAAGCTATCAGAAAAGAGTTGTGTGGCAAGTGGCAACAACGGTGGGATAACTCCGATAAGGGCGGGTGGAGCCATACATTGATCTCGCGTATCGAGAAATGGGTCGACCGAAAGCACGGAAAATTGAATTACTATCTGACACAGTTCCTTACGGGACACGGTGGCTATAGGAAGTACCTGCATCGCTTCGAGTTGGACAAGTCTACCAACTGTCCTGAGAGCAGTGCTATACCCAAGGACCCGGAGCACGTTATGTTCCATTGTCCCAGATTTCTGCAGCAGAAAAGGAGGTTGAACAGCATCCTGGAGGCGAACATCGAGCCCTCCAATCTGGTGAAAGAGATGCTGAAGTCGGAGGAAAGCTGGATTTCGGTAAATGAGGCGGTAGCCGTGGTGCAGACAAAACTACTGGAGTTGGAGCGAGCAAGGAAGGCGGCGTGACGGAGACGCGACATGGAAGAGCTGGTGAAGCGAACCAGAGCCTCCCTCGCGAAGTAATACTTCACGGTGGTCCCGCGAGGAGGGGCGGAAGGGTGGAGGTGGTTTTAGTGGGTGCGAATCCCAGACACTCCTGCAACCTGGCGGAACAGCGTTTTTCTAAGATATCCACCTCTATCCATAAAAAAAAAATTAAAAAAATATATATATTAATACACGGAAGTGTTAAAAAATCTTGGAAAGACACATCCATTTTAACTATGCCGTGCGTATGTCAAAGCTGCCATGGATGGAGCGTGGGATTGGCACCCACTAAAAAAACACCCCTACCTATCTCCTACCCTTGCCCCACGGGACCACCACTTAGGCATTACTTCGCGGGGCGGGCTTGTCTTCCGTAGGCTTTCATGTTTCCAACTCTGCAGTCCTCCACTTCTTTGCTTCCTCCATTTTGTTCTGCTCTTGTGAGTTTGTATTGGCGCAATTGTGTGGATGACCGAAGTCCAGTTTGCCTCCGACCTGAGCATATCCCGGATTAAGTTTTGGCGGCTCACGCCAACTCCCAGGGCCTCGCTCAGGCTTCTTCTCTCCTCCCGGAATCTCGGGCACTCAAACAGCACATGTTCCGGGTCCTCTGGGATCCCACAACATCTGTAATAGTTCGGGGAATCATCCACACCAATACGATGCAGATACGTTCCATAACAACCACCGTGTCCAGTGAGAAACTGGGTGAGGTAATGGTTTACCTCCCCGTGTTGTCGGTCAAGGTATTCCCTAATATCAGGAATAATCTTGTATATCCACCGACCCTTCGACGACTCGTCCCATCGTCGTTGCCAGAGTCAATGCGACTCCTCTCTTGTCATTCGCCGGTGATCTGCTTCCATTCCTGATGGACCCACCTGCCTCGGTCCATACAGACATCGCATCTCGCATCGCAACAGGTCAATAGAGACCATCCCCCGATTACGAACACCGCATCATCCGAATTGGTTCGAAATAGGCTGCATACCTTCAGTACAATCAAACGAAAGTCAGAATTTATCTTCCTCCAGTTCTGTACGTTGACCAAAGCCTCCGCCCACACAGGCGACCCATGCAACAATATAGACCGCACGACCCCAGCTATCAGCAGCCTGCTACATTGTTTTGGCCCACCTACGTTCGACATGGTCCTTTGCAGCTTTTTCACAGGCGTGCGATATATGCCCTTTGAAACTCAGCCTGGCATTGAGAGTCACACCGAGGTATTTGATGATCTACTTTGGACGATCATATAGTTTCCAACTCCCAGACTAATCGTATTTCTTTTCCGGCGAATTGTAATGAGGTTTGCCTCCTTTTTTTCCTCCCCGAGGCTCAATCCCGCCCCCTCAAGCCAGGACCTCACAGCCATGACCGACTCGGTGGGGTAAACACATCCCCCACATCCTCCGCAACGATCACTATGGCCAGGTCATCTGCAAAATCGACCAACGTGGCCTCCTCTGCTGCGAGAAGCAAGAGCATCCCTTTATATATAACGTTCCAAAGCAGAGGACTCAACACCGAACCTTGTGGTACCCCCGCTGTAATGATGTTTTCATTGGGCCCGTCGTTCGCCCCTCACCAGAGAGCTCTCTCCAACAGGCAACTCTTGATTAGCTTAGCCAAGTAACCAGGTCCATTAATTTTGGCCAATGACTCCTTAATGCGGCCTCAATTGGCGAAATTGAATGTATTTTTTACATCCACAGCACTTGCCAGAAATCATTGCCTCTCGAGCCAAGTCCATCACTCTTCCCACCGCGTCAACAGTGCAAGCTTCCCGGAACCCATATTGTTCATCCGCAAGACCATTCCCGTCTTCCACGATTGGGAGCAATCTATTGTGCGCTCCAACATCTTTCCCATAGTTTCCAACAAACAAATAGGATGCTGGGTCCCCCGGTGACTTGCCGGGTTTGGGCAACAACACCAGTACCATCGCCGATCCTTCCGCAGACCTCCCAAAGTTTCCCATGCGCCCAGAACATCATTGGCAAGCGAAGGAATAACTGCTAGAATATGGACATCAGCTGCACAATCTTTTCATCGACTTTAAGGCCGCCTATGATAGCATAGCCAGAGTAGAATTCGGTATCCCGACGAAATTAATAAAACTGACTAGGCTGACCTTGGCCAATGTGAGAGGCCAAATAAAAGCAGCAGGATCACTCTCGAGACCATTTGACATCAACAACGGTCTAAGACAAGACTTAATCCAGCCCGGAAAGTCGAGAAAGGCAATATCTATGGTAGTAAAAGAAGGCAAGGCAGGCCTGAGATAGAGTGATGGCGTAGGTCACGATGACAGACAGCTTTTAGGGATATCGAATTGGTGGCCCTCGGCGCGAAAACCCGGATGTCTGGAGTTCGTAATTAAAGTTGATGATGATGTGTTATAACATTATCGCTGATCTTTCGCTCTGGCCTAACTGAAAACCCAACTGGGAAATTCCTCTTCAAGCACCGTCTGCGACTGTCCAGGGATCTTGAGTCTAGGATGTTACTATGGCCGTAGGGCTCCACTGCACATCCAGAGTCATGAAGCCTGACAGCACTATACGATACAGTAATAATTGGGGCACCATTTTTTCCAAGCGAAGTTGTTTTGGAAACAGCGCGCCAACAATGATTCCTTCTGCCACAGCTTACGATCATTGGTAATAGTCACTCACTAGGGGAAAATAGGAAGCATGTTCAATCGACCTTGGAATACAAACATCTAGAGCTCATTCCTAGGGGTCTTGGTCGTCATGAATGTTTGTATTCTTCTTTGTGTTTGTCTCACTGCTCTGGGCTTATCACTCACTAGCTAGGTATCGTTGTTATATGCTCCAAAAGATGGAATGGATAAAACGTCAATGCTAAGCCATAATCAAGCCCCAAAACCCCAACTTAGGGTATCCACCGGTGAGTATCCACAGGAACAAAGATATGGCCATCAATGGTGAACTTTAGTCATCTGGTGCCCAATATTCCAAACAGACATATTTAAAGAAAAGGGACTCTGTCGGCAGCACATCTAGCACAAGGATGCAGTTAGTACGAACTGTTGCAAAGCAAGGCTTATTCATAAATAACCAGTTGCTTCCGGACGAAAAACTTCGAAAAAGTTACTAAGCTGGTGTTTAATTTTCAGATGAAGGACCAAATGATGTTGAATTCTTAAGGGCATGGATGCCATCAAGTGCTACAGCAAGAAAAGGGATGATACAACGAAAGTTTTGAGGTTCGGTAGCGAACACTAGCTGCGCCTTTTCAGGCTACTGATTTGGTCAACCTGTCGTCGTAAACTAATTTCAGAACTCGCCAAAAATCAAGTTTAGGAGGATGCGTCATTTGTGCCGACGATGCACCAAATTGGATGTTGCCCGACGCAGTAAAGGCAGTAAAGGATCCACTTTCACTGGCTTGTCTAAAATCTGGAAATTCAGTTATCTCTTCACCAAAATCAAGTTGAGACTGTCTCGTGCTAGTATGGTCTCTGTGTTGCTCTATGGAAGTAGCGCGTAGAAAGTGGCCCCCAATGTCACTCGGAAGCTCCAAGCCTTCGTCAAAACTTATCTGCATGGTATGATTAGAGTAACCTGGACTGATGCTATTACAAATGGAGAACTTGGTCGACGTACAGACCTAGCACCCAAACACGATGTGATCAGAAGGCAGAAATGGCAGTGGATAGGTCGCACGTGAAGGAGAAACGAGAATTCTATTGCTGACGACGCCATGCAGTGGAATCCACTCTTTCCCAAGATGGGCGGCAAGTGGGTTGCCCCAAGGGCGCTTAGCGCATAGCAGTAGAGAAGGAGTGCAGGCGTCTCAGAAAATCTTGGAGAGGAAATGGAGCACATTTTAGATACTCCGGAACGACGGCGCCATATATATATATATAATCAGTTCAAGATCCTAGCAACAAATGAAAGTCTTGTTTTGCAGCCTGAGATGTTTAGAGCCGGCTTTTACTGTCCCTTAAGAGAAGAGACAAAAGGATCACAGTAGGACATCTAACGAGTGTTACTCCTGAAGCTATTTCCTCGAAAAAATCGGCATACCAGGTTCAGCTGTCTACCGCCAATGTCAGGAAGACGTGGATACGATTTCGCAGTTTTTCGTTTTAATTAATATAATCTCATCGTATATCTCTTCTCCCAACCCCCGAGAAACCTTTGGCCCCGTGCGGAATTATCCCCTTCCTTTTCGACGGGGCCTCCATACTTCAAATGTCCAACTTCCGCTTTCCAATTTATTTCAATCTGCTCTCAATAAGCATAAAATCTGTTTTCTGCTTAATCAGAAATTTATTCATTAAAAGTTAATATTCAACGCTTACACCGTATAAAGTACTCTCTGCATGTCTCTACAATAAGCGTTCTTCGAAATAATTAAACATAATTCCTTTTTTCACTGGTTAACCTGCACTTCATTCTGAATACAATTACACCAAGTTGCATAATACCACAGTACACATTACCAGGAAAAAGATGGAATCTCAGAAATACCAATTGGTAAAATGACATGCTTAAACCCCCATCCCTGGCATACCCTCTTGATCCCAAATACTAATATTACCTCTGACCGCAGTTGCCAGCAGCATCACGCCGATACGACCCACGTCAGAGAGGTGAAGGCGTTCATTTTGTTCGTTTTAAACGGTGAAAGGAAAATAATACTGTAAATACACATTTTACCATCGTCATTTCCACATATGAGCTCATATGTGCTAGGAGACGAAGGGACACGATACCAGATATTCCAGAAGAGAGAAAAAAATCATATTTGCATTGTGAGTGGATTTCATTTTAGCGTACAGTCTGGACTGAATATTTAGGATGAGCCAGGAAATATATGGTAGGAAGGGAATAATATCTAAGGAACTAAACTAAGTATGAGAGAATATACCGTCTCTGTCCTAACCATTGATATCCTACTATAGAATAACCAGCATGGATATTTGCAACTTTTGACAATTTATCATTATTCGTGGTAGGCAAAGTCTGCACACTGGTGAGAGAAGAGCCGAAGCAGCAGCTCAGGGAACCATCCTCACTGCGCTCGAAAATATGTTAATAGGACTCCAATCCGAGGTGGAACAGGGACTACGTGGCCAATCGAGAGCTTGGTCTTTAGTGTGCGGACTCTAAATTCCTCTAGTTTCAAGTCAGACGTTTACGCTGGTTACGGGCTGGATGAAGATATAATGTCAGGCGCATCATCTGACAGCCAACTGCTGGCGTCCAACTAGGAGGCAGTAGTTGCCGTGGTCAGTATGTCGGTGCCAGCCGTAGCACCACTGTCCTAAAGCTAATAACAGCGGCCTCCGAGAGCATGCGGACTGTTGTCGAGCTCGAAGTTGGAAGTGCCTGCCACAGTACCCCTTCTCCGTAACTGCCAACATCGAGAGCCCTCCAAAAACCAGAAGTCAATAAGAATGTTGGCTCCCGAAAGCCAGTGAAGAAGCGCTTAAACCTTGCTCAAGAGCCAGGACGAGAAGGCCATACATATTCCGAGCAAGATGCAAAAAATAAGGAAACCGGTACTGTCGCCAAGGGAAATGAAGAGGACCTCGCTGGAATACCAGGCGATTGTAGAGGATTACAACAACAAACACCAGGGGAACCAGCATTAGGTGAAATCTGTTGCCTTCTAGTAAAATCTATCTCAGGACTAGATCGGACAACAACACAAAAGAAACAGAGTGTGCAAGGACCGAATAATAGCCCTTCAGTTACGTGGCCATAAGTCACTCGGTGCTGCCGGTTGATAATTTCGCTAGCAGCAAAACTAGAGCTGAATGGGGGTAGGACCAGGGCTAGGGTCAGGCTGTAGATAACCATCTCCTACAAAGGAAGCAAGGGGAATATACCACCTGCTTCGATTCCTGTCAAGTGGTCTACGGATTCCAAGGAACAGCATGCGGGAACCAATTCTCCAGGGAACCTTTACTACTCCGGATAAATGGAGATTGCCTAGAAACACTGGGAAAATGGACTATAAAGTGCGGAGGCAGTAACGCTTCGCAAAATCAAAGGCCTCCAACAAGTTCTTGGAGGAAATAAAAATCGACGGCCTGACGGTGGCTGAAAATCCCTCTCTACAAACAAATCATGCTGAGTATAGCGCAGATTGAAATGCGACCCAACTAACTTACTCTCCTTCCTTCGAGGGGCAAACATTGACGTCGCAAGAACACAGTCTATAGTCCTAGATCCGAAGAAGCCAAAATAAATATTACAATTTATTCCATAACACAAGGGACACTGATTGGGACAGACCTAGAGCATGTATCTTCGCCAGAAAGAGCCTATATACCTTGCTATATCCCGAACTGAGTTCCAGCGACCGTGGTCTAAATGAACCAAACGCGAGCCGAACCTATGTTCATCTTCCTGATTTACATAGTTCACGACTGATCAGCTCCACCAAAAGAACTACAAGATTTGACCACCACCATCACAACAAAAAACGCCAACCTGTTGAAATGCTGCCACGGTAATCCAATCAAACGCGGCCGCTTTGAAATCAATAAAAGAGATGAGTCTCGCTTTGACTTTATTATTAACCTAACGGTGTGTAACAGAGGCAATACACCCACCTTTCATATCCCCAGCTCGGAGAACTGTAACGTAACGTTTGGAGAAGGCCTTTAAACTACCCTCCAAGGCGGCAATGGGAATTTTAGGCTGGAGACCCGGGTGTCTGACCAGAGATACTTCTCAAATCACAGTTAGATGCTTTTCTGTCCAAATTTCCCTCCTGGCCTACTGGGGTCTCTGAATCGACTGAAGGGATTTGCTCAAGTCAACATTCCGGTGATCCTAATGGTAGCATTGACCCGACAGACGAACTAGTGTCAAATGTCAGATCTCCGGAAAAAAACAGTCGAAACCAGCTTCAAAGTCTCGGCCGTGTTGGCATAATCCCACCGTTTAGTTCGGACACGGATTGATTTGGAGACGACAATCGACCTCCCGCATGACTAGCGCAGCGGCACTGGTCTATACCGAGTGCAGTCTCAGCATTCATACCAGTGGATGCGAGGTCTATCTAATATTGGTACCCACGAGGATTGTGACTCCCAAGTATGTCACTTCTGCAGGTATTTCAAATTTACTCTGCTTGATTTTACTAAGGGCGAACGACGTAGGTTGCATTTGAGGGTAACGGGTTTCTCTGTTGAAACCGTAACACCACCTTTAAGATACCGTGCATTTACGATGGGCATGCGCTCAATATTCCGCTGCTCATGCTCACGCCGGCTGTGCCCCTTCAATGACAAATTAGACCCAATAGTTCATCCATCATCAGGTTTCATATAAATGGACCTGCGATAGATCCCTGTGGGAAGCCATGCTCTACATTAACCCACCCACGCTCACTGAAACCTTGGAGGAATGTTGGGGGTAACCGCTTGATCAGAGCCGTGAGTAAAGAGACGCTCCACAGTGACGGAATTTCTCCTGAGCTCTGGTCGATAGTGACATATGATACGGATTCTACGGATATTAGAGATGTTTCCCTCCGTTATGAGTCAATTCAAGGAGGCGCGGTGAGAAGGTGTGGGCTGCAAGGCGCGAAATCGGCATAAATTCAACAAAGAATCTGATGCTATTTGTTGCCAAAGCAAGGATACCCAAATTTTACCCCTCGCCTAAATGAATTAAGACTGACACTTTCCATCAATGTGAATTATCTCGGTGTGACCCCGGATCATAAGTTAACTTGGAGACTGAACATAGATATCAGTTTTACGAATGCCGTGTGAAATGGAGTCTTTGACCGAGGATGGTTTTATGGAAATGCATAGACGGTGTTCGTCCCAACCTGACGTATGATTCTATTAAGTGGTCGACGGTGCTAAGCAAGAGATATAACCTCCTCCCCTTGACCTCCACATAAAATACGCTTTAACTTGCAGTGTCATCAAACTACCTGAGTTCGGATGATGGATAGCAAAGCCTTGCGATCATAGTAATATCCTAGACGAAATACCTCAGAAACACCACACGCAAGCCGCGCTTCACGAGGAATTCTGCTGCAGACAGAGTGGAGAACCAGCGACCTGTTGTACGGCTATGACACAGGATTCTTGTCCAACGAATCAAAGATGGTCTCTAGAGTTGTTGCGGAAGTTTTGTCAGATACACACCGTGTAACCGAGTCGTACGATCATCAGGGATTCGCTAGTTTATTCCAAGTGGAGTTATCCATCAGTCCGCTGCTTTGCACCTTTGTACTTAGTGGCGACACCCTCCACGCTGGTGGAATGGAGCAGGGAGGCGTTTAGCTAACTAAACGCACCCTCAAAGTCAAGAGATTGAGCTGACTAACGGACTGGCTACACGAGGCTCTGCCCTTGGCAGTCCCTCGGTGACACAGCCAGATGGCGGTAGCCCGCCATTTGCGCCAAGTCTAGAAGGATTTCGCATTTTTATAACGAGGCCTGATCGTGAGAGCTTTTGGGCCAGACGTGAGCAAATACGTACAGGATTACTACGGTCTGCACTTCGCACTGGCCTATAGAGACCGCGAGACTCGACATACCATATAAACCACATTACGAAGGAGAGAAAAAAAATCCTCGGGCGCTTTCTTTGTTATTGCCCAGTTCTACCTAGCTAGAGTGTGGAATCTAGGTAAACGATTCTTTGAGATCTCAAAGAGATCTTTAGTCGTAGGGTAGGGGAGCTGCCTGAGTGTGCCCTCCCATGACCTAAACCTACTGAAGAAGCAACTTCGTCGACGGTGAAACGGCGATCTTACTTCAAAAACTCCTTAGCTGCACGGACGTTTTCGTATATGATGGGAGCTCGAAGACATCTTTAGAAAAACTGTTTTGCCACTCGTGGTTTTAAAGAGAGTTTTCGCCTCGAATTATGCCCGTCAAGGTAATAAATTTTTTGAAGTTTTCACTTTTTCCCATGTCAAAACCCTTATAATAATTAGTTGTCAATTGGGTTTTAATTGACCGACACCAATCAAATCGAGCGCTTCGCGATCTCCTGGATGTGCGTAACAAGAGACGCGCTGACATCGACCTCGGAAGAGATCACCATCTAATGATCGCTTACGTTCGCTTGCGTGTTGCCTCTGCCACTTCCAGCAGGTTTTAAGAGCTCCGAACCCCCAAGTTCAACATTCTATGATCCACCTGTCCTTCGACAGTGCAAAAGCCATCTTGCTGATCGAGCGACCCCGAAGGGGGGTCATAATATCTGATTGACTACGGAATGGTGGAGCCGTATCGATGAATGAAAGGAATCAAAGGCTTTATTGACGCTGCGAGTTTTGGGGGGCGTGACGCAATCGAGCTCCGATACCGAGCGAGGGAAGCCGAAGAGCCCAAAACGCAATGATTTCAAAAGTGTATATGACCTGTATGTGACCGACGTTAGCGGTCGACTTCTCATCCACGAAAAGAAGCAACCGAAGAGGTGGAAAGAACACTTCACCATTGCTCTTAACCGTATTACATCCGGTAAAGTTCCCCCTCTTGTAGATGAAATGGCCAGCGACCGTAACATCCAGCGCCTGCAGTTACTGCATATATGCTACTTCCACGCGTTCGGGAATCGTGGGAATCCGAGACTTTTCCCAGTGAGTGGAAGAAAGGGATGATCGTTTAGATTCGAAAGAAGGGCAACCGATTTGAGTGTAACATTTGGAGGGATATCTCCGTAATACTTCCTGCCGTTGCAAAAATAATAGCTAAAATAGTCGTGGAACGCATTACAGAATATCTCAAAAGCTTGGTCGGTAGAGATCAGGCTGGTTTTCGTTCGCCATCCCGCTACATTGACCAATTAACACCCTACGGGTCACTATAGAACAGCGTGCGGAGCTTTAATCTTCGTTGCACCTGCTCTCGGTTGATTTCCAGCTTTCGATAGCGTGAACAGGGTTGCATCCTGTCACTGATATTATTTCTTCTTGACGACCTTCTTCATGTTACCTTGGCCGGAGGACGTGGAGAAATTCAATGAATTATCATGTTTTTCCTCAAACACCTCGACTAAGCTGATGACATCTGGGTCATGTACCTTGGTCAAATGGCTCTGAATGCCGAAAAAGGCGCGAGTACAGCTGGACTAAAGGTAAATACCAACAAAACCAAGAATCTTGCCTGACGCATTAACACCGCTGGATCCGTTTTCGCTGTCTAAATATGGGAATGCAGTTATCTCAAGAGCAAGATCAATTTGAGACTGTTCTATGCTAGTATTCTTTCTGTGTTGCTATATTGAAATGGTACTTGGAAAGTGAACTCTACTGTTACTCAAAAGCTCCAAGCTTTCGTCAATACCTGTCTGCGTCCTATCATCGGAGTACACTGGCCTGGTACATCACACAAAGAACTTGGTCAGGTACGCGATGTGATCGGGAGATGGAAGTGGCAGTAAATAGGTCACACATTAAGGAGGGGTGACAATTACATTGCTGGCTACGCCATGCAGTGGAACCCACTCTCCCAAGAAGACCGATGGGTGGATTATCTCAAGGGCACTTGGCGCAGAATGGGAGCGAAGGAGTGAAGGCCTCTCAGGAAATCGTGGGTAACCGCGAACTATAGCCAGTAAGTGTGGTCGACTCCCCCTCGGACACCACCTTGTCGTGGTGGGGGAGCCTGTAGTAGTTTACTACTACACTAAGGGTATCCAAAAATATGAATATGGAAACGATGGATTTAAACTCTCCAAGTGGTAAGAAGTCACAGACTTCGAATCCACCCGCGACCATGAGCAATCATGTCGCGGCCGAGGCGCGGATTTTGGAAGCCTCACCACATTCATATTCGCCTACAGATCAATCTGTAGAAGGCATGCTTTCCGACTCAGTGGAAAGTTTGCACTTGGTGCCTACGGCGAAGTTAGCCAGAAAGGAAAGTACGGAAACTTTCAAATTGGGAGAAACTGGAAATCCGACTACGGCTGAATTCTGCCTGTCAGAACCTTCTCCTTCATCCTTACCAGGAAGAGCGGAAGAACGGGAAGCTGGTGACGTGGACACTACTGGTTTAACGCCGGTGTGTGGAAATGGATCCAAGCGGTCCGGACACCGTGAACCTTGAAAGGCTCGAAGCCGACGGCAGAAAAGAGCACTGCGAAGAAAGATGAAACACGTTGGGAATGAGGACATGGACGTGACTGTACCACTACGCGCGGTAACGCCCAGAGAAAGACACAAGGACACAAGGAAGCGGAATCTCCGGCGGAAGGTGGGGATAAACTGGAAACCCCGGTAAGATCCACACTGGACTCACCAGACTCTTCTGTCAACGACAATAGACTAAGTTTATGTCGAAAAACATAAAGATTGGTCAAATCAACCTGCAGCATGCTAAAGCTCCTCCTACCTGTTGGCAGCGAGAATGACAAAGCTGCAGGATTTCCCCTATATCTTTCTGGTGCAAGAACCGTGGGTTCGATTTAACAGAATCTGTGGCATTGGATCAGTAAAGGGGGCTAGGATCTTCTACGACGAAAGATCCATAAGACCGAGAGCTTGCGTCCTGATGTCAACACGGTTAGAGGCAACTATGCTGAGACAATATTGTTCCCAGGACTTAGCTACGGTCATCATACAATACCAAATAAATGGCGAGAGGAAAAACATCATAGTTGCCTCCGCTTATTTACCCTATGATTCTTTGTATCCTCCACCGACGCAAGAACTTAGGGATCTTGTGGCGTATGCAGAATCAAGTAGTCTCGAACTCTTAATAGGTTGCGATGCGAATGCTCAACATATTTGTTGGGGCAGTAGCAAATGCAATCCAAGAGGAGAGAAGCTATTTGATGGTGGGTGCGGTAGGGTGCGCCCCTACGTTCGTGGGACCGAGAAGAAGCGAAGTAATTGACCTAACAATCTGTACCCCAAAATTGTTAGAGTTGATTACACACTGGCGAGCGCTAGACGAGGTCTCACTGTCAGATCACCGATATCTAGAATTCAATCTGACTATTGCGGGCGAACAGTCTGCAATACAAAGACGGAAACCTAGGAAAACGGATTGGGCAAAGTTCAATGAACTTCTTGGCAATAAAGTACAGTTCCCTAGGCGACTAAGGACTCCTTTGGTGCTGGAAGATGAATTGAAAACTCTGAACGGCACACTTTTAGAGTGCTATGAAGAGGCTTGTCCTATTTCCCGAGGCCAAAGCGGTAAAACGGTTCCTTGGTGGAACCGAGAACTTCAAAAACTCAGGAAATCAACCAGGCGACTTCTAAATCGTGCTTGCAAAAGTAACAAAGACGAAGACTGGTTAAATTTCAGGAACTCACAACGTGAATATAAGAGGCTCGTGAGGTGCTCGAAACGAGACTCCTTTAGAGCGTACTGTGAGGAACTGGGAGGCGAAAGGGAGACTTCAAGGCTGTGCAGAGTCCTCAAAAGGGATGAGTCGGCCAAGTTGGATTCTCTTAGAAAACCCGACGGTACTTTCACGAGCTCCAGACTGGACTCAGTACAGACCCTCCTGGAAGTACACCACCCGGGAGAACGGGTGAGAGAAGTGCTAGGGGGAGAGTTGACGGTTCTTGCAACCCCTTCAACACGCAAGCGTTGCAAGGGGAACTGGAACACTGCGAAAGCGGTTGTTACCCAAGAAAAGGTGAGAGCACCTGGCATGGATGGCATCTATCCGGCAATGCTAAAGGAGGGTATGGAGCATTTAGAGCTACCTCTAAGAAATATTTTTCGAGGATGTCTTGCTCTGGGCTACGTGCCTTCTTCTTGGCAACAGGTTAAGGTAGTTTTCATACCGAAACCTGGGAAAGATGACTATTCTAATCCAAAGAACTTCAGACAAATCAGCTTGACTTCATTCTTGCTGAAAGGTTTGGAGAGACTGGTGAAGCGTCACATTCGTGGAAACGCACTTACGTCACACCCACTTAGTGAAAACCAACATGCTTACCAACGTAGAAAGTCCTGTGAGTCTGCACTTCATTCTTTGGTCACAAAGATAGAGGATGCAACTTTGAATGGTGAGTACGCGATGGGGGTGTTCGTGGACATTGAAGGGGCTTTTGACTGTGCGCCTTTCCAAAAACTTTGTGATGCCGCCAGAGTTCATGGTGTTGATGATGCTTTAATTAAGTGGATCTATGCTATGCTAACGCAAAGATTGTTGTGCGCTGAGGTAGGGGTCGATCGCTACTTGACTACAGAAGCGACGAAGGGCTGCCCCCAAGGAGGTGTGCTTTCGCCGCTTCTGTGGAGTATGCTGATCGACTCACTGCTATGCGAACTGCAAAATTTGCCAATACACGCTCAAGCTTATGCTGATGACGTGGCTGTACTTGCTGTTGATCGGACTCTTGGAACGGTTTGTAGGAACACACAGCGTGCCGTTGATTTGATAGACAGCTGGTGCCTTAGGCATGGTTTGTCAGTTAATCCAAATAAAACCACAATGGTTTTCTTCACAAAAAGGAGAAAACTGGATGGACTTTGTCTCCCTGAGATGAGAGGTACTACCCTTCAACTCTCTGAAGAAGTGAAATATCTGGGGGTCACTCTAGATAAAAAACTTCTTTGGAACAAACATGTAGAGGTAAAGATGAAACGAGCTCTCACAGCTTATGGGCTGTGCAGACGGACCTTTGCCTCAACATGGGGACTCAGGCCTCATGTGGTAATGTGGATATACGTTGCCATCATTACGCCGATGTTCGTATATGCATCTACGGATGCATGTGGTGGGTTAAGGTGAGACAAAAAGGTTTTCACCGTAAACTAGACGCACTGCAAAGAACTGTTTGTCTGGGTATCACTGGTGCCATGAGCACGACATCCGGCGCAGCTCTGAATGCACTACTCAATTTGCAGCCACTGGATATATTTATTCAAAGCACTGCAATGAGAGCGGCTCATAGGCTAATTCGATTAGATCTATGGGAAAACAACGGATGTGGGGGGCACAGAGCATTGGAAGAGTTACTGGAAGGACTAAATCCAATTCTTACAATGCCTTCCAATTCTCGTGTCCCCATAGATCTGTTTGGTAGAAGATATGTAGTTACCCTGAAGCATAGAGAGGACTTGGAAGACCCAGAGGAATGCGTGGCGGGATATACGGAAGTCTTCTACACCGATGACTCAAAAACAGAAGAGGGTTCTGGAGCCGGAGTCTACCTCTCGAATAAAAAGGAGAAGTGGGCTTTTCCTTTGGGACAATATGCAACGGTTTTTCAAGCCGAAGTTTATGCAATCCTAAGGGTGGCAAACTGCGTGATTGACGAGCGGTTGAAGGGCAGGCGCATCGCAATCTGCAGTGACAGTCAAGCTGCACTGAGGGCGTTGAGCAGTCCTTTGATCACCTCGAAAATCGTTGAGGAATGCAGAAACCGTTTGAACTCTATGTCTAGATTCAATACGGTGGAACTACTCTGGGTACCTGGTCACTGTGGCATAGAGGGAAATGAAATCTCGGACGCTTTAGCGAAAGAGGGGTCAATCTCCCCTATGCCGGGACCGGAGCCAGCAATTGGGGTATCAGTAGCATTGGCTAAATCTGTTTTCAAAAACTGGGAACAAGTTTCGCATAATGACAGGTGGCAGAGGCCTAAATGCTGCTCGACACACCAAACTTTTCCTGCCAGAACCCAACATACGCACCGCAAAGTTTATCCTGTCGAAAAGCAGGAGGACTTGCAGGTGTATTGTGGGCATTCTGACAGGCCATAATTCACTAGCTGGGCATATGTTCAGAATAGGAATTACCGAAGATGATACGTGACCCTCCTGTAATGAAGAAGCGTAATCCACGGAGCATTTCCTATGTGAATGCCCCACCTATGGACGCATCAGGCATCAGATCTTTGGTGCCGATGTCCTCCAATTGCGACGGGTAGCATCACATCCACTAACGGACATTATACCCTACCAAAGGGTAAATGAAAATCATGTATACATATATAGAACTGAAAAATACTTTTTCTATTCTATAGAAGAGACCCACAATGTGTAATAACCCTTTCCCAGTTAGACTTGCCAACTATGTAAAAGCTGAAACAGCTTTGAATCTGATTTTCAACACTTACTAACTGAAAGAGGTTGAAGGTTTGATCGTTTTTTTTTGAATCGCTTAGGTTGCCAGCGGCCGGGAAGTTGAAAGCCAGATAAAAGATTAGAGTTTCAAGTCTGGCATAGGATGAACAAGAAATCGAAAGTGTCATACCTAAACCGGGAAAAAGTCTTTAAAATTGGCCAATTCTGTGGATCAAAAAATATCTGACGCATTTGATTTTTAGAGTCCTGGAATCATGCTCGCCCGAAACTGCTAGAGGAACATTCAGTCATATTCCTAATACCTTAAGATTCAGAACCAGTACAGCAGCAATTCATCGGATTTTACTAGTGCTATCTACCCTTATGATTTAAACGTGTGTTAAGAAATTTGAACAGACTTCAACAAGGACTACAAAGAAGCCTCTAATACCAAGAACATTACTGACTCTAACAGGAAGAACTAGAAGAACTAGAAGAATATCTATGCCTAGAATAAACAAGGTAGTAGGCGAAGACGGTAGTGAATAGGTCACGCAAGAGAGGAAGTCAATATTTATTTTGTTGCGAAAAATGGAAATATGGCAGAAAGTTGATTTCAAAAGGGTCAACGAAAAGACCCCCCAAAGTCCCAAAAGACCTCTGCTCCTTACTATGAACAACAAGTTATCATGGACAACGAATTATACCCCACCTAAAAATTTACAGAAACCTTAATATTCACAAACTAGCAACGTTGATCTGATATCTGCAAAATGTATCTTTTTTAAACCCCACATCACTCTCATCCAATATATTTCCCTTTGACTGTAGTTAACACTATCAAGTTCAACGAACAGAAATCGAGAATGTATCTATTCACTGCATGGAGCAATCTAAAGTACACATAGCTATCCCTAGACGAAATTTCGCCTGTGGCCCTTAATCCTTAACAGCCCTAGCGCCATATCACCATGTTTAGTATCAGATTCACGTTGATGATATTTTTTGAATAAATTTAATTTTCCATAGGCACCACGGATATGCACACACAGCCAGACATCAGCCAGATCTGCCAGGATCCTCTGTGATGTTATAGGTGCCTCCGAAACGAATGATACAACATGGTCCTTTTTTTTGCCACTCTAAGTACAAATTCAATTCCACCAGGAGCACCAAGTGCTTTCGATTACCTTCATTTTTGGGGTCGCAGTTGTCGGAGCTTGGGAACGGGGGCGCTAGGTAAAACGACCGACCAGACCAGGACATGCCATCCTGAGCCATATCATAGGGAATATTAGAGCACTAAACAGAATATATCCTGGGCACGGGAACCGAATTAAACTTACATCATATTTAGAGTGAAGAAAATATGAAATGTGACAGGATTGTAAATGTAGCTTTCAACCCGGTCTGTAGCACTCAGAATATTTCGGCTGGCAAATGGACGCAATGTGCCGCAGATGTAGTAATACAATTTCATATTTGGAGAGCTCTTATTAGCCGGTGAAGGCTGGCTATTGCCCTCAGGATGATGTAACGGTGCAAGTTCCATTCCGTGTTTTGTATAATTTTATTAGTTCAATCGGACATAAAGAGAATACCAAACGCACTTCAGATCTTTTGGACGTCTTTGCCATGAGGTACATCCGGCGGATTCATGAGCGCTTCAAAGGACTTTAAATCTAACGAAATTAACATAATCAACATTTGCCCTTTTCGATTCCAAAGAACCTTAATTCAGACCAGTTCATAGCAACGTGCATACCCTAGGACCACACTTCAAATGGGATGCTGGGATGCTGGGATGCAATCTTTCGTTTGGACCATTGGCTCTGCATCGTAGCCTTGGAGGTGTTCTTCTGTGAATTATCTGCTTGTAGTGCTCACTTGATGGTCTCTTCACTTGCAAGAGGAGAACACTGATTGAGTTACCTTTGTGGGAAAGTTCAAGAGCAATTTGTACAAATTTGCTGGTGCTACAGAATCTGGGAATTTTGAATTTCATCTAAAGGAGAAAGGCAAATAATATATTCAGGGAAGCGGATTCTTAACGTCATAAACCTTTGTTTACCATATAGAATTATATTATGTACGTTTTTTAAAAAAACTCGAGAAATATAATGCAGCAAATTCCCGGCATCCTCTATTCAACCTGATGAACTAAAGATTCACACGTCCTTCCCACTCGTTATGCCGTCCATCGAAATCTTTGGGAAGATCTGATCCGTAGTAGTTTCGATACCATTTTTAACCTCAGCAGAAGCAGAAAATGTGGAAAACACCATCAACCAATCCTTTGTTTTAACACTATGCTACAAAAAGCTAAGACTATGGCTGACAATAGGAGATCCTTCTGTAGTAACACCAGAAAGCGCTGTTGTTGTTTACCTTAATTTCTATAGTAAAGGATTCAGTAAGCTGAAGCTCCAGACCCAGAAGGGTTCTAGCACGTTCGTGCCTTTTGGGAGTACCAACCCCATGTAGCCGAAGCATAGCTCTTTGACAAGTAGCGCTCCGATAGTGGACGTGGATGCAGGGACCCAGAGACGACACAGGAACTAAATAAGCCCTTCATCCCCTGTTATGAACGTCAAGTGTGCACTTGCTCATTCGCAAAAACTCCATTTCGGAAGCAAGGCCCTTGACTGTATTCATCAACTTACTACGAATAGAGATTAACTCCGCTATGTTACTAACATAGTATGCAGGTCCCAAGCCCAGGTAAAGGAGGAGGGTTTGAAGCACAGGAAGACAGGTCCCACAACAGGCCGACCAAAGAAAATCCATCCAATGTCGCTAGAAACAACATGATTCGAGGAACAAGTCTCGGTAAAATGCTAGGGCGTCCACCTAAGTCGACGCGGCAGGACAGGCCCCGGTCCTGTTGAAAAATGGGCAAGGATTCTTGACACATCAGGACGTAAGTAAGTTAGTCTGAACAAAACAAATACGAGTCTGAACGCTAAATTTTGGCACTCTGAAAAGACCGAAAAACTCGCTAGAGCCCTTTGGAAAAAGCACATTAATATCTGCTCTCTGCAAGAAACCCGATGGTCTGGTGCCAAAAGCTGCGACATTGAACACGGACGCGCTAAAAATGGCTATAAACTTCTCTATTTTGGTAGCCCACACACACGGACGGTTTCGTGATGCCATTAAAGAAGTCGTACGATCTGATGATCGGATGATGAAGCTCACCATTATATCAGCTGATGGCACTATTCACTTCTTCACCGTAAACGCATGACAGACAGGTCGACCTGATGATGCCTTCTGGCAACTTTTCGATGAAAAGACTTGTCACGTACCTGCTGACGACTATATCATCATTGCCAGCGACCTTAATGGTCATGTGAAAAGGCAGACAGGTGCCATGGGGGAAAAGGGTTCGGAGCGTGCAATGAGGGTGGCGAGGGTATAATCGATTTTGCGGGCACCCATGACTCTGTATTTATGAATACATTTGTTCAACAAACGATTGTCCCATCTTTCTTCATTTTATAGTGGGAACAGTAAAACGCAAATCGACTATATTCTCATAAGACGGCGACATTTTACCATTGTCACTGATTATCCCCTATGAGACCATCGCGCCTCAACATCGCCCGTCGATTGCCGTCCTGCGAATTAAGCCACCGATAAAATAGCATGAGGAATACACTGGGTCGCCGCGCATTAAATGGTGGCAATTTCTTGAGAAGAAAGAAGAAATGATCTCACTTACGCGATTACCAACCATCACGAATGTGGATGAATCGTGGTACCAAATGAAAGACACGATCCAGAAAGCGGCCTCTGCAACTCTCAGGGTCACCAAGCCGCATAAGCGGTACATCCACCGAGATACTTGGCTTTGGAATGACGATGTTGAAATAAAGGTCCGTGAAAATAAACGCCTCTAGCACAAGTTTCTCGACGATAAAACGCTCGCCAATTGGCAAATTTATAAGAATGCCAACCGGGAAGCAAAGAAAGTAGTCGCTGTCACCCGAGCGGACCATTAAAAAAATCTTTACGATAAACTGGACACTCGGGATGGCGAGAAAGATCTGTATCGACTTCCCAAAAGCCGAAACGAATGTACACAGAATTTCGAACACTTCTGTTGCGCTAATGACAAGAACGGTACTTTGCTCACCAATCGTCCAGCCGCGACTGACAGATGGCGAGAATACTTCGAGCAGATTTCAACGGAAGAATTTGCTCATCGTCCACTTCCGCAATCATTGCCGACATTTGGACCAGTTCCACCTGTCAGCGCAACTGGGTGATCAGCAGAGGTGGCGACGAGGAAGATGGGGCGGCAACCCTATCGGCCAAACCAAAACCAAGTGGCCGAGTAGAACCTCCATAGTGATGGCACCGGGAGACGCTATAATCACTTTGGTTTGCCGGCCGTGATTCAGTAGGCGAATGCTCCAAAGGCCTAATCAGGGCGATCAGACCCGAGTCTGCACGGGGACTCATCTGAAGTGGCAAAATGGTCACGAAACCTTACCAGGGGTATACTGGTACCATGGGAACCGGGAAAGCCCCTGGACTCACATACTTGGGGTGAACTCCTGTTGTATGTGAGGACAACTCGGTTATTTGCGGTTGGCCCCTCTAGTGGGAGTTTCATGGTGGTTGTGGTTATGCTCAAGCAAGAAGAAACCTTCGGGCCTCGACGTGGTGTTGCGTATCAACACGGGTGCCGTACTTCATAGTTCGGTAGAGATTTAGGTAATTCTTGCATCCACCAGTATGAATGCTAAGCCATGCACTTGGTATAGACTGGTACCGTTGTTGCTTGTCTCAGCGGAGCTCTGATTGTGGTCACAAAATCAATCCGTGTCTGAAGAGGACCGTAGGATTAAGTTTCACGACAGGTGCCTACGTAAAACACCATGGGCTTCACTGTCCTCGCAACTGAAGCCGAGGAGGCAATAAAACGAATAAAATCGCGGAAAGCCACAGGACCTGACGACATCGCATCTGGGCTCTGGGAAGTGTAGAGCTAGGACCCAACACTGTGGCTCAGTGAATTCTTTAACCGGATTATTCAGGAAGGAAGAACACCATCTGACTAGCAAGAAAATACTACCATTCCAACATGGAAAAAGAAAGATAGTCCAGCAGAATGTCCAAATTACCGTCCGATCAGGTTACTTTCCCATATCATGAAGATTTTTGAACGTATTCTTGACAACCGTATTCGCGACATCGTTGAAATAACCGTGAATCAAGCCGGACTTGTCAAAAACTACGGAACTACTGGCGCAATACACGCTGCGCAGTTACTCATGGGGAAACACCGTGAGAAGCATCGTCCTTTTTACATTGCATTTCTGGACCTAGAAAAAGCGTTGACCTAATGCGACATGAACTCATCTGGTATGCTTTACGACAACACTTTGTGCCAGAAGAACTTGTGTGCTGGGTTCAATTGCTCTACCACGTTCCGAAAAGTAAATTTCGAAGTATGACGGGTGTACCAAAACCGCTCCATGTCTCTGTTGGTGTTCATCAAGAAAGCGCCCTCTCACCACTCCTCTTTGTTCTTGTTATGGACACCATCAAGCGGGACATCCAACGTCCAGCGCCCTAGCCCCAGCATCTAATATCAAAAATGATCTCAAACAACTTGTCCAGAAATGGAATGATTGCCTCATGAAACATGGTCTCAGATTGAACCTGAATAAAACTGAATTTTTGACGACCCATCCCCGTGAAACAGGCGCAATTATTGTCAGCGGCAAGGACCTGCCCAGAACTGAGCGATTTAGATACCTCGGGTCAACGCTTAGATCTAAACTTTACCGCAATGTCGCCCGTCCTGTTGCTCTCTATGGTTCTGAGTGTTGGCCGACTATAAAAGGTAATCAACGGCGTCTTGCGGTAATGGAGACGAAGATATTGCGTTGGACTAGTGGCGTGACACGTTTTGATCACATCCGAAATGCAACAATCGCGGAAAAATTGCAAGAGAGGCGTCTTCGATGGTATGGTCACGCAATTCGTGCCAACGAGAATTCACTTCCCAAGATTGGTCTGAACATCGAAGTCGATGGTAAACGACCAAAAGGCAGATCTAAACAACGGTGGCTTAATACGCTAGATGGGGTTTTGAAAGCCTCGACATTGCACCCAGATCAGGCATTCGATAAAGCCAAATAGCGAAGCCGATCACGACGAGCCGACCCGGCTTGTGAACGGGACAAAGGCTGAAAAAAAAGAAGAAGTACGTTTTTGTCAAAAA
The DNA here is from genome assembly GCF_905115235.1 of Hermetia illucens. Lineage (NCBI taxonomy): Eukaryota > Metazoa > Arthropoda > Insecta > Diptera > Stratiomyidae > Hermetia > Hermetia illucens. The sequence goes on along the minus strand of NC_051851.1, from coordinate 17,656,190 downwards.
GCGTGCGATTCAGTAAATTCTCCCTGCCCTTTTTACCACCTGATGAACCATATATATGTAAGAAGCTTCTCGCATCCTTACTGCTCATTAAGCGTCCATCGAATCTTCGGGAAAATCTGATCTATACCATCAAGAAGGTAGTTTCAACGCCAATTTCAACTGCTGAGGTTCAAAGTAGAAGTAGAAAATGTGGAAAAACCCCATCAACTAATATTCTGCAATAAGACTTGGGGAATACTATGCCACGCGAAGCTAAGATTATTGTTCTTACTCGAAGATAGCAAAGAGGCAAAGGAAGCAGCCACTTCTACTGGGTCAATACCAAGTTGCCCAGAGGGGATCCGGCCCGCGGTAGCACCGGAGAACGCTTTGTCCACTTTGATTTGCTTGTCGTGACTACAGCAGGCGAAAGCTCTGCCTCAACCCAGAAGGTTTCTAACGGCTTGCAAGGCTATGACGACTTCTAGTGACGCCGTTTGGGCGCACCTATTCCACGTAGAAGACGAGGCAGATCCTGCCTGAGATGGAGCGATGGTGTAGGTCAGGACGCCAGACAGCTTTTATTGATATCGAATTGGTGCACTTCGGCGCAAAACCTCGATGCCTGCAGTTCCTTAGGCCTAGATCGGATACCGGTTGCTGCGCCGTTGATGATGATGATTCCACGTATCTAACATATAACTGGTTGCCAGTGCTGAGTTGCATGAGGCTCAATTGGTACCTGACCAGAAGTTTGGTCTAGTAGCACGGGAGCTGAGATAGCCATTTACAAGTAGACTTCGTTCAAAGTCCTCTTCGGGTCCGGCCGTTGGCGTCTGCTTTTGACACCCCAATCCGGGGAAGAGAGTTCTTTTGTCTTTTCATGGAATTATGTTTCCTTCCAACCCATAACAGCAGAAGTGTCAGTTGAGTCTCACATCCACTAGTATGGATGTCAAGGGTGCACTTTACTTTAACCAGTATTATCTCCTCAAGACGGTTGGTTTCCGACTTCCCATTCCAACTCTTGCCAGTTTGGTGGAAGGTGAAGTTAGTAACTGGTAGCAATTTACCAAGCGCGCTTTCACTTTGGTCCCTACACTTATCCATACTTTTGAACTGTGACGTAAAAGGAGCTGAATTTCGCTCATTCGCCAACACTGAAGTTCACTATCGAATTCCCAAAAACTTGCAGTGCAAGAAGCCTAGAATCGGCTAATAGGGCACCTTCGATCGAAACCAACCATGATATCATACTCCCCAGAGATTGGAATTTAAAAAAGAGTTCATCCACTAATCAATGATCCTCGCGGTCCCATCAGAACTTCCCAGTTGAGAACACTGTCGCCCCAATAGTCACTAAGTATCTCCAATGAAGGGATGTGTGTGTTTGAGGTGGAGGAGAGGCAAAGTCTCTGAGTACTCAGACCTTAGTGGTCCATTGTACTCGATTCCCCCGTCCCGGATTCGTTTATGTATCGCAGGATTTCCGTTAGTTGATGTGATGCTACCAGCTGCAGGTGGAACACATCAGCACCAAAAATCTGATGCCTGATGCGTCCGTAGGCGGGGCACTCACATAGAAAATGTTCCGTGGATTCCGCTTCCTCATGACAGGATGGACACGTATCATCTTGGATAATTCTATTCTGAACAAATGTCCAGCTAGTGAATTATGGCCAGTCAGAATGCCCACAATACTTCTGCAAGTCCTACTGCTTTTCGACAGGATATACTTTACAGTATATTTGTTTGGTTCTGACAGGAAAAGTTTGGTCTGTCTGACAGAATTAAGGCTTTGCCACTTGTCATTAAGGGAATCTTGTTCCCAGTTTTTGATAGTAGCATCAGCCAATGCTACCGACACCCCAATTGCTGGTTCCGGTCCGGGTAAGGTATCCAATATTTCATTTCCCTCTACACCACAATAACCAGGTACTCAGAGTAAATCCACCGTATTGAATCTAGAAACAGAATTCAATCAGTTTCTACATTCCTGAACAATTTCTGGGCTGAATCATTTTCATCCATATGGATTTAGTGACCCGCCCACTGTAACCTGTTGAGCCAGATTTTATCCTCAACCGGACCGTCGTAGTGTCGTTCATAGATTTCGTCGTTATGTAGGCTACGGAATCGTCCATCCTTATGTAGGGGGTCAAAAATTCTTCGGAGGATTTTTCTCTCCAGCGCGGCCAAGAGTTCGTAGTTTTTTACTAAGAACCCAAGTCTCGGAGGAATATATAACGACTGGTAAGATCATAGTCTTGAACAGTAAGAGCTTTGACCCTATGGTGAGACGGTTCGAGCAAAACAGTTTTTGTAAACTGAAGTAGACTCTGTTGGCTGCCAACAACCGTGCGCGGATTTCACCGTCATAGCTATTATCGGTTGTGATCTCGCCTAGATAGGAATCCTATATAGCATATTGGTGGATTTCATCATCCCGCATGAAGTACCCTGTGTCTATACTTTCCTCTCTCCCCAAGTTAGGCAGCATCCCTGCTAGAGTTAAACTACCCTTTGCTGGCTTCGCTCGTCCGTAATCTAAGAGCCCCGTGGACAGATACCTGGTGGATAACATCGAAGTCTGACATCGATAATTTTGAGATAATCTGGTGATCACCCATAGAGATCAGTAATGGGCGTGATATCATCCCGGATGGTGACTGCGCTGTTTTCATTACGATTGATAATAAGGACCGGCAGATCTAGTTTGACCATTCGTAACTATGATTTTATAGCATAAACAGTGTCACTTCCATATATGTTATGTCATGTTCTCGCAGTCCTTTGAAACTACAGCGACCGCCAGCTTATCAACGAAACCAATCAGCGTTCCTGCTTTTGGTAAACGAAAGCGGGGTCCTCCATCATAGATCGTACATCAAGGGGTCTCAATACGGAACTTCAAGGAGCACCTGCTCTTTGGACGTTTCATTCATCTGGTACCAAAATTGCCTCTCCGAAAGCTAACTTTTGATTGGCCTAGCTAAGCACTTTTTGTACAATAGCCATAGCCAACCGAGCCGGATCCACGACCATTGCTATTATATCAACGGCAGGATTTGGTTTGCCTAAGCCCATAATGTGACGTTGATAGACTTCTTGGTAACTCGATAAATGGATGACACTGTATATCACCTTCCTCTATTGGTACTGAGGTCATCACCGATCTGTCAGACGAATCTTTTCGTGAGGCACTTCATCAACATTTTAGAAACTTAGTGAATTACCGGGATATACTTGAACTGATGTAATGCAACACTCAAAGTTCTGCGTGGATTTGAACACCGACTATAAGCCAATACGTTCACTAGTTGTTAGGTTAAAAAATTCCTTAACAAAAGATAAATTAGTATAGTTGCCTGAGCTGAAACCCGACCTTCAGGAGCAACTTTTCTACTTCTCGGCGAGTACGGTTCGCGAGCTGCGTAAGTTAGTAGAGCAGAACGAAAATATTGAAAACATCGATAAAGGATTTGATCTATCATGGATCTTCCCTCTCGATCCCCACACTAAGGGCTCGAATTGACACATTCCCGAATTTGCAGCATCAATATTCGCGACGGAACTTCCAGGGACAATTTCGAAAACCTTTTTAACTTTTTTGAATACTTTGCCTTCTAAGTGAACTTCGATCAACCAGAATGGTCCTTTTATCAGCACCCAAGTCATCTAGGTTATCACAATCCTTGCAGGACGTTCTTATTAAAGTTCGATGCACATGTTCCATCCAAAAACAGCTTTAAGCATCTTTCTTTCGTAGAATCATGCCTGTCTCTAAAATCAGACACAGACTCATTGAGCATTTAGTAGTTGCTCAGTTGCTCAGCGAACCACATTTGGAAAGTATTCCTAGCCTTGTACTAATAAGTTACTGATACCCCCAAATCCAGATGGCGCTATGCCGAACAGGGAACTGTGATGGAGAGAAATCCAATCACTTTGTTTTTCTATTTCTTGTGTATGTTGCCTTGCACTCTTTTCCTCCTATACTGACATGGCGTGGTAATGTTTGTGCCTCGCTGGGTGAATTATTTCCGAGATTCGAGCCTTGGGAGTCTTCTAACGGTCGCGCTGAAGGAGGGGAGGGGGAAGAAATTAATTGCCTGATTGCCTGACGTGTTGTAAGATCGAGGAAAGCATGGCAAGGGTCAGGTCTCGGAGGTCGCCTGACTGGGAGAGGATGACTGGCGAGTTGCACAAAACCATCTGACAAGCCATCCCATAGTTTCAATCTTGCACTGGAAAAAACCGAAGTAGTCAGCCTAACTAAAACAGAGAATCCCAACCCTGCGTCCCATATAGTTCAGCGAATCGATAATCGAGTCAAAACCAATGGTAAAGTACCTCGGCTGACTCTTAACTCAAAGATGAACTTTTTTGAGCAGATAAAAGCAAACAACGCTTCAGCTGGAGTTTCGGTGTTAAATAGGCTGATGGCAAATATTGGGGTCCTACGTCTAGCAGGCGACGTCTCCTGATAAGTTCAACGCAGTCTGTCCTGCTCTACGGCACAGAAGTATGGGCTGACGCTCTTGGCAAGAAGGTCTATCGTAAGCGTCTCGCGCAAGTACAGAGACAAGAGGCTTTGCAAGTGGCGTCTGCGTACCGCACTGTCTCTGAACCAGCCGTGATGATGATGGCGAGAGTGATCCTTGTTCTAAGGAGCGTCAAGTCATATACAAACGCTAGGGAGTAAAGCTAAGGGAGGTGGTTCCTCGTGAAGAACAGCAACGCACGCTAGACGAATGACAACTCTCTTGGCAAAATAAACCTAGAAGCAGATGAAGTGCGCGGAAGCATGGTGAGACTGATTATTTCCTTACCCAGTTCTTAGGTGGGCATGAAAGTTTTCAGTTTTACCTGCACAAGATTGGAAAGGCACGATCTCCGGACTGTGTGTTTTGCAATGGAGTTGCTGACGACGCCCATCACACCTTTTTTTTCTTCTGGAAGGTCGGATGGGATTCGTCAGCAGCTCTATTTGGACACACGGGATCTCTCTACAGACAACATTGTTGAGGAGATGCTGAGAAATGCTGACAGGTGGAGCCGAGTTGCCCATAACGTCCGGATCCTTCTCGTCGCTAAGAAGATTGAGCTCCACGGGTAGAAGAGCCCGATGGTAGAGCGTTCCTTGAACTGACAGTTCCCTTCTTCCTCTCCCTTCTCGTTGGTGAAAGGAATGCGCTGGTTTGAAGGCCCAGCAAGGCGGGAGAGTTCGGGGACTAGCCCAAAGTAATGTGATAAACGGTTCCAGGCTAGCTCTTTGACGATGGGGAGGTGTTTAGTTGGTAATTCGACGACGTACCGTTGCATTCACCTACCCTACCCCCAAAAAAAAATCACCTAGTGAAGCTAGGGATATCTACGGACACTGCCTGCAGTTTCTGTGCGAAGTGTGATGAAACCTCTGTGCACGTTCTGGGGCAGTGTCTGGTACTCCTGCAAAGTAGGTCGAGGCCGCTGGGACAACACCCAATACCAGATGCAAAGTTGAAAGATTTAGAAGTAAAGAATATATTGAAATTCCGAGGCTTGCTTTAGATACTATAATGAATAGGTAGGTTAATATAACCAGCAAAAGGGACACAATAGTTCCTTAAGGACGCAGTACGACTTCCCCTAACAGAATAATAATTATATTTATTTCACCTCGTCTTGGTTCGCAATAATATAAGTTTTCCCCGCGTCTGCTTACTTCCCCAATTTTTAGGTACAATCTCATATATTCAGATTATTAAAATGCTCGAGGGATCTCTAGTCTTTACTACTATGTCACGCCAACTGAATGTGGATGAATGAAGCTGTACCCAGGATTCTCTCGAATACTCGGTTAGTTATCAATTTACGAAATCCTTGTTTTTTTCAATATTTCTTTATTTACTTCCAATATCCCTCCATTCGGGCTTGAACCGCCAAAGTTCATGCAGATTAAGCGATTTTTTGGCCATCTCCCTTCTTATGATCTTCTAGAGACTAATTTAGTCCACAATCGTATAATCAAAATAGCGTGGTGGCCTAAGGGGTGACACCGGGGTCTTGTATATCTGAACTGAATTTGAACCACTATCTGACATAGCTTGAAGTACATTTACACCCCGCCAGGCGTATTACCAATGAGGAGACAGGTATTGCGGAGCCTGACAGGCAATTCTGAGGGATGTCACTCAGACGCTCCAAGGAAACACAATACCACATGTATCAGTTTACTCACAGTAAGTTTCCCGTAATATTTCCATCAATCCATGTCGAATTCATCGCTCCTCAAACATATTCACCACCAAGCCTGCTATTCAGTGATAATTGCTAAGGGGCTCCCGTCAATTTCTGTTCCCGAATGACAGGGACTATTGCAAGCCCGCAAGTCGGCCTTGAGTGTCCGAACCTTATTGGGGGCAATTGAATACATTTACAACAGGACCCTAGGATAGTTGCCTTCTACTTAGGATGTCCTTAAGTGATTTATGTAAATCTGTTTGCTCTCGATACTCCTCAACTTATGAATTTCCACTGTAGGAGAAAGGCAAACAACATGTTCATGAAACTTTCATTAACGGTAACAAACAAATGCTAATTTGAGGAAGAATATTAGGAACACGTTCAATATTAATGCAGATCCAGTGTACGGAGCTTTTTGATTAAATTCAATTTATAATATCATCGCAATACCAAAGGTTAACCGAGCGTTCTGGAAAACATGTAGAACGCTTCCGAAGTCGATTGAGACGCATCGCCCTTCACGTACCGTTCTGGTCCTCGATACCTTCACCGAACAAACCCCGAAGCGTCTCCCCAACTTCTGAATATAATCTGAATGTTTTGCATGAGAAATATGCATTTTCAACATTACATAAATAATTTATGCGAAGCCAATCAACGCTTTGACTACGGCAAATATCGGTATGCCTGTTATTATCCTGGTAGACGTGCTCCTGCCACCGGCAATATATACAATTTGCAAGGGCAGGAGTGAGTACTTGTTATTAGTAGTACTTAGTATGCTTGGCTCGTACAACCAACTAGCCCCGGGGCTGATCCTGAGAGCAATCGGTTTTAACAATTTCAGCCAATCTGCATATAATCACTGTCGCCCGGCTCACAACCCTTTCTGGTGCCCTTCCGTTCAGCAAACTTGGGGAATCATAACCCTATGCAATCCTGTCATGTGGAAATTATAGAAATCTGTTCATTGGCTTTCTATGTGGCAGTGATTCAATAAAAAATAATTTGAATTTAATATCAAGGATTTTTCCTTTCTGTAATTGAGTTCAAAATGTTGGAAGACGAAGCGTTATTGAATGAAAATTCGTTTATCCAAATGAATTTATAGGAACTGCTCGTTGGAAATGGCATCTAATAAGTTTATCCTTTTTCGATTTTGGGAAAAGTCTTGCAGGAATTCCTCCGTCTAAATCAGAAATTCTCAGCAACATAAAACTCAACTTCGTCTTAAGATTCCGTTTTTAAGGTTCTGTGTAAAACAAAACCTTATTAAAATCGTTTTACTGTCTGTCTGTCCGTGTGTCTGCCTGTCTGTCCTTTTTTTAAAAAAGAAGAGGTGGAAATCTTCAAAAGACTCTGGCCTGGATATGCCAGAGTGTGGGATTTTTACCCTCTAAAACTACCCCCGACTCCTCCCTACTCCGTGGAACCACCCTTAGGTATTACGTCACGGGGCGGAGGTAGCTTACTTTAGCTAGGTCTCCTTCCGTCTACCCGCCGGGTTCGTAACCGCGCCTTCCTCACTTCATCTGCTTCTCGCAGTTTATCCTGGATTACTGCAATCATCGAATTGATCGCATCCCAAACCTCCTGGCAACCTACCATTCTCCGAACAAAACTTTTCGGTGATAGCACTTCCCCAGAGTTTCCTCTAAGTTCCGCTTTCTTCCACAAACTTAGAACATTGGAACAATACGTGCGCTGGGTCCTCTGGAACCTCGCCGCAGTTTGGACAATTGGGTGAAGTATCCAATTTAAACCTGTACAGGTATTGACGGTATCCTCCATGGCCGGTGAGATTATAATTGATCTCCCTATGCTTTCTCTTCAACGACTCCTCGATGGAAGGGATCAACCTGTAAGTCCAACGACCCTTTTCTAACCGATCACATCGCTGTTGCCATCTGCTTATAGATCTCTCCTTTTCGGCTACGATAAGGGAGAGATGGATCTGGTGTTATCAATGTTCATCACTTTGGTTGCCAAGATGCCGATCGGCATCATTCCCGAGATGAACATTGCATCATCTGAGACGGTCCTGAAGATAGAACACACCCCTAAGGCTGTTCTTCTGTAGACCGTACTCAGTTTATGTGCAATGCCTAAAACATGCAGCGCTTTTCCCCAAACTGGGACAGCATACAACAAGATAGAACTCACCACCCTGGCTATGAGGAGCCTGCAAGTATACCCCGGTTCTCCTTCGTTCGGCATCATCCTTGCCAGAGCCATACTCGTAGCAGATGCTTTTTCGCAAGTATGCTCTATGTACTGCTTAAAACTGAGTTTTCCATCTATCATCACTTCCAACTGTTTGATGTCCGGCTTGGAAATGATAATACGATTCCCGATTCTAATGCAGGCGCTTAGTGATGAGGACCGTTTCCGTCTTTTCCTCCACGAGTCCCAGTCCAGCACTCTCTAACCAAGCCCTAATAACACTGATTGCTTCACTTGACTACAACTCAGCATCCACGAGATGCTTTGCGATCACAGCCAGTGCTATATCGTTGGCATAACCCACCACTTTGACCTCTTCCGGAACCGGAAGGTTAAAAAAATCATTATACATGATGTTCCACAGTAGTGGGCTCAGTACAGAGCCCTGCGGGACACCTGCGGACCTCACCTCCTTGGGTTCATTATCGGTATTATACCAGAGTGTTCTCTCATGCAAGTAGCTATCGACAATAGCGGCGAGGTAGGTGGGAACACGAATCGTCGCCAGAGACTTTCGTATAAGGTTCCAATTGACCGAGTTGAATGCATTCCTCACATCCAGGGTCACCACCACACAATATTTGCTGGTACAACCCCTTCCGGGAATTGCATTTTCGGCCAAGTCAGTAACCATTTTGATGGCATCAATGGTTGATCTCGCTTTACGGAACCCATACTGCCTATTTGAAAGGCCCCCTTGGCTCTAGACGACTGGGAGTAATCTATTATAAATTACCCGCTCCAACATTTTCCTCATAGTGTCTGGAAGATATATTAGTCTATAGGAGGACGGTTCCCTTGGAGGTTTGCCAGCCTTAGGCAACAGCACCAGTTTCTGCCGCTTCCATGGTGCAGGAAAGATACCCTCGGACATGCACGTTTTGAACAGCTACGCGAACATATCCAGTCTACATTTCAGGGCAAGTTTGAAGGCCTTATTCGGTATGCCGTCTAACCGGGGCTTTGCTGTTGCCTATTCAACTGTCGATCACCAGCAGCCCGTCCATGGTGACTGGTGGAATCGACGTCACATTCAGAGGACGCTGAAAGGTCAGTACCCCCCTCTTATTAGTGAATATAACCCCTGGATTATTTTCAACAAAAGCATAGGGCACTTGATCTGCGGAGATGATCGGCTTCGGATCGTCCTGTCACGATGTTGCGTTCGAGAGAAGAATCCTTCGAAGAATTTTTGGCCCCTTACATGAGTATGGACGATTCCGTAGCTTACATAACGACGAAATCTATGAGCGATACCATTACCGTCAGGTTGTGGATAAAATCCGGTCAATAGGTTACGATGATCCAGCCCGGAAAGTCTATAAGGACTATATCTATGGTAGAAAAACAAGACGAGGCAGACCCTGCCTAAGATGGAGCAATGGCTTAGGTCACGATGCCAGACAGCTTTTAGGGATATCGAATTGATGGACCTCGGCGCAAAACCAGGATATGTGGAGTTCCTTATTAAGGCAGGCCTACATCGGATACCGGTTATTACGCCGTTGATGTTGATGATGATGTCACGATGTTATAGGCGCTACCCCACGGATTTAAGCCCGCTTCCGAACAGAGCTCCTTAAAACATTCCCTCTTACTCCGCTGGATGGAGAGCTTGAGGTTCTTGCGGGCTTCTCTATAGGCATGCTCCTTTTGCCCTTGAACGATCCTACTTTTGCCCTATAAACCGTTCGTCTGGCTCTGTGACAAATCAATTGAAGGCTGGCAAGGTCACTACTCCACCAATAATTGTGTCTTCTAGTGGGGAATGAGCATCTCCTAGGCATCGAAGCGTCACATGCTTAAGAAATGCTTTGTGTGACATGGAAAGCTCTATTCGTAGATGGACCTGCTTTGCTAGGCAGGTTTAAGCACACTTCCATGAATGTTTGCTCTTTCATGGCTTTTGCAGACCATCCTGGTGTTCTCTTAGATTTTGGCTTCCGGGTTGCGGGTCTCCTGCTTTGTGGCTCCGTCCTTAGTTCAAAAGTGATTGCCTGGTTGTCGCTGTACATGAAGTCCTCGCTAACTTGTCAGGGCATGTCACATGCTAGCGCAGGGCTGAAAAAAATCAGATCTACAATTGAACCAGATCCCCTTTTCCGATAAGTGTTTCCATCACCTTCGTTGGCCAAAACTACATCCGACTGGGCAAATACTTCTAATAAGCACCGCCCCTTGCGTTAGTCTCACTCGATAGCCCACGCATTAAAGTCACCAGCTATCACGTTTGGACCTCATCCCTTGCGCCTTGAACAAGATCATCGTACAGGTCTTCAAACTAAGGTAGTGTGAGGCTCGGTGGGGCGTAGTAGCTTTATACGAATATACCGCTTATTTTTGCCCACACAAATCCACTAACCGCCTGATCCATGCTTTCTTGTATGGCTTGGCAAACCCACGCCCATCCTACCGCTTCACCAGTCGAACCTGTAACCCATACACCACCGTCAAGGTTTCTGTACGGTTCACTAATGATAGCAATCTCCATCGCGGATTCGTTAGTGGTCTGGGCAAGCACGACCCTGCAGTGGTTGAGGTTTATTTGTATTAACCTCATTTTTACACTGAAATTTACACCTTCCTAAATTCCGGTCATTTACCACTTCCGGCACCATGCCGGTTATCCCGTCCCTCCTTTCGTTCGCACAAAATGCATTTGGGGTCATTATTGCACTCCTTGGCAATATGTCCTTTCTCCCCACACCTTCGACATCGATCTGACTGATCGATGCCGCTGGCGCATGCCTTCGCGAAATGTCCAAACATTAGACATTTGAAGAACCTCTTTCAATAGAGGTCTGTTCCCTTAGTCGGCAAACCGAACCTTCCCCAAGGCCAACAACTTCTGCGCTGACTCCACTGACATTGTGGCCGTTTGAGTACCGCCAAAAGCTTTTCTTAGCCTCACGATAGGGCCTTCGCTGAATTCCTCCAACTTGAATTGTTGCGTCAAGGCAGTGCAGATCTCTTCTCTGGATGTTACCTCGTCCAGATCCTTGCTCTGTATATAGATCTCATGTTTTTGGGAACGGACAGCGACATTTCCCCAAGTGAGTTTATATTATAACTTGGTTACGAAAGACGTCAGTTTCCCCCACGCTGAGTTTTTCAGCTCAAACATGAGATCCCTTTTCTGGATCCTCAGGATTTTGATGAAATTTCCTCCTAGGTCTTTTAGGTCGGGTTCAGATTTAACCTTTTTCAGTATTTCCGCATGCGTTAGATTTCCTTTCCTGGAGATTACAATTGCCTCTGGGCGAATTCGCACCTTCGGTTTCTTGTTCCTTTTTTGTTCACGACCTTAGGCCAACTGCCGTTCTTATTTCCTTTCGGTTTCATTTCGTTAGCTGACATTCCTACTTTGGGGACTTTAGGCCCTTCTTAGCTTTTAGCTGCATTTGTCGGACTGGTCACGACCCCTTTTTTCCTTTTTGGTCCCTGTTGATTCCCCAAAGCTTCCCCCTCTTTGTCTCGCACTCTCTTACTTGATCGAAGGTCAGTGACCTTGTGCTTTGGTGTCACTTAGGTAGCCTGTGACTGTTGGGGCTGGGATGTTTGGCTTTTCCTTAGGCTTTCTTCCTTCTATCCTCCTATCCTGCGACCTATTTTAAGGCATCCTGATGGCTCTCACCATGTTCTTAATGGATTGGTGCAGATTGTGCTTGTCCTTGATGAATTCGGACAGCACAACTATTTTAGTCCCAAGCTGCATAAAAGATAGTTCTCCTAGGTCAAGGCTCTGTTCTCGATGAGTCTTCGCCAGATTACTCCTTTTACAGACTCCTTCACCTTTTTCAATTGCTAAGCTCAAATGAGCTTTCTCTTTTGCCAGCTTTGGTATTGGAAGAGATCGTAAGATTGCTGAGCTTCTCATGAATGGATCTATTTGCTGCTGCTGGAGTTCCTCCTGATCCGATCCGATGGGTGCCGAAATTGCCTTTACTGGCCAGCTATCTCCTTTTAGCTCATCATCCTTTGCCTTCTGCAGTTGGTATTCTTAGCAGAGTTGTGCTTCGATTGAACAGCTCCTTCTCGAAATATAAAACACTTGTACGATTAGAAACCACGGTGGCCAAGTTGTCCACCACCGAGGTACTACGGTCGGGGGATATCGACGGCCGGGAGCCCGCTTGCTCACTCGCAAAAGCCGCCGGTACTGAGGTTCCTAGCCCCTGCTTCCCCTAGCCATTTTGGCCCATGCACCAGAGATGAGCAAACACTAGTCCCCAGTCAGAAAAGTACATGAACACACATTTACAATCAATATCTGTCTGTCCGGCAGGTGCTCAGAGGTGAGGAAGACGGGGTGGCACCCCTGTCGGCTGAACCAAAACCAAATGGCCGAGGAGAACCTCCATAGTGGTGGCACCGGGAGACGCTGCATCACTTTGGTTTGACGGCCGCGATGCAGTAGGCGAATGCTCCAAAGGCCTAATTAGGACGATCAGACCCGAGTCTGCACGGGGACTCATCTGAAGTGGCAAATTGGTGACGAAACCTTACCAGGGGTATACTGGTACCATGGGAACCGGGAAAGCCCCTGGACTGTCATACTTCGAGTGAACTTCCGTTGTATGTGAGTACAGCTCGATTATTTGCGATTGACCCCCCTAGTGGGAGTTTCACGGTGGCTGTGGTTGTGCTCAAGCGAGAAGAGACCTTCGGGCCTCGGCGTGGTGTTGCGTTTCAACACGGGTACCGTACTTCATAGTTCGATAGAGATTTAGGTAATTCTTGCATCCACCAGTATGAATGCTAAGCCATGCGCTTGGTATAGACTGGTACCGTTGTTGCTTGTCTCAGCAGGGCTCTGATTGTGATCACAAAAGCAATCCGTGTCTGAAGGGGACCGTAGGATTAAGTCTCCACGACAGGTACCTACGTTAAACACCATGGGCTTCACTGTCTGTCCTTCACACGCATTTTTCCCGAAGACGATTATAGCGATTGACACAAAATTTTGGTGGAAATGTGGGAACTGTGAACGCTCATGCATAGAATGAGTTACATCCTTTTGCGTCGAATTTAAGGCAAATGCACACTCAAATACCTTTATATGAGAAATACACAAAACCTTTCATACCTGAAGCATCCAGCTTCCGGTTTCCCGACTTGTTAAAACTTCCAGACCTACACAACCCCTTCATCTTCCCTGAATATGGTTGCCATGAGTATTCCAATTTAAATTGCTGTTGATTCGTCCGACAAACTATAATTTTCGTTTTTCAATTATAAACGTTGGAATTGGTTTTCCGCGGGCATCAACAATGATTGACTTCCAATTGAAAATTGCATTTTCGAAATAATGATGGAAATCTGCGGCATGCCAACATCGTGATTTTTCTCTCTTTTCGAAAATGGGAAAACACGATTCCGGTGAACCATGTAAGCCGCAAACAGTTCTTGATGAGGAATAGCCATTGTCATTCAACGGGGATGGCTAGAGTTATTCCAGGAAATGCAAATTAGAAATTAAGGGAGAGCTAATAAGTTGATGGTGATTCGATGAGTTCATTGAATCAAGCAATTGTGGCCGAGCTGCAACATTGTTGGTTTGCTCTTTGTTGGAATGGTTCACCACCATAAAACAAATATTAATCAGGATAATGGAAATATTCCAGGAATTCAAACAGAGATACCAATGGTTAAGGGTTGCAGCCAATATGAGTACTCTCTGAAGCAAATAATGTAACCAAGACCAAATTAGGCGGAACACATCGAGGCTGAAGGGCAGCAAATGTCTCGGGGCAGGTATAAATTCAACCCCATGTGTGCATACCATATGCTCGGTAAATATTGAGATATGGCAAGCAAATCATGCTGGAGCAAATCCTTTTCCCACTTCCACCTACGGTAGAGCGAGTAAAATCCCAGCAGCAATCGAATGTGGGTCATTCCAAGCGTTGATGTGGTAATAGATCGTTGCTAGCCCATTAAACCACTTTCTGGCTGTTGGCAAAAATATGAATATTTACTACCTCTCTCTCTCCTCCAGGTCATGCATTGGCAGAAGGTATACATACATATTGGACTGGACTGCCTGGTATTGAATTTATAAAGTCGGAGCTCAAAAATTAGCTCAGAAACTGACTAACTCAATCTGGAAGCAAAAGAATAGGAATGCATCAACCAATGCTGAAGGCATAGTTCACGGTGCTACTGAAAGAAATTATGGATTCAATATTCTTCTCCATGCACTAACTTGGAGTTCATTGAAACCGCACACTATACACACGAAAGTAGTAGCCCTAAGAGACGACTAAAAGGGATCGAAATTTGCGGGCTAGCAACCTGCCAATTTCGAGACTTTACTACTACCGGAACATCAACAACGTCTCGGGTAAGGACTGACAATACCCAAAAGACCCTTAGCTATCGAAACGGACTATGACTGGTTCCTGGAATATGCGCTCCTCGAGAACGGTAGTGAAGGTTCCCAGGATGCTGATGATATACGCTGGAAATCCGGGGCCTAAGCGAAGTAAAAAAGTGGGACTCCGAAGAGAACTCCTTTTCCCTTTGCGGCAATACTCATCCCCTGGAAAGCCAAGTGGTAACAATTACACGTAGTTTAAGAGAGTCCTTCCTACAGGCGACATTGTGATCTGAATGCCAACCTGGGCTCTGATAACACCTTGCTCAGACATATGACGGGGAAGCATAGTCTTGACGACCGTGACGATAATAGTGGCAGGTTTATGGGTTTGTGTAGCTCTCCCCGCCTCGTCATCGGTGCCACATTGTTTGTGCACATAGCCTTCCATACCAGCCCTCATGAGTCTTCAGCGACCTTTAAGGGATCGCTTAAGATACGGGGAGTGAAATCCACGAAGTGCCCGAGTAAATAGTTCTGACCACCGAGCCAGCAGTATACTTGAGAAAACCTCTCAGTGAAGCGTCGGGACACGCTGTCCCCATAACCGTCGACAACTTTCTGTCCCCGTCGATGGGATAATGTTAGCCTAGCACTGCCAAGGTGGTAGTTGAGACGTGTATCAGGAGCCAGCCCCTTCGGGATCCTGGTCGGGTAGTGTGCGCTGAACTGATGTTAGTAGACCGCATTGCCCCGAGCGGGCAGTGATCCGTCCGTGAGTTCCGGGATCAGCAAAGTGTAAGACAGGGAACTGGAGCAGGGGCTGTTTCCCTTAAGATACACTCGTTACGGCCCACTCCCTTGCACTCGTTACGCTCATGAAATTTTCAAGGAGAATAAACCTAAACCTAAAAAGTCGACGAAATAGCAGGGAAGAAGGAAGAACTGACTGCGTTTTGGCACAGCACAAACATGCATCAACTGAAATGCCCGATGTGACAACGGGACACCCAAATAAAGAGGAAGCCTTACCAAATGGCCCGACGAACAGTGTGACGACGGCAATTCCAATACTCTGTTGTGTTTCTGTTCCGGAAAAAAACCAGTCAGAATCGTTAGTCCTGAGCAGGTGAATTCAGAGACAAACCGAGTAGTAGCAGTCGACTGTCGTAGCGGGATTCGAAGGGGAAAGGCTCATCAGGAAATGCGTGGCAACGGTTAACTTATACAGTCGCCAACGTTCCTCCTATCATCAAAAGCTTCAAAAACGGGCTGATGGAACTGGAAGGACTACTAGAACGCATCTTCTTCTACAGGCGAGTATGAAGACCAGCCGAAGACGCTTGGAAAGCAAAAACAGCCGCACTTTCCTCTGAGAACACTACTAGCGCCAAACGGATCGCAGATAGCCCACTGCGAAACAAACTGGGGAAAAAGCGGAAAGAGGACAACTTACCCGAAGGAGACTTTATCAAAGTAGTTTCCAGGGCCCAAAAAAAAGAAGACGAAGAAGAATAAAAGGCAAACAACTGGCTATGCCGCCAGAGACTCATCTTTCCAAAGACAAGGAGGCTACAAACCAAAAGCCCGTAGTAGAAAAAACGAGGAAACGAAGTCGACTCTGCTCATTAAGCCGACGAAAGACAAGTTCTTAGTGAAATCCGCCCCAGAATCAAGCCTGAAGACAACGGAGCAGAGGTGTCTTCCAGAAGAAAAACGAAGGGTGGCGGAGTCTTCGCCAAACAAGGTCCGAAGACCACTAGCAAGAGTACGTTCTGCGAAGTGGTCAAGGGGTTATTGGGGGAGAGGGCTCTTGTTTTTAGTGTAGAGCCTATGTGCTCTCTAGAAAGCCGAGATCCTGACTGCTTCACAAAAAAGTTCGAAGTGGAGAAAGCCCGAAGTCGTGAATGTCCAGAGGCAACCAATACCCGGATATGCACCACCTCTGTAAATGCGTGCTGAGCAATATGCGAGGAAACTTCTTAGCAACGAGAAAATCAACATTGGATGTGTAGTATACAGGATACGAATGCAAATAATCACCATCAAGTGCTGCAGGTGTCTGAACTATGGTGTCCAATCCTTAGGGCGGAACTGGAAAGGGGTAGGGCACGAATGGTATGATCCGCATTCTACAAATTAACATGCCCCGAAGTGGAACCGCTCACCAGCTACTCGCGCAGTTCACTGCGAAGGAAATGGATCTAGTGCTAATCAGCGAGTAATACCGTTGTTGGCCCCCTTGACGATTACCTACCTTGTCTCGGTGAGGTAGCTCAGTAAGGAGGATCCTCCCGAAAACCACAGGTGACAACCAAAGGCTCAATGGTCAGAGGGGTTAAGATGTGGCCGTGTGGCCCTCCGGGCAAACCCAGTACCCTGCGGCAATCCCAGCATTCGGCCTTAAGCCGGCTCAAGGCCGAGGCTCCAACTGCAGCCCCGTCTGCTCCTGCTTTCATTTGCTCGAAAAAGCTCATTTTCGAGACGAGCATTAAACCAAGGAAATTAAACACTGTTTTTGACTCTATAGTCAACTCGCCGATCCATATGTGACGTGATTTCCATCCTCTTTTGACCCTCTAGCGTCTCATAGAGCAGGAAGCGGTCCTTCAAATAATCCCTCAGCATCCGCAAGCTTGGCACGTGCAATGAGTTTTCTAATGCGCCTAGCATATCTGTCTATCTTAGGGAATTGAAGGCATTTCTGACATCAAGCGTTATGAGGAGCACTATCCGTCGAGATTGCGGCTGTGCGCCTCGGCTCGATGAACCGCATCTACGACCTCCATAATAGCATCCACTGTGGATCTCCCTGTTCTGAACCCGAACTGCCCCTTTGGCGGGGATCGCTTCAATGAGTCTACTCCTGATAAGTTTCTCGAGCACTTTCCCGGCTGTCAAGCATACACAGCGGTCGGTATACAGACGGGAGCTCCGAGTCTCCTTTGCCCTTGCTGATCAGCGCGAGTGTGGTTACTTTCCAGCTACAAGGAAAAATGCTCTTCTTCAAGCAACCGTTGAACGCCTCAAGCAGCAAGCAAGCGTTGGCGGAACACCAGTTTATAAAATTCTACCGAGATGCCATCAAGACCTGACGCCTTTTTGTTTTCATGATGAGAACCGCTTCTTCAAGCTCTCTCATTGTGAAAAGAGGGCAATCCTGGACACTTTCCGCGCTATTGACATCAACCCGTGTAGGATGTCTGGGGAACAATACCCACACAATGCGGTCCATCTGGTCAGTACTTAGTATGCAGGAACTTCGCAGAGCCCGGATTTTCCGGGTGAAAAGCTTATAGCCAAGTTCCCACGGGTCCTCATTCAACTTGTTGACAGGGCTCCGCCAACCGCGAGCTTTGCTGCGGAGTCTCCTTTTTGGTGATCTAAACTTTGCCTTTATGGCGCTTGCCTCCTCGTTGGCGTGCAAACGTTGTGCTAAACGGCGGAGCTTATGACACTCGCTCCGTAGGTCGGCAATTTCTCCCGTCCACCAGTACATAGAAAGCTTGTCGCGCTTGGGGACCCCCCGGGGCATGGAAACCTAACACGTCGTCGTTATCAGGTTCATCACTGAATTTACCACGGTGTCAGCTGCGACACTACCACCCCCCGGAGCGCCCTATAGCGCAGCTCTGCTTGCTCCAAGAGCTTCGACGAACTTCCCGATGTTCACTCTCGCGACATTTCACACGCAGTGGGAGTGTCGTGTAGATGCTCGCCGGCAAGTAGCGTCAACCACTTCGAATGCGACGTACTGTTGATAACTTGCCGAGAAGTCTTCTAGGACTCACCACCCATCCAACAATGATGCCAGAGATTCCGACGCAAAAGTGATGTCAGGAATGCTTCCTTCACAGCCTGGGCGCCGAAATGTTGGCATAGATCCGGTGTTTAAAACTACGAGCCAGGTTCTCGCCACCATTTCCAGAATCCGTTTCCCTCTGGAGTCTCACTGAGGCATGCCCCATTCAAGGGCCCTGGCATTAAAATCACTGCCTACCTGCGATTCGTCCCTCCGCGCTCGAAACGGCGTCCTCCAGAGGATCAAGCCGGCGCCGAGATTCCGATATCGTCTCGTTCGGCGTCAGGTATACGCTAAAAAAAGTTATCCCTAAACACCGAATCCAGACAAACCCGTCCCCTCGGCCCTCCGCAAGAATACGAAGTCGAACGTTGTCCCGAACCCAGATGGCAGCAGTGCCCGATAAGTCAAGATGCCATGAGGCCGGGCCCTTGTTTCAGTATTGCTCGCTAATTAGCACTAGATCAGCATTTACTTCCGCAGCGAACTGTACTAGTAACTGGTGAGCGGTTGCACTCCGGTGTACGTTGATTTGAAAAATGCGAATCATGTCAGTCACACCCTAGCCCTTTCCAATTCCGCCCTGAAGATTGGACACCATCCCAAACCCGCAGTGTGTACGACGCTCTCACCAGGTGCGCCACGATCCCTGCAGAGAACGCAATTCACGCTTCCATTCCAGGTCTTCGCTTGATGACCCAATTGGCCGCATCTCCGGCATGCTGTCCTTTTGTCCGGTCCCCAGCAAGCTGCTAACGTCTGTCCATAGTCAAAACACCTGTAGCACGTGGTGAGGACTATCGGCATTCGCACCCTGCATAGTACCCATCCAATTTTGATTCTCCCATCGCTAAGTAGTTTCCTCGCATATTGCTCGGGGACTTCCACTACGCATGTTTTTGGCCTCGAGCATTTACAGAGGTGATACCTATCCGGACATTGGTTACCTCTGGACATTCACGCTATATCGCCTCCTCCAGTTCGACCTTTTTTGTGAGGAAGTCAAGATCCAGGATTTCTAGAGAGCACATGGGCTATAGCCTGGAAATAAGAGCCTTCTCCACCAATAGACCCTTGACCGCTTCGCAGAACGTACTCTTGCTAGTCGTCTTTGGGCCTAGTTCGACGAGACCTCCGCCACTCCTCGTCCTCCATTTGGAAGATACCTCTGCTCCTCTGTCTTTAGGTTTCATCCTGTAGTGGATTTCATTAAGGACTTCCACAAATGTCTTGCCTTTCGTCAGGTTAATGAACAGAGCCGACGGTCTAGTCCTTCTTCGTTTCCTCGTTTCTTCTGCTCCTGGCTTCTGGATGGCAGCCTCCTTGTTTTTGGACAGACGTGTCTTTGGCGGCGTAGTCAGTTGTTTTCTTTTTTCCTTCTTCGCCTTCATTTTTTTGGGCCCCGGAAACTACTTCGATAAAGTGTCCTTCAGGCACGTCGTCCTCTTTCCGCTTTTTTTCCCAGTTCGCTTTGCAGTGGGCTGTCTGCGGTCCGTTTGACGCAAGCACAGTGTTCTCATCGGGGAGTGCGGCTGTTTCTACTCTCCAACCGTCTTCCGTTGCTCTTCACGTTCGCCTATAGAAGGTTCGGTCCAATAGTTCCTCTAGTTCTATCAGCCCGCTTTTGAGGAGGAGGAGGAGGTTTGTGTCCGAATCCATCTGCTCAGGACTAGCGATTCTGACTGAGCTTTCTTTCGGAACAGGGGCGCTGCAAGGTAGACAGCTTTTAGGGATATTGAATTGGTGGATCTCGGCGCAAAACCAGAGTGCCTGGAGTTCCTTATTACAGCAGGCCTAGACCGGATACCGGTTGTTGCGCCGTTGATGATGATGGTTTTTGATGATGACCTTAATCAAAATTTCACGAAAACTACACTTTTACCGAAGGAGATTCTTTCAGAATAACCACACACTCAACGTCAATAAGGATTACTCCGCAATTACACAAATTGAATTCAATGCATTCTTTGACATACCTGTTAGCATGGAGTTGAATATGAGTGCTGGAAAATAATGATGAAAATACAGGACTCGTCCCATTGCCCAAAATGGCAAATAATGCAGAATCCAACCGGCAAACAGCCACACGGCAGCCTGGAGAGATTGCCTGAGTTTTGCTGAAAATCATCAATGAAAACGCATAAATAAAATGAACATGATTCGACGAAGAGCTATATAAATAGGATAACAACGTAATTATGTTAATGCAATAATTGGTTTAACGTATTTTCGATATGCACGCGAAATCATACTCGATGAGAATTCCATTGACCTAAATCATGTGATGCAATTTATTGAAAATTGAAATGATAAATCGTTTATGAGCCAGGAAGAGGTATTTTATGGAGATGGCCCCGCTTTAATTGGCTCAGCCAGTTCAGTTGGTCCTGATTGAGTAAGGGCATTATCAGAGAAATGTAGACTGTACCTCCTGTATCATGTTCCGAACTCTCAAAACGGAGATAGCTTCCTCCTGAAAAATTTATCTTTATTACAATAGATGCTATCTACCCCCAAACCATACAAATTGAGTGCTATCACAAGAACAATTGTACCAAATTTCAATACTGTAATTTAACAACAATACATTTCTTGAATTTTCAGCCTTCTCTCGACCCACTTTACCGCGCTCGATGCCCTATTTTCCCAGGCTTCCATCTGATGGCACGCAAATCCAATAATAATAACATTTGTTCAACGGCTTTCACCCAGCTCCTTCACGTCGAGAAACAATTGTAAAAGGCTTCTTTTCAGGAATGTCTTTTAACACATTTTCATTAAGAAAAAAACTTCCCCCTCATCTGGTTTCTTCGCTCACAAAACAATCCACCACCGATTCACCCTTGAGAAATAGAACTCCCCTTGCTTTAAAAGTGACAACAGCCGTTCATCAGCATTTTCTTACATACCCCCACCCCGCCTCCTCAGGCCCATGCATGTTTCTATTTTCCAGCATTCCCAAAGAAATTACTTCTTGATGATGATAATGATGCCCCCATCCTCTCCTTCTTCCTAACACACTTAAGAAAACAGCAGCAATGCCTCGGGTTCCCAAGGCTGTACTGGGCTCCCAAACCACCCTAACAGGAAGTCATTGATGGTAGCATCCACCGAGCCGGTATACACCCATGTATGTATCCTATGCATGCAAGGAGCCTAAATAGGAACAGGATAATGAAATGTCTTCATATAAAAATTACCGTTCTTTATGCTCTCCGTACTTGGACCACGACGTTGCTCCTTAATAGCTGTAATAAACAAGACGATTAGGAATAACAGCAGAAAGATGAGATTGCTCCACCAGATTATTGGATTGCCCAGCAAGTAGATACGGTATGCGCTGCCTGAGAAAAATTGTCCCTGAAAGAAGAGATATATGACCGACATAAATACCAGAGATGAGTAAAGTGACAACAGAATTTGGGGGTCTTTAAAAAATTGAATGAGTTTGAGTTTATGAATATTAGTAAATAATAAAAGGACTTGACAAAGGGATGTCATGCTCACAAAAAAGGGACATATTCAAGTCTTTTATGTTTTAAATAAATAATTGGCTCCCTTTGCCGTTTTGACAAATTTGATCACTGGTCTAATTTGAGCCCTACATGTCAGAAAGATTAAGAGAAAGGTGGCGAACATTGGTTTGCCAAAACAAAATATGGATTTAAGCCCATACTATCTAACTGCCTATGCCCTTCGCTCTTGATTCAAATCCTGCCAGGAATTCTCAAAAAACAACTCTTCTGATCAAAATATTCCTAATACATCAGGATCCTTGTCAGAATGCAGATCCTAAGAGGCAGCTGTTTTAGGTAGAACCCATTCATTGCCACTTCTACCGTCTAACTACTCGTAACTCACCCAAGGCATTGACCCTATTTCTTCTATGACGTTCTGGTCAAATGGCCTTACCTCATTCACATTGTGCTAAAGTGTCCTCTCGAGAGGTGACTTTCGAAGAGCTTAGTTTAATAACTAGGGAACTCACTTTAGCCATTGAGCTTCTTATCCGCTCCCAGCTAGAACGTATTTTGGACGTCCAACGTCATTACGGCACAGTATATATTAGACGACATCGCGTCTCCAGCCAGCTAAAAACAACGTCTACGGCGTCGATCGTTGAATGAGTTTGTCGAAATCCAAATGGTCACTCTGATAGTCCATCCTTATATTCAATGATAGGGAGAAGTCTATTGTAGATGGCCCTTTCGAGCATCTTTCTCACCATGTCAATAAGGCAAATCGGGGCAGTATGCTGATGGATGTCCTAGTTGCTTATTCGGTTCGGGAGCAAAATTAGTTTTTGCCTCTTCCACCAAGCGGACAAAAATCCTTCTACCATGCATGTTTCAAATACGTTGATAAACCAATCGGGTCTGAGTTCAAGATGCCAATCCGTATAGCCGTATAGTCTAACTCGACGGTTCACATATACTTGATGTTTCTCGTCGAAGTCTGGTCTTCCTCTAAATTGTTGATTTATCCTTGTAGCTTGAAAACATGTAGCCCGCAACTCCGTGATCTCCTCATTCCACTAATGGTTTGATCACCTTTTTGCGGCGACTCACCGCCTCAGCGTCACATCATTTGCCCTACCTTTTCTGAAGCCGCACCACCGGAATTATGGCCTCCCAATAGCATCCCTATGAATGCAAACCTTTTCACGGACCAGCCCCGGTTTCCAACTCCGTGGGAACACACATCGCCGCATGACCCATATTTGATTTGGAGGAGAATTATATGTTGGTCCCTATGAGTATAATGGTCACAGACAAACCATGCCATTCTTCTCCCAACGTGGTACTCACACATGGCAAACCGACTACTGAGCCCGACCCTGTCCTACGAAAGGTTTGCAAGTAACAAGTCTAACTCTGGGAAAGTCTGGAGCAGAGTACGGGCCCAGATGTTTGTAGTTCGACTGCACTAACCCACAGCCCACGCGTCAAAATCATCCACTATGATCTTGGGACTTTGACATCTTGCATCCGAGACCAGCATGCCTAAGATTTCCTCAAATTCTGCTATCGGCGCGTTTGGTAGACCATACCAACTATATATGTAAATGCCAACTATTTTTACCCTGACGAATCAAACTTCTGGTAACTCCATCACTTCTTAATTGGCTTGATTTCCACACGCCTTTATTACCGCCTTGCCAGTTACATCTGCAGCCCAGGCACCACTCTTATTGTTGCGATAAGGCGCGCTAGTTATAGCAGCTTCGATTGCCCTCTCATAGATGATCTGCGAAAGTAGGTCTTGCGCTGCCTCGCAGTGGCTGAGGTTGACTTGTATCTTCTCCCCTACATTTTCTGCATCTTTTTAACTTGTCGTAGTCAAGGGTGCATTTTGCCGCTATATAGCCAAATTCAAGACATCTAAAGCAACGCTTGAAGGACACCTGCTCGCTGAGCTGGCAAAAGATTCAACCTATTTTTACTTTACCAGGCGCTAGCAGTTTGAACGCTGCTTCAGTTGGTAAGCTTATAGTTACCATTTGCGTGCCTCTATATGCCTTCCTCACTCCGATGTAGGAATCCTGCAAACGAAGTGGTCCGTACTGCTATTCTGACGCTTCGCGGGTATCCTTCTTGGTCGTGATTTCATTAATCTCTTTACATTGTATCACAATCTCTTGCTTTCTGGCCTGTACTTGTGCCTCTTCCCCTAAGAACTTCTCCACCACGCGGCAAAAATTTTTAGCCGTTCTAGCCGTTCCTTTTTTCCCAGGTCCATCAGCTCCGGATCCGATTTGACCTTCCTGAGGCTAGCGTAATCAATTCGGGCCGTAAACTTCTTTTACTGGACGCATTTTCTTTCCGCTAACCTTGGTTCCTTTTTGGGAATTTACCTCCCTTATGTCCATTGGAGCCAGCACCGTTGTTTCTGCAATTTGGGTTCAGCTGTCACACGTATTTTTCTCAGAAACGGCTATACCAATTGACACAAAATTTGACGAGAAGGTGGGAACTGTGAACGCCTATACATGCAGCGAGTAACATCTTTCAACGTTGAGATCAAGGGGGAGGGGATCCTCATACATGCAAAAGGGGGTGGACAATTTTTTCTTACCATATGTTATATAGTCATGTCTGGTATAAAATGATAGGTCTTGATCAGTACCTTTGACATTTGTTGGAAAGGCGAGGAGTGCGAGGGGTCAAAAGTGATGATTTTTGTAACGAACCCATTCTCAGAAACTACCGAACCGAAAGGTCTGAAACAAAACCATAAAGCTGCCCCTATACGGTGTCCAGACATCAAAGTACAGGAGGCAATACAGGTCTGTAGGCAGTATGTACAAGAGCGAGTTGCAGGTAGCCTTCCGCGCATTGTTCTGAACCGCAATATAAGCCTTAGAGAAGGAGAGAGAGTTCTAGCTCGGGAGGTAGAAGAGCAGCTGGAAATGTGCAAAGACAATTGTTGAAGCACGATGCGCCTGATATCAATTTCGCTTTTGAGAGACTTTTGGGTGGCAAGAGACTTGTTTCTTTTGGGGTGACTTTGTTATATGTGAGGAGCCTTTCAACGTTTGACTGCTGCTTGAATGGGTGACTTTGCACACCAATAAGGAGAATAGGAAGGAAACCTGGAGCGGTACTTTGCGCGCTAAAATTACACCCAAGGAGGTCCACCACGGGCCTATGACGTTTGGCCGGGGAAGTACTTTAATAGTTTTGATTATTGAAGAGTAGCAATAATGATTTCTCTCCCTCCACTAGTACCTTTTTGCCTTTAAAGAATTCCTCGATAAATGAAAGGGGTATGTCCATGTCTTCTGGACAAAATAGTCTGGGGGAAAGATAGCGGGGACTTTTTTGACTTCTGACCCAACGTATACAAAGTAAAACCCGTTGTTCTATCTGGTTTTTCATTGGCCATCCTTTTTTATTAAGCATAAATTTCATATGGGGACCCACCTTTCCAAGGATTGGTTGCCTGCTTTCCGGCTTGATTCATTGATCAGGGTTGGCTTCCATATCACAGGATCGGCCGAATCAATGGGTTCAAGATTGTTACCCCGGTTTCCCTATGTGCATTTGGAATTTTGAATAATGGTAACCCCAACTAACATATTTTATTAGCAAGGATAATCCGTCCCTTAACCTATGAATTTTTGTTCTTTTTTATTGATTTGTAATTCAACTTCTTTCGACGCTTACATGCAACCTTTCTAGGATACTCATATCATCTGCATGGACCCCACAATCTGTATTAATTTGGACAGCGATATCTCTTGTGGGAATCAAAGGCAGAAAAGGACTTCTGATAGAAAACATATTCCTTTTTGTTCAGCTCACGATGGTTAATATCCACTGAACTAAAGATCGTTTCGCAAACAAGATTGCAACCTCGCGATGACATGAAGAACTTCAAGTAGTTCACCCTTTACATCACTCCCCTCCGAGCGAGCTAATTTGAAAATCGAGTATTGCTGTTGGTGAGGGTTCGGCTACTTTGACGGTCCAATTGTGAACGTAACTCTCTTCAACCGTTTGATGCTGACATTTGCTTCTCGTCCACTCACGTCCACAGAGAAAACTCGGTCTAATAACCATGAAATAATTCTGAATGGTCCCTCATAGAGAGACTCCAGAGGCTTCCACACATGGTCAACCATGACGAACTCATGTCAGCACGTTGCTTGGTCCTTGTGGACGACTATCTTTCCGCTGTTGTGGTGCGCTCTCGCTAAACGTCTCATCTGCTCCCTGTGTTGCTCAAGGAATATTTGCGCTTAGATTCCAAAATTTTGGGCAACTCCTCATCTACTCGCTGGGTTGCACCGATTTCTTCAATGGTGATGGAGACTGACATTTATTTATTTATTTATTTATTTAATGAGGACAATACACAGAAAGCAAATTTCTTATTACATATTGTCCTCAGAGGGAGGAGCAAGTAAATGGCATATTTTGCGCTTAAAGCTAGAGAGGGACATAGAGTCAAAGGAACCAAGCTGTAGGGCATTGTAGGACCGGCAAAACCTCGGGATCGGAGAGTGAAAGTAAATCTCGAGCTCGGCGAAGGGTACATCAAAAATGTCCGCATTACGTGTGTTATGAGACGAGGCGATACGGAGAGTAATATCCGAGTTGGCGGAGCAGTCCATCAGACCATTGCAGAGTTTGAAAAGGGTACACATATCAAGGAAGATACGGCGTTGCTGTAGGGAGGGGAGATTGAGGGTGCGGAGTCGTGACGGATAATCAACCCGTGGAAGGTTCTTTTTGTAAAAGAGGGTCAGGGTGAATTTGCGTTGTACAGCTTCAAGAGCGCGGCCGTCACGGATGCTGTAGGGGGACCAGACTACACAGCAATGGACAAGGGAATTGAAGAGTGTTAAGGAAGACTGGATTGAGGTAAAGTCGGACGAGAAACGTAGGATAAAACCAGACATTTTGGAAGCTCTATTGATGATGTCAACGAAGTGGGAATTGAAACGAAGTTTATCGTCGAATATTACACCCAGGTCTTTGAAGGAGGTCAGTAGTGAAAGGGGTTGACCGCTGAGAGAATAGGAAAAGGATGATGGGGAGGGTTTCAGGGAATAGCGCATCCAGTGGCATTTGTTGACATTCAGTGTTAGCTTGTTGACCGAACACCAACGGGCTAAATTATCAAGGTTGGACTGTAAGAGAGTACAGTCAAATGGAGACGAAACAGAGGCAAACAATTTAAGATCGTCTGCGTAAAGCAAATACGGACAGGTGAGGATAGAGGCGAGGTCATTGATAAAAAACAGGAAGAGTAGGGGGCCAAGTGTAGAGCCTTGGGGAACACCAAAGAAAGGAGAGAAGGAACGAGATGAGTGGCCATGAAAAGAAACTTTGCAGGAACGGTATGAGAGATAGGAGGAAAGCCAGGAGATGACTGAGGGAGGGAAGTCTAGCGAAGAAAGTTTAGAAAGGAGAATTTTATGGTCAACGGTGTCAAAGGCTTTGGAGAAATCAGTATAAACAGCATGTACCTCCTGTCGTGAATTCAAGCGTTTAGCAACAAAGTTGGTAAAGACCAGAAGATTTGAAGCCGTTGATCTATGTTTCACGAAACCATGCTGCTCTTTGACAATGAGGTGACCGAAGTGCGCGGTCAACCAGTCGTTGACGTATCTTTCTAGGATTTTGGAGCAAGAGGAGAGAAGGGAAATGGGGCGATAGTTCACAGCAAGGGAAGGGTCTCCGCTCTTGACGATAGGAATGATAAGGGCCTCTTTCCAGAGACGGGGAAAGTAGCATTCGTCTAGACTTTTGTTGTAGATTATACACAGCGGGAGGGAAATGTGTTTTCTGCAGTTAAAGAGGAAGAGATTAGGAAGCCTATCGGGGCCAGGTCCGACATTGGGGTCAAGGTTACCAATGAGGAACTCAACCAAGGAAGGCGTAAGGAGAGGAATGGCTAGTGATTCGGAGGAGTCTGTGGTTATGAAAGGTGTAGAGGGTGAAGGGCTCGAGGAAGAAAACACTGAAGAGAAGTAGGTGCAGAGAAGGTCGCAGGATTGTTGTGGGGAGTTGGCAGTGGAGTCAGCGAAGCTGATAGAAGAAGGGACAGATTGAGTTGGATTACGAGAGTTGCGAGCGTGAGACCAAAAGGGTTTTAAGTTACCGCGAGCAAGGGCGGATTCGACGCTCAACAGGTACCTTTTACGCGCTTTTCTGACCATTGACTTCACAGTAGATCGTATAGCTTTAAAGTGAGCAAGGTCGGCGTCATTTTTAGAAGCCCGAAACTTCTTCCTCAGTGTATGTTTCAAGCGAATGTTAATATGAAGTTCCGTTGTGAACCAAGTTGGGTAAGAACGTAGGCAGGAAGGGGAAGAAGGACATAACAGGAGAGGAGATCAGAGAGGATATAGTAGAAGGTGTTAAGAGCTTGATCACACGATGAATTACTTAATATATGTACCCAGTTGAAAGACGCTAAAGTTGAGTTCAGACCGTCAAAATTGGCTTTGCGGAAGTTGAACTTAGTGGGTTTTGAACCAGGGAGCTCTGCTTCAAATTCAACCGCGGGATGGTGAGCGTTGGGTTTTACATACGGGGATGTGCCAGGAAATAAAGAGAGGTGGCGCTCGGGGAGGTTGGAAAGGAAGAGATCGAGAGTGCGCCCCAAGGAGTTTTTGGTGGTATTGAAATTCAGGGCAGAGCAAGTATACATAAAGGAAGAAAATGGGAGGGAAGAATGGGAGAGGTTGTTGGAAGGAATTGGAAGACTAGAATGATTAGGCCAGTTGAGCATGGGGAGGTTGAAATCTCCACAAATGAAGAAAGGGAGGGAAGGGAATCTGACGGTAGGGAGTTCAGACAAACTGTCAAACAATTCCTCATACAGGTGAGAAGGGCTAGCACAGGGGACATATACACAAGAAACAATGAACGGGAGGAAGTTGGGCGGGGAGACACGAAGAGCAACACAATCAAAAGGAAAGCCAGAGGAGAAGAAGACGAGTTCAGCGGGGAGTGAATCTTTTATAGCAATTAGGACTCCACCGCCTGTGGACTTACGAGAAGCATCCCGGTCCCTGTCACAACGGAAAGTGGAGTACCCTTCGGGGAGCTCGGAGTATAATATGGCATCGTCTAGCCAGGTTTCTGAGATACAGATGGCATGGTGTTGCTGAGCCAGCGCGGATAAATTGAAGGCCCCCAGCTTGGTTTTTAAACCCCTGACGTTCTGATAAAACAGACGGACAGTGAACATGGATCCAGTTATATAGCTCGGCGAGGCAGGCGGGTTGCCCTGAAATTTACCCGCGAATTGGGGCGCTTATACGGCTTTATGAATACACCTTCAGGCCAGAAAGAAGGGTTGCCGAGGACATCAACTTCGTGTGGATAAGTAACCTTGAAAGATGCAATTACCCGGTCGGTGTTGTCGTCTTTTGTGAGTTTAATGCAGGACAGAGGAGAGAGTAAAACTTTGCTCTTTATATACTCCAGAACATCGTCCGTAGACGTTGTGAACGCTAGCCTGGAGATGAAGAGCTGTTTAGGTGGGGACGCCCACTTTAACTTGGGGCCACTGGTATGGATGGATGAAGTGCCAGGATATATGGCGGTAGCGGGAAGCGGAGCTTCGTTGGCGACAGGAACGATGTCAGAAAATGGGGCGACTGTGTTCCGACTCAAAACTTGCTGAGGAGGCTGCGGATATTGTCCCATCGTAGGCGCGATGGAGCGAGACAGGATCGGAGGCTCGGTGGACCGTAACTCGTCGCATGGGGGCCGCTGGATTAGGAGTGTAGAGCCAGTGGAAGCAACCCTGATGTAGGAGGGCATTGCAGGCGAATTCAATGCAGAATGAGACGCCTGGTGCATAGACTCCTGAGATGATGTTGAGACTACATTGTTATGCACAGTAGAAAGCGCCTTTTCGGAAGTCACAGTATCGTCTAACGGATTCCTGAGCCGTCGGGAACATGCAGATGACGACGTCGATCGCTGCATTTTTGGCACTGCACCAGTGTTGCGGTTCACGTTTTCGGCGGAATTCAGTGATTGGGCTGAATCGGGGGGCTTGGTATGGTCGTCCTTGGCAGAAGGGGATGTAGACACAGCTGGAGGTACAGTAGATACAGTAGAAGCCGCCGGTAGAGGGAATCCATTTGACTTCGGTGATGCTAGCAATACGAGACAACATTATCTTCACCTGCAACGTAACAAATTTGCTTAGCGAATTCACTTACGTAGTCCAATTGTCCGCAAGCTAACGCTTCGCCTCCGAGAAGTCTTATTCCAACCCTGAAGTCCAAAAATTGAGGGTCTTGTCCCTCTTTTTGGCTCCGAATAACAGACGATGTAGAGCCGCCTGCACTTGGGCTGTTCTCGACAAGTGGCGCCTATAGAAATTTACCATCTCCAGAAATCTTCTCAGCTGCTCCAATGATGCTGCCTCTTCGCCATCACAAATTGCTGTCTCTTTTTCCAGCAGCGATGTTGGTCCGTGCTCGTCTATCTACATAGTATCCCAGATAATTCACTTTGGAGGCTCCAAAGACGTATTTGGTGACATTGATATGGAGACAAATTGCTGAAGTCACTCAAAAACAATGCGTAGTTTAGTTTAGTTAAATGGGGGGAGCCGCAGCTCCGAGCACTCAGGCCATTATTAGGCCCATTGTACTATCCCCGTAAGTTGCCTATTCAATGGCTTCCCGCCTACGGTGTTCGCAGGCTTTAGCGAATCTGAGAACATTCTCAAGAGGCAGAGAGTGTGCAAATTGCTCATTGAAGAAAACCTTGCCAAGGTGTCTTCGTCTGAGATCTGAGGATGCCGAGCTGCATAAAAAGTGCAGGGCTGTCTCCTCCTCCTCCTCACATTGGCTGCACACAGCCGAAACCACTACCCCAATCTTTTCCATATGGTAGTTTAAGGGGCAGGGTCCCGTCAAAAGCCCTACTAGGGTTTTCATGTCCCACTTCTTAAGGGACAACAAAAATGCCGCTCTAGTGGCCCTAGGCTCCTTCACAAGGATTTTCGCTCGCCGGCAAGAGTCCAAATTTCTCCACTCGGTTGCGTGAATCCTCGCAATTTCACCCTTCAGAGTAGACTTGACAGTAGATGGTCGGATTCCAAGAGCTGGTTCTGGCCCCACCATTGTGGATCCAGACCTTCGGCGATGTTAGAGTGCCCCGGCACCCACATCAGAAATGTTTCGTTCAGTCGGCCAAGTTTCAGCAGCATCTGATGACAACTCCACACCAACTGGCTTGATATGTTGTTGCCATTTAGTGCTGATAATGCCGCCCGACTCTCGGAACAGGTTCGAATGGTGCGACCCCTCCATTTTTGTCGCAGACATTCTTCTGCTGCCAGTGAAATGGCATATATCTCCGCCTGGAATATGGTCGTCATTTTTCCGAGGGGTCGGGCCAGTTCTATAATCGGATTCTCCGAGAACACACCTGCACCCGATCCATCCTCCGTGACTGACCCGTCGGTGAAGATTATTAGGTCTGTAATCTGAAAAGACTCATGGCCACTTGTCGACCATTCTTCTCTTTCGGTGATTACGACAGTGTATGTCTTTTCAAAGGCGAATCTGGAAACCATATGATCGGTCGGCATCAGGGCTACCGGATGTTTTCCAAGGAATTTCCAGATAGACGCATGCCCGTTGGATTGGCCGCCTTTCCACGCCCCAATGGTATCGAGCCTATATGCGTCGTTGGCTGCTTTCCGTTTCACCTCCAAGTGAATGGGGGGTAAATTTAGGATAGCTTCAGCTGCCGCAGTCGGCGTAGTACTCATTGCTCCAGTAATACTTAGGCAACCAAGTCTCAGAATCTGCGTTAGCAGCTTCCTGCTGTTAGCAAAGTTCAGTCTTGGCCACCAGACGATGCAGGCATACATCAAAATGGGTTTTATTATGGATGTATACATCCAATATATCCGTTTAGGTGAAAGACGCCAGGTCTTACCTATCGCATTCCTACAGCACCAGAGCAATCTGCAGGATTTCTGGTATTGTTCCTGGATATGATGCTTCCACGTTAACTTGGAGTCGAAATGTACTCCTAAGTACTTGACTGTTTGTGCCACCTGACATTCCTAGTGAACATAACTAGTCCAGTCTTCCTAGCGTTCACCATGAGTCCATTGCGGAGGCACCAGCTGTGGATTACATGCAGAGTTGCATTCAAGCGGTCACATACTGTGTCCGCAATCTTGCCGGTAATTATTACGGCTAGGTCGTCCGCAAATGCTTGCGCGAAGACTTTTTTGTCCTCCAGGAGCCACAGCAGGGTATCCATCACCAAGAGCCATAACAGTGGAGAGAGAACCCCTCCCTGTGGGCAGCCCCTGAGACATCCTGCTTCAATAGACTTCTGGCCGACCGATATGTGGATTTTTCCCCACTCTAGCATGTGAAGGATCCAACTGATTAGCAGCGGTTCGATTCCATGCTGTCTTGCCGCATCACAAATTGCCGCAAATGAGGCATAATTGAAGGCACCTTCGATGTCCATGAATGCGCCTAAGGCGTATCCTTTATCGGACATCGCCTTTTCAATTTTTGCCGTAAGTTCATGGAGTGCTGTCTCCGTGGATTTGCCTTTCTGGTAGGCGTGTTGCCTATGATGAAGTGGCCATTTAGGAATGTGTGTATCCCTTATGAACCGATCTACTAATCTTTCTAGTCCTTTTAGCAGAAAGGACGTTAGGCTGATCGGTGGAAAGCTCTTTGCGTCTGTGTAGGTGGGTTTTCCTGGTTTGGAAATGAACAACACCTTCACATCCCGCCATTTAATTGGAATATGACCGTGTGCTAGGCATGCACGATATATATTCCGAATGTGTAGACCCAGGGCATCCATTCCTTCTATTACTAGCGCAGAGATGATGCCATCCGGACCTGCAGACTTGTATCTATGGAACGAGTTAAATGCCCATTTCACTCGCTCCAGTGATACTACTTTGCATGCCAGATTCCAGTCTCTCGGTTGAGGGCTGTATGCACCTGTTGGCCCCGAGATTAGATTTTGGATGCTGCCTGGGAAGTGTACTTCAAGCAAGCAAACAATGCGTAAATACTGGTGATGTTCCTTTGGCATTGCTGACACTGACGGGGGTTGCCGCTGGCAGATTAGGTTGAGGGTGGCGCTCGAAATGCGCCTCAGGTTATCAACTGGTCTTCCACCCGGAGAGCAAGACAACAACGTCGCACTAATATAAAAGCCCTACATCGGAGGAAGCTGAACTATCAAGAGACCTCAAAGTAAATATATTATTTATTCTACAGCACAAGAGACACTGATTAGGACAGACATAGACCACGATTCTCCGCCAGGAAGAGCCTGCATGCCTCTCTGTTAACCTGTTAACAAGCTGCGACACCAATACAAGGTATACGCTTTGGGGCAGCTCGAAAATCAACGAAAGTGGTGAGTCATTCTTTGAATATAGTGTCTGAACATAGGTCATTCTCAGACAACAGAACCGGGAAAGTTCCTTGACCACCTGAATTGGTCAAGGTTGATCCAAGAAAATTTACAGAGGCAGCTTATTTTCTCAATTTTATACCTTTCAGACGAGAAGGATTACTTCCATTCCATTTGTCTGACGTAGTCACAAACCACAGGATTTTAAATTCCTTCCTTTTTCAAATTAAAGTGTTCCTTTAATTATTTTCAATTCCCATAGATAATGTACACACATCCAAGTAGGTTATATTCTCTTTTTACTTATTTTTCGCATCTCCAAGGACATTCTTCAGCAGAAACAACTTGAGCAATAAATTATTTATACGCACATCCTTACATGTCCTTGTTTACTCAGAGCAGCTTATGAAGCGAAAGAGCTTTTTTGCAATAACGTGATATTCAGTAATGGAACATTTTCTGAAAATAGGGGGTCGGAAAGTTTACCTGACCACAGCCAGGATGAAAGCGGCTTCCATCGTTTCAAATTGCTGGAACGCAAAAACCTACACACTTGCCAAAAAACATGGAGACTAAAAACCATATTTCTTACTCACCCGATAATTAATAGGCCATTGCCATGGTCGACTTGTGACCTCTCCCTCCTTCGGCTTCAGGCCAGCATTCCCCTGGATCATAACAGCATGCGACTCCAAGAACCTCGAAATGAATCCAGGTGCGTAAACGTTGAAGCTAACATTGGGCACTGTACGGAGGAACACCAGCAAAATACAATAATTAGTGAGGTCGTAAATTTCATCTTAGTAAAGTTCTGCACTCTATAAAATTAAGTGGAGTGTTGTGTTACTTAGCCAGGAGTGGAAGCACCTAGTCCTACACGGCTCCTCCGTGGCAAGATACACGACCACTAACAGGACTTACATTTCTCATGAAAATTATCTTCAACATTCCAATATGCATTCTTGTCTCGTATATTCGGATTACAGGATACCTCCTGCTGCTCGAAGCCCCATTTTGGTAATTGCTTTCCGCTAGCCGTGAGTACACAGTTCTGGAGATAGTGAACAATTAGTAGTTTACTCGTAACAGTTAGTACTGAGTCGTTTTGTCTGCCGTCGACAATTAGAACTTTCCACACATCGTTGGCATCACCTATGCCATTCTGTAGCCAAGTAGCAAAACAATGAGAACGTCAGGGACAAAAGCCATCGAGAGCGATGGGAGCAAACAGGCATTCCGTGTGGGTTTCCAGTGCAGTCATCGGCATCCGGTAGTCCAGTCCAAGATGAAAAAATCCATGGAGCAAACAAGGAAGATAATGCAAACATATGAGTTAGTTGTTTTAATTTATCGGTCATTAAAAAGTGACTCGGAGGCTCCTTGTGAGCGTGGTAGGAACAGCTCTGCCATATGCTTTCCCTAATGGAACAGGAAGGAGTTATTTGGTCATTCTTTGCAGGAACATCGTTCAGTAGTCCTCATATTTGCAGCTAGTTTTGTGAACTCTCCTTGAACTCAATGAAAGGATATAGAGAACCAACATTTTCGGTGCACCCAACTAAACAGCTGCTTATTTAATAATTCATAAGAACCACTTGAACGACATTCCTGCAGTTCAGGCTTGTCCCGAATGTTAGTTCCACCTGAAAAACAGCAAGGACGAACCTCACTCCGACCACGCTCCTAGAACACACGAACTTCTCATAAAGCAATTACCTCTCCATAACCAGTCACTTGAAGATGCTTCTTAGTGAGCGGTGCCGGTTCCCGATGTGAGTGCAAATTACGTCTGGTCTGAACGTGCTCCAGTCGAACCAAATCGCCATGCTTAAGGATTCGGACTTTCCGTACAGATTCTTTATTGTACGGTTTTATCAGCCATTTATTATTCTCGTCCTTGTGTGTATATGTCGTTATCTGGTCAAGAAAAAGAAAAGCAACGAACGTCAGATAAATGACACAAAAAAGAGGTAGATGATGCGGAAACCAGAAAAGTACCGAAAAAGGATAACAAAAAATGAAGGAAAAAAAATTTCCAGGAAAACAAAAAACAAAATGAATTTCTGGATTTTAGTACTGAAGAATACAAATACTCATACATTCCACTGAGCAGGTATTATATAATGCGGTTTGTGGAAGAGGATTTATCCTGGAGAGAAGAAGGACTTTGTACAGTCCATGGTATTATCAGGGATTTCGACTGCATTTCCTATGAATTGCTTTGGACGGTTGCAATGGGTTTGTAGACGGAGCGCATTCATCTCAGAGTCGGGTAGTTTGTTATAGTGATTTTAGGTTTTTTTTTTGGCAATAGCGCTGGGGAGCGATAAAAATATTCCGTCCTACATATACTATGTGATCCGGGAATGCCAGCCAGATTTAGCTTAGAGATTCCAGGCTTTGATCAGTTAGATTTTCTCATCATTTTCATGGTGTTTGCATAGCTAAATTGAAACTTTTTCGGGAAGTTTCATCTCATGAATGGAGAGATTGGTTTAGATAAATTGGCAAAAGATACTATCATGGATTTTCGAAGACAATGAAACTTCCAGAAAATGTTCAGCTTTTTTCAAGGAAATCATAACAATTGACAGACAAATCATAAATGATTCAATAGCTACCACTAGAGGATAGCAATAGCACATGTGCTGTTCCACGTACTTAACAAGTAGTGATCAATGTTGGGTCCCATTAGGCTCAATTGGTCCCCGACCGGAGGTTCGCTTAGTGAGTTTCGCATTCACTGGTATGATTAGTAAGCATGTATTTGGCTTTGAGCGAACCTTCGCCCTAAGGCAGAGAGGATGCCATTTAAATATCTTTTCCTCATTTTTAGCTCTTTTATGGTCCACTTGATAAACATCACTGACGCCTAGCGAAGACCCCCGGACGCCAGGACATTAGACTGAATCTGCTGGCAATACCCTCTTTTGACGGATCGCCACAAAATTGGTTGGCATTCAAAGGCACTTATAAAACAGAGTTTCCCGGTCTCGGTGGCCTGTACACCGGGACTACCAAGAGGTATGGGAAGCTGTGAATTATCACTACGACAGTCCAAAGAAAGCGATGGAAATACATATTGGACGATTCTATAATATCGAAGCAGTGAATTATGATCCGCCTAAAACACTATTAGCTGTAGTTAGCGCAATGAGGCTTTCCTTTAACCACTGGGATGCATTAGTTATGTCTATTGTCGTCCCGAAACCACTAAGTTCAACGCAGTGCGCTTAGTCAATGCAAGCATTTCCAACTTCAAGGCCTGTTAAAGTATCTAAGAATAACCATTTTAGAGAAAAACGTCTTAATCATCTTGAACATAATTCGCTATGATCACGTCCGAATATATAAGAAGTCCGATGTCTAAAAAGAATTGGCTTGGACACCATAAAGCAACCCAAAACAACAATCATTTTTCGCGCGGTAAGCCGAAGTCAAAACCTTGGGACTCCAGCGGAAGCTTATCACCGGAGCAATAAGCAAAGCCAATTCAGCCGAATAGACCCGGGACAAAGGCTAATAAAAAAAAATAGAATTTGATACGCTATCAATTTAGCTAGGATTAAGTTCAGCAAACTCCAGTCATGCGCATCACGTTAGCAAAGCAAGTGGAACCAATTAAACAACGCATATCGCCGCAACCGACACGACCATCAATTGGTACACCAACGATGGAACATAGATTGAAGCGACCTAGTAGCATAAGGTGACCCAGCTTCCTAAGGTTTTTGTCATGATCTCCACGGAATAAGTTGTTGTCAACAGCTTAAGGCAATGGTTGTGACTCAAGGATAGGCGGCATTGCGATGCTCGAACTTCACAACTTGTTTTTGGCACAACAACAGACTTCGATGCAGAAACCCTCGTCTGCATTCCAACAGTATAACATTTCAACGAGTCTTGTTAGATCTAGGACTCCACCGCTATGAGAGGAATTCTTAGCGACGGCGCAAGCCAATACTGTTGACAAGTCTAACCATCGACATTCAGGCCGAACACTTTACGATCCTGAATCATAGACGAGTCTTGCCACTTTGCAATTGGCACGTTAACTCCAATTACGTAGAACTTACTACATACCGATGTAAAAGCGGTAGGCGTTGAAGCAACACCCCTTTTCACGCATTCTGCATAATTAGCACCTTTCCCCCGTTTATTGCACTCAATGTTTACACCTCCTAGAGATGGTGATCTTGGCGACAATTACCCCAAAAGAGCAAATTAGCCAAAGGCAACGGAATACAGTTTGGCAGATCCAACAATTGGAGCATCAGCACGTGTCGACGTCTTCCTTGGGGCAGATGTTTAGAGATTCATTGTGCAGCCTGGACTTGGCAGTGGGCAATCTGGCGAATCCACATACAAGCCAAGCAATTAGGTTGAGTTGTATTTGGACCAGCTTCTACGATGCTGCCCATACAGAGACCGATGCAGTTGTTCACAGTCCAGATTAACAACCAAAACGTACGTTTGAATGACTTTGTACAACGATTTT
Organism: Hermetia illucens; assembly: GCF_905115235.1. NCBI lineage: Eukaryota > Metazoa > Arthropoda > Insecta > Diptera > Stratiomyidae > Hermetia > Hermetia illucens. Next base: position 17,618,259 of record NC_051851.1, on the reverse strand, counting down.
GGTTGCAAAAGGGGCTCCTGATATTGGCCATCTGGAGGAAGAACATTGCTGCGGTCATCACCAAAACTAATTCACGAATTGATAATGGTAGTCCAGAGGTTCCAGACTTGAGCGACCGACCGCACCCAATTCCAATCCTCAGTGGAAGCACGTGGTCTTCATCATTGACTAAGAAAAATTAGGACATAAGCTGGTGGCACTCCCAAAGTAGATTCCTGGCTACTACATTCCACACCATATTGTATAATAGAAGTTGGGAGTTGCCTTCGACGCTTGGGTGCCAAAATGCAACGAAAATTCCTTGAATAAAGTGAAGTGGAGAGGCGAATGTTCCGAAAGATTTGGGTGGTACCCAACCACAGAAATGGCTCCTTGATGAGAGCATCCGGGCAAATTTAATTTTGAGTCCATCCAATGAACTCTGTGCACTGCAGCAGTATAATCCTTACAACATCGAGCGCGTAACAAGGCTCAGTCCGGCATCAACCGAAGAAGATGCTACATAGATAGACCTTCTACTAAATCTTGATACTGAACTGCAGGCGGCACACAAGGCTCGTGACATCAACCACATTCTTTCATCAAGATATTTCCGTCAAAGTCCAATGGGATTGCATAGGGACAAGCAATCGTTCTCTCTCTCCTGTCTCATTTAACAAATTGGTTGCCAACGAATCTCCCACTTGACTTACAATTAAATCCATCCAGTGATACACTCCTATTCCGAGTGGATCTCCCATCATTGACATTGCTTCCGACTAAACGACAGGTCCCTAGTAAGGTAGCCAGGCTCTTTGATCCTGTTGGTTTTTTAACAGCCATTATGGTTCGATTAAATTATTACCCAATCTCTCCGGTTAGCTGAATTTACTGGAATACATCTCTTCTAGATATCATGGCGAGAGCATAGCTCACTTCCCGCAACTGATTAGACCACCTCAATCAACTGCGCATTGCCCGATTACAGGCATGTGTCCTGGTGACATACGATCACTTCACCGTTTTTCGTACACCCACCCGCAGGCTTCGCTTAACTGGCACAATAGGGGCTATACCGCAGGGCAATACTGGAACCTCCAGGTTGGAACTCAACGCGGCGCTGTATGTTATGTATCAAAAAACATCTCAAAAGCTTTATTGACAGAAGGCAAGCTCGTTTTCGCTCCGGATCCTCCTGCATTGATCACATAAACACCCTACGGATCATTCTAAAACGGTGCGCGACGTTTAGATAATCGTTCCACCTGCTCTTAATCGATTTCGATAAAGCTTTCGATATCGTGAACAGGGAATGTATCCGGCGTACTCTATGGAGGAGGGCATACCAGAGAAACTAACAGCTATTATCAGAGCGACTTATGCTGACGCAAAAAGTCCCGTGCTACACCGAGCTAAAATCTGGATTTGGATTTGAGCTCCAAAATGGAGTCCACCAGGGTTGTTTTCGGTGACGGTCTTCCTGCTGCCTTGTCTGGAGGACGTGGTGGAATTCATCATCCTATAAGATTGTTCCTTAAACACCGCGACTACGCTGGTGATATTTGTTTGCTCTCTCACCGGATCATGAACCTTAGCCAAATGGCTCAGGATATGGAAGGAGAGGCAATTAGAATTGGAGTGAAGACAAACTCCAACAAAACCAAAGTCCTCCGTCTGATGAGCCATCGTACTCTCCCTATCACAATTTATATACATTGGAAGCGCAGTTTCTGCCGACCGTGGCACCGAACTGGATGTTACCCGACGCAGTCATCATCATCATCAACGGCCCAACAACCGGTATCCGGTCTAGGCCTGCCTTAATAAGGAACTCCAGACATCCTGGTTTTGCGCCGAGGTCCACCAATTCGATATCCCTAAAAGATGTCTGGCGTCCCGAACTACGCCATCGACCCATCTTATTTTCAACCATAGATATTGCCCTTATAAACTTTCCGAGCTGGATCTTCCTCATCCATACAGATTAAGTGACCCGCCCACCGTAAACTATTGAGCCGGATTTTATACACAGCCTGACGGTCATGGTATCGATCATAGATTTCGTCGGTATGCAGGCTGCGGAATCATCTATCCTCATGCAGGGGGTCAAAAATTTTTCGGAGAATTCTTCTCTCGAAAGCGGCCAAGAGTTTGCAATTTTCTTGCTAAGAACCCAAGTCTCCGAGGAATACATGAAGACTGGCAAAATCACAGGAAGAGCTTTGACCCTATGGTGAGACGTTTCGAGCGGATCAGTTTTTGTAAGCTGAAATAGGCTCTGTTGGCTGACAACAACCGTGCGCGAATTTCATCATCGTAGCTGTTATCGGTTGTGATTTTCGACCCTAGATAGGAGAAATTATCAACGGTCTCAAAGTTGTAGTCTCCTTGCTTTATTCTTCCTGTTTGACCAGTGCGGTTTGATGTTGTTGGTTGGTTGGTTTTCGGTGCTGACGTTGCCACCGTATATTTTGTCTTGCCTTCGTTGATGTGTAGCCCAAGATCTCGCACCCCCTGCTCGATCTGGATGAAGGCAGTTTATACGTCTCAGGTCGTTCTCCCCATGAGGTCGATATCGTCAGCATAGATTAGTAGTTGGGTGGACTTAAAGAGGATCGTACCCCTCGCATTTACCTCAGCATCACGGATCACTTTCTCCAGCGCCAGGTCAAAGAGGACGCATGATAGGGCATACCCTTGTCGTAGACCGTTGTTGCTTTTATCTGGCCTCGCACATTGGTCAGGAGCAGCCTAGTCAGTCTTATCAATTTAGTCGGTATACCGAATTCATCATCATCACATCAGAAGCACTTTAATTACCACCACATCTCTTCATAAATATATAGGGTTGCAGAAAAATAAATGTCGTATTTTGTCAATAGATGGCGCCACTTAAACATATCTTGTGTTGTACTTATCTCATACGGCGATTTGAAGATGACAATCTGTGCTACAAGTCTCTCTTTGGCAGTGTTGTGATCGTACGTTTCAGTCTCAAGTTATAGCGCGTCAAAGATGGAGTCCACCAAGCAAGAAATTCGTCATATTTTATGTTTTTACTACCTCTCAGGTAAAAATGTAACGAAGGCGGCCGAAAAAAATTGTGAAGTTTATGGGCCCGATACTGTAACGATTCACACAGCACAGCGTAGGTTCGATCCATTTTGTTCTGGTGTAGTGGATGTCGAAGATACACCCCGTACTGGTAGGCTAATCGTCGTAAAAACCAATAAAATCTTCAAAATCATATAAGTAGACCAGCATGTGAGCATTCGCTCAATTGGCCAGGAACTGGGTATAGACTATAAAACCGTTTGGAACCATTTGCAGAAGATTGGATTCCAAAAAAAGCTGGATGTTTGGGTGCCACACGAGTTTATGCAAAAAAATCTCTTGGATCGAATTAACGCCTGCGATACACTGCTGAAACGGAACGAATTCGACCCATTTTTGAAGCGGATGGTGACTGGTGATGAAAAGTGAATGATGAAGTGATGAAAAAGTACGACAACCTCAAGCGAAAAAGATCGTAGTCGAAGCGCGGCGAGCCGGCCCAAACCATCGCCAAGCCCGGATTGACGGCAAGGAAGGTTTTCCTGTGTGTTTCGTGGGATTAGAAGGGAGTCATCCACTATGAGCTGCTCAACTATGACCAGACCCTCAATTCGATCCCCTACTGTGAGCAACTCGACCGTTTGAAGCAGGCGATTGACCAGAAGCGGCCAGAATTGGTAAATAGGAATGGTGTTGGGTTCCACCAGGACGACGCTCGGCCTCACACATCTTTGATGACCCGCCAGAAGCCTCGGGAACTCGGATGGCATGTCCTATGCACCCGCCGTATAGTCCGAACCTGGTACCAAGTGATTACCATCTCTTCTAGTCCATGCAAAACGCTCTTGCTACCATTAAGTTGGCCTCAAAAGAGGCTTCCGAAAACTGGCTGGCTGAGTTTTTTGCAAATAAGGAAGGGGGATAATGAAGTTACCCTCTAAATGGCGAACAAAACGGCGCATATTTGACTTAAATCGGATAATTCTAAGTATGTTAAATAAAGACGGTCAAAGGGTAGTATAGGTCCCAGGGCGAAACATGGATTGGTACCCACGATGGAGCATAAAATCTAGGAAATACTTGCTGAACCAACACCAACAGCTCTACTACCAAACCCTATCTCCACCTCCACGTGGTGACCGCTGGGAGCTCTTTCATAACGAAAAACTGCAGACGGAGAAGGATCAAGGCGAATCTCCCGCGCCTAAAAACGAGACAAATTGTACCAACTGGTCCTCCAGGTTGGGGGTTGGGTAGGGCTGACAACCCTACACGGAAAACAACTTGTTACGGAGCCACACCAGGAGCCTCGGACAGGACGGATTTTAAAACGACGGACCCGGCAACGACAACGGACTAACGATTTGCGCATTTTCTCATGGAACGTGCGCTCCCTGTACAGAGATGAAGCTGATGAGCAGCTAGCCGATATAAGGCTATGTCCCAATATAAGGCTGATGTAACAGCGTTACAAGAGATGCGTTGGGCAGGGACCGGTTTCCTGGAGAAGAGTCGCTACACCATATATTATAGTGGCCATCCAGTAAACCATGTGCTTGGAGTCGGTTTCTTAGTCAGCCAAAAAATTAAACCCGCTGTTATCGGCTTTGAAAACATAAGCGAACTGCTATGCACTCTGCGGTTGCGAGGCAAGTTTAGAAATATAAGCCTCATTAACGTTCACCTCCTTACAGAGGAGACTGCAGAGTCAGAGAAGGATACTTTCTACGAAGCAGTAGAACGAACCCTCGAAACCTGTCCTAGATATGATATCAAAATCAGTCAGGGGATTTTAACAGCCAAGTAGAGGAGGAGCCCGTATTCAGGCGATATGTTGGCTCCCATAGCTGACACCAAAATACAAATGATAACGGACTCCGGATTATTCAATTAGCAGTGTCACACGAAATGGTTATTGGAAGTAGCTGGTTTGCGCAGAAAGCGGTCCACAAACATACGTGGGCCTCTCCAGACGGGACCACTTTCAACCAAATTGACCACGTGTTGATCGAACGCCGCCACCTCTCAGCGTTGATAAATGTCAGAACAATATAGATAGGGGCCAATATAGACTCGGATCACTATCTCGTTGGCATGGTGCTCCGAGCTCGAATAACAACACCACCCAGAATTCCCTCTGACAATCAGGTGAGAATTAACACTGAAGCCATCCACAACACATCCCTCCGCGACATCTATAAGAAGGAAATGGATGCCGCAATAACCGCAGTCAACAGAGGACCTGGAGATGAAGCATCAACAAATGATCTTCACAACCACCTGAAGAAAGTTATCATTGATGCGGCCACAAACATACTTGGCCCCAGCCGCAAAAGGAGTCGGAACGGCTAGTTTTACGATAAAGGTAAGCTAGCAACGGAACGGAAGAATGTCGCATACCGAGTAATGTTGCATTCTCAAAGAACGCGGGTACGCGCAGAGACTTATCACGACCTCCGTCGAGCGAAGAAGCGACTTCACAGACGGAAAAACGAAGCCTGGGAGAACCAACAAGTCTGTGAACTAGAAAAGTACAGGGAGCAACCGCACCAGGCGTGGTAGTTTTACCAACAAGTCAGCAAGATGAAGCCTTATACACCTCGATACTCATCCTGCCGAGACAAAGAGGGAAATCTGATTTCCGACAGAATGGGCATATTGGAGCGATAGGTTGAGTACTTTAATGAGTTACTGAACAACTAAAACATCGGCGAGTTGGAGGTCTCGCCAACTGAAGACGACGGACAAATACTGCCACCACCAAGTATAGGAGAAACAGTCCGTGCAATTCATCGGCTAAAAAATCATAAGTCGCTAGGAGCCGATGGAATTACAGCCGAATTGGTTAAATATGGAGGCGGCCAGTTGCGCCAAGTGGTTCGTCAACTTGTGCTCAAGGTATGGGACAGCGAATCAATGCCTAACGACAGGCAAAGAGGCATTATTTATCTCATACATAAAAAGGGAGGCCTGTGTGGAGTTGCCAAATCTCCCATCAGGCGCGTCCCTTCGTGCGGATAAGGGAATACTCGGCGAATGTGTCATGGCCATGCACATGCACGCATCCGGAGATGTGCGTGTATGGGCATGTTTATGCGCAGGCTGGGTAGGTGGGAAGTAAACGCCCACCCGTGGATAAAAATTGGCTATGGGAAGGATACCCAGAAATAAAACCAAAGATGGAGGAGCAGAGAAGAATGAAGTTACGGTGCAGGGCTTCGGAAACCCAGTGCCGGCGGTTTTTGGGAGTGAGCAAGCGGGCTCCCGGCCGTCGATATCCAACGATCGCAGTGCCTCAGTAGTGGGAACCTTGGCTACTGTGGCATCTAATGTTACAACCGTACGGGAGGAACTTGAACTGGCTCCAGTGATGGATTCGTTCAGAAGAAGCTCGATTTTTCGCAGATCCCCTCCCACACGGGCACAAGCCCCCACGATCGCTACCCCCAGTGGGAAGCGTATAGCGGGAGTCTTCGATGAGGAAGAATCACTGACGCCAATTCACCCGAGCGATGTTTTGGGCAATGATCTGTCTGGAGCTGCCTTTACTGCCCTCGGTAAAAAGATCATGGAGCTGTGTGAGTTTATAAAGGAGCGCAGGAACATTCACTAAAATATAAGGACCATGATAAGAGGCATCCGTTTGACGTACGGCAAGGCCCAGGATGAACGAGTAGGGAAGTAACGCCGGTTCAAAACACAAAAGGGGAGAAACCGGGAAAGAGGGGGCGCGAGAAGCTGAATGACTCAACAGGCCAGCAAACCCCGAAAAGAAAAAAGGACTCAACTCCCAAAAAGGCGGAGTTCATGAAAAGTACGTCTGAAGCTACCAGTGAAAATACTGCAGTGGCTACCTCGAGAAAAGGGATCGAACCTTCAAAGGCGGATGCGGAAGCTTGGAGGAAGGCAGAACCGCGGAAAAGAAATTATCGGAGGAAAATTAGACTGGAGGTGATTTTCATTTCCAAACGAGGCGAAGGGTCATACGCCGACATTCTCAGGAAAGTGAAGGCAGACCCCGAGCTCACCAATTTGGGAGACAACGTCAACCGTATTAGACGGTCGCAGAAGGGAGATCTTATGTTGGAACTTAAGAAATCCAAGGATGTAACCGCGTACAAATTCTTAAGCCAAATCGGGAAGACTTTATGGCAGGAAGCCGACATAAGAGCTAGCAGGCCGGAGATCACTATAATCTGCAGAGATATAGATAAAATCACGACGAAGGAGGAGGTTCGCGAAGCGTTGGAGAAACAGTTTGATCTTGGCGGACTACAAGAGTCAGTGGTGAAAACGCTAAGGAAAGCCTATGGGGGAACACAAACCGCCATCATCAGCCTGCCAGTGGAGAACGCACTCAAACTGTTAGCAGCAGGGAAAGTGAGAATAGGCTGGGTTATGCGTCGCCTTAGGGAACAGGTGGCGTTAAAACGGTGCTTTAGATGCCTTGGCTTTGGTCACATTGCGAAGTCATGCACTAACCCAAATGACAGGTCAAAGCAATGCAGGAGATGCGTAGTGGAAGGCCACATCAGCAAGGACTGCGGAGCTGACCCAAATTGTCTACTGTGCAAAGGAAAGGAGGGTGTGGACCATCGGCACATTGCGGGCAACAGCAGGTGCCCGGAATACAGGAGGGCCCTTAGCACAAATCGCAGATGAGGTTGATACAAATCAACCTCAACCACTGCGAGGCGGCGCAGGATCTACTCGCGCAAACCATCCGCGAGAAAAACATCGATGTGGCCATACTGAGTGAACCATACCGAAACCGCGGTGGTAGCGTTTGGGTCAAAAACCAAACGGGCCAAGCAGCGCTGTGAACTTGTGGAGAACAAGCCTTCGAGGAAATAATGGAGCACCCGAAGGAGGGCTTCATCAGAGCGAAGGTGAAGGGCATCCACATCTACAGCTGCTATGCTTCACCCAGCGCTACACTCGTCGAGTATGAGCGGATGCTTGCTGCTCTTGTTTTGGATGCAAGAGGACGTTGGCCGATCATAATAGGAGGCGATTTCAATGCGTGGGCTCTTGAATGGGGCAGCCGGATAACTAATGTCAGGGGACGTATTCTCCTCGAAGCATTCGCGGAGCTGGACGTGGTACTGGCGAATGTTGGGTCTTCGTACACTTTCCGGGGAAGAGGCCTGGGGTCTATAGTGGACCTGACATACGTGAGTGCCACTTTAGCCAGTAGAATCGCTTGGCATGTCAGTGAGGACTATACTCACAGCGACCACCAGCTGGAGAGAAAGCCACCCAGATCACTCGATGGGTGACGGAAGCATGCGATGCTACTATGCCCAGAAGGCGATTGCTCCCCAGTAGGCAACCCAACTACTGGAGGAACAACGAAATCGCAAGTTTGCGAGCCGCATGTTTTCGGGCAAGGAGGCTTTTCCAGAGGCTCAGGGGAAAACCCGGTGGCGACGGTCGAGAGGAAGCACACAAGCAATTGCGTGGCCGCCTAAAAGAAGCCATTCGGAGGAGCAAAAAGAACTGCTTCAAACAGCTGTGCGACCATGCCGACATAAACCCTTGGGGCGAGGCTTACAGAGTGGTGATGAAAAGGCTGCGGAAATCACCCCAGGTGACCTGTCCGCGCCTCCTGAAACAGATTGTTACCACTCTGTTCCCTCACCACGAAAATAGGGGAAGGCAAATTTTTGTCCAGCTAAATGACGGCATAATACCGCCTGTAACTGTGGAGGAACTGCGGGAAATATGTGGTAGGTTCGGTGACAACAAGGCCCCAGGTTGGGATGGCATCCCCAACCGAGCTTTGAAACTGGCAGTGAAGACTAGGCCCGACCTTTTCGCCAACACCTTCGAGGCGTGCCTAAAAGAAAGAATATTTCCTGCCCAGTGGAAAAAGCAAAAGTTGGTGTTGCTTCTGAAGCCTGGCAAGCCACCTGGAAACCCAGCGTCGTATCGTCCTATCTGCCTGTTGGATACAATGGGGAAGATGATGGAGAGAGTCATCTACAACAGACTCCTGCCCATCGTGGAAGCCAGCAATGGTTTGTCGGAACGCCAGTTTGGTTTCCGACGCGCCCACTCTACGGTGGACGCAATTGACATGGTGGTAAACCTGGCAAAAGGTGCACTGATTTCTGGCGGCTGCTGTGCCGTGGTGGCGTTGGATGTGAAAAACGCATTCAACTCGGCCAACTGGAATAGAATTAAAGGGGCGTTGGATGACATAGGTGTCCCCGGATACTTAGCGAATTTGGTGGAAAACTACCTCTCAGAGAGGACTCTCTGATACGGGACGGATGAGGGCCCCAAAGAGTACATTGTCACAGCCGGGGTACCACAGGGATCGGTACTTGGTCCCCTGTTGTGGAATATCATGTATAATGGGGTGCTTGCTCTTCCCGTCTCAGAGGGGACTACGATTGTCGGCTTTGCTGATGACCTAGCTGTGGTTGTTGCAGCAAAACACCCAGAAGATGTGGAGGTTTACGCAACAGAAACAGTGAGAGCGGTAAAGTCCTGGCTAGAAAAGGCCGGGCTGACCTTGGCGGACGCGAAAACGGAAGCGGTCTTAATAACGAAACGCAGGAAAAATAATACTGTAAAAGTGGAGGTCGGTGGACATACGGTCGTATCAAAGCCGGCTATCAAATACCTGGGGGTAATAATTGACACCAAATTGAGTTTTAGGGAACACCTAGAGTATGCATGCCAAAAGGCAGCCAGTGCCACCACGGCACTTGCAAAAATGTTGCCAAATATTGGTGGGTCGAAACATTGCCGGAGGTTGGTGCTAGCCGGAGTGGTGCGCTCCATCCTGCTCTACACGTCGCCTGTGTGGGCAGAGGCGCTTGCAAACTCTCAGAGACGGGAGCAGGTGAACTCGGTTTACCGGCGGATGGCTTTGAGGGTTTGCAGTGCTTTTAGAACCACATCAGATGAGGCAGTATTGGTGGTGGCAGGCATGATCCCGGTTGACATTCTGGTCAAAGAAATGAGTGTCCTGTACAATGCGAGACATATGGAGGGGCATGCACAGCGTAGAAGTGCGGCAAGGTCAGAGTCGCTTGATCTCTGGCAACGCAGATGGGACGAGTCTGCGAAAGGTCGATGGACGCACAGGCTCATTCCCAACATTAGGGTGTGGCTTAAGCGAATACATGGGTAGACCAACTACCACATTACCCAGTTCCTCACGGGACATGGTGGTTGCTACAGGCAGTCTCTGCACCGCTTTGGGTTGGATGATTTTCCGAACGGTCCCAGATGCGATGGCATACCGGAAGATCCGGAGCATGTGATGTTTTACTGCCCACGATTTGCGATGGAGAGAAGAAGCTTAAACCAGGTGCTGGGCAGGAGCGGGACCCCGGAGAGCTTGGTTACTGAGATGCTGGAGTCCGAGGAGAAGTGGCTTGCGGTTGGCTCCGCAATCATCCAAATGCAGGAGGAGTTGCTGAAGGAACAAAGAAGGAGGAAAGCTGCAAATAGGAGAAGGATGAGTGCCTAAGAGCAAACCTACCCCGCGAAGTAATACCTCAATGGTGGTCCCGCGGGGCTGGGGCTGGAGAGACCGGGGGTGGTTTTTAGTGGGTGTGAATCCCACACGCGCCCGCTGTAGTTCCGCCGTTCGGGCGGTGGAGCTGCGGCGGACGTGTCTTTCTAAGATTTTCCACCTCCGTGTACGCACAAAAAAAAAAAGGTTGATATCACACAGTGCAGCAATTATAGAGGTATCACGTTGCTGAGTACCATCTACAAGATATTCTCCGCTATCTTGCTAGGCCGGATAGCCCCATACGCCCAGAACATCATTAGTCCATACCAAAGAGGCTTCACTCCAGGCAAATCAACAACTGATCGGATTTTCTCTCTGCGACAAACGATGGAAAAACTGTTGGAATATGGATATCAGTTGCACCATCTATTCATCGACTTTAAAGCCGCCTATGATAGCATAGCCAGGGTAAAACTGTGCACGGCCATGAGAGAATTCGGTATCCCGACGAAATTGGTAAGAATGGCTAGGATGACCCTGACCAATGTGGGAGGCCAGATAAAAGCAGCAGGATCACTCTCAAGACCATTCGACATCAACAACGGTCTACGACAAGGGGATGCGCTATCATGCGTCCTCTTTAACCTGGCCCTGGAGAAAGTGATCCGTGCTGCTGAGGTAAATGCAATAGGTACGATCCTCTTTAAGTCCACCCAACTACTGGCCTATGCTGAAGATATTGACATCATGGGAAGAACGAATCGAAACGTACAAAGTGCCTTCATCCAGATCGAGCAGGCGGCGATTGAGGCGAGATCTTGGGCTGCACATCAATGAAGGCAAGATAAAATATATGGTGGCAACGTCAGCACCAAAAACCAACCAACCAACAACATCAAACCGTACTGGTCAAACGGGAAGAATAAAGATAGGAGAATACAACTTTAAGACCGTTGATAATTTCTGCTATCTAGGGTCGAAAATCATAACCGATAACAGCTACGATGATGAAATCCGCGCACGGTTGTTGTCAGCCAACAAAGCCTATTTCAGCTTACAAAAACTGTTCCTCTCGAAACGTCTCACCATAGGGTCAAAGCTCTTACTGTACAAGACAATTTTCTTGCCAGTCCTCATATATTCCTCGGAGACTTGGGTTGTTAGCAAGAAAAATTGTGAACTCTTGGCCGCGTTGGAGAGAAAAATCCTCCGAAGAAGTTTTGGCCCCCTACATGAGGATGGACGATTCCGTAGCCTGCATAACGACGAAATCTATGAGCGATACCATGACCGTCAAGTTGGATAAAATCCGGCTCAAAAGGTTACGGTGGGCGGGTCACTTAATCCGGGTCACTTAGCCCGGAAAGTCTATAAGGGCAATATCTATGGTAGGAAAAGAAGACGAGGCAGCCCCTGCCTGAGATGGAGCGATGGCCTAGGTCAGGACGCCAGACAGCTTTTAGGGATATCGAATTGTTGGACATCGGTGCAAAACCAGGATGTCTGGAGTCCCTTATTAAGGCAGGCCTAGACCGGATACCGGTTGTTGCGCCGTTGATGATGATGATGTTAAATAAAGCGTCAAATTTCGATCACAAATACGACATTTCTTTTTCCCTTACCCAATATGAAAAGCTATATTCAAGTGTCATCCTACCACAGTGCATAGCCACCAGCTCAGCCACTTCAAGATAGTTCGATTGTGGTGACTAAATAAGAGGATGAACAGGCTCTTCCCCGACTCTAATGAAGCTTCGCATTTCTCTAACTACCTGAGTGACACTCTACTGTCGAAAATTGAATTATCCAAACAGAATCACAGGAGAACCTCTCCAATTCCAAATTACTAATGTTATGCAATTTAACTTGAGATTCACAAATTGAGTGATTCCATATTTCGTGCACCACAAACCGCATCTACCCTAATCCATCGTAACTCGATTATCGTCTCGATAATCTCGCTCCCTCTTCAAACTCGAGTGCAACCGAATTACGGATTGCCCTCCAGATTCACTTGAACCTCTCCTTATAATTTCATTAGTTTGAATTAAATGCAATCCATCAGATAACGCCAATAACCTTGACAACGTCTCCTCATTGACATACTCACCTGCTGTTGCTTGGCTCCAACGCCTTTCGGGTAGAGATGATAATGCGAGTGTAAATATCCTCCGCCCGTTTTATGATTCTTGAACGTTACAATGGCCCCGTATGCCACCGTCCTTGGCATGCTGGCATTGTACAGGGAATTTCCAATAAGTCTTGATTGAAATCCTGAACTGTAGAAGCCATCGCCGTTCCCACTTCGATTCAGCACTGTCAAGTGAACGTAGAAGAAGAACAAATACAAACAGGCCGGCCAAAGGATTAATGAAATCGCTCGACATATCAGTTGCTTACAGCATTCCATCTGTAATGTAATATCGAATTGGAATTTAATTAACCTCATCACTTCAGCCTTGTGCTGAGTATGTGTGCTTGGTAGTTGAGGAAACAAACCGAAATTGAACGGAGCAAAGGATCACCACAGGCGGACCGGGGTACAACAGGATAGGCAAACATTCGATTCAATTACCCACAAATACTAGCTCGCAATTAGTCAAACAATATTATATAGAAAACAACCCCCATTGCAACATTGAATTGCGTTCATCCAAGATGCAATCGGGGCAAACATACTTACGGCCGGCTTACTCAGATCGCCCAACACGTTCCACAGTTCATTTATTGTGTGCAAGCCAACAAGTATGACCACAAATAAGCCAACAAACTTTACACTGATAGTGCAAGCTAGCATGGTCCCAGTAAAGAAGAGCCAAAACCACCATCCAGCAGTGTATGAACGTCCCAGGCCGGTGCACTTGGATACCTTGACCATCCCCCAAACGGACGCAGTCATGAAAAACAACAAGATGGGATCGAGCAGAATATATTGATTCAAAGTCAACATGCCAACATCTGAAAGTAAACGAGAACAAGAACAATTCAGGACAATGCAATTTTGCTTTTAAGTAATTGTTAGCGTGTTTGAATGTTGGTCAACACAAGAGAGGGAAGTTTCCCTGATGGTCGGATAAGATGTTTACCGGGTTATTATCCTTATTGATCCAGTGGAAGTTCAAACAATTGGTTTTTCTTGGATGTTATCATGTCGATAGCAAGCTTAGGACTTGATGTTCAATTATGCACAAACATGAGTTCGAAATATCTAAAATACTTTTAAGGTTTAAAATGTTTACCCTTGTTAGGTTAATGTTTTTCCAGAAAGTACCATTGTTCAAGCTTAGGATGTTAACAGCAGCACTAGAGCGAAAGATGTATAAGACCTCTGTAACCTTCAATACCTTAAAGGCGCAGTCATGTAAAATGGCCCACTTTAAGGAGAGTTCATAACAGGATTACGCCACAAGTATAACGGTATTATGTCAACTCCTATGCCTATGGAGTAGGGTAGGTGAATGCATTTACGCACACAGTGTTGGACGCCCGGTTCAATACGTCGTCGGACTACCAACTAAACACCTCCCCATCGTCAGAGAGCTAGCCTGGAACCGTTTGTCACATTACTTTGGGCTAGTCCTTGGACTATCCCGCCTTGCGGAGCCTTCAAATCAGGGAATTCCTTTCACCAACGGGAGGGGACAGGAGGAAGGGAACTGTCCTGTTCGGTCGAGCTCTATCTTCTTGGCAACGGAAAGGACCCGACCGTAATGAGCAACACGGGTCCACCTGTCAGCACTCCTCAGCATCCGTTCAACAATGTTGTCTGGAGAGAGATCCCTTGTGCTTGAATAGAGCTGCTGGCGAACCCCATCCCATCTTCCACAAGAAAAAAAAGTGTGGTGGACGTCGTCGATAACTCCATTGAAAACACACAATCCGGAGATCGCGCCTTTCCAATCTTGTGCAGTTAAGACTAAAAACCTCCATGCCCACATAAAAATTGGGTAAGGAAATAATCAGTCTCACTATGCTTCCTATTCAGCCACGCACCTAAGTTACCGATGAGCCGCGCAGTCCATCTGTCTCTAGTTTCATTTTGCCAAGGGAGCTGCCACTCGTCTAGGGTGCGTTGCCGTTCTTCACGAGGAACACTCTCCCTTGGCTCATCTTCCTTGCGCTTGTATATGGCTTGACGCTCCTCAGCAAGAAGGGCAACGGGGATCACTCCCACGATCACCATCACGGCCAGTTCAGAGACAGTGCGGTACAAAGACGCCACCCGCAAGACTCCCCGTCTTTGTACCTGCGCGAGACGTTTACGATATACCTCCTTACCAAGGGCGTCAGTCCACACCTCTGCGCGGTAGAGCATGACAAACTGCGTTGAACTCATCAGGAGAGGTCGCCTGCTAGATGTAGACCCCCAATGTTTACCCTCAGCCTACTTAACGCCGAAACTCCAGTTGCAGCCTTGTTCGCTGCTGCTTAGATCTGCTCAAAAAAGCTCATCTTTGAGTCAAGAGTGAGCCCGAGGTATTTTACCGTTGGTTTTGACTCGATTATTACCTCGCTGAACGATATGGGACGCAGGAACGGAATTCGCATCAATATGCTGAGTCTGCTTTGCGTCTGTTCGACAGTGCGTCCAGCAACAAGCGCCGCGGCCCGGCGCAACTCCTCTGGCATGTCGAGTTTAAGTAGCGTTCCAGAGATCCAGCCGTAGGATGAATACCTGTGCTATCCCCGACGTGACCTCCATCCTCCTCTGACCCTCTAGTGTTTCATACAGCATGGAACGGTTCCTCAGATAGTCCCTCAATATCCGTAAAATATAGTTCGGCACATGGAAAATATTGTCTAGTGTGCCTAAAATGTGTTCCCATCCTACGGAATTAAAGGCGTTTCTGATGTCAAGCATTACGAGGAGCACCACCCGTCGAATTCGGCGGCTATGTGCCTCCGCTCGTCAACCGATATCCACGACTTGCATGACAGCATCAACTGTGCATCTCTATACTTTAAAACCAAACCGCCGGGGAGGTAAATCTCCTGCAGCGCGTATCGCTTCTGCGAGTCTACTTTTAATGAGCTTTTCGAGCACTTTTCCAGCAGTGTCAAGCATACATAGTGGGCGGTATGAAGACTTCAACTCGAGGTCGCCTTTCCCTTTGTGGATCAGCGCAACCCTCGCCACCTTCCAACGAGCAGGGAAAGTGCCCTCTTACAGGCAAGCGTTGAATGCGCCGAGCAGTAGGTCTGGCCGGTGTTGGAATACCAATTTGTGTACCTCTGCTGGAATACCATCGGCTCCTGGCGTCTTCTTGCTTTTCATAGAGAGGACTGCCTGCTCCAACTCTTTTATAAAGAAAAGTGGACAGTCCTCTGCGCTCTCCGCGCCGACGTTATCATCCCATACGGGATGCGCAGGGAATAGTACCCTTACAATGCGGTCAATCTGCTCGGCCTTAATTTAACAGGGTTTCCACACAGCCCGAATTTTTCCCCACGGGTCCCCATTCACCTCGTCGACCAGATCCTATCAGCTTTCATCATCATCATCAACGGCGCAACAACCGGTATCCGGTCTAGGCCTGTCTTAATAAGGAACTCCAGACATCCCGGTTTTGCGCCGAGGTCCACCAATTCGATATCCCTAAAAGTTGTCTGGCGTCCTGGCCCACGCCATCGTTCCATCTTAGGCAGGGTCTGCCTCGTCTTCTTTTCCTACCATAGATATTGCCCTTATAGACTTTCCGGGTGGGATCATCTTCATTCATACGGATTAAGTGACCCGCCCACCGTAACCTATTGAGCCGGATTTTATCCACGACCGGACGGTCATGGTATCGCTCATAGATTTCGTCATTATGTAGGCTACGGAATCGTCCATCCTCATGTAGGGGGCCAAAAATTCTTCGGAGGATTCTTCTCTCGAACGCGGCCAAGAGTTCGCAATTTTTCTTGCTAAGAACCCAAGTTTCCGAGGAATACATGAGGACTGGCAAGATCATAGTCTTGTACAGTAAGAGCTTTGACCCTATGGTGAGACGTTTCAGCTTTACTCTTGTTTATTGTGCTGCGGAGTCTCCTTTTGACTGATTTGTACTCCGTCATTATGGTACATGCCTCCTCCCGGTCGCTTAGACGTTGTGTTAAGCGGCGGAGCCTGTGAGACTCCTTCCGGAGCTCTGCGATTTCCACTGTCCACCAATATATAAAAGGTTTGCCACGTCTCGATGCCCTTCTGGGCGTGGACGCTCTGCAGGTCGTCGTTATCAGATTCATAACTGAATTTACGACAGTATCGGCTGCAATACCACCGCCCCCAGGAGTACCCTCCGGCGTGGCCCCACCTGTTCTTAGAGTTTCGACAAACCTCCCGATGTTCACTTTCGCAACATTCCATGCACAGAAAGGAGCCGGGGCGGCGCACACCGAGAGTTTGTGTGTTTCGAAGGCAATGTATTGATGGTCGCTGGCCGAGAAATCTTCCAGAACTCGCCACCCGTCCATCAGCCAAACACCAGTGATTCCAACCCGGAGGTTACGTCTGCAATGCTTCCCTCGCAGCCTAGGTGTCGGAACGTTGGGGTGGATCCGGTGTTTAGAATTACCAGTCCTGTTTTCGCTGTCATTTCCAAAATTCATTTCCCTCTGGAGTCTGTGTGAGGCATGTCCCATTCAAGTGCCCTAGCATTGAAGTCACCTCCGACCAAGATCCGCCCATCGGTGCCTAAGACAGCGTCCTCCAAAGCATCAAGCCTGCTTTGAAAGTCCGGCATCGTCTCATTCGCCATAAGATAGACACAAGAAGACTTTATCCCTGAACACCGAATCCAGACAAAGCCGTCCCCTCATCGTTGGGCAAGAACCGTAAAGAGGGTGCCGTCCCGAACCCAGATAGCAGCGTTACCTTATAGGTCAGGGTGCCATGAAACTGGAACCTTATTTTAATACTGTTCACTGATGGGTACTAAATCAGCTTTGGTCTCCGCAGCGAACTGCGCTAGCAACCCGTGAGCGGTTGCACTCCGGTACATATTGATTTTTAGGAAGCTAATCCTCTGAAGACTGGACACCCCCCCTAGCCCGCAGTGTGTGCAACTTTCCCATCAGTCGCGCCACGGTCCCTGCATAGGACACCACTTTCCTTTTCATGGCAGGTATTCGCTTAATGGCCTGCCTGATCGCATTTACGGCATGTTGCCCTTCTGCCAGGTCCCCGACGGGTTACAGATGTGTGCCCATAATTAAAAGATCTGTAACATTTGGTTGGGGTGGCCCGGATTCTGTATTGCTCGGCAACATCCACCACAGCGAATTTCTGGCCCCGGGAGTTCGCTCTGCAATGGGCTGTCTGCGATCCGCTTGGCACTCGTAGTGTTCTCATCGGGGGGCGCGGTTGTTTCTGTTTCCTCCGGATTTTCTGTTATTCTCCATGTCCGCCTTTAATATGAAATCCTGTCCAGGAGCTCCTCCAGTTCCATTAGCCCGTTTTTCAGCCCTTTATTGACGTTTTTCTGAAGGAACATCGCAGATTGCATGTGCTTCACAGCTCCCGCGCATTTCTTAATAAGCCATTCGTCTTCAGCTTGCGCCAGAGTAGCCGACAGCCCTCCCACTCGGCTTATATTCGAAACCATTTGATTAGTTTCGGCAGTTTGTGACTCTTTCCTCTTCCGGATGGGCTCCGAGGTATTAACACCCTCAGATGAAAACACTGATAAGATGGTGCGCTACACTTCCATGACTGTCGCCAAAAACTTTATTAGTTTCGGATCAATGCGATACAGATTTAGGACATCGATTAGCCAGGTATGCGGGACGCTATCGAAAGCCTTGGAATAATCAACATAGCAACTAAAGAGGTTTCTTTGGCCTCTAGTTGCTTGTCCTACTACCACCGAGTCGATAATGAGTTGCTCTTTGCAACCCCTTGACCCAACTCGGCAGCCCTTCTGCTCCTCGGACAGAATGTTGTTCGTCTCCAGGTACGCATTGACCCTTCCACTAATAATGGACGTTATGAATTTGTTGAGGGTTGGTAAGCAAGTGGTCCGTCTTGTGTCTGCAGGGTCCTACCCCGTGTCCTTCTTAGGGATAAGGTTGGTAATCCCTGCAAAGTGGAAGAGTGGAAAATCCTCCTGTGAGTCATGACGTGACTTATACTGTGTGCCAACCGACTGTGTACGCTGGTAAATTTCTTATATCAAAAATTCTGCACCCGATCCAGACCTGGGCCCCTTCAGTTCTTCGAGCTGTCTATGGCTCGTCAAACTTCCTCTTCGATAAGATCCGCAAAATTCATGCCAGACGTTGTGGCATGGCGGGTGCCTAACCCCCAAAGTCCACCCCAATATTCTCTCGTTTCCGTCACCGAAAACTTTACTCTGGACGCTCTGTTGGAATTCGTTCAGTGATCTGAAAAAATTCCGCTGGTTCAACTACGGGTGTCTCATTGGGGATCCTCTGCACTCTATTTTTGACCCGTCTGCTGGAATTGCCAGTGCCAATTTGAATCAGCCTAGAAATGTCCTGCCTTAGTGAGTCTCGCCGAAATTCCACACGAATTTTCCATGGTGGATCTCTTCAGTCACTCAAACCAATAACGCGAAAGCTAATCTTCTGACCGTACAATCTGACAGCCGTAACTGCACCAAATACACAAGTGATTGTAGTTGCAGAAATGACATATCAGCACACAATCGAGATGCAATCTCATCATTGATTTGAGATAGAATTCCCGGAATTGCTAAAGATGCATAGAACCTGGGAATACCTGGTCTATGCAAAGGATCCATTGCCGAGAATTCTATACACGCTCTTTACAATTCGTCCCAAACCTCAGCGGAGACCTCAGCTGGACGGTGGAGAAGAGTGTTTCCGCGACTGCTGAAACTGCTGCCTGCAGTGCGGCGTGGCGGTGTTGGTGCAGCTACTTCTGCCTCTGTCGACACTTGGTCACCAATTTTCGCGATGACCTCAAGTCAAACACGTTCCCTGATGGTGGCCGGGATTGTGTCGCTGCGAGTAATAAAGCGGTACTGGTCTGCGACTCGCTGCATAATAAATGGCTCCTGGTTGTCATGGCGCCTAGACATCGAACCTCCCCACGATTAGCGGTTTCGGCGCCGTGCTCTCCATTACGGGAGCCCGGCCCAGTCGACGACTCCCACCGGTTACCCTACCGAACCTGAAGTTTCTGCTTTTTCTCATTAGATGGATTTGCATTTTATACCTAACTGCCAGGCCTCAGTGAATAATCTGTAAGACTGCAAAATTTCTGCACTTTCTTCACCTACCCTTTGAGGTGCTGCGGTGGCGAACAGCCATTCAGACTGAAGCTATCCATCCCTCCTCTTTTCATAACCCATTTGGATATTACAAATTTTGGAATTTCTATTCCTATCTGTTGAAATTTATCGGAGACTGTTGCAGCGATTGACACCAAATTTGGTGGAAAGGTGGGAACTGTGAACGCCCACGCTTACAGTGAGTTACATCCTTTTATGTCAAATTTAAGGGCAGGTCCCTATACATTCAAAAGGGGGGTATACATTTTTTTTTCACCAAATATAGTCATATGGAGCATCAAATCAAAGGTCTCAATTAGTACTTTCTGAAGCCGGTCTTAGTTTTGACATTTGTTGGAAAGGTGGGGAGTGCGGGGGGTTGAATGTGATCATTTTGTAGTGACCGCGGCTTCGCGACGAGAGCGGAATCTCATTCGTCTCTTTGCTCAAATAGTGTATTTCATAATCTGCAATCACCCTAATGTTCGCCGCAGATTGCATATTATTGAGTACATTCAAGGCGAACGTAGCGGCATGGGGAGCGGTCCTCGGGGAGAACAGCTGGACTGGCGGGTGACAAGAAGAGTTTTTTGGATTTGGGCAGAGGAGACAACTGGAAGCCAGGGAGTGGGATTGGAAAAATTTTCGCGCGGGAGCATCTGGAGAGAAAAAGTTAATTTTTTTCTTCTCCACGCTTGGTTGAGCCGTTTTTTTTAATTTTTCAGTTTTAGCTCACCTTCTCGTTTTTATTCGTTAGGCCGTCGCGAATTCCTTCGTTTATTGTCTATTTTGAAACCCACTGCGGACCACGGATCGGTATAGACACTTTGATTTTGTATTAATGACACGAGCTTGGCTAGCACAGCTTCAATTTTTGCGGGCGGACCTTCACGGTCAATTTCGCCAACTTTTTAGGTTTCTGGGATAGCTCCTCCCTCCAAGCCGTTTTCGGCCACTTAGGATGGTCGTCTGATCCTCCTATTCCCTGAAGTTCACTACAATTTATTTTACGGACCCATTCTCAGAAACTACCCAACCGAAAAATTTGAAAAAAATCCGAAGGCTACGCTGCCTAGACTCCGAAATACCTTCCATACCGATATCTGTTCAAACAAAGTCAATAATAGTATATTACTATAATTTTTAGTAATTGGCTGCAAAACCTCCCTTAAGTTCATCTTAGCGACACGAAATTTTGCAGTGATGTAGGCTACAACATAGAGCATGATCAAACCAAAACAAAGTTATAATAGTTCCAAATTGTCGCTTCTTTGCAAATTCAAGACTATGAATGTCAATATCACCCCAAAGTAGATACTCTCAAATAATATATGCATTTATTACGTGCTATGCACTAATGGGACAAATGCACTCTCCAATGTCTTTATATAAGACATACACAAAACCTTTCGTACCTGAAGCGTCCAGCTTCCGGTTTCCTGACTTGCTAAGAATTAGCGGGTTTTTCCGTTTTATCTCTTTAAGTAATTTCTTTAATTTGAGGACTTCCTTCTTTTCTCCTTCACCCCGCAAACACGTACCCACTAGAGACATCCTATAATGCCCGGAGGATGTCAAGGAAGGGAGGGAACCTCAGAGGCCGCACGTCATTGAAAATCTGAGGCAAAGGAAACAAAGATTGAGGGTGTATTCTATCGTGGATTTCAACCCTCGCCCCCCCCTCGATAGCGGCACTAGGGTACCGAGACTCCCGACTACGCACATGCTGTCGAGCCGTTTTTAAGGTTTTGTGTAAAACCAAACCTTATTAAAATTGATTCACCGTCTGTCTGTCAGTCTGTCTGTCTGTCAAACGCACTTTTCTCCAAAACAGCTAAACCGATCCGAACGAAATTTGATGGACAGATAGGAACTATGAAATCCCATGCATACAGCGAGTGGGATAAATTTAGGTGTAGTTTAAAGGGGTTTCCCATACATGCAAAGGCGGTATTCAAAAATTTATTTCACCGGATATAGTCGTGTAGGGTATCAGATGAAAGGTTTCGATTAGCGCTTTCCGCAAATGATTAGTTTTGTCGTGAATTGCAAAGTGCGCGGGTGAGGAGTGAAAATGTACGCACTTAAAGCGAAACAGGACTCACTTTCGGAAACTACCCCGATATCTGCTCTAATAAACTTACTTATAGTATATTACCAACTTCAAGAATTTTGCTGAAAAATCCCCCTAAAATCCATCTTAAGACTTCCAAATTGTGTTGTATCAGCAAAGAGGATAGTATTTGCTATTCACGTGCCAAATTTCATGGAAATCTGGCCATTAACGCCAAAATTGTAGCAGTTCAAACTTAACAATTTCGCACGAATTAACTGCTTCCAAAGCCATGCAAATGAGATTCTGACGTCAAAATTAACGAGAATAATTGACATTCGCATGAAATCTTGAAGTCGCATTTATGAAGAATCTACTTCTCCCCAGCCCTTTTTAAGGTTTTGTGTGAAACAAAACCTTATTAGAATCGAGACGGTGTCTGTCTGTCCGTCTGTCCGTCTGTCTGTCTGTCTGTCTGTCTGTCTGTCTTTTTTTTTCCCCCGATGGAAGGTGGAAAGCTTCAAAAGCTACCGCAGGCTCCTGCCACACGGTTATGTGGGACTCTTACCCACTAAAACCACCTCCTTCTCCTTCCACTCTCCCCGCGGGACTCCCATTTGGTATTACGTCGCGGGGCTGGATCAGAATTTATTCTGCGCTCATGTCAACATTCGTGTTCCTCTCGCGTTCATTCTTTCGGATGACTTCCTCCTGCCTAAGCTTCTTTCCGATGGCTGTAGTAACTTTTTCAACTTCGGTCCATATCCCCTTGGCTTTCACCATAAGCTCCATGATATTTTCGGGTGTAAAGTGCTCCCCGGTTGTAGCTTCTAATGTAGCCCTTTGGGTTTCGAATCTGGGGCAGTGAAAAAAGACGTGTTCTGCGTCCTCTGGAATGTTTGCACACTGTGGGCAATATGGCGAATCATCACGCCCAAATCGATACAGATATGCTCGATAGCCTCCGTGTCCGCTCAAGAATTGAGTTAGGTCGAAACCTACTTCGCCGTGAGGTCGTTCGATCCATTTCCGGATATCCCATATGATTTTGTGAGTCCAACGGCCTTTTTCTGACTCGTCCCACTTCTCTTGCCATTCCGCGACAGTTTCACCTCGTGCGAACTGTCGCCGACGGGCAGGAGATTCTCCGGTGAGGTACGTTCGATCGTAAAGTCGTTGTGTTTCTTTCGCCAGAATCTCAATCGGGATCATTCCTGCTATCACGCAAGCTGCTTCATTAGAAATTGTTCTGTAAGCGCAACATGTTCGGAGTACACTTATGCGATACGCAGCTCCAATCTTTTTCTTATTTATTGTATTTTCCAGTGCATCTGCCCATACTGGGGCTGCATACAGTAGGATCGAACTGACCACCCTTGAAATAAGGAGTCGACGGCTCGGCCTTGGGCCACCTATATTTGGTAGCATTCTCGCAACCAGCGCTCCGATGTTATATGCCTTGGTTGCTGCACCCTCCACATGCAATCTGAAATTCAACCTCTGGTCAATCATTACACCTAAGTACTTAAGTGCAGGCTTGGAATAAATTGTCTGCGTTCCAACTTTGATCTTCATGGAAGTGCACTTTCTCCGCTTGGTAATAAGTACTACTTCCGTCTTATGCTCTGCGAGCTGTAGACCAGCATTCTTTAACCAGGATTTAATCTCATAGACTGCTTCATTTGCATAGAGCTCGGCTTCCTCGAGAAGGCGTGCAACAACCGTCACACCAATATCGTCCGCGAAACCAATGGAAGCCACACCAGTAGGAAGGTCTAGGGTCAGTACCCCGTTATACATAATAATCCACAAGAGTGGCCCTAGGACAGACCCTTGTGGAACTCCGCATGTCGTTTGGTAGGATTTCATTCCTTCATCTGACTCGCAGCACAGAGTCCTATCGATTAGGAAGTCGGCAACAATACGCACCAGGTACTTCGCCACGCCTAAGTTCATTAGGGACTCAAGTATCTTGCTCCATCTAGCGGAATTGAAGGCATTCTTCACATCAAGTGTAATCACTGCACAACATTTGCCCTCGTCAAGTGCGGTCTTAGCTGTGTTAGCTACTAGGACAAGTGCATCGGTTGTAGACCTCCCCTTTCGAAAACCGAACTGATTTTCGGAGAGACCGCCATCCTTTTCGGCAATTCGAATTAATCTGTTATAGATTACTCGTTCGAATAGTTTACCAGCATTATTAAGAAGGCATATCGGCCTGTAGGACGAAGCTTCACCCAAAGGTTTGTTTGGCTTGGGGACTAGAATTAATTTCTGCTTCTTCCATTGTGTAGGAAATACTCCTTCTTTAAGGCATGTGGTGAACGCCTCAGCAAACATATTTGGAGCTATTTTTACTGCTGCCTTCAGAGCTTTATTGGGGACGCTATCCAAGCCAGGTGCTTTGTTTCCAACAATTTTATCCGCAGCTTCGAGGACCTCCTTTTCGCTTACCATTGGAACTTCGGCGGTGTCTATCTCGACAGTGGGAAGGTCAGCGGTACTCACATTCTGCGGGAAAAGATCCGTTACTATCTCATCAAGCAGAGTAGGGGAAGAGATCGGTGGGGAGCGTTTGCCTTTAACTTTCGATGTCTGTCTGTCTGTCTGTCTGTCTGTCTGTCTATCTGTCACACCCGATTTATTCGGAAACGACTGGACCGATTGTCACGAAAATTAGTGAGAGTATGTAATCTGGTGATCCCTTTACATGCAGTAAGTGGCGCCATCTTGTGTTAAATTTAAGGGGGGGTTCCCCATACATGTGAATGGAGGGTGCAAATTTTTTTTTCACAGAATGTAGCCATGTAGGGTATCAAATGAAAGGTCTCAATTAGTACTTTTCGAATCTGGTTCAATATTTGATATTAGATGAAACATAGGGGAGTGATAGTTCAAAATATGACCCACAAAAAGTGTAACAGGTCTCGTTCTCAGAACCTATCCAACCGAAAAATCTGGAAAAAATCACAGTGATGCATCTCTACGAAATCTAGGCCTCAAAATATATCCGGTTCCGATATCTACACAAATAAAGTTAATAATAGTATATTTCCACATTTTAGAAATTTACCCGGCACCCCCCCTTATGTTCATCCCCAAAGTACAAAATTTGGCATGCGTATAATAAAGAACATGGTGCACAACTCGGTCAAGTTTGAAGAAAATCCAACTATTATTAACAAAGTTATAGGGGGTGAAACTTTACAATTTGTTGTGAATTTCGTGCACTCTACAACCTGCATGACGTCATCATCACATATCAATTCGTCAATACCACAACGAAATGAGTTCTTATGAATTGGGTCGCAGAGAATTATTTTGTTTTAGTTTTTTAGTTATTTGTCGGCCAGACATGTGTGTATGTAGGTATATAATAGATGCGTGCTAATGAACTTTACGGGTAGTGCCTAATTCAAATAGATATAAGATGTAAATCGGAAATATGGGTACGATCAATTTATATACGTGCATATATGTGTACAGTATTCGGTAATAGGCAGTTTGTTTGTTTAGGGTGAGCGTGATATCTATGGCTGTAATATGTACGTATGTCTCGTAGTTTGGAAAAATATGAAGTATTATGTTGGATTTGTAGCTATATACGGACAGCAAAATGTGCGTTGAAGTTTCTCACATAAGATGAACACAAAACCTTTATACCCGAAGCGCGAGCTTCCGGTATTCCGACTTGTTTATATCTTTTATTGGTTAAATTATTCGCATTTGCTAATAATATTAAACTCAGTGTTTGAAGCGTATGAAGTTGACTATTATCAATACAGGGCTTTCTATCAAATGATTTATTCAAATCGCCTTCTAAAAAATAGAGGGCAGTGAAATTTTTAACTATGTGATACGGAGCTATCATGCACTTGTCACTCTTCACATCTTCTTCTTTTTCTTCAGCCTTTATCCCTAGATAGGAAAAGATGCATCGGAAACTCTGACGAAACGAAACATCCTGCTTCCCTCTTTTTCTTCTTTTTCTTCAGGCTTTGTCAGGCCATTCACAGGCGAGGTGGGCTCATCGTAATCGGTTTCGCCATTTTATTTTATCAAACGCCTGATCTGGATGTATTCGTGAGGCCTTTAAATCCCCATCCAGCGTATCAAGCCACCGTTGTTTCTGTCTGCCTTTTGATCGCTTACCGTTGACTTCAATGTTCAGCCCAATATTGGCAAGTGAATTTGCGTTAGCGCGAATTACGTGATCATACCATCGAAAACGCCTCACACGCAGTTTTCCACGATCGGTGCAACCCCATATCGATCGCCAATATCCTCACTTTGGATGTGATCAAAACGTGTCACGCCACCAGTGCAATGCAACATCTTCGTCTCCATTACCGCAAGACGCCGTTCATTGTCTTTTATAGTGGCCCAACACTCAGAACTATAGAGAGCGGCAGATGGACGATCTTGCGGTAAATTTTAGGTTTGAGACGTTCACTGATACTTCTATCACAAAGAACACCAGTTGTGGAATGCCACTTCATCCAGGTCACATTAATGTATGAAGCAATTTCAAAACGCAGTTCTCCATTGGCTGATAACATTGACCGGAAATATTTAATTCGCTCAGTTCTGGGCAGGTTATTGAATCTGACAGCACTGAGCAATTTAAATATCTCGAGTCAATGCTGTCAGCCAATGGAGAACTGCGTTATGATTCTGACATAGAGAAACACAAAAGCTTTTATACCTGAAACGTCAAGCTTCCGGTTTCCCCACTTGTTTTTTTAATTTCCCGGTTTAGCTCGCATTCTGGTTTATCTCGTTAGACCGTCGCGAATTCTCTTGTTCGTTTGGTTATTTTTAGATCCGATGCGGACCTACGCATTGGTATAGACAAGTTGATTTTATCAAAATGATACGTGAGGGATTGAAACGCTCAAAGAACCCCCACATTCCCGAACATGTCTACCACATAGCCATGCTAGAATGTGTCAACCGAGCGCTTTGATGGAGCTTCAGTATTTGCGGGCAGACCTTCACGGTCACTTAGCCAATTTCTTTTAGGTTTTGGGATGCCTCCTTCCCTTTAGGTCGTTTTCGGCCACTCAGGATGATTGTTTGACCACCGTAATCCAGAAAAGTTCTTACAAAGTATAGTTCAAGGATTCTAAAAAAAAGACAAGATAAAGGATATGTGCTTAAACAACCATATTTTGCTATCACATTAACTATAAGCTTTCTTCAAATGACCTCCATCTCCGTGGCTTAACCTTTATATAATTGCTACCTCCATTTTCTAAGAATAGCATCCGCAGAAGTAACGGAAGACGAAAGGCAACATCCCATTTCTGCAACGAATTGTACACTTTTCCATCCTTCCTCCGTCTTATCCTTCCTCAACCGCCACTTTTCCTGATTATATCCTTATCCTTAGTTACTTAACTCAAAACCGCCACCGCCGACTATTAATTTATCTGTTGAACTAGCAACGTTTTGGCTTATTCAGGAACAAGTGCAACAAATGTCCAACAATGTCCTGGCGCCGGTAACAACCCAAAACTCTAAGTTGAATTCAAATTTTGAAATTGGAATGAAACCATGAACGTGGAGAATATATGCACATACGAAATATCTACGGAAAGGAGTCTTTTACTTACCAAAAATTATATAAGCAGCTGCAACTAATGCTGCCTGTTGGGATTCAGTGAGTTCCCACACTGTATCAAACGCCATCGGGACAATGAGCGCACCCAGCGTTGTACAAAACTGCAACATGAAAATTAAATTCAATTAAAATTTACTTCTTCCACCGGAGTTGGTATTACTATCACTGCGCGCTCCTGCTACCGAGTACGGTCTTTATCCTTTCTGGAAGAAAATTAATGTCGCAACGGCGCCTGGCTGCACTGCACAGTGAGTAATACCATCTTTATTCTTAAGCAAATAACCTACAGACTGTACGGAAATGTTGAAGGAGCTATGGAGCTACGAAAAGGAAGCTACTTTGAAGAGTAAAGGAGTCGTGCTCTCAGTATCAAATTGATGTGCGTAAATCCTGGATTACCTAACCATCGAAGCCAGACAGCACGTAACCCACACTCTTCTATGAAATAGTGTCTGCTTTTCGTCCTTAACACTATTATGACCGTTTTCTATCTCCGCTGCAAAAATTCTAAGGAATTCCCTCACAGTCGACCTTACTTTGAACTTCTGAAACACATCCGCCCTCCAACATTTCCCTGCACATACTGCACCCTCTCATTATTCTTCACTTACCACTCTCATTCCTTCATACCGTGTCCCATTATACTTATCGCCAGGTTTCTCAAACGGATACGTTCCATTGTAGCCGGTAAGTATGCCCGAAAGACCGATTAGCATCTGGAAGGTAATTTACTGAGTTACGTTTCATTTCTTTTAATTAAAATCCCGTCTAGGACGCTACACGGCAGTTGCCGCTACTACATCACTTTGTGCCTCAACTTTGGGATTATCACTTGCAGACAAGAAAATAGACGGATGGATGACTAGACACGTAGGTAGGACAGCAGAAGTTTAGACTCGACAAACAGTTGAAGCGCAAAGTGGGAGTCGATAGCTACTTACCTTCCCTAGCGGGGGATGAACATCAAAGAAAAACGTTCTGTTTATATACCAGCTCCCCATCTTTCCGAAATGTGTTTCGTCCCAGCTACAGATGAAGAGGTGTGTTTGCAACCAGCAAGGTAAGTCCAAAAAAAGTAAATTGAAAAAGGAAGAAAATTTATTATAATTGCCAACTCCTCATTTGCCAGATACTTAAAATTTATAGTAACCGGTGAAAATGTGTTTCTAAACTGACTTTTGAAATACAGCCCTTAAGAAAGATAAACCAGCAAGTCAGCTATTACAGGTACAGTAACCTGAAAATTATACAGACATATTCCACCATGTGTCCCTTCCCTTGTCTTCAGGCAGGATATATTGTGGTCGACCCACGCATCTACAGTCCCAAGTATGGTAAGACTCAATCATTCAGCAATCACACGGGGAGTATCTTTAGAAAGAAGATATATTTTAAGACTCATACCACACTGTCTTCATATCAACATCAGCGGCGAGAAAACCACTGTCCGTTTTCCAGAGCCTGGCAGGGTATTTGAGTCGCCTGTACCATGAACTATCTCTCCAGTCCCAGCCACGCGGGACCATAATTTAGGTACTACTACGTGGGGTATGTTTGCCTTTAGGCACTCGTCCTTCTCCTCTTTTAGGTTTTCCTCCTTCTTTGCTCCTTCAGCCACTGCTCCTGTATTTTCACGATTGCGAAAGAAACCGTAAGCCAGTTCTCCTTGGACTTCAGCATCTCCGCAACCAAGTTCTCCGAGCCTACACTCCTGCCCACCGCTTGGTTTAGGTCCCTCCTCTCCGTTGCGAACCTTGGGGAGTGGAACATAACATGCTCTGGATCCTCCAGTATGCCACCGTATCTAGGGTAATTCGGAGAGTCATCCAGCCCAAAGCGGTGAAGATACTGCTTGCAGCAAACACCGTGTTCCGTCAGGAACTGTGTGATAGTTGGTCTACCTATTTTTCCGCTCAAGTCACACCCTAATGTCGGGAGTAAACTTGTGCATCCACCGACCCTTCGTAGACTCATCCCATCTGCA
Source organism: Hermetia illucens (assembly GCF_905115235.1). NCBI lineage: Eukaryota > Metazoa > Arthropoda > Insecta > Diptera > Stratiomyidae > Hermetia > Hermetia illucens. The sequence goes on along the minus strand of NC_051851.1, from coordinate 17,588,856 downwards.
TTGTCAGAGATCATGCAACTCTGGCCGTGCCGCATTCCTACGCTCTGTGTGATCCTACATATGTCTTGAATGGTACAGCACACAAAATGTCGACAGGGATCATGCCCACCACCAACAATATTTTAGTTTAGTTTACTGGGGGGAGCCGCAGCTTCGAGCACTCAGGCCATTGTTAGGCCCATTGTACTATCCCCGTAAATCGCTTTAGCGAAGCTGAGAACATTCTCCAGAGACAGAGAGTTTGCAGATTCTTCATTGAAGAAAACCTTGCCAAGGTGTCTTCGTCTGAGATCTTAGTTTGCCAGGCAGCTGCATAAAAAGTGCAGAGCCGTCTCCTCCTCCTCCTCACATTGGCTGCACATTGCCGAAACCATTACCCCAATCTTTTCCATATGGTAATTTAAGGAGCAGTGTCCCGTTGAAAGCCCTACTAGGGTTTTCATGTCCCACTTCTTAAAGCACAAAAAAATGCCGCTCTAGTGGCCCTAAGCTCTTTCACAAGGATTCTCGCTTGCCGGCAAGAGTCCAAATTTCTCCACTCGGCTGCGTGAATCCTTACAATTTCACCCTTCAGAGTAGACTGGACAGTAGATGGTCAAATTCCAAGAGCTGGTTCTGGCTCCACCATTGTGAATCCACACCCTCGGCGAGCCAGTCTGTCAGCCCCCTCATTACCAGCGATGTTAGAATGCCCCGTCACCCATATCAGGAATGTTTCGTTCAGTCGTCCAAGTTTCAGTAGCACCTGATGACAACTCCACACCAACTGGCTTGATATGTCGTTGCTTTTTAGTGCTGATAATGCCGCCCGACTTTCGGAACAGATTCGAATGGTGCGACCCCTCCACTTTTGTCGCAGACATTGTTCTGCTGCCAATCAAATGGCACATATCTCCGCCTGGAATATGGTCGTCAATTTTCCGAGGGGTCGGACCAGTTCTATAATCGGATTCTCCGAGAACACCCCTGCGCCCGATCCACCCTCCATGACTGACCCATCGGTGAAGATTGTTAAGTCTGTAATCTGAAAAGACTCATTTGTCGACCATTCTTCTCTTTCAGTGATTACGAAAGTGTAGTTCTTTTCAAAGACGAATCTGGAAACCATATGATCGGTTGGCATCAGGGCTAAAGGATGTTTTTCAAGGAAGACGCATGACCGTGTGATTGACGCCTTCCCACGACCCAATGGTATCGAGCCTATCTGCGTCATTGGCTGCTTTCCGTTTCACCTCCAAGTGAATGGGGGGTAAATTTAGAATAGCTTCAAGTGCCGCAGTCGGCGTAGTACTCATTGCTCCAGGAATACTTAGGCAACCAAGTTTCTGAATCTGCGTTAGCAGCTCTCTGCTGTTAGCAAAGTTCAGTCTTGGCCACCAGACGATGCATGCATATATCAAAATGGGTTTTATTATGGATGTATACATCCAGTATATCCGTTTTGGTGAAAGTCCCCCCCCCCCCCCACCACCAATACTGCCTCATCTGATGTGGTTCTAAAAGCACTGCAAACTCTCAAGGTCGTCAACCGGTAGACCAAATTCACTTGCTTCCGTCTCTGAGAATTTTCAAACGCCTCTGCCCACACAGGTGACGAGTAAAGCAGGATGGAACACACCACTCCGGCTAGAAGCAACCTCCGCAGTGTTTCGGCCCACCAATATTCGACAACATTTTTGCAGGTATTTGATAGCCGGCTTTGATACGACCGTATATCCACCGACTTCCACTTTCACAGTGTTCTTTTTCCTGCGGTTCGTTATTAAGACTGCTTCCGATTTTGCGTTCACAAATTCATCCTAGCTGTTTTTAGCCAGGACTTTACCGCTTTCTTTGTTTCTGTCCCGTGGACACACATCAAACACATCTTCTGGATGTTTTGCTGTAACAACAAGCTGTGGTTGTCATCAGCAAAGCCGGCAATCGTAGTCCCCGCTGAGACGGGAAGAGCAACCCCCCATTATACATGATATTCCACAACAGGGGACCAACTATCGATCCTTGTGGTATGCCGGCTATGACAATATACTCTTTGAGGCCCTTATCCGTCCTGTACGAGAGAGTCCTCTCTGAGAGTTAATTTTTCACCAGATTTGCTAAATAACCAAAGACATCTATGTCATGCCAACGCTTCTTCAATAGTGTTCTAGTTGGACGAGTTGAATGCGTTTTTCGCATCCAGCGCCAGAAGTCTGTGCGCCTTTTACCGGATTTACTACCTTGCTAATTGCGTCCACCGTAAAGTGTGCACGCCGGAAACCAAAATGACACTCCGGCAAAATATTTCTGTTTTCAACGATAGGTGGGAGTCTAATATAGATGGCTCTCTTCATCATCTTCCCCATTGTATCCAGCAGGCAGATAGGACGATACGATGCTGGGTTTCCAGGTGTCTTGTTAGGTTTCGGAAGCAACACCAATTTTTATCATTCCACTAGACAGGGAATATTCCTTCTTTTAGGCACGCCTCGAAGGTATTGGCGAAAAGGTCGGTTGGGGATGCCATCCAAACCTGGGGCCTTGTTCTCACCAATTCTACCACATATTTCCCGCAACTCCTCCACAGTTACTGGTGATAATATCATTTAGCTGGACAACGGTTTGCCTTCCTCTATTTTCATATGTGAGGGAGCCAGAGTGATTACAATATGTTTCAGGAGACGCGGACAAATCACCTGATTTGATTTGATTACCACCCTGTAGGCCTCGCCCCAAGGGTTTATATCGGCATGGACACACAGCTGTTTGAAGTAGCTCTTTTTACTCCTCCGAATGGCTTCTTTTAGGCGGCCACAGAGTTACCTGTGTGTCCCATCTCGAACATCGTCACCGGGTTTTTTTCTGAACTTTTGGTGAAGATTCCTTCCCCGGAACATGTGGCCCGCAAACACGATTTCGTTGTTCCACCAGTAGTTGGATTAGCTACTGGCGAGACTTTCTCATTTGACTCAACAATTTGTACCTAGTTACACTCTTGCATTTCTTGAGCTCCATAAAATCTCCTTTCTGCTACCGCCTAATGGGGCTGACACTATCTCCTAAGTTGGTGAATACTGGGTCTGCCTTCACTCTTCTGAAAATATCAGCATATGACCCTTCACCTCATTTGGAAATGGTCATCACTTTCAGTCTCATCTTACTTCGGGATTCCACTTTTCCCTAGGCTTCCGCATCCACCTTTAGAGATCCGCTCCCTTTTCCCGGTGTTTCGATTGCAACCGTTTCACCGAGAGCTTCAGCAGTAGCGCTCATATGCTCCGCCTTTTTGGGAGCGCTGGCCTGTCGAATCGTTCAACTTTTCACGCAACCTCTTTCCCGATTTCTACTCTTTCGTATCTAGAACAGGCGTTACTTGAGCCGCCTGGTTCACTTTTTTGTTCGACGGCTTTCCCCCTCGTCCGTCCTGGGCCTTGCCGTACGCCAAACGAATACCTCTTATCATGGCCCTTATATTTTGGTGAACATTCATGCGCTCCTTTAAGAATTCACCCAGCTCCATCATCTTTTTACCTAGGGCAGTAAAGGCAGCTCCGGCTTAATTGTTGCCTCCAACATCGTTCAGCGCCCAGGGTTCTTCCTCATCGAAGGCTCCCACTACACACTTCCTACTGGGGAAGCAATTGGCTTGTGCCCGTGTCGAGGGAGGCGAAGATCTACGAAGAATCAAGTTCTTCTGAATGGGTCCGTCAATGGAGCCAGTTCCAGTCCCTCCCGTACGCTTACAACATTAGATGCAGCAGTAGCCAAGATTCAAACAATTAAGGCACTGCGGTCGTAGCATATCGTCGGGTAAAAGCGCACTTACCCACTCCCAAAAACCGGTACCGGTAATGGGTTTCAGAAGCCCTGCACCGTAACTTTATTCCCCTTTTGTTCTTCCATAATTGGTTTTATTTCTGGGTATTCTTCCCATAGCCAATCTTTATCCACGGGCAGGCTTTTTGTTCCCACCTATCCAGGCTGCGCGTAATCCCCCCCCCCCCCCCCCCCCCCCGCTAGAAAGTTGCGAAACTTGTGCTGATAAACAAGGACAAATGGGGCCCCTAGGCGCGTCAGCGTATCACCCGCTCAGTATGTTCGACACAGCGGTGAAGCTGCTTGAGAAGCACATCAAGCCACGACTGACTGACGCAGTACGTGCTGCGGGAGTTTACTCGCCTACACAATAAGGTTTTAGAGCGGGGCGACCCACAATTGATGCAATTGAAAAGTGGTGCAAGCGGTAAAACTATCTGAGGCACACAGTCGCCACTGTCGGCAAATGATGCTCCTTGTGACCCTAAACGTAAAAAAGGCCTTCAATTCTGCGAGGTGGTACCATATATTTGAGGCACTGGAAAATCGTTTCCATGCTAGAGGCTACCTATTTCGGATATTGAGGAACTATTTGAAGGAATAAAGGTAACCTCAGAGGCGGATCTTTGGCACACCTTATATGATAGTCTTCTGCGACTCGATATGTCTGATGAATCGCATCTGGCCGGATGATGTTGCGTCACGCACGGTTGAGTAAGTTCAATGCTTACTGGGAATGGTGATCTGGCGAGTAAGCAGATGGATGGCTGAACATGGATTCTTCTTAACTTTGGAGAAAACCGAAGTCGTTGTGCTGAGCAATGAAGAGGTTCCCACAGTCCTTACTTTTCAGATTCATGGTCTTGTCAAAGCCGGCAGTGGAGTACCTCGGTCTCATGAGAGACACGAAGATGAGTTTTTCAAGCAGATTCGCAACATTGCAGACAAGGCTGCGACTAGAATGATTCCAATTTGCCGGCGAATGTCGGAAATCCTCTATCCAGCAGGAGCCGCTTGCTGGTGAACGCGGTTTAATCCATCCTCCTTTACGGTTCCGAAGTTCGAGCTGACTCCCTCAGTAAGGAAATGTAACGCAAGCGCCTGGCACAAGTGCAAAGACGAAGAACCCTGCGAGTTGTGTCGATGATAGCGGAAGTTATTCCGATCGCTCTCCATGCTGCCGAAGGGAGGCTTATATACATCAAAAAAGACGAGGGAAATAAGGAAGCTGTCGCTTGGGAAGAGAGAGCCCATACCCTCTGCACATGACAGCAATGTTGGGAAAGAGAAATGGTTCAATCGAAAGCACGATGAGGGTGGCTTTTTTCTAACCCAGCTGCTCAGCGGACATGGGTATTTTCAATTGTACCTGCACACAACCAGGAAATCACGGTCGGCCGACTGCATTTATTGCAAGGATGTGATGGGTGATGCATGCCACACCTTTTTCTTCTGCAAAAGGTGGGAGCGCCATCGCCATCACCTCACTGCATCAGTTCAGGTCATGCAACTCTTTTCCCGCAGCAGGAGCAGGACGAAAGAGAACCCCAACTGGCAGCTCAGCAGGACGTCTTCTCGATCCCTGATGTTACCGAAGAGGAACTTTGGGAAATCTGCAGACATATTGGGGACAGCAAGGCTCCGGAATTGGACGGAATTCCGAACAGGGCTCTGAAGGTGGCGGTCAAGGCCAGACCAAGGTGGTTCGCAAGCACATTCGAATCGTGCATGGCGGAAGGAGTGTTTCCCGCCCAGTGGAAGAGGCAGAAGCTGGTCTTGCTACCGAAGCCCCGAAAACCACCCGGCGTGCCCTCCTCATATCGCCCTATTTGTCTCTTAGACACCATGGGGAAGATGTTGGAGAGGGTGATATACAACAGGCTGCTCCCGTTCATCGAGCTTGCGGGTGGTCTTTCAGAGCGGCAGTATGGGTTTCGGCGTGCCCGTTCTACGGTCGATGCAGTAGCAAAGGTCGTGGAATTGGCTCGAAATGCAATGGCCATGGGCAAATGCTGTGCTCTGGTGACGCTGGACGTCAAAAATGCTTTTAACTCAGCCAACTGGGGCTGGATTAAGGGCGCTTTGGCCAAACTGGGTGTTCCTAGCTGCTTGGACTTCTCTGGTACCAGACGGACGACGGGCCGAAGGAGTACATTGTGACAGCAGGTGTGCCTCAAGGTTCTGTATTGGGACCGCTGCTGTGGAACATAATGTACGACGGAGTGCTTGGCCTTCGCGTGCCGGAGGAGACAACGCTGATTAGCTTTGCGGACGACCTGGCGGTAGTTTCAATTGCAAAGCATCCCGAGGACGTGGAGCTTTTTGCAAATAAAGCCATTCATACCATCAAGTTATGGTTACGAATGGCCAAGCTGGACCTGGCGGACGAAAAGACGGAGGCGGTCCTCATTACCAACCGTAGGAAGAACAACACGGTTACCATCCAGGTTGGTAATCGTGAGGTCGTCTCAAAATCGGTTGTCAAATACCTGGGGGTGATGATCGATGCCAAGCTGAGTTGACACTTGGATTATGCGCGAGAGAAGGCAGCAAATGCCAGCTCATCCCTTGCAAGGATGATGCCTAACGTGGGAGGACCGAAGTATAGTCGCAGGCTACTCATCGCGGGAGTGGTGAGGTCGATCCTGCTATACGCGGCCCCTGTCTGGGCGGGAGCGTTGAACCACGCTGTCAACCGGAGGAAGATATGTTCGGCATACCGGCCAATTGCGCTAAGGGTGTGCAGCGCATTTAGGACGGCGTCGACGGAGGCAGTGTGTGTTATCGCAGGAATGATCCCTATAGATCTTCTAGCGAGCGAGGCACACTGGCTCTACGAAAAACGGAAGGCAAATCCAGCCGAGGTGAATGCGGATTTCCGAAAAGCTATCAGGAGAGAGTTGTGTGGCAAGTGGCAACAACGATGGGATAACTCCGACAAGGGCAGGTGGACCCATACATTGATCCCGTGCATCGAGAAATGGGTCAACCGAAAGCACGGAGAATTGAATTACCACCTGACACAGTTCCTTACGGGACACGGTGGCTATAGGAAGTACTTGCATCGCTTCGAGTTGGACGAGTCTCCCAACTGTCCTGAATGCGGTGCTACACTCGAGGACCCGGAGCACGTTATGTTCCATTGTTCCAGATTTCTGCAGCAGAAAAGGAGGTTGAACAGCATCTTAGGGGCGGACATCGAGCCCTCCAACCTGGTGGAAGATATGTGGAAGTATGTTGTTGAGGGGGGGAAGGGTGGTGTGTTAGCCGCCGGCAGTCTGTTTGAGACAGAAACCCGGCGCTTTGTGCACAAATGCATTTCACCTCCCTACCCCAAAAAAAAATCATCTTCATCGCTCACATTTATTCACCACTAGACTGATTGGTCGCCATCCACGACCATCAACTGGACTTGTGAATCTACCTGGTTCGGAACACAAGGGTATTTGCCAACAAGTCAACTTCACCCTGTACATCCAAGGCCGCAGACTTACCTCTCAGCAAAGGAAGTATTCCCGGAACAGAATCAACTTTTTTCGTTCTCAATAATCCTTTCCCTTGCAAGAAAGCGATTTCAGCAGAGAGAATATTCTAATCTACTTTCAAATGAATACAGAAGGTGTACCCTTTTCCAAGGTAGATTGCGAATATACAAAAAGTTACATTTAAAGGTTATAAAACACGAAGATATAATGAACGCTTTTAAGATGGAAGATAAACAGAACGACCTTCCACTGGGAGCTCACCTGGAGTCCTATCCCATCTAAATATCCTGGTAACCTCTCAAAATATTACTTATTTGTCTTAAATAATAAAAAATGGATTATCATTCACTTTCAGAACAGATAAATTCACGGTACTATGATTTCCTCTGAATTGCTTTCGTTTTGATGAAAAGATACACCTGAAGACTTGGAGTTGAAAGGGAAATCAATGAACTAGAAAATTCCCTGAAAATATTAGTCCTAAATAAACAAGGCCCGAACGGAGAACCGGAGAAAAGAAAAGCAACAGCAGCAGACAAGGTACATAGAATCGTCCATTATGCGTCGCTTTCCCAGGGAAAATGAAATTGAATAAAATTAGTTAGTCGAGCTTTCCGCTTTCATCTTATTTATCTGCCGCCGATCGGTGCGAAGTGGGCGGCCCGTGGATTCGAGGACTCGTCTAATTGAAGCTACCGGGAAAGTGTTTCTGGCAGCTTTTATTGCAAAGGATATTTGCATTACTTACATATTTTCCTTATTGATGTCTATTCATTCAAAATTTAGAAATGGACCAATGTTGTCTGTTTTCCCCGAGTGCTTTGATAATTTTCCAAGAAGAAGCTGTGAATATTTCATTGAGTTTCGCACGAACACTTGGAAAATGGAAATGACGAATTATCGTTTGGACTAATGAATTCAATCTTTCCAGGATCAAACAGAAGATTTCATCTAATGAGAACAAAAATAGAAGTTTCTTTGGATATTCAATTTGGGTTTATTTAAATTTTGGGAAGAAAGTGGTAAACAACGCAGATACATATTTATCCTCAAACAGCTTAAAATTATCCCTAAAGTTACAGTGAAAAAGCAATCATCGTTGATTAGCGAATTTCGATTTAACTATAAAAAAGGCAGTGCCTAGTATTTCAATGGTGAGGATGGGAATAAAGCGAAACCAGAACAGTACCTGGGTCTAAAAAGGACTCACCGGCGACGAAGCTTCGCCAGAGTACCATCTCTCTTTGAGGGTGAGCTGTCCCTCCTCTAGGGTAATGTGTGGCTTTCCACGGAGCAAGCTTCTCGTCTACCAAGGCCGTTAGTGAGTGGTGATAGCCACACCCTGTACGAGGTGACCCTACTATTAACAAAACGCTACGGATCTAGACTGGGGAGTCGAAAAATACCTCCCTCAATCCAAGGTGTCTTGTGAACCATGCCAATTGGATAGTTGGCACTGATACTCAATTGCCTCAGTAAGCAAGTTTGACCTTACCGTGCAAGCTGCTTTATGGCACGACGGACCTCCTAACCCCCATACTCGTGGGAATCAAATGAGTACCAGTAATAAAAATAAAAAAACTCCAACCAATAAAGCGGGACCCCGTACCGCACACAAACTGGTTAATCAGGCGGAGGCACATCTACGAAATACTGAGAGCCCGGTGATTACACCCAAGAAGGAAAAAATTGGGACGTCAAGCAGTGGATCCAAGGTCAACATTGGTATAGTGCGAGGACAACAACCAACAAACATCACTGCTCAAAAAGCAGGGGCAAGCAAAACACATCTGAGATAAATATATCAAACGTCAGGAAGGAGACAGGTCTCAGTGGCGCAGGTGATAAATAGTACCTGCATTATCTAAAGGAAGCTCTAAAGCGAGAAGAGGTCCTTAAGATGGCTCAGGATAAACCTAGGCCATCTATATCAGGGCCAAGAAAGCAGGGAGCAGCAGTGATTAGCCCGCATGAAAGGAATGCTCCCAAAAAATAAAAACCTGAACCCCTGAAAACCCGAGCAGGTCAGGGGTGAAGGCAGGAATCAGGAAACCCACCATTAGTTATACTAGACTGGTCATAATGCCAAAATTATTTCCCAAGCAAATACTCACTCGTGAGGAGCAGGAAACCATCGAAGAGCTTGTCGTCAGGTAGAAGTGCGAAACTGCGAAACTTGTGTCCGCCGGGATATGCTTTCAACCAAGTCATATACAGGTGAACTGCGCGACGGAAGACACTGCAGAATGACTTAGAACCATAGTTCCTAAATTTCCTGGCTGAGAAGAAGCAGAACTGTCAACACGTGCTGGGGATAATATACCAAGAGCACACATGGTGACAGTGCTTCTGCCAAAAGCCACAACAATAGAGACAGAAGATTTCATGGACCTCCTAATCTCTTAGAATGAGGATCTCCATACGCGATTATGGAGAGTCTTCAGAAGCAAGGCGGAGGGAAAGGGTAGACTCCTCGCGACCGGGGTACATGACCGATTCATAGAGGCAATCAAACGTCGGAGTTGCCATATCAACTGTCAATTTGACAACATACCTGTGCGCATGCACAGAGAAAAGCCAAGGAAAGACACCTCGGAGGGAGATATCGGATGAAAAGCATACCGAGGTCCCTGAAAAACTATCGAAGTTTATAGAGGCGGGAAGAGAAGAGTAGAAGCTGGACGACCTAGACCTAGAATTGCCAGGCCTTAAGCTGGACAACGACGCGCGGGAAAGCGCCATGTGCGAGGAGGAGGGTGATACTCCGATAGTGGAGAAAAGCTCCAAGCAATAAAAGAGCTAATGGCCAGCACTAAGATAGCCTAGATAAATCCCCACTATGCGAAAGCTGTAAGCGGGCAAGTTTCATGGAGAACATTGGAATAGTGCTGGCTCAAGAGACCTAAGATGTACTGGGGACGGATTCGTGGTCTGCAAGGAGGAAGCATGCAAGTAATTTGGGACTCCTCTTGTGAAAAACTAAGAGCTTGTATAATTCTTAAACGTAATTTAAAATATATATGTCTTTCGGAGTTCCTGACTGGGGACCTTGTGGCTATTCAAGTCTCACTGGAAGCTGGGAGGAGCACTCGAGAGGTAGTCGTGACATCGGGATACTTCCCAGGAAACGACATCCGGGTTGCACCGGAGCTCGTCGCTAAACTGGTGAATTACTGTGAGAAGAGGGCGTTGTCACTTTTCCTCGGATGCGATGCTAACGCCCTTCTGCATAAAGGTCTACATAAAATGTTCGACAAGACCCATCTCACCTGCGCCAAATAAAAAGATGTGATCGGCGCCGTTCACCACTCCATTGCAGAACACACATCGAGCGTTCCCAATCTTAGGTAGATAAGACTGAAAACCCCCATGTTCATTTAGAAGGAAAGGAAATAGTCGATCTCCCTTTTCTTTCCACAGATCTACATTGCTGATGTGCCACGAAGTGAATCTGCCTCTTGACTCATTTTGTCTAGAGGGTTGCTACTCGATTAGTGTGCGTTACTGTTCTTCAAAGGCAACCGCCTCTATTAAGTCTTCGCCCTTGTGGCGTGTGGAGCACTTTACGTTCCTTAATATGGCGGCAATGGAGATCACTACCGCGATACCCTTCACGACCGTTTTTGCGGCAATGCGAAAAGCAGACCCCACTCGTAAAGCTCCCCGTCTCTGCACTTAGGCAAGACAGTTACGATATACCTTTTTGTCAAAGACATCAGCCTATATTTCCTCGACGTTAAGCAAAACAGACTGCGTTGCTCCCATAAGGAGACGTCTCCTGATAGATATTTAGGGCCCCCATCAATCGCCATTAACTGGCTCAAGGTGGAAACTCCAACCGCAGCCTTGTTCGCTGCTACTTTGATTTGCTCAAACAAGCCCATCATCGAGTTGAACGTTGACCCAAGGAATTTAACCCCCAGTTTTAACTCTGTAGTCAACTCGCCGATCGATATAGAATGCGTGGTCGGGATTCTTCTTCTGGTCAAGATAGTTACTTCAGTTTCAGCCTGTTCAACAACGCGTCTGACTTATCGGGTACCGCTGCCGTGTGGATTCGGAACAACATTCGACTTTGGGTAGAGCTAATGGCTTCGTTTCAATTCCATGTTTAGGAATATTATTTTTTAGCGTTTACCTAGCGCTAATTGAGACGATGCCAAACTTTTGACACAAGCTCGATGCTCTGGAGAACGCGGCAGAAATCGTTGACCCACAGAAGGAGTATCATTAGCTGCACCGTTTGACACAAGCTTTACATACCCGCGAGGAGACATGCGCCACATACATAGCAGATACTAGTCAACGAGATAAATTGGGTTCCGTGGAGGCTCGGTTATAAACTTGTTATTCGGAAAATCGGGGCTTTGCGGAAACTCTGCATACTTAATACCGACCAGATGGCATTATTCCTCAGAAATTCCATATGGGTTGATGGCAACAGCGCAGAAGTCGTAGAGGACTGCCCGCTTTTCACCCTGAAAGAGCGCAACGAAGCAGCTCTCATTACGATAAGTAAGAAGGCGCTGGGCTCTGATAGTATCCCCGCGGAAATATTTCAACTAGCGTTCCACCAACGGCCAGAATTGCTGCTCGGAGCGTTGAACGCATTTTTCCTTGTCACTGGAAAGGGACGAGGCCCACGATGATCAGCATAAGGAAAGGAGACCGTGAGCTTCCGTCAGTATACCGCTGTGTTTGCTTGACACGGTCAGGAAAGTGCTCGAAAAGCTCGTCATGGGTAAACTTGCTGAAGTGAGTTCAAAGCAGGGAGATCCACGATGGATGCTGTTATACAGGTTGTGCATGCAGTTCATCGCGCTGAGGCACACAGCCGATGGTCTCGACGGCGAATGCTCCTCTTAAGATGGACAAATAAGTCAGGCACATTAGAAAAGTCATTCCACTTGTCGAACCATCCCTTGCGGATATTGACTGATTATCTGGGAATTTTCTCCAGGGTCTATGAGATACAAAAGGTAACACGTCGTACGCCCGCACCTCTGGAACGCCTCCTACGATAGTCTGCTATGCATCGACATACTAGAAGAGTCCCCCCTGGTCGGTTATCATCGTCATCATGAACGGCGCAACAACCGGTATCCGGTCTAGGCCTGCCTTAGTAAGGAAATTTAGACACCCTGGTTTTGCACCGAGGTCCACCAATTCAATATCCCTTAAAGCTGCCTGGCGTGCTGATTTACGTTTCATCTCAAGCAGGGTCTGCCTCCTCTCTTTTTTTACCATAGATATTGCCTTTATAGACTTTCGGGGCCGACCCACCTACCGCAACCTGTTGAGCCCGATTTTATCCACATCATCCATCCTCATGTAGAGGGCCAAAAATTCTTCGGAAGATTCTTCTCTCGAACACAGCCAAGAGTTCACAATTTTAGCTTCGTAGCACCGGTTTTCCATGTAGGATTTTCAGCCCTACCCAACCTTCAACGTGGAGGACCAATCGGTACAATTTGTTGGGATTACCCTTCATTCTTACCGTACATACTACCCAACTAATTTTGATTTTTCTGCAGTCAAGGAATATCCTCGCAGATTGCTCAGCGACTTCCACTACAACAAGTTTCTAGCCTTAAGCATTCACAAAAATGATACCTATGCGGCATTGGTTACCTCTGGACATTCACGTTTTATGACCTCCTCTATGGTTCTGGTTGTTGGCCGACTATAAAAGACAATGAGCGGCGTCTTGAGGTAATGAAGACGAAGATGTTGCGTTGGACTAGTGGCGTGACACGTTTTGGTCACATCCGAAATGAGGATATTCGCGATCGATAAGAAGTTGCACCGATCGTGGAAAAATTGCGAGAGAGGGGTCTTCAATGGTATAGTCACGTCATTTGCACTAAGGAGAATTCACTTGTCATGAATGGTCTGAACATCTAACTCAAAGGTAAGCGACCAAAAGGCCGGCCGAAACAATGGTGGCTTGATACGCTGATGGGGATTTGAAAGCCTGGCGAATGTATGCAGATCAAGCTTTTAATAGAACCAAATGGCGAAACCGATCACTACGAGTCGAGTCCGCTTGTGAACGGGGCAAAGTCTCACGAAAAAGAAGGAGAGTTAAAATAAAAGTTACTTTGTAGTAAACGTCAATGGTAGTTCGGTCTTTTGACTATACCGAATATGGAAGTAAAGTTAAAGCAGGACACTCGTAAACCCCACCCAATTCAGGTTCTTCACCCCATCCACTGTCCCTCGTCTCTCCTGCCACCGCCTCCTCTGTACCTGCGGCACCCTGTAAATAGGCGCGGTAGTAGCGGCAATGCAGGCAACGCTCAAAGAAGTCTTAAATCTACCGAACAGTCGGCTTAACTAACAGAGCCAACGATCTAGTCCATCTTCGTTAATAATTTACCATTAATCCTTGGCTTTGGGCAGACGGTTTTCTAGTGGCATAACGTGTTGTTTTCTTTAGTCCCTCTTTGTCTTCTTTTTTTGGGCCTGGGCACTACTTGGAGAAAGTTTCCTTCAGACGCGCCTTTCTCTTTCCACTTTTTCGCCAGTTCGCTTTGCAATGGGCTATCTGTGATCCGATTAGCGCTGACAATGTTCTCAGCGCGAAGTGCGGCTGTTTCTGCTTTTTACGCAACTTCCGCTGTTGTCCATGTTCGCCTGTAGAAGGATCACGTGTCTCATCTTGATAAAATTTGGTATGAATTTGAAATCCAGAGCGAGGAGAGAGGATATCACTCCTTCATGCTGCCTTTGCTATAGGAAGTGGAAGACTTCAACCTCCTCAATTACGCTGATGACATCTGTTTGTCCCACCACCTCTACCTGCTTTAATGACCATATTGATAAGGGCAATGGACATTTGGTTTATCTGGGAGCGTTTAGTCTGCCTGCGCTATTCTACCTAAAATCTGAAAATTCAGGTGTCTCAACAGAAACATCAAGTTGAGAGTGTTCTGCACCCATCCTCTCTCTGTGCTGATATATGGGGGACGCCGGCAACGAGCGCTACTGCTACTTGAAGGCTCTTTAACACCTATCTCCGCCGTGTCATCGTGGCACTCTGGACCGAGACAGTCTCTAACTAAAAATTTTGCTGGTGTATGGGCCAGATACCCGCGGATGTGTTGTTCAAAGAGCGGAAGCGACAGTGAATAGGTCACGTTTTGAGACACGGCGACAATTCCATTGCGAATTAAGAAGAATAGCAGATGAACCCCAAAGACATAGCATTCTAAGACGCTTATAATAAAAAGACCCAGAGTGGATTATCGAGCAGTGCCTAAAATGGCCTTCACCGTTGGGACTAGCCGCGTTAGCGTTGGGACTAGCAACGAACAACGGGTCAAACTACACAAGCTTTATCAGCAGTTTAAATAAAAGTGAGATGGACATCTTAAGAAAATTCTCATTTTTCACAAGACTCTTCCATATCGTATGTGACTGTCAGAATCTTACTCCCAGGATTTGAAAAATTCAAAAACCATTTCCAGTGGAAATCAAATAGCTCGAGAGCAAGCAGCTATTGCCAAAATCACCATAGCCTCGAAATCTGAACCCAAGCGCAGATCAATTCATTACCTTGCCATCAACCATCAGAAGTTTGGTTCACCACCTGGCGTAAACAATCTTCAGTTCACCGATAAATAAAAGCTACTAGGACTTTAAGAAACAGCTTTAGAAACTATTAAGTTACTCAATGCTATCTGTGTAGAGTTCTACAAAACTAATGTAGAATAATACGGGCCAAGCAACTTTGCCAATCACACACCAAATCATAATCACCTTTTCACATCAAAGCCAGCCGAGAGAACAAATTCGCAACCGATAGTCAGTATCGGGACTCAATAGTCGCCTCGGCTGCTTATACTAAGAGACATTACGTAGGCCAACGCCATACACTCATCAACCAGTAGTCGACATCCATTACAAATCAATTACTTGAAGCCAAGAAATCTACACACCCATATTCACATGGATCTGAAATCATTTTCCAGCCCAAAGCTAGCCCGATACTCGCCAACGGCTTCGACAAGTGCCGCCGCGAATTATACTACGAAGAGTGACAATGGTAGGTGACGCTATATTATAACATCTCTTTTGTAATGCGTAAATGTTAGGTAATGCGGTAATGTTAGGTGATCCGGTAATGTTAGATGATATTGTAATGTTTGATGATATTGCAATGTTCGGACCGCGTTCGGTGATGGTAATGTAATATCACAATTTAAAGTGGTATCACCTTTGTAATATTACAAAAATACGATAAGGAAACTGTGTGAAATTATCACTTCAAAAAATAATTTGTAAGAAAGGCACGAATTTACTAAAATCAACAGGGTCACATCAGAAACTGATTAGAATCTAATATAACGTTGGCTCAGAAAAAAGATACAAATTTCTATGTCCCCTATTTGTCATAAAAAAAAAAATCCACAATAAGGTAGTGCTTTGAGATTCCTTAATACCTTTACCAACTTCAGGATCCAAAATAAATTCAAGACCTATACAATAACTTGCACATTTTCTATTCTAAAAATGGACGAAGAAACAATATAAATAAAAGGTAATCTCATCGAAAAAACATAATATCATATCACTTCACACTACATACCACACATGATCCGGTTCCGTTACTTTATAAAATCTCGTTGCCACCGTCAAAACAACAACAATAGTAAACAAACATTTCCAACTTCTGCAAGTAAACAAAATTTCACAAAAATCAAGTTACTCGCTTAACTCTTTCGTTTTCTCTTATGCCCACTTCACTCTCAACACTTACAATAACTCTTCACTGGCACCGTCTGGCTTCCGGCTAATTTCAGAAGACTTTTCACATTTATTTGGAGATTCTTTCACCCCCATTTTAAAAAATAACACAAACACTGTGCGCTTTCTGTTGAGGAATAAGGACAACAGCTAACCGGCGGATTTAATGTGAAATTTACGCGTAATTTTGATTCAAATTGATTAAGATTTTGGTTATAATCTCATCTTAGCGAAATTCCTCAAACCACGGCACGTAAGCAACTGAGGTGAGCAGTGACGTGTCGCAGAGGTTTCTTTCGACTGAGGAGGTAAGGTAACAGCAATAGCGACTTCTTGTGCCCGGTTTTACCGGCTATCGTCCAAGAGCGACCCAACTAAAGAATGTATAGATTTCGAAATGCTCATTAGTTGGATTTCTGTATGGTTGCAGGTAACGTTGATGAATTCTGTTCTTAATTTCTTTCTCAATTTGTGCAATGTGTTAAGAGAAATGTTGACGAAAGCTTAAGCTATCTTTATATGATGGAACAACTGTACGAGAAAGTAACTGTAAACGAAGCTAACTAAAGTTAGCTAGAACTATTTTACGCAATGATACCTTTTCCATTTAGTAAGCAGCATATGTAGTTCCTTGGATACCTACAATTCTTGTATTTCCTGAATTTGGGCCGTTGTCTATCTTGAATGAGGTATCGCCCAAGAAAATTCTACGATTTTGCTTCTTTCTTAACTTTTGCGACCCCCGGATTAAGGAATTTTCGAATTGCTAACGATTTGTGGAGGTGGATTTTTTTCGATATCTCGCGTTAACGCCGTCGTAGCGTGGATATCCTTTCATTTCCTAAATCTAGATAGTCTCTCCTTTCAAATGGTGTATCGTCTGCAGAAACCCAACGATTTTGGATTTTCAGGCTATTTCCCCCCGGTTTGGGGCTGGTGCTGATGGTGTTTCAAATAAAGCAGACACCCCTCTTCTTACACGAGACCAGATATGCTTATAATTACCATGCAAAAATGCCCGATAAAGGGATGTTTGCTAAGAAATAGCAGGAGCAACGTTTGATTTTGGAAACAAATGACTCGGAGGTCTCCCCTCCCCCGAGCCAATATGTCACTACCAACGAGTTTCTAGAAGCGGCTGAAAGAGAGAGAGCTGTATCTGATATGTAGCTCGAACTCTGAAAGGGCCGTTCCACCGATGGCCCAATGAAGGTGGTCATGGAAACCGTGGCGCTGCCATAGAAGAAGAGAGATGACACTGGTGGTCAAAATGGTACTGTGCAGTAGATATGCTGGATGTCATTAATACCTTGAAATCAGTAAATGCATCTTCCACCAAAACGTTGTTCATCGAGATACTTAGCGGCAAACTACTTCACCGAGAAGGAGGCGAAATACAAGGACGAAGAAGATACAAATTACTACCGTACCTCAGGGGTTGGTGCTGGGTTCGCTCTTGTGGAACACCATGTCTGATGGATTCTTACGCTTGCCTCTACCAAGAAGAATAAAATTATTTGATCTCGTCGACGATGTCCATAAGCATGCCCGCCTTTTCCATGCCAACAATAAAACACAGAGCACACAATACTCTTTGCAGTCACAAGCTCCTACTCGCCTCTAGTTTCTGAACTGAAACTAAGCGTTTGTGCTCTCGTTGCTGCTCTCTCAAACTCATCATCATCATCATCAACGGCGCAACAACCGGTATCCGGTCTAGGCCTGGCTTAATAAGGAACTCCAGACATCCCGGTTTTGCGCCGAGGTCCACCAATTCGATATCCCTAAAAGCTGTCTGGCGTCCTGGCCTACGCCATCGCTCCATCTTGGGCAGGGTCTGCCTCGTCTTCTTTTTCTACCATAGATATTGCCCTTATAGACTTTCCGGGTGGGATCATCCTCATCCATACGGATCAAGTGACCCGCCCACCGTAACCTATTGAGTCATGGTATCGCTCATAGATTTCGTCATTGTGTAGGCTACGGAATCGTCCATCCTCATGTAGGGGGCCAAAAATTCTTCGGAGGATTCTTCTCTCGAACGCGGCCAAGAGTCCGCAATTTTAGGGTCAAATAGGGTCAAAGCTCTTACTGTACAAGACTATGATCTTGCCAGTCCTCATGTATTCCTCTCAAACTCAGGTAACCGAAAAAATATGTAGTTGGCATAAACCCACATGTGAAAACTGGCACGTCAAGGACATCTATGCGTATCAATATCGATTCTCGCCAATGTGCTCCAGCTCCCTACGACTTTCTGAGGAGCGGGCACTCTGTTCCCATTGTTCTGCAGCTTATAGCTGTAAGCTGACCCTTTAGTTGGTAGTCCCTCCCTTTTGGCACTGTCGAAAGCAAACCCGCTGGCTTTACTCCACTCGATAATTTCGCTGTTATTCATTGTTATTTGCAGATTGCCTGCCTGACTAACGCGATTGTGAAATTCTTTCTTGTGCTTTGTCTTATTGAGAACAAAGCTCCATTATGTCTTACTCGCCTGCCACAAGTAGTCATCAATAGAGATCTTAGCTTCTTACTCTCATCGGTCAGCCTTAAAGCTAACTTAAAGATAATGGCACCTTTGTTAAGCGACTATGCTCGTTAATGCATAGCACTCTGTTATTGGTAACATTTTACCCTGGTGCAGAATCCAACAGGCACAATTTTATCAACAACTAACACCCAGATCATGGGAATGCGTCTTTAAGGTTGTTGTTAGCATCCGTTCAATACCAAATTTACATTAACTAGCGTTTCAGAAGCACAGTGCCACGAAATAGAGAGTAGTGCTCTCCAGAATCTTGCTTTGTTTAAGTCGAAATATCCAGCTGAATCACAGGAATCCCCACCCAAGCTGAAGAAAGCAAGCATTTTAGGCATCTTCAAGCCCGTTGTCGAGAGGCCAGTGCAGTTTCTAAAAATAGTCCTCGTCCATATTCGAAAACGAAACCAGAAAGACGATAAGCACCCAAGGACGAAACTCTGTGAGAAAATGAAAACATTCCCGAAGATAATATGTCTCCAGAGGACCTCCTCCTCAGTTAAATTCCATCTTACAACAGCAAGTCACGCTGTACTACGTTGAAGAGCAAGACAGGATTCCCGCTAACGCTCTTTTACGCACATGTGTCTTCGCAATGCCATCAATAGTCAGCTCCCAGGCAGTCGCTAGTGCACAGGCAGTCCACACAGAATTCCCTCACCGTTTTAACTCTAATTTGCTGAGGCTTCAATCGTTAATCTTCGATGGACAAAAAAAACTTTAAAAGGGTCCGACAACAGGATGCATCTTGTTAGAGTGCTGGAAGGGCATCGAAAAGAACAACGCTCGATGGTCAAGGCAGTGTCAATCCTTTTAACGCGGCAAATAATACCCCCATAATCGCTCGACCCTTGAGAAGTTCGTCAAGCCAGACGCACGTTTTAGCCATTTACAGGTGGGTTTTATCAAGCTTCGGTTGATCTAGGGACAACAATATTGCCTTACGATTACGGATAGATTCTCGAAATGGCCAAAGCCTATATTAATCCCAACCAAGAAGCTTCAGTGGTGACTGAAGCTCTATACATAGGTTGGATCTGGATCTTCACTTCACCACTGACTTTACTTGGAACCAGGGCTAATAATTTTAATCTGTAATGTTCACTGAACTCTTCAAAATTCTGGGCGCCAATCAAATATGGACGGCACCATACCACCCATAATCGAACGGCGTGATGAAGAGGTTCCGTGGCAAGTTAAAAGCGGCTCTCATTTGTAATGCAGACGTACCATGGGCAGCGAGACCCGACAACGAAAACGGATAACCAAGCCAAGCTTTGCCATTATTTATAGCGCTGAAGAGTCTCATTTTCGCTGATTTATATTGTGTGTTCATAGCGCACCCCCCTCCTTGTTGGCGTGCAAACGTTGTGCCAAACGGCCAGGACGCCAGACAGCTTTTAGGGATATCGAATTGGTGGACTTCGGCGCAAAACCGGGATGCTAGGAATTCCTTATTAAAGCAGGCCTAGACCGGATACCGGTTGTTGCGCCGTTGATGATGATGATGATGTCAACTGCAACGCTACCACCCCCTGGGACGCCCTCCACTGCGGCTGTGCCTGCTCCAATAATTTCGACGAACTTTCCAGTGTTCACCCTCGCGATATTCCACAGGCACAGGAAACGTCGCGTTGGTGTTCGCCGGCATGTAGCGTCAATCACTTCGAACGCATGTATTGGTGATCACTTGCCGAGAAGTCTTCCAGGACTCGCCAACCATTCACCGATGGTACCAGAGATTCCGATGCAAAAATGATGCCAGGGATGCTTCCTTCGAAGTCTGGGCGCCGAAACGTTGGCGTAGATGCGGTGTTTAAAACTACGAGCCTGGTTCTCGCTGCCATTTCCAAAATCCGCTCCCTCTAGAGTCTGGCTGAGGCGTTCATGGGTCCTAGTATTAAAATCGCGGCCAAAAACGTTATCCGTGAAAACTGAATCCAGACAAAGCCATTCCCTTCACCTTGAGCAAGAACACGAACAACCCAGATGGCAGTGATACCCGATAAGTCGAGATACCATGAAGCCGGGTCCTTGTTCCGGTATTGGTCGCTCATTAGCACTAGATCAGCCTTTACCTCCGCAGCGAACTGCGCTAGCAACTGGTGAGCGCTTGCACTCCGGTGCATGTTAATTTGTAAAATGCGGACCATGCCATTCGCCGAGCCCGCAGAATGTGTGACGCTCTCACCAAACGGACCACGATCCCTGCAGGGAATGCAACTTTCGCATTCATTGGTGACCTGGCATGCTGTCTTCCTGTCCGGTCCCTTGCAAGTTGCTGACGTGTCCATAGTTCAGGTGTCTGTAGCACTCGGAGAGGAATATCCGTATTCGTATCCTGCATACTACCCATCCAATTTTGATTCTCCCGGTGCTAAGGAGTTTCCTCGCATATTGCTCGCGAACTTCCATCACGGCGAGTATTTGGCCTCGAGCATTTAGAGAGGTGATATCAATCCGGGCATTGGTTACCTCCGGATATTCAGGCTTCATGGCCTTCTCAACTTCGATTTTTTCTGTGAGGCAGTCAAAATCTCGGATTTCTGGAGAGCCCATAGGCTCTAGACTAAAAACAAAAGCCTTCGCCTCCAATAATCCCCTGGCCGTTCTGCAGAACATACTCTTGCTAGTCCTTTTCGAGCCCAGTTCAACGAAGACTCAGCCACCTTTCGTTTTCTGTATGGAAGACGCCTCTGCGCCGTTGTCTTCGGGTTTTATCTCGTAGCGGATTTCACTAAGGACCTCCGCAAATGCCTTGCCTTCCGTAGACTTTATGAGCAGAGCTAACGGTCTAGTCCTTCTCTGGCGGCGTAGTCAGTTGTTTCCTTTTATCCTTCTTCGCCTTCTTTTTTGGGCCCTGGAAACTAGTTTGATAGTCTCCTTCAGTCGTCCTCTTTCCGCTTTTTCTCCAGTTCACTTTACAATGGGCTATCTGCGGTCCGTTTTGCGCTAGCAGTGTTCTCAGCGGGGAGAGGGGGGGGGGTCTTCCGCTGCTCTCCACGTTCGCCTGCAGAAGGAATCCCGGTCCAGTAGTTCCTCCAGCTCCATCAGCCCGTTTTTGACGCCTTTGCTGAAACGTTGCCGACTGCATACGATTCATCACTACCGCGCGTTTGCTGATGAGCCTTTCCTCTTCGGCTCTAGCTAGGATGGTTAACTGCACTTCTACTCGGTTCGTGGCCGAATCCACCTGCTCAGGACTAGCAGTTTTGACTAGGTTTTTTCGGAATAGGGGCACCATAGGGTATTATAGTTCCAATCCCCGCACGGTTAATTGCGCCATTTGGTAAGGCTTCCTCTTTATTTGGGCGTCACAGTGTCACATCTGGTATTTCAGCCATCGCTGTCTCTTTCTCTAATTGTTGCGGTGACCGACGCATTTTGGTGCTACGCGCAAACGCACTCAGCTTTTCCTCCGTCCCCGCTATTTAATCGATTTTTTTTGTTTATTGGGATTTATTTTCCATGGAAAATTCACCAGCGCATCGTTTGCATGAGAGCGGGCCGCAATAGCCAGGAATGGGTATACCTTCGGGGACACAGCCCCTACCAAGTTCCCTGAGCCCTGATCTACGCTTAGTTGATACCGAAACTCGAGGACGAACCAGCGCTCGCTCGGCCAACGTAGTCTTCTAACACCGGTTCAATGCACACTACCCGACCAGGACCCCGAAGGAGCTGGCCCCTGATACACGCCATAACTACTACCTTAGCAGAGCTGGGTTCGCATCACCCCACCCCCCGGGGACTCCCAGTGTGTCCTGATGTGTACCGGTCATTTGCGGTTCAGTCTTTACCGAGAGGTTTTCTCAACGGAGCGATACTGGTCTGCAACTCCCTGCACAATCGATTGTGCGAATTCCGGGAAACCCTCGATGAATCTTTGATGAAACAAGGAGCGGTAAGATGTTGTACATGCCGCACCGCTGTTATTTCATAGCGGATGATATAGAAATTCGTTTTCTCACTCCGTTTCATCCAATACTGACGGAAACCAGCTGAAGTGATTGCCACAGATTGTGGCGAAGCAGTTGCAGCAGGTGCAACTATGCTCTTGGTCACCATGGTGTCCGAATGTCGACCCGGAGGCCGACCCAGTCACCAAGTCGGACGATTCCCGTCGATTACCGTACCGGACCTTAGTTTTCTCCTTCTTCTCATTTTATGGATTTGCATTTGATACCTAACTGCCAAGTGTGGTGGTAACTTCCTCAGTGTTGAACCTTGGAACGGATAGCGGAGCACAGAAGCATGAAAGGCGGAATGAACTTTTAAAAATAGTGTCCCCAACCATTTGCGAGGAAACAACCTGGACTTGAAATCAACAAAGCCGTAACTGAGAATCGCCTAAGTCTGACAGCTCTGTCAATTTGCCCATCGATAGGAGACATCGTTCGGCCACAGGTGAACTGAGCTGAACATTTAAAACTGAGACTAAATAAGATGAAAATAGGAGCATTGGCAGGTCTAACAACTGTGAGGATCTATAATGAAAACTCAACATGCAGCCTGCGATAAAGGGGACGAGGCAGCCTCCACAACATATTGAGTTGCTTAACTTAGGTTCACTGAGTGGTTTTTTCCTTAGTTTTGCGCCTCCGTTGTGTACATCCACATCTTTTTCAATCATTTTCGAAGAGTTTCACTGGTACGTAGTGAGATCTATTAACTCCGCATTGCGTCCTTTTTCAAGCACTTTGGACCATTCTTGCCAAGCAACCTCCGTCATATCAGGTAAGGAAGAGCGCTTGCTATTTTCACCCAAAATAAAATCCAAATGATTTTGACAAGATAACGTAAATATATTTTTTCTCTTACAAAATAATGCAAAAATTGTCATCCAACGAGCCAGAAGACTCGCTTCACCTTTTCACTCTGCCTGAATTCGGATAATTACTGCTAACACCACAAGAACTGGTTAATTTCCTTAATTTACTCGCCTCCCTCCGCTGGAGAGCTTCCAAGCGTTTGCGTTCGATCTCCTGCGCAGTGCAACGTCGTTTTTCTGAAAAGAGGTTGGGATTATCAAGTTAAGAGCGCCTGGTCTGGAAATATAAGAAATTTGGGTCCCACCTGATGAAATTGACTCCGAACTGCTACTCTTCGAGTCACTTCCAATCGAGGACTTCTGCCCAGTCGCCTGTTTCTTATCATTAGTGGGCATGCTATTGTGTCGGGTAAAACTGCTTACTGGGCGATCAGGGACCGCTTTGGCCGTTGGCGACTTGGTGGGCATAGAATTGTAGCGAACGAGGGGACTTTTACATATTTTTGGAGGTTGCTGAGCGTCTACCGGAACAGAGAGGAAGATGTCGTCGAACGAATCATTCTCGAATAAATTGTCGTATTTGTCAAGTTTGGTCCGCTTGGTTTGCTTCTGGTAGCTCGCCTCAACCTTTTGACTGCACTGGAGGAGGAGAGTGTCCAGGTCAGAGTCTTCCAGGAGATCCGATTCGGTGGGAGCGCTTGGTTTTGGGTTTGCAGGGATTGTACTTTGTGCGGCCTTTGGTTTGGGCTCTGTGATTTTGGTAATGCCGGAAGGGGGAATGAGATTGGGTTTCCAGGTAGGATTTGGTCTGTTTGTCGTTGGTTTGCTTAATTCTATCGGTTTAGGTGCTTCTGCCAATTGCGGGGCTTTCACACGCTCTGGGATTTTCTTTTCTATGAGATTCGGTTTCATTGCTCGGACGCTTAGCACCTCCATCAGGTCATTTTCTTTTGCGCTCGAGTCCTGCTCGTCTAACTCAAATTCAGCAGACGGTGACGAGTCATCGCGATCAGGACTTCCACCAGCACTTCCTTCCGTGAAATCCCGAAGGAATTCCTCCTTGAATTTATAGAAACCTCTTTTCTGGGGACGCTCCGGGGACTGCCGGAAGATTGACTTCTTTGAAAGTTGCATTATCGGTCGAATGTGTCGCGCGGGTCTGCTGTTTTCTACTCGACGAGGTTTCGGATTGATTATTGTCTTGGCCACATTGGGACGATCTGGCTCTTCCCATTTCCAGTCGACGTCGGTAACGCTCTGGCGCGTGTCTTGGGTGCAAATCATTGTCTGGGAATCGCTATCGTAGTCCTGCGAGGGAGACTCTTCGATGAAGTACGTTCGCTTGAAGTGATTCAGCGGGGTCGTCTGCGAACTGTTTGGATTTCCGTTGAAACGAATCGAGGGCGGCGTGTTGACGGAACTGCGCATAATTGAGTGGCGACATGGCGTTGTGGGAGAGTCTGGGGGAGGCGAAATATTAAGCATTTTAGATGGCGGCGACAATTTTGGCAAAGTTAAAGTCACTAGAGGACTACAATGCGAAAGAACTTCTCTAAATCTAATCAGCACACTTAAAGGGAGGTATCCGGTGGTTTGGATTGTAACAATTAATTCGCTGGCGACCGGATGAACTTATCATGGAGTGAAGCAAATCAGATACAAATCAACTGCTTTCGCTCCTCCACAACTCGTTATCAGCCTCAACTTTCCAGTCGCCCCTATCGAACATTGTTGACTAATCCGCCTACCTGGACTACCACAAAATATCGAGAAAATTGCGTTTCATACCTGACCCGTCTTTGGATCGTTTACCAAGGCTCAGTCGTCCTGGCCTTTTCCTTAATAGATTCGGAGAGTCATCCATTCTGCTTCCATCTGAAATGGAGGGGATCCAATCTAATTCCTAAGAATTTGAAATGACTTTATTATAGGCACCTGAGATCTATCAAAAACAGTCAATTAAATTCCCTTCCGTACGTCCGGTGCCCCAGTCATTTCTTCAATGTCAGATAATATCTAAAACCTCAATTCAAAGACGCGCCGAAAATCAGCTGAAAGGTAAACAGCATTGCCATGGATAAACTGTCAATGGTTTTCTTGTCTATTTTCTGGGTTGCAAAGGAATATTTAAACACGTTTATAAGGCCGTATCTCATTACATTCGAATTTTAGATCAATTGAAATCATTTCAGCATTAAATCGCAATAATTAATCTTTAATAAAATCCTGTTTCATAATTCCCACCACCATCAAACCCAACCCACCACCCCCAGCTGACGATGACACTTACACATATGACAAATCCAACTGAAACACATCCACTGAACTGTAGTCCCGATGAAGTTTGAGTGGTGATGTGTAAGAGCGACCCGGTTTAGATTTTATTTTCGAGGAAATATTCATATTTTCTGGATAAATAAAACAGAATTTTCACTGGTAGCACAATCCAGCCGTTGACCACAATGAATTTCAATGCAAATGCTGGGGTTCGTCATCGTAAGTTGGACGAGAGTAAGGGAAATTTGCAAGTAAAGTGTGCGCACGAAGAGGTTTTTGTTTTGTGTCGTCGTCGTGTGTTTTGGTTTGATTTATTCAATTTTCGTAGCAGTCAAGCATTGTTAATTGGCTTGATTAAAACTTAGTGCGATGGGTTTGATAGTAGTTTGTCCGGAAGAGTTGTTTTGCAGTACAATTGCTTGCAATTTCCATTTTATGCTTGAGGGCTTTGTTGTCATGGTCGGTGCTTCCATGTCTGATTGGACTTTTGGCTCTCGTTTCAGCTCAGGGAGGCCCCACGAGAAAGCCAAAGCGTGTCAGCGATGTGAACGCAATGGGTCTGACGGCTCCTGTGTCCCAATTTGTTCCAGATGCTCCATATGATGCTGGCGCACCGGCGATGCAGCCAAGTTATGTCGCGTCAGGATTTAATGGAGCGCCCGCTCCTGGACCGCAAACATACAGCGGTTTTCCGGGCGGACAACAGCCAATGCCCGGCCCGCAGCCACCAAATCAGTTTTCGAGTTATCCAGGCAGTGGGCCAGGTATGGCGCCACAATCACAGGGAATGCCTCCCGGACCACCAGGCGGGCCCGGTGGGATTCCGCCTCAGTTTGCAATGTTCCAACAACCAATCGTCCAGGACATGGCCATGCAGTACGGACAACGCCTTGCCGATCAGGGTAAACAACTAGTGGAGAATCAATTCGAGAAATGGGTGCCGGTGACGCGACTCAAATATTATTTCGCTGTCGACAACAAGTACGTGGTTAACAAGATGCGGTTGCTGTTCTTCCCATTTATTCATAAGGTAAGCCTTGTCTACTCAATTTAAGCACTAAATCATGGGAGGAATGTACCCCACCAACTAACCATGAGTGAATCATTTCCGTTTTACCTACTGAAGGTGTGAGGGACACGTCATATATTGTATTTTTCATGCCTCAAGCTTTGGAGACTCAGAAAACACGCATTTCTCCCTCATCGTCGTCTTATTTGTTCTCTGCCTCTAATTTTTTGAGGAACAAAAAGTGTTTAAAAGGATGCTGGGCCAAAAGGATTTTTTCGGTCTTCAACGCGGTTGTTTAGAGCTTGGTCAGCTTCGCCGGAATAGGATTAAACACTTTTCTGGGCTTTGTTTTGTAAGTGATACCATCACTGTCTTGGCCGACGTTTTCCATCGATTAAGGCGATATGTCGGTACCATTAACTGCGTCACTTTCGCATCTTCCCGATGATGGTTGCTATGTTCTCATTGCGGTCGTGATTGTAGCGAATCATCCCATTGATCCAGCGCATTTTGGTCTCAAAATCGCAGAGCGCCGTTCATTACCTTTGGTGGCCACCCAACCCTGGGGGCACTGGAAAGTGATCAATCAAATGGGGGTTTCAGCTAGGGACCAGACGCACAGCTCCCATAACCCGGCTGCCGGAAGTCAAAACGGATGCGTCGCGCGCCTCTCGCCCTAGTCGCACTTTTTT
This sequence comes from Hermetia illucens, assembly GCF_905115235.1. Classification (NCBI taxonomy): domain Eukaryota; kingdom Metazoa; phylum Arthropoda; class Insecta; order Diptera; family Stratiomyidae; genus Hermetia; species Hermetia illucens. The sequence continues at coordinate 17,561,540 of NC_051851.1, read as the reverse complement.
GCTGGACGAAAGGCTTTAGTCGAACCAAGGAGACTTTTTTGACCGTGCCCCCGACATTGAGGCTATAATGATGTCGAAGGGGGATTCGAAGGGGTCCTCGTAAAGTGGCTGCAACACCCTCCGAGGAGTGTCCGTCCTAATCAGAACATGGGTACAGGATTGGAGAACCCTGGGCACTTCAATCACGGTTTTCGCGTGTTTGGCGCGTGGTAACGACTTACGCTTTGGCATTGCGTCCTTGAGCAGGCGTAACAGATCTGTAGCATTCAGTTCCGACCTGATGTCGAAAACGGGATCGTTGGGGAGTCTTAGGTTCTCCCCGTTTACCAGTTCCGCGGGATTTACAGCAAATTCTTTACAGTTGACTATTCGGAGGCCAAGACAAACGAGTGGTAGGACCTGCGATTAAAAAGGGTCGTCTTAGCGGCCTTCACCGTCCTATACCACCTTTTGAACATCCCATTGAAGTGCGGGTGGTACGTGGTTGTCCGGTGGCGTTTAAAGCCGGGAGTTTGTCCAACTCTGAGGAGGAGGTCTCAAACTGCATTCCCTGGTCAATGATTATAATTACCGGCACACCAAAGCGTGGAATTCATTCTCCATAGAGGGCCTCTGCACAAGATTGCGCAGTAATGTCAGAGGTATCGCCTCAGGCTACCGCGTAAACTTATCAATGATTGTGAGACAATACCTGAAACCGTGCAAGTCTCGCAAAGAGCCAATGATGTCGAGGTGGATTGTATGGAAACGCTTGGTGGACCGAGGGTACACTCCCACCTCTTTCCTCACATGTTTTATAGTTTTGCACTTCTGGCATGGGGCGCCCTGTCTGCACCAAGAATGTCTGGAAGCGCCAGATCGCGAACGGCGTGAAATATTTCCTTTCGAAAATCCGCCGGAATATATGACCTTGGTCCCTTGTCTGAGGTGTTGTAGTATACATAGTTGAGATGGAAGCCGAAGATAAGAAACTCCCTAAATGTATATTTGACCATTGGTTCCGGGCTCTCAAGAACTGCGTCGTCCTTCTGTTCCTCGGCGATTGCCGTAAAATCGACGGTGTTGGGAATCTTGACCACTGCAACACGTGACATATCGTCAGCAATTACGTCAGACACGTATTGAACGTCGGAAGTGATCTGGCTGATAAAACTCAAGTGCCGAAGTTGGCGAGGGGAAGCTTTGTCTGGCTTTTGTTTCAAAGTAAAAGTGAGTGGCTTATGGTTCGTGAGCAATGTGGACGGCCTGCTTTGATGGGAATACCGGAAGTATTTAATTGATACTGAGCAGGATTGAGCTGTATGGAAAAGAAGCTCAACGGCTGCCAGATTTGATTCACTTGATGAAGAACGGCCCCCACCGCTGTATCTGAGGCATCGACGAATGCGACTAGGGGTGCATCTTGCTGAGGGAATACCAGAAGTGTAGCATATACCAGCTGTTGCTTGGTGGTCTTAAACGCCTAAAAACCACACAATTACAAAGTAGTCTTTGCTTTTCGGCCCAGACAAAAGGCGTTAAGGATCGATTGATGGTGGGCAGCCTTGGGCAAGAAACGACGGTAGAAATTTAACATGCCCAAGAACCTTCTCAGATCGTTAGCAGTTTTCAGAATAGGGAAGCTCGAAATTGCTTGCACCATAACTGGGTCCGGTTGGATGCCTTCAGGGGTAATCATATAGCCGAGGAATCTCACCTGCGATTGTAGAAATTTGCACTTTTCAACGTTGAGTATTAGACCGGCCTCAAGGAGACGTTGAAAAATGCACTTGAGGTCTTCTAAATGCTTGGACTCAGAGGAAGACGCGACCAGAACATCATCCAAATATACGGAACAGAAGTCGTGGTTTCACAGCACAGAATGGATGAATCTTTAAAAGGTTTGCGCCGCGTTGCACAGCCCAAAAGTCACTCTAGTGAATTAGAAGAGTCCGAAAGGTGTGCATATTGTCGTTTTCGGAATGTCTTCGAGAGCTACAGGGATTTGATGGTATGTCTTGACTATGTGCAATGTGGGATGTCTGGAGTTCCTTATTAAGGCAGGCCTAGAACGGATGGTTTGTTCCGTTCACAACGGAGCTAGCTCGTCGTGTTCGCTTACGCCATTTTGCTTGGCCAAATGCCTGGTCTGAATGCAGTCGCGAAGCTTTCAAATTCATCCAACGTATCAAGCCACCGTGGTTTCGGCCTGCCTTTAAGTCGTTTACCATCGACTTCGATGTTCAGACACATCTTAGCAAATGAATTCTCGTTAGCACGAACTGCGTGACCATACCATCGAAGACGTCTCTCTCGCAACTTTTCCACGATCGGTGCAATCCCATAACGATCGCGGATATCCTCATTTTGGATGTGATCAAAACGTGTCACGCCACTAGTCCAACGCAACATCTTCGTCTCTATTATCGCAAGACGCCGTCATTGTCTTTCGTAGTCGGCAAACACTCAGAACTATAGAAAGCAGCAGACGGACGAGATTGCGGTAAATTTTAGATTTGAGACTTTCACTGATACGTCGATCACAAAGAACACCATTTGTGGAACGCCACTTCATCCAAGTTGCATTAATGCGCGAAGAAATTTCATGATGCAGTTCTCCATTGGCTGATAGCATTGACCCGAGATATTTAAATTGCTCAGTTTTGGGCAGGTTACTGCCATTGAGAGAACTGAGCGATTTAAATATCTCGAGTCAATGCTATCAGCCACTGGAGAATTGCGTTATGCTCTTCCCATAGGGAAACACAACACCTTTTATACATGGAACGTCAAGCTTCCGGTTTCCTGAGTTGTTTGTATCTGTTGAAGGTTAACTTCTTCACATTTGCTAATAATATTGAACTTCTGGTGTGAAGCGTATAAGGTTGGCTATTATCAATACAGTGCTTTCCAGGTCAAATTATTTGTGTAAGTGGATCTTTAAAAGATAGGGCACAGTTGAATACTTAATTGTGTACACGCGGAACTGTCATACACTCATCGCTCGTCACATAGGGCAACACAAAACCTTTTATACCTAACCTCTAGCTTCAGGTTTCCCGACTTGTTTCTGATTACTGAGAATCTCTGGCTCAAACCCCAAGGATCAAATGCAATCGCCCCGGAAAATCAGAATTCAAAACACCGATAGAGCACAAAAAGAAAAATAATCGGATGGACTTACACCAACAATTAACCAAACCTCAATACACGAGCGTTATTTCATCTTTGAGGCCAGACTTACATCCCTGGCCAGCTTTGCCGATAGATGAACTCAACAGTGCATTATCCAAATACATTGCACGTTCAGCAAGGATCAATATACTTAATACCCTAAATAATAGATACCCGGTGGCGCGGTCGATCAGATCCATCCATATCTTTATTAAGTTTGGGGATTGGAACCTTTGTGGTGTGTGCATAAGTTTTTCAGGCTTTTTAGAAAAAAGTCAAACTTACAAAAAAAAAATTTGCCATTCCATACTCAACGGAAATATTCCCAGCTTTGCAACGAATCTTGGCCAGTAGCAGTAGGACCAAGCAGAATTCACACGCTCCAAACGCAATTAGGCAATGAAAAAGACCCGAAGAAGGAAGAGGAAAAAAGCGGCATCTACAAAATGTCTTGTGAAGATTGTCCTTGTACATACGTAGGGCAAACCAAGCGACTAGTCAACACTCGGGGCAAGGAACATTTAAAAGAAGCTGAGCTAATAAAATGGGGCAGAAAAACACATATCAATTGTGCAGTCGCTCGGCATATTGTAGAATATGACCATAAAATGGAGAAGGTAACAGTGCTGCAAGAGGTCAAGCGCAACAAATTAGAAAGTACAGGGTGCGGCAGCATAACTTCCTTTTTTCAAAACTCAATAAAAACTATTGTATGCATCGGAAAATATTTATTTATTTTTTATAATGTAGGTACATGTCTAAAGGTTTTATTTACATTGTTTTGAAGATCAAATCTGTTAGGTGACGTCCCCCATTCTCCATACATTGCGTAAACCGATTTCTGGCGTTTGTCATGACTCTTGTTAGCATGGCAGGTGTTATGTTGGCAATTTCTTCTTGGATGTTGGTCTTCAAATCTTGTAGGGTTCTTGGAAGGTTCACATAAACACGGGGTTTCAAAAAACCCAATAGAAAAAAATCACAAGGGGACAGATCGGGAGAGCGTGCCGGCCATTCCAAATCGCCTCTAATTGAGATAAGGCGCTCTGGAAAGTGTTCCCTCAAAACAGCCATCGATGCTCTTGAAGTGTGTGCTGTTGCACCGTCTTGTTGGAACCAAGTGTCCCCCAAATCCAAATTTTCTAGCCGTGGGAAAAAAAATTCTGTAGCATGTTTACATACCGGTCCGAATTCACTGTCACTGTAACCTCATTTTCCTCAAAAAACCAGGGATCAATAATTCCGGCTGAGGAAATTGCACACCCCACTGTGACTTTGGGTGAATGCAAAGGCTTTTGATGCAATTCTCGAGGGTTGGTGTCAGCCCTGTAGCGCATGTTTTGTTTGTTAATCGACCCACACAAACGAAAATGTGCTTCATCGCTAAAAAAAACAATAGCACCCTCGGAAACGACATCAAGAAGAAGCTCACACGCGTTCATCCGAGAATTGAAGTCACGTTTTGAAAGTTCCTGCACTATCGCCATCTTATAGGGATGAAAATGAAGATCATCACGAAGAATTCTTCTCACAGAACGATCGGATAGTCCAAGGACAGATGCGTGTTTGCGCGCAGAACGCCGTGGCGATCGCAACATTGACGCTCTCACTGCTTCAATGTTCTCAGGTGATCTAACGGGCCGAGGGACACCAGTTCTTCCTTTTGTCGCACTTGCAGTTTGTCTGAATGTGCGGTCTGGAACGGGAGCCAACGGGGCTAAATTAAAGCGATTCCGAAATGCACGCTGTGTTGCAATAACCGAACATCCGCTTGAAAAGTAAACCTCAACGGCAAAGGCACGCTCCTCACTATTCCAACGCATGATGGCGACTGAACCGTGTCGGGACAAAACTTTACAGTATCTCCTCTTGAACGAGACCACTAGCGCTCCGCTATGACATCAACTAACTGAGTGGCGCGCATTTTAAAAAAGGAAGTTATGCTGCCGCACCCTGTATATTTATGGTGTCTATAAAATCCTATGTAGGACGCAGCGCACCAAACTCACTCTTTCTTACAACGATTCAACTGCCCTATCAATTTTTGGAAAAATCTTTCTCCAATGTTCTGCACTGCATAGCTCCTAGTAATCAAAGCACTGGTATTTTTGCCTACTAAACAACTTTTCTACGGGTATTTGCCCTTACGTTTTCTTTGTTCATTGTTCGAGATTGCTGCGGACTAAAAATGCCATGAGGTAGACATGAATTGATGCAAAATTTGAAGGTTCTCGGTAACAGTCCCGATCGATTTCCATGCGCTGTTAATGCATGGAATAACGTCAAGTTCGTTGGCATTGTCAACAGATGCCCCGGATATACAAATAGATGAACGCCTTCAATATTCTGCGCATTAATTCAAATAGGAAAAGTGTAATGATTGGTTAGCTGGGAATTGAGGTTTTTCAGCATCATCATCAACGGCGCAACAACCGGTATCCAGTCTAGGCCTGCCTTAATAAGGAACTCCAGACATTCCGGTTTTGCGCCGAGGCCTACCAATTCGATATCCCTAAAAGTTGTCTGGCGTCCTGACCCACGCCAACGCTCCATCTTAGGCAGGATCTGCCTCTTCTTCTTTTTCTACCATAGATATTGCCCTTATAGACTTTCCGGGCTGGATCATCCTCATCCATACAGATTAATTGACCCGCCCACCGTAACCTATTGAGCCGGATTTTATCCACAACCAGACGGTCATGGTATCGCTCATAGATTCCGTCGTTATGTATGCTACGGAATCGTCCATCCTCATGTAGGGGGTCAAAAATTCTTCGGAGGGTTCTTCTCTCGAACGCGGCCAAGAGTTCGCAATTTTTCTTGCTAAGAACCCAAGTCTCCGAGGGGTACCTGAGGACTGGCAAGATGATAGTCTTGTACAGTAAGAGCTTTGACCCTATGGTGAGAAGTTTCGAGCGGAACAGTTTTTGTAAACTGAAATAGGCTCTGTTGGCTGACAACAACCGTGCGCGGATTTCATCATCGTAGCTGTTATCGGTTGTGATTTTCGACCTTAGATAGGAGAAATTATCAACAAGTCTCCCTTGGACTTGTTAGCACTGATGAAGGGAACAAGTGGTTCCCGAAATATCGATATTTGCAAGACCAATAAACATCATTAGCGAATAGAAAAAAAAACAAGTCTTAATTATTTAAAATTCTCTGACAATGTTGTAAGAACAGACCCTCCTTTCCTCGTATCTGTATAAAGTTGCTAACAAATCCTACACCACACTCGTGCAGGATTGGGATTATCTTTGGACCAACCAAAAGTGTTTCAACTTCATTTGCATAATCAACGAGGTGCGACTCTTCTAGCATGTTGAGTCTTAGGAGACTATCGTCAGATGCGTTTTAGAGGCTCAGCCCTAGGATGAGTCCCTTTGCTACCCCCGATGTGATCTCCATCCTCTCTTCCTATGGCCCTCAATATCCGCAAGCATAATCAACACGTCGAATTAGCTTTCGAGTGTACCTAACATATTGGCAATCTTACGGAATTGAAGGTAATTCTAAGATCAAGCGTTACGACGAACATGGGAAGTTGAGATCAACAATGGGTGTTCCACCTCGGTGACAACATCCCCCGTGGACCTCCTTATCTTAAACTGAAGTGTCGTATCGCCTTCTTGTGAAAAGGGAAATTGCCCTCCTTGAGGTAAGCGCTGAATCTACTGAGCATTATGTAGGTCCGGCCGACAAGAAACACGAATATATAGCATTCTGTCTGGATAATTTCGGGTCCTGTCATAAAAAGGACTGCCTCGGCGCCTTCAACGCTTTTGCAATGACCCGATTCAGTTTGTAAGGAATAATTTCCCCACAATTCGGTCCATCTGTTCGGCATTAAGTGAAAAGAGTTCCGCAGGGTTGCGATTTTTTGGAGGATCAGTTTATTACCAAGTCCCCACGGATCTCCATCCACCTCCGTAACTAGCCCTGCCAGCAGCGAGCTACGAAGGGGACGGCTGGTTGCCCTCCGGACCATAAAAGCCGCAAACTGTCTTTACCCACGACGCTCTGAAGTGCCCTACGGGGCGGTTGTGGCTGCGACGAATCTCCCTATGTTCACTTTCGCGACATTCCACCCGCGGGGAGAATACCGAGCGGGTGCACACCGAAAGTGTGCCATCAATCATTTCGAACGCGACGTATTGGTACTTGCTCACTAGGAAGTCTTCCCCCCTCCGACTACACCACTTATTATCACGCAAAAGGTTCGTCAGGAATCCTTCCTCTGCAGCGTGGAACGCGCCGGAGCGTTGGCGTCAATCCGATATGTAAAACTGCGAGCCCCAACCCAGATATCCTTCTAACTGCAAGATTTCGGTTCAGGTTAAGAAGCATCACAATTGTATAATACTACTCACCAACGGAGACTTCCGATGCAGTGAAGAAAGATGCTTTCTACTAGCAATTAATCGCGGTTCAGTGGAACCTTGCTAAAGATGTCATTGTATTCATGGTGGGTGTTCTGAATGCCAAGATACGATCGGACAACACCTTGCTCGGGCATGTAATAAGGAAGCACGGTCTTGGCGATCGTAACGGTAATGGTGACAAGTTTTTGGATTTCTGCAACTGCAACACCCCCTCGTCATTGATGTCCCATTGTTCGAGCAAAGAGCCTGCCATAAGGTCATTTGGATTTCAACTGACCGACACCATAGAAGAAAGCAGATCGACCACTCCGCGATCAGCAGTAGATTTAAGGAGTTTTTTGTTAGATAGATTGTTAGCAACGAGAGACGCGCTGACATCGGCCTCGAAAGAGATCGCAATATGATGGCCAATGAGCATTGGGCCGCCATGAAAAATGCTCTTTTCTCGAGTGCTTCCACTCTTACTGAAATCTTGAGGAATCCCAGATCTTTCCCAGAGAGTGGAAGAAGGGGATGATCGTTAAGATTCGAAAAAAGGGCACCCGTTTTGAATGCGACAATTGGAGGGATACCTGCTTGCTCCCTACCGTCGCAAAAATCATAACTAAAATAATCCTGGAACGCATCACGGAATATCCCGTAAGTTTGGTGGACATAGACCAGGCTGGTTTTCACTCCGGATCCTCCTATATTGACCACATCAACATCCTATGGATCATTTTGGAACAGTGCGCGGAATTTAAATCTCCGCTGCATCGGCTCTTCTTCAATTTCGAGAACGCGAACAGGGAGTGTATCTGGAGCGCTCTACATAGGAAGGGCATTCCAGAGAAACGAATAGCTATGATCGGAGCGAGATGCGCAAAATGTCTCGTACTGCACCAAAGTAAAAACTCGAAGGATTTTGACGTTCAAAGCGGAGTCCAATACGTACTCAATTAAAGTTAATAAAAGAACATTACCATAAAAAATTTGTGAAGTTACTAGAAACCTCCGTAGGTTCACCCTAGAGCCATTAAATTTTGCTGTAATATAGGCATAGAGCACGATTTTGATAAATTTGGTGGAAATGTATTTATCCATATACGAATGGGACCGTCGTGAACCGAAATATTTTTACTTAAAAAATCCACAAAAACTTTTCAAACCTAAAGCGCCGATTTTCTGATCTCTCAGTTTATGGACAACGCACACTTCCTCTATTTGGTACACAAACATACAATGGCAGTGGGTACCGTCCTTAGCCATCATTAGCAACAGGCAACCATTGCTATAGCTTTCCAAACTGACACTGTCTAACTCCAACTTATATTCCTAAATTTGTCATAGACAACAACATCCTTAAAGCGAATTAAATAATCTGGTATTTATCATTTGACCTTGAAACCATTACCTTCATAATTCAACATAAGATCACGTTTAGGGTCAGCTGACAGATGACATCTGTTTGGTCTCTCACTGGGCCATGAACCTTGGCCATATGGCTCCGGATTTGGAAAGAGAGGCAAGTAGAGTTGAACTGAAAATAAAAACCAACAAAACCAAGGTTCTCAGTCTGACGAATCATTGCCACCTCTCTAATGGACAGAGCATCAAAAGCATCAACCAAATCGTACATCTAGGAACGGTTGTACGTAAGCTCTTACTGTACAAGACAATGATCTTGCCAGTCCTCATGTACTCCTCGGAAACTTGGGTTCTTAGCGAGAAGAATTGCGAACTCTTGGCCGCGTTCGAGAGAAGAATCTTCCGAAGAATTTTTGGCCCCCTACATGAGGATGGACGATTCTCTAGCCTACACAATGACGAAATCTTTGAGCGATACCATGACCGTCCGGTTGTGGATAAAATCCGGCTCAATAGGTTACGGTGGGCGGGTCACTTAATCCGTATGGATGTCTCGACGGGGGGGGGGGGGGGGGGGGGGGGGGGCTTTGTCTGGAGTTGCTTATTAAGGCAGACCTAGACCGGATACCGGTTGTTACGCCGTTGATGATGATGGTTGTACCGAGCTGGATGATGCCCGACCAATTAACAGCGCTAGATCCACTTTCGATGCCTTGTTTAAAATTTGAAAATTCCCTCCTCTTGAATGTAAAAACGGATGTACATGTCGTTTCTGCACGGATAGGTTAACAATCGTTACCCTAGTTTGTGCCAATCTACTTTATTACCAACTAGTCCCCAAAATCACACAATTCATTCCATTTTACTCCCCCCGATCCCGCTCTTAGCACGGCATGCACATTGGTTTCTTACTTGCCAATCGGTTTAACGAGATCAGTCATCGTGAGGTAGAATACTTTACGGGACGCTGGACCAGCACAAGACTCAACAACAGCATCGTCTATTACCTGCGGACGATATTACATTAAGTCACTCAACACCATTCTATGATAAAATTTCCTAGCGTTAACTATCGCTAAAATTGATGTATTTAGTGTACTTTATCATATTAAACATTTTCTAGGAATGATTCTTAAATCAAATTCTCTTCCAGGATTGGTCATTAAAATACGATCACGACAATCCCGTTCAACCACGTTACGACATCAATGCGCCTGACCTCTACATCCCGACCATGGCTTACATCACCTACGTCGTAGTGGCTGGATTAGTTTTGGGCATGCAAAATCGATTCTCTCCCGAACAATTAGGTTACCAAGCATCCAGTGCGCTGGCATGCAGTATATTCGAATTGATTGTCTATTCCATAACATTGTACGTGACGAATATCCCGACGACACTGAAAACACTAGATCTCCTGGCGTATTCCAGCTATAAGTATGCAACGATTGTATTTTGTATCTTAGTCAGCATATTGTTTAAGAAGTCCGGCTATTACACGGCGTTGATTTACTGCAGTTTATCCTTAGGGTTCTTTTTGGTAAGTCAGTGTTTGGTGGATATGTTTTTTCAGAATTGGTCCTTGGAGCTACATTCTAGGTCTTCTTCAGCAGTATAGTGTAGTTTCGTAGTGTTCTTTTCTGTCTAAAGCGATCTAGAATGTAGCGATAGACAACCGTGTTTTCAGTCTTAGATTTAGTGGTCTTTCTCAAAATCTTTAACAACCATTTATTTACTTTCCTCTCACTTCCAGCTTCGAACACTCAAAGCCAAAGTCTTACACGATCCTGCACAATCCACAACGCCAGTGGGGGCGCCCAGCTACGACCCATACGGAATGCCACAGCAACAAGCCGACTATTCAATCGGTCGAAAGCGGAAGTTGTACTTCCTTTTCCTGGTAGCGGGAAGCCAAGCGGTGCTCTCATTCTGGCTCTCCATGCATTTAATACCCGTTGAAAAGTCAATTCCGAATTTCCCCAGCACTTAGAAAAGTTCAAACTCATACACATAAAATACCGAGGGACTATTTATCATCATTTTTTATATAACATGGGCGAAGAAGACGTAGAAAAAAAAAGTGTTGAATCGTTAGATAGTGTTGAGAGTTGGAGGAAAGGACCCGTTTGTTAAAACCATTGATATAAGTTCGAATGCCACGCATTGATGGATTGTTTCAAGCTCTTTATTCTTTTTACTGAATGTGCAAACAGCAAGGATGAGATACTTGTAAAATTGTGTAAAAAAAAACAGAAGATATTGTCGAAGTAACTTTAACTGCATAGAGATGGAGGCAAACTTAAAATATAATATTGTTTTATATGAAATGATTTTGTTTTATTCCGTTCTTACTTTTCATCAAGGAAGAAATAGAGGAAGGAGGTCTTTAGACCAATAAAAAGTTCAAATGGATGCAACAACTAATTGTGCGTGTGTCCAGGTTGAAAACCAAGCAGAGCTCTCCGAAAATGCACAATTAATATAGTTTTATTAGCGTCTCTCTACAACATGGTCGCCTTAATAACGTCATTTAAACGACGCTTTAGGGGTCATTTGCTGCGAGCAGTCAGAGAGAGGCATGCGAATAGAGAAAACTTTAAGAGTGGTGCTGTTGCCCGTAAAACGACAAAATGCTATCAAAAATAATCGAAAGAAGGCTCGACCCCTTTGCAAACAAAATTCTTGACGAATATCAAAAAGAATTTCAACCTGGAAAGTCGAAAATTGATTAGAGTTTCCCTATTCACTCCTCAGTGGAGTATAGAGCATCCACACAGTCAGACTGTGCTTCAGTTTCACTATTATCACAATCAACGCTGTGCCAATAAGAAGCTCACAGCAGCGCAAAGAACACAGACACCAATGACGACTGGGATTCAAATGCAGAGCAGCAAAATTGAGAGGTTGAACCTCTCTCCGCCAACACCACGTCGTCGTCGCTAACGCTTGATTAGATACGCTAACAAACGATTTGTGGTTTCGTCTAAAGCAGATGCATCTCATGAAATGCCTTACCTTTACCAGTGCAGATTGCTTAAAAGTGGTTCATAAGTGTCTTTCGCTGCAGCTACTTTGTTCTGTTTAGTCCGGCTCAAACCCAAACTGGGCGTTTTTTCGCTTTCAATATGGTTCACACCCATATCATTTGTGGATATTTTCATACATGGATACATAAGGAAGCGAACAACACAGCAACTTTCAACACTCCTCCAGGAGGCGAACACAGAACCTAGGCAATGATGTTCTGTGTCCGACCCGAGTAGGTTGATGTTCAATCTACTCGAGTCGGACACAGAACATCAAAAGGCGGCTGCAGAAACGTCGATTCCAGGTCACCTCGACCAGCACACGATACTTACTTAGGACCCAGTTACAGTCAGTCAAGGAAAATAGAGCGAACTGAAAAAAGCGGCATTTATAAAATTTCCTGCCCAGACTGAGAAAAGATTTATGTAGGGCAAACAAAACGGCTAGTCCACATCAGGGTGTTAGAACACATAAAGGAGCCCGAAACCGCTAAAAATGAGAATAACCCACACAAAAAGTCCGCGGTTTCCAAACATATAATAGAGCAGGGACACCATTTGTCGTTGGACAACGCCAATATTCTAAAGGAAATAAACAACGTTAGAAAACTCGACTCCTATGAGAGTCTCCACATGTTGAAATTTCCTCCCGAAAAACCGAATTGGATTTTATCCACAACCAGATGGTCGTGGTATCGCTCATAGATATCGTCGTTATGTAGGCTAGGAAATCGTCCACCCTCATGTAGGGGGCCAAAAATTCTTCGGAGGATTCTTCTCTCGAAAGTAGCCAAGAGTTCGAAATGTTTTTTTGTCAACAACCCAAGTTCTCGAGGAATACATAAGGACATAGTCTCGTACAGTAAAAGCTCTGACCCATAGAGTCATAGCTGTTATCGGTTGTGATTTTCGATCCTAGATAGGAGAAATTTTCAACAGTCGCAAAGTTGTAGTCCTCTATCTTCATTGTTTTCGTTTGACCAGTCCGGTTCGATGTTATTCGTTCTTTTGGTTTTGCTTTTGGCGCTGACGTTGCCACCATGTAGTTCTTCTTGCCTTCATTAATGTGCAGCCCAACCTCTGGCGCCGCCTGCTCGATCTGGATGAAGGTAGACTGTACATCTCAGGTTGTTCTTCCCATGATGTCGATATCGTCAGCATAGGCCAGTAGTTGGATGGACTTGAAGAGGATCGTACCTCTTGCATTTACCTCAGCATCACGGATCACTGTCTCGAGGGCCAGGTTAAAAAGGACGCATGATAGGACATGCCCTTGTCGTAGACCGTTGTTGATGTTGAACGGTCTCGAGAATGATCCTCCTGCTTTTATCTGGCTTTGTACATTGGTCAGGGTCAGCCTAGTCAGTCTTATTAATTTCGTCGGGCTACTGAATTCTCTCATGGCCGTGTACAGTTTTACCCTGGCTATGCTATTATAGGCGGCTTTAAAGTCGATGAAAAGATGGCGCAACTGATGCCCATATTCCAACAGTTTTAACATCGCTTACCGCAGGGAGAAAATCTGATCTGTTACTGATTTGCCTGGAGTGAAGCCTCTTTGGTATGGGCCAATGATGTTCTGGGCGGGGCTATCCGGCCTAGCTAAATGGCGGAGAATATCTTATAGATGGTACTCAGCAACGTGATACCTTATAATTGCTGCATTGTGTGATATCTCCCTTTTTATGTATGAGACAGATAATGCCTCGTTGGATAGATAGCGGTAATATATCCTCCACTTCCACAAGTATGTCCGACATTTGGAGCAATTCCACCTGTCAGCACAACTGGTGCTCAGAGGTGGCGGTGAAGAAGTCGGGGCCGGAACCCTGTTGGGGGAGAAAGGTAGAACACCATCTGACTGTCAAGACAGTAATACAGTTCCAATATGGAATAGAAAGTTGTTGTCCCATACCATGAAGATGTTTGAACGCATTCTTGACAACCGTATTCGTTCAAGTAAGCCTGAATCAAACCCGGTTTGTCAAGAACTGCGGACTACTGATGCAATATACGCTGCGCGTTTTCCATGGAGAAGCATCGCCCTTTCTACATTGCATTTCAGAATCTAGGGAAGATATTTAACCGCATGCCGCACAAATTCATCTGGTATGCTCTACGGCGCTGGGTTAAATTGCTTTACCACGATCCGAAAATAATAATAACAAAAATAAATAATAAACTCCGCCGTAGCCGATCCCAAACTCGGTTGTGAAAAGAGGAGAGATGGCTAGCTTCAGTCTGAATGGCTGTACGCCACCGCAGCGTCTCAGGGGTAAGTGAGGAAAGTGCAGAACTTTGCAGTCTTGCAGACAACTCACTGAGCAAGCTATCCCCACACCTGGCAGTTAGGTATAAAATGCAAATCCATCTAATGAGAAGGAGATGATCCGGTACGGATAACCGGCGAGAGCCGTCTGACTTTTTGACTGGGTCGGGTTCTCGTAATGGACAGCACGGCGTCGAAACCGCTAGTCGTGGGGCGGTTCGACTTTTAGGCGCCACGACGACGAGGAGCATAGCTCCGCCTGCTTCAGCTATTTCTCCACAATCTGTGGCGAACACTTCAGCAGGTTCGCGTAGGCAGTGGATGAAATCATCATCCACTCCTACTATGAAATAACGGCGGGGCGGGTACAACAACAATTGGTGACCGAGGGTCGATAGGGGCAGAGGCGGCGGCATTGTTGATGCACTGCAGGCAACAGTTTCAGTACTCGCCGAAGCACCCCTCTCCACCGTCCAGCTTAGGTTTCCGCGACGAATTCTAAAGACCGTGTATAGAATTCTCAGATATGGATCCTTTGCATAGACCAGGTATTCCCAGGCTCTATGCATCTCCGGCAACTCTATCTCAAATCAATGATGAGATTGCATCTCAGCTGTGTACTGATATGCCGCTGCTGCCACTACAATCACTTGTGTATTGTGGTGCAGTTACGGCTATCAGATTGCACAGTCAGAAGATTCGCTTTCGTGTTATTGGTTTGAGTGACCGAAGAGATCCACCATGGAAAATTCGTCTGGAACGTCGGCGGGAGTCACTAAGGCAGCACATTGCTAGACTGATTCAGATCAGCACTGGCAATACCAGCAGACGGGTGAGAAATAAAGTGCAGATGATTTACCGGAACTATGCCATCCCCAGTAAGACACCCGTAGTTGAGATTCTGAACAGACCAAAGCAGAAACTTTCTGTCATATGCAGTCGGCTACGACGGTATGACGAAAATCATTCCAGACGTGTCCAGAATGCAGCATACGCGAGGAGCCAGCGGAGCTTTTGCAGATCTCTCAACGAATCCCTACAGAGCGTCCAGACAGTACAGTTTTCGGTGACGGAAGCGAAAGAGTATTGGGGTGGACTTTGGGGGTTACCCGCCCAGCATGCTGAATGGATCACCGCCGAAGGCACCCGCCATGCCAATACGCCTGGCATGAATTTTCCGGATGTTACCGAAGAGGAAGTTCGACGAGCTATAAACAGCGAGAAGAACTGGAGGGGCCCAGATCTGGATCGGGTGCAGAAATTCTGATATAAGAAATTACCAGTGTACACAGTCGTTTGGCACACAGTATAAATAAGGTCATGAGTCGGCCAGAGGAATTTCCACCCTTCCTCACTGCGGGGATTACCTACCTTATCCGTAAGAAGGACACGGTGCAGGACCCCGCAGACACAAGACCGATTATTTGCTTACCAGCTCTCTACAAACTCATAACGTCCATTATTAGTGGAAGGGTCAATGCGCACCTCGAGACCAACAAAATTCTATCCGAGGAGCAGAAGGTTGCAAAAAGCAACTCATTATCGACTCGGTAGTTGTAGAACAAGCTACTAGAGGCCAAAGAAACCTCTTTAGTTGCTATATCGATTATGGCAAGACTTTCGATAGCGTTCCGCATACCTGGCTAATCGATGTCCCACATTTGTATCGCATTGATCGAAAAACCAAAAAATTTTTGGCGACAGTCATGGAAGGGTGGCATACCACCTTATCAGTGCGTACATTTGAGGGTGCTAATACCTCAGAGACCAGCCGTATACGGAGAGGCATCTTCCAGGGGGATTCGTTGAGTCCCTTTTGGTTTTGTATGGCACTGAACCCCCTTTCATGGCTACTAAATGATGCTCGAGGGCATGGTTTTGCAATGATGTATGGCCTACGTGCTAAGTGCGAACTGACACACTTGATGGACTTAGATGACATCAAGTTGTATGCTGGTACTGACGACCATCTTCGAAGTCTGTTGCGAATAATAGACATGTTTAGCCGTGATATTCGTATGGAGTTTGGATTAGACAAGTGGCGAATCCAAGCCATCCGCAAAGGTCATCACGAGCCGCATGCGCCAGCTATGACCGAGACAGACTTCTACAAGCACCTAGGAATTCTGCAAGGAACCCATGCTCGGGTTGGTGAGTAGGTAGGATCTTCCAGGCCTAAATGCTTGACACTTAGTGCTGTGTGTGGTGGGGGGGAAGCTACAGCTTCTGAGCACTCAGGCCGTGTTCACAATTGGAGGACATCGGCACCAAAGATCTGATGCCTGATGCGTCCATAGGCGGGGCATTCACATAGGAAATGCTCCGTGGATTCCGCTTCCTCATTACAGGAGGGACACGTATCATCTTCGGTAATTCCTATTCTGAACATATGCCCAGCTAGTGAATTATGGCCTGTCAGAATGCCCACAATACACCTGCAAGTCCTCCTGCTTTTCGACAGGATAAACTTTGCGGTACGTATGCTGGGTTCTGGCATGAAAAGTTTGGTGTGTCGAGCAGCATTTAAGCTCTGCCACCTGTCGTTATGGGAAACTTGTTCCCAGTTTTTGAAAACAGATTTAGCCAATACTACTGATACCCCAATTGCTGGCTCCGGTCCCGGCATAGGGGATATTGACCCCTCTTTCGCTAAAGCGTCCGAGATTTCATTTCCCTCTATGCCACAGTGACCAGGTACCCAGAGTAGTTCCACCGTATTGAATCTAGACAAACGGTTTCTGCATTCCTGAACGATTTTCGAGGTGATCAAAGGACTGCTCAATGCCCTCAGTGCAACTTGACTGTCACTGCAGATTGCGATGCGCCTGCCCTTCAACCGCTCGTCAATCGCCCAGTTTGCCACCCTTAGGATCGCATAAACTTCGGCTTGAAGAACCGTTGCACATTGTCCCAGAGGAAAAGCCCACTGCTCGTTTTTATTCGAGAGGTAGCCTCCCTGTAGAAGTCTTCCGTATATCCCGCCACGCACTCCTCTGGGTCTTCCCAGTCCTCTCTACGCTTCAGGGTAACTACATATCTTCTACCAAACAGATGTAGAACTGGATTCAGTCCTCCCAGTAACTCTTCCAATTCTCTGTGCCCCCCACATTCGTTGTTTTCCCATAGATTTAATCGAATTAGCCTATGAGCTGCTCTCATTGCAGTGCTTTGAATAAATATATCCAGTGGCTGCAAATTGAGTAGTGCATTCAGAGCTGCGCCGCATGTCGTGCTCATGGCACCAGTGATACTCAGAAAAACAGTTCTTTGCAGTGCGGCTAGTTTACGGTGAAAACCTTTTTGTCTCACCTTAACCCACCACACTACGGATGCATATACGAACATCAGCCTAATGATGGCAACGTATATCCACATTACCACATGAGGCCTGAGTCCCCATATCGAGGCAAAGGTCTGTCTGCACAGCACATAAGCTGTGAGAGCTCGTTTCATCTCTACCTCTACATGTTTGTTCCAAAGAAGTTTTTTATCTAGAGTGACCCCCAGATATTTCACTTCTTCGGAGAGTTGAAGGGTAGTACCCCTCATCTCAGGGATACAAAGTCCATCCAGTTTTCTCCTTTTTGTGAATAAAACCATTGTGGTTTTATTTGGATTAACTGACAAACCATGTCTGAGGCACCAGCTGTCTATCAAATCAACGGCACGCTGTATATTCCTACACACCGTTCTAAGATCCTGATCAACAGCAAGTACAGCCACGTCATCAGCATAAGCTTGAGCGTGTATTGGCAAAGTTTGCAGTTCGCATAGCAGTGAGTCGATCAGCATACTCCACAGAAGCGGCGAAAGCACACCTCCTTGGGGGCAGCCCTTCGTTGCTTCCGCAGTCAGGTAGCGATCGACCCCTACCTCAGCGCACAACAATCTTTGCGTTAGCATAGCATGGAGCCACTTAATTAAAGCATCATCAACACCATGCGCTCTGGCGGCATCACAAAGTTTTTGAAAAGGCGCACAGTCAAAAGCCCCTTCAATGTCCACGAACACCCCCATCGCGTACTCACCATTCAAAGTTGCATCCTCTATCTTTGTGACCAAAGAATGAAGAGCAGACTCACAGGATTTTCCACGTTGGTAAGCATGTTGGTTTTCACTAAGTGGGTGTGACCTAAGTGCGTTTCCACGAATGTGACGCTCCACCAGTCTCTCCAAACCTTTCAGCAAGAATGAAGTCAAGCTGATCTGTCTGAAGTTCTTTGGATTAGAATAGTCATCTTTCCCAGGTTTCGGTATGAAAACTACCTTAACCTGTTGCCAAGAAGAAGGCACGTAGCCCAGAGCAAGACATCCTCGAAAAATATTTCTTAGAGGTGGCTTTAAATACCCTCCTTTAGCATTGCCGGATAGATGCCATCCATGCCAGGTGCTTTGAAATGTTCAAAGGACAGCTCTCACCTTTTCATGGGTAACAACCGCTTTCGCAGTGTTCCAGTTCCCCTTGCAACACTTGCGTGTTGACAGGGTTGCAAGAACCGTCAACTCTCCCCTTACCACTTCTCTCACCCATTCTCCCGGGTGGTGTACTTCCAGGAGGGTCTGTCTGTCCAGTCTGGAGCTCGTGAAAGTACCGTCGGGTTTCCTAAGAGAATCCAACTTGACCGACTCATCCTTTTTGAGGACTCTGCACAGCCTTGAAGTCTCCCTTTCGCCTTCCAGCTCCTCACCGTACGCTCTAAAGGAGTCTCGTTTCGAGCACCTCACGAGCCTCTTATATTCACGTTGTGAGTTCCTGAAATTTAACCAGTCTTCGTTCTTGTTACTTTTGCATGCACGATTTAGAAGTCGCCTGGTTGATTTCCTGAGTTTTTGCAGTTCTCGGTTCCACCAAGGAACCGTTTTACCGCTTTGGCCTCGGGAAATAGGACAAGCCTCTTCATAGCACTCTAAAAGTGTGCCGTTCAGAGTTTTCAATTCATCAACCAGCACCAAAGGAGTCCTTAGTCGCCTAGGGAACTGTACTTTATTGCCAAGAAGTTCATTGAACTTTGCCCAAACCGTTTTCCTAGGGTTCCGTCTTTGTACTGCAGACTGTTCGCCCGCAATAGTCAGATTGAATTCTAGATATCGGTGATCTGACAGTGAGACTTCGTCTAGCACTCGCCAGTGTGTAATCAACTCTACAAATTTTCGGGTACAGATTGTTAGGTCAATTACTTCGCTTCTTCTCGGTCCCACGAACGTAGGGGCGCACCCTACGTTTGCAGTCATAAGACCAGCTGAAGTGATGAAATCAAATAGCTTCTCTCCTCTTGGATTGCATTTGCTACTGCCCCAACAAATATGTTGAGCATTCGCATCGCAACCTATTAAGAGTTCGAGACTACTTGATTCTGCATACGCCACCAGATCCCTAAGTTCTTGCGTCGGTGGAGGATACAAAGAATCATAGGGTAAATAAGCGGAGGCAACTATGATGTTTTTCCTCTCGCCATTTATCTGGTATTGTATGATGACCGTAGCTAAGTCCTGGGAACAATATTGTCTCAGCATAGTTGCCTCTAACCGTCTTAACATCAGGACGCAAGCTCTCGGTCTTATGGATCTTTCGTCGTAGAAGATCCTAGCCCCCTTTACTGATCCAATGCCACAGATTCTGTTAAATCGAACCCACGGTTCTTGCACCAGAAAGATATAGGGGAAATCCTGTAGCTTTGTCATTCTCGCTGCCAACAGGTAGGAGGGAGCGTTGGCATGCTGCAGGTTGATTTGACCAATCTTTATGTTTTTCGACAGAAACTTAGTCTATTGTCTTATGGAAAACAGTTAGAAGCGTATGTGGCAGTCCGCGTATGACGGGGTTTCCCCCACACCATACCGCTAGAGACTCGATCCCCTCATGATTGATTTCTCTGAGAAAAGCCGTACTTGGAAGTACCGCAATTCCCATGTTCTCATCCACGAAAGATCTCATCTCATCTGTTTTCCTAAGGAAGTGGGATTTCCAATAAAGCCGCAATTTATACCTTCTTGGTCTCCGTTTTAAAGTAGGCAGTAAGACAACCCCCATGTCTGTTTACCATATGACCATTGTTCATTGATCACCCAGGGAAGGTGATAGATTCAAGAATGGATAGGGGTCGGTAATGGTTTCTATGGAGTTAAAGACGATTAGGAAGGTAAGGTTGGACAAAATAAGTGTCAATCCATATTAATTGTAAAAGCTACGCTTCTGTAAAAAAACTTCCTCGACTTACCAGTTGTTTAGGTCTCCTGAAACATCCCTTCTGTACCTTTAAAAGTCAAACATTTGCCAACGATCTACTGAATAAAACCACAAAAATTATAATTTTTCATTTTGTTATTATTTTTTCATATTTTTTTTTCTTCTTATCTTTCTTTCTCATATTTGAAACATATCCCATTTACTCATATTTTCATTCTTTTTCATTTTATATAATAATATACATATAAATAATAATTTATTGCTTACAACAAGGTTTAACAAATTATACGAGAGGAAAATTATAATCATCTAATAATTAGGTTATCTTATACGAGTAGTTACTTAATTTTTTGTTTCTTAATTTTTCCTTTTATTTTTTTCCGTTTTAAGCATAAAATATAAAATTTACAAAGCAATTATAGTAATTTTCCTCGAGTCTTTTCAGTTTTAAATTTTGTTTCACTATTTTAGCTGTTTCTTTTGTTTAGCATGATCATTTCCGGGAAGCCAGCACGACATTTGCTGTGTTCATTACTTTGGAAGTTTTATTTTAATTTTTATTATTTTTTCTTAAAATCTCAAATGTTTTGAGCCATCAAATTATGAATTTCTAAAATTTACAGGAGAACGTCTAATAAAATAAAAATAATAAAAAAATCCTATCTGATAATGAAACCAAAGCAAATTGCGTGTAAGGCTTTATATTTTTATTTTCACTCTCGCTTATTATTTATATTTAAAAAAAAGAGAATACTTTAGAATGATTTAAAATTATTAAGGACCCTACGGAGCCAATTTGAAAGGAAATTATAACACAGATAAATGCCTACTAAAAAAGGGAGAATACCATTTGAAGATAGTGTAATGCGACTAAAATCGATAGGATAAGACTTTTATAATTATTTATAACACTAAAATAAATTAATTTCATTCTTTAATAATTTCATTCGTATGATATATATAGCGTAATATAAAAACAGTTTATTTACTCTTTTCTTTCACTTAATTGTTTGTTATTTTCATTTTCTTTGCTTACAGTTACATATCTTTTAATTTTTGTTCTTTTGTTCGACATTTTCATGTTTCATGTTCTGTCTCAGTTGAATTAGAATCTTTACAGCTTTATCTTTTTTTCTTCCCATTTTAATCTTTATTTTTGTTTCCTTTACTTTTGATTTACAAACGAAATTTTTAAAATTCTCTCCGTTTAGGGAGGGAGCAAATTTTTTGTTTTCTTTTTCAAAAATCTTCAATCTTTTATCCTTTTAGACCTACATTCTTACTGTCTCTTTTTAAATTGTTTTTATTTTTAATTCTTTGGCGTTTAGAAATTGTTTTCTTTACTATTCTTTAGAAAATCCTCATTCATCTTTCTTTAATTTTTATCTTTATGAATGAATGAGATGTAATAGTTCATGAGAATAAAATATAGTCAAGCATCTGAGCAAGAGAGCGAAGGAAGCCATTAGTGTTTGGGCGGAATGGAAGCAGTTGGTGGAATTTGCTCCAAAACTAAAAATAATATCTCGAACATTTGACAGCACGAATAGAAAAAGACGGAGTTTGAAAATAATAGCAGCTTTTTGTGATCCTATATTCTTAGTTGCACATTTTTATTACGTCGATGCAATTTTCTTGTCCACATTCGAAATTTAAGTCTTCGAACTTCGACCACGGCAGAGGAAATTCATTGGTGTGGCAGCACTACACCGTTTGCCGCGCAATATGGCGTGGGATTTTTTTTCCTAGTGAGGAAGATGGAAAGAAAGGGAGGGAAAAAAACATCAGAGTGTGACCGATCCGCGGAAGTGCGACCGCCCTTGCGGCGTTTAGCCATATTACCGGAAGCATCAGCAAATCGAATGGTGAACATCGATAGTGTTTGAGCAATTTCGAGTGTCACGGCCATTGCTCCAGTTGAGTTCCGTGTACGGCAGCGTATTTACTAATAGTAACTTTTCACCAGTAAGCTTCCGGACTAGTCAAAGTCTCAGGGAATCTAGCAATATAAAAAGCCATAGGTTCAAGCAGCGAAGTGGAGTAGTTCGCAACTAGAGTTCTCGACTGGAGAGATTTCGAGCGGAAACGTCGATTTCTGAAGACCAACGGTACAACACGCCGAGAGAAATTTGCTGCCAGCCCCGCGGAGCTGGTATACGGGGAGAACCCGAGACTCCCAAGTGATTCGATCTTCGACAAGAGATCGGGTCTCACAGAGTCGGGGTTGGTGCGTTTGCTGAGAGAGAATCTCCGACGCATCAGGACCACTCCTCCCACCCAATCCTCATCCGCACCTGTCAGTGCGCGCAAGGAACTGGACATCTGTACGCACGTCCTGGTCAGGACGGATGCCGTCCGGAAGCCGCTGCAGCCTCCTTATGAAGGCCCGTACCGCGTTCTCGAGCGGGGAGAATATTTCTTCCAGCTGGAGATCGGTGGACACAAAAAGGCGGTCTCCCTGTCCAGGTTGAAGCCCGTGTGCACCCCTAAACAACGGTGCATTCGCTTCAAGAACTGATGGGAAACACAGTTCCGGATTCGGTCGCTGAAACCCCTCGGTTTCATCTGGGAGCGGAGTAATGTGGCGCGGCAGGATTCACGGCATTCGAAATTTATTTCGAATGTTGCGAATACCAGCGGACAGATGACGTCACCGGCGCTCTCCACTCAGTTCAGACCTCGCTACAAGGGTGAAGAGCAGAGTAGGTGACGAAAAGAAATGTCAGTTGTCACAAAAACATGGAATAAAAAAAAGAAATAAGACGTGATGGATAAAAAAATAACAAGCGACAGTTGTGGTAGAAATAGTGAAAGGGTTATGTAAAAAATTATTTTGAAGTTGCCATTTCCATTGTTTTAAGGAAATAATAAAGAAGTGTTGTAAAAGTAAAAAGTGCAGATCGTTGTTTTTATAACTTCAAAAACATCAAAAAACAATTTTTGACAGCGAAAATTGTTTTTCGGTGGTTGGAGTCCGGGAAATCAAGCAGGAGGAGAGAAGTCACTCCTCTCAATTCAATTAAATTAAGTTAAAAGAAAGTAAAAAAGTTAGGCAGAAGATAAGAGGCCCCGGAGACATGGCGCTTATCCCCTACAATATTTTCGACGATGCCTGGCCCAACATGAAGAAATGTCTTTTGCTGCATTATGAATACAAAAAAGACGATAGAACTCTCGAACATTGAATTCAAAAAATTCCCGCCGCTACAGTCGTTTGTTTGCAAACGCCAGTTAAGGAGCCAGAGTCGCTCGACACCCGAAAAGAAATATCCTAAATCGAGATAAAATTAACTATTTAGAAACATGGGAAATGGAGATACCATTTCGAAAATGCGACCGACTCCACTGTCCAGACATGCGACATTGGAAGTCAACGCAGCCCCTGGGGTATCGAGACGTGTGGGTGGACGCCCTTCGGAAGCGACTGCAACCACCATACGAGGGCCCCTATAAAGTTCTGGAAAGAGGCGACGTCCGAGGCACGCCCAAGTATCCTTGTCGAGGCTGAAGGCTTTCGACGAGACGGTAGCCCCCATTGGCGGGATCACGCAGACGGTTTGCTTCGCTGAACGCGGGGGGTGGAATGATATGACGGCTCATCGGAGGCGTGAACCTAAGCGCCAATGTTAATTCGCCTCCACCGCTACATTCAATCACCGCAGAAACAGTTGACGGACTGACATGAGACTGAAGCGAAAAATGTCAGGAGTGACTGTTGGTCAACAGAGAGTCTGGTTAGAAACACAAGTCCATCCGCGAACGAATTCTCACCCTATACACCCTATATCTCCACAACCGCCTCTCCAACACTGAACTGAACCCTGGTACATACAGGGAATTCAGGAAAACCTGCCCGCGTTTAGGCAAATCAGTCCAACAAAACGCGATCCTTCCCCAAAAAATCCCACCAACAGAAAAAGTGAACGTCCTCGCTGACCACTTCCTACAAGCTCACCACTGTACCCTCCACTTCCGTGAACCAAGTTTCAATAACGAGGTAAACGGAAAGATCTCCCAACTCCTAGCCCACCCTTCCTACCTCATTCCCCAACCCGCACAAAATACCTTCACCCATGCCCTCGCCGACCCAAGTCAGCGAGAGAATATCCTCCCCATTCACTTTGTCACGGCGTCCATCGCCGCCTCCAAAAACAAGAAATCGGTTGGGCTTGACAAAATCCCCTCCATCGTCCTCAAGAAATGCGCCCCAAGCATTGCCCCCATTATGTCCTCCATCATCAACCACTGCCTTATCAACGCCCACTTTCCAACAGATTGGAAGAGTGCTCGAATTGTTCCTATTCCCAAAAAAACCAAAATCCACTAAATCCCGATAGCTACAGGCCTATCTCAATCTCTCATCCTCCGCCAAAATTTTAAAGCGGACCATCAAACTCATCATCGACGAGCACTGTGACTCGAACCAATCAATCCCACAAGTCCAATTCGCCAACCGCCCCAAACACTCAGTCGAGCAAATTGGACATCCTTCTCGGCCTCAACCGGAACGCACTACGGACTCGCATACAGGCTTTCTGAAGTCCTCCAGTTCCATCCGCACCTCTGCAAGCTAATTCTTAGCTTTCTTGATGGGCGGAAATCCCAAGTCCAACTCCGTGAACACCTCTCCTCCCCATATTCTAGCCCGGCTGGCATGCCTCAGGGGTCAGTCCTGTCCGCTACCCTCTTTTCTCTGTTCACCGTAGACCTTCCTAAACCAAGTCCACACCCAAATCCAATTCGAATCCTCCAATACGGGGATGATCTCATCCTCTACACCTCCACCAGAAACATCCCTGCCGGTGAAGCCCGCCTGAATTCCTATTTGGACGAGCTCTACCGGTACTTCACCCGCTGGAAACTGTCCCTGAACCCACAAAAATGCGAAACCATTGTATTCCGTGGTACCGCGAGGATGACACCGAAAATGAGGAACGACATTTCAACCCTATCCCTGAAGATCCACAACGACACCATCCCAACCGTCAAAGAAGTCACCTACCTTGGGGTGACAATCAACTCCCGCCTATCCCACGTCCCACATATCACGAAGGCTGAACCGTGCAACAGGTGCCTTCAAATCACTCTACCGAATCCTAAAATACAGTAGCCCAACACCTCAGAAAGTCAAGCTGTTTTGCTACAAACAGCTTATCCGTCCCCTCCTCATTTTCGGCTTCATCTTCTGGTCCGATGCTTCCCCCCACCAAATCGAACGAATCCTCTGCAAAGAGCGCAGAATCCTCCGCCACTGTACCAATATCTTCAAGAACGAAGACCGCTCCAAATACATCTCAAACCAGATCCTCTACGACTCCTCTCAAACGGCCCGCATTGACGCCGTCCTAGCCCGTCATGCCCTCAAATTCCTAGAAAAATCCATATCCCACCCAAATCCACTTATCTCCCAGGCCATGCAGATCGAGATCGTCGAAGAGAATCTTCTACGAAGTCATCTGTTCCCTCAGATCCTCTTATCTCTCCAGTCCCGTAACCTCCTTTTCGACCCCGGCGGTAGAGTAATCTTCTACAACGGCATTTACTCCTCATCCCAGTTTTCAAAATCTACCCATCCTTAGCGCCACTCCTAGCTTCCTTTCCCAAACCCCTCCCGCATGCCCCCCCATCCCAACCCACATCCTAAAATCAACGAGTGGAGGTTTTTTTCGACTTTTCCTCCAGATAACATGACATGTATTTTTCAATGAATTCTTTAGTGATAAGTTAGTTTAAGCCATAGTTTGTACCTTAGATTAAGCTAAGCTGTTAAGGTAGTACATCAGTTATAATAGGCTAATTTAGACATGTAATTTTATAGGTTAAATAAAAATTATTGTTTTTCGCAAAAAATTGTTGTTTTTCGCCCACACTGGACTCAGTCAGTGTCACGGTTCAGTCACGACCAGACGTGAATTGTTAAAATCGAAAGAACTCCGCCGGAACAATCCCGCCGACAGAATTGCCAGCTTGAATAACATAATTCACCGGAAAAATATCACAATCCTCGAACTCAGGAGGAAAATCGAGCCGATGGAGAACGCTCAAGCTGCAACTCAACTACCGTCCGTCGACTCAACATCAGCGACGCACCCTTCGGCTTCAAACATCGCACCGAACCACGCCAAAAAACACACCAGAGAGAATATCCCTCCAATCATTATCATGGAGGAAGATTCGAGCATCCCGGAAATCATCTCGGCGTACCTGTAGAAGCTGCCGAATAAATTCACAATGAAGAAGGGTACAAAGTGTACCAAAGTCCTCGTCAACTCTATTAAAAAGTTCGACGAAACCAAACATTTCTTGTCGTCCAACGCCAAGAAATTTTATTCGTATATGCCAAAATGTGAGAAAGCTGTGAAGATGATCCTCCGCGGTCTCCCCAGTTGCCACTCGAGGACGGACGTGATAACCGCCCGCGCGCAAGCAGGCCTCTCCGAAGCCACCGACGTCCGCCAATACGAGACCCAACGCTCCATCCAGGAGAATATGAACCTCAACCTCTGGCTGGTCTCGTTCCAACCTGGCTTTAACACTGCGAAACTCACAAAAACCAAAGCCCTACTGAACACAGTAGTGCAATTTTAAACAGTACGTAACAAGCGTACAATACAGTGTAAAAACTGCCAGTGCCTCAGGCGTGCTGCAGCCAACTGCTTCATGCCATACCGGTGTGTCAATTGTATAGACACACATGCACCCGATAAATGCGCTAGAAACACCGAAGACAAGCCTAGCTGCATCAACTGCGGATCGAACGAATATCTCGCAAACTACCGCAGGACCTTTCAGAACCTACTTAGTTTAAGTTTTGAACCAATAAAAAAATTACGTTTTGCCCACGCTGGAATTCCAGTTCAGTCAAGACAGCGGTCACGGGCCGACGTAACATTTCGAAGCTGACAAGAGTAGAAGCATCGCCCAAATCTCCAGTTTTTGGAGCCGACTTCGGTCGGCAGTCAGCCGCGACAGACAGCGTGGAAATCACATCCCCAGGATGTCTAGCTGGGTCACCGTTAAATGGAAGAAGCGCTCTACCGCCCCACCTGAAGAAGACTCTCCGGAGGAGGAAGAACTTGCAACGAACGCAACAGACCGAAACGGAAGTGAGGATGCAATTTATGTTGGCCCACATGCAAATCGAGAGAGCACAGACTGTTCCATCACCTGTTCGTCCAGACCACGACGCATCGTGCACTTCTGAAATCGCGAACGCCACCGCTACCGCCAACACCACCATGACGAATCCATCATCCTCGCCCATCGACAGTAAGGTAAGAATACATCCCATTATACTCTGCAAAGGTGAAGCGGAGCTTCCCAGAATAATCTCAGAACCCCTCAAGTCGCTCCCTGACAAGTGAAACTTAAAAAAAGTGGTGCCAAGAGCAAAATTCTCGTAAACTGTGATTTCAATGATACCAGAGATTATCTGGTTAGGAAGGAGAAGAGCTCCTTCTACTACACTCCCAAGAGCCTAAAACCGGTTAACATGGTTATCCGCGGCTTGCATAGGTTCCATCCGAGAACCGACTTAATGGCTGTCATCGCGCAAGCCGGCTTATGCGAGGCCACTGACCTTGGGGAATATGCGACGAGACGCTCTTCACGAGAAAATCGATTGCTCGATCTCTGGCTAGTCAACCAGGCTTCAAGACGGCAAACCTCGCCCGAGTTAAAACTCTCCTGAAAAGGCTCGTTAAATACTAGCCTGCTCGTTACAAGGAGGTGACCCAGTGTAACAACTATCAACGTTTCGGTCAAGCTGTGGTCAATTGTAGCATACCATATAGGTGTGTGAAGTGCGTCACTTCGCCCGCACCGGCCAAATGCCGTAAAACACAGAAGGAAAAGCCCATCTGAATTAACTGTGGTTCCTCTGAACATCCGGCAAATTACAGGAAATGGTCCGCCTTCTTAGATTTCAAGAAAGGCGTCAAAAACAACCCATCACAAGAGTGAGCCCAGGTGTATGGTACGCACAGGCTACCCACGGCAACTCCTCAGGGAAAACCAGCAGACTCTTGCTCAGACATCGCCCTCAAATGTACATGAGGTCATAAACAACAAGGCGCAGGAATTTTTTAAGTGAAGCCTGCCGGAACTTATCCGCCAACTTAAAACCTTTCTTGCAGCGCTGTCCAATTCCAAAGACATCTGGGAACAAAGGCTTCAAATGATTGCTTTATTAGTTTAAGTTTTGACAAAAATAAAAGTGTGTTTCTATCGCAAAATTGTGTTTCTGTCGCCCAAGCTGAGCGCTAACTCGAATGGCCGTGGAAACAGCTAACGGTCTGACAGGCAACCGGGGCGACAGATGTCAGAATGACATTATGAAAAACACTCTCATGGAGACGGCCGTGACAATAGGAAGATAAAATTAACATAGCCATAAAAAAAACTGGTTTTAATTTAACTCATCATTAAGGACGAATCCTGTAATAAAAATTATAAAAGCTATCGTTTATTTATTTGTTGTATGTTGTTGTTAACAGCAAATGAAAGTTTCAACAGCATGATTTGGCAAATTGCACCAAAGGCACTGTTCAATTACAAAGTGGTGATTGAAACAGCTTGCAATATTGCTGTCTGCCTGTTCAATGAAAGGCACTTCACTCTTATGAAGATCATGGAAAAGTTAAGTGTGACTACAGGAAGCCAATGTTTTAGTGCGGTGGCAAAAAGCAGAAAGGACTGCAAGTCAGAAGCCCAAACAGTAACATTAGTCTGCTTTACTCAGAACATTTTTTTAAAAATTTTAAAATCGAAAATCTTTAATATTGTAGTTATTTTTCACATTTTTTTTTAAGCTGGGGACTTAAACTGGAGGTTCACACGATAATTACAAGTGTCCTGAGTATTAAGAATTTTGTGTTTCAAACCGGCCGGAGGGCTACAATCGTGACCGACAATGGACGCCGTTTTTTTACACGCCAAACGGTTTTGTGACCTAGAGAGGCCAGGAAGGGGCTAGGAAGGTTTTTTTTTTAAATTGAAGCCAAAGATGTGGCCAATAAATAATTCTTTTTAAACAATAAATACCTAATTTGTCAATTTAAGCCTTGTTTTACTTCCAAAAATAGACCTTATTTAGACCCTTCAACACTGTAACCCCCCCTCCCCCTTAATAAATAAGATAGAAACGGACGATTGCTCCCAAGAAACTGTAAGACAGAAGACCGAGGCGAGAAATGTTAAGATGACAAGAAAACTCCCGAGTGACGGTCGGCGGGAAAAAGAGTCACATATCAGAGTTCGGAGAAGTGTAACGTTTAAAAGTAAATAAAGTCAAGGAAAAAAATAAAAACGGTTTTCTATTTAACATCGGTTGGAATATCTCCAAAGTTTCCAAAGTTTTTATTTAAACCTAGAAATCTATCCCCAAAATTTCATGGTCCAATCAGATCAAAACTCCTGGATTAATATAGACGACATAATTTAAAGTGGAAACCCGTAGTCTAAATGTTAAAACTTAGAAAGGGAATACGATCGTCTGAAAACGTTCAGCAATCTAAACATTGACGATAGAAAGGCGCAAAAAATTGCAAAAAAAAAGGATTTTTTTATACAAATTTAAAAGACTATGTTAGGTGCTATTTCTGCGGTTTAGAAGTCAACGGTCTCAACACCCCGTCTGACATTGAAATTGAACATCTGCGTCTGTAACCAACATGCTTTTATGTTAATGGAGGAAATGTTTGCGGACTTTTTAATCGATCGAGTGTTAAATCAACGTCTTCAATGAGTATCAACCATATTTTCAACCTAATGAAACCTAAAGCGACAGTAGCTATTGCCCTAGGGTTTGCCTATTATAACCAATAAAATTGTAATGGTTTTATGGCGGCACGCGTCCCACAGTGGGCACATCAAATGTTCCAACCGTACATTGGACGCACCCATCGGTACTGAACTGAAGCCAGCATTTCTGGTTGCCAAGGCACGAGACTCGGGCCGAACGGAATTTCTTCTTGTTCTCCTTGCCGCCGAGACGTTTGGCGGCCTGACACGAGGCCGGCGTGTTGCACTCACTCTTTCGAGGTGACTTGAGTGGCAAATGAGAATAGGAAAGTAGGTCAAGGTAGGTCTAGAATAAGCATAAAGAAATGCTAGAGTTAGTCGATATTTAAAAGCGAACCCGGAAGGTAGGAAAAGTTCAAGTGAAGAAAATGTAATGTAGTGAAAAATGTAATGTAAATATAAGAAGTGTAATAAATTTCATTAAGAAACGGAAATAAAGAGTTTTAGTGATAAAAAGAAGTGGACAATGAAAGTGGAGGTCACGACACTTTCTTCTTGTGCCGACCACCGGAGAGTGCGGACGGTGTCCACAACGTGATTTAAATATATTTCGAAATTGTGTTTCAATGATTTGAAATGATTTCCGTGGCTGTCGTTCGTCGTGTACGGACGCTCTGCGAACAATCAAATTTTTGGTCCATGATTCTGTATTGAATAACTTCAGAAATCGGAAAGTTGACAACGATTAAGTTTACCGATGAATCCGTAAATGTGTTGCCCTCA
Organism: Hermetia illucens; assembly: GCF_905115235.1. Lineage (NCBI taxonomy): Eukaryota > Metazoa > Arthropoda > Insecta > Diptera > Stratiomyidae > Hermetia > Hermetia illucens. The sequence goes on along the minus strand of NC_051851.1, from coordinate 17,530,652 downwards.
GTATAATTGCTTTGAATTATTTGGTAGTGTCTAATTGTGGGATTAGTGCCAATAATTAAGAAAAAGCTTCGGAGAACGATATAGCCCTTGAGCACAGTCTCAGAACTCCCAAAAATTAAAAGCATCAACAGAACAATTGTCCAATTGGAGTATTATTCTAGAGGTCCCACCCAATCCCATAATTGTCAATAGTTCGATCATGGCTCGTCCGCAATCTGGCGGCGTGGTTCCACCAATTGGAGCCGCATTTTGTGCTTATCGATCTCGACGAAGAGACCATCGCGGACGTGTTGGAGGACGGCTCCTATGACCGGCTAAAGGACCAGCTCAGTCTACTTGTATAGTTAGAATAGATCGCATCGGTTGTAAATACACCCCGATTGTACCAGTTGAAGGAATTGTTCTATAATTAACTGTGCAGTGCGATTGTATAATTTAGTATAAAATAAACGCTTATATTAAAGTCATAGATGGAATTCTGGTAATCCTGTGATATGAGTCTACGTAAAGCGAGAACGTAAGAATTGGTTCAAACGTCGGCTGTCGGTAAGTGAGGAAGCGAAACTGAATCACTTACTGAACAAGCTCACGCTGGGCGATCGTACCCCTCTGTTTCGAGAAATGGGGGAAGGATAAGGTTGGCTCAGAGCTTTTGAAAACGCTCTGGTTGCAGGGGCTCTAGGAAAGTACCCGCGTTATCTTGGTGTGGGCGGACTCAGGGTCACTAGAGTTGTTGTCCGCTACAGCCGACAAGGTCCACGAGGTATACGTGCGCCCCGGGGTTGTCGAAGTGTCTAAACGTCCAGGCTTACGGTGACTGTGAGTACTGGTCCTCTCCCATCCGCACTTACGGCCACAGCCAGCTGGACGTGAGTCTCGGATTGCGCCAAACGGCTTCATGACGATTCGTTTTGGCTGACATTAGCACCACATTTTAGGCGCAGACCTCCTGTGTTACTATGGGCTGTTGGTGGGCCTACAGCGTAAAGCCTTAATACACCCAGCAACCTCCTTAATGTCATCAAGAAAAATTTCATCCTGCTCAAACGACACTCTTTCCATTGTTTTCGAGGACGTTGCCGACCATTGAATCTGTGCACTCCTCCGAAAATATCGCAACATCACTACTGAAAGTAGTTTCTCCCAGCTGGCTAAGCATGATGTGCAGCACCATATCAACACTACCGACTCTCTATTTTTCTCAAAGGTACGTCCCCTATCACCCCAGAAGCTAGCTGTTTCAAAAAAAGAGTTCGGTGATCTCATGAAACAGGATATTTGTAGACGTTCCAAATCCAAACGGCGAATGGAGGCCTCGCGGAGATTACAGGCGTACCTCTCCCTTAAACACTTCCGTTTCTCCCTTGAGGGCAGATCGTTGGTCAATCGTTCTCAGAAAAAAAAAAGAAAAATATCTCAATTTTCAGCTTTTGTAAGTCATATCATCGCTTAAGATATTTCTTGAATTACAATGTATCAAAGTTGTAGGTTGCTGAGAAATTACGAATGGCAACACACAGAACTCTGGGTGGACCGCTAAGTTTTTATTATCATTTTGAAATATACTTTATTTCTCAAAGAACCCCCACACTTCCGAGCCTGACAAGCACAGAGGCGTGCGAGCACATGTTGACAGCGCTTGGATCGAGCTTCAATATTTGCGGGCAGACCTTCACGATAAACTTAGCCTCTTATTTCTTGGGATGGCTCTACCCTCTCGCCTTCGGGCTCGGAGGAGCCCTCAGGATAGTCGAATAATCCCCCACAAGTCAAGAAAGTCATTACAACTCGTTCCTGACTATGAAATTATTGATTTTATAGCATGAAGTCTAGTATTATCACGCTTAACGCTATGCAAGTTAAAAGCCCATAGCACCGGGACAAGCGCAACGACGAACATAAACATCCATGACGACTGGAATTCGAACTCAGGGCAACGAGATTGAGGTGGTATACCCCCTGAACCATCGCGCTGTGACTGTGTGGATGTCTATACTCCAGAAATGAGTGAACAGGCGACATACAAAACCTCTAGTAGCTACTGTTGACTACTTTCAACATTATTGAAGTCATCGACAATTTTAAGGCTTCATACAAATAATGCCTCTGTGAAAAATATAGAAAAACAAACTAGTTACTGTCAGGAATCGGACACAGTCTGGAAACAGTTTTCAACTTTTCTGGAATCGACCAGAAAGCCAGACGCGTAGTCAGGATTTTGCAAATTTCAAATATACCTACCGCCTTAATATCTCCGCCAGTTGCCATGAAGACACCGCTAGACGCATAGCACACAATTAAGATTAGCTTCCGCAAATATTGTAACGCGTATAATATTAGTTGCTGCATAGATTATAAACGAAATAAAAGTAATAATTTCCGAAAAAGACTAACGTGTTTCAATTTTTAAACAAGTATAGTGGAAAAGCGCACTTATCTTTTTTGTTCCCGCTTGGAATCCGGGACTTAATTAGCCCTGCAGGAATTTCATACTGTTCTTCAACTAAAGCAGCGCAACAGTGGCATATCGGAGACGCAAACCTATTCGCCTTGCCGCTGCATTCAATGGCCGCAGAAACAGATGACGGACTGACATGAAACTGGAGTGACGAATGTCAACAATGACATCTGTGAAGGTTTCAACAATAAACACTCTATCCCGGTCCACCGACCCACAAAAAGTGAGAACAGTAATGTGTATTAAACTAATTTGTAGTGATTTAGTTTTAAGTATAAATTTAAAAAAAATAGAAGCGAATTTTGGTCTCGCGTCATAGTTTATCATTGTTCTAGTAAACAACAACAAGCTGTCCATATCCTGGAGATATTACTCAAACGGTCATGAAAGGAACGTTCTGGAAATTAACTTCCTGAAACTCCACTGAAGAAGCACCGTGGAAAACCTTACTTTAGGAAATAAATAATTAGGGATGCAGCATCAATCAGCGTCGCAACTTAGAGAAAGAAAATTTAGTACATGAAACTTCATATGTGGAAAACGGCAAAGTGATACAATGCCAAACTGGATCGGAAGTTCGTGAAAGCAAAGGTCGTCGGTAGAGCTAGAATGGTATTATCTCAAGCTCTTGTGGCGGTGCAGGAGAGGCGCGAACTTGAGGCACCATTGTGAATTCGCCTCCGCCGGTGTACTAATGGCCGAAGCAAAATCTATAAGTGGCCTGATAGCGGCTGGAAGAAATGTCAATTATGCCATTTGTCAAAAAAAGAAAAGAAGAATTCACGTCCGCCGACCCGAGGAAACAAAAAAAAGGGCAAAGCATGTGATATGTAAAAAATAAGGAAATGAAGAAAATAAAGTAAAATTTGAGTAAACATTGGAGTCTAGACAATCATTACCAAAGGAAAGCCCAATCCCAACAGTGGTAACAGTTCCAGCGGACAAAGGAAATACTAACAGGACGCCCCGAGTCAGCCAAGGACCACTGGATGCAATTTATGCCAACTTCATTTGTTTTTCTGATTTGATTATTTTTGTACCAACATTTATATTTTTTTTTGTAATTTCGCAACGATCGGCGGGGTTTTTCTGCTCGTTTGCTCCCTCCGCAAATTCAGTTGAGCCACAGCCGTTCTCGCTCCGGTGTGTCGTCCCTTCTCTTGTTTTTCTATGCTTTCCCTGAATCAGTAGGAATATGTCGTGCGAGGAGAAATCCGCGGAAGGCGCCAAACCGCCGCTGGCAGAAGTCGCGGTTAGGGTCCCTCCATTTTGGCGACGCAATCCGGCTGCATGGTTCCGCCAATTGGAGGTGCAATTTGCGCTGGCGGGCGTTATAGCGGGCGCCACCAGATTCAATCCCGTACTGATCGGTCCCGACGAGGAGACTCGTCACGGACGTTCTGGGGGAGTGCTCGTACCGTCCCTTGAAGGAGCAGCTGATTCGGCGCCTATCAATGAGTGAGGAAGCAAAGCTTAATCACTTGCTGAATGAGCTGACGCTAGGCGAACGTACAGTTGTTACGCGAAATGAAGCAACTGAGGGGGATAAGGTCGGCTCTGAGCTGCTAAAGTCTCTTTGGCAGCAACGACACCCGAAGTGCACCCGGCCGACGCGGACTCGGGATCGCTGGAGGTGTTGTCCGTCACGCCCGACAAAGTACCTGAGGTATACACGCGCCCCGTGATCGCGGAAGTTTTCCGAAATACAACTCGGGAAATTGATAAGCTTAAATCGATGGTGACAACATTGGCCGACGCGGTCACCAAGCTCGTTGCGACGGTAGATACTTTGCGTTCTGGAGGTAGATCTCGATCGCAATCACAGTCGAGGTCTCCTTCCCGAAAGGGGCGTCCAGGTAATCGTATGCCAGGACCCTCATCGGCCTCGACGGTTTGTTGGTACCATCGAAAAAGCGGCGCAGAAAAAAACTAGGCTCACTGGGTGCCTCGACGACGGCTACCCGAAGCGCAATACCACGTGGTCTTACAACCCTTGACCCCCCTGAAAATGAGTGTTTTGGAACTAGTCATGTAACCTTCCTAATTTCCTTGTTACTTATCTAATTTCTTTTCAAAACTTTCAGTTCTTCGACCCACGAGCTCTTTACCCACCGCCCTGCACATTCTACAGGTATACCCCAACCGAAGGATACCGTGGCCAACATGCCGTCAGATTTATCGTGCAAGCGTCAAAATTCAAACGATCCGTCTACAGAATGTAACAATGAAAGCCCACGAAGAATTTCCTGCACAACCGATTGTAGTGGCGACCGGGGGTCCATCCGGAAGCGGATCTCCTTCCGAGGTGCCTCTAGCAAGAACTGGATCCCTCTCCGAGGACACCCAGGAAAGATCTGGATCTCCCTGCGAGGAATCCCTTGAAAGGGTTAGATCTCCCTTCGAAGAGTCCCTAGAAAGAACTGGATCTCCCTCTGAACAGTCCCAAGAAAGGATTGAATTTCCCTTCGGGGAGTCTCTAGAAAAGACTGGATTTCCCTTCGGGGAGTCCCTAGAAAGAACTAGATTTTCCTTCGAAGAGTTCCTAAAAAGAACTAGATTTCCCTCCGAGGAGACCCTAGAAAAACACCAAACTCTACCTCGCTTCGAAGAATCCATAGAAGACAAGAACTTACGGGTCCATATACAATATGGACCCGAATCTCAGCTTCGTAGATTCATCTTTCGAGTAGAGGATAATCTACAAGATGAATTTAAATTACATGATTGGGAAGCAGCAAACCCTAAAGTACGTATAAACAGGAAAATATATAATTGGATCTTCTTCGGAAACGCAAATATGTCGAGACAATTTAAAGAAACTCAACATCGTCCAAGTACCTCGAATGAAAAGGCTGAACAAATCCGCGTGAGGAGAAGAATTGAAATCGTTATTCCGGAATTGCAAAATTTCTTTATAACAGATATGGCACGAGAACAAATTCATTTCCATAATGTATGCAAGGCGTACGTGCAACATCTTTGCAGAGTGCTCCAAAAATTAGAACAACAATGGTCAACCTATCTATTCAGCAATGGTCAACCTATCTATTCTCTAAACAAACAAATCGAACTAAGACGATTTTTTCCTGTTTACCTGGTCAGCGTCATCAGGAAATCCTATCAGATTCCCAGTGATAACCCGGTGAAGGCCAAAACAATATAGGTAGTATAGGATTCTCACCCACTAATACAATACGGCGCAATCATGTGCCGAAGCCCTATGTCGAGAACGGATTCCGCGCTTTGGTGTTCCAGTCGTCATCATCACGGACCAGGGTATGAGTCATAGTCGACAGCAGATGCCAACCATCTGCGACCACCATCAAACAATTCAATAGATAACGATATCTGTAGTCCTTCCTGGAATAATATCACATTGGGTAAACAAATCCCTGACCTTCCTGGAACATTATCACCATGGGTAATAAAAGTCTTAACCCATATAGTAATAAAGATCCGAGGTCATAGGGAAACCTGTTTTGTATAGTTTCCCTGTGTTAAAGATAAGATATACGATAAGAACCATGGGTCATAAGGAAATATGTGTTGTATATTTCCCTATCGATTCATTAGTAAGTAAGACGTAGTATTTAAGGAGGTGTGGAAACGGAGATCAATCAGTTCAGTTCACGTCTCGCAGCCGTGAGGTGCAGACGTGTTTTCAGGAGAGCCGTGGAAAATTTGTTTTTCTCAGAAACCAGTACGGAGTGCCGCGAAGCTAAGTGTTTTCAGAGTGTTTGAAATTGAAAAAATCGTGCTTTTTACTTTAATTGTATTTATTGTTTCAGTGTAGTGACAACAATGGGCGAGCCGTCTAGCGGCACCAAACGCCGCAAAACAGTCGAAGAAATGCTCGATTTCAGAGACGCGTCAGAGGATGAACTTCCGATGTCATCCGACATCGAATGTAATTCGGACGAAACCGACGAAGTGCCGCCCCGAGACATCGCGCCCGAGCAGCCGGAGGAAGATGATGTAGAGAGGTTGAAGAGCGAGAATAGAATGCTCCTCACCCTGATTGCTCAACAGAAAGAGCAGATCTCCACCCTGAACTGGACGATCAATGATTTACGCGACACTGTCAAGTCGCTCCAGTTCACAATCAAGGCCGCCTTCCCGGACAAAGAGTGGGAGGACAAATCAAAGCAGCAACCGACTTCCCGCCATTGGGGAGCAAGAAGCGCGCGAACAACGCTCCGCCAGCGCCAGCATCAAGCCAACATCGACCGGTCATCCGTCCTGCGGTTCCAGCAATCGCCCCAACAACGCCAGCACAGCGAGGACCCGCAACCCGCTATCCGATAGCTCACAAACCAGTAAGTATAGCAACTTGCCAGAATAAAAATCCAACACCCAACGCACCTAAGCCGCAAAAAGCGGAAAAATTGCCCCCCCTGGTCGTGATGGAAAGCCCGGAGTCTTTCCGCGCGACTAAAACCCGGATTGCGAAAGCAATCCCAAACAACTTCCTAGTCAAAAGGACGGGAAGCAACACACATCACATTTCTGTGACCTCCTCTGAAGATTACATTAAGGCGAAAAACGTCTTAGTAGAACACAAAAATAAATTCTACAGTTTTACCCTGCCCGCAGACAAAACAACCTGTCAAGCCCTGACACCGAAAGTACAACCCTGCCGTGAAGTCAGTCGAGTGAGAGGAACGAGAGCGATAAGTTCGAATAAAGCGTCTCCGTTTATTTAAATTCTCGTGTTGTGATTTATTATACCAAAAATCCCATGTCCACACATCCTTGACAGATCAGAAGTGGGATCTTTTGGTTAAATACACAATCGCCGTAATATCGTAATCGTAAAATTGAAAAGTAACAAAAAGTAACATTTTCGTTTTCGACGTGATCAACCGCCGCCGCCGCCATTGTTTAGTCATCGATAACATTCGCTCAGCCACCGACTATCTTTGCCGTTTGTCGTTCTATTCACCGAAACAAACTTGGCGATTCGAATATCGTCACAATCCACCGTACGCCGACGCCGCTGCTTAGCAAACGACAGATATTGCTAAGCCGTTGTATATTCGTTTAGCTTTCGAAACAACCATCGCGAAACCGCCGTGCCTTTGATAAAAGCGGAATCTCTGAAAGTAGGAACATTGAGAGAACTGCTACGGGAGAGAGATTTATCGACAAAAGGAACAAAAGCCGAGTTAGTAACACGACTTATTGAAGGCGCTGGCACCGACGAATTCGATATCGAAGACGAAAGCAATGAGCTCAAATTGCTCCGAGATGTCGTGAGCTCGCTTGCAGCCACAGTCGAGAGCCTTTCAAAGAAAATTGATAGCAAATCGGAGAAGCACAACTCGGATATCCCTAAGAAAATCGTCTCCGACGATCATTTCAATCATTCTCATTCAATCAGAGATATCGTTGAACTTCTTCCTGATTTTGAACCGACAAAAACTTCGTCATTAACCGCCAAAGCGTTTATTCAACGAGTCCGACAGCTAGCCACAGCATACAACTGGAACGAAACCACTGTGGTATTTGCAGTACAAACGAAACTCAACGGTCCGGCGAAATTGTGGTTCGACTCTTGTGGATTAATATTCGAAAACTTAAAAGATTTTGCCGAAGCATTAGAGAGCGAATTTCCCCATGTGGAGAACGAAGCCGACATTCATTTTCGTATGAGTTCGTATATACGAAAACCGACAGAACCAGTCATCGACTTTTTCTACCGAGTTTACGCCGAGGGAAGAAAAGGACAAACATCGGATGCCGCTATCATCCAGTATATCCGACGTGGGCTGAATCATGGCCCTCTTCAAAATGCCATCGCTCCATTAAATTTTCAAACAACGAACGAATTGTTAGACGCGGTAAACCGATTTTTAGCGAACCGTCAAAGATTGCCAGAGGCATCGCAACGAAAACCGGAAAACGACGGACATTTCGAACCGATTAAAAAACTGACAGCTACCCCAGTGAAAAACGCGAACCGTGTTTGTTATAATTGTTTTAAGCCGGGACATATTTCGGTGAATTGCCCTCAGCCGCAGCGACTTGAACGATGTGCAAAGTGTTCAAAGACAGGACATACAACTGAATTTTGTAAAAGTGTCTTGCCCGCGAGTCGCAATATTAATCAAGTGGTATCGGACGGAGTGCCAGATCAAGTGTCTCGGGAAACCGGTCGCATCACGAAAAACATTCTATTAGACGATATGGTCGTCGATGCCTTTATTGACCCGGGCAGTGACAGAACTCTAGTGCGCGAATCAGTTGCAAGAAACTCAATACCGTGTGACCCCATCATTCTTAAGGGATTCGCTGGTGGTTCGTTCGTTTGTGATAAAAAAATAAATGCGGTGATTACCATAGACGAGTGTGTTGTCAACGCTGTTATTTACGTTGTGAATGACAATCTAATTCCTAACGCGCTACTACTAGGTTCTGACGTATTACTGAGTAAAAACCGTCGAATGATTATCGATTCCGATGGATGCCGTTTCGAAACTATTAAGCCGTTAAATATTAAACCTGAAACAGAATTGTCAAGCAACGAAAAACGACAGTTTAACGAAATGATTACGGAATTTCGACAGTGCTTTGCCGAAACAATACCTGAAATGGGAAGGTGTCAAACGAAGCAGATGGATATTCAACTGATACACGATAAACCAATCCAAAGCCGCGCATACCGTATCCCGTTAGCGAAACGTCAAGTGGTGGACCGTATCGTACAGGAGCTTCTAGATAATGAAATTATTCGTCACAGCAACTCGACTTACTCTTCACCCATCGTATTGGTGAAAAAACAGAATGGTGAAGACAGATTGTGTGTCGACTATCGAGCGATTAATGAAGCAACAAGAAAACGCCCGTATCCTATGCCAACTGTCGATGAGATCATGTCTCAAATTGCTGACAGTACCTACTTCATAACATTGGATCTATTTTCTGGCTACTATCAAATAGAACTCACTGAAAGCTCAAAGCAATATACAGCTTTCATAACTCATAACGGCCAATATGAGTTTAATGTTATGCCGTTCGGTTTGGTTAATGCTCCAATGGAGTTTCAGAGTGTTATAAGCGGAATCATCAGACAAATGAAATCGAAACGTGTGATCAACTACATCGACGAGATTATAATTGGTTGCCGAGATATTGCTGAAGGAATGGATCTTCTGAGAGAATTATTGACTATCCTGAAAAACGAAGGCTTAACCCTACGACCATCGAAGTGTACATTCTTCGCTCGAAAAATAGAATTTTTAGGACATACCGTCTCCGAAAATGGTATCATGCCCGGTACTTGTAAAATCAATGCCGTTGTGAATTTCCCGACTCCGATCTCAATTACCGAAGTTCGAAGTTTTCTCGGTCTTACCGGTTTCTTCCGAAAGTTTGTGCAAAATTATGCGCTAATAGCAAAGCCGTTAACGTCTCTATTGAGAAACCAAATTCGAGAATTCAAATGGACCGAAGAGTGTGAAATCGCCTTTAATTTGCTGAAGAAGCATCTGAGTGAAGAACCAGTGTTGGCGCTATATAAACCGACGTCCTTCCACGAAGTTCACACTGACGCAAGCATGATTGGTTTGGCCGAAATACTCATGCAGTCAGAAGACCAACTTACATGGCGAGCCGTATTTTACTATAGCAGACAGTGTTCAGACGCAGAACAGAAATACCATAGCAACGAACTGGAGGTGTTAGCAATAGTGGAATCACTGGAACGCTTTCGATTCTATTTGCTGGGGAAAAGGTTTCGAGTTATCACAGACTGTAATGCGATATCGAGTACAAAAACGACGACGCCATTAAATCATCGAGTGGCCAGATGGTGGTTAAAACTTCAAGAGTATGATTTTGAAGTCACACATCGTTCCGAAAGCCGAATGCATCACGTAGACGCATTAAGCCGTAAGCCAGCCGAGCCATCTGCCCATCCCAATACCGTTGCCGATCTTATTATGGTGGTCGAGATAAACGAAAACGATTGGTTAGCATCAATGCAACGTCAAGATCCAGTTTTGAAGGGAATTATCGATGTACTTTCCGGAAAAACACAGTCCACACAAGAATCGCAGCTTAAAACTGACTATAAACTGAAAAACGGGAGATTGATGCGACGCTTGGGCAGTGACCTAAAATTTGTCGTACCCAATCCTGTGCGCTGGCGAGTAGTGCGCAGTCACCACGATGATGTTGGACACCCTGGTTGCGAGAAAACACTGGCGAGACTTCGAGATTATTTTTGGTTTCCAATGATGCGTCGCTATGTGAAGTCGTATTTAGCGTCGTGTGTTGAATGTTGTTTCAACAAGATACCAACCGGAAAACGTGAGGGAAAAATGTACTTCGAAGAGATCGAGCCGATCCCTTTCCGATGTCTACACATTGATCATCTGGGACCGTTTCCACGTAGTCGAAAGGGAAACTATCACATTATTGCTATTAGTGATCCCTTTAGTAAATATACGATTCTGCGAGCAGTCCGAACCACCAACGCTAAATCCGTTATAGCACTCCTGATTGACGTTTCTGCTTATTTTGGACTACCGAAGCGAATTATCAGTGATCGAGGCAGCGCCTTTACAGCAAAAGAATTCGAACAATACTGCGATCGTAACGATATTCTTCACATCAAGGTTCCAGTCCGTACGCCTCGGGCAAATGGGCAGGTAGAGAGAGTTAATCAAACTATACTCTCCCATCTGCGCTGCTCAACGGAAAACCGACACGAATGGGACACTTTACTACCCATGGTCCAGTGGTCCTTAAACTCCCAGAAACATTGAACAACCGGATTTACACCGAATCGAATCGTCTTCGATTTTGAACTGCGAGATGTAATTGCTAATCGAATGATCCAGGCCTTAAACAACGAAAACGATACCGATACCGAGACGACCTTAACATCAATCGAAATTCGTCAGAAGGCTGCAGAACGAATCATGAATGAAAAAACACGTTGGAAGCTAAGATTCGACGCGAAACACAAATCACCTACGACGTACGAAGAAGGAGATCTTGTGGTTGTGGAAAACGTTCCGACCGCAACAGGCGAATCGCACAAGTTGGAGCCAAAATATAAAGGTCCCTATATAATTTCGAAGGTTTTACGACACGACCGGTACGTAATAGAGGACCTTGCCGATATTCGAGGTCGACGACGCTATAGTTCTGTCTACACGAGTGACAAGCTCAAGCCGTGGTGTTACTTGAGTCCGGAGATTGACTGCTACGAGGAGTCCGATGAAAACGATGAACCTGAAATCGGGTCGATTTCAATGTCAGGAGAGGCCGAGCTGTCAAGCCCTGACACCGAAAGTACAACCCTGCCGTGAAGTCAGTCGAGTGAGAGGAACGAGAGCGATAAGTTCGAATAAAGCGTGTCCGTTTATTTAAATTCTCGTGTTGTGATTTATTATACCAAAAATCCCATGTCCACACATCCTTGACAATATGGCGGGAAATAAATCGAAATCCTAATCTCGTACGGGAAAAAATGAGGAAAGCACCACGATTACAGCAGCATCATAAGGATGCTCGACTGGAATTCGCCCGAAATAACATGTCACGACATTGGGATCAGGTATAACCTTTTTGTTGGCGGATGTTTTCAGCAAAATTATCTTTTATTTTTGATTAGGTAATTTTCTCTGATGAGAAAAAATTTAACTTAGATGGTCCGGATGGTTTTCATGGCTACTGGCGAGATTTGCGTAAGGAACCACGATATCTGTCCAGAAGGAATTTCGGAGGTGGAACAGTTATGGTCTGGGGAGCCATTTGTAGTAAAGGTACAGTGCGTCTAGCATTTACATCGGCGAGAATGAATAGCCAGGAGTACCAGAATGTTCTGCAGGATAATCTCCTTCCTTTTATAAACTCTTTTGAGGGCAATGAAGTAATTTTCCAGCAAGATAATGCCAGCGTACACGTAAGTACGTCCACTAAAGCCTGGTTGGAAGCGAATTCCATAGCCACACTTGAATGGCCAGCCTGCTCACCAGACTTGAATCCTATAGAGAATGTCTGGGGATGGCTAGTCCGACAGATTTACTCCCAGGATAAAGAATATTCTTCCAGAAATGAGCTGAAAGAGGCCATTGAAAGAGCATGGCATGAGTTGACACCACAAATGCTCTCAAAATACATTCATTCGATGCCTAATCGAATCTTCGAAGTGATTAAAAAGGGAGGAAACACTATCGATTATTAAGCCATGAGTTAGGTCTGCCCATTATTGTTTTATTTATTTTTTATGTAACGAGGTAATTAATGCGGTTATAATTATGAAAAAGGACAATTTTACTTTTTTTCTCAATTTGTTATGTTTTTACACATTTTTTAAGCTTAATTGCTATTTTTAGGTTTCATTTTTGTTACATTATCTTTGTTTTTATACATTTTCGAATTTAATTTAAGTTTGGTTATTTTCACATCTTTTCATAATAAAAAAATTTACTCAGTAATCATGCGGTTATAATTTTGAAAAGGAGTGTATAAGCTAACTAAGAAGATACGAGACGCTTCTAGTGTAGTTGCAGATTATTGTATGAACAAAGCTGCTACAGAGGAAAAGAAGAAAACTGTACTCAGGCCAGGTTATAAGCTAGGAGACATTGCAATTCCAATTGATGGATCCTGGACAAACAAAGGGATTTCTTCTTTATTTGATGTTGAAGCTGCTATAGGAGTACTGACTGCAAAAGAGATAGACATTTCAGTAAGTAGCATGTCCTGTTAAAAAAAGAATGTGTTGACCACATTAGCAAAAGAATGGGCTTGAAATCTTAGGATCTTAGTAAAATTTCACTCATCTTTGAAAGGTAAGGCAAATTGACTGGAGCGCAGATAGGCAAGTGGTCCAAATATTATGGAAATGGAATTAGAAGCAACCCTTTGAGGTAGAAGAAATGAGGAAGGCCATAATGGCATAGCTACCACCGTGCCTCAACTGACACTGACCCTCAGCACTTTTACTGCCCGCTGCCCGGTACACCATGAAATGGTTGGCAGCGGGCTATGACAAAAAAATGAAGTACCAGGATATCCCTGCCTATGAAGTTATAGCTGCACTGGAACCAATATATACGGACCTAACAAAAGAAAAGTTGCTGACAAAATGTGTAGGAGCTTCTGATCAAAATGCAAATGAAAGTTTCAACAGCATGATTTGGCAAATTACATCAAAGGCACTGTTTAATGACAAGTGGTAGTTGAAACAGCTTGCAATATTGCTGTCTGCCTGTTCAATGAGGGGCACTTCACTCTCATGAAGATCATGGAAGAGTTTGGTGTGACTACAGGAAGCCAATGTTTTATTGCAATGGAAAAGAAAAATGCAGAAAGGATTGCAAGTCAGAAGTCCAAGTAGTAACATTAGCCTGTTTTACTCAGAATATTTTTTTAAAAACTTTAAAATCGAAACTTTAGTTATTTTTCACATTTTTTTTAAGCTGGGGACTTAAACTGGAGGTTCACACGATAATTACAAGTGTCCTGAGTATTAAGAATTTTGTGTTTCAAACCGGCCGGAGGGCTACAATCGTGACCGACAATGGACGCCGTTTTTTTACACGCCAAACGGTTTTGTGACCTAGAGAGCCCAGGAAGGGGCTAGGAAGGTTTTTTTTTTTTAAATTGAAGCCAAAGATGTGGCCAATAATTCTTTTTAAATAATAAATACCTAATTTGTCAATTTAAGCCTTGATTTACTTCCGAAAATAGACCTCATTTAGACCCTTCAACACTGTAACCCCCCCTCCCCTTTAATAAATAAAATAGAAACGGACGATTGCTCCCAAGAAATGTTAGGACAGGAGACCCAGGTGAGAAATGTCAAGATGACAAAAAAACTCCCGAGTGACGGTCGGCGGGAAAAAGAGTCACATACCAGAGTTCGGAGAAGTGTAACGTTTAAAAGTAAATAAAGTCGAAGGAAAAAATAAAAATGGTTTTTTTTATTTTACATCGATTACAATATCACCAAAGTTTCCAAAGTTTTTATTTAGACCTACAAACCTATCCCCAAAATTTTATGGTCCAATCAGATCAAGATTAATATAGACGACATAATTTAAAGTGGAAACCCGTAGTCAAAATGTTAAAACTTAGAAAGTGAATACGATCGTCTGAAAACTTTTGGGAAAACTAAACATTGACGATAGAAAGGCACAAAAATTTGCAAAAAGGGGATTTTTTTACACAAATTTAAAAGACTATGTTAGGTGCTATTTCTGCGGTTTAGAAGTCAACGGTCTCAACACTCCGTCTGACATTGAAATTGAACATCTGCGTCTGTAACCAACATGCTTTCATGTTAATGGAGGAAATGTTTGCGGACTTTTTAATCGATCGAGTGTTAAATCAACGTCTTCAATGAGTATCAACCATATTTTCAACCTAATGAAACCTAAAGCGACAGTAGCTATCGCCCTAGGGTTTGCCTATTATATCCAATAAAATTGTAATGGTTTTATGGCGGCACGCGTCCCACAGTGGGCACATCAAATGTTCCAACCGTACATTGGACGCACCCATCGGTACTGAACTGAAGCCAGCATTTCTGGTTGCCAAGGCACGAGACTCGGGCCGAACGGAATTTCTTCTTGTTCTCCTTGCCGCCGAGACATTTGGCGGCCTGACACGAGGCCGGCGTGTTGCACTCACTCTTTCGAGGTGACTTGAGTGGCAAATGAGAATAGGAAAGTAGGTCAAGGTAGGTCTAGAGTAAGCATAAAGAAATGTTAGAGTTAATCGATATTTAAAAGCGAACCCGCAAGGTAGGAAAAGTTCAAGTGAAGAAAATGTAATGTAGTGAAAAATGCAATATAAATGTAAAAAGTGTAATAAATTTCATTAAGAAACGGAAATAAAGAGTTTTAGTGATAAAAAGAAGTGGACAATGAAAGTGGAGGTCACGACACTTTCTTCTTGTGCCGACCACCGGAGAGTGCGGACGGTGTCCACAACGTGATTTAAATATATTTCGAAATTGTGTTTCAACGATTTGAAATGATTTCCGTGGCTGTCGTTCGTCGTGTACGGACGCTCTGCGAACAATCAAATTTTTGGTCCATGATTCTGTATTGAATAACTTCAGAAATCGGAAAGTTGACAACGATTAAGTTTACCGATGAATGTGTTGCCCTCAGTATAATTGCTTTGAATTATTTGGTAGTGTCTAATTGTGTGATTAGTGCCAACAATTAAGAAAAAGGCTTCGGAGAACGATATAGCCCTTGAGCACAGTCTCAGAACTCCCAAAAATTAAAAGCATCAACAGAACAATTGTCCAATTGGAGTATTATTCTAGAGGTCCCACCCAATCCCATAATTGTCAATAGTTCGATCATGGCTCGTCCGCAATCTGGCGGCGTGGTTCTACCAATTGGAGCCGCATTTTGTGCTTATCGATTTCGACGAAGAGACCATCGCGGACGTGTTGGAGGGCGGCTCCTATGACCGGCTAAAGGACCAGCTCAGTCTACTTCGATAATTAGAATAGATCGCATCGGTTGTAAATACACCCCCATTGTACCAGTTAAAGGAATTGTTCTATAATTAACTGCGCAGTGCCATTGTATAATTTAGTATAAAATAAACGCTTATATTAAAGTCATAAATGGAGTTCTGGTAATCCTGTGATATGAGTCTACGTAAAGCGAGAACGTGAGAATTGGTTCAAACGTCGGCTGTCGGTAAGTGAGGAAGCGAAACTGAATCACTTACTAAACGAACTGACGCTGGGCGATCGTACCCCTCTGTTTCGAGAAATGGGGGAAGGATAAGGTTGGCTCAGAGCTTTTGAAAACACTCTGGTTGCAGGGGCTCTAGGAAAGTACCCGCGTTATCTTGGTGTGCGCGGATTCAGGGTTACTGGAGTTTTTGTCCGCCACAGCTGACAAGGTCCCCGAGGTGTACGCGCGCCGTGTAGTCGTGGAAGTGTCTAAAGACACACGTCAGGAGGTCGAAGATCTTAAGTCTATGTTGACGACACTTGCGGACGCGGTCTCCAGGCTTACGGCGGCTGTGAGTACGGGTCCTCGTCTTAACATAAAGACTTAATAGACCCCGCAACCTCTTTAAAGCCATCAGGAAAAATTTCAACCAGCTCAAACGACACTCTTTCCATTGTTTTCGAGGACATTGCCGACCATCATATCTGCATACTCCTCCGAAAATATCGCCACATTACTACTGAAAGTAGTTCCTCCCAGCTGGCTAAGCATGATGTGCAGCACCATATCAACACTACCGACTCTCTATTTTTCTGAAAGGTACGTCCCCTATCACCCGAGAAGCTAGCTGTTTCAAAGAAAGAGTTCAATGATCTCATGAAATAGGGTATTTGTAGACGTTCCAAATCCAAACGGCGAATGGAGGCCTTGCGGGGATTACGGCGTACCTCTCCCTTAAACACTTCCGTTTCTCCCTTGAGGGCAGGTCGTTGGTCAATCGTTCTCAGAAAAAAAAAAGAAAAATATCTCAATTTTCAGCTTTTGTAAGTCATATTATCGCTTAAGATATTTCTTAAATTACAATGTATCAAAGTTGTAGGTTGCTGAGAAATTACGAATGGCAACACACAGAACTCTGGGTGGACTGCTAAGTTTTTATTATCATTTTGAAATATATTTTATTTCCCAAAGGACCCCCCACATTACCGAGCCTGGCAAGCACAGAGGCGTGCAAGAACATGTTGACAGCGCTTGGATCGAGCTTCAGTATTTGCGGGCAGACCTTCACAGTAAACTTAGCCTCTTAGGTCTTGGGATGGCTCTACCCCCTCGCCTTCGGGCTCGGAGGAGCCCTCAGGATAGTCGAATAATCCCCCACAAGTCAAGAAAGTCATTACAACTCGTTCCTGACTATGAAATTATTGATTTTATAGCATGAAGTCTAATATTATCACGTTTAACGCTATGCAAGTTAAAAGCCCATAGCACCGGGACAAGCACAACGACGAACATAAACATCCATGACGACTGGAATTCGATCCTAGGGCAACGAGATTGAGGCTGGCGCTATACCCCCTGAACCATCGCGTTGCAACTGTGTGGATGTCTATACTCCACAAATGAGTGAACAGGAGACATACAAAACTCTAGTAGCTACTGTTGACTACTACTGTTGACCGCTCGGAATCCGGGACTTAATTAGCTTGGGAATTTCATACTCTTCTTCAACTTAAGCAGCGCAACGGTGGCACATCGGAGGCACGAACCGAGGCGTCGTTATTAATTCGCCTTGCCGCTGCATTCAATGGCCACGGAAACAGATGACGTACTGACATGAAACTGGGGTGACAAATGTCAACATTGATATCTGTGAAGAGTTTCAACAATAAACACTCTATTCCGGGCCGCCGTCCCACAAAAAGTGAGAACAGTAATGTGTATTAAACTAATTTGTAGTGATTTAGTTTTAAGTATAAATTTAAAAAAAATAGAAGCGAATTTTGGTCTCGCGTCATAGTTTATCATTGTTCTAGTAAACAACAATAAGCTGTCCATATCCTGGATATATTACTCAAACGGTCATGAAAGGAACGTGCTGGAAATGAACTTCCTGAAACTCCACTGAAGAACATCAAAGCGAGCATCAGGAGTTTTCCCATTCAATCGTCATGCCTTTACCGATGTTGACTTCATAGCTGAACAGTTCAGCGGTGAAAACCGATTGGATAATGAAGACGAAGGCCAAGAAACCCAAGGACGTATTGTGGTTTTATCCTCTTGTGATCTTGCTGCAAACAAAGAAGTTTAACATGTGAAGTATCAACATCTTAAGTAGCCAGCACGTCTGGTATATCATCTGCTTCATGATGCATTAAAAGCTGTTGGTCCAGTAAACCAAGCTACACCGCCTAAGATGTCAAATCGAGGTCGCAAGCCGATGCAAATGAGCATTTTCGCATCGCCTGCAGTGATAAGCAATTTGCAACAAAATAGGCGCAAGAAAACCGAAGTGCAGAAACAAAAAGATGATGCAAGGGCAAATCCAGCAAAGCAACAAAAAAATCGTGCTTCAGTTACATCAAAGAAGAATCAACACGAGTCACCAACGACTGATGAAGACGTGGATTCCTGTATAACTTTTGCAGCAAAAAATTGGGAAAGAAGCAGAACCTAAACAACACGATTCATTCCAACGAGTGGGACCGAGCTGCTCACTTGCAATGTGTACACATGACTGGTGGCTATTTGACAAGCAAAAACTGTGACTTCGAATAAGCAGCATCGATTTTTTCCCCCATTTTGTGGTTCGACATTCCCTAAGCTAATTTTATGCATATAAAACATTACTGTGATTAATAAAGGTTTCTTTTCAAGACAGTTCACGTTCAGCGCTCGGCCGAGACGGAGCTGTGAATTTAACAGTGCATGTTTTCCCGAAGTGGTAGTCAGTGCAAAATCGCCAGGTGTGCGACATTTGGCGAGAAGACAGTTCAAGTTCAAGTGCATAAATAAAAACAATTTAATTGAAAAAACTAAAATCAAAAACAGTGGGATTGAAAAACAATAAAAAAAAAGTGAATCTTATAAAAAACCAATGAGTGCGCCGGAAACTGACGGGTTCACCAAGGTGACCCGGAAGAAGAGGCGCAAGGCTACGGACAGCCCGACTAGTGAGAACCAGCCACTAAACTCCGACGACGGAATGGAGACCGCGTCGGAAGTTACGCTCTCCAGCGACTGCGAGTCCGACTCGCAGTCGAGCTCAAGCGGGACGATCCGAAGTTCCGTATCAGTAGGCGAGATCCGCGAGTCAGTTGCTCTGCGCAAGCAGAACAAGCTGCTACTGAAGCAGCTCAAGGAAGCCCGCGCGGAGAACCGGCATCTGGCGACCGTCATCAAGTCGCTGGAAGCCACCATCACCCGAACCTTCGGGACTTCCGGCGCCCCTCCAGCGCCTGCCACGCCAACAGCGCCTTCCGAGGTGATGGACACCACCACCGAGGAATCATCACCGGCACCACTCGCCCTACCATCCGGGTCAAGCCGCAAAGCCGCAACAACAACAACAACCGAGGCCAGCCACTGCAGCCCCCGAAAAAAAGGAGGTAAGTCGAAAAATTCCTCCATTAGTGGTAGTCGAAGACGCGGTTACTTTCAAAAATACTAAGTCAAATATATCCCGCGCCCTCCCCAACAACTACCTGATAAAGAAATCAGGTAGTTCACACCAGATCCTCACAAAAACACCTGAGGATTACGCTACCGCCAAGAAGATGCTCGTGGAGAACAACAATAAGTTCTTCACGTACACCCTCCCATCGGATAAGACGACCAGCCCCATCCTACGAGGCCTCGATTCGACGTTCTCCCCTCAGGAGATCGTCGATGAATTGAAAGCTCACGGAGTATCAAGCACCCTGAGCGCGAAACCCTTTGCCACCACCTGGGCAAAGACTAATAACGTGAACCTCGACTTGTGGTTGGTCACCTTTGATGCAACCTTCAACGAGGAGCAGCTGCGCGAGGTGAAAGCCGTACAGCACATAGTTGTTCGTTTCGAACAAATACAAGTAATAGCACAATATGAATATTTAGGGTATACATATAGAATAAATATTATTGGGTGCAGGCATAATGTATTTTATATTGCCTGTACCATAGTTGTAGTTTTCCACTGACATATTCTTATTTTAAGATAATAACAGGACCTTATTCGAAGAACGCATCTTGTTTTGTAATATGTGTGAACGGGCCTGATAATAAAAATGGTACAAGCATAATGTTATTTATATTGCTTGTACCCTATTTCGTAAGAAATGTGTGGTCGTTAATGAAGACACTTTGACCTGGGCATTGTAAAATGCAATATGGACATGTGCGCGACACATGATAAAGATAAAGATGGGATAATGTTTACAAGATAGGTTACTTTGTAAGAAATATTGTAAGTAGTCTTTAGTCTAAATTTGGAATTAAATTAAAATGGTCATACGATCCTTCCCAAACGGACTCAAATCGAATTTTATTTTAATTTACACAATAAACAAGTGCTGCAGTGCAAGAACTGCCAGCGTATCGGGCACGCGGCAACCAACTGCCACCTCACCTACAGGTGTGTCAAGTGTGATCAACTACACGGCCCTGGCGAATGCGCCAAAACAGTGGAGCAGGCACCGAAGTGTGTCAACTGCGGGGGCAACGACCACCCCGCCAACTACCGCAAGTGCCCACGGTTCATCCAGGTGGTGGCAAGGAGGAACGCACAAAAACGTGCCCCTCCCTCCCGCCCTCTCCCCTCAAGTACCTCCCGCCCCGCTGGTCGTCCTATCACGAACCCAGCCTTCACCCGTCCGTCCGTGTCCTTCGCCGACGCCGCACGAAGCGGAACCTCTCCCCGGACTCCCAACAACGTAGTCCAACCCACCACCATCTCCAATCCAGACTTTCTCGAGTTCGCCAGGAAATCGCAAGAATTCTTGCAAATGTTCAACTCAATGGTCGATATCTTGGCATCCATTAATGGACGTTAAAATAATTGAGTTGAACATCAACTCAATCATCGGCCGTGCCCGCAGACATGAGTTTGAGCTGTTCCTTGGCGAGCACAAACCCGATATAGTTCTCCTAGTTGAAACTAGGTTGAACTATAGATACAATCCTTCCTTTCCCAACTTCAACCTCTTCCGGACTAACCGACCTCAGTCCAATCCCCAAGCCCGGGACACCTGTGGCGGAACGGCAATCCTCATTTCCGACAAATTCCTTGTCACCCAAATCCACCCACCTCCCAACACCTTCAGATCCATGGAAATCTCACTGGTCTCCTTCGAATCCCAATCAACCTCGGTCTTCGTTGCCTCAGTATACTGCCCCAACCAATCCCTCGACACCCAAGACTTTCTCCGCATCAAATCCTTCTGCGCGTCCCTACACCGCTCTTCCGATAAACAATTTTCCCTGATCATAGGTGGAGACCTCAACGCCAGACACCCGTCCTGGTTCGATGCACGGTCGAACCACAACGGGGATCAGCTCCACCTGTTCCTCACAACCTCAAATCCAAACATCAACCTAGCCCATTTCAGTCCGGCACTCCCGACCTTCAACAAATCACACTACCATTCCTACCTAGACCACTTCCTGATCAGCAGTAACCTGACCGTCATTCCCAACCCGAACACCTTCCCCTTCCTCGAAACGGTCCCCGGCATCAGCGATCACGATGCCGTAATCCTCAGCATAAAACTCCCGGACAGAGTCATTCGGTCCACCCCACCCTCAGTTCCCGACTTCCAGCGTGCAAACTGGAAACACATCAACCTTGCCCTCAAGTCCAAACTTCAACCTCTCCTACTACCATCCAACTGTACAGTTCCTAACGAATCCATAGACCTGACAGTTCGTCAATACACCGAAGCAGTTCGGCAAGTTTGCGATGAACTGATCCCTTCACGTCCCTTAAATTACCGCAACCTAATCACCCTTCCCGACGATATCCTATCCGACATCCAATATAAAAAGACCCTCAGGCGGAGATTATTTAGGAATAGATACTCTCCGCAATCCTCTCACCTCCTCACCGAAATCCGCGAATTGGACAAGTCCATTCGCGAACGAATCCTCACCCTATACACCCAATATCTCCACAACCGCCTCTCCAGCACTGAGCTAAACCCTGGCACACACAGGGAACTCAGAAAAACCTGCCCGCGTTTAGGCAAATCAGTCCAACAAAACGCGATCCTTTCCCAAAACATCCCACCCACAGAAAAAGTGAAAGTCCTCGCTGACCACTTCCTGCAAGCCCACCACTGTACCCTCCACTTCCGTGAACCAAATTTCGATAACGAGATAAACGGAAAGATCTCCCAACTCCTAAACAACCCTTCCTTCCTCATTCCCCAACCCACACAAAATCCCTTCAACCATGCTCTCGCCGACCCAAGTCAGCGAGAGAATATCCTCCCCATCCACTTTGTCAGCCCAGACTCCGTCAGGGCGGCCATCGCCGCCTCCAAAAACAAGAAATCGGTTGGGCTTGACAAAATCCCCGCCATCGTCCTTAAGAAATGCGCCCCAAGCATTGCCCCCATTATGTCCTCCATCATCAACCACTGCCTTATCAACGCCCACTTCCCAACAGATTGGAAGAGTGCTCGAATTGTTCCAATCCCCAAGAAAAACCAAAATCCACTAAATCCCGATAGCTACAGGCCTATCTCAATCCTCTCTTCCTCCGCCAAGATTTTCGAGCGGATCATCAAAGTCACTATCGACGAGCACTGCGACTCCAATCATTCAATCCCAAAATTTCAATTCGCAAACCGTCCCAAACATTCAGTCGAGCATGCGCTGCTCGTGCTCAAATCGGACGTCCTCCTCGGTCTCAACCGGAACGCTCCGACCATAGCCTGTCTCCTCGACATAAAGAAGCCTTTCGACTCCGTATGGCAATACGGACTCGCATACAAGCTTTCTGAAGTCCTCCAGTTCCATCCGCACCTCTGCAAGCTAATTCTTAGCTTTCTTGATGGGTGGAAATCCCAAGTCCAACTCCGTGAACACCTCTCCTCCCCATATTCTAGCCCGGCTGGCATCCCTCAGGGGTCAGTCCTCTCCGCTACCCTCTTTTCCCTGTTTACCGCAGACCTTCCCAAGCCAACTCCACACCCAAATCCAATCCGAATCCTCCAATACGCGGATGATCTCATCCTCTACACCTCCACCAGAAACATCCCTGCCGGTGAAGCCCGCCTGAATTCCTATTTGGACGAGCTCTACCGGTACTTCACTCGCTGGAAACTGTCCCTGAACCCACAAAAATGCGAAACCATCGTATTCCATGGTACCGCTAAGATGACGCCGAAAATGAGGAATGACATTTCAACCCTAGCCCTGAAAATCCACAACGACACCATCCCAACCGTCAAGGAAGTCACCTACCTTGGGGTGACAATTAACTCCTGCCTATCCCACGTCCCACATATCACGAAGGCACTGAACCGTGCAACAGGTGCCTTCAAATCCCTCTACCCAATCCTAAAATACACCAGTCCAACTCCTCAGAAAGTCAAGCTGT
Organism: Hermetia illucens; assembly: GCF_905115235.1. Lineage (NCBI taxonomy): Eukaryota > Metazoa > Arthropoda > Insecta > Diptera > Stratiomyidae > Hermetia > Hermetia illucens. Next base: position 17,507,176 of record NC_051851.1, on the reverse strand, counting down.
TTTGCTATAAACAGCTTATCCGTCCCCTCCTCGTTTTCGGCTTCATCTTCTGGTCCGACACTTCCCCTCACCAAATGGAACGAATCCGCCTCAAAGAGCGCAGAATCCTCCGCCATTGTACCAACATCTACAAGAACGAAGACCGCTCCAAATACATCTCAAACCAGATCCTCTACCACTCCTCTCAAACGCCCCGCATTGACGCCGTCCTAGCCCGTCATGCCCTCAAATTCCTGGAAAAATCCAGATCCCACCCAAATCCACTGATCTCCCAGGCCATGCAGATCGGGATCGTCGAAGAGAATCTTCTACGAACTCATCTGTTCCCACAAATCCTCATATCTCTCCAAGCCCGTAACCTTCTTTTCGACCCCGGCGGTAGAGTAATCTTCTACAACGGTAGCTACTCCTCATCCCAGTTTACAAAACCTACCCATCCTTAGCGCCACTCCTAGCTTCCTTTCCCAAACCCCTCCCGCATGCCCCCCATCCCAACCCACATCCTAATTCCTTCCCCGCCCGCCCGCTTTTATAAAAAAATTTAACTAATGGTGGTTTTTTTCGGCTTTTTCTCCAGAGTACATATTATGTATATTTCAATATATTCTTTAGTGATAAGTTAGTTTAAGCCATAGATTATACCTTAGATTAAGCTAGGCTGTTAAGGTAGCACATAAGTTAGGTTAGTTAAGCATTATATGTTTATAGGTTAAATATAAGTTGTTGTTTTTCGCAAAGGTAATATCTTCGCGGGGAAACGCTGTTGGTGAGTCTGCCGTATGGCTTTGGTGCGATTCCCTTCAAAATTTCAAATATTATAGCCTACGTAGTACTCTACGATAACAAATGTTATAATCCTAAGAGGAATCTTCCAGTAAATTTCGAAAATATAGTAATATATGACACTATTGCTACCTTTTTTGAGCACTGATCAGGATGAGATGTATTTTGAGGCCTAGATTTTACATAGAGACATCTTCATTTTTTTTCAGATTTTTCGTTTAGGTATGTGAATCGATCCTCCCTTATTTCAAATTGTACTTTTTGAAACGGAGGTGCGAACCTGGGCGCCATTATGGATTCGCCTCCACCGCTGCATTCAATAGCCGCGAAAAACAGCTGACAACTTGACAGTGACAGGTGGGGACAACTGACCAACTGTTGAGTTGGTTTACCTTATGTGTCAGAAAAGAAAATTGGGAACATTTTCCAATGTAAAATGTAAAGGAAGTAGTTGTAATATTAGAAACAGATGTTTGCCATATTTCATTATGTGTTAAATTAAAAAGTTGAAAAAAATAATTACTGAGTTTCCAAGGGATGTGTATCGATATAAAGGTTTCGGTTTTATTTAGAATGGGTGGGTAACCAAAGAAATTATAGCTTAAATGCGCAAGTAGGTAGGGAATAATGATTATAGGCATAGAGAACATTAGAAATTAGAATATCTGACATATACCTTCTTCACCTTGAATTTATAAAAAAGCCTATTGATGAGTCCACTGGGAATGGACGAAATACGTATCTAGGCGCTCCCAATCTTATTTTGGCAAGCGATGGTTGGAAGAATGAGTGCAGTAGAGGCTTCGGCGGATAATGGACGCCTAGTGCCATTTGATGCTACAGCTCTATTTTCCAGTACGCCTGTAAAAGAGGCCATAACTAAAGTGGCTACTACGTTTTGGTTCGACACCAGAATGCGAGGTTGGCTTCCCTCTGCATGAATGAAAATTATTTCACATTCAGGGGAAAATACTTCAAGACAACCTTGGGTGTAGCGATGGGCAATCCTCTCTCTCACTCCTAAGTGAAATCTTTATGGCATCACTGGAGGAGAAAATGGAGCAGGATGGATTATTGCCAAATATATGGTTGAGGTACGTGGATGACATTTTGACAGTGATCTCGGACACAAGTATCCAAAATATGCTGGACAAAATCAACACACTACACCCTAAAATAACCTTCACTCATGAGATTTAAGTTAGCAACCAATTGGCTTTCTTAGATTTACTAATCAAACGTCATTTTCAGGAAACCGACCAGCATTCAGCGTACAATCCCGGCCGCTTCGTTCCACAGCTACCAGCACAAAATGGCTGCCTATGGCACGATGATCCACCGCCTCCTAACAATTCCTCTCACAGAGGAAGACCACCGGAGCGAAAAACTCTACATCATGGACACTGCAAAGAAGAACGGGTACACCAGCACCACCATAGACACGACAATCAGGAGACACACACGAAGGTTAGAACGTAGTAATCTCACTACACTATATACCCAACAAACGACCTCTACCGCTCTACGATCGATGAAGAACGTTTTACGACCTTTTCATGTCGATGGTACACAACAGAGAAGATTTGTCAGCAGTCGAGAAGATGCAATATTTAAAAAGGCATAAGATGCCTTTTTTTGGTCAGCCAGAAATTAGATATTCAATCGCAAAAGCTATGGAAGGCCTCGCTGGGATCAGGCTCCGAGATTCCGAGGTTAGAAACGTTCATGGATTTTCTAAGTGGCCGTTTCCGAGCACTAGGAGCATTGGCCATAACAAAACGGACAGGCAAGGTAGAAACACCCATAGCGAATGAATGTAGTTTTTACCCAAAGGATCACTTTAGTACTCAATGTGGCCAGTTTAAGGCATTGAGTATACCCCAATGAAGGAATTTAATACGAGAACAAGGTGCCTTTTACAACTGCATGAAAAAGGGCCACAACGCCATCATACCTTGCTGCATAGCAGTAATGATGATGAGAAGTCAACAAACAAGGAAATCGCAAAGTAGCCAGCTTCTACGACAATAACACTAGTGACAAACCAAGCCGAAACCTGCCAAACCGTGCTATTGGCCCCTGCGAGACTCAAGGTGGGAGATAGTGCAGGGCATATAACTATTTTAAGAGCTGTCCTTGACTCGGGCTCCCAACGAAGCTTCATCACGGAAAGGACAGTCAGTCGTTGGGAATAGAGTGCATGCTGGCACTTCAACCTCCGGGATCTTGGGTCAACGTGATTCATAAAAACCAGAGGTAAAGTAGAACTGTGCACACAGCCCAAGTACGAAGAATATATAAAATTATCTACTCTAATCATTTTTAAAATTACCAGCGTTTGCCCAGCAGTCGAGGCAAAAGTAAAATTGCCAGCACATTGCAACCTGCGAGATTTAGCTGATCCTGACTATGAAATCCCAGGCAACATCCACGTTTTGATTGGAGCCGATGCATATGGCTTGTTCGTCCTACCTGAATTCATACCATGCATACCATGCGTCCTCAAAACGAAGTTGGGATGGGTGTCAGTTGAACCGACATATACAAGATCTCCGAATCCTGACTTCATCACTCTACAGAGGAATCAACAAACGAACTACTTCCGAAGTTTTGGGAACTCGAGGAAGTTCCAGTAATCAATCATACGACAAAGGAGGAAGAAGCAACAGTGAATTGGTACTGAACTACTTGTTCCAAAGTATACCCCTCGCCATGCCTACATTCTCTTCAGTCCTCCCTCTGCTGAGGGGGGCATTTCCATTACAGCTTCTCACTTTAAACTCTGGAGGATGCTGCAAAGCCTGTTAAAATCTATTAGTTCTTTTTTACCTGCCAGCCTGGAAGACTATTTTTCAAAAACTCCTATTTTTATTAAACTGCTTTCCTCTGATTCAAAGTTCACGAAAGTGGTTTGGAGACTATCAACTCGCGCTGATTCTTAAATAGTGTTCCATCGTTCACGATCTTGATGTAACTGGAACTAACCAGCCTCAATTTGTTTATATTTTTACCAATGCTTCAGACTACCGATTTAATTCAGCTGTACAACCGGAAACCAATGCGGAATTCCAAACAATGCGATCGTTCATCGCTAGCAGCTTCCGCGTCTAGGACCAAGGTTGTCACAACCTCTGGATGACGGGCAAGAAAATGTGAAATTCGCTGCCTATGACACTATTTTTACCTTTCTTTGAGTACGGATCAGGATGAGATGTATTTTGAGGCCTAGATTTTACATAGAGACATCTTCACATTTTTTTCAGATTTTTCGTTCAGATATGTGAATGGATCCTCCCTCATTTCAAATTGGACCCGGAACCCTAAAATTTTATTCAATAATTATTCAATTACAAAATCCACAGATTTTGTGTGTACAATTAATTGATTTTTGGCTAACTGAACTTCAATTACATTCAAATTGCTAATAATAAGAGTTTTATTAAAAATGGATGGGGAAATATCACCACTGTGACGTGGCATCGCAGACGCGAACCAGGGCGCCATTATGAATTCGCTTCTACCGCTGCATCCAATGGCCGCGAAAAACAGCTGACGGCCTGACAGTGTCAAAATAGAAAATTGAGAGCATTTTCTAACATAAAATGTAAAAGAAGTAGTTGTAATATTAGAAACAGGAAAAGAAATTCACATTAGTTTCCAAGCAAGAATTTGTCCATGAAGGAAAACAAAAGTCTCATATTTCTTACATGGGCAATCCGATATCATAATTACTGACATGAAATTGCATAAATCTTAAATTTTAATTGATAAGTCGATGGGATGGCTACTTTAGGAATATTGCGAATCTATGTATTACCGCCATAAACGAATTTTTTTAGGTTTCTTGTTGAGTATCTTGATTAAGAGTGGTGAGTCTTTCGTGTGCAATAAAGCGATAGATACCGATTTTATAACGTTCACTTGTGTTTTCGTTCAAACATAAGAAGTTTGGTCCGTCAAGTAAAGAAATAATTAATGCTAAGTTAATTATTTATTCGAACCGGTATTTAACTATAACGCGACCAATGAGGGGAAGTAAAAACCAGATAATTGTGAAACCAGACCATCAAGCGAATATAAAGCTGGTAACCAAACCGGTGGAAGTATCGAAGGACGACCGAAGATAGAGGATTCTCCCAAACAGCATCATTTGATTTAAATTTCAGTTTATATCGAAGTTATAAATTCCAAATTAATGACGAAGAGAACGCTTTTATAAGATGAAGTCTTATCACGCTTGATGCTATGCAAGTAAAAAGTCCATAATAGCGAAGCAAGCACAATGACGAATACAAATATCCATGACGACTGGAATTCGAACCCAGGGTAACGATAATCAGAAACTATTGCTCAACCATCGCACCGTGACTGTGTGGATGTCTATACTCCACAAATGAGTGAACAGGAGACATACAAACATCTAGTAGTTATTGTTGACTACTTTCAACATTGTTGAAGTTTATACATCGACAATTTTTAGGCTTACCCTTGTAAAAAAATATAGAAAAGTATGTTAATTGTTGGGAATAAGTGTGATAGTGACAGCACTAAACTTATCCAATATATTAGTGTGGCGGATCCACAAGAAGTTTCATTTTTGACTTTGGGCGGCACATCGGAGGCGCGAATCTGGACGCCACCACGAATTCGCCTCTGCCGCTGCATTGAACGGCCGTGTAAACCGCTGACGGCCTGATAGGGAGACCGAGGTGACAAATGTCAGGATGACGAGAAAACTCTCGGGGGCGAAAAAGAGTCGCATACCAGAGTTCAGAGAAGTGTAACGTTTAAAAGTAAATAAAGTCGAGGCAAAAAGAAACGGCTTTTTATGGAGTTTTGTGTGAGAGCCCGGAAATCAAAGTTTTTATCCGAACATATCAAAGTATCAACGAGATGATTGCTCAAGCGGCAACCAGCGGAAAACTTTAAACCGACCTTGAAGTTCTGCAAAATAACTTCAAAACTGCCCTTCAAATTACCAACAATCAAATGTTACTGATCAATCTAAGGATGAACCAAACAACCACTAACATACCGCGTTGCACTTCCACTTCCTTCTTGTTCCGACCGCCGGCGAGAGCGGACGTAGTCTTAGTCGTCGAAACATGAAACAAGCTAGTCGAGCAGTGCACGAAGCGAGTGGATAAGCAGGACTCAAGTTAGTTCAAAAGAGCCCCGCATTGGAGTAAGATCGCCCAGATAAATTGCCGTGAAAAATTATAATTAAACAAAATTAGATAAAGAAAACAGTAAGTATTATTGTTCAAGCGATTTCACCGGATTTTCTCCAGCAGCCGCATCTTTGGAGCTAGCCCCATGAAACCCAGTCTGCCTGCGCATTTAACCTCTTCCGTCCTTACATCACATGCTATGCAAATGGCCTGTTTGGACATCACGAGATTCTTTTCCGCCTTTGCATCAGCATGTTACATACCAAATGGTATATTTGGCCTCGACATGACTTTCTTCCGTGTCAGCAATTCGCAGCGCAACAGCAGGTGTCGATTTGCCGCCGACAACCAGATTTATAATAATAAACAAGTGTCATTGTGTTGTGTACAAGAACACTTTCAAAGCAATGTGTAAACACGGAAGGGTCAAACATAGGTGATTTTAAGAATAACGTTACTTTTAATTTTGAGTTGTTAACAAGCCTCTGAACAGAGCTAAAGGGTTCTATCCGAGAACACTTTATTACGCGCGGGAATTACTTTAAATCGCTTTTGAGATTAATTAAGTAAAAATTATTAATAAGAGAAAAATAGAATATTGTGATTAGAAAATAAAGGTTTGTTGAAGTGGAGTCGCGAGTGTTTTCTTTTACTTAAGCCAAGCCAATCAAGTAAGTATTATTCCTAACCCCTTTAGTGTTTTCTGTTTCAGCGGTGTTTGATTACCCCATCGTTCCGAAGTTAAGTTTCGGCAACCCGGAACGAGAGCAACCACGGTCCTCTAGTTAAACATCCAGGAGCTAGTGCGCGAGCTTGGCCAACGCCTAAGCAGGGTAGTTCACTGGAAGAGGCCGTTTAGGAGAATGCTGAAACAATTATATTTAATTGACATGCGGAAAGTCACCATAGAGGTAGGAAAATGTGGAATTGTTGCCAATATTGGACGAAGATGATTCGCAAACACAAAAACAACTCGTAGAGCAAGTGAGCGTACAGCAATAAACAGTTTCCAAGTACTCATGAAAGATGGGGAAAACTGAGGAAAGCTTCATTGGCGACAGCAGTGGTAGATTCACGTAGGTTATTTATGTATGGGGAAGATACTGTTGTGCAGCGCTCGTCACTACGCAAGTAATAGATTAAATTAAATTCGTTTTTTTTTTATTTTAAATAATTAATTATTTAAATTTGAATTTTGGAACCTCCTGTTTCTCTTATTTTCGTCAATTGATAATGGCGCGGCAAACGCATCCGCACTCCCCGTGGCCCCGGTGGCTATACGAGTGCCACTATTTTGGCGACCTATCCCAAAGACCTGGTTCGTGCAATTGAAGGCGAGGTTCACGCTCGCTGGCATCACTGCTGATGCCACAGATTTAATCAAGGGCTCGCGAGCCTGGACGAGGAGTCGATTGGATTGGAGTCAGCAAAGTTGAATCACTTGCTGATGGAGCTTACCTTGGGCGATCATTCTCCGAGCCAACTGCTGCGTGAGATGAAGCAGTTGGGTGACGATTAGGTGGGAATTGAGCTTCTGAATTCGAAGCCACAAGTGGCAATCCACGCGGCTACCGTCTCCAAACTAGCGGTAGCAGTTGGAGCTATGCGTTCTCGATCTCGGTCCGCCAACCGAAATGGAAAATCGGATAGTCGTGCATCGGGGTCCTCAACGAGTCCTGCAATTGACTGGTACTACCGTATTTATGCCCACAAAGCAACAAAATGTGTCAGTCCGGCTTCTGAGACTTCGACGGACATTCTCATGGCGTTTCGTTGTAGCAGATATCAGTAGTCCCATATTAGGCGTAGACTTTCTAGACCACTATAGATTGCTAGTAGATCTGCAGAGTAGGTCTCTTATAGATCCCGTAACTTTGCTTAGGTTTTCATGAAAACTTGCTACCAGTATGAATTCGCCTCTGCCGCTGCATTCAATGGCCTCAGCAACAGCTGACAGACTGGCATGAGACTGGGGTGACAAATGTCAACAATGACATTGAATTTGTTTTCCCAAACCATGAAGGAGATTTCAAAGTAAAATTTAATAAATAATTTAATATTTAATAAAGTGTAGTTTTTGATACCAGCCGGGAAAGTATACCAATACATTCGTAGCTTATTTACTTACCTCCAAATGCAACAAGCACATTACCACCTTTGAATCACAATAGAGATCCTTAAACAAGGTTACAGGACAAGACTAATACATCATTATCTTCAAGAAATGGAAGACCCTGATAGCAAACGACCCTTAGCTGCGCATGGTGCGATTCTAAACATTGCAGCGACAAGGGAAGCAACTAAGCCTGAACCCATTCAAAATTGTTTCAAGAAAGCAGTTTTTAGAAATAATTGGGTTGATGTCATGTTGGAAGAAGAAGAAGAACCCGTCATACTGCAAAGTTTTCCTCGATATTCTTCCATTGATGACAATGTGGCACTGTACGAAATTCAATCAAATGAAGATCTTAGTGAGAATGGTAATAACACACAAAAAGAGCCCCACGTGATAATGATGAAGACGAACATGAGCCAACTCGATGCTCCGGTTGTTGTGAAATTTGGTGAGAATATCCTTGAGATAATATACTTAAAGAGTATGCAATAAACATTTTTTAAAGATCCCCCGCCATCACAGCTGCATATAACCCCTTAAAAAATAACAGCGAGTTTACCAAAATGTTTACTTTTTCGAGGTGTTATATTTACGATTTTTTTATTTAAAAGAAAATATGTTTTAGAATTATTGAACCACCTTCTTCCACTGGCTAGACATTATCATAATAAATAAGTGGTAAAAAATAGGCGTTGTTTGGCCTAGTCGTTTTTTAGTAATCGTGACTTTCAGAATACATGATTCCGAGATAAACGCGTTAAGTTTCAAGTTTGTGTTTTTCATATTAAAAATGAACTTATTCAATCACATCGAGTTGTCGACTCTAGGACCATACAGTATTCCTTCTACAGACTCCAAAACATCGATTTGATGCTGGCTAGAAGCCATTCTAACTTTCCTTGTGGCTGAAATTACCAGCAGTATATACAACGATGAAGGTTCAAAAGTCTATACACAACCACCCTAGAGTATTAAGGTGACGCGTTATAAATATTACTACTTCGAAACCAATGCTCCGATTGTTAAGAAAGTTGGTAAGAATATTCTTGAAATAATGTTGTGGAGACCGCTGTAACAAAATCTACCGCTCCGTGAATTTACATGCAGCGGAGAAATGGAGCGGCGCATACTCGATGCGCCCGGTCCAGCGAGGAAAGGTTTCGTTGGATCTAACGGTGAGGCTGTGGGAACATCGGCTATAATCAAATCAATTCGTGGGCCATATATATGGTTACATGTAATGTTTACCCTAAACAATAAATAGTCAAGGCAATTGCTGCTTCCAAAATTGGTTGGCCTGGAGTTCGGCCCCTTAGCTGCTTCGACTTTCCACATATACGTAGTGGAGTTAAGGCATTTCGCTTTTCTAGCTAAAAAAGGAGACAATTTCCTCTAATAAAGCGACCTTGCCAGGATAACTGGGAGAACTACCATTGGATTATTCACAGCCTAAGGATTGGTCACATTACACAAGCTCGTCAAAATGAATTGAAAGTTTTCTCAATGGCCGTTCCATTCGAGTTGTATTGAACGGTGTTGAATCAGAATTTCATACCCAAAATGCGGCGGTACCTCAAGGTATTGTTCTGTCACTCACCCTCTTTCTCGTTTTCATTAATGAGTTATATTTAATTGACAAGGAATTCAATCCAGACCTTTGCTGATGACTTCACCCTTGACTTCGCGTATTCGTTTGATTCGTTAGGTGACTCCCGTCGTAGTACATTGCGTGTTAATCGGGAGCGCCTGTTTGAGTCATTGAATGAGGACAGCAATAAGCTTGAGGCAAAGCAAATCGTGTTCAGTTCAATGCTTCTAAAACCCAATACTGTCTCATTTCGAATATTCTATGTACTACCCGCTCCTCCCAATCTATTCTTGTTGAAGGTGGGAATATTCCCGACTCACCCTCACTCAACTTACTGGAAATTAACATCTCTAGTAAGCTCAGCTGCACCGACCACATCATCTGAATTGCGAAAAATGTGATGAAATGTTTGAGGTTTCTGAATCGTTGCAAAAAAATTTCTTCGCCATTCGATCTAGCGCACATCTGCAAGACCCACTCGAATACAACTCTCACATTTGGGCAGGCATAACTACACTGTCAGCTCTTGATAAAGTTGAACAAAGAGCTTTTAAACTCATCGGTGATGGGAGCATTACATCATAAATTTGGCCCCTTGAACACAGACAAAATATTGGATGTCTTTCTCTCCTCTATCGTTATTATAGCGGCCACTGCTCCCAGGAAATATCAAGTTTTATTCCTTGTAGAGTCTCTCCCAAACACAAAACCTGGCTAAGTAGCCGCTTCCATCCCCATTCTCTGAGGGTCAGTACTAGTCCCACCATGAAATACCACGAATCCTTCATATCTCGAACAGTACGAATGTGGAACAAATTGCCATCTTCTGGCTTCAACATACAGATATTGAGGCAAAGAGTACATCGCCACTTCCTTCAAGCTCAACCCCTTCCCCAATTCAACCTCAACTCCCTTCCTCCTCGCCAAGGCTGCACTATAGCATTATAATATCAAAGGGGCATACCCTGAGCTTTGGCATCATAATAAAAAAAAAGCTCTTCCCTCTTGGTCGTCTCCGACCACTAAGGATGGTCTTCTGATCATCGCAGTTCATTATGTCAGCACAATGCATTTGGTGTAGAGGGAGTGACAGCGTAAATTGTAGAGAGCTTTTGTGGTGGTGCAGCGAAGGGGCAAATCTGGGCATCTATTGTGAATTCGCCTTCGCCGCTGTATTAATGACCGCAACAAAGTCGATAAATTGCCTAGTAGCAGCTCGAAGGCAAACGTCAGTTATGACATTTGTCAGGAAGTTAAATTTTGGCGAAAACTAGTGGCTCTCTGTTTACGCCTGCTGCGACCTAACACGAGGCCGGTGTGCGCGCTTCCTCTTTTTTTTTCCTGACCACCGGAGCGTACGGACGCCGGCCACTTTTGTCAAAACACTAAAAAAATATACTCGAAAATTTGTCAACGAAATAAATAAGTTCTAAATAATGTTTGTTGGCTAAATACCTTAGCCCACAATTTGTACATTTAAATTGTTCTGATTCCTTGTCGTGCACTTCGCATTGAGTATGGTGTTGTTCGCCATTGCATATCATTCATTTTATGGCGACAATGGGAGAAACCATGCCCATACATTTAACATCTTCTACATTGGATAGGACCACGAATTATGAAGCCATGAGTGATTTCCTTCAATAAAAAAATTCTCGAACCAGTCCTTAGGCATAACTGGCCCACGGCTACTAAAAGTCCCGAAATCGAAAGCAGTGGGAAGACTGCGATCGAGCAAAAAGAGACCAATTCATACCGAAAGAAACAAGGCTTCGGGCCTTAGAAATTGGACAAAAGGAGAGAAAATAAAGAAAAGATATTACCAACAATAACGTAGAGAGTAGTGCAAATAATAGCAGTAAAATTAAAAGAAATACTGTGACCGGGAATGTAGGCCAAAGCACTAATGAGGGGAAAAGTACCTCCTATAAATGCACATGGCATGGCATAAAAAAAAGAGTGGTGAAAGTAGAAATTGACAAGAATAAAAAAAACTGATAATGCACCGCATTTACTCAGCGTCTGTGGAGACAATTCGTGAAAAAGCAGCATTTTCTTCACTCTTCTTCGGTACAGTTCCTCTCATTGTAAAGTACAGCAGAAATGGACACCTTGTGCTACTTCCCCAGGTAAACTAGCAACAAAGAGCAGACCTCCACGTCATCCAAGAAAAACGACCACAAGAACCTCAGAGCAACCAGGTCAGTAGCAAGATTTCTCTATCTGTACAAATGAATTAATATTTAAAAAAAATATTAAAAATTAATTTTAAATAGTAACAATCAAAATACAATAAGTTAGCTAGCTTATTATTGTTGAACCCTTGCTGACTTTCGGGTTTACGCATTTTCAAGACCGTTGCGGCGATGTATCGGGGGCGCAAACCTGGGCGCCATTATGGATTCACCTCCACCGCTGCATCCAATGGCCGCGGAAAACAGCTGACGGCCTGGCATAGGCCGGAGGGAAAATGTCAAGGAGGATTTTGCCCGAAAATAAAGGGAACTGAAGTCTCGACCGCCGGCCAGAGAACAGAAAATAGTATAAGTGCACTATAACAAAATAATTTATTAAAGCTCAGTAAAAGTCGCGATATCAAAACAAAAAGTGTGATATAGCTATTAGAAGCTGAATTTGGAATATATGGTTATAATTAGCAATTCCTGTCTTTTAATTTGTGGGGGAAAACGGTTACTCCAAACCGTCACCATGTATACCCTCCATTCAAAGAAAGAAAGCGATAAAATCGACTCTGGCCCTATGGAACTAGCCAAATTGCCCCCTTCCAGTCCCCTCTCCTCCCAAACCCATTTATAGGTTCAGCTTCCCAAAGCAACTTCATCAAACCCAAAATAGCCACAATATTCACCAAACAACCGAAGACCATAACAATACCCAGAGAAGCAAGCACACAGCAACTAAAAATGAAAAAGAAAATCAAAGAAACTAAACAGTAGGGCATTTGTAGGACCGGCATAATCTAGGCATCCGAGAATGGACCTACGTTATGCTTCGCGAAAGCCACACAAAACTTTCCGCGCTACGAGTGCTATAGAAGACAATGCCCAAGGAAATATTCGAGGAGCCAGGTCTTTCCGTTAAGTAGAGAGTTTGAAAAGAGTACACATATCAAGGAGGATCCACCGTTCGGTGCAGGTAGAGAGGGAGAAGGATTATTCACACGGGAAAAGTCGTTTTTAAAAAAAATGGATCGGATGAATTTGCCTTGCATAGCTTCAAGAGCGCGAGACAATTACAAATGCAGAAAAGAGAGATCAAGGTATGGGGGCACATCGGAGGCGAGAATCTGAGTGCCATTTTGAATTCGCTTGTGCCGCTGCATTCAATGGCCGTGGAAACAGTTGACGGCCTGACAGGAAACTGGGGTGATAAATGTCAAGAATGACATTTGTCAAACCGGATGCTCCAGTCCCGTCCGCCGGCCAGAGAAGGACCATAATTTAAATTGTCTGGAGTATTGAGAGCTGTAACAAAAGAGAAGATACTAACATTGTCATAAATCTGGGATAAGCTTCCAGTGAATTGTAATAAAGAATAAATTATATTCGATTAATTGCTGAAACGGTCCCCAAGAAGGTACCCCACGAGACGACTCGAGAGTGTCTAAAGGAATTAGAAAATGTTGGAAGTATCTATCAATATTTGTGGCCCTCCTTTAATGCACCGACTACTACGAAAGCTCGACAAGACCTCTATAGAGCGGGCCTGTGGTCCAAGAAGCACAATACTAAATAGTCTAAGGACATGGCTTTTCGTAGGTTCTCTATACTCAAGCGCAAGTGAGCACATCAGCCTGAACTGAGACCGGAATACTGCTATCTTACTTTGGTTAGACCGGTGCTCACCTACGGGTGTGCTATCTGGTTTAATTTGAGTGCTAGCCAAATGGAGAAAGCTTAATAGGACTGCTTCGTCAAACTATGAGCACTATGTAACTAATGAAGTGATGTATGCAGCTGCTGCTGTGCCAAGAATCGACACAGTTATCGTCAGATTGATTCGGAATCATATTGTGGCGCGGCAGGATCTGCAGCATTCGAAATTTATTTCGGATGTTGCGGATGCGGACGGGTAGATGGCGCTGACCGCGGAAACTCTCCACTCACTCGTTTTCAGAACGCACCGGGGGAGTGGAGAGCCAGCGGTAAAAAAATGCCGTTGGTTGGGACAGTAAGGACCGCATGGAAATAAGTCGGTCTCTTCTGTTTCCAACCGCGGCTACGAACACTTCGGCTCGATCATAAAAAAATAAGAAAACGGGTTATAATTTATTTTAAATTAATTTGAAAGAACCAAGACACAGTGAAGATTAGTTAAAGTAACCAAGACACAGTGACGATTAGTTAAAGTGGTGACCCCGATAGGAAAAAGTAACAAATTATCCGCCCTCGCCGTACGCGTTCCTCCGTTTTGGCGTCGGAACCCCGAGCTGTGGTTCGTGCATTTGGAAGCGCAGTTCCAAATGTCCGGCATCACATCGGACGCGACCCGTTTCAACTACGCGGTGGTCGGCCTGGACGAAGAGTCCATACTTCTGGTGTCCGACGTAGTGAAGTCGGCATCGTACTCGCAGCTCAAGAGCGAGTTGATCAGGCGCCTGTCGGCAAAATTAGACCACTTGCTGGCGGGTTTAACGTTGGGGGATCGAACTCCCAGCCAATTGCTTCGTGAAATGAGGCAATTGGGTGGGAGCAAGATCGGCGACGACCTGATCAAGTCGCTCTGGCTGCGTCGGCTCCCGGAGGGCACCCAGGCGATCCTAGCCTGCGTCTCCGGTTCCTTGGAGGAACTAGCAGCAACGGCCGATCAGGTACAGGAGGTGTACGTTCGCCCAACCATAGCGGCCGTTCAACCACCGTCGGATGAGGTCAGCGACTTACGGCGCGAGATCGCGGCCTTAACTGCCAGCGTGGCTGAGATGCGGGCGACGTTGGACGCTCAGCGTTCGAGTGCCAGGTCGCGAGCTCGCTCACGGTCTGCCACACGAAAAGGGCGTTCGGGTAGCAGGTCGTCAAGACAGCCTGCGGACCAAGGTATTTGCTGGTATCATCGTAACTTCGGAGATAAAGCGACAAGATGTACGCTACCTTGCAAATTCGCGCCTACCACAAAAAACTAGGTCCGCGGGGGGTCTTGGCGACGGCCACCCAGAGCGCAGCGCCACGTCGCCTAACTATTTTCGACCCTCTCAGCAGGCGCAACTACCTCGTCGACACGGGTGCGGAGGTTTCGGTTCTTCCCGTACCCCAGCATCATCGACTATGCCCACAACCCCTCAAACTGGCGGCAGCAAATTCCTCCCGCATCAATACATACGGGTACAGGCAAGTGGACGTGAGTCTTGGCTTGCGTAGGACGTTTCCGTGGCGTTTCATCCTGGCGGATGTCAGCTTCCCCATATTAGGCGCAGACTTCTTGTGTCACTATGGGTTGCTGGTGGACTTGCAACATAAGTCCCTTATAGACCCCACAACCAAACTAAATTCGTCGGGCCAAATGGTATCTCACGCTGACAATAACCTTTCCGTTCTTTTGGAAGACATCTCCGACTCTCGTGTTCGGACACTCCTCCAAAAGTTCAGCCAGATAACTACCGAGTGTAGTCTCTCGAAACCAGTAAAGCACAATGTGCAGCACCACATAAATACTACTGGTTCCCCGATTTTCTCAAAGGTGCGTCCTCTACCACCCCAGAAACTGGCTATCGCGCGGAAAGAATTTGAACAACTTGTTCAACAGGATATCTGCAGGCCCTCAAACAGCTGTTGGTCTTCTCCTTTACATATGGTCCCTAAGCCAAATGGCGAATGGCGTCCCTGTGGGGATTACAGAAGGCTAAACGCACAGACTGTTCCTGACCGATATCCGATTCCACTCATCCACGACTTTGCGCATCACCTCGCGAATTGCCGCATCTTTTCGACCTTGGACTTAGCCAAGGCATACCACCAAATCCCAGTAGCTCCTGAAGACATTCCAAAGACGGCAATATGCACACCCTTTGGACTCTTCGAGTTCACCCGAATGACTTTCGGATTGTGCAATGCGGCGCAAACCTTTCAAAGGTTCATTCACTCAGTCCTGCGAAACCTCGATTTCTGTTTCGTCTATTTGGATAATGTTTTGGTCGCTTCTTCTACTGAGTCTGAGCACTTAGCCCATCTCGAGTGCATTTTTCAACGTCTCCTTGAGGCCGGTTTAGTCTTAAACGTTGAGAAGTGCAAATTCCT
Organism: Hermetia illucens; assembly: GCF_905115235.1. NCBI lineage: Eukaryota > Metazoa > Arthropoda > Insecta > Diptera > Stratiomyidae > Hermetia > Hermetia illucens. Next base: position 17,491,267 of record NC_051851.1, on the reverse strand, counting down.
TCAAAAACAGGTGAGATTCCTCGGCCACTCCATTTCCTCTGAAGGAATACAGCCCGACCCAGACAAGGTGCAAGCAATCACAAGCTTCCCGCGTCCAAAAACAGTGAGGGAGTTGAGGAGGTTCTTGGGCATGCTAAACTTTTACCGTCGTTTCCTGCCCAAGGCCGCCCATCACCAGTCCGTTTTGAACGCGTACTTGTCTGGCCCCAAAACAAAAGACACACGAGAGATTGTGTGGTCTGAAGAGGCTGTCTGCGCGTTCAATAAATCCAGACAGCAACTGGCTGATGCTACACTTTTGGCATTTCCTCATCAAGATGCACCCCTAGCCGTTTTTGTTGATGCCTCTGACATCGCAGTAGGTGCTGCTCTTCACCAAAAGGTGGACCAAGTTTGGCAGCCGTTGAGCTTCTTCTCGAAGCAGTTGAATCCCGCTCAACGGAACTACAGCACCTACGATCGCGAACTGCTCGCCGCATACCTGTCCATCAAATACTTCCGTTTCTCCCTAGAAGGCAGGCCGTTCACAGTGTTCACGGACCATAAGCCTCTCACGTTCGCTTTGAAACAGAAGCCCGACAAAGCGTCCCCTCGTCAGCTTCGACACCTGAGCTTCATAAGCCAGTTCACGTCAGACATCCAGCACGTGTCCGGGAAGGACAACATTGTTGCTGACGCTTTGTCTCGTGTCTCCGAAGTTAACATCCCCGCCTCACTCGATTTCTCGGCTATTGCCAAGGCGCAAGTGGATGACGCAGCACTTCAGAGCCTCAAGTCCAACCCCAAATACAAATTTCGGGAGTTGCCCATCTTCGGCTCAAACCTCTCGCTCTGCTGCGAAGACTCGGAAAAGGGACCTCGGCCATACATTCCGGCCACATTTCGCAAGGAAGTGTTCCATGCAGTTCACGACTTGGCGCACCCCGGCATCAGGACAACAAACCGGTTAGTCACCGGAAAATACTTCTGGCCCTCCATGAACAAGGATATCAATTCCTGGGCCAGAGAGTGCATCGCATGCCAGAAGTGTAAAGTCTCCAGGCATGTAAGGAAAGAAGTGGGCTCATTCCCCCCGCACTACCAAGCGTTTCCACACCATACACCTCGACATAATAGGGCCTTTGCGAGACTCGCACGGTTACAAGTATTGCCTCACAATCATCGACAGGTTCACGCGGTGGCCTGAGGCAATACCTCTGAAGGACATTACGGCGCAATCTTGTGCCGAAGCCCTCTGCCGAGAGTGGATACCTCGCTTTGGCGTCCCTGCAGTGATCATCACTGACCAGGGAATGCAATTTGAGTCCACCCTTTTCTCCGAGTTAGGCAAACTCCTGGGTTTTAAACGCCAGCGGACTACTGCATACCACCCGCAGTCCAATGGGATGCTAGAACGTTGGCACCGGACGCTGAAAGCCGCCATTATGGCACGCGACGACCCGTCTTGGACTCAAGTCTTGCCTCTCGTCCTACTCGGCCTTCGTACAACCCGCCGAGAGGAATTTGCTGCCAGCCCCGCGGAGCTGGTTTACGGGGAGAACCCAAGACTCCCAAGCGATCCGGTCTTCGACAAGAGATCGGGTCTCACGGAGTCGGGGTTGGTGCGTCTGCTGAGGGACAATCTCCGACGCATCAAAGCGCCACCACCCATTCGACACTCGTCCATACCTGCTTGTTCGCCCAAGGAACTGGACACGTGCACGCACGTGCTGCGATCTGCTTCGCATGGTGAGAACCCTTGGGTTTGGCAGCCGTTCTACCCAAATGATGGGTATTGCGAGAAAACTCTCATGACAAGCTTCATTCCTCCCCAAGCGTTCGTGTATCTTGACAGGAATGGTCTAATTCTTGATTATTCCGGTGATCCGGTTATGTATCATATACATAGACGGGCCATGGACAAAAGTATAGAATACCCCCCGAATTTGACAGTGGAGGCTCCGGGATTCGGCTGGAGATACTCCAGAGCGAGAGCAATTGACATTAAGCGGGATGAAAAAGAGAAATCCTGGTACTGGTGGCTGCAGGATGCCGGTTAGCGGTGGCCGTGCTCAGTTCTGCCATTTGTTTTTTGGTGGGGCTTTGTAAATATGTACATATTGAACGGGTACTGATTTTGTCTCCAGTTGTAACTTATAAATACATACGTTATTATTCTTTGTTTTTTTTTGTATGGATGTTATTGTAAAAAAAAAGAAAAAATGTATAATATAAAATATATAATTATGATAGTTTTAAGCACAATAATTTAAGTTAAAAGTATTTTTTGAAGCGATCAAATAATTATTATTACTTTTATATTTCTTTATTTGCCACTAAGGCCAAGTGAATTCTGTCGGGTTTTTGACCATTTCCCGACAACTTATTGTAAAATTAGATTTTTATTTCTTACTGTTTCTCTTCTCTGCCTGTAAATTGTTATTCGAAAAGTTTGAGAGCCCACAGTGGCCATTAGATTTAAGTTATTTTTGTTATTTTAAAAGATTGTTTTTTTATTGTTCATTTTTCCAATCTATATACTATTGTTACCTATTCTCTCTCCTTAAAAATTTCTCTTCTTAAAAATAAAAATGATTTTAAAAACCAAAAAACCAAGACCGGAATACATCAAATTCATGGACGAGTGTCTGGAACTAGGCCAAATGCAGAGGTTGCAGACATTCCCCAACCGCAACTAGCACCTACCCCATCATTGCGTTGTTAAGCCTGACAATACCTCAACAAAGGTCGGAGTCAACTTCAATGCATAAGCCAAAACTACGTTCAGTGTCGCAATCAACGACACTGTAGCGACACAACGCAACAATAAATTACGGCGCGTAAAAATATAAGACGCAGAGGAAGAAGAAGAATCGTGTTAACGAACAAGTCATTTGAGAATAATGTGTGGAAGACGGTTGGTGCTGCGGTGGTTGTACTCACATGATATAAAAATTAAGTTTTCCCAACTGTGTTCGGGGTGGAGCGCTCTCACTGATGTCTAATCCTACTAGTCAGTTTCTGTTTAATTTTAAGGTAATCCATAGCTCCGTTGCATTGTTTATCGTTGGCTAAATGTCTGAGCCCACAATTTGCACATTTAATTCGTTCTGATTCCTTATCGTGCACTTCGCACTGAGTGTAATGGTGTTCCACTGCATATCATGCACAACAATGGGAGAAACCATGCCCATACATTTAGCATCTTCTACATTGGATAGGGTCACGCCTTACGAGTAATCTCCTTCAATAAAAAAAATTTCGCATTCGTCCTGAGACTGGCTGGTAAAAGGGATACGATTCACTAGAAGCGAAATTCAACGCTCTGCTGATGCAAAATCAGGTTTTAATAGAACAAGTGAAAAAATTGACAGCAGGCACCTCAGCGTCCAACTTAGTACTCGCAGCTGTCAAATCGGGCGTGTCATCACCCTTGACAACATAATTGCGGAAAGGAGACCAAATTACAGAGCAATATTCAAAGATGTTCCTAACGAGGAAATTAAAAATCAGGATTAAACCAGACTTCAATATCCACTTTAAATTTTGTTTTCAAAGCTTCCAGAGACATTTCAACTTTTACAGGCCATGCATCTCAAACTTCGATTATCACGAAACACATCATACTATCAGAATAATCTCACCACTCAGAGCTAAAATCCTGATGCAAGGCATATGGCTAAAAAAGATTGGCTGCGATGACCACTAACTCCTCAGGATGAATTAATTGACCTCGCAAGCCTAAAATTCCACATTGGCTAAATCTCACATCTGACCTCTCGTACGTTGAGGTACACGCATTTTCGGAGGCATCACAAACTGCAATGGCCGCCGCAGTATACCTTGGAGTTTCTTATCCAAATCAACCATCAAAAGTAAATCTTGTTTGGGCAAAAACTCAAGTTGCTCCTCGCAAACGTATCACTATTTCACAGTTGGCATTATCTGTCGCATTACTCCTTACCAAACTCATCTCACGCATGCCAAAGGCTCTTAATTTGATCAACGTGCCAGTTACTTTGTGGATAGATTCATCAGTCACCCTCGTATGGAGTGAAAACAGTGATCCTGTGGCGGTGCTTTGGAGGCGCGAACCTGGGCGCCGCTGTATTAATGGCCGCAATATCTTCAACAGATGACCTGGCATCTGCCGGAGGACAAACGTCAGGAAGACATTTTTATACACAGAAAAAGAATCACTCTCGCTGTAGTCTCGTCCGCCGGCTGACCATTGTTTGCCTTTCAACATAAGTTCATTTTTTTAAATTTAGTTAAAATACATTAACTCGATGCAGCACTTTCCCAAAACTTCTCAGTGTCACTGCTATTTTACTACGTGCGGTAGCAGTCTTCAAACGAATATCAGACTCCCCACGCAGCGCCTCCACTCTCATTCCAGCGGACTTGTAAGCGACCTTCACCCACTGGATTTGTACTACACAAAAGGATAGTTCTCATCAGAAACTCGCATACGTCTCATGTACTACCACGACTCACCGCCCGCATTGACCAAACTGGACTTTTACGAGTCGGTGGTCGACTTCAAAACTCTCAGCTTGACGAAGATAGGAAACATCCACCTATACTTCCGAAGACTGCGTACTCTCACATGACATCATCGCCAATGCTCATTCTACATAGAGGGACACAGCTCACCCTCAACTACATTCGTATGTACTGTAGGATTGTTGGAGGCAGAGCCCGGATAAAAGGAGTACGACTGCAGTCTCATCAGTCCATTCCTAAATGGAAAGCATCACACCACGAGATCAAAGAAGGGTCATTGGTTCTCATCTTTGCCCAGCGCTATCCTCCATCAAAGTGGCCGCTTGCCAGAATTATTCAAACTCATCCCGGGAAAGATAGTCTCACTCGAGTAGTAATTTTCAAAACTTCAACGTCCACATATACGCGACCAATATCAAAACTGTTACTACGGCCAGTCTCAACCATCAAGGGAGTCTTAAACTTCCCTAACGAGTGAAGAAGGTGGGCAGAATGTCCAAATTTCCCGCTTCTCACTACGCAACCGCGACAGTATCCCGCCTGCATCAGCGCTGCCTTAACCAAGTCAAAATGAAGTTGGAGGGAGAACTCGAACGCATTCAACAGGACATCATTTTTCTTAAAAAGCATCATGAATTGTGATTCTCTTGTCCTCCTTTTTAAAAGCAAGAACTAACCAGTGCGGTTGAAACTACATTAGGGCATCTACCCATAGAAAAATCGGAATCAGTGGAGTTCATTACCCGATTTTCGTCATTTAGACGATGGGGAATACGATTGCCTGGTGTCTAAGGTGGAAAACGAGAATTTCAGGACCCTTAACAGTTCGGAATTGCAGTAAGCTGAGCACGTGATAATGAAACGTCAGCAGAATCGCATTGGCCATGACATCGAAAAATATTTATCTGGAAGCCAAAATTGTTTTTCAAAGTTGGAGTTGGTTTTTCGGTCAGTTGGAGACAGAACGAGCACAAGGAGAAGGACTCCTCGCCAATTATTAATTTTAAAGTATATTAATTCAATTTAATCAAATAAATAATTAAGTAATAATTTTAATCAATAAATGTAATATTATCCAGAAATTGGTGACCCCTTCAAAATTAAAAATCAAACAAGTACGAGTTCCTGGAGTGCTCCCTTGTTCTAGCAAGCGTTTCCACACAAGCCACCGCGACATCATTGTGTGGCGGCACATCAGAGATGCGAACCCTGAACACCATCGAGAATTCGCCCCTGCTGCCACATTGAACAGCCGTGGAACCAGCTGGTGGCCTGCCAGGAGACTGGGGAGAGAAATGTCAAGAATGACATTTGTCGTATCTACTCTTGTCAGCCGGCCCGTCGGCAGCTTCAACGAATAAAAACTGAATTCTTAGTGCTGCTATTACAACACGTCTAATTTTTGTTTTCTATAACTAATATGAATGTTCAGATAACGTGAAATAAATTAGTTAAATTAATGAAGCCAGATTCTTTTATTTATTGAGAAAAAGGAATCCTCAAAACTGACTCTTTGCGAGACTCGCACAGTTTCAGATATTGCCTCTCAATCATCGATAGATTCACGCAATGGGCTGAGATAATACCTCTGAAAAGCATAACTGCACAATCTTGTGCAGAAATCCTTTGTCGAGAATGGATTCCACGCTTTGGTTTGCCGGCAATTATAAACATCGACCAGAGGATGCAGTTTAAGTCCTCCCTTTTCTCAGAATTGGGCAAACTCGTCGGCTTTAAACGCCACCGGACAACCGCGTACCACTCATAGTCAAAGGGGATGCTCGAAAGGTGGCGCAGGACGCTAAAGACCGCTATAAGTAAGTTCAATCGTCAACCAGTTCGGACGCGTTTTTCGCATTTGTCCATTCATAATTTAATTTGACTTACCTACCCATCCCCCCAGAGTTTTTATCAGTGTGTGCATTTTTTTTAATGTCGCCTAGCGGCCAAGTAAAAACTAGGAAATTACCTGAAGACAGACTGCATATCAAATTTCACTTGTGCGAATAACTTACCTACAATATATTGCAGTACAGAATATTGCAACCTGTGGATAAAAATAACACCACAGAAAGGTCGTTGAAATGGGAATCTACCTTCGGAAAAAGTGAGTGTGAGAAAATGACTAAATGTGGAATTTGAACAAAAGTTTGTGTGAGAAAAACCCTCATGTCAAAATAGTGATAAGAAATTAGATTACGTAAGGAATTAGAACAATACACAGATAAGCGTAGGATTGAAATGAAAACACTTTGTTTGATTGAACCTAAGCGTAAGGCAGAGGTACAGCTTTTGAGCTCCTCTGCGTATAACGAAAAAGGGTTACGAGATGTCCGTTCCTCCGATTCTGCGCAAACCAGAGGTACAGATCTAGAGCTCCTCTGGGAGTGCAGATAACAGCTTTCGAGCTATCCGCCCCTCGAGCTGTTTCCACGGCAAAACTCCAAGACGACACCTGCGGACGACCCAATCTGTGTCCCCAATACTTTCTAACCCACAGGAACAATAGCCAAACGGAACTTTTAGATAGTCTTAAAAAAAATTGAAAATATTGAAACCAGTTACAACACCATTCTGGATAAATCGACAGCTTTTCGATTGCTGCAGATAAAGTAACACGGAACCCATTGACGACTGTTCCGGTATTGGACATTTTCCCCAAAGAGCAGCAACAAAAACGTGGTTACTGTGACGTCGATGGCGCATCCAAGGAAACGAACTAGTTCCACTAGTAAAACATCTTTCGTTGGCCAACCGCGAAGTTCGTCTATTGGTCTCGCGAAGAATGGGATAACCGACTTAAAAGGATTGGACCAGCGAACAATGTTTCCAGAAAGAGAGGAGTTGGTATGGCCACTTCTGATAATAATCAGACTGCAACTTTCCACGTAAAAGGAGCGCCAAGCTACGCCGATGGCAGGTGGTAGTGCAGAATTTTGAGGGATAGATTGCGAATTGAGAGCTTCCAGTGTGAAGTTTTATACCAACGTCTTCACGGATCTTTCAACTTCCTCAAACTATCTGTACCAATGCGTTATCGATGGCTGTTCTACAATGGTGATCGGAGCGGAAGCAGTTCTTACAGCGGTAAACAAAAAAAGTAGGTATGTAGTCAGGCAATTCCCGAATCCCCAACTCACAAAAGCAACTTCCTCGTCTTCCTGACTCTTTGTGCTAGAAATTCAATTCTCAGGCCACAACCTCATGAAATTTTCCACAAACAAATAACCCCTACTCCGACAACTACATCTCGAATGTCACTAGATACTTCCACTGATATGCTGATATCATCCGCAGATATTCCAACTACCAATGAGAAAAACAATGAACAACCGGCTACTACCTCTCCCGATAATACACGTACGGGAACTCCTAGATGATGAAGTCCAATTTCCTTCCCAATTTAATTGGAAACACTTACCAAGCGTTTCTAAAGGGCAACCAACCGCTACCGAATTTTTGGATCCACTAGTACCATCTGTTGTAAAAATTACTAAAAACTCTATAGATGATCTTGAATGTAGATACTTACTATCAAGGTTTAGGAAACCAAAGATTTACGACGGTGTTCGCTTTTTTCTTGCATATATGTATGACGCGCATGAAAGCACCTGCATTGAGGGCAAAACGAAGACCAACCTCAAAGTATGAATCCAACAGGAGGGTCTGTGGACTGACGTCAACTCTTTGCGAAACTTCTTTAGCCGTTATCATGAAGAAATTGGAATAAATCACGACCAGGTCAAACGTGTCCTCGAAAGGACTCAAAGAACTAGAGGAACCACTGCCTCCTCTAGTCCACAGGAAAATTGCAACTTATTTTCAGGCCATTTCCAAGACGCATACTCAAAACCTAAAATCCTGAGCTCCTCTACACCTCGTACTGATAGTACAACTACGAATTTGGTATATCTGGTTCAGCTCTTAATTGGCTTCATTGCTATCTTCTTGATCGAACTCAATTTGTCAAATACCAAGGTCATAGATCTAAAAGTGTCTTCTGAAGTTCCACAGGGCAGTCATTTGATCCCCTTCTCTTCAATATATTCATATCTGAACTGTCACGATTATCACGATATCCCCCATCTTTTTTTATGCTGAGGACTTGAAACTGTACCGTACCATCCACACTCACTCTGATGTAGCCTTTCTTCAATCTAAGCTCCGATTCCTTGAGCAATGGTGCAATGATCTCGGCATAGTTTTAGACAACAAAATGAGTTTCAACCTACTGTATGACAGCGTACTATCAATAGCTGGTAAGCAACTCGGTTTCATTAAGAGACGCGCAAAGGAGTTTAAAAAAAATCTGGATCACGAACACCTTATATACAGCACTTGTGCGGCCTATACTTGAATATACGTGCGTAGTCCGGAACCCAGCTCATGAGTATCACCGGAACAGATTTGAGTCAATTCAGAAACAATTTACGCTTTTCGCATTGAGAGAGCTTTACCATCCGGTAGATTTCCATAACCTTCCACGCTATGAATACCGACTAAGTCTATTAGATCTAATGACACTGTCTTCTAGAAAAACGTTACTTTGTGCCTATTTTACTTACTATGTTATCAGTGGTATTATTAATATTGATATTCTCACCAATAAAATTACATTCAATGATCAAATGAGACGCACTAGGCATACAACTCTGCTCAAGAAATACGATGACATTCGACCACCTCTGGATATAAGGTACCCATTAGTAGATGCTGTCGAACTTTTAACTCACTGAACGTACACTAATTTTCCAGCCCAATCTAAACCGACTTTCAAACATAGTGTGGCGCGACAGCCTTCCCCATTCTGGTGACGGAACTCGAAATTATGGGTCATTCACTTGAAGGCACAATTTCAAATGTCAGGGATTACGGCAGACGCGACCAGGTTTAACTACGCAGTGGTAGGATTAGATGAGGAGACCATCATCCTCGTCCCCGACATAGTCAAAGATGCCTCGTATATTAACCTCAAGACCCTCTCAGCAGGCGCAGCTACATTGTGGATACCGGCGCGGAGGCACCGCCCTGGCACCACCGATTAATACCACCAAAATTTGAAACTCGCAGCAGCGAACTCCTAACGAGTAGAGGCAAATGGACATGCGTCTTGGCTTGCGTAGAACGTTTTCGTAACGGTTCATCCTAGCTGATGCCGGCTCCCCCATTTTAGGCGCAGACTTGTTGCGTCACTATGAGTTGCTAATGGACCTGCAGAGCAGGTCATTTATAGACCCCACAACCAGCCTTATTTCGTCAGGGAGAATCTCGACCCATCCAAGTAACAGTCTTTCCGTACTCTTCAAAAGTTAAGCCAGATTACTACGGAATGTAGTCTCTCGAAACCAGTGAAACACGATGTTTTGCACCACATTAACACCACCGGTTCCCCTTTCTTCTGAAAGGTGCGCCCCCTACCACCCCAGGCTGTAGCACGGAAGGAATTCGAGCAACTAATTCAGCGGAGTATCTGCCGACCTTCAGACAGCTGTTGGTCATCACCACTCCCAATGGTCCCTAAGCCAAACGGCGAATGGCGCCCCTGCGGGGACTACCGAAGGCAAAACGCCCAGACCATTCCAGAACGAGACCCCATTCCACTCATCCACGACTTTGCGCACCATTTCGCAAACTGCCGCATCTTTTCGACCTTGGGCTTAGCCAAGGCTTATCACCAAATCCCTATAGCCCGCAAAGATATACCAAAGGCGGCAATATGCACACCCTTTGGATTCTTCGAGTTTACGTGGACGACTTTTGGACTGTACAACGCGGCGCAAACATTTCAAAGGTTTATCCACTCGGTCCTGCGAAACCTTCATTTGTTTCGTATACCTGGGTGATGTTCCGGTCACTTCTTCCTCAGAATCTGGGCATTTGGCCCATCTCAAGTGCATTTTCCAACGTCTCCTTGAGACCGGACTAGTCCTAAACGTGGACAAATGCAAGTTTCTCCAGAATCAGATGAGATTCTTCGGCCATTCCATTACCCCTGACGGAATAAAACCCGACCCAGACGAGGCACAAACAATTTCAAGCTTCCCGCATCCTAAGGCAATGAAAGAGCTGCAGAGGTTCTTGCGCATGCTAAACTTCTATCGTCGTTTCCTGCCTTTGACAAAAGCTCTTCCAATAAATAAATAAATATAATGGCCCAAAACAACCCTTCTTGGTCGCAGGTCCTGCCCCTCGTTCTAATTAGCCTCAGAACAGCCAATCGAAAAGAATTTGCTGTGCATCCCGCGGAGCTGGTATCCGGGGAGAACTTAAGACTCGCCAGCGACCCTGTGGTCGACATCAGGTCGGAATCAATGCTACCGGTCTGTTGCGTCTGCTCAAGGACGCAATGGCAAACTAAAGCCCTCCAACCGTAGCTGACGTGCCCAGAGATCTCAAATCCTACATGCATGTCCCAATTAGGACGGACGCTCCTCGGAAACCGCTGCAGCTACCTTATGATGGCCCCTTCGAAATCCTCGAGCGAGGCCGACATCGTTATAGCCTCAACGTCGGGGGCACGGTCAAACGTGTCTCCTTGGCTCGACTAAAGCCCTTCGTCCAGTAAGAAAACGCGACCAGGGCAAGAGGCGTGCGACGCGTCCGTTTTGGCTTGTGGCAACCGAGTTGAGAGAGCCGTGGGTCTGGTTCCTCGTTGAAACCCCCCTTTGGTTTCAGCTGAGGGCGGAGTGTTGTGGTGGAGTGAGCAACTTGCGTGTCGTATACCGTCAAATTCGCATCGCGCTGACCATGACATTATGGCGCGGTAGGATTCGCAGCAAACGTTGAGAAATGCAATTTCCTTCAAAAACAGGTGAGATTCCTCGGCCACTCCATTTCCTCTGAAAGAACACAGCCCGACCCAGACAAGGTGCAAGCAATTACAAGCTTCCCGCGTCCGAAAACAGTGAGGGAATTGAGGAGGTTCTTGGGCATGCTAAACTTCTACCGTCGTTTCCTGCCCAAGGCCGCCCAACACCAGTCCGTTTTGAACGCGTACTTGTCTGGCCCCAAAACAAAAGACACACGAGAGATTGTGTGGTCTGAAGAGGCTGTCCGCGCGTTCGATAAATCCCGACAGCACCTGGCTGATGCTACACTCTTGGCATTTCCTCTGCAAGATGCACCCCTAGCCGTTTTTGTTGATGCCTCTGCCATCGCAGTAGGTGCTGCCCTTCATCAAAAGGTGGATCAAGTTTGGCAGCCGTTGAGCTTCTTCTCGAAACAGTTGAATCCCGCTCAACGGAACTACAGTACCTACGAGCGCGAACTGCTCGCCGCGTACTTGAGCATCAAATACTTTCGTTTCTCCCTAGAAGGCAGGCCGTTCACAGTGTTCACGGACCATAAGCCTCTCACGTATGCTTTGAACAGAAGCGTCCCCTCGTCAGCTTCGACACCTGCGCTTTATAAGCCAGTTTACGTCAGACATCCAGCACGTGTCCGGCAAGGATAACATAGTTGCTGACGCTTTGTCTCGTGTCTCCGAGGTTAACATCCCCGCCTCACTCGATTTCTCGGCTATTGCCAAGGCGCAGGAGGATGACGCAGCACTTCAGAGCCTCAAATCCAAACCCAAATACAAATTTCGGGAATTGCCCATCTTCGGCTCAAACCTCTCGCTCTGCTGCAAAGACTCGGAAAAGGGACCTCGGCCATACATTCCGGTCACCTTTCGCAAGGAAGTGTTCCACGCAGTTCACAACTTAGCGCATCCAGGCGTGGTTGGTGCGTCTGCTGAGGGACAATCTCCGACGCATCAAAGCGCCACCACCCACCCGACACTCGTCCACACCTGCCTGTTCGCCCAAGGAACTGGACACGTGCACGCACGTTCTGGTCAGGACGGATGCCGTCCGGAAGCCGCTGCAGCCTCCATATGAGGGCCCGTACCGCGTTCTCGACCGGGGAGAATATTTCTTCCAGCTCGAGATCGGCGGACATAAAAAGGCGGTCTCTCTGTCCAGGCTGAGACCCGTGTGCTGATTGAAAGAACATTTTTTTATAAGGCCTACAAATAAGTTCTGTCGGTTTTTTGTTTAAATTTGAAGCTTTATTGTGAAAAATTGGTTATACGTTCTTTGTTTAAAGTATTGCCCATCGTTAGCCACAACTTTCTTCCATCTTTCAGGCAATTCATAGATACCATCGCGCCAAAAATTGGTCGGCTTGGCCGCTATCCACTCATCGAGCCATTTTTTGAGTTCGTCGTAATTCGAGAAGTGCTAGTCAGCCAGGCCATGCTGCATCGACTGGAACAAATAGTAATCAGAAGGAGCAATGTCGGGAGAGTACGGCGGGTGGGGTAGGAGTTCCCATTTCAACGTTTCTAGATATGTTTCAACGGGCTGTGCAACATGTGGACGAGCATTGTCATGTTGCAAAATAACTTTATCATGCCTTTGCTGGTATTAATAATAATAATCGTTGGCGCAACAATCCATGTTGGATCAGGGCCTTGAAGTGTGTTAGAGCACTTCATTCAAGACCGTAACGGTACACTAGGAGGCAATGTGGTCAGCATTGCGCTCGCCCGAAATTATTACCCTGATTTGACTCAGGTACTCATTCACAGCTGAGTCGACTGGTGTCCGACGTCAAATCACGATACAAATTCCACTGCCACCAGTGAGATTTGAACCGCGACCTTCCGTACGACAGCCTTGCGCTCTAACCACTCAGCTATCCGGACACTTTGCTGGTATTGCGGCCGTTTTTTCTTGAGTTCACAGCTCAAACGCATCATTTGACGTCGGTAGAGTTTGCCCGTGACCGTTTCGTTCGGTTTTAACAGCTCATAGTATACCATAACCAGGTGGTCCCACCATATACACAGCATGATCTTCTCACCATGAATATTCGCTTTGGCCGTCGATGATGAGGCATGGCCGGGGTATCCCCACGTTGCCCGACGCTTGGGATTATCGTAATGGATCCACTTTTCATCGCCAGTAACTATTCGATGCAGAAAACTCTTCCTTTCTTGTCGTTGAAGCAGTTGTTGGCACGTGAAAAAACGGCGTTCGACGTCTCTTGGCTTCAGTTCATACGGAACCCAATTTCCGACCTTTCCGATCATTCCCATTGCTTTTAAACGGTGGGAAATGGCTTACTGAGTGACTCCAAGTGTTTTTCCAAGTTCTTTTTGCGTTTGCGATGGATCTTGGTCGAGCAATGCCTCTAATTCTTCATCTTCAAAAATTGTTGGCCGTCCGGCGCGCTCTTCGTCTTCCACGTCAAAATTGCCACTTTTAAACCGTCCAAACCACATCTGACACGTTCGCTCAGATAAAGCATGGTCACCATAAACTTCCACCAAAATGCGATGACTTTCGGTTGCTTTTTTCTTCATATTGGAATAATGAAGTAAAACTCCCCGCAAAAACACATTATTTGGTACAAAATTGGTCATTTTCGTTGATGAAAAAAGTATTGTTGTTTACACTTCAATTAAATAATTTATACTGATGTTTGTGCCATTTGACAGTAGCTTTCCGATGAATGTTTGGAAATGTGGATCAATTGAATAAAAAACAAGCTACGCCATCTATTGTGAAAACCAACAGAACTTATTTGTAGGCCTAATATTTTACTGAAACATACTTTTTGTCTGGAGGATGATAAGAGCAGTGCTTATTAGAATTACATATTGCTTCGAACTCAGAGTGACCCCACCGAACCCTTAGCCCTCCCCATCAGATACTTTCCAAATATTATATTTTACGCACATGAACGTCTTCCGACCTCCCGAAAGAAAATTAATGAACTCTCGTAAAAAAACCTGGACTAGAATCAGGATATCCAAGCAAACGTGCCAGTTTGCTGCTTGCTTTGAAAGAAAGAAAGATTTTTTCGTCCCTCAATCCTTAGATTAATTTTGAATCAAACATCGGTTAAAACGTTTAATTTCAATTTCAGTTATTATTTCTCAGAAAAGTTTATTCATCATAAACAGTATAATGTAAAATTTGCTCCTTTTTTAGTGGATATTATTCCCATTCGAAACATGCTTACATCCTTTGAACGATGACTCTTCTTCTCTATCAAATTTTCGTCCTTTTCTATTTATGCTTACCGATGCTAATGAAACTGTAGTCGTTAATTTGTTAATTGTTTAAAAATTTGTCTATTAAAACTTCCTTCGGCTCGTTTCTCAATAATTTATTTCTTGTCTCCCTTTCGGTATTGTTTTAAAAAATGTGGGCGTTAATCTGTTGCATACATATGTCATCAATAAATATCAGGACTAAACACTGTACAGAACTTTATTTAATACGGAAATTTCTTGTTTTTTTTCCTATATTTAAGGTTTCATAACTTAATTTTTGATCTAATCAGCAATGCGCTCCTTAACACACTCTTTAACACTTAAATATATAGTTTTTTAGTTTGTGTATGGTTCAAAGATTTTTTTCTTCTTTTTTCCACTTACTTTACTTATAAAGATGTTTGCTCTCTTTTAAATACTTAGTATTAAATTTATTTAATAAATTTAATTTGAATTAAAAGCTAGACTACAGTCCCTCCAGGAGGTGCACTGGGGCTGGGCGACATATGCTGAGGAACATTCTACAAAAAGAGAATGAACTCAAGTAAAAATCATAAGAAAGGAGAAATATGATAAAATAAGGTTCAATGGAAATGTTATGTTCATTCAATTATGATTGTGTTAAATATGTGAGGAAAAAAATGTTATCACAGTGAATGGAAGCCATCCTAGTCGTTGGTATAATTCACATGAGAGCAAACCTAATCCGCTTCTCATTTAAAAAAATAATAACAGCACAAAGTTCACCCTCACAATATGGACGCTCGGAGCTATCGAGCCCTAACCCCCAATCAGATAGGGAATTTGGCTGGGTTAACCAGTTTCTCGACCTCGAACTTCGTCGCTACTTCCTTTGGCGCTTCATAGTGGCTGACGTTACGAGACCAATCATCGGGGCAGATTTCCTCGCACATTACGGCCTATTGGTGGACTTGAAGAACAGCCAGCTCATGGATGGAGAGACAAAGTGTACTCTCGTCTACAACACTCCAAGCGTATTACCTTGAATGAATCGGCTTACCCCCAGTTATTAGCTCCCAATTCCCCGAGATTACTTTCCCCCACGGCCATGTTCCAGTGGTCAAACATACAACGAGACACCCGCACATGGCCGCATCATCGTTACCCACAAGCAGTTCGAAACGATGGTGCAACTAGGTACGATACGTCCATCATCAAGCAACTAGACAGCTTCGCTTCATATGGTCCCCAAGGACAATGGGGACTGGCGACCGTACGGGGATTATCAAGCGCTCAACGCGTGCACTAGTCCCGATTGCTATCCGGTACGACACGTAGCCGACTTCCGCAGCAAGAAGAACTTCTCCAAAATCTCGGTGCGAACGTTCAACCAAATACCGCTGGCAGTTTTTTTTTTTGGGAGTAGGGTAGGTGAATGCATTTACGCACAGAGTGTTGGACTCCCGCAACAGCACGCTGGCGGACTACCAACTAAACACCTCCCTGTCATCAGAGAACTAGCCTGGAACCGTTTAACACATTACTTCGGGCTAGCTCTCCCGCTCTCCCGGCTTTGGGAGCCTTCAAGTCAGGGAATTCCTTTCACCAACGGGAGGGGAGGAAGTGAGTTGTTAGTTCAGGGAACCCCTTACCGTCCGATCCCTCTGCCGGTCGAGTTCAATCTTCTTCGTAGTAAGAAGAGCCCGAACATAATGCGCAATACGATTCCAGCTGCCAGCGCTAGTCAGAATCTCTCTGACAATGTTGTCTGGAGAGAGCTCCCCTGTGTCTGCATAAAGCTGCTGGCGGAGGCCGTCCCACCTCTCGCAAGAGAAAAAGGTGTATTCAGCGTCATCCGCCACTCTATTGCAGAACACACAATCAGGAGATCGCGCCTTCCCAACCCTGTGCAGGTAAGACTGAAAACCTCCATGCCCACTTAGAAGTTGGGTAAGGAAGTGATCAATCTCACCGTGCTTTCTGTTCAACCATGGGTCTAATTTGTCGATGAACCGCGCAGGCCACTTGCCCCTTGGCTCATTTTGCCAAGAAAGTTGCCACTCGCTAAGGGTGCGTTGACGTTCTTCACGGGCAACCACTTCTCTTAAGTTTTACGGCGATAGATAGCTTTGCGCTCCTTGGCAAGGAGGGCAACGGGGATCACTCCCGCAATTACCATCACAGCCGGTTCGGAGACGGTGCGATAAGCAGACGCCACTCGCAAAGCTCCCCGCCTCTGCACTTGAGCGACGCGTTTACGATGCACCTCCTTGTCAAGGGCATCAGCCCATATCTCCGCACCATAGAGAAGGACGGACTGCGTTGCTCCCATGAGGAGACGTCTCCTAGTTGATATAGGGCCGCCCACATTCGCCATTAGCCGACTCAAGGCCGCGACTCCTGCTGCAGCCCTGTCCGCGGCTGCTTTGATTTACTCGAAGAAGCTCATCTTCGAGTCGAGCATTAAACCAAGGTATTTAATCGCTGGTTTCGCCTCTATAGTCAACTCGCCGATCGATATGGGACGCAAGGTCGGGATTCTCCTTCTGGTCAGGATGACTACTTCGGTTTTTTCCAGCGCGAGGTTGAAACCGTGAGCAATCATCCATCCGCTTACCCGTCGCATCAATATGCCAAGTCTGCTTTGCGCCTGTTCAACAGTGCGTCCGGCAACAAGTGCCGCAACGTCGTCTGCATAACCGACCAGGCGCGACTCTTCGGACATATCGAGTCTCAGCAGACTATCGTAGGAAGCGTTCCAGAGGTCCGGCCCTAGGATGGATCCCTGCGCTACTCCCGACGTGATTTCCATCCTCCTCTGGCCTTCTAGCGTCTCATAGAACAGGGAGCGGTCTTTCAGATAATCCCTCAATATCCGCAAGAGATAGCTTGGCACGTGAAAGGAGTTCTCTAGTGTGCCTAGCATATCTGTCCATCTTACGGAATTGAAGGCATTTCTGACATCAAGCGTTATGAGGAGCACTATCCGTCGAGATCGGCGGCTGTGTGCCTCGGCTCGATTAAACGCATCTACGACCTCCATAACAGCATCCACTGTAGATTTCCCTGTTCTAAACCCGAACTGCCTTGCGGATAAGTCCCCGGCAGCACGGATCGCTTCAGCGAGTCTACCCCTGATGAGCTTCTCGAGCACTTTTCCGGCAGCGGTCGGTATGCAGACGGGAGCTCCGGGTCTCCTTTACCCTTACTGATCAACGCGAGTCTGGCCACTTTCCAGCGACAAGGAAAAATGCCCTCCTTCAAGCACGCGTTGAACGTTTCGAGCAGCAATTCTGGCCGTTGGCGGAACACCAGTTTGTAAATACCACTGGCAGTGGAAGACATTGAAAAGATGGCCACTATCACACCATTTGGCCTGCTCGAGTCACCGTTTATGACTTTCGACTGGTCGACGAGGTTATCCGGGAACTCAATTTTTGCCATCCATATATGGACGAAATCTTCACCTCATCAGACGAAACGGTGCATCTGAAGCACCTACGCATCTTGTTTCAACGCCTCAATGGCTACGGGATCGTCATAAATATGGCAACATGTGTTTTCGTCGTGCCTGAATTACTCTTTCTTTCCCATCTGATCAATGCTGACGGTGTTCGCCCACCACCCGAGAAGGTGGAAGCCATCGGCAGCTATCCGAAGCCGAACACCGCCAAGAAGTTACGTCAGTTCCTTCGCGTCATTAACTTTTACAGGAACTGTATGTCGGACACAAGCACCACTGAACAGCTTTCTCGTCGGCAACATAAAAGGGAAGACCGAACTTCGTTGGACTCCTGGAGCTGAAGCGACTTTTCAAAAGGCAAAAGACGACCTCGCACAAGCCACCTTGCTCGCCTACCCTCAGGCTGAAGCGTCACTTGGGCTTCTCACGGGCGCCTTTGATTTCTGCACTGGTGGGGCCTTTCAGCAGCAAATTAACGCAGTGTAGGAGCCGCTAGCATTCTTTTCAAAGAAGTTTAGCCCTGCACAAACTTGCTGCAGTGTCTTCGACCGAGAGCTGCTCGCTGCGCACCTGGCTGTCAACCAATTCAGACACATGCTCAAAGGACGCGAGTTTCTGATTTTCACATTTTTGCCACCCAGCAGAGGAGCTCGAAAAAGCTTCACCACGCCAAGCCCTAGACCTGAAGTTCATCGCCCAGTTTTCCACGGCCATCCGATACGTCACTAGGAAGAACAACATTGTAGCCGATGCACTCTCTCGAATCGAGGAAATGTCAAGATCCCTCCACTATGCAGCGATGGCACGAACGCAACAAGATGATAAGGAGCTGAAACAAATGATTGCTTCCCCATCTTCACTCCAGCTGGAGGAAATAAACATTCCACGCGTGGACGGTACTCAACCTGACCCAAAAAAAGTTGAGGCTATTAAGAGCTTTCCTCTGCCAACCACGCTGAAGGATCTGCGTAGGTTCTTGAGCATGTTAAACTTCTATCGTCGGTTCTTGCCAAAAGCCGCTTATCACCAAGCGATCCTGAACGCCTACCTATCTGGACCCAAAACCAAAGACTTCCGCGAGGTTGCGCGGTCTGTTGAAGTCGTCCATGCGTTTGACACAGACAAACAGCAGCTTGTTGATGCAACACTACTAGCAACCGTAGAGTTTCTTTCCAAAACAGCTCAACCCGGCTCAACGCAACTTCAGCGCCTACGATCGTGAGCTACTTTTTGCGTACCTCGCCATAAAATACTTCCGGCTCTCCCTTGAGGACAGGCCGTTCACCGTGTTCACGGATTACAAGCCCCTTATTTTCGCGCTTAGACAAAAGTACGACAAAGCGACAAGCCTAGTTGTGGTTGTTGCAGCAAATCACCCAGAAGATATGGAGGTCTTCGCGACGGAAACAGTAAAAGCGATAAAGTCTTGGCTAGAAAGAGCAGGGCTGGCCTTGGCGGGCACGGTGTTAATAACCAACCGCAGGAAAAATAACACTGTGAAAGTGGAAGTCGGTGGATAAACGGTCTTATCTTAGTTGACACTAAATTGAGCTTTAGAGAACACCTAGAATATGCATGCCAAAAGGCAGCCAGTGCCACCGCGATACTTGCAAAATAATATTGGTGGAGCGAAGCACTGTCGAAGTTTGCTTCTAGCCAGAGTGGTGCGTTCCATCTTGCTTTACTCGTCACCTGTGTGGTGGATGCTACAGACAATATTTGCACCGCTTTGGATTGGATGATTCTATGAATGGCATACCGGAGGATCCAGGGTATGTGATGTTTCACTGCCCAAGATTTGCAATGGAGAGGAAGAGCCTAAACCAAATGTTGGGCAGCAGCATGAGCCCGGAGAACTGAGATGCTGAGGTCTTAGGAGAACTGGCTTACGGTTTGCCCCGCTATCGGGCAATTACAGGAGAAGTTGCTGAAGGAACAAAGAAGAAGGAAAGCCGAAAGGAGGAGTAGGACGAGTGTCTAAGGGCAAACTCCGCGAAGTAATACCTGAATGGTCGAGGTCGATGCTTCTGTTAAGAAGAAGTACAGGACTATCGGAAATTCAACTCCGTTACCACATCGAACAAGGTACCCGATACCTAAAATCGGAGAAATTTGGGCTAATCTGGATATCGCAAGATCTATATATTCACTGACCATCAGCCCTTCACTTACGTACTTTCCAAAAAAAACACAATCTCGAAAATGAAGAGATGGAAAGCAATCCTAGAGGAATATTACTAAGATTGTTAGTACAAGCCTGGCAAAACCAAAGTGTTAACTGACTCACTATCAAGACCATCTCAAATAGCAGCTATTCATTCCATGACTATGACGGAACATTGCGATGAGAGCTCCTCCCGTAACCATCCATCCCAACTCCTGAGATTCCTCTTAATGAGCTTCGAAACCAAATGATCCTCAAAATAGCAAATGAGGACAACTATCAGACAATGAATCCTTTCAATAATTACACCAGACATGTCCTTATTAAGCACCACTACACTGAACAGGATATCATTGATATTTTCAGAAGATACCTTAATCCGAACACCATCAACGATCTTTCAACCAAAGAGAGAATCATGGGGAAAATTCAAGAGGTCTATCTCCACCACTTCAAGGATTATAAAATCCGATTAACCCAAAGATATGATTTAATCATAATTCACAATTCCCTCCCTAAAGAGATGATTGCGACCCTTTTTAATGCGAATTTGCAAAACTCCAGAGCCCTCTTCCGGGTCACTTAGATCGGTGTTGTTTAATTGATGCAGATTTCTATTACAAATTTATTTGACCCGTAAAAACACTAACCCATTTCGATATTAGTCCAAATGCTTCGGAAGGTATCTGATTTTTGTTAATGAGTTGAGAGAAAGACTGATGTTCTAAGGTATATTTCAACCCACCTTTCTGAACTGACTAGCAAAGAATCTGATGGAGTTATACCCTAGTAACGGAAAATTTGAATGGCCAAAATTCTTTTCCAATTGGTTGGATAGCTCTACCCTCGTGGTTGACAATAGTTAACTTGGACGCACATTTTCAGCATGATATTGTGGAGACCGCTGTGATAGAATCTGCGTAAGATTCGCCTGCAGTGGAGTACTAGAGCGGAGGGCACTCAGAGCGTCCGGTCCGGCGAAGAAAAATTCGTTGGATCTAGCGATGGATCTTAAAGAACAAAAGCGGAACACAAGTGCATGTCCACGGGTATTCCTGTGAAGATACCCAAGTGTAGCATGAACTGCATATAGGTGTAGGCAGACCTGAAGGTGAAGTATAGCTTTGCCCTCATAGTTGACAACACCTAACTCTCAAAAGAAATACAAAATAATATTTCCAACGAAACAGCGTGTCAATCATCTCTTGAAATAATGAATCTTGACCTGCCATTGTGTACTAGAATGAGCTTTATCTCAACTTGACATTTGGTCAGTTTTAGTACTTTCAATACTTTCTTCCTAAATAAACGTGGGTAGCGCGCCTCATTTCGCTACCAGAGGCGCTACAGTTACTTGGAGATTTTCCGGGAAATTTTAATGTCTTCAATAATCCACGACCAACCACTGCAAATTGCAAACGACCAGCCATCGCTGCCCACCGTCCCCGGACGTACATTAATTCCCGTTTAGCAACTATTTTAGGAGAGACTAACGTACAGTTTCAATCCCCAGCAAACAGCATCCTGAAGAGCTCTCAATTAAAACCAGTTTGTCTAGTGGACAGGTTAAGGTCTGGTTTCAGAACGGCCACGCAAGAAACAAAACAAGCAAAAAATCTTGATTTTCGCCTCAAGCTTTGCTAAATAAAAGTAGAATTCGAGTTAACTCTCACTAACCTTATTTACTGAACGAAATCCAGAATAAACCTGTATAGCGGTCCTAGTTTCGCCTTGGGAGGCACTGCAGTAACTTAGGCATTTTCGAGCGTGTTTTAATAGAATCAATTTTAATAGAGAGGTATTGATTTGAAGTTTCTAGAAAATCCTCGCCCGATCACCGCAAATTGCAAATTTCTTGTGAAGCGATTTAGCCTTTTCCCAAACACAATATACGACCAAAGTCTTGAAATGACCAGACATCGCTGCTCAAGCCCGGACGTACATTAACTCCCGGTTAGCAACTATTTTAGAGGAGACTCAGGTGCCGGTTTCAATCCCCAGCGAACAGCAACCTGAAGAGCTCTCAATTAAAATCCTTATATCTAGTGCACAGGTTAAGGACTGGTTCCAGAACGGCCGCGCAAGAAACACAACAAGCAACAAATCGAAGATTCTTTCCGAAGTAAAAAAGACAATAGTGACCAGTGTGTAATAAAAAGAAATGAGTGCGCCGCAACCAGATGGGTTCACGAAGGTGACCCAGAAGAAGCGTCGTAAGGCTACCGATAGCCCAACCGACGATCTTTAGCCGGAATGTGCTGATGACGGAGGGGAGAGAGCGTCCGAGGTGACGCTCTCGAGTGACTGCAAGTCTGGCTCGCAAGCGGGCTGTGATGGGACGGTCAAGAGTACAGTTTTGCTTGGCGCAATCCGCGATTCGATCGCCCTGTGCAAGCAAAACAAAAAAACTTATGAAGAAGCTCGAGGAAGCCCCCGAGAATAACCGCCACCTCCGGCACCAACCGCGCCAACTATACCAACCGAATTGATGGACACCATCGTCCGTGTCAGCGAGGCGAAAAAGCTGCATCCCGCCAGCGCTTCCAAGCAGCCAAGAAGGAGGTAAGTCGAAGAATACCTCCACTCGTGGCAGTCGAAATCCCGAATGCCTTCAAAGTTATCAAACAAAACATATCCCGTACACTCCTTAATAACTACCTGATCAAGAAATCAGGTAGTTCCTCGACTGCGAAAAAAATCCTTGTGGAGAACAATAATAAGCTCTTCACACACACCCTTCCTTCTGAGAAAACGACCAGCTTCATCCTCCGAGGCCTTGATACGACGTCCTTCTCTCAGGACATCGTCGAAGAATTGTATGCTCAGAGAGTCTCAAGCACCCTGAGCCCAAAATCCTTTGCCACGACCTAGGCAAAAACAAACAGCGTCAACCTCGACTTGTGGTTAGTCACATTTGGCCTCTCGCTGTTCTCGAGACCGGTTCGTGGGTGGACAGCTGTGGGATTTCGAAATTTGATTGTTTCTGCCGGAGCCGTAGAGAGTAGAGTTAGAGGTAATTTCGTTATCTCCTGAATTTCAGCTTTGGGCAAGGAGGAAGGTGATTTATATAAGACGAGAATTGGATAACTCTGTGAATCGGAAAGAAAGTTAGAGGAAAAGGGAATGATTGACGTCGAAGCGTAGTTGGAAGATCAGGAAATTGGTTTGCTGAGATAGCGGTGTAAAGTTTTGGATGTTCTAAGGACGTTAAACTTTGGGAAATTTGGCGGCAAGATAAAAAGCCACAGAAAACATAGTCTGCCAAGAGGATATAATTCACGAACGGCAAAACGGTTGTCAAAGAAGAGCTTGCTTTTTGATGAATGTGTAGTGATTTTGTGCTGAAGTTTCAGTTTCGACCCGCGGAAGACGTTCCCCATTGAATGTGGGACATTCATAGAAAATCGCAATTATGGCCTCTAAGAATTTCTGGTCTGAGTATATGCGAGGCATTTTCCTCTTCGCGTGTGCGACGCTGCGAGGACTCCTGGAAAGAAAATTATGAAAAGAAAAGCCAAAAGACTCCCTTCAGATGGAGAAAGGAGAGGAGAATTCCGCCGTGCAAAAGTTCACGGAAATTACACAAAGAGTGTGCAACGAAACCATCCCTCTCAGACCACTAAACCACCAGGGCCTGATCACCCTCCCACCCCACGTCCTTGACATCACCAACGTGAGGAGCTCTCAATTAAAACTGATTTATCTAGTGTACAAGTTAAAGTCTGGTTTCAGAACGGCCGCGCAAGGAACAAAACAAGCAACAAATCTTGATTTTGGCCTCAAGCTTTGCTAAATAAAAGTAGAATTCGAGCAAACTATCACTAACATTGTTTACGGATCGAAACCCCAAATAAACCTCTATAGCGGTCCTGGTTTCACCCCGAGAGGCGCTGCAGTAACTTAAGAGATTTTCGAACGTGTTTTAAAAAAGTAATGTATCTAATAAGAGAGGTTATGGTTTGAAATTTCAACAAAATCCTCGCCCAACCACCGCAAATTCCAAACTTCTCGTGAATCGATTTAGCGTTAGCACAGACAAAATTAAGATGTGGTTCAAAAATAGACGGCCAAAGTCTTGAAACGACCAAACACCGCTGCCCAGCGTTCCCGAGCCTACATTCATTCCCGGTTAGCAACTATTTTAGAGGAGACTCAAGTGCAGGGTTCAATCCTCAGCGAACAGCAACCTGAAGAGCTCTCAATTAAAATCTTTCTATCTAGTGCACAGATTAAGGACTGGTTCCAGAACGGCCACGCAAGAAACAAAACAAACAACAAATCGAAGATTCTTTCCGAAGTGAAAAAGACACTAGTGACCAGTGTGCAATAAAAAGAAATGAGTGCGCCGCAACCAGATGGGTTCACAAAGGTGACCCGGAAGAAGCGTCGTAAGGCTACCCATAGCACAACCGGCGATCTTCAGCCGGAATGCGCTGATGACGGAGGGGAGAGAGCGTCCGAGGTGACGCTCTCAAGTGACTGCAAGTCTGGCTCGCAAGCAGGCTGTGATGGGACGGTCAAGAGTACAGTTTTGCTTGGCGCAATCCGCGATTCGATGGTCCTGCGCAAGCAAAACAAAAAAACTTATGAAGAAACTAGAGGAAGCCCCCGAGAATAACCGCCACCTCCGGCACCAACCGCGCCAACTATACCAACCGAATTGATGGACACCACCGTCCATGTCGAGCAGGTACCACCGGTGTCACTCATCCTACCGTCCGGCTCCCACCCCGAGACCTACCCCACACTCAGCGAGACGAAGAAGCTGCATCCCGCCAGCGCTTCCAAACAGCCAAGAAGGAGGTAAGTCGAAGAATACCTCCACTCATGGTAGTCGAAATCCCGAATGCCTTCAAAGTTATCAAACAAACCATATCCCGTACACTCCTTAATAACTACCTGATCAAGAAATCAGGTAGTTCCTCGACTGCGAAAAAAATCCTTGTGGAGAACAATAATAAGTTCTTCAGACACACCCTCCCTTCTGAGAAAACGACCAGCTTCATCCTCCGAGGCCTTGATACGACGTCCTCCCCTCAGGACATCGTCGAAGAATTGTAGGCTCAGGGAGTCTCAAGCACCCTGAGCCCAAAATCCTTTGCCACGACCTGGGCAAAAACAAACAGCGTCAACCTCAACTTGTGGTTAGTCACATTTGACGCGACCTTTAGCGAGGAACAGCTACGCAAAGTTAAGGCCATACATAACAGGATTGTTCATTTCTGTTTACGAGAATTGACTAATGGCCAGCGAGATCTCGCTCTTGCGCTCCCTCCAACATCCTTGGGTTTCATGAAGGTCAATTCAATTATAACGAAAAATCATTGTTCGGAGTGATAGGCGTAGTGTATTTCTGAACAACCGGGCGTGTAGTTGAAACTTCACCTAGACCTAAGGCGGCCTAGATCTTTAGTGTAACAAACGTTAAGTGTAGATACGGTTCAAAAGTAATAAATGTGTGGAAAAAACGTGTTGTGAGTTTATAAAAGTTTAGTTGAGGATACGGCCCGGAGGGCGTACTATAAGTGCTAGGCAATAGGCAGTTCCATTTTACAGGGCAAAAAAGGATATTCACCAGCGTAGGCGAAAAAAGCTGCTCGTCTCTAAAGATACAACTCCGGCGATAGGGCGAGTCGGCCACGGAATAAACAGGACGTTGGAGTTGGAGGGTGCAGGCGACTCCTTCAAACAGTAGGAAATATCAACAAAATCCACGACCAACCACTACAGCTTGCAAACTGCTTGTGAATCGAATTAGCGTTAGCACAGACAAAATTAAGATGTGGTTCAAAAATAGACGACCAAAGTCTTGAAACAAGCAAACACCGCTGTCAAGCGTTCCCGAGCGTATATAAATTCGCGTTTAGCAGCTATTCTAGAGGATACTTACGGTTAATCTAGTCCACAGGTTAAAGTCTGGTTTCAGAACGGCCGCGCAAGGAACAAAACAAGCAACAGATCTCAATTTGGGCCTCAAGCTTTGCTAAATAAAAGTAGAACTCGAGCGAACTCTCACTAACATTGTTTACGGATCGAAATCCCAAATAAACCTCTATAGCGGTCCCGATTTCGCACCGAGAGGCGCTGCAGTAACTTAGGCATTTCCGAGCGTCTTTTAAAAAAGTCAATTTTCGGCAAAATCCGCGTCCAACCATCGTAAATTGCAAACTTCTTATGAACCAATTTAGCGTTTACACAGACAAAATAGACGACAAAAGTCTTGAAACGACCAGACATCGTTGCCCAGCATTCCTGGCCGTACATTAATTCCCGTTTAGCAGCCATTTCAGCGTTTTTAGTTTCAATTCCCAGCAAACAAAAACCTGAAGAGCTCTCAGAACCGGTTTATCTAGTGCGCAGATTAAGGTGTGGTTTCAGAACGGCCGGGCAAGAAACAAAACAAGCAATAAATCTCTCAGCCTCAAGCTTTCCTAAATAAAAGCAGAATTTACTAACATTATTTACGGAACGAAATCCAAAATAAACCTGTATAGCGGTCCTGGTTTCGCCCTGAGAGGCACTGCAGTAACTTAGACATTTTCGAGCGTGCGAGACTTAGTCAAACGGGCGCTCCGCACAAAATACACACCCACACAAGAGGGAGTGTGTGTATGTGAATGCAGCGAAAAAGCCAAAGCGCTCAGTCATATTTTGTAGTTGGTGTCAGTCGTCCGAGAGGATCAGTTGAAGACGGACACTGTGTAGTGATATCATTCCAAACGATAGATTTAATTCATTAGTAATACGAAACCTTACCCGACCTCACACAAATTCTCAAGTTACGTAAACAATAGCAATCAGTCATTAACTGACCTATATTTCCTCATAAGTCACTAGAGTTCACTTTGTATCTACCGCCGAACAAAACACATGAAATAAGACCCACTTGAGTCACAACATGCCATGCATACATTACCCATCTACATAGCTACATGACTATGCATAAGAAATGCATACAGACATATGACCAGCATGACCCATATGTTTATAGATTGGTAAATTGAAAGAAAGAGAAAGTTATGACGTCACAATCATATATATATAAGTAATTAAAGGAATTTGATTGGTTAGTGCATAGAAAATAAGGAATTAACATATGTTAGAATGTAAGTAAGAATCGTATAAAAGAACTAGAGCCCCGAGGCTCGACACACTTGATTAGTTGCTTTTCATAAGGATAGATAATTGCTATACAGCGATATCTTTCCTGAGCAATTCCAGTGTCATTTAGACCAACGGCAGACTGCTGCTGATTGTAGCTTCCGCAGATTGTTGCGGAGTTAGGAATCCAAAAAGAAGGTTTTTTTTATTTTTAATAAAGTTATAATTCTAAAGTAACTTATGTTGCTCTTCTTATTTCACTAATTATAAATTCACGATGTCGACCTCTCATCTCTACATGGCGATCCTGCCTATTATGGACCAAGAAGAAGTTAGTAATTCCACATCATGGACGACACCATCAACATACTGATCGAAGACGACTTTCAAAAAGAAGTCGACCGTATATTTAATCGGATAATCAAGATAGCAGAGGAATACAAGCCAGAAAGCATCAAACAGCAAGGGACAGCACCACCACCATATGTAGCGACCCCGAAGGATGAACTAAAACATATAGGACCGAAGAAATTAACAATTCCGGAACTAAAGGCGCGAACTGAAGCGAAGAAGGAAGCAGAGGAGCGACATCGACAAAAATTTAAGAAGACAAGAGGAGGTAAACGGCAGAAATTAAGAAAGGAAAAAGCAGAGTAGTACAGACTAGCAACTATCGCAACGGGGAGCCAGAAGAACGAATTTATAAAGAAAGCTAAGGAGATAGCAGAACAACTGCGACTACTTAAGCAGAACGCTAAACATGGGCAATTGCAGCTCGACAACCAACAACAGCCTCGTGACTGAATATCGTCAGGCAATCACGACATCAGGATGTTTCGTCATCATAATTTTTTTCGTATATTTATATAATAGGCACCATTCGAATTACGTTAGGAAGGTAGTTAATAGAAATAATGTATAACCACAGAACAATTTTTTTTTATAAAATTTAACTTTTCTTTCACAATAAGTAACGTTCAATACAACATATTATTCACAAAAATAATTTTTCATGGGCGATTTAGAGACTCTAAAAGGATTATTGAGTAACTTACAAAGAGATATATCAAACGCAAAAAAAAGTGCGGGTAGAGGTTACAAACGTGACACTGCCCTTTCAAAATTGCAAAACTTAGAACAGATAAAGGCTCAAGCCTCGAGCATAATCCAGAACACTACTGATAGTAAAACCTTGAGCTTATCGACATCTTTTAAACAAGCGTACAATACCTTTAAAGAACTTCTTGAAATACAATTGATAGAATCAAATATGAGTGACTTCGATAATACAACCGCCGTCAAAGTAATACCAACTTTCGATGGTAAATATAAAGATCTCCATACGTTCACAAAATTACTAGAATTTTTAAACGAGACATTAAACGAACCAGGAAAAAAAACAGTTATTAGATTTTGTCATAAATGTCAAGTTAACAGACACAGCTCGCTTAGCTGTAGGTACTAATGTACCCGCTAATATGGCAAGCTTTGTAAAATTGCTAAAACAAAATTTTGTAAGCTCGAACACAATCCAGAGCATCCAAACAACACTGAATTCAGTATCCCAGAACAAATCTTCAGTGACTACTCGTAATTATCGGGACAAAATACTACACCTTACAAGTGAGTTGAATCACCTACAAGTTGCCGAATTGGTTGAAACGGTGACAGAGGCAGAAAAGAATTTGATTACAAAACTAAATGGGCGACAAGCTCTTACAACTTTCCTTACCGGATTAAACCCTGAGATAGAGATACCGTTTTCTCTTCAAGACCAAAAGACATGACTGAAGCCGCAAATTACGCATTAGAGTTAGAGAAACGAGATTCAGGAAATAGGGCTAGTGTTTTTCAAGTGAATAGTTCAGGTAGAAATTTTCAAAACAGAAATACAAACCGCGGAAATTTCCATTCTTCAAATAACTCATTTAATAATAGAATAGACCATCGACCCAATAACAGCTACAGATCTAATAACTATAATCAACAACCGTGGCGGAATCGTGACCAAAGTTTCAGCGCTGGAAATAACAGCAATACCCAAAGTAGACCCAATAATCGTGGTAGGAATAGAGGTAATTTCAACCAGAATCGCAATAACCCCAGAGATAATAGGAACAACTACAGAGTAAATATAATTCAGAACCAGGGAAACGGGACACCCTCCGGCGAGGAACAAGATTAGAAAATAAAGATAGAATCCTTACCGGAAACCATGTATACAACTTATCGAACAATAATTCGATTTCGAGTTATATAAATCAGTTCGCTTCGAGATCTCGTAGTGAACGGACGTGTTGCGGAGCAATTCAAGTGTTCTAGGAACGAAAATTAAAAAGTGACAAAAGTGACGGAAGTGTTAAGTGGAGTGCTCTGTAGAGCAATTAAACAAAGGAAGTATCGTTCTGTTAACAATATACAGTGGATCTCAATATTATTGAGACACCGTATATTAAAGTATAATTTACAAGCGATTGTTTTTTTCTGTTTTCTTTTAGTGAACCGAATTCCTGACATCCACGCAG
Source organism: Hermetia illucens (assembly GCF_905115235.1). NCBI lineage: Eukaryota > Metazoa > Arthropoda > Insecta > Diptera > Stratiomyidae > Hermetia > Hermetia illucens. The sequence goes on along the minus strand of NC_051851.1, from coordinate 17,461,523 downwards.
GACGGGCTTGGGAACAAAATGTCCGCCAAGAGGGCGAAGACAGGGGGCCCCTCTGACGAAGAGGGGGGCCCGAGCCCCGGAGACGAGAATCGAGCAAATCTGCTCGAGATAATAAAAATGCTGAAGGAGGAGATCGCGGAGCTCCGGGCAGAGCTCAGAGCAGAACGTGAAAAACGGCAGGAGAAGGAAAACCTGCAAGCCAGACAGCCCATTGAAGTGGACGACATCATGGGATGTGCGTCTGCTTTCGCCGGAGATGTCTCGGGAGAGCCGACCAACTTAGAAGCCAGCAACATCGTAGCCAGCAACATTGAAGCCAACAACGTTGGAGCCAATAAAACCGTAACGAACAACATCACCGTTGCAACATCGGAGGACGAAGACCCATTCACAAGACGTAAGTCAAAAAGGAGTAAGGTTAGTGCCAAAAGTGTTAAGATTAGTGAAAGCACTCCCCAGGCAAATATTATCCCAACCCCCGCTCAGAAACCAAAGAAGCAGAAGATACCGGTGATTACCGGATATTCATTAAATGTTCCTGTTCTGCTAAAGTCCCTTAAGGCAAAAGGGATAAAGGCAACGTTCAAGAACACGAGGGCGGATAAGACCCTCATTTTCGCCGAATCCATCGAGGATCACGGCAAAATCTTCGCTCTCATCAAAGAGCAAGGCTTAAACGCCACAACTAGCACCCCTCAATCCCTGAGGACGCAGTCCCTCATTATTCGAGGATTACATCGGGAAACCGATGCTGTAGAAATTCTGGCGGAGCTCAAAGCTGAGCATCCGCAGCTCAAAATCCGGTCTGTAGCCAACTTCCTGACAAATCAGGACAAAGCTCTACATAAGGAGAATCCTTCTCTTCCAATGAAGTCTCAATCGGGACTTTTTATAGTGACCTTCGAGCCCTCTCAAGAGCTCAACGACGCCTTCAAGGTGAAATACATTCTACACCAGAAAGTTTCCTTAGAAAAAATAAGACCGTTGGGACAGATTCAATGTTTCAATTGTCAAAATTTTGGGCACGTTGCTCAAAATTGTACAATTGTACATCGGTGCGTTAAATGCACCACAAAACATCCGCGTGGCGACTGCCCACGCCCCTCAACGGAGGTGCCGCAATGCTGCAACTGCGGCAAAGTCGGACATCCCGCCAGCTTCCGCGGTTGCCCAGCATATAAAGATATGCTGGCCCGAAAAGAAGCTGCCAAAGTCCGCAAATCTAAAGAAGCACAGCAGACCAAACAGGCAGTAGCACATCTGTCGCAAAGTTTGGCCAAACCAGGCATATCTTACGCTGAAGCCATGAAACAATCACTGCCCCGCGTGGCTCCTGCACCTCCACCTCCAACAAAGTCTCTCCCAAACCAGCCGGCTGCATTCCGTGAATTGGTTGGAGCCCTCACCTCAGCCAGCACGAATGAACAACGGCAATTCGCTGCCATTAAACTTATTCTTAATTTATGGAGTTAAGTATCGTTACTTTTAACTCCGCGTCCCTTGTATCTCACGCCAAACGTGCCACTGCCCAGGTGTTGATCGACTCTCTGAAAGCAGACATTTATTGCGTTTCGGAGACCCATCTTAAAAGCAGGCATAACGTGAACTTCACCGGATATAATACCATCCGGGACGATAACAACACCGGCTCTGCCCTATTAATCAAAAAAGATTATGAATTCGAGGAAGTCGCCATAGACAACCTGCTAACCTGTTCCGCCGCGGCGGCTTTCATTAAAACGGCTGGCAATAAACGGATTCTCATTGTCTCCGTTTATATTAGGTGCCAATCTAGAAATGAGGAACTGGGCCATGATTTAAAAGTCTTGAGCGATCTCCAGTTGAAATCTAATTACCTTGTCTTTGGAGGCGACTTCAACTCCAGGCACACTCACTGGGGCGACACGGCCATTAACTGTAATGGGAAAACCCTGCTCAAATGGATCCACGACCCTTTCTCGCCTACCAATCTCGTGATGATCTTGCCGAATTCTCCGTCAAGGCCCAGTAGTCAATCTATATTAGACTACTTCCTTCTGTCTATGGAAATGAAGCAAAGCTTTCAGGTAATATCATGTGATACCTTACCAGGCATGTCCGACCATTTCGCGGTCAATCTCAAACTGTCCTCACCTTTTTCTCTGCAAAAGAGAGTAATGACCACAATTAGGTCTTTCGCCCACACTGACTGGGATAAATTCAGGGCTGAGTTAGCACCAAAACTCAACTTGAAAAAGCTCTCAAATAATCGCAATCTGTCGGACAAAGAAATCGACGAGTCTATTAACTTGGCGTCTGACGTTATTGACACTGCTACACGCAGAAACTCTAGGCTGATAAAAGTCGATGAGTTTGAATTCAATTCTCTTCCACATGAGATAATGCTTCACTTGAAAGTTAGGCAGATTTGGAGGCGTAATCTTAAGCGCAAATTTCACGAGTACGGGAATAAAATAAATGCGGAATATAAAGCATTACTCTCCCGGATTAACTGTCTCAGTACGCTAATCCGTGGTATGGTGGCGACCTTCCGTAGCAAGGAATTGACCCGCAAACTTGCAGACATTAAGCCTGGAGCTAAAATGTTCCAAAATATCAACAGGCTAACCGAGAAATACAAAGCCCGCAACTTTGTTCTAACCCAAAACAAAGTGCGAGTCTGCAGTGATGCTGAGAAAGCAAAAACACTTGGGGAATTCTTCGAGCGACAGCTCAACGCAACAACTCCGAGCAACAGAACGGCTCTCACTAAGACTGTTGATTCAACAGTCAGAGATTTCACTTCTAGGAACTGCTACAGAATCACGTCTTTTTCTGCCCAGAACCCTTCCAACAAGCCTACTGATTCGAGCAAATTTCTGAGTTTATCACAACTCACTGCTATTACCCATAACCTTAACGGTAAAAAGTCAGCAGGCCCAGATGGAATTACGAATTTTGTCTTAAAAAATCTTCCGGTAGCCTCCATTAAGTTCCTGCTTGCGGTTTTTAATAACTGCATTAATAATGGCTACTTCCCATCCACCTGGAAAATAGCCAAAATTATAGCCATTCGCAAAGGAGGTGTCTCTTGTGAACCTGGTAATTTCAGACCCGTTTCACTTCTATCTAACCTGGGGAAGCTTTTTGAGAGAGCATGGACCGTAGGGCTGGTCCAACACTGCAATCTTAACAACATTATTCCAGACCATCAGTTCGGTTTCCGTGCTAAACACGGAACACAGCACGCCCTGAGCTACCTCCACGATACTGTGGCCAGCAGACTTAACGTCAATAACAAACCCACGGTAGCTTGCGCTCTGGATTTAGAAAAGGCCTTTGATTCCGTCTGGATAAACGGGCTAATCTATAAACTGATCAAATACGAATTCCCAATCCCGACTATCAGACTTGCCATCAGTTTCTTCGAGGATAGACATTTTTACGTCAGTGTCGGAAATGAGATTTCCGATCTCTTGCCGGTCACTTCTGGGGTGCCGCAGGGATCCATTTCTGGTCCTACTTTATACAATATTTTCACTGCTGATGTTCCCTCCCCTGAGGTCGGTACAGAGCTTATTCAGTATGCCGACGACACACTCGTCTACTCCTCTAATTTTCGCCCAGACAAGGCAGTTAGCGATATAGAGGATTACTTGGTTGACCTCTGCTACTACTACCAGAGCTGGGGTATTAAAATTAACTCAACCAAGACACAAGTCTGTATCTTCAGGAGGAAATCTACATACTCGGGATCTAGATCTATCCACAGGAAGGCTAAACGCCTGAAACTGGAAATCGGGAATACAATAGTAAGAGGGTCGAAATCGATCAAATATCTAGGAATCAATTTCAACGAATTCCTAAGATTTAACGACCATGTTAAACTCGCCATTGGAAAAGCAAATGGTGCATTGCGCAAGATCTACTTTCTTCTTCGCAAAAAAGTGGGTCTAAGCACCAAAACTAAGCTGATCCTATATAAGACTCTCATCAGGCCCATCATATGCTACGGAGCCCCCTCGTGGATCACTTGCTCTTCGAAAGCCATGGATAAATGCATGTCTTTCGAACGCCGTGTATTAAGACATTGCACTGGATTGTCTTACAATTGGAAGACTAAGAAGTGCGGCAGGAACGCCATAGTATACCGGCGAGCAAATATAGACCCCATTAGAGAATATATTCTCAACATTACGGAGCGGTTTTTCAATAAACTTGAAAACCATCCAAACCCAAAAATTAGAAGACTGCATGAGCAGGGCAAAACAATCCCACTAGCGACTTTCCTTAGGCCGTGCCAGATACTGAACCCTGACCTAAAATCAATAATCCTGTCCCTCTTCGATACACCTTGCCTGGTAGGAGTGCAAAGAGGCTAAGCACTATAAGAATATTAAGTGCTATTGTATATAGTAGAATTAAGTATTTATGTAAGTAAATGTAAGTAGTAATAAGGTAGATGTAAGTAAGTAAAACAAAACCTTCTCGCGTCATTAGTGCAGACGCAGTTTTGAAAATAGGTTAAGTAATGTTTTAATTAAATACAAAGCCAAGGAACGTTGTAAATTACAGTTTGTTTTTACACAATAAAGTTAATTACAGAGAAGGTCGGGTAGGCCAAACAATGTATAGCCACCCATTGTAATAATTCTAAGCTAGCTAAGCTAATTCTAAGCTACTTTTAAGCAAAATGTATCAGATGTAAGACACTAATTAGAAATAAATAAAATGAAAAAAAATGAGTTATATAAAACTTTATTGCAAGGATTTGGGCCAAGATTTAACTTTTCTAATAGATACGTAAAAATACTAAATACAAATGATAGACCGGTAAAACTCAAACATTTCGATGCTGAGATAAAACCACTAAAGGACTATCGAATATTAGAAGCAACATCACAAGGTCCAGACCGTTTACAGAGACTTTTAGATGGGATAAAAACAGACGTGAAAGATAAGAAAGCGAGGGATAGTCTTATGAAGGTCATAGCAGAATATCAGGATGTTTTTCACCTTGAAGGAGAAAAACTTACCGTAAATAATTTTTATAAACAAAAAATTGCAACTACGGATGATGTGCCAGTATACACAAAAAACTATAAATTACCACACGCACAGCTTAATGAGATTGAAGAACAGGTCAAACAATTATCCGATAGTAACATTATCGAACCTTCGGTAAGCCCATACAACTCTCCATTATTAATTGTACCAAAAAAGGGCACTGATGACAAAAAACACTGGAGACTAGTAGTAGATTATCGCAGATTGAACAACAAAATCGTAAGCGATAAATTTCCGTTAACAAGGCTAGAGGATGTATTAGACAAGATAGGTAGGGCCAAATACTTTTCAACTTTGGATATGACGAGTTCATTCCACCAAATAGAATTGGAAAAAAGTTCTAGACCACTCACCGCATTTTCAACAGGTACAGGCCATTTTCAGCTAGTCGGTCACGACCAAACTTCAGTCCTCAAGATCAACGTGAAGGGAAAACTTACAATAAAAGCTCGCTAAGAGTTCCACTCTTGGCGACGGTAAGCTATTAATATTTCTACTTTTATCGTTTCAGACCTCAACTTTTAGCTCTAAAAGCTAAAAAAGAAAAACAGGATGAGCGAAGCGCCCACCAGCTCCAAACGCTGGAAAACTAGCGGAGGCGCCACCGATGACGCCCCGACCAGCGAAGTCCTGAAGGGTGACATGGAGTTGGAGTCCTCCGTGCCATCCGAAGACAAATCCGAATACACAACGGACTCCGACAACTCGACCTCGTCACGCGACAGTGCCTCGGCGGTCGAAATTCAAGATTTTGTGCGCGTCAAGAAGGAAAAGCGCGCTCTAGATTCCAAGCTACGCGCTAAGGAAATGGAGGTGGAATCACTCCACGCCATCATCCGCGACCTGCAGCAGCAAGTCAACGCCCTGAGAACAACGAAACCCGGCAACTGAACTGCAGCGGCAACCCCGGCACCAAGGACGACGACTACTCCGAGACCCAGCATCCCGGCACCTAAAGCAACCCACCCGAGGCCATCGAGCAGCAACACCGCCCCATCAGTCAACCAAGCCGTCCATCCGACATCAACAAACCGCAACACCACCTCCTCCAGCAACAACGCTTCCAAAGTGAGTAGAATTCCCCCCCTAGTGGTAGTAGGCCCCCCCAGTGACTTCTCATCCACGAAGAGAACTCTTCAAAAATCGCTGCCCCATGATTTCCTTATTAAGAAATCTGGTCCCGAGTCCCACCAAATCCTCGTGAAAACCAAAGAGGAGTTTAATAACACCAAAAACTTCTGGTCGATAGCAAGACCAAGTTTTACACGTACACGCTCCCTAGCGAGAAAACAACCAGCCTCATCATCAGAGGCCTGGATCGCACCTTTTCCCCCCAAGAAATTATGGACGACCTGCACGACCAAGGCGTCCATAACATCCTCTCGGTAAAGCCATACCAAACGACACGTGCCAAGATCGAAAACCACACGCTCGATCTTTGGCTCATCACTTTTGATGCTACCTTCGCCGAAGAGCAACTCAAAAAGGTCAGAGCTGTCCAACGGACCATTGTCCGTTTCGAAGAAATTCGAAACAGACAGCTACTGCAGTGTAAGAACTGCCAGAGAATTGGCCATGCCGCGTCAAACTGCAATCTTGGCTACCGCTGCGTGAAATGCGACCAAGTACATCCACCAGCGGCCTGCCCCAAAACGGCTGAAGAAAAGCCGAAGTGCGTGAACTGTGGCTCAAACGAGCACCCGGCAAATTAGCGAAATTGCCCCACTTTTACCCTGGTCACGTCTAAGCGCAACGCGCAGAGGCGTACTCGCACACCTCAACCACCACCGAAACAGACACCTCGCCCAATCAATACTCCCTCCTTCGTACGTCCAACAGTGTCGTACGCAGACGCCACGCGCACCCAAGCGACCTCCTCGACACCCACCGCCAGATCCTCTAACGCGGTACCAGCAAACGTTAACATGAAGCAGTTGTTCGACATGTTTTCCATGATGGTCAGCTCTCTAACCTCCAACAATGGACGTTAGATTTATAGAGCTGAACATCAACTCAATCGTGAGCTATTAAGACTCAGTAGGTTCCCGCAACTCATCCTTGATCTTCTGGAGCGCGGCGACGTGTTTGATGAAGAAGGGAGAGTCACCCTCTACGCAGGCCCCTATTCCCTTTCACAATACGTGGAGCCCAAACCCACCATGAACCACGTATAACAAACCCCTCCCCCTCCCCCTCCCCCTTTTCTCACCTTCACTCTCTTTCTGTCACCTCTTCTTACTATCTCCCCTTTACCCTTCACTCCTTTCTTACCCTTATCCCCGTCCCCAACTACTACTACCACAGTGTGGAGGTTTTCTTTGCAGGTTTTCCTCCAATTTCTTTCAGCTACAGTCAACAACAATCAACATCAACACGTCATTCAGAACATTTAGTATAGACCTTAGATTAAGTAATTTACTGTTAAGGTTCACTTGTTTAGGATTAAGAATACAATGTACAGGATTTCGATAATAAATAAAAAAAAAATGTGTCCGAGAGGATCGGACGTTTTCGTAAAGTGCTCCAGCCAATTTCCGAGTGATAACCAAAATCGGCATCGTAGTGTTACTCAACGAACAAAAGGTTGTGTGGCGTGATGTCAAAACGCCGAGTTGACGACAGGTCACTGTCGCTCCAGGAGATAGATCCTGAGCCTAAAAGGATTCACCTCTATGGGGAAAGCGAAAACGAAGCCCCGAATGCAGCCGCGAAATTGCCCCCGAAGACAGCGAGTCGGACATGGCTCGCGAAACTTCTGACGAAGACGAAGTCGCCGCTCGACGGAAACAGGTCCAAGAGCTTAGGATCTCCTTGAAGGAGATGACGAGTCGGTACGACCGGCTCGCTGCCCAGTTCAGCATATCATTAACCGAGTCGACCATCGCCCTCGCCAGCCCAGTTCCTCAACTCAACACGCCAGCTACATCATCATCGATAAGAACGGTCCATGGACGACGTGACAAATTCCAACCCACAATTGCAACAGAAAACAATCTCAACAACACCAGCTACACCCTCACCCCAAACAACTACAATAGCAACGAAAGTCGCAGAGCATCCAGCCCAGCCGCTCCAATAGCCAGCCACCCACACCCCGAAGACAACTACCATAAACACATCAGAAGCCGTCCAAACATCAAAATCAAGTATACCAAAGGTGAGTTAGGAAAAATTTCCTCCACTTATTATCCGGGCAGACCCCACAACCACCAAAATCCTTTCTAACATCCCTAATAATATCGCGCTCAAGAAAACCTCGGTCCCCTCCATCCACGTCCTCGTCACATCCCAAGCGGGTTATGAATCTGCCAAAAACATCCTCAAAGAAGGTAACCACCCCTTCTTTAAGTACACCCCACCCTACCTCAAACCCATCAACCTAGTCCTACGGGGACTAGATTTCATGTAGTCCCTGAAGAAATCCTCAAGGAGCTACATCGCCTCGGCATCCCCGAAACCATCAGCGTCCGTCAATAGGAGACTAGCTCATCCCAACGAAACGCAAAACCCCTCCATCTTTTCCTAGTTACGTTCTCACCAAAATTTCCACAATCCACCCTCACGAAAGCCAGAGCGATGTTTCATTGCATCGTTAAATTTGAGGCAGTTCAACTACATGAGATCTCACAATGCCGGAATTGCCAGCCCATTGGGTATGCACCGTCGAATTGCAACCTACTTTACCGTTGTGTTAAATGCAACATCCCATATGGCCCACGACGATACCCGAAGGAACAGGATGAAAACCCATCCTGCATCAACTGCGGAACCAACACGCATCCGGCGAGTTGTCGCAACTGCCCGATGTTCGTACAAGCTCGCGCCCGCCAGATACAACTATCCGTCCCCACAAAACCAAACACCATCCCCCAAACCAAAACCCTCTCAGATTCCCCCTTCACATAACCCTACATCCCCACCTTTCTCATGCGTAGCAATGGCTAGGAACGCATCGCGCCCGGTACCCACCTTTGACCTCGAATCCGAGATCCTCTCGCAGTTCTCGAGACCGGTTCGTGGGTGGACAGCTGTGGGATTTCGAAATTTGATTGTTTCTGCCGGAGCCATAGAGAGTAGAGTTAGAGGTAATTTCGTTATCTCCTGAATTTCAGCTTTGGGCAAGGAGGAAGGTGATTTATATAAGACGAGAATCAGATAACTCTGTGAATCGAAAAGAAAGTTAGCGGAAAAATGGATGATTGACGTGGAGACGTAGTTGGAAAATCAGGAAATTGGTTTGCTGAGATAGCGGTGTAAAGTTTTGGATGTTCTAAGGACGTTAAACTTTTTAGAAATTTAGCGGCAAGATAAAAAGCCACAGAAAACATAGTCTGCCAAGAGGACGTAATTCACGAACGGCAAAACGGTTGTCAAAAAAGAGCTTGCTTTTTGATGAATGTGAATTTCCTCAGCTTCTCGCGGGAACACTCCTGTAGTGATTTTGTGGTGAAGTTTCAGTTTCGAGTTGCGGAAGACGTCCCCCATTGAAAGTCCGACATTCATAGAAGATCGCATTCGTGTCCTCTAAGAATTTCTGGTCTGAGTGTTTGCGAGACATTTTCCTCTTCGCTTGTGCGTCGCTGGGAGGACTCCTGGAAAGAAAATTATGAAAAGAAAAACCAAAAAACTCCCTTCAGATGGAGAAAGGAGAGAAGAATTCCGCCGTGCAAAAGTTCACGGAAATTACGCAAAGAGTGTCCAACGAAACCATCCCTCTCAGACCACTAAACCACCAGGGTCTGATCACCCTCCCACCCCACGTCCTTGACATTACTAACGTGAGGAGCTCTCAATTAAAACCGATTTATCTAGTGTACAAGTTAAAGTCTGGTTTCAGAACGGCCGCGCAAGGAACAAAACAAGTAACAAATCTTGATTTTGGCCTCAAGCTTTGCTAAATAAAAGTACATAGAATTCGAGCAAACTCTCACTAACATTGTTTACGGATCGAAACCCCAAATAAACCTCTATAGCGGTCCTGGTTTCACACCGAGAGGCGCTGCAGTAACTTAAGAGATTTTCGAACATGTTTTAAAAAAGTAAAGTAATGTCTCTAATAAGAGAGATTATGGTTTGAAATTTCAACAAAATCCCCGTCCAACCACCGCAAATTCCGAACTTCTCGTGAATTGATTTAGCGTGAGCACAGACAAAATTAAGATGTGGTTCAAAAATAGACGGCCAAAGTCTTGAAACGACCAAACACCGCTGCCCAGCGTTCCCGAGCCTACATTAATTCCCGATTAGCAACTATTTTAGAGGAGACTCAAGTGCAGGGTTCAATCCTCAGCAAACAACAACCTGAAGAGCTCTCAATTAAAATCCTTATATCTAGTGCGCAGGTTAAGGACTGGTTCCAGAACGGCCGCACAACAAACACAACAAACAACAAATCGAAGATTCTTTCCGAAGTGAAAAAGACAATAGTGACCAGTGTATAATAAAAAGAAATGAGTGCACCGCAACCAGATGGGTTTGTGGCGCGGCAGGATCTGCAGCATTCGAAATTTATTTCGAATGTTGCGGATGCGGACGGGTAGATGGCGCGGAACTCTCCACTCACTCATTTTCGGAACGCACCAGGGGAGTGGAGAATTAGCGGTGGAAAAATGCCGTTGGTTGGGACAGTAAGGACCGCATGGAAATAAGCCGGTCTCTTCTGTTCCCAACCGCGGCGGCGAACTGATCTTTGTTCTGAAGTCATATTAAATTAAAGTTTAAATTTTTGTGTTCATATTTTGAATAGACTGTAGATTCTGATTCCTCTTCTCCGTTTTCTTCTTTTCAAAGAGAAAGGCCCAATAAAACAAAATATATCTCTACGATAAATTCCTAAGATTCAATCAATCGACGAAGTTGGGATCAAATCAGAATAGGTTCACGAAGGTTGTAGTGACCGCGGCTGCGCGACGGGAGCGGAATTTCATTCGGCTCTTTCTTAATTAATTTGCTTAAACAATGCATTTAATAGTGTGCAATTGCCTTAAAGTTCGCCGCAGATTGCACATTATTCAATGTATTCAAACGAATTGATCTTGACAGGAGGGGAATGATTTGCCGCATCTGCAGGCGCATGCGCATGTTGCCGCAACATTGCCGAGTGAGAAAGGCTATGTAGCGGGAATAAAAGCGGTGCACGAACAAAGGCAGGAGAATGTTGCTGGGGGAGAAGGTTTTTTGGCGGGAAGAAAGAGGAGTTTGGTTTTGGATCTGGAGGACGGTGGTTGGAGCGTCTTGGCGGAGAATTCGGAGGAAAAAAATAGCAAGAGTTTGGTTTTGGATCTGGAGGACGGTGGTTGGAGCGTCTTGGCGGAGAATTCGGAGGAAAAAAATAGCAAGAGTTTTGGTTTTGGATCTGGAGGACGGTGGTTGGAGCGTCTTGGCGGAGAATTTTTGGATGTTTCGGAGGTGGTTTTTCGGAAAGTGACCAGTTTGTGAGAAGAAAAACAAAAGGAACAATAAGGCTGGGAAACGTGCGAGTTCGAACATGTTATCATATTATTAATGATTAATAGTACTTAATTGTTTTTTTTTTGATATAAATCTTTTTTTTTTAAGAACCTGTTACACCAGCCGCCAGCCGAGCTCGGAGGGACGAACTGGGTGAGTCCTGGTTATCATTTTTCTATCATTTATTTTTCTTTTTTTTGGTTGTTTTTTTTTTATTATTATTAGTTGAATTTTACCATATTTTTTTTCTTTGAATTGAATTTTGAATTTTTCTTTCTTTAAATTTTACCATAATTTTTTTTCAATTTATTTTTTTTTATTGTTATGATCTTGAACTCTTATAAATAATGTGTGAATAATATGAAGTAGTTTGAGGACTTCCTCCCCTTAGTTCCTCCTTACTCCCGCGGAATTCATATGAAAGGGACATCCTCTAATCGAATAACTGGCCGGAGGATGTCGAGGAAGGGTGGGAACCTCACCGGCCGCGCCTCGTACAAGATCTGAGGCGGAAGGGACGGCAATCGGGACGGTGATCCGTCGTGGATCTTCCCCTACTTGATCGCGGCACTCGGGTCCGGAGACAAACGGCTCCACGCGCGCGGTCGAGCCGGTTTTTTTTTTATTTTCCAATTTAGCTCGCGTTCTGGTTTTCATTCGATAGGCCGTCGCGAATTCCTACTTAAAATCTATTTTAAAATCCGGTGCGGACCCACGCATCGGAAAAGGCACGTTGTTTTTAGTAATGAAGCGTGAGGGATCAAAGCGCTCAAAGGACCCCCCCACATTCCCGAGCCTGGCTAGCACAGAGGCGTGCAAGAACGTGTCGACCGAGAGCTTTGATAGAGCTGCAATCTTTGTGGGCGGACCTTCACGGTCAAATTTTGCCAATTTGTTTAGCTTTTTGGGATAGCTCTGCCCTCTAGGTCGTTATCGGCCACTCAAGGGATCGACTTGATCTCCTATCTCCAAACTTATCATTACAAGGTGACCCAGAAGAAGCGTCGTAAGGCTACCGATAGCCCAAACGGCGATCTCCAGCCGGAATGTGCTGATGACGGAGGGGAGAGAGTGTCCGAGGTGACGCTCTCGAGTGACTGCAAGTCTGGCTCGCAAGCGGGCTCTGATGGGACGGTCAAGAGTACAGTTTTGCTTAGCGCAATCCGTGATTCGATCGCCCCGTGCAAGCAAAACAAAAAAACTTATGAAGAAGCTCGAGGAAGCCCCCGAGAATAACTGCCACCTTCGGCATCAACCGCGCCAACTATACCAACCGAATTGATGGACACCACCATCATGTCGAGCAGGTACCACCGGTGGCACTCATCCTACCAACCGGCTCCCACCCCGAGGCTTACCCCACACTCAGCGAGGCGAAGAAACTGCATCCCACCAGTGCTTCCCAGCAGTCAAGAAGGAGGTAAGTCGAAGAATACCTCCACTCGTGGCAGTCGAAATCCCGAATGCCTTCAAAGTTATCAAACAAACCATATCCCGTACACTCCTTAATAACTACCTGATCAAGAAATCAGGTAGTTCCCAACAATTTATCACAAAAACGTCGGAAGATTACTCTACCGCGAAAAAAATACTTGTAGAGAACAATAATAAATTCTTCACACACACCCTCCCCTTTTGAGAAAACGACCAGCTTCATCCTCCGAGGCCTTGATACGACGTCCTCCCCTCAGGACATCATCGAAGAATTGTATGCTCAGAGAGTCTCAAGCACCCTGAGCCCAAAATCCTTTGCCACGACCTGGGCAAAAACAAACAGCGTCAACCTCGACTTGTGGTTAGTCACATTTGACGCGACCTTTAGCGAAGAACAGCTACGCAAAGTTAAGGCCATACAGCACAGGATTGTTCATTTCTGTTTACGAGAATTGACTAATGGCCAGCAAGATCTCGCTCTTGCGCTCCCTCCAACATCCTTGGGTTTCATGAAGGTCAATTCAATTATAACGAAAAATCATTGTTCGGAATGATAGGCGTAGTGCATTTCTGAAAAACCGGGCGTGTAGTTGAAACTTCACCTAGATCTAAGGCGACCTAGATCTTTAGTGTAAAAAACGTTAAGTGTAGATACGGTTCAAAAGTAATAAATGTGTGGAAAAAAGGTGTCGTGAGTTTATAAAAGTTTAGTTGAGGATACGGCCCGGAGGGCGTACTATAAGTGCTAGGCAATAGGCAGTTCCATTTTACAGGGCAAAAAAGGATATTCACCAGCGTAGGCGAAAAAAGCTGCTCGTCTCTAAAGATACAACTCCGGCGATAGGGCGAGTCGGCCACGGAATAAACAGGACGTTGGAGTTGGAGGGTGCAGGCGACTCCTTCAAACAGTAGGAAATATCAACAAAATCCACGACCAACCACTGCAGCTTGCAAACTACTTGTGAATCGAATTAGCGTTAGCACAGACAAAATTAAGATGTGGTTCAAAAATAGACGACCAAAGTCTTGAAACTAGCAAACACCGCTGTCAAGCGTTCCCGGCCGTATATAAATTCGCGTTTAGCAGCTATTCTAGAGGATACTTACGGTTAGTCTAGTCTACAGGTTAAAGTCTGGTTTCAGAACGGCCGCGCAAGGAACAAAACAAGCAACACATCTCGATTTTGGCCTCAAGCTTTGCTAAATAAATGTAGACTCGAGCGAACTCTCACTAACATTGTTTACGGATCGAAATTCCAAATAAACCTCTATAGCGATCCCGATTTCGCCCCGAGAGGCGCTGCAGTAACTTAGACATTTTCGATCGTGTTTTAAAAAAGTGAATTTTCGGCAAAATCCTCATCCAACCATCGTAAATTGCAAACTTCTTGTGAACCAATTTAGCGTTTACACAGACAAAATATACGACAAAAGTCTTGAAACGACCAGACATCGCCGCCATCACGGATCGAAAACCCAAATAAACGTCTATAGTGGTTCTGGTTTCGCCAGAGAGAGGCGCTGCAGTAACTTAAGAGATTTCAAGAAAATCCTCGTCCGACCACCAAAAATTGCAAACTTCTTGTGAATCGATTTAGCATTTACCCAGACAAAATAAACGCCCAGACATCGTTCCCGACCGTACATTAATTCCCGTTTAGCAGCTATTTTAGAGGAGACTTACGTGCAGATTTCAATTCCTAGCAAACAACCTGAAGAGCTCTCAATTAAAACCGTTTTGTCTAGTGCATAGTTTAAGGTGTGGTTTCAGAAGGGAAGGGCAAAGAACAAAAAGACTGATACGTTTGATGACCGCAGAAATACTGAAGGAAACGGAATGCAAAAACAGCGAACCATCCATGGTGTTGAAGCGGGAAATCCTAAAGGAACAGAAGTGGAAAAAGTTAAGGAGGCGTAGGCAAGGAGCAAGAATACTGGCGATTTGAGATTCCTATTGCGAGACAACAAGAGCTTGCATCATTCTTAAATTCAATGTCATTCGGCGCGAGAAATCAGGATCCCACCGAAATTAGTTGTTAGACTGGTGAAGTTCTACCAGAAGCAGGCACTAAAACTTCTTTTGCCACCAGGACTCACCGGGGCAAGTAACCTTATTTAACTATTTTTTTGTAGAATTACACCAGTCCAGGGAGAAAAAAGGGTATGTCAGCAAGGAACTGGAAGTGTGTAAAGGAAGAAGAATGAACCAAAAAGAAACCAATCCCAGCCGATAGGTAACATCAGGGAGTAGTAAGTGGAGCACGTCCCGCAAGGCTCCGTGTTTCAGAGCGAGATAGAACGATTTTTCAATGAAAAAGGTTCGAATTTTGGTGCAATGTTAAAAAAATAAAGATTTTAGAGAAAAACCGTGTTAGGAATATTAAAGCATACCACCGAAACGGATGTCAGAAACGATATGATAATCGGTTTTGATCCTTCTAATTTTGAAGCGAAAATTATTTTTCATGTTCATGGACAGTTTCCAGTATCGACAAACTATTCAGCTCCTGCGCAGTTTCCAACTATCTAAACAAGCTTAAAGAGGAAACTGCAGACTTTTTACCGGAAAAATAAACTCGACCTTTTTAAAAAAAATGCAAAATCCCTGTGGATTAAGGCATTTAAGCTTTTGAAGCTGTATGAAATGATTTCGCTCTGCAATATTGTTATGTAACACAACAACAGTGCATTAGAGAGCGTGAAAGAATACTATAATAGATACGCCCGAAAGCGCGAGAGAAAAGCATCATAAAACTTCTTTATACTGCGACAGCACATCGAAGGCGCGAACCTAGACGCCAATATGAATTCGCCTCCGGCGCTGCATTCAATGGCCGCAGAAACAGCTGACGCACTGACATGAGACGGGGGTGACAAATATCAGGAATGATAGTTTGTCAAAGAGTCATATCCGCCGACCGGAGGAAACAAAGGAGAAAGAATTGCACAAACAAAAATACCTGTACACCCCTAAATTCTTTTAAGTATAATAAAGACTAAAAATGTTGTTCATTGTTGTTGTTGAAGGGCTGAAGTGTTTAAATAAAAGACTCTAAAATACCATCGAGAGCATCTTACGAATTTACATTCATGTTAATTATTCAAGACTATTTTACGAAATTCCAATATTTGATAATGCTCATATACTATCTGAAAGCTCATTTTAGTAATAACGACTATTCACTTCTTCACTACTTCAAAAGGATTCGTAACCAGAAGCAGATCGATGAGCTAAACATCATATTTTGTTTTCGAATAAGTCAATGTGCAGGAGTATGAGAAATCTTATGCATTGTTATGTAATGTGATATTCGTAAGATTATTATTCAGCATTTTAGATGTGTAGTGACCGCGGCTGCGTGACGGGAGCGGAATCTTATTCGGCTCTTTCTTAATTAATTTGCTGAAACAATGCATTTAATAGTGTGCAATTGCCTTAATGTTCGCCGCAGATTGCACATTATTGAATGCATTCGAGCGAATTGATCTTGACAAGAGGCGAATGATTTGCCACATCCGCAGGCGCATGCGCATGTTGCCGCAACATTGCCTAGCGAGTGGGAAAGACTATGTAGCGGGAATAGAAGCGGTGCACGAACAAAGAACGGAGAGAGTGGTGTTGGTTCTTGAGGACAGGAGGAAAGAAGGAGCGGTTGTTTTTGGAATCGAGGAAGGGTGGGAACCTCAGAGGCCGCGCCTCATACAAGATCTGAGGCGGAAAAGACAGCAATTGAGACGGTGATCCGTCGTGGATCTTCCCCTCCTTGATCGCGGCACTCGGGTCCGGAGACTTACGGCTCCACGCGTTTTTTTTTTTCCTCTTTTAATTTCCAACGTTAGCTCGCGTTCTGTTTGTCCATCGATAGGCCGTCGCGAAATTCATTGTAAAGTCGAATTTAAAATCCGGTGCGGACCCACGCATCGGAAAAGGCACGTTGTTTTGAGTAATGAAGCGTGAGGGATCAAAGCGCTCAAAGGACCCCCCCCCCCCCCACATTCCCGAGCCTGGCTAGCACAGAGGCGTGCAAGAACGTGTCGACCGAGCACTTTGATGGAGCTTCAATCTTTGTGGGCAGACCTTCACGGTCAATTTAGCCAAATTGTTTAGATTTTTGGGATAGCTCTGCCCTCTAGGTCGTTATCGGCCACTAAGGATGATCGACTTGATCTCCTATTATATTTCCACTCGTAACATTACAGATGACGAAATTCTTATACTGTATATGTGAAATTTTTGGATTATATTGTGAAATAAATTCATGAAGTACGAGAGTGAGGAAGTAAAAATGTGTGTAGGAAGAAGAACCCGCCAGAAAGGAGCGGGGTGTCAGTCCAAAACAGAGGAGTAGTAAGTGGAACACTCCCCATAAGATTCTGTGTGTTAGAGCGGGATAGGACAATCAAGATTTAGGCTTTCATATGAGAGGGAGGAGATCTTTACAGAGAAAGAAGATGTGCTCGAAATAGAACACAGCTTCTTGCCACTCTATGAAGGAACCAAATCTTCAGAATTTTATATGCCTACACGCCAGCGCAGAGTGTCTGGTACAATATATTTTCAGCAAAAGGAATGAACTGGTTCCTACTTGCAAGGATTGAATAAGAATATCTGGAAGTGGTAAGAGAAAACACTATATATGCATGCATACAATTAATATAGCCACTTATTCCAATCAATAACAGCGTTAACGGCGAAATAGGTAGCTGCAATAGGATGAGACAGTAGCCGAGACACATATTTCCACGCAACAGCGCATCAATAATCTGTTGAAATAAAAAATCTCGACCTGTCATTTGAGCTAGAATGAGTTCAACTTGACATTTGATCAGTTTTAGTACTTTCAGCACATTCACTAACATTGTTTACGGATCCCAAATAAACTTGTATAGTGCGCCTGGTTTCGCTATGAGAGGCGCTGCAGTAACTTGGGGATTTTTGGGATAAATTATAATGTCTCTAATAAGAGGGGTTATGGTATGAAATTTCAAGAAAATTCTCGTCCTATCGCTGCAGCTTGCAAACTTCTTGTGAATCGATTTAGAGTTAGCATAGAAAAAGTTAAAATATGGTTCAAAAATAGACGGAAACCACCAGACACAACTGACAAGCGGTACCGAACATACATTAATTCCCGATTAGCAACTATTTCAGAGAAGATTTACATGAAGATTTCAATCCCGAGCAAACATCAAAGTGGGGGGCTCTCAATTAAAACCGATTTGTCTAGTGCACAAGTTAAAGTCTGGTTTCAGAACGGCCGCGCAATGAACAAAACAAGCAACAAATCTTGATTTTGGCCCCAAGCTTTGCTAAATAAACGTAGAATTGGAGCGAACCCACACTAACATTGAGAGGCGCTGCAGTAACTTAAAAGATTTTCGTGCGTGTTTTAAAAAAGCAAATTTAATTGTCTCTAACAAGAGAGGTTATGGTATGAAATTTCGAGAAAATCCTCGTCCGACAGCCGCAGCTTGCAAACTTCTTGTGAATCGATTTAGAGTTAGCACAGAAAAAGTTAAGATATGGTTCAAAAATAGATGGCCAAAGTTTTGAAACGACCAAACACCGCTGTCAAGCGTTTTCGAACATATATAAATTCCCGTTTAGCAACTATTTTAGGGGAGACTCATGTGCAGGTTTCAGTGCCCAGCAAACAGCAACCTGAAGAGTTCTCAATTAAAACCGTTTTGTCTAGTACACAGGTTAAGGTGTGGTTCCAGAACGGCCGCGCAAGCAACAAATCTTGATTTTGGCCTCAACCTTTGCTAAATAGAAGAATTCGAGCGAACTTCTTGTGAATCCATTTAGCGTTAGCACGGACAATAGAAACGTCCTTGCAGACGACACGACGTTTTTACCGCGTGGAACTCATAATGCGTCAGAGAGTAACAGCTGTTGTTGTTCCTAGATACCCTTTTCACGAGAACAAGCAAGCAAAGAATGATCAGAATTTAAAAGTCGCGGGTTAAGCCAGCCTAGAAGTGTTAGGTTATCGTTCCAACCAATAAAAGTTGAACTTGTGGCAGCATATCGGGGGCGTGAACCCTCGCGCCAACATGAATTCACCTCCACCGCTGCATTCAATGGTCACAGAAACAGCGGACGGACTGACATGCGATTGGGGCGAATAAAATGTCAGGAATGACAGTTTTGTGGCAACGGAGTCGATTCACGTCCGCCGACCGGAGAGAAAGAAATATGGCGTTAACGGATTGAGTATCGGAATTTAAAAAAGAAATGCCATGGTAACGGATTGAACAATATTGAAAGTTATGCTGACATTGTTATTAACATAAAATTGTTTAAATTTCGTAACACCAAAAACTTTTACCAAGCTCCAGTGGGAAACCTAATAGAAGAACCGGAATCCATATATTCCACGGTCTCTAACTCTTTTCTGTGCATCAATCACCTGGATTACTCGGAACCAGGATAGGAGACCATTTAGTGTGTATAAAAGCATCATTTTTTAATCCGGTTATTTCCAATCATTGCTACTCCCTAAAACCTTCGTAAAGGACCGCAAATGTAACTGTCAAGTGGAGAAGGCGGCTGCAATGACCAAGAATATGGAAGCAGAAAGAGAGCAGACAGCAACTAAAAAGAATATATTTTTTTTCACTAATCGAACCACATATAAATTTATACAAAGATAGGGGTCCATAGATAGGCTAAAACGGGCCATAGGTAAATTTTTGATATAACTCCTCTAAATTTGTAATTTGTGTTAAATGAATACCACGAAAGCCTACCCTTTGGACAGGCCCGAAATGCATATAGGCGTCCGCGTAGAGTTATTTTCTTAGCAAACTGGTAGCTGATTTTCAAGGGCCATTCACATAAGTGACAAAGCCAAGAGAAAGACTGCACGTCAGACAGCACCACGTTACATCGATAAATTTTTCTGGCCCGCATTCCGAGTTTGAAAATTCAAGTTTGATATTTCCAACTTTGGCTGCCGAAGAGGAATTTTGGTTTGTGTGACAACACCAGCCCACTTTGGCTTGGTTCCTTTTTGGATTGGAGAAGAGACGAGACACGAAGTATGCAGCGGACCCAACAATTGTCCGCGGCACATTGAAACTTGGAGGAATCGATGTGGGGTTTCCGCCCGAGAAGCGTAAATTCTTCCATATATTTAGGGTTCCCCGATTATATTTAAAGCGACAGAGGGTGAACATTTAGGTTGGGGTGGGCCACCATGTCATCGGGCCCCACATGAAGAAGAATGGAAGACGCAGGAAGCCGATGAAAGAGTCAACTCGGAGCCGGTGTTTCCCCATCGATCCCTTTGATTTTGTCTCCTCTCTTATTAGACCGGTAGGCAGTTTCTCGCTTTTGGGAAAGAAATTTCGATGGTATCAACCCGCCCCAAGACTTCACGACTCTATTAGAATAGATTATCCCGGGTGGGTTTAGTTGCTTGACTATTGAGTCAAGACAACTGAACTGACACAGAGATTATTGACAGGGAAGTAATATTTGTGAATTAAGAACCCCAACCATCATTTCGCCAAACTGCTAGCCTTCGGATTAGTTCCAGCATGTGCCGTCCGATTCAAAATATTATATTGCGCAGTCGGTGTTCATTGTGGCTCCACAATCGACAAGGGGTTTTAGGTCGGAGCAGTTAAATGCTTTACTCCCAACTTGAATGTAAAGTGAGCAGCGATTGCTTAACTCCACTTTACTGAATGCCCCGTCAGATTTGGCGTAAGACTGCCTGTTCGCATTTCTTCAAACGATCCAATTGATCCTCAAGTGATCCCTGTAATCCTATACTAATTGCAGTAACAACATCCATTTAACGTTCGATCCATGGACCGACTGTATTGGCCTTATTGGAGAATTAAGGACGTAACATTTCATTGTTTTGTTGTTCATTGCCCAATGTCTGATCACGTTGTGGTACCAGTTGACGGACGTCTTCCCATTTACCAGTCAAATCGTTAGCAGTAACCGTTGTGTAGGAATTCTCTAGACCCCCATGGATTTGGTGTTGCTTAGCAATTGATCCAACTTCGCGAACAAGTCCAACAATCAGGTTGAATTCCTTATCGGCTTCTCCTAATGTTGCCTTGAATTGGTCGTGAGCTTGAATCAAACCTTGGATTTCTTCCTTCATGTGAAAAATGAACATATCAACAAAACCTTCGTGGCGGTACATCGGAGAGAGTTTGAAAATTTGATGAAACATGGTATCTGCATCAAAGAGTTGTTGATCCTCTCCGCTTCATATGGTCCCTAAGCCCAACGTGTGTTTAAATAAGAGACGCTAAACCTTCACTTATTCCATCCAGCCAGTTATTGAATGGAGCGGCACGCTTGGCGAATTCCAAGTGAAGGATGTCGATCTTTTCAAGAATACGTTCGGCATCACCCAAAGCTCGACAACGACGCTGACGCCATTGGTCGCAAATGCGTTTGCAACGAGCATTAACCTAGATACAATCGTTGTGTTCCTCATTTTTTTCAAATAATTTTTTTTTTTGTTTCAGAACTGTATCTTTGAAATTGTTGAAGTTATCTAAGTTTCATTGAAATCAAGATACAAAACGTAACCCTACGAAACACTGATGATTTTAGACATAACATCATTTTCCCCTGGGATAAAAGGGTCGGCCTTAGCTTTGTCGAGGCAGTGGTAGGTTACCAACTTAAACTTCACGAACTAATTGATTCGAGCAAACCTTTTTTATTGTTATGCTGTTGTGTGGGAACGCGAGAGCGATTGTCACGACATCTAAGAGCGAGGGAAGCCATGCCGATCCATACAAGGGATTATTTCAGACAGAGGACACATGGACTCTTCCCATATCTATCGTGTCGCGTTTCCACTCCTCGCGCAGCATACGAAGTCGTCGGTGAATAAAGGTGTTCAAATCAAGCGCCAGTGTTTAATTTGATGGGAATCCAAGTACCCATTGTAGTGACCCCGATAGTTCCGTTTTTTTCGCTGTAGCGACATGGTAATCACATGACAGCACCAACATGGCAACGCCTTTCAACAGCTGATATGATCAACAAAGTAACGTCACTATATGGATCGGCAAGGATATATCATAAAATTCGACGCCATCCGACTCTTTTAGACTCTCTTTCTCTCGACCTTCACGGTGTTTGTAACTTAATTGTTTTTCTCGAATTTGAATAAATGGGTAGAACCTAAAAACGTACTTTTTTTCATGTTTCTACATTGGTGACCCCGACGACTTGAGTTAAAATAAAAAGTGCAGTGATCTTAAATTTCCATACGTTTAATCGACACCAAGCGCGAGTTTCAAAATGGCCACTGAATCCAAATCGCCAGAGACGCCGAAAACATCCCTTCAGAGTGATTTCCTGCCGCCGATAGCTAATCGACCAGCAGGCGTATTCGTGGAAGCGGCACGCATACAAAAATTTCCGTCATTTTATCGACCCGACCCGGCATTTTGGTTTGAGCAGGTAGAGGCTGCGTTCCACACTAATCACATCACGTCGGACGAAACAAGATTTAAGTACGTGATACAATTTGCCGAGCCGGAAATCCTTCCGCATGTGATCTCGATAGCACGCAATCCTCCGGCAACAAATAAGTACGAAGCCGTGAAGGAGAGGATATTGGCAGCATTTGCAGAGCCCGCCGAATCCAAGCTGCGACGACTTTTCCAAGGGAAGAATTTGGAAGGAAAGAGGCCATCGCATTACCTGCAGGACTTGCGAAACACTGGCGGGGAGCAGGTAACTGACGCCATGCTAAGATCGTTGCTACTTGAGCAATTGCCCGAAAATATTCGAATGGTGTTAGCAATTTCTAACGAGGCAGACGTCGATAAATTGGCGAAAATGGCGGATTTAATGATCGAGATGCAACAACTGCCTTACATTTTCACCGTTCAGAAGGCACCCACGGAAAATGATGTCTTGGAGCAAATATTGAGCCGAATTGACCGACTGGAAATCACGACACGCAACCGGTCCCGATCCAAACAACGGAGCACCAGAAGGCAAAGATCAGGTTCACGGAATCGAGGGTTTTGCTTCTTTCATCAACGGTTTGGGAAACAAGCGCGTAATTGCCGACCGCCATGTAGGTGGCAAAATAATTCCGCGACTTCGGAAAACTAAATTCGTCGTCCCGAATTTCGGCGGTCGAGGACGACCCCTCTCACAGTAAACCCAGCCGATTATTAGTACTCGATCGGAAAAGCTGCATGGTGGATACCGGTGCTGATATTTCAGTTTTGCCTAAAGACAAAAATCAGCACACGCCAATGCAATTTCAGCTTTATGCCGCCAACAATACGCCGATCAAAACATATGGACATCGCATCATAACGCTCGACCTCGGCTTACGACGACCGTTTACCTGGAGGTTCGTTTTAGCGGATGTTCGACAACCAATAATCGGTGTCGATTTGCTGCACCATTATGGCTTATTAGTGGACCTACGCAGGAGGAAGATAATCGACGAAAAGACCAACTTATCCTGCATCGCAAAGCTCACCGGCACCATAACTTGCAGTATGACAACACTGAAGTCTAGCGAAAGTTATCATGACATTCTGAGAGATTTTGTCGACATCACAATTCCATCTGACGGAGCGAAAGTGATGGCTCATGATATCTACCACCATATCCTGACTAAAGGACCGCCTGTTTTTGACCGACCCAGACGATTAACGCCCGAAAAACTGCGCGAAGCAAAGGCCGAATTTGACTACATGCTACAACAGGGAGTTTGCCAACCATCGAGTAGCCCATGGGCGAGCCCGTTACACTTGGTACGGAAGAAAAACGGACAATGGAGACCATGTGGAGATTATCGGCGTTTGAACGCTATCACCGTCCCAGATAAGTACCCCATCGCTCACATTAGTGACTTTGCACACAAACTGAGTGGATGCAAGGTATTTTCCACGATTGATCTGACAAGAGCATACCACCAGATTCCTGTAGCACCCGAGGACATTCCCAAAACAGCTGTCATTACTCCTTTTGGGCTTTTTGAGTTCCGAGTAATGACGTTCGGTCTACGTAATGCCGCACAAACTTTCCAGCGGTACATTGATCATGCACTCCGCGGATTGGACTTTTGCTATGCATACATCGATGACATTCTTATCGCTTCTAAATCGAACGAGGAGCATCGGAAGCACTTATTGACGATATTTAATCGACTCCGTGAATACGGATTATCCATCAATGTCGATAAATGCAGCTTCGGAACATCTTCTGCCGAATATTTAGGATATGGTGAGCGAAAATGGCATCAAGCCCCTTCCAGGACGAGTGGAAACCATTTTGAATTTCGGAAAACCGTCAACAATTGCCGATTTGCGACGATTTCTAGGAGCTGTTAATTTCTATAGAAAATCGTTGCAGAATGCAGCCGAAATTCAAGCACCTCTCCACGAGTATCTCATTGGTGCAAGGAAACGGGATAAACACAAAATCGAATGGAATCCACGAGCAGATGTCTCATTTGAAAAGTGCAAACAGCAAATTGCCAACGCTGCGTTACTACGACATCCCATTGAGAATGCACCATTGGGCATCAAATCAGACGCATCGGACACGGCTATGGGAGCAGTTCTCGAACAGTGGAACAACGATGTTTGGGAACCGCTCGGGTTCTTTTCGAAGAAGTTCTCCGATACACAACGTAGGTACAGCACTTACGATCGAGCACTCCAAGCAATCTACAGTACCAGTCAAGTTTTTTCGCTACATGGTCGAAGGTCGTCCGTTATTAATCAAAACCGATCATAAGCCGATAACGTTTGCCTTCCAACACAAAGCAGATAAAGCTAGTCCACGGCAATTAAGGCAACTGGACTATATCGGCCAATATCATATACGTCACTGGCGAGGAAAACGTTACAGCAGACGCCTTGTCCCGAATTAGTGCTGTTACATTGCCGGTTGCCATAACGCCCGAAGAATTAGCTACAGCGCAACGAAACGATGAGGAACTCCAACATCTACTGCGTTCTGAAACGACCTTGGATTTGAAAAAGTTGCGAGTTGACGACAAGGATACAATGTTGTACTGCGACGTGTCAACTTCCCAAATACGGCCGTATATCCCAATACTTCTCAGGAGGAGAATATTGGAGATTACTCACCGACTCC
This sequence comes from Hermetia illucens, assembly GCF_905115235.1. Classification (NCBI taxonomy): domain Eukaryota; kingdom Metazoa; phylum Arthropoda; class Insecta; order Diptera; family Stratiomyidae; genus Hermetia; species Hermetia illucens. The sequence continues at coordinate 17,436,475 of NC_051851.1, read as the reverse complement.
AAGCGGACGCGTCACGAAGAAGCTGATTTGCCGAAAATATGTCTGGCCTAGTATGTCCAAGGACATTCTCGAGTGGGCACGAACATGTCTAGCGTGTCAACGAAGTAAGATTGGACGACATGCAAAACCATCGCATGGCCAAATCGATATGCCGGACACGAGATTCAGTCACGTACATATCGATATTGTCGGACCGCTAACGCAATCACAAGGTCACTCGTATGTATTGACTATGATCGATAGATTTACGAGATGGCCTGAAGCGGTTCCGATACGATCAATTACGGCAGATGTTATCGCAGACGCATTCTACACCAACTGGATTTCACGATTTGGAGCACCTACTATATTAACATCGGACCAAGGATCCCAGTTCGAATCCTTGATCTTCCAGTCGCTGACGCACTTAGTGGGTTGCAAAAAGATTCGAACCACTGCATACCATCCTGCTTCTAACGGATTGATTGAGCGATGGCACCGATTTTTCGTTGAGAAATTTCGTCACCATATGACGCAAGTTCGTGCAACGCCAATCTCTCAACATGATAGAAGGAAGGTGTTCGTCCACAAGGATCTTTCTACATGCTCACACGTGTTCGTGCGGATTGATCGAGTGAAGAAGCCGCTAGAGCATCCGTACGAAGGACCATATAAGGTGTTAGAAAGTCTTTCCGACAACGTTTTTAAAATGGAAATTCAAGGCAAAGCAACAAATATCAGCGTCGAGCGACTAAAACCTGCCTATTTCGAAGTAACACCTGATCCAACGGAAGCAGCCCAACGACCAATAAGTTTGGCTCCCAAAACGTATGTAGGACCAAGAGCGAAACCAGCGAGTGCGAGGCGAGTAATATTCGATACGTAGTTTTCCAGCCGTTAACCGTCAAAACTGCTCAGGAGGGAGCAGTGTAGCTACATGGTAATGACATGACAGCACCAACATGGCAACGCCTTTCAACAGCTGATATGCTCAACAAAGTAACGTCACTATATGGATCGGCAAGGATATAAAATTCGACGCCATCCGACTCTTTTAGACTCTCTTTCTCTCGACCTTCACGGTGTTTGTAACTTAATTGTTTTTCTCGAATTTGAATAAATGGGTAGAACCTAAATACGTACTTTTTTTCATGTTTCTACAGTGCGTCAGCGAGTTGCGACATCTAGCAGCAGCGTATCACAACAGCCAGCAATTACATTTCCGAATATCGATCCAGGTTCGAAATTTATTTCGAATGTTGTTAATGCGAGCGGATAGATGACCCCGTCGGCGCTCTCCGTGGGCAGAGGCAGCAGTGCAAAATTTCCGTTGGTTGGAGACAAAGGGACCGCATGGAAAACCAACCGGTCTCTTCTGCTCCAGCCGTCGTGGAGAGTGCACGTGCCGTGGTTTAACTGATTTCGACTAAGAAAAAAAAATAATAACGTGAAGTTTATTCGAGGATAATACCGATAAGTCTCATTAGAGTTGATTGCGACAATTGGTACTTCCGCGTTACTCCTCGCTGGCCCCTTGCAATTCTTAGAGGGAAGACGCACGGCAACAACATAACAATTCACAGTTTGATCAAATACATGTGTATTCCAGAGTTTCTGACTGGAGATTTCGTGGCTGTCCCGAATTCCACTGGAATTAGTTGTTAGACTGGCGAAGTTCTGCGAGAGAAAGGAAATCTGATCTATCGGTGGAGATGTCAATGCACATAATGCGATCAGGGGAACCAACGACACAATTGAAGAGTACCTTCTCCAATTTATTCTTAGCAACAGATTAGAAATATATAATGTAGAAAGCACGCCAATTTTTTTTGCCTGGCATAAACTGGTCGGCGTTAGCCTTTTTCAATCTTGCTCCAATCTGCTTATTGGTGGCATTCTTATATCGTCGTTTCTCGCTTTCATCAATATTTCTAAAGATGATTGAAATGAAACCTTTTATTGATGTTTTGTTGTTAGCTGACTTTGTAGAGCAAAGAAGTCCCATTAAAATTTGTTTGCGGGATGAAATTTCGGATGCGGACCTGCTCAGAATGTCGGAGAAGGCCTCGGGTAAATTGACTATGTCGCTGAAAAAGTGTTTATAAGTAGGACAAAGCCTTCAGAGAGGGCAAAAAATGTGTTGAAATCATGGAACGCCCTGGACGAGCATCAACGTCATCAGATGAGCAACGCGTCAAGAAAATCAAAGTATTGGTACTCGAAATTTTCGATTGATAATTAGAGACCTTGTCAACCTTGTCGATATGGTTGGCGTTTCAAATAGAACAACTGAAATAGTTTTGAAGGATAATTTGGCCTCAAAAGGGTCATTGTTTTGGTGCAACTCCCTGGAAAACAACAAAGCAGGAACTAATTCACGAAACAGTAACCCTCATCATCTCAATATATCTTGTCTCATAGAGTCTGTCTCTGGGAATTTCTTTTTTTACGGCTCAGCACGGACTTTCCAACAAAAATAAAAAGCGTAATGATTGAAGTGTCGAAGGAGTGGAGTTGCAGCGAAAGACGCTCCATTTGTGATAAACTTGTCCACAAAGCACAAAGAGTCTTAAACAGACACAATTACATACCAATTCTCACCTAACCGATTTTTTTGTTCCAGTACTGTATCTTTGAAATTGCTAGAGTTGTGGGTCTGGCCTCGTGGCTATGAAAAAAAAAGACACCTCAGGGAAAGCTCTGGAAAGCCCCCATTTTATTTTAAACAGCTCTGGTAAAATTTTCGAACACTGCTAAATAATTTTTTAATAAATATCTTCTTGCCAAATTCCGATAAAATATTTAGTTTCTTTGGTTTTGCCCGCCAAATCGTTTTGATATTTTTATACTTTGTTGTTGTTTTTAGATCTGATAAAATGTATTTTTTGTTATTTTTGTTGTAATTATTTGTATTTTTCAGTTGTGCTTGCGTTATGTCTAGTGAAGGTCGACATCCACCAGTCGTCGAGTTGCACAAGGGTAGAATGAAGACGGCAAACACTGTTCAGCGAATGTCTACAGGGCCGCGAAACGTTTTACAGAGACTGGACGGACTGCGGACCATTTTTGTTTCCATGGCGTACCGTATTGCACTGATACTCAGTAAAAAACAAAGCATCAGCGATATTTTACTTGAACAATAGCGTTCATTGCATTCAGAGCAATAATGACCCTAGGCGGCTGCATGTGTTCAACTATTTCGCAGCAATACTCAAAAAATATATGTTTCGCAATTGCCCGAGCCGATCCGCTAGACAAAAATGCATTTACTAGCACATCAGTACGGATATGTATATAGCCGGGCCACGAAATTTATGGGAGGAAGAAAGAAATAGGTTAATGACCATTTCGATATTTGAAAATCTATGTAATTGGCTTTCAGCGAATTCAAAGTTAAGAAGGTTTTGTGATAGAAACTTCAAAGAGAAATTAAAATAATCATTTATAAATAAGTATTTAAAATACATTAATGTTTTTGTGTAATCTTAGGTCGCAAAATTTATGAATAAATATTAGAGAGTCTTATTATTGCTTCCATTTCAAACTTCTAGTTCCTCGTAGTAATTTGTTCCGTCAAACTTGTGGCGATCATGTCACGATCCCCCAATTTTCGTAAATAAAGTGTATAATTTTAAAGATTTCCAAAGCTTCACATGTATGTCCCTTTCAAAAGTCCTTGTGTCTCATATTTAAAAGAAAATAGGATAGATAACCCTTCAAACAGGACCGTAGGTTTTACTCGCCAAAAAGGTTGGCAAGGGTAGAAAAATTAAGTTTAAATTAAGATATATCAACAAAAGCCTCCAAAGATCGGAAAGTCGTTCCTAAATCGTCCTTCGTTTTTAATCCACTTTTGAATTATAGGTATGACCTCTACATTGAAAAACAAATCTCAAAGATCAAAAAAATGATCAAATCCACCTTTATGCAATACTTTCTCCTTCTTTAAAAAATATCCTTGCTCAGATGCTTAACCAATTTTTCACAAATTACAAGATACAAAAATTTACTTAACTAGACCTGAGAAGATAATCTCCATCAAACTGAGATCGACATACATGAACGACACAAAACACCATTTTCTAAATTTCCAAATGGCATTCCGACCTAAATCGTATATGCCTATTAATCTAACAAACGCACCTGTCCCATCTCAAAGATGTTGAGCGAAGTTTTCCACGAATGCATTAACAAAATTTCCATAGTCTAGCTCGACGATAGTTTGTTTTTCGCAACCTCTCTGTAAGAAATGAAAATTGATTTGAAAATACGATATTCGACTTCATGCCTCAAACATCTACACATTACAAAAATCAAAGGAATCTAAAAATTCCTTTCTTTACCTTCTGAGGATTGCCTTTGGATACTCAGCTTTAGTGGAAGAGATAGAGATAAGACCAAATCTAGTGAAAGTAGATGCTCACCAAAAGATACAAAACTTCTAACTACCACAAACATAGTCAATTTTCCTAACAAGAATCAACATCAAGAAATTGTAATGCTCACTCGAAGAATCAGGGTTTGTACCTAAGAATCACGGTTTGCCGACTTCCTACTCTAATCCGTTGACCGTGCTAGCCGATCTGGAATTACCTCGACACTTCCTGCTTCACCCTTTTGTTAGATGCATGCCATAAACCCCTATGGGGCTCATAATGTGTCAAGCGCCATCGCTATCGGTTCCTTACAATGTGCACCAACCGCCTCCTTGATTTTCCGAGAAGCTTGTAGTCCTCCTCCACTGTTCTACGCCACATAATTCTAGGGAGACCCGCCTGTTGACCACCTGGGGGGGTTGCATTGCATGGCATAATCCGCAATGTGTGACCTTTTCACTCACTACTGAACAACATGACTATCTGGCCCATACGCCGACCAAGATCTCTACTAGTTATTGCCTGAGCCCAGAATAATCCGACATATGACACAGACTTAAATTTATGAAGCCTTGGAACTTTTTAGTAACAGAGATAGTCAATTTCCATGTACTACTTCCATATGTGTGTGTGTGTGTATGGTGGGGAGAAGCTACAGCTTCCGAGCACTCAGGCCGTGTTGGCCCATTGTACTCGCGTCCCCCGTCTAACGGAATATTCCGGATTCGTTAACGTATCGTAGGATTTCCGTTAGTGGATGTGATGCTACCCGTCGTAATTGGAGAACATCGGCACCAAAGATCTGATGCCTGATGCGTCCATAGGCGGGGCATTCACATAGGAAATGCTCCGTGGATTCCGCTTCCTCATTACAGGAGGGACACGTATCATCTTCGGTAATTCCTATTCTGAACATATGCCCAGCTAGTGAATTATGGCCTGTCAGAATGCCCACAATACACCTGCAAGTCCTCCTGCTTTTCGACAGGATAAACTTTGCGGTGCGTATGTTGGGTTCTGGCAGGAAAAGTTTGGTGTGTCGAGCAGCATTTAGGCCTCTGCCACCTGTCATTATGCGAAACTTGTTCCCAGTTTTTGAAAACAGATTTAGCCAATGCTACTGATACCCCAATTGCTGGCTCCGGTCCCGGCATAGGGGAGATTGACCCCTCTTTCGCCAAAGCGTCCGAGATTTCATTTCCCTCTATGCCACAGTGACCAGGTACCCAGAGTAGTTCCACTGTATTGAATCTAGACATAGAGTTCAAACGGTTTCTGCATTCCTGAACGATTTTCGAGGTGATCAAAGTACTGCTCAATGCCCTCAGTGCAGCTTGACTGTCACTGCAGATTGCGATGCGCCTGCCCTTCAACCGCTCGTCAATCACCCAGTTTGCCACCCTTAGGATCGCATAAACTTCGGCTTGAAAAACCGTTGCATATTGTCCCAAAGGAAAAGCCCACTTCTCGTTTTTATTCGAGAGGTAGACTCCGGCTCCAGAACCCTCTTCTGTTTTTGAGTCATCGGTGTAGAAGACTTCCGTATATCCCTCCACGCATTCCTCTGGATCTTCCCAGTCCTCTCTACGCTTCAGGGTAACTACATATCCTCTACCAAACAGATGTATTGGGACACGAGAATCGGAAGGCATTGTAAGAACTGGATTCAGTCCTCCCAGTAACTCTTCCAATGCTCTGTGCCCCCCACATCCATTGTTTTCCCATAGATCTAATCGAATTAGCCTATGAGCTGCTCTCATTGCAGTGCTTTGAATAAATATATCCAGGGGCTGCAAATTGAGTAGTGCATTCAGAGCCGCGCCAGATGTCGTACTCATGGCACCAGTGATACCCAGACAAACAGTTCTTTGCAGTGCGGCTAGTTTACGGTGAAAACCTTTTTGTCTCACCTTAACCCACCACACTACGGATGCATATACGAAAATCGGCCTAATGATGGCAGCGTATATCCACATTACCACATGAGGCCTGAGTCCCCATGTCGAGGCAAAGGTCCGTCTGCACAGCCCATAAGCTGTGAGAGCTCGTTTCATCTCTACCTCTACATGTTTGTTCCAAAGAAGTTTTTTATCTAGAGTGACCCCCAGATATTTCACTTCTTCGGAGAGTTGAAGGGTAGTACCCCTCATCTCAGGGAGGCAAAGTCCATCCAGTTTTCTCCTTTTTGTGAATAAAACCATTGTGATTTTATTTGGATTAACTGACAAACCATGTCTAAGGCACCAGCTGTCTATCAAATCAACGGCACGCTGTATATTCCTACACACCGTTCCAAGATCCCGATCAACAGCAAGTACAGCCACGTCATCAGCATAAGCTTGAGCGTGTATTGGCAAATTTTGCAGTTCGCATAGCAGGGAGTCGATCAGCATACTCCACAGAAGCGGCGAAAGCGCACCTCCTTGGGGGCAGCCCTTCGTTGCCTCCGTACTCAGGTAGCGATCGACCCCTATCTCAGCGCACAGCAATCTTTGCGTTAGCATAGCATGGATCCACTTAATTAAAGCATCATCAACACCATGCGCTCTGGCGGCATCACAAAGTTTTTGAAAAGGCGCACAGTCAAAAGCCCCTTCAATGTCCACGAACACTCCCATCGCGTACTCACCATTCAAAGTTGCATCCTCTATCTTTGTGACCAAAGAATGAAGAGCAGACTCACAGGACTTTCCACGTTGGTAAGCATGTTGGTTTTCACTAAGTGGGTGTGACCTAAGTGCCTTTCCACGAATGTGACGCACCACCAGCCTCTCCAAACCTTTCAGCAAGAATGAAGTCAAGCTGATCTGTCTGAATTACTTTAACCTGTTGCCAAGAAGAAGGCACGTAGCCCAGAGCAAGACATCCTCGAAAAATATTTCTTAGAGGTCGCTCTAAATGCTCCATACCCTCCTTTAGCATTGCCGGATAAATGCCATCCATGCCAGGTGCTTTGAAATGTTCAAAGGACAGTATGGCAGCTCTCACCTTTTCAAGGGTAACGACCGCTTTCGCAGTGTTCCAGTTCCCTTTGCAACACTTGCGTGTTGAAGGGGTTGCAAGAACCGTCAACTCTCCCCCTACCACTTCTCTCACCCGTTCCCCCGGGTGGTGTACTTCCAGGAGGGTCTGTACTGAGTCCAGTCTGGAGCTCGTGAAAGTACCGTCGGGTTTTCTAAGAGAATCCAACTTTGCCGACTCATCCCTTTTGAGGACTCTGCACAGCCTTGAAGTCTCCCTTTCGCCTTCCAGTTCCTCACAGTACCCTCTAAAGGAGTCTCGTTTCGAGCACCTCACGAGCCTCTTATATTCACGTTGTGAGTTCCTGAAATTTAACCAGTCTTCGTTCTTGTTACTTTTGCAAGCACGATTTAGAAGTCGCCTGGTTGATTTCCTGAGTTTTTGCAGTTCTCGGTTCCACCAAGGAACCGTTTTACCGCTTTGGCCTCGGGAAATAGGACAAGCCTCTTCATAGCACTCTAAAAGTGTGCCGTTCAGAGTTTTCAATTCATCTTCCAGCACCAAAGGAGTCCTTAGTCGCCTAGGGAACTGTACTTTATTGCCAAGAAGTTCATTGAACTTTGCCCAATCCGTTTTCCTAGGGTTCCGTCTTTGTACTGCAGACTGTTCACCCGCAATAGTCAGATTGAATTCTAGATATCGGTGATCTGACAGTGAGACCTCGTCTAGCACTCGCCAGTGTGTAATCAACTCTAACAATTTTGGGGTACAGATTGTTAGATCAATTACTTCGCTTCTTCTCGGTCCCACGAACGTAGGGGCGCACCCTACGTTTGCAGTCATAAGACCAGCTGAAGTGATGAAATCAAATAGCTTCTCTCCTCTTGGATTGCATTTGCTACTGCCCCAACAAATATGTTGAGCATTCGCATCGCAACCTATTAAGAGTTCGAGACCACTTGATTCTGCATACGCCACCAGGTCCCTAAGTTCTTGCGTCGGTGGAGGATACAAAGAATCATAGGGTAAGTAGTAAGCGGAGGCAACTATGATGTTTTTCCTCTCGCCATTTATCTGGTATTGTATGATGACCGTAGCTAAGTCCTGGGAACAATATTGTCTGAGCATAGTTGCCTCTAATCGTCTTGACATCAGGACGCAAGCTCTCGGTCTTATGGATCTTTCGTCGTAGAAGATCCTAGCCCCCTTTACTGATCCAATGCCACAGATTCTGTTAAATCGAACCCACGGTTCTTGCACCAGAAAGATATAGGGGAAATCCTGTAGCTTTGTCATTCTTGCTGCCAACAGGTAGGAGGGAGCTTTGGCATTGGCACTACTACCATATAGCACTACTTCCATATAGTAACACAGACAGAACATTGGCGCGGAACATCCTCAATTTAATCTTAGTGTTGAGATAGTTGCATTTCCAGATGTTAGATAAAACAGCGAAACAGCAAAAGTTGATTTAGCGCTCGATGGCGCCTTGCACTGACACAGCGCTTCTTAAATGTACAAATCGATCAACGCTCTTCATGTTCTGCCCATTAATATAAATAGAAAGAGTGCGACGACCAGTCAGACTAAGAACCTTGATTTTGCTGGTGTTTACCTCCAGTCCAACTCTTCCAGTCTCCTTATCCAGCGCTTTTCGGCGAAGTTCAATGACTCGATGAAAGACAGATGTCATCATCGTAATCGAGGTATTTGAGGAAAGATAAGTCCTCCAACCGATAGTGCGACAGATCAGGATTTGGAGCTTCCGAGGAGATATATTGCAGCAAGTGGGGTAGGGAGTGCGCGAATGGAAAATTAAGCGGTTGGACCTTTGGAATATAGACTCTTTCCATTTTCCATTTCTTCTCGTGTAATCATTATAGTGTAAATGAATAGCTTTGAAACCCGTTGAATCGTGTAAAATAAAAGAGGTATCTCATCAAAGTATAGGTCTAAGTTTCCGAAGCTACGAAAAAAATCTCAGAGGAGCGTGTTATGAATATCGTAGACAATTAAGGCAAACACTGTGGGTTATCGTTTCCTCGATCGCCACAATTGGGAACCAATCTTCTGAGCATATTATCCCTAGTGGCAGATACCACCGTATCGTGCGTGTTAAACAGAGAACAGCCAGCGATAAATACCATTACTAAAAGTTCCCCGTGGCTCAAGATCCTGAAAGAGTTTCCCGCACCCACGAACCCCTCCGTCATTAAGCAGAATTCGGCCCACCAGATAAGAGATCATATCGTAACCGCAGGCCCGCCGCTAGCTGACCGTCCGCGTCAGCTCACCTTGAAAAACTGAAAATTGCAAAAATGCTTCAGCCGACCATCCTTCAGTCCTTGGGCTAGCCCCTTCATCTTGGTCCGAAAAAAGACGGCTCGTGGCGCCCTTGCGGAGACTACCGCAGACTGACCGCCGTCACATGCGCCATATTTTTGACATCGCAACTGATCCTGCGAATAAGACCGTGTTTTCAAAAGTCGATCTCCTTCCATCAAATACCTTTCGTTGAAGAAGACATTCCCAAGGCAGCGGTGACAACACCTTTCGGGTCGTATCAATTTACCGTGATAACATTTGGACTGAGAAATCCAGCCCAAAGCTTCCAATGTTTCGTGGACGAAGTCTTCAGGGGACACGATTTCTGTACATGCTACTTGGACGGCATCCTCATCGCGTCAAACTTGCTGGAGCAACATGACGATCACCCATGCCAGCTTTTTGCAATGCTCAGTCATTACGGAGTAGTCATCAATGCGGCAAAATGCATTTTCGGTGTTCCCAACATGGAATATGTCGGCCACATCTTCAGCAAAGATGGAATTTCACCACCGGCATCCCGAGTCGAAGCAATTCGCAAGCTCCCGCATCCAAAAACAGTGTAACAACTCCGATGCTTCATTGGTACATTAAACTTGTAGTGACCGCGGCTACGCGACGGGAGCGGAATCTCATTCGGCTCTTTCTTAATTAATTTGCTTAAACAGTGCATTTAATAGTGTGCAATTGCCTCAATGTTCGCCGCAGATTGTACATTATTGAATGCATTCGGGCGAATTGATCTTGACAAGAGGCGAATGATTTGCCGCATCCGCAGACGCATGCGCATGTTGCAGAGGAAAAGAAGAAGTTTTGGATCGAGAGAAGGAAAAGAAGAGGTTCTTGTGGAAGCGGATGAAGCTGTGCGGAGGTGAAGAAGAGAGTTGTGGTTAGGCTTTGTTTGAAGGCAAAAGAAAAAGAAGAGTTTCTTGTGGAAGCGAGTGAAGCGGCAGAAGAAAACATTGCTCTGCTTTGTTGTGACGGGATTGATGGTGATTCTGAAAGAATTTACGCAATACGCCTGCGGAACGCCAAGTGATTCATATTGTGTCCACTATGGAAGCATCCAATTAGCGTAACATACATTGATAATGATAAACTAATTTTTTTATATAATTGTGTTCCTTATCATATCATTTTTAGAATTTCGTATACCAGCATCAATCCGAGCTCGGAGTGACGTCCTGAGTGAGTTATTGTTTTTATTTTTTTATTTATTTTCTTCTACTTATTTGAATTCGATCTATTGTTTACTTTTTTTTTATTCACATCTTCTTTGTTTTAACTTGTTATGAAATTGGATGAAATGCTGAATAATGATGCGTAGATAATCTAACCGTAGTTTGAGGACTTCCTCCCTATCGTTCCTCCTTACTCCCGCGGAATTTCTAAAAAAGGGACATCCTCAAAGTGAATAACTGGCCTGAGGATGTCAAGGAAGGGTGGGAACCTCAGAGGCCGTGCCTCATATAAGATCTGAGGCGGAAGAGACGATAATTGAGACGGTGATCCGTCGTGGATCTTCCCCTCCTTGATCGCGGCACTCGGGTCCGGAGACTTACGGCCCCACGCGCGCGGTCGAGTCGGTTTTTTTTTCTTTTTTAATTTCCAATTTTAGTTCGCGTTCTGTTTAGCATTCGATAGGCCGTCGCGAAATCCGTATTAATGTCGAGTTTAGATCCGGTGCGGACCCACGCATCGGACTAGACACGTTGTTTTGAGTAATGAAGCGTGAGGGATCAAAGCCCTCAAAGGACCCCCCCACATTCCCGAGTTTGGCTAGCACAGAGGCGTGCAAGACCGTGTCGACCGAGCACTTTGATGGAGCCTCAATCTTTGTGGGCGGACCTTAACGGTTAATTTAGCCAATTTGTTTAGATTTTTGGGATAGCTCTGCCCTCTAGGTCGTTATCAGCCACTCAGGATGATCGACCTGATCTCCTATTATCTCTCCTATCAATACAAACTTCTAGCGCCGTTTCATTCGGAATGCTGCCAACGTGCAAATGACTCTGAACAAGTTCTTATCAGGCGTTAAGAACGGGAACAAAACCCAAATATAATGGACCCCCAGGGCAAGGGAAGCATTTGAAAATTTCAGAAACAGCCTAGCTGAGATAACACTACTTGTACATTACCAACCAAGATGCAGCTTGTCGGTAGTCACTGACGCATCTGATGGGCTACCCTCTTGCATTTTCAAAGAAGGCTCAGTTCAGCCGGAGCTGCTTACAGTGCATATGATCGCCATTTTCAACATTTCCTCGAAGGCACAGGTCCCAATTCCTGCCTTCCGTTTTACTTGGTCTACGTACAGCTCATCCTGAGGAGTTTCTCGCCAGCTCCGCCGAGTTAGTATACGGGGAGAATTTAAAACTCCCCGGCGACCCTGTGTTTGATACCAGATCAACCATTTCCACCACTGGGTTTTTGCGCTTGCTCCAGGACACCGCGGTCGAATTAAAATCATCCCCGCCATCCCGTCATTCTGCGATGAAGGCTAACACCCCCAAGAACCTGGAAGTCCTTGCAACCACTATATGAGGGCCCTTATGAAATTATGAACACAGGGAGCACTTCTTTAGGCTTAACGTCGACAATAGGCCAAAGAACGTCTCCTTGCCCTGGCTAAAGCTTTTTATCTCCGGGACCGAGGTCTGGGAGAAGAAAGGTGCAGGGCGCGTGAGATTTGCTCTGCGCCCCTAAAATTGGCGAGCCAGGAGTCGGGTTTTATCGCTGAAACCCAGTATCAGCTAGAGGCGGGATAGTGTGGAGGTGATATTAGCATGGGAGGTTAGCGAAACTCACCACGGCTGGAAACTCACCCGCCTGAGTGACTAGTCATCCCGTTGACGGTAGGTTGACAGCCTGGGTCTGTCAAGAAAAATAGATTTCGTCACGGCATTTGTTTTTGCTTTTAAAAAATACAATGACTAACTTAATTTAGAAAATTTAAAAAGTTAAATAATACTCATGTCAGTTAAATAAATTATTTTAAAAAAATAATGAAGTGATGATTAACCAAAGTTCCTCGTCCCAGATAGAAAGGGCCCGTCAGAGAGAACGGAAGATCCCCCGCCAGTGCTCGAATATCTACAAAGATAAAGACTGTTCCAAATGGATTCGTGGGTGCGTGTGTGTTTTTGATTTGTCCCACGTTGTCCCGGCAGGCTAACGATGTATACCACCAGATACCACCTACGATGACTCTGTGACACGGTTGGCTAGACTGTTGTCTATGTTGCCAGCATGACTACGAAAAATATGACCTACTGGGCCTTATATTGCTTTGTAAATTTTCAATTTGTTAAAGTGATTGAGTAGTAAGAAGTAAAATTCATTTTGCATATTATCTGACTTATAACCGTAAAAATGTACGCTTTTACCTAGGCTTTATTTAAGTGCTAAAGTTTTATTTCTGCTTGTTCAAGAAAGGTGATAATTTCTGGTAGGTGTTTATTTAGGTCCTCTACAAGCAGGTGAAGTCAGACCCGGAATTGAAGGATTTGGGGAATAGTGTGAGCCGTATCAGGCGAACACAGAGAGGGGATCTGATACTGGAGCTAAGTAAATCCGCCGACAAGTCGGCCGATAACTTCCGCGGGAAGGTGGAAAGTGTACTTGGAGAGGAAGCTGAGGTAAGAGCTCGGAAACAGGAGATAGTGGTTGAATGCAAGGATCTAGATGAAGTCACCTCACGGGAGGACATCTGTGCTGCGCTAAAGCAGCAGTTCAACCTTGGCGATATAGACCAGAGTGCCATAAAAAGGATGAAGAAGGCATATGGTGGCACACAGACCGCTATTATTAGTTTGCCGGCGGAATCAGCTATTAAGTTAATTACCGCGGGCAAGGTAAGAGTAGGTTGGGTCATGTGCAGGCTCAGGGAGCAAATCTCTCTAAAGAGATGCTTCAGATGCCTCGATTTCGGCCATTTTGTGGCGGCATGCACTAGCCAGCATGATAGGTCGAGGAGTTGCAGGAACTGTGGGGGAGAGGGCCACCTCATCAAAGATTGCACCGAAGATCCACGGTGTATGTTATGTAGTGGGAAAGAGGGCGTGGACAGCCGGCATACTGCGGGAAGCAGCAGATGTCCGGTATATAGGAGGGAGCTGAACCGCACAGGCAAATGAGATTGATACAAATCAATCTCAATCACTGTGAGGCAGCTCAGGACCTGCTCTCGCAAACCATTCGAGAGTCGAATGTCGATGTCGCGGTTATTTGCGAGCCGTACGGAAACTGCGGCGGTGCGACTTGGGCGGTGGATGCGTCTGGCAACGCAGCAATCTGGGCGTGCGGAAGACAGGCCATTCAGGAAGTCATGGCCCCCCCGGCAGCCGGTTTTATAAGGACGAAGGTCAACGGTGTCCATATTTACAGCTGCTACGCTCCTCCTAGTGCAACCTTAGCACAATATGAGGAGATGTTAGACAGTCTGGTGTTGGATGCTAGAGACCGCAGCCCTAAAATCATTGCGGGCGATTTCAACGTGTGGGCCCTGGAGTGGGGAAGCCGATCGACGAACACCAGAGGTCAAATTCTGTTGGAGTCATTTGCGGAGCTGGACATCGTGCTGGCCAACGTTGGATGCGTGCCCACCTTTCGAGGAAGAGGGTCGGTTTCGATCGTTGACCTGACATTTGTTAGCACTTCACTGGTGAGGGGGATGGCTTGGCAAGTGAGTGACCACTACACCCACAGCGACCACCAGGCCATCTTCCTCCACATTGGGAACCGGGGAAGCAGTCAACGACGCTCTGGAGGTGGAAAGGCTAAGGCGGTTGGCTGGTCTATCGGAGCTTTCGACGAGGAGACATTCCTGGCCGCATTGGAGGGAGCCCATGATCCGGATGGGGTCACACAGCTGTCTCAGCGTGTAACCGAAGCATGCGACGCTACGATGCCACGACGACGTTTGCACCACGGCAAGAGGCCAAACTACTGGTAGAACACGGAGATCGCTGCCTTGAGATCCCCTTGCCTCCGAGCGAGGAGACTTTCTCACAGGGCAAGGGGAAGGCCGGAGCACCAGGAGCGTGAGGAGGAATACAGGGATATGCAAAGCAACCTTAAAAAGGCCATTCGGAGAAGCAAGCGGGAATGCTACCAGAAGCTCTGCATGGAGGCTAATACGAATCCGTGGGGTACAGCCTACCAAGTTGTAATGAAGAAGATCCGCGGGCGAAAATCACCTCAGGTGACATGCCCACGGCTCTTGTTGCAAATAATTGCAACTCTTTTCCCGCAGCAGGAGCAGGACGAAAGAGAACCCCAACTGGCAGCTCAGCAGGATGTTTTCTTGATCCCTGATGTTACCGTAGAGGAACTTTGGGAAATCTGCAGGCGTATTGGGGACAGCAAGGCTCCGGGATTGGACGGAATTCCGAACAGGGCTCTGAAGGTGGCGGTCAAGGCCAGACCAAGGTGGTTCGCAAGCACATTCGAATCGTGCATGGCGGAAGGAGTGTTTCCCGCCCAGTGGAAGAGGCAGAAGCTGGTCTTGCTACCGAAGCCTCGAAAACCACCCGGCGTGCCCTCTTCTTATCGCCCTATTTGTCTCTTAGACACCATGGGGAAGATGTTGGAGAGGGTGATATACAACAGGCTGCTCCCGTTCATCGAGCTTGCGGGTGGTCTTTCAGAGCGGCAATATGGGTTTCGGCGAGCCCGTTCTACGGTCGATGCAGTAGCAAAGGTCGTGGAATTGGCTCGAAATGCAATGGCCATGGGCAAATGCTGTGCTCTGGTGACGCTGGACGTCAAAAATGCTTTTAACTCAGCCAACTGGGGCTGGATTAAGGGCGCTTTGGCCAAACTGGGTGTTCCTAGCTACTTGGCTCGACTCATCGAAAGTTACCTTTCGGACAGACTTCTCTGGTACGAGACGGACGACGGGCCGAAGGAGTACATTGTGACAGCAGGTGTGCCTCAAGGTTCTGTATTGGGACCGCTGCTGTGGAACATAATGTACGACAGAGTGCTGGGCCTTCGCGTGCAAGAGGAGACAACGCTGATTGGTTTTGCGGACGACTTGGCGGTAGTTGCAATTGCAAAGCATCCCCAGGAAGTGGAGCTTTATGCAAATGAAGCCATGGTTACGAATGGCCAAGCTGGACCTGGCGGACGAAAAGACGGAGGCGGTCCTCATTACCAACCGTAGGAAGAACAACACGGTTACCATCCGGGTTGGTAATCGTGAGGTCGTCTCAAAATCGGTTGTCAAATACCTGGGAGTGATGATCGATGCCAAGCTGAGTTTCAAGGGACACTTGGATTATGCGCGAGAGAAGGCAGCAAATGCCAGCTCATCCCTTGCAAGGATGATGCCTAACGTGGGAGGGCCGAAGTATAGTCGCAGGCTACTCATCGCGGGAGTGGTGAGGTCGATCCTGCTATACGCGGCCCCTGTCTGGGCGGGAGCGTTGAACCACGCTGTCAACCGGAGGAAGATATGTTCGGCATACCGGCCAATTGCGCTAAGGGTGTGCAGCGCATTTAGGACGGCGTCGACGGAGGCAGTGTGTGTTATCGCAGGAATGATCCCTATAGATCTTCTAGCGAGCGAGGCACACTGGCTCTACGAAAAACGGAAGGCAAATCCAGGCGAGGTGAATGCGGATTTCCGAAAAGCCATCAGGAGAGAGTTGTGTGGCAAGTGGCAACAACGATGGGATAACTCCGACAAGGGCAGGTGGACCCATACATTGATCCCGTGCATCGAGAAATGGGTCAATCGAAAGCACGGAGAATTGAATTACCACCTGACACAGTTCCTTACGGGACACGGTGGCTATAGGAAGTACTTGCATCGCTTCGAGTTGGACGAGTCTCCCAACTGTCCTGAATGCGGTACTACACTCGAGGACCCGGAGCACGTTATGTTCCATTGTCCCAGATTTCTGCAGCAGAAAAGGAGGTTGAACAGCATCTTAGGGGCGGACATCGAGCCCTCCAACCTGGTGGAAGAGAGGTTGAAGTCGGAGGAAAACTTGATGGCGGTAAATGAGGCAGTAGCCGTGATGCAGACAAAACTCCTGGAGTTGGATCGAGCTCGGAAGGCGGCGCGACGGAGACGTGACATGGACGAGCTGGTATAGCGAACCAGAGCCTCCCCCGCGAAGTAATACTTCACGGTGGTCCCGTGGGGAGGGGCGGAAGAGTGGTTTTAGTGGGTGTAAATCCCACACACTGCTGCAACCTGGCGCTGCAGCGTCATTTTAGGAAAAAAAAAAAAAAAAAAAAAAAAAAAATCCCAGTTAAAATTATTTCTCATTTGGATATACTTAGTACATTTGAAGAGGATGTGGTCTGAGGTTTCCTGCACATTGCATGTATTGCAACTGTCATTTCTTATGATTTTCATCTTTTTGAGCCATGGTTTATTATAGGAGTGACCTGACATGATTCTGTTGGCACTTTCCCACTCCTCTGCTATTTGGTTCACAACCAGAAGGTTTAAATCAATGGGTGCTAGGTGACAGCTCATCAGCGTGGCGCTGTTCTGGCCTTCGGTAGCTGCCAGATGTGCACTTTCATTTAATTTGAAGCCACTCCTTGCCGGGCACCACATTATGACTACTTCTTCACCGTTCATGCATGTGATGTTGTTGTGGATTTCGTTGATCATGTAATGAGTGGTAGACTCTTTGCCCAAGATCCGGTACGCGGAGTCCGTAATTATGACCACTTTCTTATGACCTTTATCCAACGCTTATTCAGTGGCTAGCCAAACCGCTTGCAGTTCTGCTGATAATGTTGTGATTTGGTTTAGCCTGTGCTGCCCCACCGTTTCAGCATGATCATTGACCACTGCAATGCTTACATCACCTCCTCTGACAGAGGCATCTGTGGCAAATATTTCAAAATTCCTGGATTTGTAGTTGCATATGGAGGCATTAATCTCGTTTGCTAAAGCCGTTTTTGGAATGTTTCTGCCTGTCGCCTGAGTTATAACTACTTGTAAGGTATGTAGGGGTTGGTTTTATGTCAGTTCTCAGGAGGTCAAAAAGGTGAGAGAAACGTTTGTAAGTTGCAGAGAGGCCATTTTTAGCATCTGCACTCTCTTGGACATTCCGAAAGACATGAGGTCGATTTGCATGAAGCCTTATGAGCTCCTTAGTTGCTAAAATTGTTATTCTGAGATGGGGCGGCGGTTCATTTGCCAGAGCAAAGGTGGACAGGTGAGGAGCAGTTTTGGTAAGCACTAGGCATCTTTTTAGGATTGTGGCCGCTATTGAGGTGATTTTGTTATTTAGGTATTTGGGTGCTATTACAGATGTGGCAGCGGCGTAATCTAGGCACTCTGAACAATTTGATGCTATTTTCAGGAGGAAGGCCCCAAGAATGCCCAGTAGAGAAATTGATGACTCTAGCAGCTTTTTTAGCCTTAGTGATGGTGTCAATTGTTTGATCTTTTAATATTAAAGATGAGTTAATTGTCTTGCCAAGGAAGGTTATCTTTTTGAATTGCTGTATGCTGATATTGCTAAGATTCAAGAGGTGTAGTGTACTACTGTTTCTTTTAAGGGTAATGAATTTTGATTTGTCCGGATTTATATGAAGATTTAGGCTTTTGCATTCGTCAATGAGGGCTACTGTTTGGGCTTTAATGGAGACTTCAGTTTCCGTAATTGTTTTGCCAATGGCTAATATGAAAAAATCATCAGCATATTGATAGATTTCTATGTTGGGGTCGACTGGTTTATGAAGTGAGGCCGTGTAAATGTTGAATGGTGTGGGGCTCAAGACACATCCTTGGCGTATACCATTGCAAATTTCCATCTTCGCATCACCTAGGATTAGATTCCTGTTAGCCAGGAACCGTGAGATCCAGATAATGATTTCGGCTGGTATTTTATGAAAGATCATTTTAGATTCAAGGGTTTTTAGATCTACACTTTCATATGCTTTGGATACATCAAGAACTACCGCTTGCGCCTGCAGTTTATTTGCTTTGGCTATGGAGATTGAGAGATGGATGTCATTTAGACATGTCACAGTGGATAATCCGCTCTGATAGGCATGACTGTTGGGAGGAAGAATTTTGTGCTCTAGAATGAAATGGTTTAATCTGTTTTTGACAAGTGTGTTGAGGATTTTGGCGAAAACATTAATTAGAGATATGGGTCTGAAGTTTTTAATGTCTGACAGGTCTTTGTTTATTTTGGGTATGGGAACTATCTTAATAACAGACCACTCCTGTGGAGGGTTTAAATTTTGCCAAGTTTCATTAATGGAGGTTAGCAGAGCAGATTTGACCGATGGGCTTAGCTACTGAATGTACGTGTACGTAATTTGGTCATTACCCGGTGCGGAGTTCTTTTTCCGTTTGTTGAGGACCAGAGAGAATTCCTCAGGAGTAAAATTTTGTTGCAGCGATGGTGGCGGTAAGTGGGATGTAAAATTATTTGGATCTGGCTTGTTGTAGCTTGAGCTTAGAAAGTCTAGGTATTTCTGCTTGTAACCATTTCTTGTTTGCAACCGAGAAGGACATGAAGTTGGTGTGGTTGGCATCACTGTGGTAGGCTCTCAGAGCTTGCCTTTTCTCTACAAATAGTGTCTTCAGATCACTGTTCCACCATGGTTTATGGGAGGAGCCCTTGCGGATGTCGAACATCCGACTCTTTAATTTTACTTTGGATTTCTGATGTCAGACTGTTCAAATTCTCCGTGGGAGGGATGGACTGCAAGGCAGTTTTTAGATGAAGGAGGCCTATTTTGTATTTCTGTTGAATTACAATGGTGCTACTGTGGATGGTTATTGGTTTATGCTTCCTTTTAGAGATCGGTTGTACCAGCGCGTTCCAGGACCAGGATATAGTAGTGGAATTAGTGAGGGTGACATCTGGTGCAGATGCTCTTGTTTTGCCATTTGTCACCTGGTCCACAAAGGTTAGTGAACCGTTGTTGAGTGGTCTAAAGTCAGATCTGCATATTGTGTTTGAGAGATGCCTCCCTTTTCTATTCTCGATGGAATCCCCAAGTATGAATGACCTGGCATTTAGGTCGCCCGTTATTATTGTGTTTGGGGTATTGCTCAGAAATTGAAATAGCTTGTCTAGTTCTACTTTGAAAGTAGTCGTAGTTGTATGCGGGGGCATGTATATGGAGGCAATGGTTATGTTTGGAGTAAGGTTCAGGGTCTTAGCGATAATGATGTCCATGTTAGTATCATAGGTTATTGGCCTGGCATTTATGCTTTTGCGAAATGCAAGGGCAACTCCACCATAGCCATCCTCTCTGAATTTGTACATAAGGTTTAAACTTTTAAGGTACCGAGAATGATGGGACGAGTTAAAAGTGAAAATTTCTTGTAGGGATAGTATGTCATAGCCGTGAGTATTAGCAAAGTATTCAATTTCAGACTTATTGTTAGCTAGACTTTGAATGTTATATTGTAGGATGTTTACCATTTGCAATTTCTACGAACGTTAAGTCGCTCGTGATGTTGAGTTTATCAGTTTGTTTTTTGATTTTTTGTATGTCTTCTGCCAAAGATGGATCTTGTATCTTTGAAGAGATGCTGTTCATGAGTTTAAGGATTTGCGACAGTACTTTCTGATACTCGGATACAACCGTGTACGTTAAGTGTTCGAAAACAGTTTGATTTGGCGTAAGTGGTTCTTGATAGTCACCTTTGGGAAAGGTTGTTCTGGTGTTCTGGCGTAGATTTGATTTGACAGCAGAACTGAATTTTTTGCTCCCTCGGATGGTTCTGTTGAACTCATCTTGAGGATTCCTTGTCCAGTTGTTCGGACTTTCTCTTTTTTCCAGCGGAGGGAAGGCAACGTCACAGTCAACATCGCAGTCCAGTGAGTCGTAATAATTTTTCACTTCTTTAGTGGCTTCCCTCATGGAGATATTTTTTATTGCTGCCGTCTTGATGATCGTCAGGTGTTCGACCCAGATGGTGCACTTCCTGTCTCTGGCGTCATGGTCAGACTTACCACATAGAGCACATTTTTTCCCGCATGTGTTGCCATCGCACTGATCTTTTGGACCACTGCAATTTAAGCATCTACTCACTTTCGCTTTGCAGTTAGTGGCAATGTGGCCCAATCTGCCACAAGCAAAACATTGCCTCGGTCTGTTTAAGTAATGGTCAACCTCAACCCTCACGCTACCGATTGAGATATGTTTGGGGATCTTAGACCCTACGAAGGTTAGTTTGACTGTTCGAGATGGAAGGAAGACATCTTTGTTTTCCTTTGATCTGAAGTTCAGCCTTTGCACTTTCGCCACTTTTATCGGAGAGTTAATGTCCTGTAGTTTTTCATCTTCTGTGAAATCCGTGGGGATGCCTTTAACAATCCCAAATCTATGGGTATCTGTCAAGGAAATATATACTTTTAGCCCTAATGTGACCAAGCGATTGTCGGATGCCAAATTGTTTGCGCAGGACGCTAATTTGCAATAAACTTTTATCCTCGTAGGCCCATCTTCCTTGACCGTAATTACCTGGTCTTTGAGGTTGAGACGCCTCGTAAGTTTATGGAAATTGAGGGGTTTGAAAGCCTCAATTCTTTCCTGTCCGTTAACTTTATCTATGTATGTCATGGGGTTGCTTCTCTCCACACATACTGTGTACGCTTTACATTGAGCGTTCTCGCTGTACCTGTACACTAGGGCTGTTTGCTCCATCGGAACTATTTTTTGTTTTTCCATTGGTGAAAGGATATTGCTTAGGTCCTGAGACTGGGTAACCTCAGGGAAAGCTTTGAGTTGAGTCGTGGCTGGTAGAATCCCAGAAACCTTTTGTTGTTTAATCGTGGGAGACTGGATTGGGGATCTTGACAGGCTCCTCGAAGCCCTTCGCTCTTTCCTGGTTAGGACATAGCCACCGATTTCTGTTGGACTTTTGAACTGTGGCCCTACAGGTGCCTGAGGAGATGTTGGCATTTGGGAAACAGACCGGTCGAAATTTATTTTCCCCTTGTCCGGGGGTTCACACTTCCTAACCTCCATGGCCTATCTTGACTGAGGCCAGAATGCCTGTTTACAGGGGAAAAACCACCAAAGGAAACGGAGGCAGATTTCTACTTACAAGATTTGATTGGGTGAAGAAGCAGAAATAAAACTAAGGCACTCACCTTGTAGTGACCGCGGCTGCGCGACGGGAGCGGAATTTCATTCGGCTCTTTCTTAATCAAACTGCTTAAACAATGCATTTAATAGTGTGCAATTGCCTTAAAGTTCGCCGCAGATTGCACATTATTCAATGTATTGAAGCGAATTGATCTTGACAGGAGGGGAATGATTTGCCGCATCTGCAGGCGCATGCGCATGTTGCCGCAACATTGCCGAGTGAGAAAGGCTATGTAGCGGGAATAGAAGCGGTGCACGAACAAAGGCAGCGAGAATGTTGCTGGGAGGAGGTTTTTGGCGGGAAGAAAAAAACGGGGGAGTTGGATTTGAGATCTAGAGGCGAGCGGTTGAATGAGATTCGATAGGGGTTTTGGAGTTTTTTGGTTGAAAGATCTAGATCTAGAGGCGAGTGGTTGGATGTGATTCGGGAATTGATTTGGAGTTTTTGTGTGAAATCTAGAGGCGAGTGGTTGGATGAGATTCGGGAATTGGATTTTGAAGATTGGAGTGGAAGAAGGAGAAAAAGGCAGCAGCGAGTTTTTTTTCTTGGGCGAAAGAGTTTAGGAGGTGAAGGAGGAAGTTTTTGGAGCTTGAGAACTTAGCGAAGGAAGGTGAAGTAATGACAATAGATTCACAATAAAGAAGCAATAGGCACTGGATAAATTTTCACCCGAAAGCAAAAATTGGAAAGGTAATAACCCATAATTGACTTAAGGAAAAGATCAGTGAAGCGATTCGCTAATGATTTGATCAGACGAGCAATATAAGTGCCTCTATTTAAGAAATCAGTGAAGTGTTTCGCTAATGGTGTGATCAGACGAGCAAAATAAATACATTTATTTAAGAAATCTTTGAAAAAGTTGTACCTATAGTCGGAACTAAAAAAAAAAAATAGTGAAACAGAAAAACTGTAATTATCATATTGTCATTGCATACGTGACATAATTTATTGTTTTTCTTTTAGAACCTGTATACCAGCCGTTAACCGAGCTCGGCGTGACGACTAGAGTACGTAAGTGGTTGGATTTTTTTTTCTCTTTTATTTTATTTTATTTTCTTTTTTTTTATTTATGTTCAATATTTTTCATTTGCCATATTATTTCTTTTTTTTTTTGAATTGGTATAATTAGTTATTTTATTGTCACCTTCGTGTTAATAGATAATATCTTAGAATTTTATATTAAATAATGAATTTTTCGTAATCGGAAGTAGTTTGAGGACTCCCTCTCCTTAGTTCCTCCTTTTTTCCCGCGGGATTCTTACAGAAGGGACATCCTCTAAAAGAATAACTGGCCGGAGGATGTCGAGGAAGGGTGGGAACCTCACCGGCCGCGCCTCGTCCAAGATCTGAGGCGGAAGGGACGGCAATCGGGAAGGTGATCCGTCGTAGATTTTCCAATACTTGATCGCGGCACTCGGGTCCGGAGACAAACGGCTCCACGCGCGCGGTCGAGCCGTTTTTTTTTTTATTTTCCAATTTAGCTCGCGTTCTGGTTTTATTCGATAGGCCGTCGCGAATTCTTACGTGAAATTCGATTTTAAAATCCGGTGCGGACCCACGCACCGGTAAAGACACGTTATTTTTAGTAATGAAGCGTGAGGGATCAAAGCGCTCAAAGGACCCCCCCACATTCCCGAGCCTGGCTAGCACAGAGGCGTGCAAGAACGTGTCGACCGAGAGCTTTGATAGAGCTGCAATCTTCGTGGGCGGACCTTCACGGTCAAATTTTGCCAAATTGTTTAGTTTTTTTGGGATAGCTCTGCCCTCTAGGTCGTTATCGGCCACTCAAGGGATCGACTTGATCCCTTATCTCCATATATATCATTACAACCTTTTTTCCTTAAGCAGGAACATATTCAGCGCCAAACTATCAAAACAAAAGGAAACACGGTTTATTACACCCACGCGGATAGGTAAAAAGAAATTTAACTTCAAACTAAAACGCACTGTCGATACAAACCCACGGCAGATGTCACGAAGCAAGTGGCAAATGGATTCCAAACCAAATCCTATATGATTCCTGGCAAATTTCACCCATCGACGCTATCTTTGCTCGTCACCTCCTTAACTTCCTAAGTAAATGCAAGACACACCGTACATCTCACTTATCACTAAGGTTGTGCCGGCATATCGGAGGCGCGAACCTGAACGCCATTGTGAATTCGTCTTTGACTGACACGAGATTGGGGTGACAAATGTCAAAAATCACATTTGGACACTCGAGCCCAGTCCATCGCCCAGTCAAGGTCGATAAAAATCATGTTTTTCAAAAATTATCAAAATTATCAAAAATTAATTCATGCAATTAGTGAAATAGTAAATTTGTGATAAATAATGAAACATTTTACAAATAAAGAGTATCTCTAAAAGAAAAACCGTTTCTTGTAGTTTATTGGGGAAAAATCAGCACCTCAAAAGGTCATGGAGATTGAAAAAGTCGAAGAGAATCTTCGTTCGTACGTTCAACTAAGGTTATGGATCAATTTTCATAGTGAAGTCTAGGTCAGCCAACCCAGAGGGTTTTTCAAGTTCAATTTAGTTAACACATTTATCCGTCGACGTAGTAGCATGGTGTCAAAGTTCTAACATTAGAATTTCCAGTTAAGCTAACTGAAATAAGATCCTACCCGGCGAAATGTTGGACCCAACAGTTATCCTCCGTTCCTGATTCATTCAATACAAAGCTTACATTATCAATTAAAATTTGATATCTGACAAGGATTATTCTTTGTTTAAAATAGTTTTTTAAAGCCATAACCCCTGCTGTCACTTCGAAGTATCAATTAATCGCTTTGCATCTAATTCATCATCGTGGGCTGTGATTTGTAATAAATGTCCTTTTTACAGCTTTTACATGAACGAAAAAATAGTCCGTTTTCAGGGAATGAACGGCTCCAACAATTGATAGATTTTAAAAATTCAATAGTTCCTGTATCCATAAGAAATCACTAGGGCTACCTATAAATGAGCGGAGCGTCGAGATTTCAGACTCGTCTCTAAACTCCCACATGCTCAAGTCTTTCAAAAATCCTGTAAAATCTTACAAAGAAACAATGAATCAAATTCTGAGTTTATCAAAATCCAGTAGCCCCTGTTCCAATACAACCAAACACTAATGGCTTCCATTCAAAACTCTAAACTAGGAACTAATACAAAACCTATCGATGCTCTCTATGCACAGTGTAAATCAAAAGAAAGGATAACAAATTAAGAACTTACTGAATATCCTGGTCGCGCCCACGTATATATAAATCCATCTTGGCAAGCAGTTAAAAAACAGTCTTCACGAAATATCAACGCCGTTAAACGTTCATGAGCGATCTTCTTACATATCAACGGTTCCAGCAAAGGACATTCATCGAAACGTGGACATGCCGGCGTACCAATCAGCTTCATTGGATCATATGTTGAGATTGTTGTTGATGTTGCACTACTCGATTGTGAGGATTTTGAATTTTTCAATGATGTTAAACTGTTGCCACCATCCAAATTTGTACCGTTGAAATTGTTATGATGCAACGAGGACGAATGGTAGCTTCCACTGGACTTTGATAGACTAAACGTTTTCCTATGATGATTATGATGATTTTGACGATTGTTGTTCTGATGACTATGATGGTGTTCGTTATTGGTTGCAGTGGTTGAAGACGATGATTTCTTGTCGCTACCAAATGTGAAGTTTGATAGTCGTTGAGTAAGGCTATTGAATGCTGAGAGGCCGGACGATGAATCCGATGATTTTGAGGAACTACCCGAAGACGATTTGTTCGTTGTGGTGGAGTTGTCAACTGTCTGACCGGTTCCGATCACTGTATCACTTTTCGACGTGCTATTTCCAACACAAATCGCTTGTTTATTACTACTATTTTGTTTATTACTAATGCTACTAGTTGAATTCTTATTGTTTTGTTCGAAATTGCAGTTACTATTGC
Organism: Hermetia illucens; assembly: GCF_905115235.1. Lineage (NCBI taxonomy): Eukaryota > Metazoa > Arthropoda > Insecta > Diptera > Stratiomyidae > Hermetia > Hermetia illucens. Next base: position 17,410,811 of record NC_051851.1, on the reverse strand, counting down.
CCCCGCCGCCACCTCCTCCGCCACTGTCGTTTGACGACGATATCGTACAATTCGCTGTTGAAAATTTACTTGAACTACTATTACTGCTATTCTTACTACTAGTATTACAGCTATTATCATCCTTGTTATTCGTGTTATTTGTAGTATTAGTCGTAGCAATTGGCTTAATGACTTTCACGTCGTTCATCACGTCACCATTCAACTGAATGTTCCCGCCTCCTGTCGCGGTCGTACTACTAATGTCATTTGTTGCACTACTGTTAACACGCTGTCGCAAGGTCAACGGGTGCCTTAAAACGTCCTCAGTTATGTCCCACAGACACAGCTGAGTGTCCTGACTAACAGAGCCCAGGCGATAACTTGTCGCCAGCTTGTCCTGAGCCAAACTATCACGAAACGATGCTGAGTTCGGTCTTCGACCGTTGCAATTCTTCTCGCAATCGTATAAATCATAATTGCTATGATCGTTGCCGCAGTACCTATAATCTCCGCTCATAGGGTTCTCATCATCCGAAAAATCGGGGCCGTCCCAATTCGTATACGACGTCGTATAAGGATCAAATGCAACAACCGACACCCATGATCGATGTCCTTGTCCTCGAGCCACCACACGTCTTTCATGCAACGACCAGACCGTGACCAAATCATCCTCACCTCCTACCACTATGTACTTTCCATCCGGTGACCAACAAACGCACAGGAATCCACCAAAGTATGATCTTGCTATTCCCAGCAATTCCATTGTGTCATAGTGAAATACTCGAAGAAATCCGTCTTGTGAAACAATTGCTAAATTCGAGCCACACGGTGAAAAACTGAACTCATTTATGCTACAATTTTCCGTTCCAAATACCCATTTGTAAAGAGGATTTCGTGTTGATTTCGATTTACATGTTAGTATCGTGTAACCGTCACCCATTTTAAAGGGTTGGTAGTTCGGTGCAGTGGGCGTGCAGGGTAGCTCCTCGTTGTACAAATACAAGTGACCTGATGCATGAGATGCGAGGAAGAGATTCGGTGATCCGGGCAACCATTTCAAACATGTCACTTTTGTTTTGTCAATTAGACGCTGAAAGTAGAAAACAGGAAATAGATTAGTGTTTACAAGGGAGCACTTGATTTGGTGAGATGGAGATGTTGTTAGCAAGCAAACAAACTTAAATATACATTTGGTTGGGCCGAAGAGGATTCCAATCAGGCCAGGAAAATACAATTTATTTAAGGGAAGTGTTTGATTTTCAAGTTAAGTTTTTCATCAGAAAGTTTTTTTTAGGAGTAGGGTAGGTGAATGCATTTACGCACAGAGTCGTACTACCAACTAAACACCTCCCTGTCATCAGAAAACTAACCTGGAACCGTTTGACACATTACTTCGAGCTAGTCCTCCCGCTCTCCCGGCTTTGGGAGCCTTTAAGTCAGGGAATCCCTTTCACCAATGGGAATGGAGTTGTTAGTTCAGGGAACCCCTTGCCATCCGGTCCTTCCGCCGGTTGAGTTCAATCTTCTTCGCAATAAGAAGAGCCCGAACAGAATGCACAACACGACTCCAGCTGCCAGCGTTCTTCAGCATCTCTCTGACAATGTTGTCTGGAGAGAGTTCCCCCGTGTCTGCATAAAGCTGCTAAAGAAAGCCGTTCCACCTTTCACAAGAGAAAAAGATGTTTTTAGCGTCGTCCGCCACTCCATTGCAGAACACACAATCAGGAGATCGCGCCTTCCCAATCCTGTGCAGGTAAGACTGAGAAGCTCCATGCCAGCTTAGAAGTTGGGTAAGGAAGTAATTAATGTCACCGTGCATTCGGTTCAGCCACGGGTCTAAATTGTCGATGAGCCGCGCAGTCCATCTGACCCTTGGCTCATTTTGCCAAGAGAGTTGCCACTCGGTAAGGGTGCGTTGACGTTCTTCACGGGCAACCACCTCTGTCAAGTTTTCGTCCTTACGGCTGTAGATAGCTTTACGCTCCTTGGCAAGGAGGACAACGAGGATAACTCCCGCGATCACCATCTCGGCCGGTACTGAGACAGTGCAATAAGTAGACGCCACTCGCAAAGCTCCCCGTGTCTACGCTTACGATACAACTCCTTGTCAAGGACATCAGTCCATACCTCCGCGACATAGGGCAGAACCGACTGCGTTGCTCCCATAAAGAGACGTTACCATTAGCCGAATCAAGGCCGAAACTCCGGCTGCAGCCCTGTGCGCTGCTGCTTTGATTTGCTCGAAGAGGTTTATCTTCGAGTCGAGCATTAAATAAAGGTATTCAACCGTTGTTTTTGACTGTATAGTCAACTCACCCATCGATATGGGACGCAGGCTTGGGATTCTCCTTCCGGTCAAGATGACTACTTCGATTTGTTTCAGCGCAATGCTGCAACCATCAATATGCAAAGTCTTCTTTGCGCCTGTTCAAAAGTGCAGTAACGCCCTCTGAATAACCGACCAGGCGCCGACTCTTCGGGCATATCGAGTTTCAGCAGACTATCGTAGGAAGCGTTCCAAAAGTCCGACCCTAGGATGGATCCCTGCGTTACTCTCAACGTGATTTCCATCCTCCCCTAGCCCTGTAGCCTCCCATATACCAGGGAGTGATCTTTCAGATAATCCCTTAGTATCCGCAAGAAATAGCTTGGCAAGTGGAATGCGTTTTCTAATGTGCCTAGCATATCTGTCCATCTTACGGAATTGAAGGCATTTCTGGTATCAAGCGTTATGAGGGGCACCACCCGTCGAGATCGGCGGCTGTGTGCCTCGGCTCCATGAACCGCATCCACCACCTCCTTAACAGCATCCACTGTGGATCTCCCTGTTCTGAACTCGAACTGCCTTGGGGATAAGTATCCGGCAGCGCAGATCGCATCAGCGATGAGCTTTTTGAGTACTTTCCCGGCCGTGTCAAGCACACAAAGCGGTCAGTATGCAGACAGCAGCTCCGGGTTTCCTTTTCCCTTGCTGCTCTCCTTCAAGCCCAACTGGAAAGCAGTTGAACTTCGGTGCATGTTAATTTTTAAAATTCGGATCATGCCATCCCGCCCTAGCCGTTTCCAGTTTCGCCCTAAAAATCTCGAGCCCGCCGTGTTTCGCTTCATTGCAGGTCTTCGCTTAGTGACCTACCTGGTCGCATCTCCGGCATGTTGTTCTCCTGTCCGGTCCCTTGCAAGTTTTTGGCCTCGTGTATTTACAGAGATGATAGCCATCCGGGCATTGATTACCTCTGGACATTCATGCTTTATGGGCTCCTCCACTTCGACGTTTTCTGTGAGGCAGTCAAGATCTCGGATTTCTAGAGAGTACATAGGCTCTAGACAATAAATAAGCTTTCTCCCCCAATAACCCCTTGACCACTTCACAGAACATGCTCTTGTTAGCCGTCTTCGAGCTCAATTCGACGAGGACTCCGCCAGCCTTCGTGTTCCGTATGGAAGACGTCTCTGCTCCGTTGTCTTCTGGTTTCATCCTGCGACAGATTTCACTAAGGATTTCCGCAAATCTCTTGCCTTCCGTCGGTCTAATGAGCAGAGCCTTTTTTGGGCCCTGAAAACTACTTTGATACAGTCTCCTTCAGGCACGTCGCCCTTTTTCCGCTTCGCGCTAGTAGTGTTCTCAGCGGAGAGTGCGGCTGTTTCTCTTTTCCAATCCGCTGCTCTCCACGTTCGCCTGTAGAAGGAGATGCGGTCCAGTAGTTCCTCCAGTACCATCAGCCCGTTTTTGACGGCTTTACTGACATTCCTCTGGAGGAACGTTGCCGATCGCATACGCTTCACCACTACCCCACCACCTATTCAAGACTAGCGATTCTGACTAGGCTTTTTTCCGGAACAAGGACCCTACAGGGTATTGGTACCCCAGTTCCCCGGAATTCACGGACAGATTGACGCTCGCTCGGGACAACGCGGTTTACTAACACCGGTTCAATACATTTTACCCGACTAGGGTTTCGAAGAGGCTGGCTAGAGATACATGTCACAATTGCCACCTTGACAGAGCTATGCTCACATCACCCCATTGACGTTCACAGAGAGCTGTCGACAGTTGCAGGCCATTGTGTCCCAACGTGTACCGGTCATTCGCAATTCGCTCTTCACCGAGAGGCTTTATCAAAGCTACTACCTAGGACGCAAGTATACTGCCAGCTAGGGGCCAGAAAAGGCTTTGGAAGTTGCATAATTCAACGTAGCTCAGACACTAATAAATTAGGAATTAACTTCAATTAATTTACTCAGACTACTCTTAGCCAATTCCAGAAGCGTAACTTTTCGGAAAAAAAGTTAATGCTTCTTCAGTGGATTCTATAATTTTCATAATATTGCCCCTTTCACTGAGTAAGCTGGCCAAACTTTAATCACCAACCGCTACGCGAAATGAAAAGTTGGCATCGAGCTGCTACGTCTTTGCAGACTTCCTGAGAACACACAGGCCATTTTGGAATGTGCGAATTCGGAGTATCTGAACACGTTAGCCGCCAGTGCAGAAAAAATACATGCGTGTGGTAGGGGAGAAGCCCCAGCTTCTGAGCATTCAGCCCGTGTTGGCCCATTGTACTCACCACCCCCGTCTAACGGAATATTCCGGATTCGTTAACGTATCGCAGGAGTTCCGTTAGTGGATGTGATGCTACCCGTCGCAACTGGAGAATATCGGCACCAAAGATCTGATGCCTGCTGCCTCCATAGGCGGGGCATTCAATTAGGAAATGCTCCGTGGATTCCGCTTGCTCATTACACATAGGACACGTATCATCTTGAGTAATTCCTATTCTGAACATATGCCCAGCTAGTGAATTATGGCCTGTCAGAATGTCCACAATACACCTGCAAGTCCTCCTGCTTTTCGACAGGATAAACTTTTCGGTATACATGTTCGGTTCTGGCAGGAAAAATTTGGTGTGTCGAGCAGCATTTTGGCTCTGCCACCTGTCATTGTGGGAAGCTTGTTCCCAGTTTTTGAAGGCGAGGTTTCTAGTAACACGTCCAACCAGGTGACATAAGCAATCGGTGCTTTACGTTTGAGAAGTAGTGAAACCAAACCTTATTAAAATCGATTCAATGTCTGTCTGTCACAACCAATTTACTCGGAAACGGCGGAACCGATTGTCACGAAATTTGGCGAGAACATGTGGTCTGTGTGTTCCTTTACATGCATCAAGTGACTGCTTATTGCCTTCTTTCTCCATAGCTAAGCAAGAAAAGCTACTTCTCCGGAATGTGCATGACCTATTTGTTTTTTATTGAACCTTGATTCCCCTACTATTCCGAGATCCCATGTTGATCATGTTGTATTTCTTCTAAAGATTAAGGACCTACGCATGAACAAGTTATGTATCTTATCACAACTTCATGGAACTGAATCCTTTTCGCTTTTCTGTTGGAAATGCGCAAGAACTTTCCCATTCACCCAATATTTCTGACATTCAAGTCCCCAAACGCGAACTTTGCAGACTCTCTGTATGTTCTCGACGCGAAAGCATTCTGAAAATGTAATCGAAACTTCTCCAAATACATAATAAACTGCAAAAGCTCCAACCCGGCAAATGATTGTAAATTGAGGATACACACACGGGGTGAACATAAAATAAAATAAAAGAAATGTTATCCATATGAAAACCATACGTGTACTATGTTAACATCAAAAAAAAGTTCTAATACCTCTTCATTGTACAGTTTTCCCGGTTGTCTGCCTGGTTGCGCTAATTGAATTTGTCCGGTTGTAAATCCGACTAGTAGTGGAGCACCGTCCGGTGTTGCGGTCGTTGCGTTAAAATCATGGCAACTTGGATTTGTTCCTTTGTACAGTTTTTTATCTATCGGTTTACTTAGCTCCGACCCCTAAAATGAGAAAAATTTAAAATATGAGAATAAATAGGGATCGTGATAAAGTCAAGGTAACTTTGTGAAATTTTCTTTCCCCTTTTCTTTTTAAAATGTAGATAAGCAGCCATAGGTACACATTACTCTTTTGTTCTGGAGTTCTAAATATTTGAACACATTTAAATTAATAAATTTCAAAAGAGTCTCACAATAAAAATTAATCACAGACCAAATGTATGAAAGCTTTGCAGACTTTTGAGGAAAAACCTTTGGGTATCCAAAAGATACTTGATGCCGCCCATATATTTTAGCACCACTTAACGCAGAACAGTAGGAGCAAGAGAGGGAGCAGAAACACATTTAGGCAAATTGACAGCTATTCACTTCTTCGCCACGGGACTCAACACCTGAAACCTAAAAAAACTCTGAATGCAGATACCCCCTAGTGTCTTTTTTCTCATATCTGCTTTAGATAGCCCGAACGGCTCCTTCGCTGTTATCCACAACCTCACACTCTTTATAGGGACAATGCCAATGAAATGCATCAATGCAACTCGTATAGCTACTTGCAGACTTTCGGTCCCACTTACTTTAATTTTATTGGAAGCAAAACTCGCTACTTAAGGTCACACAATACACGCCCCCATTAGTACCAATTTATTGGACCCAATCTTCTATAAAACTTCTGCCCGTGTCGCTGTATCGTCGGTCACACACCCTGCCCTCAATCCATGTTTTTCGCTGCTTATACCAGTTGCCCTTGGTTAAAAGTGGTTTTCCCAGCAGAACAACTTTGCTTCCAAACTAGCCCTTATATAGATGCCTCTCTTTGAATGACTTTTGGACTACCTCAAGAATAGGGTTCGCTCACCTTCACCCTTCTCATGTGTCAAATTACGGTGGAAATCAACCCTGACTCCATGATAGCTTTCTTCAAAGTGGCATATCACGGAACTTCGTGGGTTAAGTTGCGAAATCTCCTATCAGGCGCGACCTTCGTATGGATAAGGGAATACTCGGCGGAAGCAATACGAATATACACGCATTCGGAAATGTACGAGCATAGGTATGTTTACGCACAGACCAGGTAAGTGGTGACAAAGCGCCCACCAATGGATAAACATTGGTTTAAGAAAGAATAATCAGAAAATAAACCAAATGTAGAGAAGGAGAAAAGGAAACCCTGTACCGGTGATTTTTAGGCTAACGAGCTCCCGCGAACGTAGTATCTTACTAATAGGAAACTTGTTAATATATTAAGGCACTAGAGAAGAAAAACGCCAAAGAATCAAGTTTTCCACGTTCACAAGCGGGGTCGGCTCGTCGTGATCGGTTTCGCCATTTAACTCTATCGAATGCCTGATCTGGGTGCAATTTCGAGGCTTTTAAATCCCCATCCAGCGCATCAAGTCACCGTTGTTTCGGTCTGCCTTTTGGTCGTTTACCATCGACTTCGATGATCAGCCCAATCTTGGCAGGTGAATTCTCGTTAGCACGAATTATATGACCATACCATCGAAGATGCCTCTCTTGAAATTGTCCCACGATCGGTGCCATAACGATCATGGATATCCTCAGATGAGATCAAACCGTGTCACGCCACTAGTCCAACGCAACATCTTCATCTCCATTACCGCAAGACGCCATTCATTATCTTTTTTAGCTGGCCAACACTCAGAACCATAGAGAGCGTCAGGACGGACAACAATGCGGTAAATTTTAGATTTGAGATGTTCGTTGATACATCGATCACAAAGGACACCAGTTGTGGAACGCCACTTCATCCAGGTTGCGTTAATGCGTGAAGTAATTTCATAACGCAGCTGATATCTTCTAACAATAAAGTAGGCAAAAAAGCAAACGAAGTAGAGACGATGCCAGTCAGCCTTCGGTATCCCAGCAAATAGCTAAGATGAAAAAGAAGTATCTGATGCTGAAATCAAATAGATTCGCCAAAAAATCAGTGGATAGTTTCTGCTAGCTAGGATTACTTCGCGGGAAGGTATCTGTACTATGTTGAAAAAACAATGCGACCGTATTGATATAGGACCGGGTACATAAAAAGAATGAGAAGACCAAATTAAGATACGCAAACTTCTATTATTAGTCTACTGATAAAAGCAGGCTCTCGTCAAAGATTGCAAGGGGGACTTGTACGAAGGAAAATATGGCACGTCGCAGATGATAGCAAATATCCGGCGTTTAGGAGAAAGCTGAACAACACAGCTAAATAAGGTTGACACGCTTTAACAACTCATCCAAAGATTGAATGAACCGTATCGAAATTGCGCCTTTACGGAGCTGGACATTGTACTAACAAACATTGATGTGTGCCGAATTTAGGAGTAGAGAGCCAGGCGCGATCGTCATCTCCAATCATCCACAATATTTCGTTAGTAAGAGGGATGTTCTAGCGAAAGTGTAACAACTGTACGCGGCGACCGAAGGAGCATTGAAAGTAAAACAGGTTGGGATGGCTGCTTGGTCTACCGGTATTTTCAAAGAGGAGACATTCTCTTAGATGAAGATCACGGTCCGAAGGGAACAGCGATAGAAACGGTAGATCAACTTTGCCAGAAGACAACTGAGGCATGTGCATGGCAATGACTCGACGTCATTTGCATCACAATAGAAAATCGATTTACTGCTAGAACCAGGAAATATTGACGCTGAGACCATCATTTCGGTGAGCGGGGATATGCCAAACCTTAAGGTGAACGCCGAGACATCAGGAGATGGATGAAAAATCCTTGAATTTCCGAAGTAACCTTAGGAAGACAACCACATGTAAAGCATCAAGCTCCCATAACGAAACATTTCATAAAATCCCTGAGAAATGACTGATTGACCAAGGAACTTCTAACAAGGCAGCACGGGTAGTAAGCTATTAATCTAATCCCATCAAACATACTCGCCTTTACCAAATAAGTGTTATATCTCACGACAGAAAATGCTCATCATTTATAACATACTCCCGTTCAATTCTGCAAAACATATTTTATTAGTTGTACGTCACATTCCATTACTCCGTCATCTAAAATGATTCAGAACCCTACACTAGCCCTCTGCTAATCCAACTTTTCATCAACAATATCCTCCCTTCCCTCATCTGCTTTGCTTGCTCTGTGCTGATAACCTTAAGCGATTTGCACCTTTTTCGTTCCTCTAAACTCTGTTTCTTTCCAATTCAATTTAGATATCTTAACGCACTCGTGTTTTAGTATAGGTTAACAGTCAACGTTAACAAATGCTTCTCGATCTCTCTTCAACTTCCTTCCCTTACTTTCTTGGCAGACAACACCTATCATATCTAAGTTCATTCCAAGATCTGGGCATAATCTGTTACCAGAGTCTCCCGGAAGTTGTATAATTATCCTAATTTTCCGAAAGTCTGTCTTTTTATTCCGTATCCCCGAGGAACCTTCGGTCCTAAGAAGAATCGCTCCGTTTCTCCAACTCTCCACCCCCGATTTCAGCCTGTTTTACATGCAGATCCCTCCTTGATATCTTCATTCATTTCTAGCTTTGTGATAAGCTGATGTGATGTGAAATTTGCATCTACTTTCACTCCCAGATTCCGTAGACTACATCGGTCTTACAATGGCGCACACCTTCGCCTCATTAACTCAATCTGCAGAACGTTCTTTTTAATAAAAATTGTAGTTTTTGGTTGTTACATTGTTGTGAGAGCCCAGTAAGGTAGATCCCTTCGGGAACTAAAACGAAAAGCGCAATCACCCTCCCTTAAACTGAATGAACACTTGAGTTAAAATTTGGACGCGAATGGATACTCTGCAGGTCTCAACAAAAAGATAGGTCTTTAGGCTATCTAGTTCTTAACGGATCAGCCTTACTTTCTGTCAGAATTTCTAATACGAGGCTCCAATTGGCGCGTCTCGGTCACAATTAGAATTTGGTCTCTCCCTGGGTAAAAGATGAACTTCGGGGAAATCGCCTCCGGGTAAATTACAAATCTGAGGAAAAGGTATTCTCCCGATAGCTTAGTAGTTAGAGCACTATGCTGCCGCACGGAATGTTTTAAAAGAAGATAATATCCAGAACAGTCCCAATACCATCACTTGGATACTGCTAGACACCAGACGAGAAGACCTCGTTCTTGTATGGTTTCAAAAGATCTACTAGATACAGACCCTACTTTCGCCAGCCAGTGATATCGCAATGACATCGCCTAGCATCACAGCTTGCTTTGAAGAAAAGCGGATATCTAACGATATCACGCCCATTCACACAAAGAGCAACGATTTGGTGACGTGCATGACACAATCTCCACGTGCTCTATTTTGAAATCCACCGATACAGATTAGGCTATGTAAAAACTAGTCCTAAACGCCCGAGTCCCGATATCTAGGCGGCACATAAAATCCATTGCGAGAATTAAAGAAGCAATCCAAATGGCCGCTACCGACACGAGAAAAGGTTACGAAAAATCAACAAATTAAATTTTCACTCTGCGGTAAGCGATGAAAAAACTGTTGGAATATGCCCATTAGTTTCACCATCTTTTCATCGACTTCAAGATCCCTTAGAACAGCACGACCACGGTAAGAATGTACACGACCATGAGAAAATTCGATATCCCCGAAATTGATAAGGCTGACTAAACTGATCCTGACCAATGTGCGAGGCCAGATAAAAATAGTACGATCACTCTCGAGATCTCTCGAGATCATTCAATATCAACGGTCTAAGACAAGGGGATGCCCTATCATGCGTCCTCATTAACTTAGCCCTAAAAAGTGATCCGCAGCGCAGATGTTAATGCAGGAAGCACCATCCTCTTCAAGTCCACCCAATTACTGACCTACACTGACGATATTGACATTATAGGAAGAACATCCCTAGATGGACAGCCTACCTTCATCCAGATCGAACAGGCGGCACGAGATCTTGGGTTGCGCATTAATGTAAGCAAGACGAAAGACATGGTGGCAACGTCAACGCCAAAAACCAAAAGATTAAGGTCAAATGAGAACAATAAAAATTGGAGACTACAACTTTAAGACGGTTGAAACACCAAACCCCAGAATATTTAAATCGACCATTAAAAGTCAACAGGGCCATAAGGAGATTCTCTGGTGTTCTGCATATTTCACCTACAACAAGGGCGAGGTCAAAAATGGAACAATGGCATGTTAAAGGCACGGGACCGATTAAGATACTGACGCTCACCATTGAAACTACTAAAATATCTAGTAGACACCGAACTACATATCCTTAACTTGGCAAGTGATCCCACTCTCTTCAATATAGGCAGACAAAAAGGTATTCACAATATGGAGGCATTTCCTGAGATAATAGCTCTCGTTAAAGAATGACTACCATTGCTACTCAAGAGCTCCAAGCCTTCGTCAATCCTTTTTGCGCCGTGTCGTTGAGATATGCTCGTTTGATATAATGAAACAAAGAACTTGGTCGACGCACAAACCCATTACCCGTAGGCAATGTAACTAAACAGCGAAAGTGGCAGTGAATAGGTTACACATTACGGAAAAGTGACAAACTCGTTGCTGGCTACACCATACTGTAAACTTCCCCAAAATGTTTGAAGGGTGGACCACTTAGGAGCACACAGTACAGAAAAAAGTCTCGAGTTGTCCTGCAAGGAGCTGAAGCGCATTTCAGCGAAACCTGAATGATGGCGCGTAGGCATGTTTGACGGGCTATCAAGCATTAAAGGATGTCTGCCCACAGACGCAATGATTTGGGCATGACATGACCACCACCTGCAGAAAAAGATTGGGCAATGTGCAAACTAGCGCTGAACGCCCGAGTCCCAATATCAGGGAGGCAATTCAAATCCATTGCTAGAATTCAAAAAGCAAGCCAAGTATAACCGGCATGAGAAAAAATTTCGAACTTTCTCAGTAAGCCAAAGAAAGAAGAGAAGATACCAACACTAAATAGATTAAATAATCATCATGGAGACTGTTCAGGGGAGAGACTAACTCGCTCAAGGCAACTTCAAAGTAAAACGGATCGGACATAAAACGAATCGTTACCAAAATACGCACCCAGTAACCTTTACAGGACGAGAGGTACAGGGAAAGGAATGTGGAAATGGTAAATATCTGCTTGAAGTGCATCCAAAATCACAACCCTGGCTCAGTAGCCATACACAACTCTCAACGCATAAGTTAAACTTTGGGATGTAATGAAAGAAGGTCCACGTTAGTGCCGTTAAGAAATACATCAAGTAAGATGTCTTAAGGGCTTTCCACAGGGAGTTGTCCTCCATTGCCATGTTGCCTGCTATGCCTTCTGCAGGACGAAAGGGTCTTTGCGCAAACATTTACGGATAAAATAGCGACGGTAACTTTTGGCAAGTTAGGGGATGCATCATAGCTAATGCCCCAATGACGGAATAAAGAGTAAGAAGATTACATTGATTATGTTGAATAGGAGCCTTAAGTGTAGAAACTGTACGCTATCAACGTTGATGATAATATCATCACCTTCAACGGTGCAACAACCGGTATCCGGTCTAGATTTGCCTTAGTTAGGAACTCCAGACATCCCGGTTTTGGGCCGAGGTTCACCAATTCTTTTTACCAAAAGCTGTCTGGCATCTTGACCTACGCCATCGCTCCATCTCAGGCAGGGTCTGCCTCGTCTTCCTTTTCTACAATAGATATTGCCCTTTTTTCCGGGCTGAATCGTCCTCGCCCTTACGGATTAGGTGACCCACCCACCCCAACCTGTTGAGCCAGATTTTATTCGACAATAATATAATAATGTAAACATGTATCTGGCAGCCAAGGCTAAACTTCACGAACAGGAAGGCGATAAAACTAGCGGATCGCACTATTCATATGTGTTCTGACAACCAAGCTCGGAGTTTAGCTACTCCACTTGCTGCTTAAACTCGTTCAAGTGAACGTAATGTTCCTAATATGGGTGACATAATTTTATGACATTGGCTCACCAAGGAACTGACTCCATAATGCTGGAGCCAAAACCGACCTCCAGTGTTAAGCAATCCGACGTTAAGACAAGAGGTAGCTGCAGAGTAGCAGGATGAAAAGCCGATGTATCGAGAAGTGAGTACACACAAGGAAATGATACAGCATGGGAACGCCAATGAGATTCCAAAGCCTATGGAAGAGATCGTGCAAGCAGTTGAAAACCGGCAGGAGGAAGTTGAAAAATTGCAGTCCAGTCAGGATATTCGAAAATCACAAGAAGTGATCAGTCAGGAGGTGACTAAAGAGGAGCGGAACTGCCGAGGAACAGTAGAGCTTGGAGAGGTCATAAATGAAGGTGTAAAATAGCAGGAGGAGGCCATGAGAGAAGGTACGAAACAGGAGAAGAAATTTGTAAGCAGGGTGAGCATACCTGGCAGGGCAGTGCAAAACCAGAAGAGATGACTATTCGAGAAGTGAAGTCGGTAGACGAAAAGTGTGAAGTGGGGAAAAGCGATTGACAAGAAGAACTTGAGACCATTCAGCATAGAGGTAGCAACAGGCATATGCATATGATTGGAGCACAGGAAGGTATGTAACACGGAATTACAAGAAACATCGCAAGAAGCGAAAGGGATCAGAATGGATGGATAAATGGACAAGAAAAAGGCAAGAGTTTTGGGATAAATGTTGTGCAGAAAGCCAAATGATAAATAGAGGAAAATTGAAAAGTAAGGAGGATACATGAGTGAGTGTCGTAGAGCGATCCAATAGTGATTATCGTTTGAGTGCTACGGCAGAGAAAGAGCTGACTTTCGAGCAAGTATAACAACGCTCTGGAAAAGACGTAAAAGTAAAGGAAATAAATAATCTGGAGGAGCAGAACCAAAGAGGAAGCCGGGATGATTTAAGGGTCAAAAGATTTATGTGGCACAACGATTCGGAACACCAGATAGATCGCAATGATTCTAGTTCGGGACGAACAAGTTTAGGCGGTGGGCAATGTGACGAAAACCACTTTGAAAAATTATGTGTAACGTCAATGTTAATCGTAGTAATGACAATTAGCCAGGACACTAAAATTGTATAACAGTAGGGGGAATATTTAGTTACGATAATTGTTAACAGATAACTCTAATGTCGGCAAGAAGATCTTGTCGCAAAGTAGTTTTCTAGTAAAGTGTTCTCATGCCCACAGTAGATATACTATAGGCAGTACCCTTGCAAACATGACCCCACTTGCAAATGTGCTTGCAGAAGCTTATCTGTACACATCAGAGACGCTAAACAAGGAAAAGGCATAATCTTCGTCAAATCGTATTGGTAAGAGAGAGATCGGTGAGCTTTTGCTATTCTGGTACTACGGCGTGCTCACCCATATAGCAAAAAGTTGTTTCACGTATTGACTATACATAAGCAAAAACTTGCCAATCTCACCAATCCATTGGCAAGTCCGGGCGGTATGTCAAACACAGCTGATCGGGTTTTCGGTACATCTCGCTCATGCTCCAGGGCAAAACAATTTGAAATCGTGTGTACTCGCACTGATTTCCCCCCTTGAGGGGCAAGGGGGAGTGAGGTAGCTGTCTAGTATCTAACTGTGCTCATGCCTTTCTAGAATATTCCGCGGGCTCTTCCCACATAGTCAAACGTAACAAGATAAAGGTTAGTGTAAAAACTGTAACCGCTCCTAAACAGGCTACTCCCCAACCTACCAAGTCCAAGAAAATGATAATCCCCGCTATAACTGGGTACGGTTTAAACGTACCCTCTTTTCTAAAACTCCTGAAAAATAAGGGGCTAAAAGCGTCCCTTAAAAATACGAGGGCTGACAGGACCCTCATATTTACTGAAACGGCGGAAGATCACGGGAAGGTCTTCGCGCTTTTAAAAGAACAGGGGCTTAATGCTACCACTAGGACGCCTCACTCCCTTCGCACCCAGTCTGTAGTTATCCGCGGACTCCACAGGGAAGAACTCCTGGAAGAACTAAAAAACAGAGCACCCAGATTTCCAACTGAAGACAGTTACGAACCTGGTTACGCGCAGAGACAAGTTTCTGCATAGCGAAAATCCGGCCCTCCCGATGAAATCGCAATCGGGATTGTTCATCGTGACTTTCAAGCCCTCTCAAGAGCTCAGCGAGGTGATGAAGGTAAAATATATCTTCCATCAAAAGGTAACCTTGGAAAAGGTCAAAAGTTTCGAGGATGTGCAGTGTTTTAACTGCCAGAATTTTGGGCATATCGCCCAAAATTGTTCAATTGTGCACAGATGTGTCAGGTGCACAAAATCCCATCCTCGCGGGGAATGCGGAAGACAGGCGACCGAAGAGCCTCTTTGCCGCAACTGCGGCCAAGCTGGCCACCCAGCGAGCTATCGCGGGTGCCCAGCCTATAAAGAAATGGTAGCCAGGAAGGAACCTGGCAAACAAAAGCGAGCCAATGAAAGCTGAAACTGTCACAAAGCTTGGTCAATCCCAGCGTATCGTACGCTCAAGCTGCCAGAAACACTCAACCAAGAGTGGCAGCACAACCTGCTCCCATCCCCGCACCAAATGACTTCCGCGAATTGGTGCAATCTCTCGCGTCGGCCTCAACTAATGAGCAGCGGCAATTCGCCGCTATAAAACTCATTATGAATTTATGGAGTTAAATATCGTCACCTTTAACTCCGCGTCCCTGATCTCACACGCCCAACGTGCCACTGCCCAAGTGTTGATTGACAGTCTAAAAGCAGCTTCTACTGCATTTCAGAAACTCACCTCAATAGCAAGCATAACGTGCAATTCACCGGGTATAATATTATCCGGAACAACAACAACACTGGCGCTGCCCTTTTAGTCAGAAAAGACTATGAATTTGAGGAAGTCGTTATACGAAACCTGCTTACCTCTTCCGCTGCGGCGGCAATAGTAAAAATTACTGATGGTAGACGGATTTTGGTAGTTTCCGTCTACATCAAATGCAACTGTCTAATTGAGCAACTGGGACAAGATCTTAAGATCTTGGGCAATCTCCAGTTAAAGTACAGGTACCTCATTTTCGGTGGCGACTTCAACTCGAGGCACACCTCCTGGGGCGATACGGCAGTCAACAGAAATGGGGAAACCCTGCTTAAATGGATCCAAGACCCATACTCGCCAGCCTATGTCGATTTGGTCTTGCCAGATTCTCCGACAAGACCCAGTAGCCAATCAACCATTGACTACTTCCTCCTATCTGAGGAAACTTCCCTGAACTTTCAAGTGATATCTTGCACTACTCTACCAGGCATGTCTGACCATTTCGCAGTACAACTTAAACTGTCCTCGTCCTCCCAACTGCGAAAGCGAGTAATGACCACCGTAAGGTCCTTCGCCCACACTGACTGGGACAAATTCAAGGCAGACCTTGCACCAAGGCTGAACTTGAAAAAACTCGCAACTGACCGCAATCTATCAGACATGGAGATCGACGAAGCCATCACCTTGGCCACAGATGCCATTAATACTGCTACACGCAGAAACACAAGGCTCATCAAAGTCGACGAGTTACAATATAACTCAGTCCCTCACGATATCATGCTCCACATGAAAGTCAGGCAAATATGGCGTAGGAAACTCAAACGGATTTTCCACAAACTCGGAAATAAAATTAATGCTGAGTATAAAGCATTGCTTTCCCGGATTAATTGTCTGAGTACAATAATTCGGCAAAGAGTGGCGAATTTCCGCAACAAAGAACTGACAAGGAAACTAGCAGATATTAAGCCCGGCCCAAATATGTTTCAGCATATCAACAGGCTAACCAGCAAACATAAGTCCCGCAATATCGCTCTCTCCAAGAACGGGGAGCACATCTGCAGTGACGCTAGGAAAGCGCAAGTTCTCGCGGAATCTTTTGAGACTCAGCTCAATTCCCCTCCGCCTCAAAACAACCCGGCTATATCGTCGATTGTTGATTCAACAATCAAGGCCTTCGTCTCTGAGAGCTCCAAGAAGCTAACTAAATTCACCACAACCAACACCTCAGTTAAGCGGAATCATCGGAATCGCAACATTTTCTGAGCTTACCTCAACTCACCGACTTAACCAGAAACCTCAACGGTAAAAGGTCAGCCGGGCCTGATGAAATCCCGAACTTTGTCATAAAGAACCTCCCCAGAGCCTCACTGAAGTATTTATTAGCAGTTTTCAACAACTGCATTAATAACGGCTACTTTCCATCCACGTGGAAAGTCGCAAAAATTATTGCGATCCGGAAAAAAGGAACCTCCAATGAGCCAAGCAATTTCAGGCCCATTTCCCTATTATCCAACCTTGGCAAACTGTTTGAGAAAGCATGGACAATTGGGCTAGTCCAGCATTGTAATCTCAACAAAGTTATCCCTGACCACCAGTTCGGATTCCGCTGTAAACACGGAACCCAGCATGCGCTGAGCTACCTACCTACCTGTCGTCTCAAGACTTAAGGTCAACAATAAACCCACAGTAGCATGTGCGTTAGACTTGGAATAGGCCTTCGACTCCATGTGGGTAAACGGACTTATATACAAATTAATAGATAATGACGTCCCTGTCCCCATAATTAGACTTGCGTTAAGTTTCTTCGAAGATAGGCACTTTTATGTCAGCGTGGGGAATGAATTCTCCGATCTCTTGCCGGTAACGTCGGGTGTACCGCAAGGATCCATTTCTGGGCCAACTTTCTATAACATCTTCACGGCTGACGTTGAACTGATCCAATTCGCCGATGACACGCTTATCTTCGCTTCGAACCTCCACCCCAACAGGGCAGCCAAAGCGGTTGAGAAATACATTGTAAATCTCTGCAAGTACTACCGTAGTTGGGGAATCAAGATTAATGAGGGAAAAACGCAAATCTGCCCCTTTAGGAGAAAATCTAGATACTTAGGTTCTAGAGGCATCCACAGGAAAGCTAAACGCTTGAAAATGAGAATCGGGAACACCACAGTGAGCAGATCTAGTTCGATCAAATACTTGGGAGTAACCCTGCATGAACTCCTCAAGTTCAAACCCCACCTTCAGCTCGCTATCAGCAAGGCACGCGATGCAGTCAGTAGCATCTACTATCTTTTTCGCAAGACAGTAGGTCTCAGCACCAAAACCAAACTGACCCTGTATAAGGCCCTTATAAGACCCGTTATTTGTTACGGAGCACCAACTTGGATCTCTTGCTCCAACCAAGCAATGGTAAAATGCGAGTCATTCGAACGCCGAATCCTTAGACATTGCACAGGCTTGTCTTACAACTGGAAAACAAAAAAGATCGGCAAAAACGCCGAAGTGTATAGGCGAGCCAAAGTCAAACCACTTCGAGAATACGTTCTCACGCTAATGGAAAGATTCTTCGAAAGAACGGAGGACCACCCCAATCCATTAATTCGGCATCTCTACCAACAGGGTAAAACCTCCCCATTGGGCACATTCTTAAGGCCCTGCCAAATCGTGAGTTCATCCCACAGACCCAAAATCCGCACCCTTTTTGAAACTCCCTGCCTGGTAGGAGTGGATAGAGGCTAAGCACAGGAATTGTAATGTGCTTATTGTAAATATTAGTTAAGGATTAATTATGTTAGATTAAGCTAGGTTAAGTTAAAATAAGTTAGGTTAAGTTATATTTAACTAGGTTAAGTAAGTAAATTTCAACCTTCTCGCGCCTTTAGTGCGGGCGCTGTTTTTTGAAAAAAGCCAAGATTTTAACAAAAAAATTGTCAAGATTCATGTATATAAAGTAAATTACAGAGAAGGTCGGGTTGGCCAAACAATGTAATAGTCACCCGTTTGATAGAATTAAGATCAATTAGCTTTTATTTAGGCTAGCATTAAGTAACATTGTCTAGTTGTAAGCCACTATCTGAATAAATTGAAATTAGGAAATTAGGGTCCCACATAGTCAGTCTAGTTCTAGAGTTAGAACAGATCGCGTCGGTCCTTCTACAATTAATTATACAATATGGTTGTATAATTTAGCGTTTAATAAACGCTTATAACCCGTTCTATAACTTTAGAACGGGTTTTTGTTTAGTGCTACGCAATCCAGTGATACGAGCCTACGCAAGTAACGTAACTAGTGTCGAGTACGTAGCTATGATCGTAACAATTGGTGACAGCGGTAGAAGTACGTAAAAGCAAATTCGTAACAATATCTTTAATTGCCTTTGGTAAAATTCACCTATATTTCTCGAAGTCTACCTTTTTAACATACAATTAGGTGGGACAAGATTTCAAACATTTATCAATCCGGATCTACTAACATATCCCCCAAAAACCAAAGCTAAAATAACATGAGAACACTGAAATTATGCTTATTGTTCGCTAATTTTATTATGATTAATTTTATTAGCTCGTTCCAATTTCAATTGCTGTTTTATTGTGCATTCGATAAGACCAAAACTAATCGGCAATAAACAAAACCAACACCCCAAAGAGAAAATATTGACTGTTTGCGTTAGATGGATCTTTTTGTTGACTCTGTTAGAATCAATACCGGCAGCTTTTCAAATGTTTAAGATACTTTTCAAAACAGCCACTCAATCGAATCTAATGCCAACATTTCTAATCAATTTCCTTATCAACGACAACCTAATCCATATTAGATCAGCCATGGGAGAATGTAGTAAAGTTCACGCATTATCATCATTTCACATTCGCTCGACCAACAATAGACTGCAAGTGAGGCCACCAAGCTGAGTTCAATACTTCTTATCTCAACAGTTTAATGTAAATTTAATCCTCCTAGCCCTAGGTCGCTTAGAGGCTCTAAACTATTGACCGCACAATGTCCATATAATCCCCTTATCACCACAATCTATCCCACCACCCGTTTCCATTGTCACTTCATTTCAAATTTAGATACAAGCTACAATTAGAACAAGTTGGATGCAGATGGGGTGGAAACTAGTCAGCAGGTGAATAGAAAGTTACTATTCATCCGCTTATCACGTTTATCGCTACCAGTTCATATCATAATGCTGTTAACAAACAATCTAAATGGTGGCTAATTTATCCAGTAGTTAAATTGGACTAGCTGAAAGTTAAATAGAGAATAAAATTGATAAGAGGAGGCGGCGGTATCGTAAGAGATGTATTTATGTGTGCATGTGTTATATTCTGTAAATGTTTTATTCAAATGAAATGGTAAGCTTTAAGTAAATAATTGACTTTTATGGGTTTTATAGCGAGATACATTGTAAAGATACCACGATCTAATTCATTTATTCATTAGTGGTGGTTATAATAAAAGAGTCAATCCATGAACATGAATTTATTAGTGGAACTGATAAATCTATTTCAAGAGATCTAAAGTTATTAGACACACTGAGCTGATCAAGCCATTCTCTTCGTTGATACCATTCATCGGCTACAAATATCCTGTAAGTCGAGGTATGACAAAAGAAATCCATCCCGACGATAATCAGCCTACATCTTGGCTGAAAAAAACCCTCTAGGACTCATCTAGGAAGTAAACTCGAATCAAAATGGTAATCAAACCCCAACTCAAACTGTAATTCGATCCGTAGGTAAACAGTACCAAAGCTAACTGATATCATGAACAAAGGACAGCACTTTTGAGACGCACAGGGATGAAAAAAACTCAAAAAACCCTTCAAGCAGCCAACTTTTCAGGCTCTGAAACAAAAATGAGAATTGGAATTGAATTGGGTCAATCGATCCTCCGCATGAGGACAAGCATGCACGAGGTTTACCCTTAAAGTCGCCTGGTCCAGATGGAATCTACCATGTGCGCCTATATCAGGATATTCTACTCATGGAACAGCAAAAAAACTACGAAGCCAGTATTGCACTTGGGTACATTACCAACGTCATGAAGACTAGATAGAGTGCCTTTCTAGGAAAGTCACGGATCGAACTGATTCAAACCAAAGCTAACAAGCCAATTAGATTGACACCCTTCATCGTCAAAGTTTGGAGAGGTTGGTTAAGAAACACAAAGGGAAGATGCTGCTTTCCTACATTCTACATCGAGCCAGTATGCAACAGGCGAAATCCTATAAGACAACTCTATATCAGCTAATATCAAGGGTTGAAATCAAATTGAACAATAAGGAGACCGTTGCTATAGCCCTAACGGACATAACAGATGCTTCTTTGAATGTATGGTAATAGCCGTTAGGAAGCAACGTATATGGTGTACTATATGTATTATTGCCACTCTAAGGGACCTTGCAATAAACTTACTAAACATAACATAAGTATACTCCAAATCCCTAACTAGGCCAAACCTTGTCAGCTCTGTCCGTGACAGAATCCTGCTAAATTCAGTCTCAGCCAACTGGCTCTGAGGCCCCCTAGGCTTTCCACAATCACCCTTCCCACTGGAATTGAAAACATATCACATCAACAATAAGAAATCAAATCTCTATCACTACTTTTAAATCAAATGACAGGGCTCCATCCAGAAACCCTAGTGGAATGTAGACTTAAAACCCCTTTGTCAGGCGGAGGAAGGATTGTGAGCCGGGCCAACTGCCTTCGTCGAGGCAAGAGACGTGCGAAGTAAGGGAGGTCAAAAGGGCTTCGTGGCATAATACATGGATGAACATTTCCGGCTCTAATTCCTCCAAGCAGTTTTGGGGACAAATTAATCGGTCGCTCATCCCAAATTTGCAAAGTAGGTCTCGACCTTAGCCTGCCTTGATCCGAAAAATCCGGTTCTGCGGCAGAATTTAGTTTTTTTTCTTGACCCTTAAACCGGAAAATGTTTGAGAGACTTTTCGAATATTCGACAGGCTCATAAAGGTCATTATGAAGTCGCACCTGTCTCCAAGAAGGAAAGTGTTTTTTCACAATCGACCAGTCAGCGTCGATTAAGCCTCACATGTTATTGCTACTCTTTCTGGATTAGCTCGTAAAGATTCTTAACGAACCTGCAGACCTTAACCATGATGATTTTCTTCGCTTTGGTACCCACCGTGCTATCTGCACACTTATTTAGTTTGTACTTTCAGGGTACTTGATGTTGTTTCCTAGTATTCGCAGTGAATCAGATCTTGCGCTCCTTCAGGACGTTACAGACAAATTGGCTTGCGTCAGAGGAGAGGTGCAGCCCAATGATCACCAATATTCTCTCGCAAGCTGTTCAAGATGTCTGTCTTCCGATCAAAAGGATAATTGTCCCACTTCCGAATGACAGTCAGATCACGTACGCGTAATTATTTCGCTTGAGGTCGTTGTCAGCACCTCTCTGGTTCTACACGTTCGGAAGACACCTCCTAAATCTACTACTGATCGCGATTTGGTTGATTTGACTAGATGCTCGTTGCCGTTGAAACCTAATACACCTTAAGCTGCGTGGTCGAACACGTAGTGAGGAGGCAATAAATGCATCAGATTTGCAATGTCCCCTTTAGGAAGCCTCTCTCGACTTGCTTTCAATTTCCCATAGAAGTCTCCATTGGTGCGAGCGCGGTACAATTGAGACATCCTTCAGTCTGGACCGGAACCTCACATCTAATTTTCTGTTTGATGACGTTCTCAGGACACCAGGGTACGCTTAGTGGATAAGGTGACACGCTTACTGCAGGCTGGCCAGAGTAGAAAAGTATACCGTCTCAAGAAGGGGGGAGCGCACCCAAAATCTCATAACCTTATCTCGCTTCATTTATTTTAAAATCGCGGACTAAAGTCTAGTTTTATGATTACTCATTTACATAGAGCTCTTTATCCTCCTCTGCCCTCTTTTATTGTTTATTTTTTGATGATATTGCATATTTCTAGACGACCACTTTCGCTTGTCAACTTGATGACCTCCTCCTTTTTTGACCCTGCTGGTCCCTTATGTTTCTTTCCTATCTAGAATAAATTTGCCTAGTGGTCACAACTAAACTAGCGCCTTATTTTCAATATGTATTCAGTACCATATACAACTTTACAAAAGCCTCATGTAATCCCGCAGGATTTGATCGCGGAATATTTATGTTTCAATTCCACCAGTCTAATCCGTGGCAAAGATTCCTGCGGATTTTTAAAGTTGAGTTCGACTTAACGTAACTTAACTTCCAGTTAACACCTATCTCATTTCTGGATTTTTGGCACTTGCAGGAACGTGGATATGAAGCAAGCCTTGTTGTTTTTGTGGATATGGAAACCTGCAGTTCACCGGTGGACTGCCAATCGGACTGCACATCACCTCAATGCCTAATCCCACATTCGATTGAATTATCTCCGCTTTAGCATGGATGTTATCCATTGCGTAAAACAGCACTCCAATCCTATTCTAGTTAGATCCTTATCCAGGAAGGCAGCTAGGGTATGTTGCTTCTAATGTAACAAGGTGGTCAAAGGGTAGTATAGGTCCCGAGGCGAAACGTGGATTGGTACCCACGATGGAGCATAAAACCTGGGAAATGCCTGCTGAACCAACACCAACAGCTCTACTACCAAACCCTATCTCCACCTCCACGTGGTGACCGCTGGGAGCTCTTTCTTGACAAAAATCTGCAGACGGAGAAGGATGAAGGCGAGTCTCCCGCGCCTAAAAACGGGACAAATTGTCCTCCAGGTTGAGGGTTGGGTAGGGCTGACAACCCTACACGGAAAACAACTTGTTACGAAGCCACAACAGGAGCCTCGGACAGGACGGATTTTAAAACGACGGACCCGGCAACGACAACGGATCAACGATTTGCGCATTTTCTCATGGAACGTGCGCTCCCTGTACAGAGATGAAGCTGATGAGCAGCTAGCCGATACCCTGTCCCAATATAGAGTTGATATAGCAGCGTTGCAAGAGATGCGATGGACAGGGACCGGTTTCCTGGAGAAGAGCCACTACACCATATATTATAGCGGTCATCCAGTAAACCATGTGCTCGGAGTAGGTTTCTTAGTCAGCCAAAAAATGAAACCTCTGCGCTTGCGAGGCAAGTTTAGAAATATAAGCCTCATAAACGTTCACGCCCCTACAGAGGAGACTGCAGAGTCGGAGAAGGATACCTTCTACGAGGCAGTAGAACGAACCCTCGAAGCCTGTCCCAGATATGATATCAAAATCATACTTGGGGATTTTAGGAAAGGAGCCCGTATTCAGGCGATACGTTGGCTCCCATAGCTTACACGAAAAAACAAATGATAACGGACTGCGGACTATTCAATTAGCAGGGTCACACGAAATGGTTGTTGGAAGTACCTGGTTTGCGCGGAAAGCGGTCTACGTTTGTAGACCGCATACGTGGGCCTCTCCAGACGGGACCACTTTCAACCAAATTGACCACGTGTTGATCGAACGCCGCCACCTCTCAGCCTTGATGAATGTCAGAACATATAGGGGGGCCAATATAGACTCGGATCACTATCTCGTTGGCATGGTGCTCCAAGCTCGAATAACAATACCACCTAGAATCCCCTCTGACAATCAGGTGAGAGTGAACACTGAAGCCATCCACAACACAACCCTCCGCGACACCTATAAGAGGGAAATGGATGCCGCAATAATCGCAGTCAACAGAGGACCTGGAGATGAAGCATCAACAAATGATCTTCACAATCACCTGAAGAACGTTATCATGGATACGGCCACAAACATACTTGGCCCCAGCCACAAAAGGAGTCCGAACGGCTGGTTTGACGATGAATGTAAGCTAGCAACGGAACGGAAGAATGCCGCATACCGAGTAATGTTGCATTCTCAAAGAACGCGGGCACGCGCAGAGACTTATCACGAACTCCGTCGAGCGGAGAAGCGACCTCACAGACGAAAAAAGAAAGCCTGGGAGAACCAACATGTCTGTGAACTAGAAAAGTACAGGGAGCAACCGCACCAGGCGCGCAAGTTTTACCAACAAGTCAGCAGGATGAAACCTTATACACCTCGATGCTCATCCTGCCGAGACAAAGAGGGAAATCTGATTTCCGACAGGGCATATTGGAGCGATGGGTTGAGTACTTTGATGCGCTACTGAACAACCAGAACATCGGCGAGTTGGAGGTCCCGCCAACTGAAGACGACGGACAAATACTGCCACTACCAAGTTTAGGAGAAACAGTCCGTGCAATTCATCGGCTAAAAAATCATAAGTCGCCAGGAGCCGATGGAATTACAGCCGAATTGGTTAAATATGGAGGCGACCAGTTACACCAAGTGGTTCATCAACTTGTGCTCAAGGTATGGGACAGCGAATCAATGCCTGACGATTGGCAACGAGGTATTATCTGTCTCATACATAAAAAGGGAGATATCACACAGTGCAGCAATTATAGAGGTATCACGTTGCTGAGTACCATCTATAAGATATTCTCCGCTATTTTGCTAGGCCGGATAGCATCATACGCCCAGAACATCATTGGCCCATACCAAAGAGGCTTCACTCCAGGCAAGTCAGCAACAGATCAGATTTTCTCTCTGCGGCAGGCGATGGAAAAACTGTTGGAATATGGACAACAGTTGCACCATCTGTTCATCGACTTTAAAGCCGCCTATGATAGCCAGGGTAAAACTGTACACGGCCATGAGAGAATTCGGTATCCCGACGAAATTAGTAAGACTGACTAGGCTGACCCTGACCAATGTGCGAGGCCATATAAAAGCAGCAGGATCACTCTCAAGACCATTCGACATCAACAACGGTCTACGACAAGGGGATGCGTAATCATGCGTCCTCTTTAACCTGGCCCTCGAGAAAGTGATCCGTGATGCTGAGGTGAATGCAAGAGGTACGATCCTCTTCAAGTCCACCCAACTACTGGCCTATGCTGACGATATCGACATCATGGGAAGAACCATCCGAGACGTACAAACTGCCTTCAACCAGATCGAGCAGGCGGTGCGAGATCTTGGGCTGCACATCAATGAAGGCAAGACAAAATATATGGTGGCAACGTCAGCACCGAAGACGAATCAACCAACAACACCAAACCGCACTGGTCAAACACAAACCCGAAGAAGAATAAGGATAGGAGAA
The DNA here is from genome assembly GCF_905115235.1 of Hermetia illucens. Lineage (NCBI taxonomy): Eukaryota > Metazoa > Arthropoda > Insecta > Diptera > Stratiomyidae > Hermetia > Hermetia illucens. Next base: position 17,385,162 of record NC_051851.1, on the reverse strand, counting down.
TACAACTTTGAGACCGTTGACAATTTCTCCTATCTAGGGTCGAAAATCACAACCGATAACAACTACGATGATGAAATCCGCGCACGGTTGTTGTCAGCCAACAGAGCCTATTTCAGCTTACAAAGACTATTCCGCTCGAAACGTCTGACCATAGGGTCAAAGCTCTTAATGTACAAGACTATGATCTTACCAGTCCTCATGTATTCCTCGGAAACTTGGGTTCTTAGCAAGAAAAATTGCGAACTCTTGGCCACGTTCGAGAAAAGAATCCTCCGAAGAATTTTTGGCCCCCTACATGAGGATGGACGATTCCGTAGCCTGCACAATGACGAAATCTATGAGCGATACTATGACCGTCCGGTTGTGGATAAAATCCGGCTCAATAGGTTACGGTGGGCGGGTCACTTAATCCGTACGGATGAAGATGGTCCCACCCGGAAAGTCTATAAGGGCAATATCTATGGTAGAAAAAGAAGACGAGGCAGACCCTGCCTAAGATGGAGCGATGGCGTGGGCCAGGACGCCAGACAGCTTTTAGGGATATCGAATTGGTGGACCTCGGCGCAAAACCGGAATGTCTGGAGTTCCTTATTAAGGCAGGCCTAGACCGGATACCGGTTGTTGCGCCGTTGATGATGATGATGATGATTTCATACCGGTTAGTAAACAAAGCTGCTTAATCTACTTCGAGATGAAAGTGTCTCAATGTGTGGTATATCAACTGCCCGTACCGACGGAGTACAAAGATAATGCCAATAAAGACAAACTCTATAATACACCCGACGGAACAGAATGTTTGGCATCAAAGTATTATTGGAGAAGGTGCTAATAGGACCCCAAGCCAAGGTGGAGCAGCATACGCCGAGAACTACGTCTCCAATGGGGAGCTTGGTCTTTAGTAAGCGAACTCTGAATACATTGGGCACCTTCAGTTTCAAATAAGACCCTTACCTTGGTGGCCGGGCTAGCCAGGGTGGACATTCTTCCCGGACTAGTCGTGCGACCAAGAAATGAACTCAATTATTAAAAAAAAAACGACGATAAAAGAAGATTTGGTGATGCCAGGCGGATGAGCTGGCTAGCAGATGGCAATTCCGCTAGCGGCAAACTAGCGCCGGAGATATGGACCAGTGTCGAGGCCAGTCTGTCGGGGATGGTCATTGAGCATCTCCTGGACGCCACAGACGAACACACGGGATCCATCCCCTGCTTTGATTCCTCTCAGATGGTCCGTGGATTCCACGTTATAACTTGCGAGGACCAACTCTCCAGGGACTTTCTCAGTTCGTGCGTCGCTAAGATCAGCGTCCCCTGAGAGGGCGTAAAGCTCAACGTCATCCCCTACGACAAGATTCCCGAGGGGCCGGTCGCTCGTATCTGCTTGCAGAATATCCGCATAAGCTCATCTAATCCTTGCGCCTTCAAACCGCCAGGATTCCCATGGACGACTAGGTAGTTATCAAGGAGGGGAGACCCTAGACAAACCGCGAAGCTTTTCTACTCCGTATAAACGGAAGGTGCCTGGAGACAATGAAAAAAGTAGACTATAAAGTGCGGTTCGGAATCTGGAACACAAAGGTGAAAGTGTTGCGTCCTGCAACACCGGACGACGACCTAGATCCAATCGTCGCCGCCAACGAGCTTTTGGAGAGGATGAGGATCAACGGTCCTACGGGGACCGACGAATCCCCCACGTAAACAGATCATGCTGAGGGTAAGGCAGATAAATCTGCAGCACTAGAAGTGCGCCTCGGCTAATCTGCTTGTCTTTCTCCTACAAGAAGACATCGACATCACACTAATACAGGAGCCATGGGTCAAAGCAACCGAACCATCAAAGGGCTCCAAAGCAAATACTGTAGTTTATTCCACAGCACAAGAGACGCTGATTAGAACAGACCTAGAGCATGTATCCTCGCAAGGAAGAGTCTGCACCCTTTTCTGTGTTCGGACCTGAGCTCTAGCGACCTAGTCGTGGTCAAAATTGAGCAGGTGGAGACAGAGAACGTGTATATTTCGTCTGCCTACCTGGCTCACGACCGATCATCTCCGCCAGAAGAACTGCAACATTTGACGAGCAGGCCAACCTATTTATAGGCTGCGACACCAATGCAAGACATACGCTTTGGGGCAGCTCGGAAATCAATGAGAAGGGTGAGTCGTTCTTTGATTTTATTATGACTACAAATCTATCGGTGTGTAACGGGTCAAGTACATTAACCTGGCATTTCCCCAATTCGGAGAACTGCGACGGTTGGGAGAACTGTGACGATTGATATCACCCTACTAACCGACAATGGGATTTTTAGGGTGGAGAACTGGAGACTGTCTGACCAGAGATCCTTCTCAGATCACAAACTCTCTGGTGCGTGAATTGGCAAGATTGGCACGACAGACGAACTGGAGTCTAGAGTCTTACTTAGAGGGTTTGCGGCCACTACAGCCGTGGGAGACTATCAAATCGCTAATGACCGAGGATAAGATCGGCTGGGCTATAAACAGCTTTTCCCCATATAAATTTCCGGGTCCAGGTGGCATAATGTCAATCATGCTACAGAAGCAGCAGGAAAGGGTTGTGCCGTGGCTTGTTGAGATTTACCGGAGGATACGTACCAGTCTTGGAGATGTGCACAAGTGGTTTTCATACTGAAAGCCTCATCACGACCAATCAGCCTCACCTCTTTCGTGTTGAACACTCTGGAGCACGTCTTGGACATCCACTTAAGGGCGATTATAGAGGTTGAGCGGTCGCTGCAGTACAAGAATTATACCTTAACTGCCTTCTTGGATATAGAGGGAACATTCAACAACGTTGAAGCCTTGATCAATATCGGATTGGAGGGATATCTTACGCATTCGATTATATCTATGCTAAATACCAGGATAATCCAGTCGCATCTGGCAGGCAACCACTTGACCAGAGCTGTAAACTGAGACACACCCCAGGGTGGCGCCATCGCTCCAGTGCTCTGGGTAATAGTGATGGACGAAAACAATAGCGGGGTAGCAAGATGCGGACTTGACATAAACCCAACCAAAACGGAACTAATGCTATTCACCACCAAGGCAAAGGTAACAAGGGTACCTGAATTCCACCTACCACGGCTGAATGAAGAGAAATTGGTTCTTTTCTATAATGTTTCTATAATGTGGTGGTATAAGGTGTAATGCTGGATCCAAAACTAAATTGGAGATTGAACATAGAACTGAGGGTTAAGAACACCTGTATAGCCTTCTATGCCTGCAAGGAACCTTTGCAAAAAAATAGGGGTCTCCGGCCGAGGGCGGTTCCCTGGATTTACACCGCTGTGGTGCATCCAATCCCAACGTACGGCTCTATTGTATGGTGGCAGGTTTTGAGCAAAAAGTACAATAGAACAAGGCTTAATAGGATTCAAAGAACCGCGTGTGCAGGTACTACTGGGGCTCTGCAGTCCCGTCCGACAGATGCTCTCAATCCCCCTCCCCCTCCCTCCAGTTGTAGCGTGCAGTGACGTCAGACTACGTAAGTCCAGATGCTGGATATTGAAACGCTAGGCCCACAGTGACATTCCAGACGAAATACTCGGGATATTTGAGCATTCCCCACGGACTTTGCCACACGCATGCTGAACTTCACGAGAAACTTTTCTGTGAACTGTCCAACCAGGGCAGAGCGAAAAACCGGCGGCGGGCTACACAGTATTCTTCACCGATAGATCAAAGATGGCCTGTAGAGTTGGTGCGGGGGTTTTCGCGAATATATACAGTGTATCCGAGTCACATGGTCTCCCAGGATGGAGCGGATGGATTGGCGATACTGAAAGTCTGTCGAGGACTGGAGCATGATCCGAGCCTCAAGCGTAACATAGCCATTCTGACCGACAGCCAAGCGGCCATTAAGGCCTTGTATTCACACAATTTATCCGAGTCGTATGGTCTCCCAGGTTTCGCCAGTATATTCCAAGCGGAAAGACTGGCGATACTGGAAGTCTTTCGAGGACTGGAGCATGATCCGAGCCTCAAGTCTAACATAGCCATTCTGACCGACAGCCAAGCGGCCATTAACGCCTTGTATTCAGCGACAACACTCTCCAGAGTGGGGGGACAGTGCAGAAGCGCGCTGGACGGTCTGGGTGGCACGTTCAAGGTCACTCCTCTATAGATTTCCGGTCTTATGAACATAGAAGGGAATAAGTGGGCTGACGGTTTAACCAGGCGGGGCTCTGCTCTTGGCAGTCCTTCGGCGGGTACAGTGGTATCTCGCTGGTGACTGTCAAGGGTGGAGTGTACTAGCATTACTTAGCAGCCACGGACTTTAGAGAGCGAAGGCTTACCACCTGTGCCAAATCAAGGAGGATTTGGCCCGCTTATAATAAAACCCATACAAGATTACGGCAGTCTGTACGGAGTACTGGCCAATAGGGGACCATGCCGCCAAGCTCGTTATATTCTACAATTCGCATTGCCGAAGCTGCGGAGAAGACCGTCAGTCACTTCCTCCCAGCTTTAACGAGAGTCAAGCTGCGGTAAACCACTTTGGGAACTTCAGAGAGATTTCTAGCTACAGGGTGGGAGAGCTGCTTTCCTTCGTGAATGCTACGGGCTGCTCTGAAGATCTGAGTCGGCTGGACTCTGTCTACCTGCTCTCATAGCGGCAACCAGGGTCTTAGGAGTTTGTGGCATCAAAACGGCGCACCACAGCGCTAATTGAGCTCCTCGGAGCGGCCACTGATACCTACCTACCTACCCTTCTTTCACATGTATGGGGAGCCCCCCCTTAAAATCAATACAAAATTCGGACGATCAAAAACAGACCAAATAATCGCAGTTAAGCAGGTGCTTGAAAAAGTGCTGGGAATATGACATCGTTGTGCACCAACTGTTTGTTGATTTCTGTCAGGGATACGATAGTGTGAATCGCAACGCTCTGTACTGAAAAATGATCAAGCTAAAAATCCCACCGAAGCTAGTCCGGCTAGTGACAGCAACAATGATTAACAACGAGGGCCAGGTAAAAATCCAAAATGGACTGACACAAAGTTTTCCTATAGTGTCAGAACGTAAGGAAGCAAATGGTCTCGCCTCCATCCTTTTTAACTTGGTGCTTGAATAAACTGTCCGGAAATTGACCTCAGTTGACACCAGAGGTCCGTTACTGGTGAAATCCGCGCAACCAGTGGCATACACAGACGAGGTGGATATTCTTGCCCGATCGATGCATCGTGCGAAGCAAATATTCAAGCAAGCAGCGAGTGAAGTGGGGCACAAGGTCAATGAATCCAAAACGAAATGCTTGGGTCAGGAGTGGTCGAAAGATGGCTACTAGTTTGCAAAACATACACCAATACACCAATTCGTCTATCTAGGAGCCCTACTCTCGAAGGATGGAAACAAAACACGAAATCTAAAGGCGAATAACTACTGCGTATAAAGCATGTTATACGGTCTTTCCCATAATAAGATCGAGAATGGTACACAGGCGCAATAAAGTACACATCTACAAGATATTAATTCGTCCCGTGCTGCTGCATGGATGTGAGACGTGGACCTTGTCACAAATGTCGGAACAGCAAGTCGATATCTTCTAGAGAAAAGTCCTCCTGGCGAACTAGATACAATCATGAACTGTATGAATTATTTACCAACCCACCATGCAGGAAGGAAGGAAGGATTCTGAAGCGAGTGTTAAAAGGCGGAGCCGATGATAGCAGACCAAAATTGAAGCCAAAGAAACGTGGGGAGGATTCAGTGGACGGAGATTGCAGATCAATTCTAAAATTTTCTAACTGGAGGACGCGGTCTTTCGATCGAGATAATTGGAGGCGATGAATCCGGGAGACCAAGGCTTGATTTTGGCTGTAACCTGTAACCTGTAAAGGTTAGTGGGGTTTTCGGCGATGAAATCCCCGATTGCTGAAATTGAGAAAATTCAGTAGAAATATAAATGAAAAAAACAATTCCATGCCCCATTTTTCTTCTGGTTCTGATATTCTCACAGTAATTTCAGCTTCTAAATGATCTCTAGGATCAAAGTATCAATTGGAGAGCAACTAGATCTACAAATCAAATAACACAGTCGACAGCTGCTGTGTGAAAACGCTCATCTTGTTTCTCCCATTTAAGTAAGCATTAACAAGCATTTTTTTTCCGAGAAACCCATGAGAATGGAGACAACCTCCTAACAAAACCTTGCCAAATACACGTAATCGCAGTAAAGCCCACATGATATCAAGCAAACATCACACAATGTGTTGCGTGTAAAAATAGATTAGAAGGAATTGATGAACATTTATGGAATACTTGGCCATTTACTATCAGCTTGCCACCGTCAACGATTACTACACACTTTAAACAGAAATTCTTAGGAATAGTTGCAACGTAACTGCCACCGTCATGGATTCCAGAGACATTAGAAAATTTGAATTAAATCGCAAACCCCTTGGGAGCTATTGATCCTCTCCTTGTGCTCTGATGTCCGTGACTCATATTCCGATATAGGCTAGATGGCTCGCAATGCGACAGAGTGGATAATAATAGTCATATCGGGGGTAATAATGCCGTCTATATGAATACTCGTACTCGGTCTTCTGTCTGATGGCTTAGAAAACGCAAATTTCGCTAATGGAATTAGTTCTTGCATTCTTTCCACTTGTCGTCGTGGCCCGGGGGTCGGTTGCAGAAGAGCCCCGCGGCAGTATTCATTGACCCGAACACTTGTCGGTTGCTATTTTGCTTCAGAGTTTTTTACTTTCTTTCATTTGCTCGGCAAACAAACCGAGACGCGGTAAACTAATTAAAGGTGCGGTACCTTCTTCTTAATGGTAATCTCAAGCATAATTTACGATGTCCCTTACTGTCGCCGTGCAGCATAATTGTTTGCAATCTGCAATCGATTTTCTCTGGCTCTTCCATAGTTCAGGCCGGCCGGCAGAGAAAAAGTAATTGGTTTAGTGAAATAATGGTCAAATTATACTTGAATTGCAGATGAACTCTCAGCCATGGCTTTAAGGTCAACTGGCCAACTGGCCATCAGATTCTGTTAATGTCCTTGAAATCCAGATTTTGTTTCTGAATTCATTCCATGCGCCAACTCATTAAGGGTAATGCGTTGTACATTACTTTGATTTACTTTCTCTTCATAGAATGGAAGCTGATTATTCATAATTTCCCGAGTACTCATCCGAAATGTTTGTTCTTCTATGGAAAATGCACTTAGCACAGAATTCGCAAACCATCTGAATCATTAATACTGATTACACTCAAATATGAGGATAGAACCTTTCCAATCCCAATGACGGAAATTGTTTCATGAATTTGGGTGTTTTCGCACTCGGCAACTGACCAGTGAAGCAACTGGAATCGCTACTACAAATGCTATGCCAACATGGAAAATGGAAGCTCGTATACTCTCGGGACGCACAATAATAAATGTTTAATTGAATAATCTTCGTTGAGGAGCCTCGGCAATTATCAAGTACCTGGAAACACATTTCACGATTTCATTTTATAATTTTAATTCCATTTCCTCGGGCGAAGTTCAATTTTCCAAGAAAAGACCATTTTCCAAATAAATGCATGTTGGTTTGCAACCTGAAGAGACTATCGAGAATCCACTATCTTATCTATCATTTGTGCATGAGGTAATCGATGCGACTAACACGGGGTACAGTCCCAAAAGCCAAGTTCTCAAAATGGATATACTTGGAAAAAGATACGTAGGTCGAAAACAAACACGGAAAATACGCGCCAAGGGCAATCAGTTTAATTGTTAATGGTGTGGATAAAAATGGTCTAGCCTATTGATATCTAATCTGTCTGTGACACATTTATTTGATATCATAAACTATCGCAGATATTTTCACGCTAGATTCTCCTCTTCCATGTGCCGCTTCAGTCCAATGTCTCTTCTCTGTCGAATGACAGCATCCTTTAACTTAATAAGCCAAACAAGGTGTGACTCACTCTCTCTGTTAAGTCCCCAATCTATTTTTGGGGTTTCCCGGCTGATCCTTTGTCTTCCACTTTGCCTTGGAATAAAGTACTCAAAGATCTCGCCCGAGCTTCACCCGCGCTATTTGATCTACCTACTCTTGAGCCTCGTTGTGGGTAGCAACTTAGTTCTGTCATGTCAGAAATGCAGCTTCCTATTCTATCTCCTCCCACATTAAACATCCCATCAGGCGTCTGACAGACAGTATGGCTTCAGGACTGGTAGGTCCACTGACGATGCCTTGATGCATGTGAAGAACTTTGTGGTCCGTTGTCCTAGCAAGTACGTCCTTGGAATCTTTGTTAATTTCAAAGGCGTATTTGATTACCTAAGTCAAAGTCGTCTGTGTTGTCCAAAATTCGTGAGTGTGACTGCCAGGAATTAGCTCTGTGGAAGAGCTACTTCGTCCAAGGTATCAGTGAGCGTGTGTCGGTGAATGTTGAGCGTGGCTGCCCGCAGGGATCTATCGCGGATCCATTTATATGGATCCTGATAATGGACGAACTGTTGGGTGAGCTTTCTTCCGTCGTTGAATGTGTAGCTTACACGGATGATCTCCTCATTCTTGTTGAGGGGAGCACTCGCCTTGAGCTCGAGCCGAATACATGCGCATCGTTAACGCGTGGTCCCTTAAAGTCGGTGTCGCGATCTCAACGGATAAGACCGTTGCGATGATACTAAAAGGCATCCTACGTCATCCACCATGGATCCAAGCGGTCCGAACACCGTGAACCTGGAAAGGCCCTAAGCCGACGGCAGAAGAGAGCACTGCGAAGGAAGATGAAGCACCTTGGGAATGAGGACATGGACGTGGCTGTACCACTAGGCGCGGTAACGCCCAGAGAAATCGGACGCAAGGAAGCGGAATCTCCGGCGGAAGGTGGGGATAAACTGGAAACCCCGGTAAGATCTACACTGGACGCACCAGACTCTTCAGTCAGCGGTAATGCGCGCAAGAAGCGTAAGACCAACACATCTGCTGTGGCCGACGCTTTATTGTGCTCCGCACCAGAGCTTACATCCACGCGTCTCGCGGGGATTAGGACCGGTGTGCCGGGAGATGATCAAATCAGCGAGAGAGATCTCAATGAAGCTGGTCCCTCCCACAGGAATACGAACACGAAGGCGGGAAGGAAGAGGACGTATGCGCAAGCTGCGGCCTCTGTTCTGACTGCTGCCGTGGGAGTTTCCTCCAAGGATGGCAAAATGTCAGAGGGACAATTTACCATCCTCCAGGAATATATGTGGAAGAAAATGATGGAGCCTGGAACGAAGCCACGATTTAACGATCAAGGTTTTCGTGATGGGCTTCTCCATTTGGAGTGCGCTGACGAGGCTGCCTTAAAGTGGCTCCAGCAGGTAATCCCAACTTTGAGTTCCGGCGGTCGGCCCAAGTTCACTATTGTGAACACTGAGCTACGCAGGACAGAACATGTCGGATGTTGGCTACCGGGCCCTCGAAGGAAGGCAGAGGACATCATCCGCTTGCTGGGTGAACAGAACCCGGGCATGGACTTTGGGCACTGGAGGGTAAAGTTCATGAATGCCAGGAGGGACCAATCTATAAACGTGGAGGGCTTCAACTTGGTATTCGAACTGGACCAACAGAGTCTGAATGTGCTCAGGGGAAGTCACCATATGGTGCTCCACTTTTTCCTATATAGACTGAAATTCAGTCATATCAGGAAACTGTAGGGCAGCATCTCCATTTTGAGAGCGAAGAACAATGATGGTCTTCGACTCACACAACATAGAGCAAATTGCAGCATCTTCGGTGCGCTCTCCCACAATGGAGACGTGCGCGGAGGATAGTGCATACAGGGGCGGAACCCCCGTATGGGGGCTCGCACTGGGGAAGGGACTACAGAGTGAATCCTACCTGCTAGCAACTTCTCCTACACCTTCCAAGGAACAGGCGGAAGGAAGGGAAGCCAGAGACATGAACGAAACTGACTTGATGCCAGGTCGAGTGATCGAATCCAGGCAACCCGGACACCGCAAACCAAGTAAGGTGCTAAGTAGAAAACAGACGAATGCTCTGCGGGATGAGATGAGATCTTTCGTGGATGAGAACATGGGAATTGCGGTACTCCCAAGTACGGCTTTTCTCAAAGAAATCAATCACGAGGGGATCGAGTCTCTGGCGGTACGGTGTGGGGGAAACCCCGTCATACGCGGACTGCCGCATACGCTTCTAACTGTTTTCCATAAGAAAATAGACTAAGTTTATGTCGAAAAACATAAAGATTGGTCAAATCAACCTGCAGCATGCCAAAGCTCCCTCCTACCTGTTGGCAGCGAGAATGACAAAGCTACAGGATTTCCCCTATATCTTTTTGGTGCAAGAACCGTGGGTTCGATTTAACAGAATCTGTGGCATTGGATCAGTAAAGGAGGCTAGGATCTTCTACGACGAAAGATCCATAAGACCGAGAGCTTGCGTCCTGATGTCAAGACGGTTAGAGGCAACTATGCTGAGACAATATTGTTCCCAGGACTTAGTTACGGTCATCATACAATACCAGATAAATGGCGAGAGGAAAAACATCATAGTTGCCTCCGCTTACTACTTACCCTATGATTCTTTGTATCCTCGACGCAAGAACTTAGGGATCTGGTGGCGTATGCAGAATCAAGTGGTCTCGAACTCTTAATAGGTTGCGATGCGAATGCTCAACATATTTGTTGGGGCAGTAGCAAATGCAATCCAAGAGGAGAGAAGCTATTTGATTTCATCACTTCAGCTGGTCTTATGACTGCAAACGTAGGGTGCGCCCCTACGTTCGTGGGACCGAGAAGAAGCGAAGTAATTGACCTAACAATCTGTACCCCAAAGTTGTTAAAGTTGATTACACACTGGCGAGTGCTAGACAAGGTCTCACTGTCAGATCACCGATATCTAGAATTCAACCTGACTATTGCGGGCGAACAGTCTGCAGTACAAAGACGGAACCCTAGGAAAACGGATTGGGCAAAGTTCAATGAACTTCTTGGCAATAAAGTACAGTTCCCTAGGCGATTAAGGACTCCTTTGGTGCTGGAAGATGAATTGAAAACTCTGAACTACACACTTTTAGAGTGCTATGAAGAGGCTTGTCCTATTTCCCGAGGCCAAAGTGGTAAAACGGTTCCTTGGTGGAACCGCGAACTTCAAAAACTCAAAAACTGGAACACTGCGAAAGCGGTTGTTACCCATGAAAAGGTGAGAGCTGTCATACTGTCCTTTGAACATTTCAAAGCACCTGGCATGGATGGCATCTATCCGGCAATGCTAAAGGAGGGTATGGAGCATTTAGAGCGAGCTCTAAGAAATATTTTTCGACGATGTCTTGCTCTGGGCTACGTGCCTTCTTCTTGGCAACAGGTTAAGGTAGTTTTCATACCGAAACCTGGGAAAGATGACTATTCTAATCCAAACAACTTCAGACAGATCAGCTTGACTTCATTCTTGCTGAAAGGTTTGGAGAGACTGGTGGAGCGTCACATTCGTGGAAACGCACTTAGGTCACACCCACTTAGTGAAAACCAACATGCTTACCAACGTGGAAAGTCCTGTGAGTCTGCTCTTCATTCTTTGGTCACAAAGATAGAGGATGCAACTTTGAATGGTGAGTACGCGATGGGGGTGTTCGTGGACATTGAAGGGGCTTTTGACTGTGCGCCTTTTCAAAAACTTTGTGATGCCGCCAGAGCGCATGGTGTTGATGATGCTTTAATTAAGTGGATCCATGCTATGCTAACGCAAAGATCGCTGTGCGCTGAGGTAGGGGTCGATCGCTATCTGACTACGGAGGCAACGAAGGGCTGCCCCCAAGGAGGTGTGCTTTCGCCGCTTCTGTGGAGTATGCTGATCGACTCACTGCTATGCGAACTGCAAAATTTGCCAATACACGCTCAAGCTTATGCTGATGACGTGGCTGTACTTGCTGTTGATCGGGATCTTGGAACGGTGTGTAGGAACATACAGCGTGCCGTTGATTTGATAGACAGCTGGTGCCTTAGACATGGTTTATCAGTTAATCCAAATAAAATCACAATGGTTTTATTCACAAAAAGGAGAAAACTGGATGGACTTTGCCTTCAACTCTCCGAAGAAGTGAAATATCTGGGGGTCATTCTAGATAAAAAACTTCTTTGGAACAAACATGTAGAGGTAAAGATGAAACGAGCTCTCACAGCTTATGGGCTGTGCAGACGGACCTTTGCCTCGACATGGGGACTCAGGCCTCATGTGGTAATGTGGATATACGTTGCCATCATTAGGCCAATGTTCGTATATGCATCCGTAGTGTGGTGGGTTAAGGTGAGACAAAAAGGTTTTCACGGTAACCTAGCTGCACTGCAAATAACTGTTTGTCTGGGTATCACTGGTGCCATGAGCACGACATCCGGCGCAGCTCTGAATGCACTACTCAATTTGCAGCCCCTGGATATATTTATTCAAAGCTCTGCAATGAGAGCAGCTCATAGGCTAATTCGATTAGATCTATGGGAAAACAACGGATGTGGGGGGCACAGAGCATTGGAAGAGTTACTGGGAGCACTAAATCCAGTTCTTACAATGCCTTCCGATTCTCGTGTCCCCATACATCTGTTTGGTAGAAGATATGTAGTTACCCTGAAGCGTAAAGAGGACTGGGAAGACCCAGAGGAATGCATGGCGGGATATACGGAAGTCTTCTACACCGATGGCTCAAAAACAGAAGAGGGTTCTGGAGCCGGAGTCTACCTCTCGAATAAAAACGAAAAGTGGGCTTTTCCTTTGGGACAATATGCAACGGTTTTTCAAGCCGAAGTTTATGCGATCCTAAGGGTGGCAAACTGGGTGATTGGCGAGCGGTTGAAGGGCAGGCACATCGCAATCTGCAGTGACAGTCAAGCTGCACTGAGGGCATTGAGCAGTCCTTTGATCACCTCGAGAATCGTTCAGGAATGCAGAAACCATTTGAACTCTATGTCTAGATTCAATAGTGGAACTACTCTGGGTACCTGGTCACTGTGGCATAGAGGGAAATGAAATCTCGGACGCTTTAGCGAAAGAGGGGTCAATCTCCCCTATGTCGGGACCGGAGCCAGCAATTGGGGTATCAGTAGCATTGGATAAATCTGTTTTCAAAAACTGGGAACAAGTTTCCCATAATGACAGGTGGCAGAGCCTAAATGCTGCTCGACACACCAAACTTTTCCTGCCAGAACCCAACATACGTACCGCAAAGTTTATCCTGTCGAAAAGCAGGAGGACTTGCAGGTGTATTGTGGGCATTCTGACAGGCCATAATTCACTAGCTGGGCATATGTTCAGAATAGGAATTACCGAAGATGATCCGTGTCCCTATTGTAATGAGGAAGCGGAATCCACGGAGCATTTCCTATGTGAATGCCCCGCCTATGGACGCATCAGGCATCAGATCTTTGGCGCCGATGTTCTCCAATTGCGACGGGTAGCATCACATCCACTAACGGAAATCCTGCGATATGTGAACGAATCTAGAATATTCCGTTAGACGGGGTACACGAGTACAATGGGTCTACACGGCCTGAGTTCTCAGAAGCTGTAGCTTCTCCCAACCATACACACACACACACACATCCACCTTACGTCAAGCTGAACGGAGTGTCTTTGCAAAACCGGCAGAAAGTGACCTACTTGGGAGTCACGATCGCGGAACGCATGTTTTTGGTTGCGCACCTGCGCGAGCTCAGGCTGCGTCTTACTAAATTAGTGTGTATGTTGAAGCGTGTTATAAAGTGTGAGTGGGGTCTAAGCAGGAGAACTGCTAGATCCATTTATGTGGGACTCTTCCTTGCGTGTTCTACGTATGGGTCCCCTATGTTGTGTGATTTGGCACTGACGGTGAAGGGCAGGCAGCTGCTCTACACTTGTCAGCAAGTGGCTTTATGTGTGTCGTACGATCTCGACCGACACCATGCAGATCTTGTTGGGTGTTCCTCCTCTTGATCTGGAGGTAGTCCGGTGTGCCACGGCCTACAGGATCAGGAGGGGCGTACCTTTGCTGCAAACTGATTTAGTAAGTGTTGATCAGGTGGAGGGGTTAGGACTGCTTGCGGTCAAAAGGCTGATAACTGAGATTGTAACATCTAAGTGGCAGCTTAGATGGGATGAATGTGGGAAAGGTCGGGTCACGTATGAGTACTTTAGGAACGTGTCTGCCAGAGGAAGTTCCGTCCTGGACTTCGGACTCGAGATGGGTTTCCTCCTGACGGGGCATGGTAGCTTCAATGAGTTCCTTTTCAAGCGCAACCTCGCCTCCAGTGAGGGCTGTGTTTTATGTGGGGCTGACTCGGAGGCCTGGTTACATGTTCTCTGTGTCTGTCCAGCGTACCGTGACATCCGTAATCTAGCCGACATGGGCGTTCACGTATTGAACGGTATCTTCGATGTTAGCCAGTGCCTTGCTAGCAATGGGACACTTAATTGCGCTAATGGGTTCGCGCATTCTGCCTTCCGACTAAGGAGAGAGCTCCTCGATGCTGCTTCGCTTGCGGCGGATGGGCGAATGGCCTAGTGGCCGCGGTGTTTATCCACCAGTTTTGTGCGTTTGATGTTAGTGTTGTCTTGTGATGTCCTTTGTGTTGTAGTGTACGCAGAGCGGCAGTTAGCTGTTGAAAGGTTCCGTTGCGGTTCTTCGCCTCGGGCTGATTCCAGTTAGCCCTTTGGGGAGTTCCGCCCCCACGTACTCGAAGAGGGCGATCAGACCCGAGTCTGCAAGGGACTCATCTGAAGTGGCTCTGCCACGAAGCCTCACCGGAGGTAATCTGGTACCATGAGAACCGGGATGCCCCTCTGAGAGCATATGCTCCAGGAGAATTCCTGGAGGATGTGTTCTCGGCACGGTAATTTTGCGGTTGGCCCCCTAGTGGGAGTTTCATGGTGGTTGTGGTTATGGCTACATCGCGGGCAGAGCTCCTCGGAGCTCAAGCATGGAGTTGCGATGTACAACTCGGGTGCTGTGCCCCTTAGTTGCGGCAAAGGTGTTAGATAGGCCTTAAATACACTAGTATGAATGCTGAGCCTGCACTCAGTGTGCCATTCATGGCAGGGCTCTGATTGTGGTCTCAAAATCAATCCGTGTCCAAAGAGGACCGTGGGATTATGCCTACACGGCAGGTACTCACATTAAACCCCCCCAGGACTTTCCTCCCACATTGATTGTCTGCTCTCCGGCCTCATGAATTGTCCATATCTCGCTGCCGTACCACCGTATCAGCTAGATCAAATATTCGGCATAGTCATACTTACCCCACAATCTTTAACGATTACAGTTATCGTAGTTTATCTACTTTTTATCGCCAGTCACGATGCAAAAAACCCCAAAAATCTTATCTCTTCTCCCATTGGTTACACGTGAAGAGACGGAGTTCAACGTCTCCCGGCTTACATTTATTCGGCATCCAATGTCAGCGTTTTTGAATCATTCTCAATGTGTCAACTGTTGCGTGATTAATTTCTAATGATCTTGCACTTTCGATTTGCATTTGATATGAGTCTTCATATAGGCTTAAACCGCCCAAATTAACCTTTACATACTGTTTCCCATCGAGCAGTTGCCTGGTCTGCTATGCTTCGGGTTAAGATTGCAGAGTAGGTTTTGTTTGCCTACTGATCATGTGGCCAATGAAGAACTTGATGTTGAGTATGCGGACGCTGAATACTTTGGGCACCTTCTATTTCAAATAAGACCCTTACCCTTGTGAGCGGACTAGTCTGTATCCTTGAGCAAACGCAACAGACCGATAGCGTTGATTCCCGACCTGATGTCGAGGAGAAGGTCGCTGGGGAATCTCAGATCCTCCCCGTATACCAGCTCCGCGGGACTTGCAGCAAATTCTTCGCGATGGGCTGTTCGGAGGCCAAGAAGAACGAGTGGCAGAGCCGACGAATAAGAAGGGTCGTCTTGAACCATTATAGCGGTCTTCAGCTTCCTGTGCCACCTTTCGAGAATCCTATTGGATTGCGGGTGGTATGCGGTTGTCCGATGGCGTTTAAAGCCGAAGAGTTTGCCCAACTCTGAGAAAATGGAAGACTCAAACTGCATTCCCTCGTCAGTGATTATAATTGGCGGCAAAGCGTGGAATCAATTCTCGACACAGGGCCTCTGCACAAGATTGTGCGGTGATGTCTTTCAGAGCTATCGCCTCAGGCCACCGTGTGAACCTATCGTTGATTGTGGGGTAATACCGCAAAGGGCCAATGGTGCCGAGATGGATTGTGTGGAAACGTTTGGTGGACCGAGGGAACACTCCTACCTCTTTCCTCACATGCTTTGTAATTTTGCACTTCTGGCATGCGATGCACTGTCTGGCCTAAGAATTAATGTTCTTGTTCATAGACAGCCAGAAATACTTAGCGATGACTGATTCGTTATCCGCCTGGGTGCACCAGATTGTGAACGGCGTGGAATACTCCCTTTTGAAAAATCGGTTGGAATATATGCCTTGGTCCCTTGTCTGAGGTCTTGCTGTATATACTGGATGTTGGGCCGTCTGAAGAACTGCGTCGTCCTTCTGCACCTCGGTGATTGCCGGAAAATTGACGGTGGCGGGAATCTTGACCTCTGCAACACGTGACAAAATGTCAGCAACCACGTCATCTCTTCCAGACATGTGTTGAATGTCGGAAGTGAACTGGCTGATAAAGCTTAACTGTCGGGGGTTTTGTTTTAAAGCAAAAGTGGGTGGTTTATGGTCGGTGAGCAATGTGAACGGCCTGCCTTTAAGGGAATACCAAAAGTATTTAATTGCGAGGTACGCAGCAAGTAACTCAATATCATCGGTGCTGTAGTTCCGTTGAGCGAGATTCAGCTCTTTGGAGAAGAAGCTCAACGGCTGCCAGATTTGATTCACTTTTTGGTGAAAAGCAGCACCTACGGCAATGTCTGAGGCATCGACAAATACCGCTAGGGGTGGAGCTTGCTGAGGGAATACCGGAAGTGTAGCATGCTGTAGCAGCTGTTTTGTGGTAGTCTCAAACGCCTGGACAGCCTCTGGGCACAATCAGACCGGAGACTTTGGTTTTCGGAAGGCGTTAAGGATCGATTGAAGGTGGACGGCCTTGAGCAAGAAACGACGATAAAAGCCTAAGATGCCCAAGAACCTTCTGAGATACTGAAGGATTATTGAAAGCGGGTAGCTCGAAATCGCTTGCATCTTGAATGGGTCCGGTGCCTTCAGGGGTAATCAGGTGGCAAAGGAACCTAACCTATGATTGTAGAAATTTGCACTTTTCAACGTTGAGTACTAGACCAACCTCAAGACGCTGAAAAATGGATGAATGAGATGGGGTATCGGTCTGGAATCGTCTGAGCATTTAGACGTCTCTAGTCGCCAGAAGGCCTCCATTTGCCATTGGATTTAGGGACCATGTAAAGTGACAAAGACCAACAAGGTCCGCAAATACTCTTCCTGCGAAATTTCCAGCATCTGCGGTGGTGATGGACGCACCTTAGAAGAAATCGGGGAGTCAGCAGGGTATGGTGCTGAAAATCATGCTTAGAGGGCTCAGAGAGACTACGCTCGGTAGAGTATTTTTGAAGAAGTGTGCGAATACATACGTCGGCAACGTCTTCAAAAACAATGGAAAAAATGCTGGGTGAGCAAGATGGGATTTTTCCTGATGACCTAAGGGAAGTTATGGGGTCAATGAAAGACCTATTATGAATATGCACTAGTAAACCATAGTGGCACAGGAGCTACATAGCTTTGTACTGATGAAGCTACATAACTGCACCGTAGAGAAACTTGTCCAACCTCAAGAAGCTGTCCTGAGAAGTCTTCAGAATCTGCTACAGATACAATTACTGACAGTCACACACGGACTGCCTGAAAAGGTATAGGTCGGCAATTAAGACTGCCAGAATGCGTTGCTGGGCACTATTGCACTAGTACGCGAAGAACTTTCGGTCAGTTAGCCTCACCTCTTCCGTGTTGAAAACACCTCCTGCTAGTCCATTTAAGGATGATCATAGAGAAGATGTCCTTCTCGAAGTCTCAGCACCCCTACCTCAAAGACAAATTCACCAAAACCCCTCTTCGCCAGAATTATGGCTAGAGGGGTGTCTTACGTATTGCATGTATACTATCCAATACGTATGACACTAAGAACCAGGATAATTCAAACTGATCTAGGAGGTAACCACTTGATCAAAACTGTGAGCGGAGGGACGTCTCATGATGGTGGCACTTCTGATTGATAGGATGAAATTCAACACATATTGGATAGGAGGAGAATGGAAGTGGTAGCATATGCCGACGAATTGGTGATACTGGTGTCAGGGATATTTCGCTCGGCTGGGTTCGGCATAAATCCAACCATCAAGTCAAGGGTACCCGAATTTCACCTCCTGCGGTTAAATGATTGATTCTTGCCTCGAATGTAAAATATCTGGGTATCCTGAGATCCTAAGTTAAATTGGAAACTGAGCATAGAACTGAGGAATAATAAGACTTATGCAGCATTCTACGACAGTAAGGAAATCTAGACTTCGGCTGAGGATAGTTCTCTGAATATACACAGCCATGGTACGTCCCATCCTAACGTACGATTTTGTGGTATGGTGGCAGACACTGAGCAAGTGGTATTAACCACGCTTAATAGAATTCAAAGTCCTGCCCTGTAGATGACCAGAATGTACCCGGGGACCTCTTCCCCCGGATGCCGACAAGAAATATTCTGTAGCTTGCAAAACTGTCAGACTACACGACCCCGAATGTTGAACAGCGAATCCCTACGATCATAATAACATCCTAGTCGAAGTAGTATTCTTCTCCGACGGATCAAAAGTGGTCTATGCAGTCGGTGCGAGGGTTTTCTCCGATACGCACAACATAGCCGTAGTCGTACGATCTCCCAAGAATTGGCAGTGTATTCCAGGCGGAAGTACTAGCGTTACCGGAAGCCTGTCAGTGGTTAGGACAAGATCCACGCCCCAATCGTACTATTGTCGTTCTCACCGCGTGCCGAGCGGCCATTAAAGCTTTGTAGCAGTAGCGACATACTCTACGCAGGGCAGGGAAACATTGAACAATCTTGATGATACGCTCCAAGCTACCCTTCTCTGGGTTCCGGTCATAAGGATAAAGAGGGGAATGAACGAACTGACGAGCTGATTAGGGTGGGCGCCTCTGATTTTATCATTATCGTTTCGGTGACGAAGTCCGGAAGTATGAAACACGGTGCCGATAAAACAGCCACCAGAAGCAGGAAAACTAGAGAGTTCGCCCTGCATGCATGCGGTCAGGGTCGACTTTGCCCTATGTCATATACCAAAAACTGAGTTAAGACTTTGCGCCCCCAACCTTGGTCTATCTCCGGAATTCAAATGTTGAATTAATTCCAGTTAACCCGTTGGGGAGTTCCGTCTCCACGTACTCGAGGAGGGCGATCAGACCCGAGTCTGCAACGGACTCATCTGAAGTGGCTCTGCCACGAAGCCTCACCGGAGGTTATCTGGTACCATGGGAACCGGGATGGCGCTCTGAGAGCGTATACTCCAGGAGAATTCCTGGAGGATGTGTTCTCGGCCCGATTATTTTGCGGTTGGCCCCTTAGTGGGAGTTTCATGGTGGTTGTGGTTATGGCTACATCGCGGGCAGAGCTCCTCGGAGCTCAAGCGTGGAGTTACGATGTACAACTCGGGTGCCGTGCCCCTTAGTTGCGGCAGAGGTGTTAGATAGTCCTCGCATGTTGGAGGCGCACTTTCTAAAAAACTAGGCCTACTCGTAGAATTACAAGAACAGCTAATTGACGAAGCAACGAGCATGACAATACGAGTGAAGACATATCCGAAGTCGAATAGAATCATAATCGCAACAGAATCGACTCGAATAACAATTCCTTGATTTTCTATTCTGCTCACTCGGAGGGGATTGATATGGGAGGTGAGCTGTGTTTTAAGGATGGCTAATTTTTATCATAGCCACTGGTCAAATGATTAGGCTGACCCTGGCCAATGTGCGAGGCCAGATAAAAACAGCAGGATCACTCTTAAGACCATTCGTCATCAACAACGGTCTACGACAAGGGGATGCCCTATCATGCGTCCTCTTTAACCTGGCCCTCGAGAAAATGATCTGTGATGCTGAGGTAAATGCAAGAGGTACGATCCTCTTTAAGTCCACCAAACTACTGGCTTATGCTGACGATATCGACATTATGGGAAGAACCACCCGAGACGTACAAACTGCCTTCATCCAGATCGAGCAAGCGGCGCAAGATCTTGGTCTGCACATCAATGAAGACAAGACAAAATATATGGTGGCAACGTCAACACCGAAAATCAACCAACCAACAACATCAAACCGCACTAGTCAAACGGGAAGAATAAAGATAGGAGAATACAACTTTCAGACCGTTGGTAATTTCTCCTATCTAGGGTCGAAAATCACAACCGATAACAGTTACGATGATGAAATCCGCGCACGATTGTTGTCAGCCAACAGAGCCTATTTCAGCTTACAAAAACTGTTCCGCTCGAAACGTCTCACCATAGGATCAAAGTTCTTACTGTACAAAACCAGTCCTCATGTATTCCTCGGAGACTTGGGACCTTAGCAAGAAGAATTTCGAACTCTTGGTCGCGTTCGAGAGAAGAATCCTCCAAAGAATTTTTGGCCCCTTACATGAGGATAGACGATTCCGTAGCCTACATAACGACGAAATCTATGAGCGATGCTACGACGGTCTTGTTGTGGATAAAATCCGGCTCAAGAGGTTGCGGTGGGCGGGTTACTTGATCCGTATGGATGAGGAAGATCCAGCCCGGAAAATCTATAAGTGCAATATCTATGGTAGAAAAAGAAGACAAGGCAAATCCTGCCTGAGATGGAGTGATGGCGTAGGTCAGGACGCCAGACTGTTAGGTATGTCGAATTGGTAGACCTCAGCGCAAAACCGGGGTCTCTGGAGTTTCTTTTTAGACAGGCCTAGACCGGATACCGGTTGTTGCGCCGTTGTTGATGATGAAAAACAACGCAGAATGAAGGTCACATCAGGGCGGTCCAGGGATCTATCTTTGATCCAGATCCATACGATAGTCTGCTACGGCTGGAGATGCCTGACGAATTGCTTCTGGTCAGATATGCGGATGATGTTGCGGCACTGGTTACCATATGCACGATTGAACAAATTCGGTGCACACTGGGAATGGTGATGCAGGGGGTGAGGAAATGGATGGCTGAGTATTCTCTCTAGCTCTGAAACTGAAGTGGTCGTCCTGACCAAGGTGAAGCCAGGATCTTTATTTCTTTATTTAATGAGGACAGGAGGAAATTTGTCGCCGAATATTACACCCAGGTCTTTGAAGGAAAATGGAACAGGAAAAGGATGTTGGGGAGGGGTTTAAGCGAATAGCACATCCGATGACATTTGCTGACATTCGGTGTTAGCTTCTTGATCGAACACCAACGGACCAAATTATCAAGGTTGGACTGCAAGAAAGCACAGTCCAGCGGAAACGAAACAGAGGCACATAATTCAAGGTCGTCTGCGTAAGGCAAGCACGGGCAGATGAAGGTGGAGGCGAGGTCTTTGATAAAAAACAGAAAGAGTAGGGAGCTAAGTTCGGAGCCTCGGGGAACGCCAAAGAAGGAACGAGATGAGTAACCATGAAAAGAAACTTTGCAGGAACGGTATGAGAGATAGGAGGAAAGCCAGGAGATGACTGTGGAAGAGAAATTAAGTAATGAGAGGTCACCGGTATCAAAGGCTTTCTTGTCCTGTCGGGAGTTAAAGCATTTAGCAACAAAGTTGATAAAAACCAGAAGGTTTGAAGTTTCACGAAACCATGCTGCTCTTTGACAATAAGGTGACCGGAGTGCGCGGTCAACCAGTCGTTGACGTATTTTTCCAGGATTTTTGAGCAAAAGGAGCGAAGAAAAATGGAGCGATAGTTCACAGCAAGAAAAGGGTCTCCGCTCTGGTCGAATGCGCCGATGAAATACCTCAGCATCATGATACATCTGACGATGAAATTCTTCGAGCAGATTCGCGACATCGCAGAGAATGTTTGCGTGGGGGTCGTTCGCTGAATGCGGTTCAGTGCGTCGAAGTATGAATCGGCGCCCTCTGTAAGGAGATGTAACGCAAGCGCCTAGCGACTCTGCGAGTTGCATTCGCATATCGCACCACCTCCGAGTCAGCGGCAAGGGTGGTAGCAAAAGTTATTCAGATCACTATCCACACTGCTGAGGGAAGGTCTATACAGGTGTATCTCAAAAAAAGTGAGGGAAATTAGATCAGCAATCATGGGAAAAAAAATCGAAGCGTAATTGGGCGACCGCTGTTCAGCGGACACGGAAGCACGCAATCGGAAAACACGATGTGATGGATGATGCCTACCTTGCGTTTTTCTTCTGCAGAAGGTAGAAGCGCTCCTGCCATCGGGGCTGTGCTCCTACCCTCCTAGAGTAATGTGTCAAACAGTTTCGGGTTGGTATCGTAGATGTAACTGAGGAGGTGATTTAGCCGATAGTCACTTTGAAGCAGCAGTCTGGCACTTTGTGCGTAAATGCATTTCATCCTCCTACCCAAAAAAAGCAATGGATTCTACTATGCTAAAGTGGCCCGTTGGGGAGTTCCGTCCCCACGTACTCGAGGAGAGTGATCAGACCCGAGTCTGCAAGGAACTCATCTGAAGTGGCTCTGCCACGAAGCCTCACCGGAGGTTATCTGGTACCATGGGAACCGGGATGGCCCTCTGAGAGCATATGCTCCAGGAGAATTCCTGGAGGATGTGTTCTCGGCCCGGTTATTTGCGGTTGGCCCCCTAGTGGAAGTTTCATGGTGGTTGTGGTTATGCCTACATCGCGGGCAGAGCTCCTCGGAGCTCAAGCGTGGAGTTGCGCTGTACAACTCGGGTGCCGTACCCCTTAGTTGCGGCAGAGGTGTTAGATAGGCCTCGCATCCACTGGTATGAATGCTGAGCCTGCACTCAGTATAAACCAGGACCGCTGTGCTTGCATGGCGGGGCTCTGATTGTGGTCACAAAATCAATCCGCGTCCGAAGAGGACCGTGGGATTAAGTACAAGCTCCTCGGCAAGCCCTGGATGGAGCTGAAACAGGAAGCTGACAACGATTGCGCATAGATTGCAGTTGACGCGCTATCCCTCATTTAGGGAATAAAAGGGACCATCTATACTGAAACGGAAGGTTTGATAGGGGTCGGAAGTCCTCTGAATAGTGTATTGTTAAATAAGAGGAAGAAGCGAACCAATGAACTGCAGAAACGGAGAGAATTTGACCATCAACGACTTATAAAGGAGATCTTGTACTACGTATTCTCCATGTTACTGTCTTTGCAAATGTTTATATCCCTAAGAGCTCCCCATGTTTTAAATAGTTGCAGGGTTTGGTGAGCGTTCTCGAAGTAACATTATAAAATTCGCAAAATCTAATTGTTTGAGAGAAAGTTCTCAATACTTCGAAATATTCCCAGAAAATCGGCGCAATTGGAATGAAGACTTCTGCCAAAAGTTTCCAGCAACCGACCTAGTGAAGGACAATCAAATTGGAAGCAGGCAGGCGACTGCATTGTTGACTGTTTCAGTTTCTGAGCCATCACCACTCAGGGAAATTGGTCATCGGACTGGTCATTCTGGCGCAACTCTTTCACCTGCCAAGAACGTAATTCCATCGCTGAACTGCCTCACTCCGCCAGCACTGCAACAACTTTCGATCCGAACTCATCTTGGCTTCTTCATAAATTACTTTTGCAAGTTTTTTGTCACTCATTGGAAATTGGCGAGCGATTCCATAGCGCCCTGAGACGCTGAAATCCAATTGGCTCAAATCGATTAGCATAACGAGTTTCACGCTAGGCGGAATGGACCCCCAGCACCAAATAATGCATGAAATGTTTTGTTGATATCATTAGTCGCCACTCAAGTACGAAGTACGGCCAACCGTACAGGCCGCCACCCGGCAGATCTGGCAAAAAGCCTAGCAAACATCAAGTGCTCGCCCCAATCCCACCCTCCACCACTCCTAATCTATATAGGCGAGGAGCAATTAGACACAATATTTTGCCGATTATGTAATCAGCATAGCCGTCATCGCCGCTGCCGCCGCACAGCAAACAATCGAAACGTTTTCATGCTCCTGGCATAATGAGCAATTTGCTCGTGGCCGGCTGTCGGTCATTTGCCCGCAATCGCTTATCGGCCCATCGCGGATATGGCACCCCTTTGTAGCTTTCGTGGAGAAATTACAACCCTCGACCGGCCATAAACAGCTGAGATGGTCACTCAATGTTGCAGCGCTGGTGGTGAAAATGGTGCAAAACAAATCAACGACTTGACCGGGGCCAGCCCGGTGGAACGCTGCAGGCAAGGTGGCGATGCACAGATTGGCCCGGTAAGTAGAGAGGATGCCGTGTCATCGTGGAAACCGCGGAGTTGGGGCGATAGCGGCTCGACACCACAGCCAGAGCCATATCGCGCTCGGGCTATGTTTAGACTTTGCCATCTGTTGTTTACCCAGCGGACGACGCTGACGGTGATAATCGCGATGCCGCCAATGATTGCGGCCGTTGTGACGCGGATTACGGTAATTGCGATAATCACAGCGAGATTGCGAGCACAATTTCACCGCTCCCATACCGCATTCAAGAACAATGTAAGCAAGGCGGTGGCACTCGCGATGAGGGTGATTTATGGGCCCCGAGTAGGCATCATTGGGATGACAACGGTAATCAAAAGTGACTATGGCTTTCAGTTGGCCGTGAAAACAATGTGCTTACCTTCTTCACGCCCCGGAATGCATACACGTAAAGTTCTTTGCCGAAATTGAAGCATATCCGGTCGCCGCCGCACATGGGGGCTCCGTTCATTCCGTTCGGGTCGTTCATGTGCATGCCGTGCAGCCGAGATTCAATTGAGTTGGACCCGACCCCGGCTGGGGCCGCGGTCGAGGTTGATGCTGAGGTTCCGGTCGCTCCTTGGCTCGAGGTCGCGTTGCCCGCTGCAGCCGATGCCGAAGATCCGTTCCCGGCCCCCGGGGCTGACGAGGAGGGAGCCTGTTGCGGCGCATTCGGCAAGGTGACAATCGATACGCGAACTTGCGGCGAGCTCTGACTGTTGGTGTAGCCCACTCGGCTGGGCCGCGAATATTCCGACAGGGTCATTAGGCGGTAGGTACCCTCGCGTGTCACAAATTGCGTTTTTAAGTCATCCTTTACGTTCGGATCCAGTTGCATGGCCATCGTCGGTTCACGCTAGGTTGGCGCTGGTCAAACTGGTCGTCGTCGTCAACGTCGCGTTTTATTGGCTGCTGCTGCGGGCGGATATGCGACCACTCAATTTTTAGGCACATCAGAAAATCGGGGTTTTTGCGATCACTGTCCCTTCTAGCACGTCCACCTCACGAGCGAGCACTGAGCCCCGTCCACGGCGCTTTTACACGGCTAAGACGTACGTCACTAGCTAATCACCACAACGCGAGATTATCTCCAAATTAGAAAAACACTTTTGCACTTGCATTCGCATTTGTCGCGGCGCGTCCACCGCGTCCCGCGCCCGCTTCACACTTGCACACCACGGCTGACCGACACGGGCGGCCGCCAGCCACGACGGGATGATTTCTACGTGATTCTGAGTTCCTCCCTTGCCTCATACAACACCGCGCTGTCGCTATTAAATCGCCTTTGCGCCAGCTACTGGCCCCCTTCGCTAATCACTTTTCTTTTCCTAAATTCGCACATTGATCCAATCACGATGGGGATGTTCTTCACGCGTGACCGGCAAGGATCGCAACCTGGTCAAGTTTTCACAAAGAAAACTAAAACTGTATCGATCGGGGCGATGGGCAAGCCGCGAAAAAAACGGGATTTTCGGGAGAAAACACTGTAAATTAGATTTTATTACGGTTGACGGCGACTTTTGACGGACTTCACGGATGAACAGAGCAAAAGAGAATCTGTCGATTGGATGAACTTCTTTTGGCAGCTACGACGTGTGGTTGGCTGCGAGTGGATGAGGTAAAATGGGGATGGTCATGACGTATGGGGGATGCAATTTCCATTCCCTCAAAGCCAAAATCACTTAACCACCAACCCAAACTTGAAACTCCTCAATTATTTTTAAACACCCATTCAAAATTCAAACCAATCGTAATCAATTTTCACCCAATAAGAATTGAAAATTCACTCGCCAAAACGAATTCATCATCTCCCCATGCAACACTTTGACAGCCACTGTTACATGACATATCTTCGTTTTTCCGCCTTTCTCATATTCTGTTTTTGTTTTTGTTGTGACAGCGCCTACGAGGCCACCCTTTTGGATGATTGTTATCTTGTAAATTGCATTTGTAGTATAGAATTTTAGTATTGTGTTTAAAGAAAGCAACCGAAAGACTGCAATTGTATTAATAAGCGATAAGTAGCCGGTGGTCGCTGGCGGCCGTGCAAAGACAAGAAAGCATATGGCACGATGACTTCCCGAACCATTGAAATTGTCGAGGTAAATTGGCTTGATAACAACACAAGATAATGTTCTCTTACAGCATGAAGTGATTACTGCCTATGAGCAATCGTTTAATACGCATTTAAGTGCAAAGTTTCCACTTAGTCGGCGGTTTTAGAAATTGGTTAGTGTCAGTGGTTGGTGGGAATAATCCTTCCTTTGGAGGCGGAGTAAGAACCTGAAGAGGCTGATTTTCGGAGAGATTTCGTTTTAAGTTCAACTTGCAAGAGGAGTAAGTAGTTTCCTGTGCTTAGTTTGTTGAGTCAGATCAATGACTCGTCGAGAAAATAGTGGAATTAACTTGTGCTCCAACCCCTACTTCGCCCAGACAACTTTAAGGCACTCCAACTCGATTGAATGATTATACTCAAATGAAGTGAATCTGAAACCTTCCCGATAGTTATCTTACACTAGATTTAACAGAGTAATCTTCACAAACCATCTCTCAACCCGGTCAAGAGAATCTCCACCTCAATAGATCGGTAGCCGCTGCGGAGTCCCTGTAGAATTAGGCTCTCCTTTCTATTAGGCGGAAATTTCCTCTTAAACTGCTCTAACAATTGCCACTTAACTAATCTAGTTACGACGGAACAAACGCTGGGATTAGGAGTTAGTAATAGACACAAGCGCTCGATCAACTTTGAGTTCACTTCAAGGCCATCCGCTTTGTGAGGGGACATGCAAATTCTAAAATACCTCAAGCATGGGCGAAAGCGGGGAACATTTCGTTGATCATATGTTGGTGAAATTTATATGGTTTTCTTTTAACGTACCCAATCCTGGGGCATAGGGCCTCAGCTAGACCTACGCACCACCGTTCATAACATCAGCATCAACAGCGCAACAACCGGTATCCGATCTAGGCCTGCCTTAATAAGGAACTCCAGACTCCCCGGTTTTGAACCGAGGTTCACCAATTCAATATACCGAAAAGCTGCCTGGCGTCCTAGCCTACGCCATCGGCCCACCTCAGCCCTTATGGACTTTCCGGGCTGGATCATAATTATGCATACAGATTAAGTGACTCGCCCACCGTAACCTATTGAGCTGGATTTTATCCACAACCTGGTCATGGTATCGCTCATAGATTTCGTCGTTATATTTCTGCGCCAAGTGTGCCTGGAGCAGTCCACTCGTCGGTAACCTTGCAAGAGTGGATGGGATAGCCAGCAATAGAGTTTTGGCTCTTCCTTAATGTAAGATCGATGCACCGCCACTTCCGCTTTTCTTCTCGTTTGTCCCGTTCACAAGTGGGTTCGGCTCGTCGTGATCGGTTTCGCCATTTGGCTCTATCGAATGCCTGATCTGGGTGCAATGTCGAGACTTTTAAATCCCCATCCAGCGTGTCAAGCCACCGTTTTGGTCGTTTACCATCGACTTCGATGTTCAGACCAATCTTGGCAAGTGAATTCTCGTTTGCACGAATTGCGTGACCATACCATCGAAGACGCCTCTCTCGCAACTTTTCCACGATCGGTGCAACCCCAGAACGACCGCGGATATCCTCATTTCGGATGTGATCTAAACGTGTGACGCCACTAGTCCAACGTAGCATCTTCGTCTCCATTACCGCAAGACGCCGTTCATTGTCTTTTATGGTCGGCCAACACTCAGAACCATAGAGAGTGACTGGACGGACGACATTGCGGTAAATTTTAGATTTTAAACGTTCGTTGATACGTCGATCACAAAGGACACCGGTTGTGGAACGCCACTTCATCCAGGTTGCGTTAATGCGTGAAGCAATTTCATAACGCAGTTCTCCATTGGCTGATAGCGTTGACCCGACGTATTTAAATCGCTCAGTTCTGGGCGGATCACTGCCGCTGACAGCCTGTTTCATAGGGATCGGTCGTCAAAAATGCAGCTTTGTTTAGATTCAATCTGAGATCGTGTTGCATGAGGCGATAATTCCATTTTTGGACAAGTTGCTCGAGATAATTTTTGCTATCAGATGCTAGGAAAACATAATCTTCATAAAGCAGCGTATAGGGCGCTGGACGTTGGATGTCCCATGTGACGGTGTCCATAACAAGAACAAAGAGGCTCTCACCACTCCTCTTTGTTCTTGTTATGGACACCGTCAGTGCGCTTCCTTGATGAACACCAACAGAGACACGAAGCGGTTTTGATACACCCACCATACTTCGAACTTTACTTTTCGGATCGTGGGCGAGCAATTGAACCCAGCGCACGAGTTAGTTCTTTTGGCACTAAGTGTTGTCGTAAAGCATATCCGATGAGTACGTGCGGCACACGGTCAAACGCTTTCTCTAAATCCAAAAATGCAATGTAAAGAGGGCGATGCTTCTCACGGTGTTTCTCCATGAGTAACCGCGCAGCGTGTATTGCGTCAGTAGTTCCGCAGTTTTTCACAAATCCGGCTTGATTCAAGGTTATTTCAACGATTTCGCGAATACGGTTGTCAAGAATGCGTTCAAAAATCTTCATGGTATGAGAAAGTAACCGGATCGGACAGTAATTTGAACATTCTGCTGGACTACCTTTCTTTTTCTATATTGGAATAGTGGTACTTTTTTGCCGGTCAGAAGGTGTTCTTCCTTCCTGAATAACCCGGTTAAAGAATTCACATAACCACAGTGTCGGGTCCCAGCTTTTTACTTTCCAGAACTCAGATGCGATATCGTCAGGTCCTGTGGTTTTCACCGATTTCATTTGTTTTTTGCATCCTCGACTTCAGTTGCGCTGACAGTTAAGCCCATGGTGTTTAACGTAGGTACCTGTCGTGGAGACTTAACCCTACGGTCCTCTTCAAACACGGATTGATTTTCTGACCACAAGCAGAGCCCTGCTGAGTCAAGCAACAACGGTACCAGTCTATACAAAGTGCATGGCTTAGCATTCATACTGGTGGATGCAAGACATACCTAAATCTCTACCGAACTAAGGAGTACGGCACCCGTGTTGAAACGCAACACCACGCCGAGGCCCGAAGGTCTCTTCTCGCTTGAGTACAACCACAACCATCATGAAACTTCCACTAGGGGGGCCAACTGCAAATAACCGAGCTGTACTCACATACAATGGGAGTTCATCCGAAGTATGAGAGTCCAGGGGCTTTCCCGGTTCCCATGGTACCAGTATACCCCAGGTAAGGTTTCGTGACCAATTTGCCACTTCAGATGAGTCCCCGTGCAGACTCGGGTCTGATCGCCCTAATTAGGCCTTTGGAGCATTCGCCTACTGCATCACGGCCGGCAAACCAAAGTGAGTACAACGTCTCCCGGTGCCACCACTATGGAGGTTCTCCTCGGCTACTTGGTTTTGGTTTGGCCGACAGGGTTGCTGCCCCGTCTTCCTCACCGCCACCTCTGAGCACCAGTTGCGCTGACAGGTGTAACTGGTCCAAATGTCGGTAATGATTGTGGAAGTGGAGGAAGAGCAAATTCTTCAGTAGAAATCTGCTCGAAGTATTCTCGCCATCTATCCGTTGCGGCTCGACGGTTGATAAGCAAAGAACTGTGCATGTCCGCAACAGTGGTGTTCGATATCCTGTGTGCATTCGTTACGGCTTTTAACAAGCCGATACAGATCTCTCTCGCCATCCTGGGTGTCCAGTTTGTCGTAAAGAGTTTTGTAATGGTCTGCTCGGGTGACAGCGACCGCTTTCTTTGCTTCCCGGTTGGCATTTTTATAAATTTGCCAATTAGCAGGTGTTTTATCGTCGAGAAATTTGTGGTAGAGGCGTTTCTTTTCACGGGCCTTCATTTCAACATCATCATTCCAAAGCCAAGTATCTCGGTTGATG
Source organism: Hermetia illucens (assembly GCF_905115235.1). NCBI lineage: Eukaryota > Metazoa > Arthropoda > Insecta > Diptera > Stratiomyidae > Hermetia > Hermetia illucens. Next base: position 17,354,943 of record NC_051851.1, on the reverse strand, counting down.
TACCGCTTTCCCGGCTTTTTGACCCCGAGGGTTGCAGAGGCCGCTTTGTGGATCGTGTCTTTCATTTGATTCCACGATTCTTCCACATTCGTAATGGTCGGCAATCGTATGAGTGAGATCGTTTCTCCTTTCTTCTCACCAAATCGCCACCACTTAATGCGCCGCGGGCAGTGCGTTCCTCTCGCTGTTTTATCGGTGGCTTAATTCGCAGGACGGCAATCAACGGCCGATGTTGAGGTGCGATGGTCTCATAGGGAATGACTTTGCAATCAGTGACAGTGGTAAAATGTCGGTGTCTTCATCATCAACGACACAACAACCGGTATCCGGTTAGGTCTGCCTTAATAAGGAACTTCAGACATCCTGTTTTTTGAGGTCATGGCCGATTCGTTCACAATTGCGTGTTTGCCATCCAAGTTGCTCCTTTCGTCAAAACGCTCCTCCTACATTTGAAACCAAACAGGGGTTGGGGAACCGTTTTCCCCAATGATAATAAAAGGTTTGTTTTCTTTCACTGTTGTATTTGTTTCACATTAACATAAAAAATATTGCACAATACACAATATGAAACAAAACCTTATTAAAATCGATTCAATCAGGTTGCAACGGCAGAAGCGAATTCATGGCGTTCAGGTTCGCGCCTCCAATGTGCCGCGACTTCACTATGCCCCCAGCTGAAACCGCGCGGGTTCAGCGGAGCAAACCGACCACGTAGTCCTCTCAATGGGGCATCGCGGGCGCTTCCTCGAAGCAACCACAGACTCACCGAACGCTCGACAAGGAGATCCACTTGAGTCCGCCTCGAACCTCGAGCTTGAACGAGTGCTCGTCTCGCTCCAAAACCCAAAAGGGATATCAGAAGTAAACTGGCTGATATAACTCAAGTACCGGAATTGGTGAGGGGAAGCTTTGTCGGGCTTTTGTCTAAGCGCGAAAATAAGGGGCTTGTGGTCTGTGAACACGGTGAACGGTCTGTCCTCAAAGGAGAAGCGGAAGTATTTTATAGCAAGGTACGCGGCGAGTAACTCGCGATCGTAGGCACTATAGTCGGGAGTCTTTGCTTTTGGGCCCAGATAAGTAGGCGTTAGGGATTGCTTGCTGATGAGCGAGGTTGGGCAAGAAACGACGATAGAAATTTAACATGCCCAAAAACCTTCGCAGATCCTTCATCGTAGTTGGCAGGGGAAAGCTCTAAATCGCCTCAACTTTGTCTGGGTCAGGCTATATACCTTCAGTGGTTATTAACTGGCCGAGAAATTTTACCTGCTTTTGTAGGGATCTGCACTTTTCAACGTTTAGGACAAATCCGGCCTCAAGGAGACGTTGAAAAGTTCACTCGACCAAAACATCATCCATATAAAGGAAACAAACATTCAAGTTTCGCAAGACAGAGTGGATGAACCTCTGGAGATCTACCCAGCGTTGCACAAGCCAAAAGTCATCCTGGTGAACTCGAAGAATCCGAAGATCCGAGGTCGTAAAAACACGGCAGTTCGTAAGCGAATGCGTAAAATCATGGATGAGTGGGTTGGGGTATCGGTCCGGAACTGTCTGAGCATATAGTGACGCCTACAATGTCCGCATGGTCGCCATTCGCCGTTTGGCTTAGGTGCCAAAAGAAGTGAAGCGGACCAACTTGGAAGGTCTGCGGATGTTTCATTAAGTCATCAAACTCTTTCTTCGCAATAGCAAGCTTCTGGGGTGAAAGTTGACGCACCTTTGAGAAGATCGCCGAGAGCCGGTAATGCTGATGTGGTGCTGCACATCGTGCTTAACCGGCTGGGTGAAACTACTTTCTGAGGAGTGCGCGAATGCGGTGGTTGGCAACATCCTCCATTATAATTGAAAGAGTGTCATCTTTGCAGGTAGAAATTTCCCCTGTCGTCTGTAAAAAGGTTGCGTGGTCTATCAAGGCCTTGTTCTGCAAGTCCACCAATAGCCCATAATGACACAGGAGGTCTGCATCTAATATGCGGATGCTAATATTCGCCAGAACGACACGCCACGAAAACGTTCGGCGCAGTTCGAGACTTACGTCCACCTGCCTACAGCCATACATGCGGATGGGAGAAGAGTTCGCGGCAGCCAGTCGTAGCTTTTAAATTGGATCAGGGCCTTGAAGTGTGTTAGAGCACTATATTCAAGCCTGTAACGGTACATTATAGGATTACAGTACCCTATAGGAGGCAATTTGGTCAGCATTTCCTTCGCCTGAGATTATTACCCGAATTTGATTCAGGTACTCATTCACAACTGATTCGACTGGTATCCGACGTCAAATCACGATAGAATTTCCACTGCCACTAGTGAGATTTGAACCGCGACCTTCCATACGACAGCCTTGTGCTCTAACCACTCAGCTATCCGGATACACCAGATTAATGTCGAGACGAAAAACAACATAGCTGTCTCTGCTTACTTACCCTATGATTCTTTGTGTCCTCCACCGACAGAAGAACTAAGGGATCTGGTAGCGTATCAATTGGTATCGAACTCTTAATAGGTTGCGCCGCGAACGGCCGACGTATTCGTTGGGGGAATGATAAATGCAATCCTAGGGGAGATTTTATCACTTCAGCTGTTCTCATGACTACAAACGTGTTCAGAAACTGGGAACAAGCTTCCCACAATGACAAATGGCAGAGTCTAAATGCAGCTAGACACACCAACCATTTGCCGTCAGAACCGAACATGCGTACCGCAAAGTTTATTCTGTCGAAAAGCAGGAGGACTTGCAGAAGTGTTGTAGGTTTAGGAGCTTCTATTCTTCTCCTTTTGACAAATTTAAGAGCTTCTATTCTTCGAAATAGGTTTCTGACATGTTTTTCGTATTTTACAAAGTTCAATACACAATTTCAAGAAAGTACTCTTATTATAACTCCGAGATGTTAGAAATTAAACTGATTTCCGTCTGTAACTATTTTATTTCTGCACAAAACTCGTTCTTCTCACAATGACTGCCAACTGTCTTTTTTCTTATTATTATTTTTCTTTTTGACGTTTCTCGTCACCTACTCTGTTCTTCACTCTTGTAGCGAGGTCTAAACTGAGTGGAGAGCGCCGGTGACGTCATCTGTCCGCTGGTATTCGCGACATTCGAAATAAATTTCGAATTCCGCGAATCCTGCCGCGCCACATAGGCATTGTTTCAGGCCTTAATTCACTAGCTGGGCATATGTTCAGAATAGGAATTACTCACGATGATACGTGTCTCTCCTGTAAAAAGGAAGCGGAATCCAAGGAGCATTTCCTATGTGAATGCCCCGCCTATGGATGCATCATGCATCAGATCTTTGGTGCCGATGTCCTCCAGTTGCGACGGGTACCATCACATCCACTAACGGAAATCCAGCGATACGTTAACGAATCCGGAATATTCTGTTAAGTGGGGGTGGTGAGTACAATGGGTCAATACGGCCTAAGTGCTCAGAAGCTATAGCTTCTCCCCCACCACACCAACACACACAGCACAATGAAGCGTTGCCCGTCACAGATCTGTTGGTCTTACGCTTCTTGCGCGCACTACCCGTGACAGAAGAATCTGTTGCGTCCAATGCGGTTCTCACCGGAGTTACCAGTTTGTCCCCACCTTCCGCCGAAGATGTCATTTCCTTGTGTTCGATTTCTCCGGATATTACCGCACCTGGTGGTGCAACCACGTCCATGTCCTCATTCCCAAAGTGCTTCATCTTCTTACGCAGTGCCTTCCTCTGCCGCTGGCAGGGAGCCTTCCCAAATTCATGATGTCAAGGCCACTTGGCTCCATTTTCACATACCAACGTTAAATCATCAGCTTCCCTTACTTGTATTCTTCCTGCTAAGGGCAAAGGAGAAGGTTCTGACAGGCAGTTTCCAACCTGTAGTTCTCCTCCTTAGTTGGACTTTTGCTTTCTAGCTGGCTGCACCCCAGGCACTAGATGCTATTGAGTTGGAAAGCATGGCTCACACAGATTTATCCGTAGAGGGATACAAGTTTGGTGAGGCCACTAGAATCCGAGCCTCGGGTACGACCTGATTGCTCATAATCGCGGGTGGATTCCAAAGCTTTCATATTCATGTTTTGAACACCCTTCGTGTAGCAGTAACTTACCACAGGAACCCGCGATACAGTGGTGTCCGAGAAGGAGTGATGACAGGTTAACAGAAAGCTGCTCCATACATACATAAGTTTGAAAGAAGGACCCGGTGATTTCTTAAGAAATTGGCTAACATATGAGCAGACCCAGCTAAAACAAGTGAATCTTCAAATGAGCAAGTTAAAAACGAAAGCCTTTTAAGAGCAAACACCGAAATTGAAAAAAGAAAAGAGAAATTTCTAAATTATCCTTTTCTATTGCAGGTTGACGGCAAAACGTTATTCTATGAAATTCGCATCGAAAATGTTGAATTTCACATATTAGGACAAACCGTCAAAACGAATAAATGGCTTCGATTTGAAGAATGGCAGCAGATCTATGAACAGCTTAACAAATCACTCTCTACCTATCCAGCAACTCCTCCCGATTTTACCATCAAATCTTTCACCGTAGGAAATTACATTCGAGTCGAAATCGAGCTGTTTCCAATTGAAAATTGTTTTGGGGATCTTTTCAACGTGAAATTAGACAATTGTGTCCACGACTATCTCCAAATCCGAATTAAGCAAATATCACTAGGATCGAATCTTGAAGAAATCCAGCAAGCAGAGAGGAAAAATGAATTGAGTGTTGAAGCGATGGCGAAACGAAATAAGCGTGACGTAAAGAAGCGTAAGAAGAAACGTAAAAGTTGCTCATTGAGCGAATATAACCCAGTGGCGGTGAAGAAGGATATAAGGAGCAAAGACGTTCCTCTCTACAAGCCGTCAAAATTAAGTCCTGAGGCGAAAGAGGCCGACGAACCTTACTCTCCGAAGCCTGTGAACTCCGGTGACAACGAGACTCTAACGCAAGATGACTACTCACCATACACGATTTCCAGCTCGGACAATACAACTCCAACAGTTATCCCGACATATAAGCCATCAGCAATCATCAAGAAAAGCTCCGACAATCAACCAGAAAAATCCCCATCTCCCAGTACAATCAATCCAAATCCAGATGTCAATGAATCCAACTCCACACCACTATCAGCCTTATCCATAGAATGCGATGAAATCAAAGATTCATCAACACCGGTTACATCTACTGACTCAACATTAGAAACAAACACATCAACACACTCTCGTCGCAGGAGGTGTATCACTCCTGATTCGCATCAGAATAAACGACCAAAACTTAGTCAAGATCTTTTCGAATGTTCAGAAGACGAACTGAAGGAAACAAAGTCCGAAGATGAAAGCGAGAAATCTTCTTCAAAAACAACCAAAAAGGGTAAATTCAATACCATTCCTGAAGAGCCGAAACTCGAAAGCAGTACATCTAGCACTACATCCCTACAGAAATCAAAGGAAACATCAGACGAGTCTGTGGATAAAGAGGCAGCCAAACAAGAAATCATAGCTGAAAGACGTTCGAAACGAACTCCGATCAAGAAACACGAAAAATATGCAGAATACGACTGGTTATCGACAGACCCGACAAAATCGCAACGCAGCGGAAGCAGTGCAAGTAATAAGAGCAGCAAAACCAAAAAACGCAAGCGAGAAAAGGAATCAAAGCCGAAGAAATCGCCACGATCGGAAGGCGGGACTCCAACGCCCAGTCAGGAATCGGGACCATCGAAAACACAACGAGAGCCAACAAGTCTTACGACCCCAATACCTACCACTGAAGAGTTGCAACAAAAGAAGGAAGCATACGAGCGCCAAATCGAACTGCTTGATAAATGGGGCAAGAATCTGAGGGAGATGAACAAGGCACCGCCGGAACTTGATGATATTTTGTAATTACTCTAAGATGTTTTTTTTTTGTAGAGTCGTAAGATCAAAATTTTGCCCCTTCATTTCCAGCGATCTAAATGATATGAAGACCAGCGACTTGATTGATACTTTTGAACAGTTCAAGCCTGAGCTGGACAAACACTTCAACAAATACAAGAATCAGAAGGTGTCCCACTTGAATTTTAATCACTCTCATCCCAATGAGCTCTAGTCCATTTGTTTTAGCGGTTCCAGTTCAAACAAGAATCATCGGAGAAACTGTGCCTGTTGATTCTGAATATAATCACCCGTGAGCAAGTCGTCTCGATGATGGATCATCTTCAGTCTGTCTACGAGCCTGAGTGCGATGGCATGCCCACGGTGAGTGTCCAAAACGCGAACCTTAAAAGTGCATTTACAAAATTCGTTATGTGTTTCAGTATACGGATCTGTTTATGAACGTCATGGCACCGGAATGGGTCTTGTTGTTGTTCATGAAACAGTATGGCCTTCCGCGCGAGGAAGCTATCGAACGTATTAAAGTTCAACGTGATATTGAAACGTATAATCAAACGCTCGTGATGGAATGAGACTGCAAAAGTATTGGTGCAAACCAAGCGTTTTTATCTAATGAGAAAGTTTTATAGGGTGCAGTCGTTTCATTTTTGTGTAAGCTATAATTATTGGATATTTTTTTGTATTATGATGTCCTATTAATTGAAAATAAAATGTTTTGAATGTTGTCCAGGTGTTTTGATTGAAGTTGAATGATTCCCAAATATGTAGCCTTGGCTAGTGAATACCCTATGACCACTTTCCTATTCTAGCGGCTAGCAATCCTCAGTCCTAGTTGAAATCTATCGGATAGAGTATCCTAATATTTACTCCTACAGATTAATTGTAATAATAATCGTTTGCACTACAATCCGATTGAATCTGGGCTTTAAAGTGCGTTAGAGCGCTTCATTCATGACCTGATAAGTGTAAAGGGGTACGTGGTCTATAGAGGACCATGTCGCCAGATTCGCAGACCCTACAATTCGCATTGCCGAAGCTGCGGAGATAAGGGAGAAACCATCAGGCACGTCCTTTGCGATTACCCAGCTCTTGGTAAAACCAAGTTTTGGACATTAGATAAAACGTTCTGGAGGTTCTCAGGGAGATCTCTAATTGCAGGGTGGGAGAGTCACTTTACTTCGAGAATGCTACGGGCTGAATCTAAAGATCTGATCCGGCTGGACCCTACCCGCTTGCTCTCATCACATCAGCCATGGTCTGAGGAGTTTGTGGGGTCAAAATCGCGCACCACAGCGCTAATTGGGCTCCTCAGAGCGATAACTAATATCTACCTACGCTCGCCCATGATTATCACGCTGATTTGAATCAGGTTCCTATTGGTATCCAGCATTGGAGTTCGCTTGTGTCCGCCTAAACGAATGCTTCGTTCTGCCGATTGCTCTCGCTTGTGTTTGGATCAGGCTTGTGTGCTGTTGTCAAGTTTATGAACATCGTCATTCAGTTGTTTAGCCGTGTTTGTTTAACGGTAAAACAGTGCCAGTTAGAGTATTAATACACGTGACTTCTCGATAACAAAGTGAACCTGCTACAAGTTTCGCGCCGCAAGTGCGGAACTCATCCTTACTCGATAGACACGAAATTACAGCGTGTAAAGGATGCGGAACCAGCTTACACTGTCGCCGCCCATGAATTGGGCAATTCTAATATCACCACACAACTCCTCCATTCGGCCGGCAAGACCGTTACGGCCGAAGAAATGATTAATGACGACTGCTCTGCCATAATCATCGACGACGACCAGAGTTTCCCTTCTGGGGACCAACCCGACGGTCGGATCGGTGAAGCAAATTCCTGTGTCAATTACATCCAAGGATTCCAAAACGAATTCAAACTTGCTTCAGGTAAGTCTGTCTTCAAACGAAAGCAAACGGATTTGGGCATCTCGGACAACGAGGCCCCAGCGAACAAAAACCGCTTTTAGCTTCTCTCTGACAACGAGCATCGCTCCGAAGCGACGCACGTCCCAGAACCTAGAAATCTGCCGACATGGCCAACCCACCGTTAATTAAAGACAAGAATAGAATTAGCATTCTCCCTCCGATTTTCTTGTATGAATTGACTGCCAGGACACTAGGCCTTGTCATCAAGAACATAGACAAAAATGCCAAATTTGAAATTACTAATCTACCGGCTAGAGAACCAAAATGAAGGCACTCACACTCAACACTAATTCACTCATTTCTAACGACAAACGTTTCGCTCCCCACAAGCTCCTTGAGGATTCCGATACTAACCTCGCTCTCCTAAATGAAATCAGACTTGGGGAAGCCCCCAACGTAATAACCCTGGTTACAGTACTTTCCTCAACGACGCGGGCAGAGGTACAGCCATACTAGTCAAAGCGGAACTTAGGGCAAATAGCATCCCATCGGCTCCACTGGCATCAAACTGCCTGTTAGCAGTAGTCAGACTTCCTGTTAGGGGTGGTGGCGTCTTCCGAGTTCTAATCGGTTCTCTCTATTTCCTGGGCGGCACAGGTCGCCACCCCACTCTCATTCTATTTGAACTTTGAGAAATCGCGACCAGTTTCGATGCCTCCATCCTCGGCGGTAACCTCAACGCGAAGCACGTACCTTGGGGCGACCTAGTTAACAATGGAAACGGCAAAGTGCTCTTCGATTGATTTCAGTCAGGCCCATTCCTTAGCGCGGACATCATTAACGCTGGAGGTGCCATCTTTCCCTCGTGGGTCTTCTTTTCTAGACGGCTTTATAATCTCATCCAATCTCTCAGCACGCGCCACTAGCTACTCCTCTTTAGCAGCCCACTCCGACCATCATGCCCTCCGCCTCTCTCTACATCTACAGCAAATTCTCCCTTCACTTCCTTCACTGCAGATCCTTCAATCTGACAAACTGGGACGATTTCCAACGCAACTTAGCCAGTGCGCTGGGCCCTCCCCTGGACAAATCGCGCATCCATTCGAATGTTGAGCTAGATACATACATCTGGAAAGTCAACTCTGCCTTTGAAACTATAATGAACAAACACGCTCCAGTTAAAGAACTTGGTTACTACAAATACGGGTGCCTTTGTCCCTCAACCCTTCTCTTAGTCCGCGATAGAAGCAGACTACTGCAGCGCAGGAAACGATTATTTTACCGGTTATAGAAGAGATGCAACGCTGACTACCGCTTCCTCTCCGAGATCATCAAAGACCTGTCCAGCAAAATGGAACTATTCGAACCGAACTGAATGCATCTTACAAGAAAGTCCTCAAATCTCTCAAACCTGGCCCACAAGCTTTGTCAATAATCAATCGATTAGCTGAAAGAAACAAATCTTCTTTTAACGTCAACTACTACCCGATAAAGACCTTGAAAACGCATTTGATTCAGTTTGGAAAGAGAGCCCTCTGCTCTACAAACTAATTCAGGCCGATTGTCCCCTCCCCTTATTCACAATCCTCGGAGACTTCATCTCCAACAGAACTTGCCACATGTGCTTCGATAGAGCTCGCTCCATCGACTTCCCGGTAAACTCAGGAGTCCCTCAAACCTTTTAACATCTTCCTCCACGATATTCCCCTCCCTCTCGTAAAGTTATCCCCCACGCCAACGGCAACTCAGGCAGCCCGTCACCCGCCCTTTTTCCCTAACGACAATGGTCCTCTCGCACCAGGAGGGATCCTCTTCACTGATGACATCATCCTATGCTAGCGGACCCAGGCCCTCACTAGCGCCTCTCTCAAACTCCTAACCAATCGGGTCATCGCTTATTTCAACCGGTGGGACCTTACCGGTTGGGCCGTTAAGTCTGAAGTTATTTGCTTCAGAAACCTCAGCAGAAAGTGCTACTGGCGCACAATGCCAGAAAGCCGAAATCAAACATTAAATACCTGGGAATCTCCCTCAACAACAAACTTAAATCCAACCCTTACGTCAGATCTGCTATTGCCAATGCCTCTAAGGCCTCAGCTGCCTTAAAAAACCTCCTCTCATCCCGGGCCCTGTTCCCTGCCACCAAAACCCTTTTATACATAACTCTTATTCGTCCAATCCTGACCTACGGTTTCCCAGCATGGGCTACCATGTCACCGAACGTAGCAGAAGCCCTCCAACGCTTTGAAAGGACGATATTCAGGAAGTGCACGGCCAAATACAGAAAGCCAAACCTAAAATTTCACCAGAACTCTCTCCTGTACGACCTTTCCGGGGTTTGCCCCATAATTTCGCACATGATCATGTTGTCGCGCGTCAGACTAACAAAGTGGCTCTCCCGCCCTAACCCGCTGATAAAAAATCTCGCTAAACGCATTGCATTGTTACGCGAGCAGAGGCACTACGTGTTAGGGCAGGCTCTTCTCTCGGACAGTAATTTTCGTCTCAACCATCATCCCCTCCTTTTATCAAAGCTCCTCCCCGGACTTTCACAGAGGCTAACCGCGTCCAATGTTCCGGAAGTCAATCCCCGCGTTTAGATCACCTTTCATTATTTTTCTTTACTTCGTCCAGATCAAGAGAATAGACATTAATTAGCCTGTACAATATGTGATACCTGCAAGCATTAACTTCTCCCCTAAATTAAGGTCCCTGCTTCCACCAATTAGACTCCACAATACATGCTCCCCAATCTCATAGTCCTCTTCACCCTCCCGCCTCTGATCACTGTCCTTGTACAGATCCAAATCGAGTAAAAAGCAGCCTTTTCTCAGTTTGCTGTCACCATCGAAAAAGGACTGCGCTTTACTCCAAACCCGCCCCTCAATCTTATCCACCGGTGCCTAAAAGCTTCCATTTGCTCGTCTTCCTTTACGGAGTACTATTTTGTGTTGTTTTATGTTATGTTTGATTAGTTGTAATTTCAAAATTATTCTTAGGTTAGGTAGGTTAGCGTTACATATTAATTAGTCGCTTTTAAATTATTTTTTTTGTACCGCACTTGTATTTCTTTTCTTTCCTTAATAAATAAATCGAAATTTGCACGTACCGTCCGGGGATTTCCCGAATTTGAAGTTGAACTAGAAATAATAAGTACTTTTCCATTCTGGACTATATATGTATCTAGAAAATATTTTTTAACATTTTTGTGGCTTGCAATGGTATGATCTAATCAAAAAAATTACATTTTTGCATAATTATTCCTATTCATTGGTAAACAAAACATTAAAGCAATAGTGGCACCCACATTCCTCATGCCCGATCCTTACATTCAGCACTTCTTATTCATTGACCGTCACATTGACACTTCGCTCAAACAGCTCGCATCAAACTTGACATTTCTCATCTTCCCATCGGCAGCTGGTCCTTCCCTTGCAGAAGGAGTGGAGATCGCTATCCAAACTTGACTAAATTTTCCTCGTGCTCGAATGATGTCATAGACCTATTCGTTAATCGTGAAAAGTAGAGTAAAATTCCGATAAAAATGTCTTCGGGAGTTCGATGTAAGAATTGTGGTTCAACCGAAATCGAAGTGGACAATGCTCGTGGTGATGCCGTGTGTACAAATTGCGGTACGGTTTTGGAGGATAATCTCATCGTTTCGGAGGTTCAGTTCGAGGAAGTTGGTCATGGATCGGCTGCTATTGGTCAGTTCGTGTCGGCGGATAGTTCTGGCGGTGCTACAAACTACGGGAAGTTTCAAGTGGGGTCGGGAACTGAGTCGCGTGAAGTCACCATTAAAAAGGCTAAAAACGGAATAACAATGCTCTGCCAGCAGTTGCAGCTCACAAATCACTATATGGAGACTGCATTGAATTTCTTTAAGATGGCACTGGCCAGACATTTAACTCGGGGCAGGAGGAATACTCACATTTATGCTGCGTGTGTTTATATAACGTGCAGGACAGAGGGAACCTCTCGTAAGTTATGAGATTTGTAGTTCAAAAACATAAAAAAATCTAAGCAAGGATTGTTTACCATTTCAGATCTACTTATTGATATCAGCGATGTCCTACAAATTTGCTGCTACGAGTTGGGTCGAACGTATCTGAAGTTGTCGAATGCATTATGCATAAACATTCCATCAGTTGGTGAGTCCTGGCCATGTTTTTCTATGTTTAAATTTATTCACGTTATTTAAGTGGAATTGAAATATTGAAGGTAGCTAAACCGCTATGATTCTGTTTAATGACAGAGAGAGAGTGGGAGATCATTACAGGGATCACTTTTCTTTGAACCAGTCTCTAGGAAAGCGTTTGACTTTAGGTAAACGGACATTCAGGCCGCATACTTTATATATTGCCGTGATTAGTTGTTTCTTTGACTTATCTAATTCGTAGTTTTCTTTAAAATGTTTACATGAAACGATTAGTCAGTTGGTGCTGGAACCAAGAGTCAACTGTGCGTGAGTCTTTATTGCCTTTGTTTTCGCGGAGATTGCGGTTATTTGCTAATCATTTTTCCGGCCAACTTTCGCAAAGAAGTGTTCCACGCAATTCACGACTTACCGCATCCAGGCATCAGGACGACAAATAGGTTAGGACGTCAACTCCTGGGCCAGAGAATGCATCACATGCCAGAAGTATAAGGTCACCAGGCATGTAAGAAAAGATGTGGGCTCATTCCCCACGCACTACCAAGCGATTCCACACAATACACCTCGACATCGTAGGCCCTTTGCGAGACTCGCGCGGTTATAAGTATTGCCTCACAACCATCGACAGGTTTGTGCGGTGGCCTGAAGCAATACCTCTGAAGGACATTACGCCGCAATCTTATGCCGAAGCCCTCTGTCGAGAGTGGATCCCTCGCTTCGGTGTCCCTGCAGTGATTATCACTGACCAGGGAATGCAGTTTGAGTCCACCCTTTTTTCGGAGTTAGGCAAACTCCTGGAATTCAAACGCCAGCGGACTACGGCATACCACCCGTAATCCAATGGGATGCTAGAGCGTTGGCATCGGACTTTGAAATCCGGACTTTGGCCCGCGACGATCCGTTCTGGACTCAAGCCTTGCCTTTCGTCCTACTTGGCCTTCGAACAACCCGAGGCTCTGGATTGCTGCGTCTGCTGAGAGACAACCTCCACCGCCTTAAACCCACACCTCCCATCAAAATCTGCAAACTGCTGACGGGCAATTTGAAAATCATAGAGATCTGGCATTAAGGACAACAAAATATCTACTTTCGAATGGCTAATTCGGTCAACTGCGACTCCAGCAGAGAATACTGCAAGTGCCGTCATGTTTGTTTGAATCCTCTAGATTTAACTGAAGAGCCGAGACTGCTTCTGATTTTATCTCGGCCAGATGTATGTGGACTAAAGAGAATTGTGCGCGTAAGAGCTCGGGTCTTGATCTTTCCGAAGATTATTAGCTATCTCGGAACGTTTCCTTTCGCTTTGGGTTACTAAGTATAGTTTGCCTCCTTATGAAGAAAGTCATATTTTGTGATATTTCTCTGTAATTCCTCAAACAAACGCGTTTTTGGTATGGCAATTAGTGAAAATATACAATAACGGCTAAAAATGGTATAGTCAGCAGTGCAATCGAAGCCCGTCCTTAAAGGGTGACCTAACCACTGCCACTTCCGTTCCCCGACTTGTCACCTACGTGTGACAAGCATGTGTGCCGACAAAATTTTTCGTTCGAAATAGTATCAGGCAGCGTATTCCGATAAAATGACGCAGTCAGGTGGTGACGAAGGCTTCAAGCCTTTGAGCGACAGTGGGGGTTCCATTTGTTACTGCCATATAGCAATCCCGAAAGAACGCTAGCACGGAACGGTCTTAACTTGATCCTAATGTTGAGATAACTGTATTTCCGGATTTTAGACAAGGTAACAGAGGCGGATCTAATACCGTTAATGTGTCGGGGGGATATCGAGTTCGATGCCACCAACGGCAGAAACCACGCTTCCTAGATATACAAATTGATCGACGGCTCGGATGCTCTGTCCGTTAAGGGAAGGTAGGGAGAGTATGATGACACATCAAACAGAGAAATTTGGTTTTGTTGATATTTATCTTTAGTCGAACTCTACTTGCCTAGCTTTCCAAATCCAGATTCAATTGGCCAAGGTCTATGAAACGGTGAAGTAGCAGAAACTGCAGTGCTTCCCTGACCAGAGCAATGGAAAATTCTCTCTTGTCACAGCGCTTACTACCCTAGCGGCCCAATGCTCATTGATATTCTCAGTATATCTGCTGTCGAGTCAGCAAACTAGCTCGCTCACTGTCGAGCGACAGCTGAATCATACAAGCAGTCGATGTTGAACTTGGGAGGTCTCCAAACCAGTGAGAAGTGGTGACCACAACACGCCGGCAGACGTAAGCGATCATCAGATAGTAGTTCCTTTCGAGGCCGATGTTAATAACGACTGCTGAGCGTAAAGTGGCCAATCTGACTGCTCGTGTGGTGTCGCCCAGTTGAAACTCAACTGACTTTATGGCAACCTCTGTCCTCGAACAATTTGTCATCAATGACACAAATCTCTCACTATTACCGATACGGTCCCCAACACTGTGCTTCCTCATCACATGTTCGAGCAAGATGGTGTCAGAGCCCACGTTAGCATTGAGATCAACCATCACGATCACAATGTCATTTTTAAAAAGTCTCTCCTGCACTGCGTGTAATTGTTCGTAAAAAGCAACCCTCTTTACTATATTGGAAGTCTCCGTTGGTGCATAGCACTGTACAATTATGATGCTCCTTAACCTGAACCGGAATCTTGCAATCACAAGTCTATTGGAAATCAGCTCCCAACTCAAGAGAGCGCATCTTGCAGTAGCCGTCAGAAACAACTCAACATGGTATTCGCGTCTGCTACCACTTGCCTTCCCAAAGTACAAAACCATATTGTCGCAAGAGGGAGAGGAGTATTTCCCAGAGTCCCACCATCTTACTCCGTTGAGGCTCAAAATGTTCGGCTTATATCGCTGGAATTCCAGCTCAAGTTGGAGGAAGCGAACATTCAGAGGACCCTCGCTACCGTTGTCAAGGAGCGTGCGCACATTCCAGAAACCAATCATAGTCCGTTTCCGATAGCCAAAGGTCGTAGCCTTGACTTCAGTCCCTATCCGAGGGATTGTTAGCGATTCGGTAGCAGTATAGTTTCAAAATTTACAGGTTGCTAACCCATGAATTGCTATCACTTTTTTCACCTCTTAAGAGAAGCAGCATGCGTCCGGATGGCTCAAGTGGTTAGAGCGCTGGGCTGTCGTAGCGGAAGGTCGCGGTTCAAATCTCGCTGGGGGCAGAGGAATTTGTTATCGTGACTGGATGTCGGACACCAGTCGACTCAGCTGTGAATGAGTACCTGAGTCAAATCGGGGTAATAATCTCGGGCGGGCGCAATGCTGACCACATTGCCTCCCACAGTGTACTGTGGTGTACCGTTACGGTCTTGAATGAAGTGCTCTAACACACTTCAAGGCCTTGATCCAATATGGATTGTTGCGCCAACGATTATTATATTATTATTAAGAGAAGCAGGGAAACCTTTGAGTGTAGTCGTAAGGTCCATTTAAAAATAGGGAGGCTGTTTTGCCCACCTTCTTCTTTTTATTCAGTTTCTGTCCCCGTTCACAAGCGGGGTCAGGTTGTGCCGGATCGGTTTCGCCTATTTATTTTATTAAATCACTATCCAACGTTTCAAGCCACCGTTGTTCTGGCCCTTTCTAACCAGGACTTTACCGCTCTCACTGTTTCCGTCGCGTGGACCTCCACATCTTCTCGGTGTTTTGGTGCAACAACCACAGCTAGGTCATCAGTAAAGCCGACAATCGTAGTCCCATCTGGGACGGAAGGAGCAAGCACCCCATTATACATCATATTCCACAACAGGGGATCAAGTACCGATCCCTATGGTACTCCGGCTGTGACAATGTACTCTTGGGGCCCTCATCTGTCCCGTACCAGAGAGTCCTCTCTGAGAGGTACTTTTCCACCAAATCCACTAAGTATCAGGTATGTCAGTCAACGTCCCTTTAATTCTATTTCAGTTGGCCAAGTTGAATGCGTTTTTGGCATCCAGCGCCAACGCGGCGCAACAGCCGCCAGAAATCAGTGCACCTTTTGCCTGGTTTACTACCATGCTAATTGCGTCCACGGTAGAGCGGGCATGTCGAAAACTAAACTGGCATTCCGACAAACTATTGCTGGCTTCGACGATGGGTAGGAGTCTGTTGTAGATGACCCTCTTCATCATCTTCCCCATTGCATCTAGCAAGCAGATAGGACGATATAACGCTGGGTTTCCAAGTGGCTTGCCAGGTTCGGAAGCAACACCAATCTTTGCTTTTTCCACTGGACAGGAAATATTCCTTTTTTATGCACAGGTGTTGGCGAAAAGGTCGGGCCTAGTCTTCACTGCCAGTTCCAAAGTTCGATTGGGGATACCATCTAAACTTGGGGCCTTGTTGTCACCGATTCTACCATATATTTCCCGCAGTTCCTCCACAGTTACTGGAGATATTATGCCCTTATTAAGCTGAATAACGATTTGCCTTCCCCTATTTTCATGGTGAGGAAACAGAGTGGTAACAATCTGTTTCAATTGGTGTGGAGGGTCATCTGGGGTGATCTCCGCAGCCTTTTCATTACCATTCTGTAGGCCTCGCCCCAAAGGCTTATGTCGGCGTGGTCACACAATTGTTTGAAGCAGCTCTTTTTGGTCCTCCGAATGGCATCTTTTAGGCGGTCACGGCTTCTTTTAGGCGCCTTCGCCATGCGGCTTGCAGGCTTGCGATTTCATTGTTCCACCAGTAGTTGAGTTGCCTATTGGGGAGCAATCGCATTCTGGGCATAGTAGTATCGCATGCTTCCGTCATCCATCGGGTGATTTGAGTGGCTTTTTCTCTAGCCGTACCATTCAGGGATATGTCGGATTTGAGCGCCACGGAAAACTTGTCCTCCTCGCGCTGTCCAGACGAGCATACCACCTGGCATTCCATGAGAACTCTTTTTTGAGCTCGATCCGCCCTTGATTTCTATGCAGATTGCCTGGTGGTCGCCGTGAATATAGTCCTCACTAACATGCCAAGCGACTCTACTAACTAAAGTGTCACTCACGTATCAGGTCCAGTATAGACCCCAGGCCCCTTCCCCGGAAAGTGTACGAGGCTCCAACATTCGCCAGTATCATGTCTAGCTCTGCGAATGCTTCGAGGAGAACACGTCCCCTCACAGTATTCCGGCTGCCCCAATCAATGCCTACGCATTGAAATCGCCTGCTATTATGGTCGGCCAACGTCGTCTGGCCTCCAAAACCAGAGCGACAAGCATCAGCTCATATTCAGCGAGTGTAGCGCTGGGTGGAGCATAGCAGTTGTAGATGTAGACGCCTTTCATCTTCGCTCCTCAGGGTGCTCCATTATTTCCTCGAAGGCTTGTTCTCCACAAGCTCATAGCGCTGCTTGGTCCGTTTGGTCTACCACCGTGGTTTCGATATGGCTCACTTATTATGGCCACATCGATGTTTTTCTCGCGGATGATTTGCAAGAGTAGATCCTGCGCCACCTTGCAGTGGTTGAGGTTGATTTGTATCAACTTCATCTGCGATTTGTGTTAAGGGCTCTCCGGTATTCGGGGCACCTGCTGCTGTCCGCAATGTGCCGACGATGCACACCCTTCTTTCCCTTGCACAGTAGGCAATTTGGGTCAGCTCCATAGTCCTTGCTGATATGGCCTTCTAAAGTACCGCTTCAACCCTACCCGTTCCCTAAGACGAGACATAACCCAGTCTATTCTCACTCTCCCTGCTGCTAACAGTTTGAGTGCGTTCTCTACTGGTAGGCTGATGATGGCGGTTTGTGTTCCTTAGGCTTTCCTCAGCGTTTTCACCGCTGACACTTGAATTGTTTCTCCAACGCTTGGCGAACCTCCTCCTTCGTCGCGATTTCATCTATATCTTTGCAGATTATAGTGATTTTCGGCCTGCTAGCCCTTATGTCGGCTTCCTGTCCTAACGACTTTCCAATTTGGCTCAAGAATTTGTTTGCGGTTATGTCCTTAGATTTAAGCTCCAATATAATATCTCCCTTCTGGGACCGTCTAATTCGGCTGACATTGTCTGCTAAGTTGGTGAGTTCGGGGTTTGCCTTCACTCTCCTAAGAATGTCGGCGTATGACCCTTCGCCTCGTTTGGAAATGATAATCACCTCCGGTCTTATCTTCCTCCGATCATTTCTTTTCCGCGGTTTCATTTTACTCCAAGCTTCCGGATCTGCGTTTGAAGGTCCGCCCTCCTTTCTGAAGGTCGCCGCTGCAATAGTTTCACTGGGAGGTTCATTCGTAGTTCTCATGTGCTCCACCTTTTTGGGGGTTGAATCCTTTTTTTCTTTTCGGGGTTTGCTGGCCTGTTGAGTCGTTCAGCTTTTCGCGTAGCCTCTTCCCCGGTTTTTCTCCTTTTGAATTTTGAACAGGCGTTACATGAGTCGTCTGGTTCACGTTTTCAATCGACGGCTTTCTCCCTCGTTCGTCCTGGGCCTTGTCGTACGTCAAACGGATGCCTCTTATCACGGCCCTTATATTCTGGTGAATGTTCCTGTGCTCCTTTATGAATTCACACAGCTCCATGATTTTTTTACCCAGGGCAGTAAAGGCAACTCCAGACTGATCGTTGCCCAAAGCATCGCTCGGGTGATTCGCCGTCAAGGATTCTTCCTCATCGAAGACTCCCGCTACACACTTTCCACTGGGGAGATATAATTTTCGAGCGGCTATTGTATCACCTTTTTCCAAAAATGATATGATGTCACATTACCTACTTAACTGATGTTTTGGACAGTTCTACTAAAAACCACCGCTAAATAAAGAGACTACTGCCTCTAGTGTGGATCTCATCAGGGTTATCAGCTTGTCCCTCTTTCCGTTTTCTTGCGTCCGATTTCTTTGTATACTGCCACTCCTTGTGTAGTAATGCCCATGTCTTCATTCCCAAGAATTTCCGCCTTCTTTCCCAGTATCTTCTTCTGTCTTCGGCTGGGAGCCTTCCCAGGTTCGGAGTGTCCGGGCTGCATATATCCGTTTCCACATACTATCATAATATTAGATCAGTTACATTCACATCATCAGCCTCTCCTTTTTTGAGTTTTTCTTGGTAAAAGCGAAAGAGAAGGTTCAGACTGACAAGATTTAGGCTGTAGCCCCCTCCCATCTTTTGCGGTGGAAGTTTGCTTCTAAAAAGCCTTGCTCTTCCGTTTTCTAGAAGAATTAGGCAACAGTGCAACCGACAGACTGGCGGTGGTGGGGTTTCCAGTTTTTCTCGTTATGGGGGCTCGTGGGCTCTCCTTTCTAGCTGACTACGCCGTAGACACTGAGTGCAGGTTTTCCATTGATGTGGAGAGCATTTCTTCCACAGATTTTTCTGTGCGGGAACATAAATCTGGTGAGGCATCCAAAATCTGGATGGTTCTTACATCTGAGGATTTGCTAATTCCAAATGCAGGCTTCGGTCCTGCAAATGGTATTTGGGAACCCTTACAAGTTTCTCTGGTCTTTCTTTGTCCTGTTTGGTGTGCTACCCGATTCAAAGTTATTTCGTTTTCGGCGGCCAGTGGTTCAGGGTTCTGTTGGTATTTCCATATCAGTTTATCTCTAAGATCTGCCTGGAATATAGTATGCTGATCTCTAGATACTCATCACTAATTCTGTAAAAGAGCTTAAAGAACTAGAAGAAAAAAACCGTCCTAATATCGAAGTAATATTATATTTCTCAGTATCTTTGTAAAATAGATGAATTATAAAGATCATTTCTTAACTCTTCTTCTGTTTTTCTCTTTACGCTGAATGTATATAAATATTCAAATAGTTCAATCTGCATTTGAGTTTTTCAATCACTGTTTGTATTCTTGTTGTATTTTGTAATTCGCCTGAATAGGTTGGTTTTTCTTGTGGAAGTGTTTCATTTTGTTCCGTTTTCAAATTCATAGAGGTTCCTAGATCCTTAAGAATGGTAGAATAATGAATAATAATAATTATTGACTGCACTACGTTCTACACTCTTACTTAGTCGATATCGGGTAATGATAATAGAATTAATTGCAATTGGTATGTCTACAGAAACTTAAGTAGGCACGCACTGCTTCTATGCGGATAGAAAACTAATAAATATTCCATTGAATAAAAAAAAGAGGGAAATTAACGAATCGAAAGTAGAGATAAAAAGGAAGTTTGATTTTGCATTTGGAATTCTTTTATCCTCTTCGGAAGGAAGGTCCGGTTTGGTAAAAGGAAAGTTGGTGTGGAAACTAAGGACGTTCATAGAAAAAGTAGAAAACAAAACAATCAGGAAAAAGATCAATGTCTACTCTGAGTTATCGCTAACATGTCTAAACGCTAACTGATACAATATTTTGTAAGAATAATTATTTTGATATACGCGTTAGTTTGTCTCTTGCTCATTTTCTGCTGAAACGGATCAAGGATAGCTTTTTGCATTTGCTGCTCTCTTTTTCTTGGTAACTCATCCATAAAATTTGACCAATTAACACCTTTCACTCCTGTTGATTTGTCCATTTGCTGCCAAAAGGTTTCGCGCTAGTTTCCATCTGACTCGTATAAATCTACCAAAAGTGCTTTGTTGCTCCGTCCGTTTCATTTCACATACATATTTGGTTCAAATATCACGAAAGTGTTGTTTTTCTTGCTCCTTCTTTTCATTTTTTATATTTTTGATAAACAAACTATTTTCGGTTTATAACGCCTGCCCCCTCTGCGTAAGAGGGGAGGGGCAATCAACAATTGTCTTAACACCATTTTGACGGTATAATATCAAACCATTAATTTATCGATTTCTTTTCGTTATTACTTTCCCCTAACGACATGTCTTAGCCAAAATATATTTAGAGAGATTATCTTTACTCATCACAGTTGCCCGTTCCGCCAGCTGCCCCTCCGCCGTTTGACGGCGTACTACAGTTTGAATTCGTAATACTGTTACAACTGGCCGTTGGTCCATAGAAAATTAGCTCAGGAATTTGACCGCCTTGTACACCAGTACCATTTGTACTTTCCGACGAACATTGAAATTGGAACGTTACATTGCCCATGGACACCTCCGTCATCCCCTCCTGTCCGAAGAAGCTCAACTCGTTCCCGTCCAGAATTACGGATGCCGTGTAGAAGCAGTCGGGCTCGACTTGTATCGGATTCTCGAAGAATACATGGAATGTATTGCTTGATCCGTCCGAAAAGAATTTCGTATCATTCTCAGCCAGGATGCGTCCCTGCCGCTTCAGTTCAATCTTAACATTATAATCAGCTGCACCGGTTGATGATCCGTACAGTCCGAAACCGACAATAAAAATACGCCTATCAACTGAGAATTGGATCGAATCGCATCGTCCACGATAGCGCCATTGGTTGCTTCGATATGCACACGACTGGAACCTATGGCACACTTGAGTTTTCAGTCCGGCCCGCGGTTTAATCGGGTAATTGAGTGTTGGCTTTGATTTAGCCGTGAAGTGTAGAAATGTATCGATGGTTTCTTGTGATGTTAGGATGCCAGTTTGTGCGACTCCGTTGGCGAATTCCTCAAGTGTCATGGTTGGAATACGTATGAGATGGAGTGCTGCGCCTAAGACGTTTCGTTTGTTTTGTGGTGTTGCATCGACTTCCATTTTTAAGCAGGCACTATGCGCCCAATTCAAGGCTGCTTCAAATAAATGGATCTCCTTGCAGTTGAGCGTCTCGCGAGAGAGAATTGATTCGAATGTTTTCAAATCGATGTCAACGAAGCCTTCGGATTTAATTGCCATTTCGGCCTGTGGGGAGAAAAAAGGAAAATTCGATGAAAAAGCACATAAAGTAGCAAAGTAAATGAGGTTAATATATTGCTTATATTCTGCCTGCCGAATTGATGACGGAAGCTATGCGTGTTAATAGTTGAAGAATTTTGAGTTGACTGTAGTCAATATCTACACCAAACCGCACAGAAAAGCCTTTTGAGTTTTGGGGGGGGGGGGGGGGGGGGGGGGTCTTTGAACTGGGGGCTGGAACCTAAAACCGGCAACATTATCGGAATACGTTCGACAGTTATTGGTGAGAAAGGACATCACTTCATCTGCACAGGCACAGATCCGGAGTGGATTGCATTAATATCTTCTTTAATCTCGATGCCCAATTGCCACAAAATTAGGGGGGGTGGCATGATTTCACGTGGACTTTAGGGGGGTTTCTATATAAGCGAAGAGGGGGACATTTTTCTTTTTGAATATAGCCGTGTGGGGTTTCAAATGAAAGATCACAATTAGCAGTCGATGTAGTTCCGTACATAAGAAAACACAAAACTTCGTTTGTTTGGGAATGTAAGAATCCTAAGTCCGATTTTGGACCGACCCAATTGAGCCCCGCCCTCCCAATTTTTAGTTTGGCACTCATGTATTAAAAAACGGCGAGGAGGACGTACGAGACATAGATGAGCCAGTGTCCGATGAGTTGATACTGCTCTGAACTGAAGCAGCGTCTGAGTTACTTTTAGCCTGAAGTGACCAAGTTTCGTGTTTCCGCTTTTCCAAGGAGGCACCATCGTTTAAATGTAGGAAAAGAAAGTCAATCCAGCAGAATATTCAATGCGGTTGCTGTCTTACACCATGAATATTTTTGAATGCATTCTTGAAAACTGTATTCGCGACATTGTTCAAATAACGCTCAACTATGAAGACTACATGAAGGAGGAGCAAGTCGAATTTCTTGGGGGCATAGCGTTTCTGCGGGGTAGGGATGAGGTAACTAACTGGCTCCTGATCTTATGGTTCATTAATTGGTGTGTACATGGTGCCTAGATGGTTCTCTTTTCTGTCTTTCCCCACCCTATGCGACAAGCCATAAACAGCTGTAAAATGTGTCACACTTTACTTGATTGAATTGTTATGATACATGCTACCATGTGGTTGCAACCACGTGGCCGCACGCCAGTGCACCGCATCGCATACACGGCAGACCTTATGCACAGAATTTTTCTCGCGCAGGTACCAAAGACTGTCGAATATGCGCAATGATTTTTTCCTACCATACAATTTCTAGTAATGCGCCGGAAGACGAATCTCTTGTGTTTAAGACTTCTTGCCGTGAACCAAGCCACACATTGCTCTATGCTGATGATATTTTGCTAGCGCTTTATAACAAAGCTGGTCTCCAGCAATTTATCCTAAAGTGAGACAAAATTTTTATTGACCGTACACAATGAAATAGGCACTGGACTGTTGGTGGCCACTTACCGACAACTGAGTGATTTAAGTATCTCATATTAATGCTATTAGTCAATGGTGAATTATGCTATGAAATTGCTTCACGTATCAACAACAACAAATTGTATGAAGTGACGTTCCATAACTTTCTTTTTTGATCGGCGTATTAAAGAATGTCTCAAATCCTAAATCTACCCCAGTTTCCTTCGCCCTTTAGTGTTCTGAATGTTGGCCAACTCTCAAAAAAAATAAACGGCGCATCGCGGTGATTTAGACAAAGATGTTGCGCTGGGCTAGCGGCATAATACGTGATGATCATATCCGAAATGAGAATATCCGCGATCGATATGGGTTTGCACTGATCATGAAAAAATTGTGAGAGAGATGTCTTCGATGAGAAACATCCAAAAGGCCGGCTGAAACAATGGTGATTCGAGAGCCTCGTGACTACATCCAGATCAGGTTTTTGGCAGCGCAAAATGACCCACTCGATCAAGACCAGCCAATCCCACTTCTGAATTGGACAAAAGCTGAAGAAAATGACTCGTTCGTCGCATCAAATATTACAGAACGATGGGCTGATTGCCATTCATGTCATGGCTAGCACGTCGATATTTGTGCAGCGAAAAATATACTTGTGGGGCCTGAAGTGATTTTTTTTCATGAGTCTCACCCCATACGGAGCAAATTTTCGTCTAGAAAGCCCTTAAAGCAGACCGTCATCAACATGTACACATAGCAAGAGGGGAAGCAAAGTTCGCCTTCAAGGTGTAGAAAAAGAACACAATTTGACCGAAAATTTTGGAACTCAAAGATAGAGCGCAGAGGAGGGGGTCGGAGGAATCTTGTCTAGAACAAGAATAATCCATTAAAGCCTATTTCACTTTAAATCCGAGTGCAAGCGTGATAGCAAGTGATAAGCAGGTGGTTGCTACTCCCGGGTATCACTTATGTTCACACTACCCCCAAGGCGAAGGATAAGTAGCGTCTGATGTTTGAAAATGTGCGCTGGGTGAATAAAAATCTGCTATTTAAGCCAAAAATTCGTTATTTTTATGTAGTCGTATCCGCTGGTACAACAGTCAATATTTGATAATTGTCGATTTTGCAAGATCTATTTCCATTTAATTCGGACTTTGATCGAATCCTCCCAGGAGTTTCTTATTTTATGTATAATATCCAGGTCAAGTTCTTAATTTATTATTGCCCCAGGAAAGAGTACTCCAAAGACACAACGCAAACAAAAGTTGATGAATGCATGGAAGTTTCAAATAACTCTGGTCAGTTGTCATGTGCTGCTTCCATATAGCAGCAGAGAGTGGCATAGAACCGTTTCAATTTGATGCTGAGATACTTGCATTTCCAGATTTAAGACAAAACAGGGAAGCCAGATTCGGCATTGTTAATGTATGGAGCGATATCAAGAGTTTTACGGTTCGAGCCGTCATTTTTTTTTATTTTCACTTCCAGGTTTAGGTCGCGTGTCGATCTTTCGTTAGGTGCAGGTGAAGTCCCGTGTTTGATTGATTTTGAGGTTCCAATGCAGACCTACGCATCGATTGAGGGACACGTGAGAGATCGAAGTGTTCCAAGGACAAACTTTGGCGTATCAAGCGGCATTTAGGCTCTACCACCTTTTTTTGATAACAACATTAGCCATTAGCCAGCTACCAATACTCCAATTGCCGATTAAGATTGGGATCGCATACACTTCAGCACGAAAAGCCGTTGCATATTTTCCAAAGGCAAAACCATGTTTCGTTTTTACTCGCGTATTGGCCAATTTTCCAGTTCGAATAGCAGCGAGTCGTCCAACATAATCCACAGAAGTATGTAGTGATCGCACACCTCTTTCTATTGCTTTTGTTGTTAAATATCGATCGATACCCACTTCAGTACCAAGAAAACTATACACAGGAGATTCAACTAACGGTGCATTCTTTGAAATTTTGTAGAGACGGGAAAGTCTTGCACATCTTTGATCGCGACGGGAGTTGTACGAGCAAAATCCCGAATTAAAGGCAATGGATCTTATTAGACTTAGTGAGCGAATAATGCTTCAAAGTTCCTATATAGAAAGCTTGGTGGAAGTAAACACGCACAACATTTTCGGCAATTGATGCATATTTGCTCTACTAGAAAGTGAGGTGGAGATACAGTGCCCGACAAAAAAATATTCGTACTCAACACCTTTATGATTCCATCTTTTTAATTACGTCTAGACAATATTTAGTCTCGCCTAATGATGTCTTTTTTGGGATTTAAAGTTAAATATTTGGTGTCATAAAAGGATTGTCATATTCAGATTTAGTTCAGTATCAGTTTCCTTGGAGATTTGGAAGGAGAGAGAGAGGGAGTGAAACCCCTAATTTTGTGTGGAAAAAATGTGAGAAAGAAAAAGATTAAAGTGTTGAGGAAAAGGTCCGAATTCTGGTTTTGCGGGAACGGGGTACCAGTAATAGGGAAATAGGGAGAAAAATCAATTGTTCTGAGGCAAGAATTAAATTTTTTTATAAAAAATGTGCCAGAGATGGCAGTCTGGGACGAAAACAAGGGAGGAAATAGATCATTATTCCCCGGGCCAGGCGGTTATGAGGACGGAATAGATTTGTAACTGCTCCTCAATTACGTACTGAACTGCTGGAAGGGGAAAATGTGTCAGTTAGTGTGAGAACGGTTGAATGAGTTAGGACTCAGAGCTGGAAGACCAGCAAAAAAGCCTATTTTAACGAAGGCCACGCTCGAAAAAAGGCTGAATTGGGCATTGGAACGATTTGATGACCGTGGACGATTGGAAGCGAGTTGTGTTCTCTGATGAGTCGAAATTCAATTTTCTAGGGTCTGACATTCCGTCCCCAGAGCGAAGAAGAAAAGGAGAGAGATTTGACCCTCATTCTCCCTCAGTAATGATGTGGGGATGCATAACATCCCAAAGAATTGGTAGTTTTTCGTTTCTAAGCGGTGTTGTCAACGCAGAGAAGTACAAGAAAATTATCGAAGATTGCGTTGTTCAGACGATAGAAGCCCTGCATGAGCACTTTGATGAAGTAATGTTTCAGGACGATTCGATTCCGTGTCATAGAGCTCGTATTGTTGGCGAACAAAATTTTTCTTCCCGTGTCAAATTTTTTGTCTGTTTTATCCTCAATACGGTTCTTAATCACCGGTAGGATCTTGGAAAGAGGAACTTGATATACAGTCGCTGCTGGCCAGAAAACCGTCTAGATTTGAACCAGATCGAGAACTTATGGGCTTTCATGAAACGGCGACAACAAAGATTTATAAGAAACAAAGCGACTCTAGAAAAAATTTTTAGAAAAGATATGGCTTAATGACATTCCATGGCACCAATACCACTTATCTACCTCGTCCCTACCCGAAAGATGCACAATGGGGTTCCGTGTCCCTTTTGCCGCTGGAGCTGTATAGCTTTCTTGTCCAGTACACACCAATCCCTGCGACAGCATAGCATAGATCCACTTAATTAAAGTTTCATCGGCACAATGTTCTCTTGCGGGATCACAAAGTTTTTGGAACGGCGCACAGTCAAATGTCCCCCCAGTGATCACAAGCACCCCTCCTGGTAGTACTCACCTTTCTGAGTTGCATCCGCTAGTTTTGAAACCAAAGAATGGAAAGCAGACTCACAGGACTTTCCACGTTAATAAACATGTTGGTTGTCATTTAGTGAGTGCGACTTTGGCGCCCTCCCATGAATGTGACGTTCAACCAGTCCCTCCAAACATTTCAGTAAGAATCATGTTAAGCTGATCTGCCCGAAGTTCTTCCCGTTTGAATAGTCATCATTCCCAGGCTTCGGTATGAAGACTATCTCAACCTTCAGCCAACAGGTAGGTACGTAGCCCAGAGCAAGACACGCTAGAAAAATATTTCTTAGCAGCCGATCTGAGTGGGAGGAAGGTATAGATCCCTTTAGCATCGCTGGATAAATACCATTGGTACCAGGTGCGTTGCATTGAACACTGCAGGACAGTTTTATAGTTTTCACTTTTTCGTTGGTAGCAACCGTTCTTGCAGTGTTCCAATCCCCCTTGGATACTTTCGTGTTGAATGGTCTGCAGGGCAGCCAACTCTACCCCTTCCACTTCCTTCCGGATGGTGTACTTTCAAGAGGATCTGTATTGATTCCAGTCCGGAGCTCGTGAAAGTATCATCCGCTTATCTAAGAGAGACCAACTTGGCCGACTTATCCTTTTTAAGGATTCTACGCAGTCTTGGAGTTTCTCTTTCATTCTCTCCAGTATGTCCCACGTTCAATGTCCACGAACACCCCCATCGCGTACTCACCATTGGCTACCTTTGCAACAAAAGAATGAGGAGCAGACTCACAGGACTTTCCACGCTGGTGAGCATGTTGGTTTTCACTAAGTGAGTGCGACCTAAGTGCGTTTCCACGAATGTGACACTCCACCAGTCTCTCCAAACCTTTCAGCAAGAATGAAGTCAAGCTGATCTGTCTGAAGCTTTTTGGGTTAGAATAGTCATCTTTTCCAGGTATGAAGACTACCTTAACCTTTTACCAAGAGGAAGGCACGTAGTCCAGAGCAAGACATCCTTGAAAAATATTTCTTCTTCTCTCCCTCCTGGGTGATGTACTTCCAAGAGAGTCCAACTTGGCGTGTTGGTCATCCCTTTTGAAGACTCTGCACAGCCTTGAAGTGTCTCTTTAGCCTTCCAGTTCCTCACAGTTTGCCCCAAAGGAATCTCGTTTCGAACACTTAATGAGCCTCTTATATTCACGCTTCGAGTTCCGGAAGTTTAACCAGTCTCCATTCTTGTTGCTTTTGCAAGCACGATTCAGAAGTAGTTTAGTGGATTCCCTGAGTTATTGCAGTTCTCGATTCCACCAAGGAACCGTTTTACTGCGTTTGCCTCGGAAAATAGGACAACCCTCTTCATAGCACCCCAAAAATGTGGAATTTGGAGTTTGTAATTCATCTTCTAGCGGCAAAGGAGTCCTTAGTCGCTTAGGGAGCCGCAGTTTATTGCCATGAAGTTTATTAGAGTTTATCGACCCGTTTTTCTAGGACTTTTCGCCTGCATTGTGTGTATGGTGGGGGAGAAGCTACAGCTTCTGAGTACTCAGGCCGTGATGGCCCATGGTACTCGCCTCCCCCGTTCGCCTGCATTAGTCCCGGTCTTAGTGGTTAAAGTTAATCCTTGTCCGCGCCCGGTCTTGGGGTGTAGAACGCTAAGTTGTCGCAGTGGGAGTTTGGTGTTCAAATCGCACTGGTGGCAGCGGGATTTGTATTATGAAGTCGACTCAGGAATGAGTACCTGGGTCAAATCAGGGTAATGATCACAGGCGAGGGCGATGCTGACCGTCAGAGTTAGCAACACATATAAGAATATAACCACTCACCTGAGCATCTATCACTTCCCAGCATCTTTGCATCAGTTCGGGCTCCTCGAAAAGGCGGGATTGACTGAGAAGTAGACATGCGTTTTTTGCCGTCAGACTAACTTCCAAATAATTAACGCAGGCTCGCGCCAAGTGCGGAACGATGTACTTTTTAGCTGCGTACAGGGTTGCGAGGATGTTGTCCGGCTCCAGATGGATTTCATCGCAATAGAGATACCTAGGGAAGGAAGAGAGACAAGTTTTGCGATCAGAGAAGGATTAATTTCAACAGAGTTCATGTCCTTACTTGAGCAATGTTAAAAACGCGGAAGGTTCCACGTCCGGCACCTTAATCTCCTGCTTATTCTCGGCCAGGCCGCCGTAGAACATGGCATAGAACACGGAACTTCCTGTTGCCAAAATGTACTTGTGCGCTGGAATCGTCTGGATGTTATCTGAAAGATAAATCAATTTTCGGGGTGAGTGTCCAAGGTCCCTGGACTGGGCGGGACATGCCCGCAGACTCTTACCATCGCAGCCAACGACGAATTTCACGTCGGCCATCAGTTCATTGTTGAACATTGCAGCATTTCGCTCGAGCACGGTGGCTTTGGTCGCTTGCCAATTGGGGTCGGCGGTGTCGACGGTGCTGGAGGAGCCGCCACCGCTCGATGGCATGCAGAATGACGATGGCGAGCTGCTCACCGCACCAGGCGAGGCCAACGGTGAGGACGGGGCGCTCACTGGCTGCGTCACCTGCATGTTGTCCCGTTGATGTGACGACGAAGACGTGTTGTGTGGCGGCGACAGCAGCAACGAGCCATTGTTTAGTGTCTCCACTGAAACGACAGAACATCAAAAAAAGACAATTAGTGTCTTCCACGTTATGAAACTTTCACGCGGTCCCTCATTGACTCTAAACAACGAAATCGGGCATTGTCTGCCCGTCACCGAACAGACAAACGGACACCCACCATTCATCCACGAATGTATTTGCGAGTAAGGCATGTTTTCCTGATTCCTTTTGATCGCTTTCTGCGTTAGTTTCGCGTTCACGTTCAGCATTGCCATTTTTGTGGCGAACCCGCCGACTAGAAACTTGAATTTACACTTGAAACTCTCAAAACTGTACAGAACTGACGACAGACGATGAGGCCATTTTGGCATAAATGGGTTAAATGGCGACAGCAGGCGACGTCGATGACGACACGCACTCGATTACTGACACAAGCAAGCAAAGGTGTTTGCTGTGGGGAGATTTGCTGCGAGAGCGAGTGAAAGTTTGCCAACAGACGTGTCGGATGAAGAGAGAATTGTCGCCTCCGCTGGCGATTTCATGCCAATTTCCCCGCGTTCGCGAGAGCGAATTGCATTTGATGAAGTTGTATTGATTTGATTTGCGTTGCATTGATTTTCAGGGTGGGTGTGTGTGTGTGTGGTGTTTTGTACACAAAGCGAGAAAGAGAGATTGCGAGGTGCTTCGAAGTTTGACAGTACAATTGGTGAATTGGTGTGGATGATTTGGACAGTGGATTATAGACGAAAAATCCAATTGGATAATTTGTATTGTGAATCCACACTGGTTTGATCATTGGGTAAATGGTGAGAATTTTGTTGTTTGAAATGTCTCAAATTTTGAAATGCAAACAGCAAACTCTTTGAAAGTTGAACTGAAAGTAAAGAAAATAAACGTTCGCGTAATATTTCTTTAATTTTTTGTTTAAAATATATTATTATTGCGCTTGCATTGAATAATGGGCCTAGCCGATACCCTGTCTCAATATGGGGTTGATGTTAACAGCTTTGCAAAAGATGCGCTGGACAGAGATCGGTTTCCTGAAAAAGAACCACTACATCATATATTATAGTGGCCATCCGGTAAACCATATGCTCAGAGTAGTTTTCTTAGTCAACCAAAAAATGAAAACTGCTGTTATCGACTTTGAAAACATAAGCGAACGAGGCAGTAGAACAAACCCTCGAAGCCTGTCCCAGGTGTGATATCAAAGTCATACTTGGGGACTTCAACCAAGTAGGGACGGAGCCCGTATTGAGGCGATACGTTGGTTCCCATAGCTTATATCAAAGTACAAATGATAACGGACTGCGGATTATTCAATTAGCAGGGTCACGCGAAATGGTTGTTGGAAGTACCTGGTTTGCGCGGAAAGCGGTCCACAAACATACGTGGGCCTCTCCAGACGGGACCACTTTCAACCAAATTGACCACGTGTTGATCGAACGCCGCCACCTCTTAGCCTTGATGAATGTCAGAACATATAGGGGGGCCAATATAGACTCGGATCACTATCTCGCATGGTGCTCCGAGCTCGAAGAACAATACCACCTAGAATCCCCTCTGACAATCAGGTGAGAGTGAACACTGAAGCCATCCACAACACAACCCTCCGCGACACCTATAGGAGGGACATGAATGCCGCAATAACCTCAGTCAACAGAGATCCTGGAGATGAAGCATTAACAAATGATCTTCACAATCATCTGAAGAACGTTATTATAAATACGGCCACAAACATATTTGGCCCCAGCCGCAGAAATAGTCTGAACGACTGGTTTGACGATGAATGTAAGCTAGCTTCGGAACGAAATAATGCTGTATTCTCAAAGGATGCGGGCACGCGCGGAGACTTATCACGAACTCCGGCGAGCGGAGAAGCGACTTCACAGACGGAAAAAGATAGCCAGGGAGAACCAGCTCCCTCGAACTCGAAAAGTACTTTGATGAACTAAGTGGTTCATCAACTTGTGCTCAAGGTGTGGGACAGCGAATCAATGCCTGACGACTGGCAACGAGGCATTATCTGTCTCTTATATAAAAAGGGAGCAATTATAGAGTTATCGCGTTGCTGAGTACCATCTACAAAATATTCTCCCCTATCTTGCTAGGCCGGATAGCCCCATACGCCCAGAAAATCATTGGCCCATAACAAAGAAGCTTCACTCCAGACAAATCAGCAACAGATCAGATTTTTTCTGTGCGGCAAGTGATGGAAAAACTGTTTGAATATGGATATCAGTTGCACCATCTATTCATCGATTTTAAGCCGCCTATGATAGCATACCCAGGGTAAAACTGGACACGGCCATGAGAGAATTCGGTATCCCAACGATAATTGATAAGACTGACTAGGCTGACCCTGATCAATGTGCGAGGTCAGATAAAAGCAGCAGGATTACTCTCAAGACCATTCGACATCAACCACGGTCTACGACAAGGCCCTCGACAAAGTGATCCGTGATGCTGAGGTAAATGCAAGAGGTACGATCTTCTTTAAGTCCACCCAACTACTGGCCTATACTGACGATATCGACATCATCGGAACAACCACCCGAGACGTACAAATCACAACCAATAACAGCTACGGCTCTGAAATCCGCGCATGGTTATTGGCAGCCAACAGAGCCTACAAAAACTGTTCCGCAGCTCTTACTGCACCTACAAAAACTGTTCCGCAGCTCTTACTGTACAAGACAATGATCTTGCCAGTCCTCATGTATTCCTCGGAGACTTGGGTTCTTAGCAAGAAAAATTGTGAACTCTTGGTCGCGTTCGAGAGAAGAATTTTTGGCCTCCTATATGAGTATAGACGATTCCGTAGCCTACATAACGACGAAATCTATGAGCGATACCATGACCGTCAAGTTGTGGATAAAATCCAGCTCAATAGGTTACTGTGGGCGGGTCACTTAATCTGTATGGATGAGGATGATTCAGCCCGTCTAAAAGGGCAATATCTATGGTAGAAAAAGAAGACGAGGCACACCCTGCCTGATATGGAGCGATGGCGTAAGCAGGGCGCCAAACAGCTTTTAGGGATATCGAATTGGTGGACTTCGGCGCAAAACCGAAATGTCTGGAATTCCTTACTAAGGCAGGCCTAGGCCGGATACCGGTTGTTGCGCCGTTGATAATGATTTCTAATTAGTATATAAACTGCGGATGAGTTAGTATGTACAGAAGAGAAAAACATGATTGAGCCTTTTTTATTTTTCTACATCAATTCTCACTAACTTTTTTATTTCCGGATTGCTCCGCCAGCCTCGTGACTCTCACCCCGCTCCTCGCAGGTAGGCAAGCCTCTCACGCTCCCAGCCCGGACGAATCCGTCTTAATTAGCCTGTGCCTCCACACTACCCTACCACCAGCTAATACTGTGTTTCAGTAACAAACCCGACTCCTGGCCTGCCAACTTTAGGGGCGCAGATTAAATCTCACGCGCCGTGCACTCCTCTCTGAAACCTCAGCTCCGGAGACAAAAGGCTTTAACACGGAGACACGGAGATGTTTTTGGGCCCGCCACCGACATCAAGCCTAAAGAAGTGCTCCCCTCTGTTCAGCACTTCATATGGGCTGCAAGAACCTCCGGGAAGAATCCACGCGAAATGAACCTACCTCTTTCTGTACATGCTTGGTGACTTTACACTTCTGGCACGCGATGCCCTGTCTGGCCCAGGAGTTAACATCCGTATTCATTGATGGCCAGAAATACCTAATAGTCACTCACAAGCCAATTCGTTGTCCGAATGCCTGGATGGGCGCAAGATCGTGTATTGAATGAAATACTTCCTTGCGAAAAGCGGCCGGAATGTATGGCCTAGGTCCCTTGTCAAAGGTCTCGCAGACTATTTCTGAGGTTGAGCCGAAAAGGGGAAATTCTCGAAATTTGTATTTGGAGTTGTCCCTGAGGCTCAGAAGCACTGTCTGATCCTTCTGTGCCTCGGCGATTGCCGAAAAAATTGACCGTGGCAGGGATTTTAACCTTTAAAACGCGTGACAAAGCCTCTGGAACTACATTATCCTTGCCTCACACATGTTGGATGCCCGAAGTAAACTGGCTTATGAAACTCAGGTGCCGAGATGGCGAGGGGACACTTTGTCGGGTTTCTGCTTAAACGCAGAGGTAAGAGGCTTGTGGTCCGTGGACACTGAATTTCTGAAAAGTTTGCGTCGCATTGCACAGACCAAAAGGCGTCCGTATGAACTCGAAAAGTCTGAAGGGTGTGCATATTGCCGTTTTCGGAATATCTTCTGGAGCTACAGGGATTTGATGGTACGCCTTGACTAAGTCCAAGGCCGTGAAAACACAACAGTTAGCGGGGTTATGTGCAAAGTCGTGGATGCGTGGTATGGGATATCAGCCTGGAATGGTCTCACCATTCAGACGTCTGTTAACGTCACATGGTTTCCAATCGCCGTTGGACTTTGAAACCATGTGTAGTGGAGAAGCCCAGCAGCTATTTGATGGTGGCTATGGACTCTGGGTTTGCGAGACGAATTTCGAAATATAAACCTCATTAACGTTCACGCCCCTACACGACTGCGGACTCGGAGAAGAATACGTCTACGACGCAGTAGAACGAACCCATAAAGCCTACCCGAAGATATTAAAATCATACTTGGAGGTTTTAACAGCTAAGTAGGGACAGAAGCCGTGTTCAAACGATACATCAGTTTCCATAGCTTACATAGGTAGTTAGTGGCAACGGATAGCGGATTATTCAGTTAGCAGTATCACACGAAATGGGTGCTGGAAATACGTGATTTGCGCGGAAAGCAGCCCACAAGCATACATGAACCTCTCCAGATGGGACCACTTTCAACCAAATCCTTCTTCTTTTTCTTCAGCTTTTATCCCTTTCAAAAGCGGGGATCCGGCGAGTCCTTCTTTGATACGGTCGCCGACGAGCGAACCGTGCAGTGCTCCGCTGGGAACCTAAGTTCCCGGATCTCCTCCCGTAGCCGCTCAATCTGCAGGACGAGCGCAGAGGATCTTTCTGTGTGCAGGTTACGTTGGGTATTGGTGAGGGGCGTTTTTAAGTCTGCTCTTGTTTGTAGATCCGCTAAAGGCGCTGAAAAGGCAGCTCTGGCTCCCTTCCCAATCTTATGCCAAGCAGCCATTTGCCTTATGGGAATTTTGGACACAGCTCCGGCTGGTTTCGACTCCACCTCCTCATCCTCATGTAGGCAAACAGAAACTTCTTTAAAAACCATATACAGCCCATACAATTTGATTCACAATTTCGTGATGAAGAATACAACAAAAAAAAAATTACTGTGAAAATTCGCGGTGCTCATTTCCAACTCTCAGAAGACGTCATTCCACATAAAAAAAATCTCCCATGAAAAAGAAAGTCGACCAAGTAGATCAATCAACTCAAACCCATAAGGAATATAAAAGGATAGGGTTCGTAAATTCTAAGTTTTGTGAGGAATCTGATCGGAAGCGCCAACCTAAGTCGTCGTCCGCCGCACGGTCACAAAACCTGTCAATCAACCAAACTCCCCTAACAGGTTTGCCAGTCGTGAACACCGACTGCACGAGATAATACATGGAACCGGACGGCACGTGTGTCGATATTATGGGAGGACAATTCGAGATATACAAACTGCCTTCATTCAGATCAAACAGGCGGTGCCTGGCGCGAGATCTTAGGCTCCCTATTAATGAAGGTAAAGCGAAATACATGTTGCCACCAGCAAAACCACCAGCACCAAAAACAAAAGAAACGACAACATCAAATAGCTCTGGCCAACTGAAAATAATAAACATTGAAGAATGCAACTTTGAAACCGTTGACAATTTTTCTTATCTAAGGTCGAAAATTGCTACCAATAGCAGTTATACGGACGTGATGTGATATCAGAGGAGTTGATCCTGCCACTACAAATGCGCTTTAGCTCATCTATTAGAGTCTCGATCGGCACAATTCTAGTAGTAGCATGCGCTGCATAACTCGAGCCAATTTTGATAGTACAGCCCATTCTGAAAATGGGGGAACTATACTTCTAGCATCCTGCTCTAAAGGGCCCACTAAAGTTGGTTTATTGTAATATCTCCTCTTTGGAGAATCGCAAGTATCCATGATCATGGCCGGGCTTTGAACCCGAGGTACAAAGTCAACATAACGAAGTTGACGCAGTCACCTCACCCATTACTTAGTCTTAGTAGAGGTTATGCCTCGAGGTATACCAGCACTAGCCTTTGGCGTCTTTTGTTTTTTTTTTTATTTTTAAATTTAGTTTGAAACTAGGACATAATGCTTACGTCTCTTTGACATAAAGAAGATCTCATCCATCAAGCGAGCCTCCGAGTCAGCGACCAAAAAGTCGGCCGATACAAAGGTGGCTTGATGGAGATCTAAAATCCTCGCGATTGCATCCAGATCAAGAACGGGATAAACCCTGAAGAAAAAGAAGAAGCAAGCCTCCGAGTGATATGCCCTTATTTAAATACCTCATTCGATATACTCTCGGGGCTTAATCTCCTGCACTCACTGATCTTGGTACTTTGGCCTTCGTAGGAATGCCCCCCTCCCCCTTTCATTCCCATCTTATCAAGGGAGTAGACCATTCTACTCAGCGACTTTGCCTTGCTTGATTCTTTTAATAGTCGAGACGATTCCACTTCTGTTTGGAGGGGCAGTCCCTATACACGTGTTCACTGAATGTTATACCATTGAAAACCATTGGAAGACTTGCGACCTCTTTTGTAATGTGGTATACGATATTGAAACATTATTATTGCCGGCAGCTTCTGCCTCCTTCACCAACGCAATAATAAGTTCCATTTTGCCACAGCACATGATACGCTGAACTTTTCGTCCTTTGCCTCGATAACGATCCTCTAGCGTGCCGCGCTCTCCTCGGTTCACAGTGATAACCAGATCCTCTACTTC
Source organism: Hermetia illucens (assembly GCF_905115235.1). Classification (NCBI taxonomy): domain Eukaryota; kingdom Metazoa; phylum Arthropoda; class Insecta; order Diptera; family Stratiomyidae; genus Hermetia; species Hermetia illucens. Next base: position 17,318,892 of record NC_051851.1, on the reverse strand, counting down.
TCGGTCCGTATCCATGTTTCCGATCAGCCAGGGTGGCGATTTACGGTTGCATTGGAGCTCAACCAAATCGCATTTGCCACCACTTGTAACGACAACAAGAACCTTCAGTTCCTTATGCTACTCTATCCGCTTCCAATTTTCGGCCGTCCACTAAATTGTATAGCGAACCTTCAGGACCTGACCGACAGTTTACCTTACGTCAAATCTATATTTTCTGGCGAGCTGTTTAAGATGTCTTTCGTCTGATCAGACAGGTAGTTCTTCTGCTGTCAGACGTAGCTGGATCATTAAAGTGGGTCGAAGTTTTCCACCTCTGGGAATAGATGCGGGCACAATTCATAAGTAAGACAAGCAAGGCATGATCTCGTTCAAGCCTTTCTTGTTGTGCATATCCAGGAGACATCCTCTAAATCTACTGGTGATCGCGATGTGGTCGATCCGGTAAGATGTATATTGCCGGTCAATTGAAATCCAACTGATGTTAGGAAAAGTGCACGAACTATCGCCATTGACGAGGCGATGGAAGCTGCAGAAAGCCACAAACCTCTCACCATTGTCAGTTCCTTCGTATAAATCCGACAGAATCTTCTTCTCACATGTCCGAATAAGACATCAGAGCGCATCTGGCAGATGCAGTGAGCATTGATTCTGTACCGGATTCACATTCATCCACATGGAATTTTCGCTGAAGTTGGAGCAAGTATGCATTCTGAGGTGCCTCGATATCGTGGTCCAGGACCAGAAACTAATTATAAACCGTAGTCGAAAATAATGCCTCCGAAACATCGTAGCCACTTCTGAACTGTATAAAAGTCAAGATTTTCAGGTTGCTTGTCCACAAATGCCTTTTTTGACAAGCAGGGACTACTTTGAATGAATTGTCAATTCCCTTTTCACTGAGGACCAACTTCTTCGCTTAATATAATATTAGTCCTAGTGAAGTTTACCCCAGCTGCACCCAAAAACGTATAGGTGTTACACAGCCACTCAGACTATAGTGTCTCTTCCCTCGTCCTCTTTCAAATGGGCTTGAGATAGTTTTCCTTAAGGCATAATTCCAGAATAATCTTTAAGGGTAGATCGTGGTATGAGGTTTGTGAGATGTACGACCTTTAATAATTTGCGGACACTAACCTAAAGTTTTCTAAACCCCTCCCTCTTGCTTGGCATGACGTTTTTGTGAGCTTCCCTGTAGGCGTGCATTTTCGTCTCCTGGTGAGTCCTGCCTAATAATGTATGGATCGCTCATCTGGGTCGGGGTCATGTGGGCCAAAGGACAGTTAGTTTACTAGTAACCATCAATTGGGTCTTCTGCTGGCAAAAAGATACACTATCTTCTAAGCACTGATTGTCTTCGAATCTTTACTGCTAATTAATATCTACCGGTAACCTTTCGTGGTAGACTTTTTTCCTGAAATGTTGACAAATAGTTTTCCTAAATCACAAAAGCCTTCATAGCTGAGTAACCAGCTTCCGACCTCCAGCAATTTTTTCCTCCTTTCCGATTTATCTTTTCTTTTATTTTTTAAAAATTTAATTGACATTTATTGATATCTATTTTTGATAACGTCTTGTTCATCGAAATCAACGAACAGATTCAAGATCATCTTTCAAGGGCAACGTCTTTCATTGAAATCGACCGGAAAATCTAAATACTAGTATCGGCAACCTACAAGATAAACCGGATTTTCCGTTGCTTCCGATATATCCGAAAAAATGTCGTAATATGCCATTGGACTTGAACTTTTAATTTTAGTGAAATATCTGGTAGTTACCCTGCCCACGTATGGTAATTCAGTCCCGGTGGTGATTCAATCTATCTTGAAGATATTATTTTATATTGTACGTGCTCGCACCAGGTTTGCTTCATTGATTGACCTTTTCCAATCAAATCAAGTGCAACATTGAAGAGTTTTGCTTCAAAATTCGCGGTCAATGCATTTTCCTAGGATTTATGTGATCTCCTTGCCCTCGATATTGGATTGATTGAAATGAGTTGATATTAGAAAAACTGATTGCCAATGACACGAATTGCCGCCAGAAATAAGAAAATGTTTGAACTTATGAAGGCTGAATGTATCTTCAGGCAAAGATAGTTGACCGCGTTCGCTTGCCATATGATGAATAGCTGTGAAGGTTAAAGTTGAATTGTTGATTGGGGCTTAAAAATAATTCTTTTAATTTTAGTAGCTGAGACAACTTCCATGTTTTCAGTTGACTTCAATTGCATTTTCATTAAGTGTCCATCAACATAACCGGTTTTTTTTCAAATTTGCCCATCGTTTATCTTTTATATAGTGGAGACAATTTTCAATCATACATTTTAAAAATCTTTTTTTGCTACATAGACCATCCAGTCCCCTGTAAAGAATTATAATTAATTTTTAAAGATAAATATCGTAAAAATTGCTATCTAAACTAACCGTTGTTAAAGGGGTTAAGCTACGAAAAATGGAGTCTGGTCGGAAAAAATCCATACGGTTCCGTCAAAATAAAATTTGCTGTAAACCAGTAAGCAGTGAGTTATTTGCAATCTAAAACATTTACGATAATGCTATCTTAAAATATGTTTACAGACAATATTTGGCAACACTGTACTTAATGGCGGTGAGAACCGTGAGTGTCATCTGTCAATTCATTTATTTATTGCATCTGGTTGCGTTGGCCCGCTTTATAAGTGCATCGCATTTTTTGCAATGATGGAAGTTGTTGGCAAAGAACGCCATGATCCTGGAGTGGAGTGTATTGGAAAAGTTCCTTTGTTGATCCCAGAAGCAGAGGATCAAGACGCAATTTTATGCGAGAGGCTAATGTTAAAAACTCCGTCAAACTTTTCGAACTAGCTAACATAATGGTATGCAAGCGCGTGCGCGCTCACATTTTTTATAGGCATAGGTGGACCGGTAACTTCCTATGCGAGTTTTAGCTCTGCTTTCGTGGTTGACAATTTTTCTTCTTTAGCCTTTGTCCCGTTCGGTATCGGCTTACGAGAAAAAGTTACCCTAAATTGGTTGATGCGAATCTCAGGTGTCGATTCACTAAAAAAGTCAGACATGATGTCAAAGGCATAACTGTAGGAGTGGCCGGAACTTAATGATAATGCATTACAAGAGATTTGGTTGGTACCCTTTTTTCACACCTTTTTATGTAAAAATTGATCTATTATCATAAGTCACTCCCCAATGTATACACACCAGATGGTGACCTTTTTCGACTAGTCGAATGAGTTTAGATATTCCTCCCAATGGCCGAACGTGGAGGCGAATGTTCTGTTTATTTGTATGATTTTCTCGTTAGTAAATGGAATTTGCCTGCGGGCGTTTTTTTTGCATATTATCTGAATAGCATTTTTGATTCTTGTTTACGTTTTAGTTTCAATCTGGTCGTAAGCAGATATAAAATGTTCTATTTATATGCAAGCGGGGCTAGATCGTATTTTATAATGTGAGACTTAGATTTCTGTGAAATGTGCATTCCCTATAGCAGGTATTCAAATAAACAAGCGTTTTTTATAGGTATGCTAAAGAGTTCCTTGAAGGGAGGGGGGGCGGAACTATCCCCAAAATCTTTCACAATCTTACTGCTTACTATTATATTGCTACTGCGTTGGAGTAACAAGGCAAACTGAGAGAGCGTGGCTGCGGCTTAAACCAGCAACTGGTTACTTAGTACACTGACGGATCCCTCACGGCAGAGGGAACAGGTGCCGGTGTCATTCGTCCAAGGAAAATGTACTTTGAGTACATTACCATATTCCAGGCGGAAATATACGCCATAGACAAATGCGCCGCCTTTAATCTGCAAAGGAACTACACAGGAATACGCTCGGTTCGTCCAACAAGGTCTGGATATTCTGGAGGGGCAATGAGGCAGCGGACGGACTAGCCAAGAAGGGAGCAGGAATGCCTTTACACGGGTCAGAAACGGTTTCATGGCTATGACATTAAAAAATGAAGAGGAACGGTTGAGGGAACTATACTAAGTGGGCCTACCAGGAATGGAACAGTCCATGGTGCTTATTGGGGAATACGAACCCAAGCGTACAAAGGATTGCTTGAACCACACCAAAAAGAATCTCCGAATCATAGTGGGAATTCTCACTGTCTGTTAAACTTTCCCTGCTCGTTGGAAGGTGGCGAGGCTTGCGCTGATACACAAAAGGGGAGGTGACCCCGAGTGGTCGTCTTCATACTGCCCACAATGTATGCTTGACACTGCTGGAAAAGTGCTCGTAAAGTTCATCAGAAATAGACTCGCTGAAGCGATACGCGCTGCCGGAGATTTATCTCCCTGGCAGTTTGGTTTTAGAGTAGGGAGATCCACAGTTGATGCTGTCATGCAAGTCGTGGATGCCGTTCGACGAGCGGTGGCACATAGCCACCTAACTCGACGGGTGGTGGTCCTCATAATGCTTGACGTCAGAAACGCCTTTAATTCCGCAAGATGGGAAGATATTCTAGGCACACTAGACAATAGTTTCCACGTGCCGAACTATTTCTCATGGATATTGAGAGACTATCTGAGGATCCGCTCCCTGCTCTATGAAACACTAGAGGGTCAGAGGAGGGAGGTCACTTCGGGGGTAGCGCAGGGAGCCATCCTAGGGTCGGACCTCTGGAACGCTACTTATGACAGTCTACTTAAACTCGACATGCCAGAAGAGTCGCGCCTGGTCGGCTATGCAGATGATGTCGCGGCGCTTGTTGCTGGACGCACCGTCGAACAGGCGCAAAGCGGACTCGACAAATTGATGGGACGGGCAAGCGAATGGATGAGTGCTCATGGTTTCAATCTTGCACTGGATAAAACCGAAGTAGTCATCCTGACTAAAAGGAGAATTCTAACTTTACGTCCCATATCGTTCGGCGAGTCTATAATCGAGTCAAAACCAGCGATAAAGTACCTCGGGTTGACTCTTGACCCAAAGTTGAGCTTTTTTGAGCAAATTAACGCAGCAGCAAACAAGGCTGCAGCTGGAGTTTCGGCGTTAAGTATGCTAATGACATTCGACGTCTCCTGATGAGTTCAACGCAGTCTGTCCTGCTCTACGGCGCAGAGGTATGGACTGACGCCCTTGGCAAGGAGGTATATCGTAAGCGTCTCGCGCAAGTATAGAGACGGGGAGCTTTGCAGGTGGTCTATGCGTACCACACTGTCTCTGAACCGGCCGTGATTGTGATCGCGGGAATGATTCCCGTTGCCCTTCTTGCTAAGGAGCGTCAAGCGCAAGGGAGATGAGCCAAGATGGATTGTTGTTTGTGAAGAACGGCAACGCACTCTAGACGAGTCGCAGCTGCGCGGCTCATCGGCAACTTAGATGCGTGGCTGAATCGGAAGCATGCTGAGACTGACTATTTCCTTACTAAATTTTTAAGTGGACATGGAGGTTTTCAGTGTCACCTGCACAAGATTGGAACGGCGCGATCTCCGGATTGTGTGTTTTGCAATGGAGCTGTGGACGACGCCCATCACACTTTTTTTTTCTTGTGGAAGGTGGGATGGGGTTCGTCAGTAGCTCTATTCAAACACAGGGGATCTCTCTCCAGACAACATTGTCGAAGAGATGCTAAGGAATGCTGACAGGTGGAGCCGTGTTGCCCATTACATTCGGGTCCTCCTCGCTGCTAAGAAGATAGAACTGGATCGGTGGAGTAGCCGGATAGCAGGGGGTTCCTTGAACTGATAGTTCCCTTCCTCCTCCCTCCTCCCGTTGATGAAAGGAATTCTCTGCGAAGCCTTCAGCAAGGCGAGAGAGTTCGGGGACTAGCCCGAAGTAATGTGACAAACGATTCCAGGCTAGCTCTCTGACTATGGGTTTAGTTGGTAGTCCGACGGCGTACTGAACTGGGAGTCCAACACTGTGTGCGTAAATGCATTTACCTATCCTACCCACCCCCACGGATTGCTTAATGCACTTTTTTGATAATCGCTGATATATTTATTTTTGTTGTCTCCCTTTTAATGTGATCTATCAATTTTTTGACAAACAAAAGTGAGGCCTCTGCGTATTTTGGACGATCCACTAAAAACCCATAGGTGAACATTTTTTATAGATGACATCATACTGGTGAAATACTGATCGTCTGGGATAGGTCTATAAGGGCAATATCTAAGGTAGAAAAGGACTCTACTGAGATGGACCGATGGCGCAGGGCAAGATGCCAGACAGCTTTCAAGGATATTGAACTGGAGGACCTCAATACAAAGGTCTGAAGTTCCTTACTAAGGCAGACCTAGGCTGGACACCGGTTATTGCGCCCTTGGTGGCGATGTTGAGAGTTCTGTCATTCAGAATTTTGGTCGTGATGATTCTCTATCTAAGACTAAAATTAAGAATCGCAAAATAGAGTTCACCAGCACAGTAGGAAACAACCGCAAAAGATACGAGCTTGTATAGTTCATTCAACCGAAAATCTTATTCCAATAGAACAAACTGTTGAAGAGGATCCAAATTTATCGATATCTCTCTCAAAAAATGTCCCTAAAGCCTTATAAGGTGCATGAATTTGCCGTTGCATATTGATGTGGTTAAATGAACCCATAAACATTTATTGATCGACGCATTATTCAGATTTTGATATTCTGTTAGGTCTTATGTAGTAAATAAAATTTGAATCAAATTAGATAATGCAATTATCATTCTCAGAAAATGAGCTCAGATGGCCTTCACCCCAGGCGCTGCTATTATTTTTATTATAATACGGAAATAGATTTTTTCAAAGTGCCATAATGAAAACTCATTCACCATGGAAGCGTTTATATAGACACTAAATTATCTATTTTATGTCTTTTAGTATGCATCTGATGAGTGAATCTATTTGGAGTAGATACTGCTGATGAATGCTAGTAGTCATAACTTGGTATAAGTTGGTAATTCTGCAGTTAGTATGCAAATATTGTTTACTATTTGTTTACTATTCACTCGCAAATCTATCTAATTTATCAATAATATTCTGAATTATATCTTTTCTGCTTTTGCCGGTAAAGTGTCAATTAATTGTGGATTAGAATTGAAACCAAAACTAAACGTTTCACGTATGCTTCCTAGTCCGTACGAATTTGAATATTCCGCCCGAACCTTTTCATAAAGATTTGATGGATTTCCAGATGGTCCTAATCAAAATATTCACTCCACCCTCAAGAGTGCCTGTATTGTGTAAAGAGACAGTGTTCGAACATTGATGCGCATCTGATGTTTCTGACGATGGTTCATCTAGGTCGATCGTAACAACCAAACTTTCAGTGAAAACAAACTTCCAGGGAGCATAAAAATTCAGTAATGGTTCTCTTCCCCTGATGCCACTGAAGTTTCATGGTTCAAGCTATCTCGTATGAATCCCTTGCATACTTGAAGCTAGCTATTATTCTCCGGAAATTTAATTCTAGATACTTCAAGTGTTTCTCTGGAACTGATCAATAGGAATGATCTTATCGGATCATAATCAAGTTTTCTGCTTTAACTACCGAAAAATGAGAAGTTGCTTCAAAGGTCATGGTATTGAGACTCCTCAAAATTTTCAAAGGTGTATCGAGTGGAAAGGAAAACTCGGACAATACATAATCAGTCTTTTTTAAGGTTTTGTTGAAAATAGGATGTTCCTCTTACTACTCACAGCCAGTGCAAGGCTGTCGGCGTAACCCATCACTGTGGCCTCTTCTGCAACCGGAAGATTAAGCACATTTCTGTCTGGCCGCCTGTCTATTTGTCACACACAATTACCTCAGTAGCAAATTGAACCTATTGACGTGAAATTTGGTAGAAAGGTTGAAACTGTAAATCCAACACATGCAGTGAATTACATTGTTTCACGTTGAACTTCAGAAATAGATAAGTGTAAATATTTTTTCCCGAATGTAGTCCCACATTGCTAATGAAATCAAATGAAAGGTCTCGATTAGCACTTTTTGAAGGAGATATTAGTTTTGAGATTTGTCCCCAAGGGGAGGAGTTCTGGGGCCTGGAGAAGGTCAATTACTTCGAAGACTTAATTTCAGAAATTATCTAACCAAAAAATCTGAACAAAATTATGGTGGTCCATACACTTAGCAACTGGACCTGAAAATAATCCCCATACGATATCTATCCAAATAAAGTTATTAATAGTTTATTATTATATCTTAGAAATTTACTGCGGGCGCCTCTTAAGTTCATCCCAGATCCATAATGACATATTATAGGTTCTAATATCTACCATCATACTAGAAAGTTTGGTGGAAATCCTACTATTATTAGGAAAGTGGCGAAGGATTCTGCCTCTTTCAGGTGGAGTCCTATAATTTGAATACGATGGTTTCGCAATTATTAGAATGTAAGGAAAGCTTCCAATGGGTGAAATATTGATAAATAAGAATTCACACGAGTCTCACCATGGGGAAGACCTTTGATGGAAGTATAGAGAATGAGGTCATATCGTATTGTAGAATTAGGATGGGTCTCGGGTGTCGAGTTAGCTTGGCAATCTTTGGGATAAACAGATAGAAGAGATTTGCTGAAAGGACTGAACACTCAATAACGCCAGACGGGAAAGAGGAAAGGTGTTGTTGGATGCTGACCAAGGATTTCCGTCCTTCCAGAAAGTTAAGAATGAACTTACAGAGATGTGGATGAAAATTGAAGGTCTCGGGAAGCCTAAAAGTGAGTCTGTATTGCAGTACGGAGTCAAAAGCTTTCCTCAAGTTTAGGAGAAAGACTATGGTGGGTATCGTCCGATTGATACTCAGCCACGCGGACAAGAAGCGCTTGTTCAACCGAGTTGTTAGTTCAGTTGGTGAATAGGAACTCGGGAAGAGTGTTATTGGAGCGACAGTGCTCGTCGATGGGGGATTTAATGGTCCACTCAAAATTTTGCGGTAGGAAAATAGGGTTGAGATAGCTACCAGGATTAAAGGGGTTAAGGTTCTTTTTACGGGTGGGAGTAATGAAATAAGTATGTAAGTAAAACCAGTGGGGAAGTGGGCATTGAGGAGGCATGATGATTGAAAAAAGGGTGGTGGAAATATTGGGACCGCATTTTTCAGGATTGTGAAGGGCATTTTGTCAAGATCGATCAATTTTTTTATTTTTGAAGGCTGCAATCATTGTCTCAACGATACTCGGGCTGATAAAGTGTATGGGAGGAACATCTTCATGCACGTTTTGCCTGGATTTAGGATGGTAAAAAGTTGGCATGGATTGGAGTTGATATATAGATTCGCTAACAATGTTTTCGAAGCGTTGGTCGCGACTATAGGGGATGCAGCAACGCCCTTGGGAGAAGTGGTTTAGCAAGATGTTAACCTTTTTAGGAGAGGAGATGTTTCGCGGTAGGATTGTAGTTTATTCGGTGATTTTGCCTGAACGAGGGCAAGTTTTCCTGATTTCCCTAAAATTTTCGTTCTAATCTGAAAAAGACTTTGTGAAAGTGATTATTATACGGGACCCTTTCGCGGAGACCTTTCAAAAAAATGGATTTCGGCGCGGAGGGGAGAGGATTGCGAAAAGTATCTACATATTTCTAAATAGTCTCTACCTTAGGGTACCCTTGTATTTAATATCCTCAAGACTATGATTAGGAAGAGAAACTTGGTCACGGTATATAATGGAAGCAAATGGGATCAGTTCGTCCCATACTTGCTGGAATGCTTCAATGTATTGACCAACTGGCCTATCTGTGGAATCATTGGAAGGGAGAAGCAGTGGATCAAATTTGGTTTTCAGAATTCGATTAATGAGTTTCCAGTTCGTCTTCTGGATTAAGATTGGAGTAGGACACATGGCTCTGTCGAGGAGTAGGATAGCAATGAAAGCGGCTCCTTTATATATAATCGCAAATATTTATGAGCGAAAATCGTCTTATGTTCAGATCCAAACTAGCGCAAAGCGCATGTTTATATAGATAAAAGAGCTATTATCACTTGTAGCCACTTTTACTCTGCTCCCATAGCAGATTTAAGGCAGCGTCTGATGGGTCGCCTTTGGCCTGGAGGAAACCGTCAGTTGTCCCTTTTTCCCGTTCTTATCCCAAAAAAGAAACTCATCGACCATAAAAATGGAAGAAAGCTTCTTTCCAATTGGTCCGATCCATCATCAACTGGATGCTGACTCAGGATTCCCTTGTATGATGGTATTCAGCAATTCATATTGATTACAAATACCTAAATTACCCAAAAATTCAATGCCCGACTACTGATACTCTTAAATCATTTCGGAAAAATACCAGATTAATCCCTGCTAAAGAACATGGAATGCTGGACAATGGTAAACCTTTTGGGAAACTCCCATTAATGGAATTTTTTACTTAATGAGTAGTAGACCAACGGAGATATGTTAACTTGTGCTTAATAAATGACCCCTCATTAAATGATCGTTACAGCTAAGATGATAAATCCAGATATTGTTTGTTTTCATGAGTTCACGAGACGTATTTTCCACTTTGTTATCTGAGAGGAACGTGCTTTTATTGTTCTATAAAATAAAATCAGCCTCATATTATAATCAAGCTAGAATGTCAGAAATAATCTTTGGCATGGAGGGTCTGAATTTCCGAAATAATGCTGGGAGCAATTTTCGATCCTCCAAGATCTCATAGCCGATTTTCTTCTCAAGCTTTTCTTTTTTTCTTCTGATAGTATAATATCATTTAAAATAAATTTATGCTAAATTATTTGGAGACCAAGAAACAAATTTGTTCCTCAACTGAAAATATTTTGGAGTTGAATAAGATGGGATTGATTGATTCGTTTACGTTGACTCAGTCACTCGTTGCTGGAGGTCATATTTCTAAGTTCTAAATTTAATTGATGGGATTGACGAAAAAGCATACTGTATCTGAAGTGGAGTAAGGTAGATAGTACCCCAGTTTTTGCTTCTCTTTTTTGATTCCTAATTGTAGCATGGGGTCTGCCCTTCGCTCTCGCAGAGGTTTTTGCTAAATTTTCTCCACTGATTTTCATTCCTATATCATTGTTCTTTTCTGCCTTCGTGACCTACCTCTCTCCAGACTATTTTTAATTTACCAAACGCAATCCTAGTTAGTTTTAGCCTATCTTTTCTACATCGATATTGGCTCAATCAGTTGAAGTACAATATTTATATTAACCAGAATTTAAATTCTTCTACGTCCTTTTTGGTAGTTTCGCTTATTATTAATAACTTGTAATGGTTCATGGCTTGGGAGGAATGCTTAAGGTGTAGCGGGAGGATTGGCTTGGTGAATTGCATTTATTTCGGCGTTTTTCTCTATTATTTTTTCCAAATGTTAAATTCCAACGGATAAATAACAACCCGCTGAGAATGAGTCGTGGCAAAATCAACGGACATATGTTCACTCCATTTTGATGTACAAGAAATGGGACGACAGGCAGGCAGGAACGTCACAACGAAGGTTGCAAGAAATATATTTTTATTGACTTGAGTTTACTGTTTCATTAAACGAATCTGTGCTCTTTTGCCGGATTTCCCGGACTAAGTTGGAAACTTGGTTCGATAAATTTGATTGGGAATCTTCACCGCAAAAGACTAGTAACTTAGAAGCACTCAAGCCTCATATATTAGGGCCACTGTATTATCTACTGGTATGTCTACTCAGATGGTTTCTTCTCTCTAAGGACTAAGGATAGTGAATAGGTATAGTTGACGCGCATTACAACCATAAATCTAAAGACGTCTCGCAAGATGAGAGAGATTTGTGAGGTATATTTACTGTGATCAGCATCCAGCTAAAGGCACTCAGTTTTTCACCTGTGGGTATGAAATTTGCAATAAACTTCTCAGAAATGAAGTGTGTGCCGCCTTCAGTTGTGGAAGTCCTTGAGTTCAAACCTATAATTTAAAAATCATGTCCACGTGTTGTTTTATTTTGGAGTACGACGCTTTAAGAATGGAATAGATTATCTAGTCCATCCGCCACGTATATATTTGATTTCAATCATGGTTGGTGAGAATCCAACCATCCAATCCATCCATCCATCCAATCCATCTCCAAATGCCTAAACATATTATCTTTATAACCAGGGCCTTATGGAGAAAATATCGGCCAGGGAAGAAAATAACACTGCCATCCTGAAATTGCGGAATGCATCTTATTTAGTCAAAGTCCCTAGTCCAGGCTTTTAAAGAAAACTTCGGGTGTGGAGAAGAGGGAGAACATCCTTCTTTAACTCCCGCTCTCAGCGGTCCTAATTGCAAATCGTACATTCTATTTGCTAGTATGGCGATTGTTTTGAAACTGTCTAGGTAAAAGATCCAATATCAGCCACCTATACTTATACCGATCACCGTGTATCTTACATTGTCACTCCAGTTCTATTTCGAAGAGTGGCCGTCAGCCTTCTACCTTACCTTTCAGTAGGCATTCAGGAATTCTCTTGTAGCCCATCTACCCTACAATCTGCTCACTGAAACCTCTGAATTTTTTTTGTAGGCAGTGACCTAGTGCTTCGTATAAAAAGCACAATTCCTTGTCTTATCTGGTTTGCTACATTTCATTCTCTCACATTAGATAATAATTCCGCCGTTCAAAAGCATTGATTATCTGCCTTACTTGTTGTAGCATAGAATTGACTGAACAGGACCTGCATTTTGCATTTTTATATTTTAGTATTGGCAACACCAGGTCATCCATTTTGTTAGCAAGCATCATCCTTCTCCGACGATTCCGTAGCCTACATAACGACGAAATCTATGAGCGATATCATGACCGTCAGGTTGGGGATAAAATCCGGCTCAATAGGTTACGGTAGGTGGGTCACTTAATCCGTATGGATGAGGATGATCCAGCCCGTAAAGCCTATAAGGGCAATATCTGTGGTAGAAAAAGAAGACGAGGCAGACCCTGCCTGAGATGGAGCGATGGCGTAGGTCAGGACGCCAGACAGCTTTTAGGGATATCGAATTGGTGGACCCCGGCGCAAAACCGGGATGTCTGGAGTTCCTTATTAAGGCAGGCCTAGACCGGATACCGGTTGTTGCGCCGTTGATGATGATGATCATCCTTCTCCTGACTACGCCTATTTCATTATTGTCCTTTATAATTGTTTCACTCGAGTGCTATTCACTTGCTTCACGGTTTTCTTTACTGAGCATCTTTTTTCAGCATTGCATCAGATCTTAACCTTATTTTTATTTATTTTTAGTCTGGTTTCTTCTGTTGCATCATCTACTTCTACCAGGGCTTCTCTGGTGCTTACTTTGCCAGGACATTTGCAAAGACCGCCGTTTCGGATGATTTGTACAGCATTGTTCCGTTTGAGTCTACTGACATCTGTTGGATACACCCAAAGCAATGCTGAATAATCTTGGGGCCAGCCTATTGTCTCATCTGGACACTGTGTCTATTATTTGAGCGCTCGAGTGGCTCATTGACATTCTGATAAGTCTAATTAATTTGGCCCGGACTCTAAATTAGACCGGTTTATATTTGGTCAATCATTAATTTTTTTTGTTGAAATCTTCCTTGGAATTCATCAACTATATTTCTTGTGAAGGCTCCGGCCTGCTTATGATCATTTATCTTCTTCTTTTTCTTTGGCCATTTTCCCATTGATAAGTGGGGTCGGCTAGTTGTGATCGTTTTCGCCATTTTATTTTATCAAAGGACTGATCTGGATGTAGTCGCAATGCCTTCAAATCACCATTCAGCGTATCAAGCCACCGTTGTTTCGGTCGGCGGTTTGGCCGCTTACCATCGATTTGTTCAGACCAATCTTGGCAGGCGATTTCTTGTTAGCGCGAATTACCTGACCATAGCATCGAAGACAAAAAGCTTACAATCCGTGCGCTGCAATAATATTCCTCTATAGTTTTCGCAGTTAGGTCTACGGTATTTTTTGATAAATAGGGCACATCTGATCTTTGCGCTGATATTTTTTTCATAGAGTTCAGAGTTTTTTTTTAATAATTCAAGGAACTTCGATATTGTGAGGAAAAAGAAGAAATGGTCTCACTTGCGCGATTACCAACCATTAAGAATGTCGTAGAACTGAGGAACTAAGTTAAAATCATGATCCACCAAGTAACAAATGCAACCCTCTGTGTCACCAAGTCTGGAAAGCGGTTCATCAATCCACTTAGCTTTGTAGTGATCATGTTCAAATAAAGCTCCGTGAGAAGAAGCCTTTATCATACGTTTCTCGACAATAAAATACTGGCCAAGTTAATCCAATTCACAAAAATACCAACCAGGAAGCAACCCCACGTATTCGAGGAGGGCGATCAGACACAAGTCTGCAAGGGACTCATCTGAAGTCGCTCTTGCCACGAAGCCTTACCGGAGACTGGTACTATGGGAATCAGCATGGCCCTGTAAGATCATACCCTCCTAGTAGAAATGTTCTCGGTCCATTTTTAGCGGTTGGCTCACTTGTAGGAGTTTTATGGCGGTTGTGGTTATACCTATATCGTAGGCAGAGCTCCTTGTGGGCTCAAGCGTGAGGTTGTGCTGTACAACTCCGGTACTGTACTCCTTAGTTGAGTTAGAGGCTTTAGATATGTTTTACACCACCAGTATGAATGCTAAGGTTGTACTCAATATAAACTGATACTCACTCACACAGTCACAACGGGGCCCTGATTGGAGTTTCCAAAATCAATCCGTATCCGAAGAGCACTGTGGAATTATGGAGATAAACTTTAAACCCCTAGGGTATTCATGTCAGTGCCACTGAAATTGAAGGAGCAATGAAACAAATCAACGGAGAAAGCAACACGATTTGCCGAGAACTGCAGAACTACTGACGTAAGAAACGCTGTTTAGTTACTTACAAAGAAATACCTTGGGGAGCATCGCCCTCTTTGTATTGCATTTCTGGATCTAGAGAAAGCGTTTGACTGTGTCCCACACAAACTCATCTGGTATGTTCCACGGAAATACCTAGTACCAGAGGAATTAAGGCACTGGGTGAAGTTGCTTCAACCTGAAAGGTAAAATTTGAGGTTGAGGGGGTATATAAAAACCGCTTCGTGTCTCTGCCGGTGTTCACCAAGGAAGCGCTCTCTCGTCATTCCTTTTTGTTCTTACATGCGCACTGTCACACAGGACATCCAACGTCCAGTGCCTTATACACGGCTTTATGCGCATAATATTTTTGTAACGTTTCATTGCTCAGCTGATCTCGAGTAAATGGAATGATCACAGATTTCTTGACGACCGATCCCAATGAACCCCAGTAGACCTGTCCAGAACTGAGCGATTTAGATATCCCAGATCAATGCTATTAGCCAATGGTGAACTCCGTTATGAAATTGCTTCACGGCATGGGTTTGTAATCGATGTATCGTTGACACGCGTTGGACCAGTGGCATAACGCGCTATGATCACATTCGAACTGCAGATGTCTGCGCTCGATATGGGGTTGCACAGATCCTAGAAAAATTGCGAGAGAGACGTTTTCGATGTTATGAGCAAGTAATTTGCGCTGACACATTTGTTAAGATTGGTCTGAACATCGAAGGCGACGGAAAACGATCAAAAGACCGGCCGAAACAACGACGGCTTGATACGCTGGACGGTGATTTGACAGCATCGTGAGTCCATCCAGATCAAGTCTTTGAGGTTGTAAAATGGTGCAACCGATCAAGACCTACTACTATGGACTATAACCTACTAATATGGACTGTGTATGGATTGAGGTATCCATACATGCAAAAGGAAGATATAAGTTTTTTTCACCGGATGTATCACATAGAGTATCAAATGAAATTTCTTGATAAATGTCTTCTGGATTTGGTTTTAACTTCAGTTAAGAAAAGGGGGAGTGAAGGATTTAGAAATGGGTCATTTATAGAGAGAGAGGTGGAACTTAAATTTAAATCTTGCCGAAACAATCTAATCCATTCGTATAGTGATTTCAAGGGCATTGTTGGGTCTCCCACATTTTCAAAAAGGTCACTTACCTTTGACATCAAAACAATTCAATATTGAAAAGTAAATTATTTAACCCAAAGTGTTGTTATTGTTCATATTTCTTATTTTTTTAATTATTAATGATCCACGACACTATAAGTTCAACGGCTCCTATTTCCATTATACTCATAGCTGAGCTGAGAAAAAAACCGCAAGCAATGTGCTCAACGCAATTCATTTCGTATGCAATTACCCATAATTGCATTAGGAATGGTGTCACTATTTCATTCCATTGTTTTTCCCTCGGTCAAATTTGCAGATATACCAAGTACATGTTCACAAGTATCTAAACTGAATGGTAAGCAAATTTATAGGAATAATGAATGTTTTAATTTCTGACACTGCTCTTTGCTCAACATTTTTTTTCTGCAACACAATTTCAAACAGCAAAAAGAGGAGGCTATACCAAAGTTACTCATTGGAGCAATATTGCTATTCATCAAAAATCCTAGTGCTAAAAATTAATTAAAAATGTGAGAGAATTAACCGTCGATAAGCATTTTTGCAATGGAAGGCAGTAGTTGCAAGCTTTTAATTTTACTTTAGGTACTTCAAGTAGTCAGAATAACCTCGAATTAACAGTTTCGCAACTTTAATCGGATGAAAAGATGGCATATCTATTTTTTATCTATATTTCTTGAAAGGTGAAACCACAAACATCAGAGGTGGTGCACCCCAATGGAAGAGCTGCCTATGTTGTGATGTTAAAAATAGAGCCAGATGCTCTTTTTATGAGTTTCGCAATGTTAAATATTATAAATGAAACATCAATAGATAGGTCAGATTAGCTTAGTTTTGAAATAGATACTTTAAAATTTATGACTCCAATTATTATGACTACGTTTTCACAATTAATTTTTTGAATTAGTTGGAGGCCTAAACTATAATGTTGATTATCATTTTGTAGGGAATGTAAAAAAAATTACGCTGTCAATAGCTCAATAATGGACGTGAGCAAAATTAAAGCATTGGTGGAACTGGCGGTCAAAGTTTGACACTTTCTCGATTTAATTGTGAGTTCTACTCTGGTCGTTGGCAATAGTTATTAACTAGGATGTTCATTCTGGGCGTCCTTCATGCTTTTAGTCACTACAAGATGTTGTTTTTTAATATATTTGGCGGTACCAAAGCTAAAATCGACGGTGCGATGGCCGAGTTGGTTTATCGGCTGCCTCCAAATCTCGCTGCCAGTAGGCTTTTCACTTGCATATAATTAGGCGTGTTGATAGTGAATACTATAAAAGGGAAGGTATGGAAACCCTATACTCCACAAAGGAATTAACATATAATCCTAAATTGGTACTCGGTTATTGAATAGAGATCTATTTTGGTATGGTTAGATTTAATGTGAATTACCACTGGCTTAGGTTAATTTGTGGCCTAAAAATCTTCAATTTTATATACGGATTTAAAAGGAAATAAAAAGATTGGACTGGAAAGTAACTTAAAATCGGCTTGTGTGATAGTGATCGGCTACATTGTGATAGTGATCAGGTCTTCAGAATACTCTTAGCTTATCTCACTAAGGATATCATTTTCTAAAACAACAAGTGATTTTTATCAGAATTTTTTTTATATGTAGACAATATAATTGATCATCATATCAACGAGTGTTTCAAACAACTTTCTTTGGGATATGCGGGATCCTAAGTCCACATCCGCATAAGGGTGGGCCGGACCAAATGGGGAGCAACTTACTCCCAAGTTTTTTTGGTCCACGGATCCCTAGTTTGGGGCATAGCACCCAAGCATTCAAAAATCAAAAAGTCAAAAATCAGATGCCTCACCTCTGCCCTGGGAGCAGCGTGACCGAAAGTGGCAACAGGTGGGAAAACGCTCCTTTATATCATCGCAAAAACACCATCATGTCGATGTGGACTTAGGATCCCGTATATCCTAAACAACTGCTCAGCTTTAGTCTATCTTAGACTAAAACAACTGGCGGCTTAGTTCAACATAATCCGCAACTTTGTCGTGTTTTTGCGATGATATAAAGAGCCGTTTTCCTATTTGTTGCCATTTTCGGTCACGCTGCTCTCGGGGCAGAGGTGAGGCAGCGTCTGAAGGGTTGCCTCTGCCTTGGACGAAACTGTTAGTCATTTTTGATTTTATGATTTCTTTGGGAGTTCCAAAAAACTGTTTTGTCTGGATAACCGTGATTTCTAAGAAAGTGTAAGAAAAAAAGAAAGAGCTAGTAAAATCTTTAAACGCATTAAAAGACAACTTCCGGTTTTATCCGAGGTAGAGACAATTCATCAGGTGCTGCCTCACCTCTAGCTGGGTAGTAAGGTAACCAAAGTGGATCGCAGTTTTTAATCGTTTTCTTATATATATAGAACAGCAGCAGGGCCAAAATCAGACCCTAAAATTAGCTGAAGCAGGTTTTTGTTATTTAAGGAATAAGGAGTCTTGAGTCCGCATCTGCATGAAGACGGACCAGATCAATTGCAGAGAAACTTTCTCTTCTCTTTTGGTAAGTACACAAAATTTTCAAAAAGGACGGTTTCGCAAGGCAACAGAGGCAGTATCTGGAATCCATTTTGGTTACGCTGCAGCATCTGATGAGTTGCCTCCGCGCTAGATGAAATTACAAGCCATCTTTTTATAAACAAACAGGAAAGATCTGTGGATCAAAGCAAATCAAGAGAAAGTTACTCTCCAATTCGTCCAGTCTGTATACAAGTGGATGAGGGAATGACTCCCGTCAATTCTTAAAGATCAAAATGTTTAAAGGTTGTTCCTGAACCTTTGTTGTATTTCTACTTGACATCAAATTAGTTTTCGACGGCCCCTTAGTGATATCACGAAATCTGGGATAATACGGAACGTTTAAAGCAAGGCGGTAACATTGTGAGAACCAACGCTGCGTGCAGAGACATTTGTGTGTTTTTTTTTTTACTCCCTCCTTAATCGAACACCTTTTGGATTGTCCTATGTCAAGACCAGACATTTCCGGTGCGAAAATCCTGCTTTCATATATAACATTAATTATCTTTGGCATGATTGATTTTTCTTTTCTTTGGCCGCTTCGGAAAATATCTCCTCACTTTCAGGCTCGGTTCACATAGTTTTATAGTTCCATTCGGTTTATTTCATCCAAATAAAACCCGAGAATTTTTAACAGCTTATCATTAAAATCTACTCGCTTTGAGGTCAAAACCTAAACTGAACCGTGTGTGTGTGGAAGCCTTGATTGCTGTTTGTTTCCTGCGCGCTGATTCAAACCGTATTAAAATCTGATAAAACCTACTCGTGTTGAGGGAGCATTCGGTGCTATACGGCTTCAATTAGGTACCGAATAGACACCGAATTGAAACCGAAACACCGTTTCACACTTATCGGAAGCCAATGAACCTGAACTTAAAGTGAACTGAACCGAACCGAATGGAACCGTATACGTGTGAAACCAGCCTAATTGTGTGATACTTGCATTAGAGGTCATCCTCGGCCCATATAAAATCGTTTGTATTGGCAATGGCATCATATAGAATACGTCATACGGATAATCGAAGAACTCAACGATTTGCGCCTCTTCCTTTGTACTACGCACTTTGTTTTAACATAGCGGCCCTTTCGGGATTAAGATGCCTTGGTATCCGCGCCGATCAATTCGTGTCCGAAGAGAACCGTGGGATTATGCCTACATGGCAGATATCCGTTAAATCCCCGGAACCTTTGACAGGGGAATGCCCTATCATGCGTCCTTTTTAACCTAGCCCTCGAGAAAGTGATCCGTGATGCCAGCCCTCATGTATTCCTCGCTGACTTGGGTCTTTTGGTCCCCTACATGAGGATGGATGATTCCGTAGTCTACGTAACGACGAAATCTATGAGCGATACCACAACCGTCTGCTTGTGGATGAAATCCAGCTCAATAGGTTACGGTGGGCGGGTCACTTAATCCGTATGGAAGAGGATGATCCCACCCGGAAAGTCTACAAGGGCAATATCTATGATAGAAAAAGAAGACGAGGCAGACCTTGCCTGAGATGGAGCGATGACGTAGGTCAAGACGCCAGGCAGCTTTTAGGGATATCGAATTGGTGGACCTCGGCGCAAAGCCGGGATGTCTGGAGTTCTTTATTAAGGCAGGTTTAGACCGGATACCAGTTGTTGCGCCGTTGATGATGATGATAAGATGGCTGCATTTCGAGATTCTGACCAAAGCATTGTTGGCACATCTATCTTTGACAGGTTATTAGGCATTAGTTCACTACCGAGATCCATAAGAAGCTGCGTTTGTAGCTCGCAGTAAGGAAAGGATATGACTCAGCCAGAAGTAACTTGCTAATAACTAAGTCTAGCAAGGAGTATCTAACCAGTGTTAAGGCCGTATTGACATAGTTCAGATACTAAGGAAAATCCTTGCACAGAAGTTAGTGTTTTTGGCGATTTCTTTGTTAGATTCTTTTGTATATGGCCCTGAACAAAGCAAGAGATCAAGCGATAGTGTAGGTCAGGACGCCAGACAGCTTTTAGGGATATCAAATTGGTGGACCTCAGCGCAAAACCGTATTTCCTCACTAAGGCAGGCCTAGACCGGATACCGATGATTATGCCTTTAATGACGATGATGAAGAAATATAACTGATGCTGGACCAAGTGGAACCAAAAAAATAAATTAACATAACAATTTACAAGTCTCATGTTAGTGGGTAGCACGTGTGGATAATCCTGAAAGTGGTTAGGTATTTTTTATCGAACTTCTAGCTGACATGGTAATTTTTTCACAATAAAAGAAAAAAAAAAATTAAAATATTCGATAAAAGATTGAAATTTATGTTGAATTTGGTTATTCCGATAATCAAGTTTTTCAAGAACATTACATAGAATGCGGACTGGATGGATAATCAGGTTATTTGTATTTAGTTTAATTTAAAATGGTTTAAATTTAAAAATTCCCAGGGTTGGGTTTTGTACTTTTTAATTTTCCAATTAATTTGCGGTAAAAAGATAAAAATTTTTTGATGATGTATTTGAAGAGTCTAAGAATATCTATGTAGGTAGTTATGAATGGGTGAGGTTTATGTGGTATATCATATTATCCCCCTGTGATTATCTATTAATTACGAATGATGGAAGGTTTTACTCATTTTAGCATTTACTACAAAACCCTGAAAACCACAAGGGCCTAATTCATAATTAGTGGTTCAGATTGAATATTGTCATTTGTGTGGAACTGCTTTTTTTTCTTCCTATTTATAGTTCATTGACAGTTTATTCACTGGAAAATCGTCTGGTTTTTGAAGTTAGTAGATAAGTTACATCAGCCATACATATATTTAGCCACAAATAAAATTTGTTACGACTCTATTGAAAAGTACTTGTTGGTTTTTTTTTGCCATACAATCGATGCGAAGGTTAGAACTCTACAATTACACAGCCTTGGCATTTTAGTATCACGAAAATATTTACAAAAAAAAGCCTCCCATATAAGTTCGTTGATCTCGTTTGGTAGAAAACCTTCAATTTTTAACAAATTCTGTGTCAATTCAATCTTGCTGACTACCGAGCTTAGATTGTATAATAGTGAAATAAAGATGAACCCTTATCCATGACAGCAAATATTTACACCAAGTGCTTTCGTTACAAATATTTTCGCGACAAATCAAATATTGTCACATAAATATTGATGTCATGGGGCATGTTTCTCCGGTCACTTCGGAAGTCACGGAAGTAGGTACTGAATATACCCAGACGGGAACAAACAATCATGCAACAGGAATGTTGACATTCAAAGCTTCTATGTTGTGTGTTTTGTCATTTACACATGTTCGCCAAAAAACCTATAAAATCCTGAACGTATAGGTCAAATGTGCCATAAATTCTTGTGTCTTCAATATGCAGACGCGATGGTTCAGGTGATAGCCTCACCATGTAGAAAACAAATATTTTGGCATATCCTCATTCACACAAATTCTGGGACATGCGCATAAGTTTACGCTGTGTGGCATTTTCGGCGCAAATTTCTACTGATTTGGATGCGTCTTAAGATCTACGATGCATATACTATGATTTTATATGAATCTCCATGTCATTAATTTCTGGTTCAAATTTGAATAATTTGGGAATAGGGTATCGTGGGGCAGAGAAACGCTTTGGATGACGAGAAATGACAAAATGATCAGGGACAGGACATAACATAGTTCGGAAATCGACTCCCCATTACAATATATTTACTAACTTTTCTAGAAGAACAGCAATAATGACTTTATTTGTTATAATGTTTAATTGTCAGCTTTTAGCTGAATTCTCTAAATAAAATAATAAAACCATAAAATGCCACAAATTAAGAACCATTTGCCCTAATATATTACCTATTTACCTTTTATAAATCATATTGACATGCGTTATGACGTTTAGTAATAGCAAATTGCATTAGTGTCTCCATAAATTACATATGGGATTTATATTTGCTCTAATAATGCATAGTAAGTGAGACTTTGCCCCTTTTCCATTTTATTGACATGATTTAAGGCCTGGACCGAAAAAACAAGCATTTTACAAAGTGCTTTCCAGTGCGATTTTGAGGAGAGGGGTGGAAGAGAAATAAAAAATGTCCTGAATATACATAACACATCGTTCAATAAGTCCCGGGACTCACTATGAAAACAACATTTTATCGGCAAAATTCTTTATTATTCATCATCTCCTTCAAGGGTTATACAATCATTCCAACGCTTCTCTAACTTTTCAATGCCATGTTTTTAGAACGATTTGTTTTTTGACTCAAAATGAGCCTCAGTAGCAGCGATCACCTCCTCATTTGAGCCAAATCTTGTTCCCTGGAGCATCTTTTTGAGATCCGCAAAGAGTCAGCAGTCACTGGGGGCCAGATCCGGCGAGTACGGAGGATGAGGAAGCAGTTGGAAGCCTAATTCGTTGAATTTGGTCATCGTTTTGATTGACTTGTGGCACGGTGCGTTGTCTTGATGAAAGATGACTTTCTTCTTCTTCATGTGTGGGCGTTTTTTTCGCTATTTCGGCCTTCAAACGATCCAATAACACCATGTAGTAGTCGCTATTGATGGTTTTTCCTTTTTCGAGGTAGTCAATGAAAATTATACCATTCGCATCCCAGAATACGGACGCCATCACTTTGCCGGCCGACTATTGTGTTTTTGGACGCTTCGGGCGGCTTTTATCGGTCGTACGCTATTCAGCTGACTGCCGACTTGACTCCGGAGTGAAATGGTGAATCCATGTTTCGTCCACTGTTACATATCGACGCAAAAAATCCTGTTTATTGCGAGTAAACAATGCCAAACAGCTCTCCGAATCATTGATACGTTGTTGCTTTTGTTCCATTGTGAGCAAACGCGGCAGCCATTTGGAAAAAACCTTTTTCATAGCCAATTTTTGGTGCAAAATAGTAAATGCACTACCAGTTGATATGTTCACCATCTTAGCTATCTCGCGCACTTTCATTTTGCGGTCACCCATCACGATTTTCAATACTTGCTTGGTGTTTTCGGGAGTTACTCCCTCATTTGGCCGATCCGAACGTTCCGCATCATTTGTATCAGCACGACCGCGTTTCACGTCGAAAACCACCGACAAATGGTTGTTTTCGACGGAGTAGAGTCCGGATAACGTTTTTCAAGCCATTGCTGAGCTTGAACAGTGTTTTTTTCCCCATTAGAAAACAATGTTTTATCAACACACGAAACTCGTTTTGGTCCATTTTTTCACGATTGCAAAGGTAGCGTCAGTTTAACCACTATAGCTTTCTTGGTTATGTTTCGAATTACATCAAATTTTGACACATCTTATCTGAAGGTTGGTACTTCTGAACCTTGGTATATAAATGGCATTATTAGCGCCATTTCTACGCTAGTCCCGGGACTTATTGAACGATGTGTTATACCAGATTGTTCAAAAAGTTTTGTGGTTCCATAAGAATAACGCATTTTTATGGTTTGAAATAGACTTTAGTGTTTAGTGTTGTCTCCGTGAACATCAATACACCTGTTCCAACGAGATTCCAATTTATGAATTCCATCCCTGAAGTGAGAATCTGGAAGGGCTGAAAAATACGCTTCCACAGCTATTAGGACCTCATCATTTGATCAAAAACCATTTCCACGCATAAATTTTTAAGGACAGGAAATAGATGGTAGTCATTAAGGGTGAATGCGGTGGATGTTCCAACAATTCCTCGAACTTGAATTCACGGATTTTAGCCATTGTCCAAATGTTCTTGTGACACGGTGCATTGTCCTGTTATTATAAAAAAAAAATTTTCTTCTTCAAACCTGGTGTTTTTTCATGAATTCTTTTCTTCAGCTGGTCTAAAAGATTACATTAATATTTAGAATTTGTTGTTTTACCAGTTCGCAAGTCACTCACAAGCAAAATTCCTTTCGCATCCTAAAAACTGATGCTAACATCTTCTTGGCCGATTTCTGGATGAGAACTCACTTCGGAGCCGAAGAACCAGACTCACTCCACTCTGTGCCTCTTGTTTTGATTCAGGATCATGGTGATAGACCCAAGTCTCACCCATAGTGTTGAATCGGCCCACAAAATCCACTTTATCCTTTTGAAAACGCTCTAAATATTGCTGAGAAAGTCGTATACGAATGTGTTTTTGTTCCATTGTTAGCGAATGCGGCAGCCATTGTGCAAACCTTTTTTTGAAATCCAATACTTCAGTCAAAATGTTACTTATACTACCCAATGAGATGCCTAGGGCTTTTTCTAAATATCTTTCAGTCGCTCGATGATTTTTAAAACGATATCCTGCATTTTTTCTACGATTTCTGGTGTTGCTGCTGTTCGTCTTTGACGTGGATCGTCTTCAAGGCTTGTACGACCACTTCTAAATTCAGCAACTATTTTTATACTGTACTAATTGAAGGCAAAGAATTCTTATACACTTTCAACATTCGTTCATACATTTTCTTTGCTTTTAATCCTTCCAAAAATAAAAAATTCAATCATTGTACGATACTTGATTTTTTCCATTGTAAAAAATACTGTGAAGCGTCGATACTCGGCTTGTAAACAAAGAATGAATTGACAGATTGAAATGAAACTTCACATACGTTCACATGAAGAGTGTACCAATATAACAAAAAAAAAAAAAAAATTGGGCTAGTAGTAACGCCTTCTCCTATCCTCCTATCAGAATTTTCTAAACTAATCTCAGATTTTTTTAAGTCAATTTCAGAATTTTCCATTTCAAATACGGAATAATATTTTACTAATTTTTTTCACTACTTTCTTCTACTACTTTTTCTTACTATTAACTTTTTACCACTAGAAAAGGATGGAGCTGAGATTCTTTGAAAAAAAAAACTGAGCGGGCATCAGGGTTTACTTCTACTTTCTCCATAAAGAAGTGAACAGAAGACATATTTCACTCGAAAAGCTTGTAAATACTCTGTTCTCTTAAAGTGATCGTCCATCATTAACAATGGCTTTTACGGAAGTGGTAATCTCGGGGCTTCCGAGTAAGATGCTTGTGTATGATGATTGGTTAACAATGACTGAATCCCAAGAACATATTCACGGACGGGTTGTTTGCCGTCTGAGAGTGCAGATTTCTCTAAAGAGGTGATTCAAGTGCCTCTCGTTTGCTCACTTCGCAAAGGCGTGCACCAGCGGTATTGATCGGTCCGATCGATGCAGAAGGTGCGGGGAGAAAGGCCATAGGGACCCCAAATATTCAAATAAACCTCAATCATTGCAGGGTCGCTCAGGATTTACTCAAGCAGACCACATACGAATCCAAGGTGGAAATTGCCATCATTAGCGAACACTATAGAAATCGTCACGGTGGCGTATGGGTTACAGATACGACTGGTAGAGCGGCGATATGGGCATGCGGTCGACAAGCCATATAATGTACTGGGAGTCAGACATACAGCGGCTTGGTATGGGCGAAAATAAATGAGATATATTATACAGGTGTTACGCCCCACCAAGTCTGACACAGCCCGAATTCGAGGAAATGCTTGACAGTCTTATTCTCGACGCAATGGCTCGTAGTCCAAGGGTGATTGCTGGTGACTTCAATGCTTAGGCTCCTGAGTGGGGTAGCAGAGAGACAAATGCAAGGGGCCGCAGTCTATTAGACGCTTTTGCACAGTTGGATATAATTCTTCACCTTTCAGAAAGGGGGGTCTGCCTCAATCGTAGGCTTAACTTTTGTCAGCCCTGCATTGGCAAGAGGTATGTTCTGGTGCGTCAGCAAGGACTACACCCACAGCGATCACCAGACAATCTTTATGGCGGTTATGGGTGAAGTCACCGGGCAGAAAATCATCATGTCCGAAACCAAGAAAGATGTCAGTTGCTCTGCAAGAGCTCTGGATGAGCAGAACTTCATAGAGGTGTGGCTAGACCAATCTAATTAAGCAGGCGCCTCTACGGAAAAAGCGGTTCATGTGGCCCAATGCATCGCCAAAGCCAAACTATTGGTGGAATACTGAACTGACCAGCCTTCGATCAAGCTGTCACCGAGCGAAAAGAGCGGCTCAGAGGGCGGTATGCAGAATCGACCAAGGGTAAAAAGGGTGCGCCTATAAGGAAGCTCACAGAACCCTCAAGCTCGCCATCCAACGGAGCAAGAGGGAATGTTTTAAGGAGTTCTGTTCGGAAGCGGACGTAAACCCGTAGGGGAGCGCCTATAGAATCATGATGGGGCGATTGAGAGGCCGTTCATGTCCGCACATCACGTATCCTGCATGCACTCTTGTTAAAAATTATCCAGGGTTTATTCCCCCAGCAAGAGGAGGGCACTGACAGCTTCTAACGACCTCTGAATGTGACGGGAATACCGTCAGCCACCAGTGATGAGCTGCTGGAGATCTGCGGTAGAATAGGAGATAATAAAGCTCTGGGTCTGGATGGCGTGCGGAATAGGGCCCTTAAGCTTGCCGTGAAATCCAGACCGGACATGTTCGCTGAGTTGCTTGAAGCGTGCATATCCGAGGGGATATTTCCAGCATCATGGAAGCGACAGAAGTTAGTACTACTGTGTAGGCTGGTAAACCTCTAGGTGAACCAACCTCCTACAGGCATATTTGTCTTTTGGGCACTGTAGGGGAGGCCTCTCAGATCGGCAGTATGGGTTACGTAAAGCCACATCAACCATTGATGCCATCAAAATGGTTAGTGACTTGGCCGAAGATGCAATCCACGGAAAGGGTAGTACTAGCAAATATTACGTGGTAGTGACCCTGGATGTGAGAAATGCATTCAATTCGGCCAAGAATCCCACACGTTGGCGTGTCCAGGCCAGTGTCTTTTAAAGATTTCCACCTCCTCAAAAAAAACGTATTTGATATGCAGGTTGGAACTGCCGCGTCATCTTGCCAACTCTATGTACTAGATTAGTGGCACGCCTGGTTTTCGTTTCGTTTGGGCGATATAATGGATAACGTTGTAGCTGGTCGGCTGGGGTGAACTTCTTCTTTTGTGATCCAAAATCCAACGCGTCACCTTGAGATACTTTTAATACTTATAAGTCGTGTTTCCGTAAAGGTAACACGCTCGAAACTAGAGGAAACACCTCAGCTAGTATAGCTTAAAGGACAGAAAAACGGACATTTAATTTAAGCTTACACAGAAGAAGCACAGGAGGGACTATCGGAATCTTCGGGCTGCCTGCAGGTTACCAGGGGAAAGAATGAACAGTAGAATTATCTATGGAGCATGATGGTAGCGGGAGGCAAAAGTTGGCGAATATAACCATCGTGATCTGTGAATGCGAGCACGTGTCTGATTTTGGGACAACTTATTTGAAATGAATCGGTAATATCCAACAACTGCAGCATTCAATGCTATAGCAAGCCTCTCTCAATGATGCGCTAATGGAGATCTACCAACGAACCGTTGCAGAAGAACTGAGTGATATTGAGATCGTCTGACGACTAACTGTAGAGCACCAACGAGAACGAAGGAATGAGCCAAAGACTCGCTATTCCTTTCCCAGGTGGAGTAATCAGAGACAACGATCATACGACAACAGACCTCGATGTATTGTGAAACAAGATTCTGCGAGTTTGTCAATTATGGCAAAAAATAGACCAAAACATGGATTACGATAAAAAGTATAAGATTCAAACCCAAGCGCTGATGAAGACGACAAGTAGTCGTGGGTTTGTAGACAATAAAAACTTTTAGTAAAGCAGGAAACGGTTTTGGATTTTTCATTTTTAGGTATAAGATGGCATACTTGATAACCCAGGGGAGTGACTAGGCAGGAAAATAGGAATAGGGAAACCACCCAACCTACACATCTAACGCCAAAATCATCGGAAAATCGAAAAATGCAAGAAAGATGTTGAACAACTCAGCGGAATTCTTAAAAAAATCGAAAAGTCAAAACAATCCTTCTAAGAAAAAAAAGAGGACAAAATAGAGAAGTTGTCGGATACTCCATCTCCTACACTGTGGGAGATGGGTAAACCCAAAAAACTTCGACCAAAGTCACTATCTCGACAAGAGGAGAAATGGCCCACGCCGGTATCCTGCGAAAGGTTGAATAAGCCAAGTGTACTGGGTTCTCTCCCTACTAGACGTCAGGGCCCACACGTATAAAATGCGTCTCAATCATCATTCGCCCGGCGGAAATAGCAACAAGGCTATTGACAGTGGGTAAAGCGTAAATCGGCTGGGAGATCTATTCTCTTAGAGTAGATGCTCATTTTAGATACTTCGAGTTTATTGACGAAGCAGTAGTCCTCATGTATGAAAAAAACATGCATCTAACGAATGGAGAAATAATCCAAAATGTATGTTCTGCAAGGACCACAAGTAGACCGTATCCCGGGCAGCAATAAATGGGATAGATGGCACTGAATGCCATACAGAAATGAGGTTGACACCTAGCAGCAAGCAGCAAGTCTATGAATGCGCGAGGTCACGTCCTACTTGTGGTCTTCTTCGAGATAGAGACGATAATCGTACCGCAACAGGCATCTAAATTACTTATGGAACGGAGAAATCGCTCAAGTATAATCTGTATATCTCTGTGCAGGAGGGCTTAGCCAGTAGACCAGACGAAACGCGCAGCAGCTCCTGGGGAAGCTTAATCCCTTATAAAGCGGAATAGGAACGAGGTCCTGGATGCTTAATTGGGGAAATGCTTAAGACAGGGAGCGAGTTTAGGGTAAATTTCCCAATTATGTTAGGGTCATTCAAGACGAACTGGGTAAGGAAACCAGAGATATGGGATCGACACCTGAGGGCAAAACCGCCTCCTCCGTGGGGGAAGGTAGTAAAGAGACAACTAAATGGGGAGAAGGGAGGGGGAATTACTGGATGAGGTTGCCGGTTGATAGAACATATCTGGGGGTTTAAGGAGAATATTGAGGATGTCGTTGGTCTCTATAGCCCTGGATGCCGGGAACCTATTCCTTTTGCAGTCGTGATCTTTCGATCGTATCTTTCAATTTTTAAATTTGGCAAGTCATACTGATACTAAATACGACTAAATAAAAGGCCTTATTTGTGAACTGGTTTCGTCATTTATTTGAAGTTGTTACAGTTTGGCACGTCTTATAAGTTTGGGATATGGTGAATGACCCTTTTTGATCACTATTGCGGCGTTTGTTCCTGATTCCAAATGGAGAGGTCCAGCTTATAAATGGCCGTTATAATCTACTGAATGCATTCTTTGATGAGATAAGCAAGTTGGTAGTTAGCATCGTATTTGGTCGTAAATCTTGAGTGGTTAAATAGTGCAGAGGATCTTTAGAAAAAAAGTCATCGCTATTTCTTCTCATGGTGAGTTATTTTCGACTGGTAGCTCTCAGGTTTTAAACCGTTTTGTAGACTTGCTTTGTGTTGTTACTCCCAAAGTTGTCATCATTTGTTTAGAATTTATCGTCGTCGTTTACCTTTCTTTTGCCTTAATATCTTGTTGACTGTGCGTCGGAGATCTTCATAGTTTTTTTTTCCTCGTCCTTGTGTTCCGCCTTATGCGATATAACATACTACATGGATGCCTCCTTTTTTTTGTCAAGTACTTCTCACTAACTACTTTCCGCTCTTATTCGTGTTTCAGATTATGCCAGGTGTTCCGAGAGGCTGACACTCAACCAACTTCTCTGTCACACCGTCAATAATTGAAAATATAACCTCAATATTGTTCCCCAAATTTAGGAAATTTGTTTTTCGTTAAAATGTTTGGAAAGACTGTTAGAAGGTTCATAAGTGATCTGTATATTCGCAAGTGGTCACTTTACTGCGAGGATGTTGTATCACCATCGTGTTCATTAGACGGTCATAAGTCATTTTGGGATTGGGGAGAGAGTAATCTTCACCGAAGGGTCAGTCATGAAAGGAGGATTTTGTTCAGGGCTTTTTTCGGAAGTATGGTTTCGCTAATTTGATGGCCATATTCCGGATGGAGGCATGTGTCCTCTTATTGGCAGCAGAACAATATCTGGGTCTTAATTGAGCCGCGAATTCAAGCGGACTGGCGAAAATCCTTGGAGTAACCTGATGTCGCGAGAGCGAAATTTTATTTCTTAATCATGGTAATATTGAAACCCTGGTCCTAAAACTAGTATATGGAGAAAATCCAGGTGGCTATCTTGGCCGTGTGCAGTCATTGTAAGGAAGAGGGATAGACACCCTGCGTTCCATATCTAGCTACTAGGTTTGCTCAGGTCTCAGATGAGGTATCTCAAGCCTTCTACAAAAAGGGGTTTTCGCTTTCTCTGCTTCTGAGAGATGCCCTCAGGTTCGCAGAAGTCTGCAGTTACCGTAGGAGTAGATGATGGATATAGTGGACCTAACTCAAAAGGCCTAAGGATTTGGCTCCTTCTGGTTCCTTACTCTAATCAACATAGGTTTCTGCTTAGCAAGAGGAAGAGAATTGCGAACCGATGTCAGAGCCACCGTTTTTGGAAGTAAAAACAGTAAGTGATACGTGTCTTTTACTGTTAATTGGATTATATACATTTATCATTGCTTGATAATATTTTAGGCTGTACCATATAATCCAAACATGATTTGAAAGATATTATCCTTTGACAATATCGCTCTCTTGGGTGCACCCGTTCAGTTTGTAATGGTTCGTCACATTTAAAGCAAGCTTGACAAAAATATCGAAATATCGAAACTGTGTTATCAAGACAATTACAAAAGTGCATTCGAGCACTTATGACTCGAACTGGCTTCCGATTTCAGGGCAATTTTATTCACGCGATTGCAGAGGTCGGCTTTCTGCTCACAAGTTCATTGCACCGTGAAATTTGTTTACTTGTTTAATTGATCGGAAAAAAAATGCAAATAGATACATGAATGATAAACTGCAAAAATATTCAGAGTATCTTAATGAAGTGTAAAACCCAGAAAGAAAAACCCACCAGAATATCGATGCATTACCAACGTCCAAAGTTGTCGTTGTCTGAGGTATCAAGTCAATTCTATAAATATTTGATTGGAACCAGTTTTGTCAATATTTAAACGTTGGAAATATTAATAAAACTATTTGATCTTGGCGTGAGCTCAAAAATCGTAAACAAAAACGTAAACCGGATTTCTATGAATATCAGACCGGCTGAAGTGCTAGGCGCATCTTAAGATACAAAAAAGCCATCGAGTACTAAATTTATTGATTAAGTCCGAGAAGTCTGAGAATTGGAGACGTTAAAAAAAATATTTATTTCGAATATTTAAATTGGAAAGAGTATGGGATGCATTTATAGATGATACTTGTAATAGAAAAATTAGTTTGACTGTACCCAAAGTAGTAAAAAATCATCATTCATATGCTGAAGAAAGTAGCAACTGGTTCCCGAAGTGCAGTACTTGCCAAATAAAAAAATAATTCAAGCAGAAACGGAGTTTTCTTTTTTCATTTCTGTAGTTTGATTATCCGTAGACATTGAAATATACTTTTATATAGCAAATAAAATTAGGATAGATACAAAAATGATTAAGACTGAATAATAAACAAGAAACTATAATAAAGGAAAAAGTACCTAAATATTAAAAACGTTGGGGAAAATTTTAAAATTTGAGTATAAAAAGAGCAAGATTCAAACAATAAATGGGTGATTTGTTTCGTTCCGCAAGGTCCTGGCAAGCAGAGTGCGGGTCTAATGGAGTTTTCCCAGGCCCGACGGGAGAGGAGTAGAAAAGGAAGGATTCCTCCCGAAACCAGAGACCAAACTCGTATAACTTTTACCCTGGGCCCGATTTTTTTCGGATAACTTTCAACCTGGGCTCGGATTTTCTCTCTACGGTCCTGAGTTTTCCGTATGTAGTCCTTCCTTAGAAAGGTTTCGCGTCTTGTTCAGACGTGGCGCGTCGTTGTTCTGACATGAAAACAAAGTTGTACTGATGCACATTGATATGTGAATCCGATGTGTGGCTAGAGTTCAGACTCCAGTTTCTCATATAAATCTCGCCAAGTCTATTCATAGAGACCATTCGCGCGTCACAAGGAGGCCTAGCTCAAGAATTTTAGGGTTTAGACCAGTTGAGAGAAGTCTTGTGCCTCGAAAACTTGTTACACTGAAAAATGATATCATCATTTGCTTCTTCTACCCCACAGCGGTCACGGCCTGGCGAAGGAATCACCCTAATCTTGGCCAGAGAAGCTTCGCTATAGGAGAAGTTTGGGGACAACTTATTCAGTCTTCATATTCTCCGTAATGAGGGACATTTTCTGGAAACAAGTCTTCCTAGGAATGTCATCGAAGATTCCATTCGCAAATGGTGTTGTGGGCCGTATGCCATGTATCTGAGAACCCAGAGGGAGCCAGGCCAGCCATGGCCAGTTTAGCAACCTCATTTCCCTTTTCAAAAAATTACGGCCATGCCTAGAACACCAGAGGATAAGGTCCTCTCTAAGACGCACTTTCCCCATTTGGGAATGTGCCCCTGCGGCCAGGTAGTTGGTTGGGGCTTTCCTACTAAGGACTTTAATGGCTTGGAAGGAATCCGCGATCATGACAATTTAGCTATCTTTGCGTCACGTGGTGGCTTTATGGCTTGCCAGAGAGCGAGGATCTCGGCCGAGAGGACCGAAACTGCGGATATGGTGAGCAGAGAACAGAGTGATTCGAGCTTTGAATAGACAGCGCATACAGAATTCACGAGACCAAGCGAAGCATCGGTTGCAAAGGTCATGTAACCGAAGGCTTTCCAATTGTAGGGAACAGCGGCAAGGTCGGTCCTGTCGTGTGACGCTTCGTCCCCGTATGGATTTAAAATGGCGAAGTTTTTGAATGTTGTTTAATGTTGGGGGCTCTATTAGCAACTGTATTTTCTATAATTGCATAGAATTAAATGAAAACTGCGGTTAATACGTTAGAAACGCATAGTTGCCTCTGATGAGAGAAGGGTTGGAGACTTTGGCGTTTAGAATTTCTCTCGCCGGCAGCAGAGTTTTTCTGGAGGAGGGCGAGACTTGTTAGCTAGAGTAAAGACGCCATGAGCTGGTATGGATATGGTCAGTCCAAGACATTGCCTCAGGGAGGTGGCCGTGAGGGATTCTATCTTATTTTCAAGGTAGTTTTGCATTTTGCAGTGTCCGGGTGACACAAGTGGTTAGAGCACTGGGCTCTCATAGCAGAAGGTTGCGGTTCAAATCTCACTGATGACAGAGGGATTTGCTGTCGTGACTGGATGTCGGATACCAGTCGACTCAACTGTGAATGAGTACCTGAAGCAAATCAGGGTAATAAAGTCGGGCGAGGGCGATTCTGACCACATTGGCTCCTATAGTGTACTGGGGTGTACCGTTACGCTTTTTAATGACATGCTCTAACACACTTCAAGGCCCTGAACCAATATGGATTGTTGCGCCAACGATTATTATTACATTTTTGCATTAAGATTGTTGAGGAAACATAGTCCAGGGTCTTATCACACCTCTATATAATTTAAGAACACCCACCTCCTTTGGAGTTTTTTTTTGGATTTTTTAAGTTCAAGGAGGGCGCTGGCGATGTCCTGTGCGGGCCCCGAGAAGGGGATGGTACAGGATTTTTCAAGGTTAACGGGGCGTTTGAGTCTCCTGCATTGGTTAGTGAAGAGGGAGGCTTGTTGGCCCAGGATGTCTACGGCCTCCTCCCTGGAATCCGCTGTAACTACGATGAGAAAATCATATTGGATCTCCACTTTATTGGAGGAGTTTTCATGGAGGTCGAATGTGTAAATATTGAAGAGCACCGGACTCAGAACACATCTCTGGGGCAGGCCACTGATGGCGACCCATCGACAGTTTCCTGTTGCACATGATTCTCCAAGTCCCTCGGATAATCCAGATGGGAGATTCGTGCTGAATTCACGCTCTTATAACCCTTCTTAATTAATTAATTAATATTAATGCATGAACCGACGAAATGCTTTTTTTGGTTTTTCTCAATGAATATGTGTCGAAGAACATTTTTTCGGTTCTTTTCGATTGCCATATGTAGAGAGCAGAGCTGTGTGAAGCAGAAGATGGTACATCCAAGTCTCCTAAAGGCGAAGCAGTTGTTGGAGGGTAGGTGGTAGTCCTTGAGGTTTTCATTAAGCCTGGCTTTCATTATGGAGTTTACAAGCTCATGAAAACACATTTAGGAGGGAGATCGGTATGAAGTTGTTTATATCGTTTTCCTTTCTTCAGAATCGAAACCAATTTGACTTCAGACCAGCCCCCCTGAAGGGTCTTGTTGAAGACCTCATTCTGCGCCTCAAGGAGAACCTCTTGTGCCATAGAATTCAAATATTGGACGCAAGTGTATTTGATTCCATCCGTCCAGGAGCATATCCCTTTTTGTGTTTATAAAGGACATCATGAAACTTATCGGTGCCAGAGGGAAGTCTCGCAACCGGTGTTGTAATGGTTGTTCATAAAGTTCTAGAAATGGAGACACTTCGTGTCGTCCCAGGCATCGAGGTGTTCCTTATGATCCCGCAGCGGTTTGAGTCAATTAATCTGTCCCCAAAACTCTTTGGAGAAATTACTTTCGGAAATATTTATTCATATATTGAGGTACGAAGCCCTTTTGGCCTCCCTCATTGCGCGGGTCCAGTTGTCTCTTGCCGCGACGAAGGCTAGGAAGTTGTCCTGGTTTGCAATCCTTCTGAAGTTCCTGAAAGTCAGCTGCTTTGCCCGGAGAAGGGGTTTTAAGCCCGCACTCCACTTGAGTTTCTGGATCAAAGCCCCTGCCATATGATTTAAAAGTAGATAGTGCGATTTGATTTTTTATTGCTTCGAATATTTTTTCAATACCGATGGGAACGGGATTATGGAAAGCTTATGATAGAATTGAGAGTGTCCAATTTTAGACGCTGTGATTTGGGTGACTTTTCTGCTTTGGTTGAGGATTGACCGGTGGTGGCTATTTGACATTTCCTTCCTCTAGGACGTTCTAGAGCCAGTTGGTGGAGACTGAATTTGACAGGGTTATATCAGGGACACAGCCGACAGGGTTCAATTGGAACTGCCACTAGTTTCCTCAAGGGAGCGACCCTTAGAGGAGTTGATCGACTCCCCATGGAATTTAGTGCGGGCTAGGAGAGGGAATGTGGAGTCCAAGGATTCGTCCAGGTGAAAATTCCTGAAGAGGTGGAGCAGGTTTTGCTGTTTTCTTTTACGGTGGTGTTTTGAATGGCCGCTAGTTGAACTAATCTCAAATGTTCTCCCCACTTTGGTTATGCACGATCCCTAGTGTTGTGTTTAGGGCTCTTGTACAAGAGATAAGACTTCTTTTCGTAGGCCTTTTCACATTTGCCCTCTCAGTCGCAGCTTAAACACAGAGTTATAACATTGCTTGAGTTTTGGGATGAAGTGTTGTATTTTACCCGAAGACGATGTGTTCCCCAAACCCGGCTCCGAAAAAAGGCCAATTTTAAGGCTTCCTCCTGTTTAGGCATTGCACCGTGACTAGCTTGATGTTCGAGATAGCCTCTCTGGGGATCTCGATCTGAGTGAAGATGAGAGGGATTTTTTGGTAATTCCGAATCGGTAGACGAAATTTTGATAAAAAAAGAATCCTTTTGCTAATCAAGCAGCTGATGGTATGGTCGCAATAACTATTCAGTGTGGCAACCTCAAAAATAAGCTGCGTCTATTCCATCATTCCCTGGGAAGAGTTAGCATCCGGTGGAAAAGGAAGGTCAATTACCTTTCTTGGACCTACTGTTGAAGAGGAAGTAGAAGAAAGTAGACCTGGAAGTCTACAAAAAACCCATGGACACTAAGTATCTTTTTAGGTTGCAAGTTGCCAGACTGAGTGCTTATTCCGACCATACCATCAGCAGCTTGATTAGCAAAAAAGGAAAAGGACGCTCCAACGACAAGCACTCACCAAGCTGACTCTGCATCAACAGCCCAAACGGAGAATAGCTTTGGATTTCAACGAAATTTCCCTTTCGTTAAAAAGAAGACTGGGGACACATGGTTTGGACGTCGTCTACAGCAGCAGGAAAACCAACTCAAAATCCTTCTGGAATCGATTAAAGATCAAATAGCCAAGTCTGGGGTATACGAACTTTCCTACGCTGATTGCAGGAAAGTATACATCTGGCAAACCAGAAGGAACGTGGAAATACACTTTAAGCAAGCGAAATTGAGGGAAAAAGGGGTGCGTTGGCATTCAGGTCAATGGTGGTGAAGAATATCGTTCTAAATAAACACAAGGTTTCCCGGGGGAACATAAGGTTGGTGAACTTCATAAGTGATATGAGGAAATTGACGTGGCCGAAAGTATAGAAATTTACAAAACACCGAAGGATGAACTTCTCAACTTACCTGAAGTCAAGGTTGTGTTCTGACCGGAACAAATTCAGAGAGCTAGTTTCATCTTGCAAGCATTGATGCCCTTCGATATGCCGGCGATGGAGGGGGTTTCTTGACGCTGCTTTATCTGTAGTACCATGGGCGAATATCCATAGTGGCCGTGGTGGACAGCCACCAGTTGCTTATGTTTTGTGTTGGAATTGTCTTTCAATGTCTTATGTATTGTATTGTACGCAGAGCGGTAGTTAACTGGTGGAAGGAATTCGTCCCGTTTCTCTAATTCGGCCGCATTCCAGTCTAGTCTGTTTGGGAGTGCTGTCGATACGTTCTCGATTAGGACGATCAGACCCGAGCCTGCAATGGGATCCAACTGAATGGCTCTTGCGACGAAACCTCAAGGGAGTTTATCAGGTGCAATCGGAACCGTGATGGCCTTTTAAGAGTATATACTCCAGGAGAATTCCTCGAGGTTGGTCCTCTTGTGGGGATTTTATGGTAGTTGTACCCATATCATAAGCAGAAATCCTTCTGAGCTTAAGCTTGGAGTTGTGCTGTCCAGGTGCTAGATAAGCCTTGCATCTTCCTGGTATGAATTCGAAAAACCAGTACTGCTGTGCTAGGCAAGGCAGAGCTCTGATATGCCCAAAAAGGACTGTAGGATTATGCTTACACCGTAGCTACTGGCGTTAAACCTTCAGGACCTTCATTCCTACTGCAGTTTGCAAAATTTTATTATTATGCATACAGTCCAATGGTCGTATATCTCGTACAATTTTCCCGAATAACACATAGTAACCACTTCGGAGGAGGAGGTAAGGCAGCCCCTGGCGGGTTGCCTTTGCCCTGGACGAAACCGAAAATCATCTGTTTCTTAGAAATTGATTTGCTAGCCTAAAACATAAGGGTCCGTGGATCAAAAACAATGGTCCCATTTGGTCTGATCCTCCGTCGACAGGATCTGAGAACAAAAGTGTAGGCGGCTTTGGTCGGCTTAGGCCCGAATTTGCTAGCCGGTTTTTTATTCACCATAATTCATACGAACAACCGTCATTATGATTGAGGAGATGGCGCGAGGTTTTGACCTACACAGCAGAGCTGAGACAGCGTCTGATGAGTTGCCTTTGCCCTGGACGAAACCGTCAGTCATTTATTTTAAGGCTCTCCTTCCAATTTATTATATTTAAGTTTCCAATCAAAACGCCATTTTTACCATATCAGACCTTAACCCTTCATTAGCAAAGGAACAATGATTTCCATCATTTTGTCTTACCCCTAACAAAACACAAAAACCATCTTGCACAAAATAGCCAACACTATTAACTCGACCTTGTCATTCTTCGATTTTCGCTAACTTTTTTTCACCAATCTATCAAACTTCTCTTCGGTTTTTTATCAACATTTCGTGGTTTGACATAGTATGTTGAGTGCACACAAGATTGTTTCTTCATAACATCCAACATTTGGTGTCAAGGAGTAACGCAATCACAAAAGGCAGGTCGAGCATGCTTGAAGAAACGGCAGTGCAAATAATATCAATATCAATTGCAGATATATCCCGTGTCAGATAAAAATCGAGCCGCTGAAATATCTAGATATAAATTATAAAACGCTATCCACCAAACTAAGATGGATAACAAATACAATAGAAACACCAAAACAAAAAAGAAAACGCAAAACATTTTTATATTAAAAAGATCATGTTGTTTTTTGGGGAGAACCTTGTAACAAATTTTATCTGAACCAAGTCGATAAGTGGAAGAGGAAGTGAGTTTGGGCCACTGAGAAAATGCTGGGTTGTGTATGGAAAGGTATTGATGGCATTTAGAGATCAAGGAACTATCAAAGAGGTAATCATCATGGTCATTGATCAATGAATGTTCGAGACTTGACCAACAAACTTTGACTTTTTCTTCATCAATTTTCTAACAGATTCGCCATGACATTGAATAAATTTGAAAATTCATCATGCAATTAGGTAGTTAATTCGATTTGCTGTGACCTTTGGCCAAAAGATTGACGTTATAATATATAATTTATCTTTTAGTAGTTTCTAACCGCTTTTTTTGTTAAATTTCATATACAGATTTTACTTAACTTAATTAATTTTTTTTTCAAATTTTCCTTGTTATATAATAGAAGGCGCAACCCTTAAGCCAAGTTATAATTGATAAAAGATGCACAGTACACGTTAGTTGCAATAAATTTCAAGCTTTCAGATGAAAACACCTAAAAGTCACCACCTTCATCCATAAATCATAATGTTAATCTGAAAATAGAGACTTTTACATGGTTTCAGCAATATTTTGTGTACCGTAACGAGGAGAAACTCAATCAAATAAGTGTTTGCTGTTAAGTAAGGTTCGCCAGTGATATATGATTTTCACCTTTGACACCGTTCTATTCAAAATTTATTTTTAAATTGCGGGTTTTAGTATTCCTAAGATTTTCTAATCTGAGTGAAACAATCATTATATATTGAGCAAAACTTCTTAATAAATAATTCATTGTGGTGTTTCTATAAGTGATGGACCCATTAAACTAAAATGAGATGGGTGCTCCTCCAAATAAGTGTCAGATAGCATTATAAAAAGGACCAGATAGTAGATCTATTTATATGCAAAGTGGGGTGTATAAATAACACTGAATCTTTCTAAGTAGCATTTCTAACATCACCTCAGAAACCAAAGGTTTGAATCGGCGTAGTGCTGCCTTACTATAGTGGTTCGTGATTCGCATTCTTTTAGTCACGAGAAAAAGCCGGCTAACAAACATTTGGTAGCGGAGCGTAGTTATGGCTTGGTCAGACTCATAAAAATGGAAATGGGTTAACGCTGGATCGCGCTCGCCGAGGAGTCCGCGAGAAATTCTAATCCGACAATGCTACAACCTTCAAAGGTTCTGACAAGTCGTAGCCCTTCATGGACAGCGCGGCCACGGCCTTGGGTTTCTGAAGCACCGAGTGGTCCTTCATACTACCTCGCTCTACACTTTGGCGGTCTCTGGGAGGCAACGGTGGGTAGCTTCAAGCACCTCTTTCGCAGAACTATCGGAGATCTCACTCTTACCTTTGATGAACTCTCAACGCTGGCTGGAAAAATCGAAGCATGTCTCAACTCAAGTCCCCTCTGTCCACGCAGTTCAAACGCCAACGATGCTGCAGCCCTAACGCCGGCCGATTTCCCCAGTTCAGTCATCGTTGTCGTGCCCTCGCGAACCATACATCGACTCAGACCCGCGTACGTCCATTAGTAACCGATGAAGGCTACTCAGCAACCTCGCCAGAAGAAGAAGGTTTTACATCACATGTAACGCCGTAATAAATGGTTGAATACGCAACTCAACCTACAAGAAGGAGATATCATCTTGTTGACAGACGAGCTCTTCCCCCTACTCCCCTCGGCCTGCCCACCAAGCAACATCCAGGTACTGATGGCCTTGTGCGAGTCGTCACGGTGAAGACGGCAACTACCACCCTCACTCGACCAGTAATTAGGCTTATCAAACTCCCGACTGAAACCGAATTGGACGCTTTCTGCCAAAAGCAATCAACTTTGACCACGGCAGGCGAAGAAAAGAGAGCGGGGCTCTGCGATTCAGCGTCCCCACCCAGGTCGGGGCGCAAATTCTGAGCCTGCGTTTCTGTGTTTGCGAGCATGGGACTCAGTACTTCTGTAACACCAAATGCGACAAAATCGATCGGGAGAGGACCGATTCTTTGACAGTAGGGTGAGGCAATCCTGGTGACACATTGACGGTGCTATACGCTTCTCACTGTTTTCTATCATATAATAAGACTACGCTTATGTCAAAATCATAAAGGTTCTTCCTTTCTGCTGGTAGCAAGGCTGATAAACCTTTAGGATTGCCTTTATATCTTTCTAGTATAAGGACCATGTAATCGATCTAACAAAATCGGTGGTATTGGATCAGTTAACAGAGCTAGGCTCTTTTATGATGAAAGATCCATAAGACCGAGATGTTATGTACTGATGCCAACATTTTTAGAGGCAACCATGCTGAAACAATTCTGTACTCAGGGACTAGTTGCCGTGATCTTACCATACCAGATTAATAGTTTACACTTCCGGAACTCCTATCATGAATATATGAGGTTCCAAAGAAGTTCGAAATCAGACTCCTTTAGAATATGCTATGAAGAACTGGAAGGCGAAAGATATTTTAAAGTTGGGCAGGGTTCTTAAGCGGGATACATCTAGGTGGACTCTCTTAGAAATGCGGATGGTACTTTCATAAACTCTAGAGCTAAATCAGTGCAATGGGAGGGAGAGAATTAGCAGTTTCTGCAAACCTTTCAACACGCAAAAGTTGTAAGAGGAATTGAACACTACCAGAGCCTTGGTAACCAATGAAGAAGCAAGAGCTGCTATGCAATCCTTGGAGCACTTCAGAGCATCTGGCATGAATGGCATCTATCCAACGATGCTAAAGAAGGATGTTTGACACCAAGAGCGACTTCCAGGAAAATTTGTTTTTGCATGCCCCGCTCTGTGCTACGAATCCACCTCTTGGCAGAAGATTACGGAAGTCTTCAAACCAAAGTCTGTGGGTGTCAAAGATCTTCAGATAAATCCATCACATCATTCTCGGTGAAGTGTTGGAGACTAGTTGAGTACGCAAAAAGGCATCAAGATCGTACCCACTAAATGAAAACAACATGCCTACTACCGTGAAGTTGGCTCTTCATTCTTTGGTTTCCATGGCAAGGGACGCAACTTTGAAAGGCGAGGGGTGGGAGAGCTTTAAACTGTGTACTTTACCTCACGACAGAAGCAACAAAAGGCTGCCCTTAAGACGGCTTATTATCGCTACTTCTGTGGACCACATTAAGAAGATGCGGAGTCAGGACTGCCTCAATTCCTAACCAAAGTAAATTCTGGAAGAAACTGAGGAGGCGTGGAAGCTTAACTATCGCCTACCATTAGCGGTCAATAAAGCCTTAAATCCCTTCCGTTCATCGATCCGCTTCCACGATTCCGGACTCCGCCAGATCTTATGACGTCCCTTTGGGGCGTGGCCGACGACCTGTGTAGCACCCAAGGAAAGAGTATTTTTGATAGCAGCTCAATGCTGCTTAATTTTCTCAGGCGGGTTATTTATTATGTTTGTTGTCCGATCAACAAGATAGCTCTTTCACTGTCAAGCGACAGCTGGATCAGACAAGCGATGGATGTTGAACTTGGGGGGTTGCTGCTCTCCAAATCTGCGAGAAGTGGAGGACGCAATACGCAAGCGAACGTAAGCGACCATCAGATATTGATCCCTTTTAAGGGTGATGTCGGAGCCGCTCGTGTTACGCACACATAGGGGATAACTCCTAAATCTACTACTAATCGCAGTGATCGCTCGTACGGTGTCGGTCAATTGAAACCCAATTGACCTTATGGTAGGTTTTGTGTTGGAATAATGTGCCATCAATGACGAGGCGGTCGAATTTGCAAATTCCACAAATTTCTCACCATCGAGATCGCGATCGCTACGATCGCCAAGATCGTGTTTCCCCATCACATGTCCAAGCAAGGTGTTGTCAGATCCCACCGTGGCATTCAGATCACCCATCACGATCACAATGTCAACTTCAGGAAGTCTTCCCTGAACTGCGTGTAATTGCTCATAGAAAGTATATTTCTCCACTATATCGCGGTGCATAGCACTGGTTAATTGTGATGCTCTTTAACCTAGACTGGGATTTTGAAGTTAAAAATCTATCACAAACCGAGAAATCGAGAGCACCCCTTGCGGTAGCCCTCAGAAGCAAAATAACACCGGATTCACGTCTGCTAGCTTTCAGAGTACAAAAGCACATTGCCATAAGTGCGTCAAGATGGAGAGGAGTACTCTCTAGAGTGTCATTTTTTTACTTTGCTGAAGACCAGAATGTCCAGTTTCTGTCGTTGGAATTCCCGCTCAAGTTGGAGAAGGCGAGCATTCTGAGGACCCTCGCTACTGTTATCGAGGAGCGTGGGCACATTTCAGAAACCAATCGTAGTCCGTTTTTGATAGCCAAAAGTCGCAGTCGTGAGGTCAGTCAGAGGCGTTGTTGGTAGCAGTAACGTTTCAAAATTTGCAGGTTGCTAGCCCACAAATTTCTATCCCTTTTAGTCGTTTCTTATGAAAAGCAGGGAAGACTCTGTATTCTTAAGCTCTAACTCACAAAGCAAAAACACATACTACTCTTCACAAATTGGTTCCCGAAATACCATATATGTAGAAGAAATTTATGTTTTTTTAGTATCTTTTATATAAATGTCATATTATTCGTATGTACTTAGTATCTGGGTGTAATTATGCGGTATTTCTAACGATTAAATTATTTTAAATAATTAAAACTTGCTTATTTATTGGTCTTGCAAAAACCGATGTTTCGGGAACCACTTGTCCCTTTCAGCAGTGCTAACAAGTCTTATTAGAGTCATATTATTCGTCTATACTTAGTATCCAGGTAGAAAGAA
Source organism: Hermetia illucens (assembly GCF_905115235.1). Lineage (NCBI taxonomy): Eukaryota > Metazoa > Arthropoda > Insecta > Diptera > Stratiomyidae > Hermetia > Hermetia illucens. The sequence continues at coordinate 17,275,843 of NC_051851.1, read as the reverse complement.
GCTTGCGATGAAAAAAGTAAAAAAGATTAAATTAGAGGCGCCTTTTCCACCGGATAGATACGGATGTTTATGGAACAGTTCGTTTCCTTTTTCATTGAGATACTGTGCTTTGAGGAAGGGAACAAGTTATTTCCGAATCATCAAAATCTTCAGCGAAAACGTCCGATTGAGGAAAGGAACAAGTTATTCCCGAAATACTGGTATTCTCAGTAGGGACATTGCACTGATGAAGGGACCACGATGTTCCCGAAATACCAGTATAAGCGTTGATAAAATTTTTACAAGTGACGGGAACGGGGTATCCAATTCAATTTAGGATGGATCATGCATAATCGCGGAATCACTTAGTTCGTGGAGAAAAGGTGGTCCCTGTACAGTAAAAAGAGGAATTTCCCTAGAATAATCTTACATGACTAATATCAAAACTTCCAAATCTTACTTCTTCGATTCCTTTCCATGTGGTAGTCCTCCTCGTCTTCAACTATAACATTCCTTATAACCTGTCGATTTTCACGGAAAATCTGTACGTGAGGATGTCGATGCAACTCCCACTGTTGCTCCGGTTGAGGGTGCTGTTGATTGCCGCCCCCGCCGTAAGCAACCTCCTCTTCCTCCAGCGTTAACAAATGATCAAGCACTTGAACACCACGTTCCAGTGGATCATGAAACTTATTCACAAGATCTGCACAACGATCGGCAAAGTACCAAAAATCTGATTGTGTAATGGCCCAATAAAGTAGGTGTCGTCCTAAATGACTACCTAGATTGGTCGCGAACGCTTCGGTCATCGTTATCCGTTCCCAGCTCGCCAGTGGGATTTATGATTGTTGAAAGTAACAATCATTTACATGAATTATGATTTTCACTGATATTTTTAGAAGATTCACAGGTGATTATCTTGAGTACACTTGGGTGTTGTTTCGACATGAAATTGTTGCACTTGGACCGGAAAAAACTTATTTGGATTGCACAAACGAAAACTGAGAATTGCCGACAACTTTCTCCAGATAACTTTCGTACGCTCATTAAATCCACAGATACATTATTTCGGTTGTTTCTTCATTCCTTTCGCTTTTGTTATTATTATTATTTTTTTACCTCACGTCACCGCGATATTCCCGTAATCATACATCTGCTGACCGGCACGACTTCGTCATATTCTACTCACTTTACACACAAAATGCGCGAAAAAAGCGGTTGAGAAAAAATCGCGTATGAGAAACGAAAATGAAAATATAAAAGTAATTATGTAAGACAATTCGAGGTAGCTCTATTATGTTATCTGTGCCACAAGAAGTGACTCGAGTTAACAATATCAACTGGTTTTCTTCTTTCGTATTTTCACTTTCATCGCCATCTCAGGCCATAATTTCTTTCGATTTTCGAGTCATTGGTTTGCCGGACCGCTTGGCACAGATCGAAGATTGCATAAGCTATTAATTTGGCCCAGGTTTTGTAATACCTGAAGTGTATGTGGTTTGATCAGATACTTGCGGTTTGTTGGATCTGATTACGGCTCAGGAAGCTGTACTCAGCGCTTATGGAAATGACTCGAAGGCAGTATGTCCGGCTAGATCGATAAGATTTATTCCATACCTCAATTCAGATACTTGCCGGACTACTAATGAATCCAAATCCTTAAGGGAACTGACACCGAAACACGACTCTGATCGATCAACACACGCACCCTTCAGGGACCATCCCCCATAACAGAGATCACTTTCATTGTTAGATCACACAGGCACCGATCGTGGTATTTTTTCGCGGACTACTGACCCGATTAATTGTGGCGCCAAGTTCAAGTATTCCCTAACGATAACCGTTCGCAACTTTCACTTTCTTCGATTTGGTAATAGCTTAGGTGCAGGTAAACACAATGGACGAGAGTTACATGATCACCGAACTGCAGGTATGGATAGTGATCGATTCCCATACAGCAGTTTCACTAACAACCAGCGTCCGACGCCGCGAAGCTCAGGTACCGACTGCAGCACTAACGCCAACTCTTCGTTATCTACCGTCCACTACTCAATTGCAAAGAAGTGATCCCATGTTACGACCACGGAAAAGCCTTTAAACTCTTCGCATTACTCACACTATCTACCACCGATCCCAATCGAATGCCGATTAAATAATAGTTTCTGATCAATTAATATGCTCTACCAGTTCATATGCCTCTTTTTGAATCGTAGTCAAACGCTCAGTGAATATCTTGAATATCTAAGATATTTCAGCACGATCAGCTGCTACTATCTTCTGTGCGAAGCAACTTACGGTCTAACTACTTATGAATTGCAAACACGCGTGCTTGGACGTCTCAGGCCTGTTCGAAGCGATATAATACCGCACGAATAAGAGATAATATGATGCGGCTACCAGTACCGGGGTTTACCTTCTCCGGTATCTCACACAGGTGATTTCCATATGAAATCGAACCTGGCAAACCACTGGTGATTGCTGATGGGAATGCAAGCGTAGTCGCGACAATAGAGTCTTTAGCGAGGCTAAGTTCACAAAACTGAGCTTGAGATGAAATGCAGAGAGAACTTCCACAGATAATGGATGGGCGACAATCAGGTGAGAGCCAGAGGTAGGTGAGAAAAAAGTGGGAGTGTCGTGTTTTTTTCTCACGAAGCTATTTTTTTAATCTGAGATTCATTGCAGCAAAATACTTACATCTCGTCGTTGAAGAAGTTTCCATATTGCGCTTTAGCCGGGTCTTTTCATTGTAATAGAAGACACTATCTTATCAATAACACTAGATAAGCAGATAGATGGGGACTATGCTCTTTGGAACGGTGTCATACATAAAATTAGTTGAAATGAAGTAAATAATTGACGAAATTCAACAATTTTTTAAAAGATTCAATAGTGCTATATCCCTTGTAATAAGAGATAGAATGAGGCCTCTAAGATCTTATTAACTTAACACTGATACAGCTTGAACTGTAAAACTTCAGGGTTAACATCCTCAGCTCTCGATTGTGAAGATCACCAATACTAGTCTAAAGACACTGGGCTACAGGATCTTGGAACGAATGAAAAAAAGGGCACAGAAGTTTAGTTGCTCCCAAAATAGTACCATCTGTTTTTTGGATTATATCAACCCCCGAAGCTAGGTTCTACCAACGAGGCCAGGTTGGAATTTACTTAGCAATTTCAAGGCAAAGAAAAAAATTCGCAAGAATTGAACGTCTCAAATCCAAAATTAAATGCAGCGTCGTTTGCTTTGTTGCCCTCTATGGTTCTGAGTATTGGCTGACTATGAAAGACAATGAACGTTGCTTTATGGTAATGGAGACGAAAATGTTGCGTTAGACTACTGGGGTAACACGCCATGATGAAGATATCCGTAATCGATATGGTGTTATATCGATCGTAAAAAATTGAGTGAGAGCTGTCTACGATGGTATGAACCTGTAATACGCGCTGATACAAACTCATCTGCCAAAATTTGTCTCAGCATCGAAGTCGATGGGAAACGATCAAAAGGCCAAACGAAACTTTGGCTTTATACGCTAGGTTCTGGTTTGAGAGCCTCTTGATTCCATCTAAATCAGGTACATGACCGAACAAAAGGCCGATTAATATGAGTCGACCTCGCTTCTGAACAGGACAAAGGTCGAAAAAGGAGAAGAATTGAACAGCAAGATGCAGCCTTGAAGTTCTTCGTGCTGCTTTTATTATAAGAAGGGACACGGTGGTTTGATGTATCATAAGACGTAGCTGCCCATTGAACCTTTAAAAATTTCTACAAAATACATTCTTCTAGGATAGCTCTGCGTTAGTGAAAACAAATGGGTTGACATTTCGGAGCCGATCAGACGAGTTGTTGATTACAGCATTTGAAAAATTTGCCTTTAGAAAGAAACGTACGTCCTTCACTAAATGGCCTGTACACGTCGAAGCCGAGGGAGAAATGGCGCAGAAACGCCGCGGTAACTCAGATCCAAAGGAAGTGGAAAGCCAATGTGAGGAAGTGGCGATACCCGAGTCAATGGAAATTTAGGGAAGCAAAACAGACCATCTCACGAGAAGCTCTCACTTTTGTAAATTTTTTTCTACAATTTGTGATGACTCTAAGTAAGAATAGGAAACTATCGCAGTCTTACTGAAAGCCACCATTTAGGTACCGGGGGCGGGCCACACTCACCATATCAGTAGCTGGGCTCAGTCAGCTTAATCGAAGATGACAACGCGTACCGCGACGCACATTGAGCTGAGATTTAAGAATACACTGAAAGTATTCCCTGTTTGTCATAAACGGCAAATAAAAGAGGTGGAAATTTGTGGCTTAGTAATTTAAAAATTCTGAAATTTTCTTGCTACCAAATATCCGCATGGTTCTCCACAAAAATATCAAGAACTCAGAGTGCTCGTTTTTTGCAACAAGGTTAAACTTTTTAGACCTAAGCGAAATGAGATGGTAGAATTCTGGAGACTACTTCTATCAGTTTTGCGGGACTGTGTTGTACTACGGAAAGAGTAGGAACCATCAAAGCCACCTCAAGGCATGCTCTTATGGTGGAGCAAGCAATTTGCGTGACGAATGTACTCAAAGTTGAATACTTTGGAAAAAAACGCAACCTGGGTGAAAACAGAAAAAAAAACTGCCTCATTGTCATCGTTCGTATGTCGTGAAAAAATCGCCGCTGAATCGGAATCAAGTCCACAGGTGCCAGACGAATAATCGGCCGCCCGACCGAAGGAGAATTTCCTTTAACCGGCGTCACGCACCCCGCACGGTTTAACCATGTGCTATTCAGATTCGATGAGGAGACGATTGAGCTTGCCTCCGACGTGCCCGAAGACTGCTCCTACAATAGGCTGATGAAAGAATCAGTTGGGTGGTCACAAAGTTAGCACTCAACTGCTTCAGTCTTTGTAACTGCAGAGACTTCCGGAAAGCTCAGAGCCCATTCTGACATGCGCGGATCCAAGGTCTTTGGACACCTTGGCCGTCACCACCGATAATATATAAGAGCTTCACGCAACTCGTGGTTGGCGAGGTGTCGGGTGACACATCAGACCAGGTGCCAAAGCTGCAGTAGGCGGTGGCAACGCTAATCCACCTTTTCTAAGCTAGCCGAGATGGTTGGTGCTTTGTTATCTGGTGACAGGACTAGATCACGGTTTAGATCCGTCTCCTAAAAAAGGCCATATGGTAGTAGGTCGTTGGTACCCTCGACCAGTGCAGGGATATGCTGGTACCAACGAAGCAGAAAAGAATAGTGAATATATCAGCTTTTGCGCTTCATCATGAAAATTAAAATAGTCCAACCAATTCGCCTAACATTTTATGAACCCTTGAGCCTAACAAACACACGTGCTGAAGTCCGGATTCTCCTCGCATACTGGAATAATCGACTGACACCACAATCTTTAAAACTCGCGGCAGCAAATACCTCGTTGATCCGCAGTTATGACTAGCCAAGTAGATATGAGTCTAGGGTTTCAACAATCGTTTCCTTGGCAGTTCATTAGTGCACAGACTTCCTGTGCCACTGTGTATTACAAGTGAATCTACACAACAGATATCCCCCCCTCCCCTCCCCTAATTTCCCATAGGTCAACAGGAACAACCCCAATCTGCACGCCCATCACTCTTTCCATTGTTGCAAAATCCCGCAACATCACTACCGAACATAGTCTCTCTCTCTGAGTCCGCTAAACATGATGTTCTGCATCAAATAGACACTATTGGCTCCCCATATTTTCTAAGGTGCACCTTTTACTACCGCGAAAGCTCACAGTTGCGTCGAAAGAGTTCGAAAAACTTCTTAAGCAGGATATTTGCAGACAATCAGACAGTTGTTACCCTCCGCAATTTCACATGGTCGTTAAGCTCAATGGTGTTTGGAAACCTTGTGAAGATTACACATGTTCAAATGCCCAGACCGATATCCAATCCCATTCATGTCTTGGCCAGGTCCTCCTCCGAGTCCGAGCAGAGTCTCATGGAGTTCGGCCAACATTGAGAAATCCTCATTCGATGGTGAGATTGGACCCTGTCAAAGCGCAATCAATTTCGAGCTTCTCAATTCCGAAAAAAATTAAGGACCTAAAAAGGTTCTTGAGGATGTTGAACTTCTAAAGCCGCCCATCATCAATCGGTCCTTAACCAAAGATTCCCGCCTGATTGTGTGGTCCAAGAGCCTTTCCAGGCATTTGAGATCACCAAGCAATAATTCGTGAAAGCTACACTTCAATAAGCCCTCTTAGTCGTATTCGTCGATGCTTCAGACATTGTCGTAAGCGCTGCGTTTCAACAAAAAAGTGAAACAAATCTGGCGGCCGTTGGCTTCTTTTCCAAGCAGTTGAAGACCGCTCAACGGAACTACAGCACCTACGATCATGAGTTGTTGGCCTCGTATCTGGCAATTAAATACTTCCATTAGGTCGAACCTTAACATGACCGGATCGCTCGAGGACGCAGTGCAAAAACTAAAGCCACCACTACTCACCAACCACACGAAAAAAGTAGATGACTTACCTAGGAGTCTCGACTCCTGCACGTCCTAATTAGGACGGACACTTCCCGGAGGCCACTGCAGCCACCTTATGAGCGTCACTTCGAGGGCCTCGAACGAGGCTCAAATTATTGAAGTCTTGATTTTGGAAACAGTTTTCCTTGCCCGACTAGAAAACGGGGCGCCTCCATTTTGTCTTGTGGTAGCCGAGCTGTCTGTTGATTATTCAAAACCTCTTTGGTTTCAACTGGGGGTGGAGTACTATGGTCCTTTGTGAAGGCTCTGGAAAGAATTAGTTGACCATGACTTCAAAAATTAAATAAAAATAGTTTTTATAATTAGAGCCCAGGGAAACGATTTCGGGGAAAAAGATATCCGACTAGGTACAAAATGCAAATCCATTAAATGAAGAGAAAAAGAAATCTAAGATCCGGTATGGGTAACTGGATTGGGCTCCCGCAATGGACGGCACAGTGTTGAAACCGCTAATCGTGGGACGGTTCGACGTCTAGGCGGCACGATGACCAGGAGCACGGCTTCGCCTGCTGTAGCTGTTTCGTCACAATCTGTGGCGACCACTTCAGCAAGAAGCAGAAGTGGGCTGAGGATATGAACCTCATCCACACTTACAATAGCGGAGGCAGACACAACATTTTACTGTTCCTTGTTGGACTAGAGATTCATCGAGCCTCTCTCGCAATATGCGCACGGCCGTCAACAGGGAGCATGTTCGCCTTGAGGTCATCACGGAAACTGGCATCAATACCACGCCGTACTGCAGTACTCTTCTTCACCGTCCGGCTGAATCCGCTAAGGTTCATCATGAATTCCAAAAAGCGTATATAGAATTTCGGGAAATGCATTCCCCAGCTCTATGCATCTGCATCAACTCCGAGAATTCTATGTCAAATTATTGATGTGATTGCATCTCAATTGTATGCTGATATGTCGCTTCTACAACTACAATCATATATGTATTGTGGTGCAGTTGCAGCTGTCAGATTGTATGATGAGAAGATTCGCTTTTGCATTATTGGTTTGAGTGACCGAAGTGATCTACCATGGAAAATTCGTCTAGAACATCAGCGCGATTCATTGTGGCAGAACATTGCTAGGCTGACTCAAATCGGCGCTGACAGTGCCAGGAGACGAGTGAAAAATAAAGTGCAGAGGATTGACCGGAACCCGTGGTTGAAATTCTGAACACACTAAAGCAGAAACTTTGTGTCGTGATCAATTCGTTGGGCCGAAAGTCACTGCAGTCGTGTTCAGTATGCAACGAACGCGAGGAGCCTACAGGAGCTTCTCAGATTCCAACAGAACGTGCAGACAGCGCAGTTTTCGGTAACGGAAGAAGGGGGGGTTACCTGCTTCTGATGAATCTGCCACTTGGCATCAGATGCAGGCGCGTTGGTGACGTCGCGGCACAACATCACCGCCAAATTATCTTACGGCGCGTCTATTTTTACAGTAAGGAACAGATTAGTCTCTTGCCTGCGGCTCTTTGTAGAGTAGATTATGGACTGACTCCACTTAATTTGAAGTCAGACCAAGAGCGTCTTGATGAATGGAAATCGAAGGCAATGCATGGCAAACACGTGAATTGTCTTTGGCAGCCTTTTGTCGAACAGATGGCAGTGCTGGGGAGTCCTTTGCTGAGACGAAGGGATTCATGCCAGGGATATGCCATTCGGATCGTCGTGGTCATCATCCGAGCTTATAAATGAATATGAATATAATGAAAGAACGGGTGTCGAACAACCAGTGCAGAATGTGTGGTTCGATGTTGACATGATAAGACATTGTCTGGTTCAAACCATGCAGAAATACGCAATTCTGCAAAACATGCTCAATGTTGCGAGGAGTTCTCGTCGGATTTTCCCATTAACCTGTCATCGAACATCACCAATTCAATGTGCAATTTTTTTATCGAAGTTTTTACTTCATTTCCACGTATACCACACTTTTCGACCGTTATACCGAAGAAGGGGATAACTGGTTCCTGAAATGCAGTATATGCGTAAGTAAAATGAAACTTTCGACTAAAAGAGGAAATATTTTTTTTGATTTAGATTCAAACTTTACTTAGTATTTTCCATGAACGCCAGAATGGAGGCTAATTTGGGTTGTTGTTGCTGAATTATTGGGTACTATTCAGATATTTAGTTTAGAACAAGGGCCCAATTTGTCAATCTGGAAGTCTTCTTTAGGATTCAAAAAGTAAGGTATTGATTATTCTGGTTTGTTTGAAGTTTATATTGTTCGACAAAAAGCCGCTAATAGTATCTTTCGTGTTTTCAACACGAGTTCTCCGGTCTGCGGTTTCTATAATTTTTGCTAGACCTCTAAAATTATTCCTGGAATTCGACCCCTTCTGTCTTGAAATATATTACTGGTATTTCTGTAACATAATATTATATAATAAATGCTAGTAAACAATAAAGTGAGAATATTTAATTAATTGAAGAATTATTACTTTAATCACGTGCTAAGCTTTATTGCTAATGTTTTCATTTTCATTCAAATTAGTTACCAGATTCAAGCACTTTCATAAGCACTTATGACTTCCATTTATCTAGATTCCATCGTAATTGAAACAGGTTGTCTTGAATCTTAAAAAGTGCTTTAAAAGATACTCATATCGGATAGAGTTACGTTTTGGTTTCCTACAATTAAAATAGACAAATTTATCTTGAATTGCTCACGGTCGTAGTACCTCATAAAATGCAAGTAGAGGCGTTGGTCTTACAAGTTCAAGATTAACAGTCTCAGCAAAAGCCAGTTCAAAATGCTTGCGAAGGGTAACCGGCATAAGCAACTTTACCGTTTTCATTACTTTTTGCATATATGGTAATTTTAACTTCCTTAAAACTGTGCAAAGCTTACTCTGCTGGTAAAGCAATTCAACCAGTTGTAGGCAATTTGGATTGCTCGAAAATGCGGAAAATTGTCCGCAGTCCCATTACATTCGTGCGTAACGCTTTACCTTAAATTTATTACTGGCTTAGCCAGAACGGAGAGGTTTGCGTTTTCGACCGATTCTCCGACTGACGAATTGCGTGAATTATTTGTTTTGTATTCGCCATAATTTATGGGATTTATTCATCAAACATTTTTTGAATATCAATTTGAGCATTTGTTGGAGAATTCTAAATAAATATTTAAACTTCGTTCGTTGCCTTAGACTTATGCCTAGGAAATTAGCGAGAATACGTGGAGACGATGAACAATGCAAGAATAGGTTAGATGGGGAAACCCGGATGTAATTTATATTATTGAGAGTGGGTGTGGATCCAGAGTGGAAATTAAGGGAGGATGACAACATATTTAAAGGTTTGGAAAAACATATTGCTTCATTATGCAAATGTTGTATTTCGGGAACCAGTTATTCCCTAGTTTACGAAGAAGACGCATTGAAGGAGGATTTCTGAAACACCATTTCGTCATTATCTAGCCCACAGTTGTTTCTTTGGGGCCGACTCTTCCCATACCTGTTCTTCAAAGGCTTCTATTTTGTGGACCACTTTGTGGGTATGCCGAGCCTGGCGGCATGGTCCCCTACTGGCTAGTGCCCCATGCAGGCCGCCGGAATCTTGAATTTGCACGCCTCTGGCACAGGAGCTCCCGTGATCGGGCTATGTTATAAGCGGGTCAAATTCTTCTTGACTTGGCACAGCTCGTAAGCCTTCGCCATCTTAGGCCCGCGGCTGCTAGGTAGTGCGAGTAGACTCGGCCCCTGACAGTCGCCAGTGAAACATCGACTGTATTCACCGAAGGGCTGCCAAGAGCAGAGCCTCGCCTGGCCAATCCGTCAGCCCGCTCATTCCCCTCTATGTTCCTATGCCTGGGAACCCAGAGTAGGGTGACGCCCAGATGGTTCAGCGCGTGTCTGCACTGCCCCACTAGCCTGAAAGATGTCATCGCTGAGTATAAGACCTTGATGGCCGCTTGGCTGTCGGTCAGAATGGCTATGTTACGCTTGGGGCTCGAATCTCGCTCCAACCATCGACAGACTTCCAATATCGCCAATACTTCCGTCTGGACTTGGATACACTGTGTATATTCGAAAAAACCCCCGCGCCGACTTCATAGGCCATCTTTGATCCGTCGGTAAAGAATACTGAGTCATAACCTTGCAACACGCCGCCGGTTTTCCACTTTGTCCTGGTTGGAAAGTCCATAGCAGAGTTTCTCGTGAAGTTCAGCTCGAATGTGACAAGTCCGTGGGGAATGCCTAGATTTCCCGAGTTACTTCGTTTGGGATGTTGCTGTGGCCATAGGATTTCGCTGCCCAGCATCCGGACCAGTAGTCTGACGGCACTACACACTGCAACGTATTTATTGTGGAGGTCTAGAGGGAGGAGATGCATGAGTACATTGAGAGCATCTACCGGGCAGGACTGCAGAGCTCCAGTAACACCTGCACACGTGGTTCTTTGAATCCTATTAAGCTTCATCCTATTGTATTTTTTCTCAAAGCCTGCCACCATACAATAGAGCCGTACGTTAGGATCGGACGCACTACAGCGGTGTACATTCAGAGAACCATCTTCGGCAGGGGGACCCCATTTCTTTGCAAAGGTTCTCTTGCAAGCATAGAAGGCTATACAGGCCTTCTTAACACTCAGTTCTATGTTCAATCTCCAATTTAGCTTTGGATCCAGGATTACTCCCAGATACTTTACATTAGTGAAAAGAAGCAATCTTTGTTCATTCAGCCGTGGTAGATGGAATTCAGGTATCTTTTTCTTGGTGGTGAATAGCATCAGTTGCGTTTTGGTTGAGTTTATGATGAGTCCGCATCTTGCGGCAACACTCCTTCCATGATCAATCTCCTGTTTAGCTTTGGATCCAGGATTACAGCCAGATACTTTACATTAGAGGAAAGAACCAATCTTCCGACGATGCTCTGGCTTCTCTTCAGTGTCAAATAAATCTTTCGCCTTTTGTTAAGGGAACAAACTATGAAGAAATTTCCATGGCCTTCGCCTACCTCGCCTACCAACATAAATAGATGATTTATTAAGACTTTGCTATCGAAACATGAGAATTCTAACAATCAAGCTGTTGCGCTTAAACCTATCTGCCTAGGTTTTCCAACATCATATCATCTGCATTTCTGAAAACTGGCTGAAGGCCCTCTGCTCTGGAAGCAGCGTGACCGAAGCAGTCGATCAAGAGTGGGAGCAAGTTGGTCTCCATTTGGTTCGGTCCGACATCAAGTGGATGCGGACTTACGACTCCCCAATCCCTAAAAAAGTTGTCTAGCTCCAGCCAAACTTTGGTCAGAATTGTAGGCGGATTTACGTTAATTATAATTTGTACCCTTGTCGTGTTTTGCTAATAATAGAAGGGAGCGTATAACATCTGCAAGCCGCTTCGGCCACACTGCTCCCAGGGCAGAGGTGAGGCAGCGGCTGAAGAGTTGCCTCTGCCCTGGTAAGAAACCGTAGCCGACTTCGTCCCTCTTTTAATTTTGGAAACTTGGATGTTAATCCCAAAAAGAGGAGTTCGCTCTTGCATTAAATGGATGCGGACTTAGGACTCCCCAATCCCTAAAAAAGTTGAAGGTTGTCATTTTGTTAGTGTGTGGAAAGAGGCTATCATTATTCGTATACTCAAAAGTGACTGCAGGAGCTCCACGACCAACCACTATATGCGATTCACATGACCATCGAGGACACCTCTCTCGGAATTTTTCCACAATAAGTGCAACATCATATCGCTCGCAAATTCATATATTTTCAGTTCAACGACCGCTTCCTTTAGTTAAACGATCTTACAAATTTAACTGACACCTATCATCGCTTACATTTACAACTATGCAAATTACCTCCTGAAGAGCGGTTTCTGTGGATTCGCCATTGAGTTAGGCATGCTAACACTTGAAGAAGGGCGTTCTCTCCACAATCGTCCTTAAGTGGATGTCTTTGGCACGGTATTGTTGAGGTTTTCTGGGCGAAAGTCCCTCGCTTTCGATATAAAAACCACGCACGCACGTATCCAAAAGTATGGTACGTATCCGAAAGAAATGCAGCTCCGCTAAATCTCCTCAAGCCTTTTTGCTGTTTCTGTAGCATGACTGGCTGCCATTTATATGCGAAGAGGCAGTTCAGCTGATTTTATTCTCGGTAGTTACTTATTTGATAATCTCACGCGACTGGGCCTTGAAGCAAGATTCTAAATCACAGTCCTCCTCGCTGGCGGGGAAGTGCGTTTGAACCAGCAGCGTCAGGGTCTCACCAGAAGATTCCGTCCAGACGTCAGGTTCTTGAGGTTGGATAGATCCTCGTTCCACCACGGTGGCAATGTCTTTCTACTGCATTGACAAGGGCACACTGCTTTGAAGACGATTTGACTCCAGTTCACCTGTCGTCCCAATGTTGTCAAGTTGCGCATCAGAAAGTTTGTTCTTGATAACTTTACCAAATTTTCTCCAGTCGGTCATGTTGGGGTTTCTGAAACTTTACAGTATCCAAAGTATTACAGTTTTATACTGGGAAGGATCTCTCTCTAGTTCTCCATTCTGAAAATTCCATTGTTGGTTAGTAGTGTCATATCAAGGATTTCCTCCAAACTATCACAGTTCTCCGAGCCAGAAAAATGGTATGCTGATATACTGCCTTTGTTACATACCAATAGGTTTGTGTTATCATAATAATAAACTCAAAGAGAGATTCATCTTTTTCGTTTATTTCCAAGCTGTACCAAAACGTATGCCTTGCCTTGACGTCGCATAAACAGGTTGACCTTCTTTGTTGCGATTATGGGTGTCAAATGTTACAGTTCTTCGGGCCGAGCTGAACGGTCACGAACCATGTCAGCCGAGGAGATATTCACGTTCTCCTCTCCCGTCTGTTCCAGTTTGACCACGATTAAGTCACTAGAACTCAGGTCCGGACACAGAAAAGCGTGAGGACTCTCCCTGATGCCGAAGCTGTGGAGAAGGAAGGGAAACTCTCATGCACTTTCTCTGCGATTGCCCAGCTCTGGCTAGAGTCAGGCTGCGGACACTGGGTAAACCATTCTTTGGGGACCTCAGAGAGATTTCTAGCTGCAGCGTAGGAGAGCTGCTTTCCTTCGTGAGTGCTACGGGCTGGCTCTGAAGATCCGAGCCGGCTGAACTCTGCTTCCCTGCTCCCATAACAACAGTCACGGTCTTAGGAGTTTGTGGCATCAAAACGGCGCACCAAAACGTTAATTGGGCTCCTCGGAGCGGCCACTGATAACTACCTACCTACCTCCCTGATGAGGATGCATGCTCTAGGTCTGTCTCGATCAGTGTCTCTTGTGCTGTGGAATAAATTGTAATATTTGCTTTGGACCCCGATCCAGAATTCCTGTATTAATACGACGTCTATGTCTTCCTCTGGGAGAAAGACCAGCAAATTAGCTAATCTGCGCTTCAAATATTTAAGATCTTCATCTCTTCCAATAGCTCGTTGGCGGCGTCGACTAGATCCAGGTTATTGTCCGGTTTCACGGAGCGGAATACTTGCACCTATACGTTTCTGATTCCGAACCGCACCTTATAATCCGCTTTTTCCAGTGCTTCCAGATATTCTTAACTTTTGCGGAACAAAAAAGGTTCAATGTTCACCTGAGTTTCTTCTTCATTGATCACCACCCAGTCGTCCTTGGTGATCTTGGGTTTTTGTAGGCGGAGTGATTGGACGCGTTTGTCCTTAACCATGCGGATCTTCGACAATCAGATGCGAGCGGCCACTCTCCCGAGAATTTTGTCGTCTGGGATGACCTTTAGTTTTATGCCCTCCCAGGCGTCGTTGATCTTACGAACAACGAGCTGAAAAAGTGCCTGGAGAATTGGTTTTCGTATTCAATGGCATGGTAGGAATCAAAGCAAGGAATGCATCCCTCCGCCGCCGAGGATATGCTCGATCGCCATCTCCGACAGCCTGGACTTAACACTGGTCCACACCTGCGGCACCAGTTTGCCGTCCGCGGAATTACCATTTGCCAACCCCATACGTAAGTGACCCCTGGCTACTTGGTTAACGGGTTTCGCAATTCATGCCTCGTCGGGCGGGGTTGTTGTTTCATTGTTTGCAAAACAAGCAAGTCGTCCTTACATACTTTGCTCCCCTTGTTTTGTTGAGATTGATTGTGCCTGAAGGCAGTAACTTCACTCTCAGCTGGTTTCTCAGACATTTGTTATTCTATTTTTCGACATTCGTCTTATATTTATGGAGGTGCATTCTTATTTGACGCAATCTTGCTCAGATTGCTTTCTGATATTGGCTCTTGAGCGAGATTCTAATGGACCATCGTTCCTTCGCCGGCTAGCGATGGCCGACATTCTTAGCAGTCCTTCTCTTTTGGGGGACCCCCAACGTTGACGTTTGCTGGTACCCGCCGACTCGACTGTCCTGGACGACTACTGTTTCCTGGCTGGATACCAGCAACTCGTCCTCCAATGTATGTTTGGGATTAACATCTGCTCCTCATCAATTATCAGTTTGTTGATGAATTGGAATCCATGCCATCCACTTCCTCAAGGTCAGGTACCAGGGGAAGCCTGTTACTTGAAACTGAAGGTGGCCAAGCTATTCAGGGTCTGCATACCAGAAATCAAACTTCCTATTGGTCACGCAGCCTTCGAAGTATGCTTTTCCACATTGACTTGGGGTCTTTTCCAATCCAGGGAGGACGGACTCTCGGGGGATGAACTTTTGCTTCAATTCATCCCCCGTCAGATCCGTTAGCTGCTAAAGCATGACCAGTAGAGGAGCAGATCCTCGTCAATTGATTGAGCCTACACCCAGCCTGGTTTTAGACACTCTTGGCCCTCTTGAAGACGGGGAGGTCGAGTGAGGATTCGCCGAATTATGCAACCTTAACCTGAAGCATATTTAATCCCGGCTGCTGAGAAGAGCTAGAGATTGTCTATTGACGGTATCTCTTTCTAGGATGGCTTGACATTCAAGGATCATATTCCTGATGAACAAATGAAAGCAGCTATGTGTGCATTGTGGAATATACTACTTCGATGACTTGTCCTACCAGTTCAGATCTTTGAACCACTCCAGCGATTCAGAGGTACGTGCGCGAAAGCAACAAATTCGAAGTTAAAAGTGTATACGGCCTTGCACTCTGATCAAGCTAGATTGAGACCTCAATCCACTTACGTCAATTGTGAAAAAAAGGCAGTTTGATTGGTATAAAGAGTTGTCTCTCAGGCGATGTGAGCAGATTACTAATTTGTTCTTAAGTCGCCATGCTAAGAAGTTTACTCACCTTGAAATGAAATGCGCTAAGAATTTACTAGTGTTTAGGAAAAATAAGAATAATTCGAATCGTAGACGTCCCTACCAGCTACCGAGTTGAATTTTCCTCAGCTGGTGCTAGTGCTAGTTCAGTGCTACATTAGCATGTCAAGGTTGAGACATGAAGCATTAGAACAAGCAGTTTGCTTACTGACTAGCATCAGATCGAGCCGCTCTATTAATCTGGAGAGATAGCGAAGGAGTTCGCTCAGTTTTCAATAGCATAAAAAACTGATAAATACAAATTGTATTGCGTCTGCATGATTGCGACTCTAGACATGCAGTTTTGAACTAGATACCGCTGCCAAGGTCTCTACGTCTCTACGCTCCTAAGAAGGTTGTGCCGTTCAGTTACAGTGGTCAGTTCACAGTCTGTTGGGAGTCTCGTATAGAAAACATTTCAGAATTTTCCATAGAAACTTGTTTTTCAATCCACATGGCGATCTGACGACAACAACTTTGGTGACTCCTCATATCATGACGACCATGACCATTTTGCCATTATATAGTGAATGTAATGCGCTACACTAAACGAAGTCACACATTGTATTGCAATCATAACGACTATTTGCAAAATCAACAGTTGTCATGGTCTTGCAATGAATTAGATTGAATTGAGTTGATGTTGATTGTTCAGATTTGGTGCCATAGCTGGGGATAATGTTTGCGAGATGAAGAGATAGTCGCAGGCATATTACAGGGACAATACCGATCAGATAGTCCGTTGGGCGCGAAAAATAGCCCCGATCCCTTTGCTCCAAAGAACCCGACCCGTAGAACCTATATACTGTAAGCCTCTCTGATCTCCCCAATTTTCTTACCAGCTTAGTCCACCTGTAGGGGGCTGTGCAAATTTTCAAGATAGAAATTTTTCATAACAGATTCAATAAACTCCTTTCTTCCTTCATTCCAGATCCTTGTCTCTATATCATACGCTTCGCCAACAAACTGCAGTTCGGTAGTAAAACGCACGAAGTATCGATGACTGCCCTTCGGATAGCACAACGCATGAAAAAGGATTCTCTTCATTCTGGACGACGACCTACAGGATTATGCGGGGCCGGTAATGTTTCCAATCTCCAATCTTAGATCCAATTGCATTAATTTTCCTTTTATCCATTTTCAGCCCTGCTCATCGCTGCCCGCATGCATGAATATAGTCGCACCGTAGCAGATATAGTAAAAATTGTTAAGATTCATGAGTCAACAATTCGAAAACGACTTAGTGAGTTCGCCGATACCCCCAGCAGTGCATTAACACTTGAGGAGTTTATGGCTGTTGATCTAGAAGCAGAACAAGATCCGCCAGCCTTCAAAATGGCTCGTAAAAAAGATCGAGAACGATTACAAAAGGCAAGTATAGGAGAATTTATGATTGTTTATAAATTTTGCGTTGATATCTTTTAGAATTTTCTGCTTTTTCATTCAGAACATGTACTTGATCATCAAACCTTGACTACCTTGTCTTTTTAGCTTGGCGAATATGAGCTTACGATATTGCAAAAGGAAATCGATGCCCAGCTCGAGAGAGATCTCAAAAAGTCTGTGGCACGTAAATTGGGCGGTGTATTGGATGATGTTTTCAGCGAGGAGCAAGAAGCTGATCAATTCATTCGACAATCCACTGTTGAAGCATTCAAGGATTATCTGGCAGACGACCCTGAAGCTCTGCCTCTAATCGACCAGGGAATGAACTGCATTCAGGGTATAAAACCAGATGTTATAGCAATGTGCACGCCTCCGACAGTCGATGTGAATGAAAAACAGGATCAGGACAACGGTCTCAATGGCGAACTAGATCTAGAAGGCTTAGATGATGATGAAATCAATGGCTACATAATGAGCGAGAATGAAGCCAAGAACAAGAATGTCCTTTGGATGAAACTAAATGAAGAATATCTAAAGGAAATGAAATTGAAGGAAGAACGATTAGCAAAGGAAAGAGAAGAAGGCAAGCCCGAGAAGAAACGGCGACCGAAAAAACGACGGACAATCGGTCCATCGAACACGGCAGGGGAAGCCATTGAAAAGATGTTACAGGAAAAGAAAATATCATCTAAAATTAACTATGATATTTTGAAAACACTTACGGAACCGAGTACTATAACTCAGTCAACTAGTGAAGCTGAAACTCCGGTGGATGTGAAACTGCCTATTGAGGATATCAAACCAAACATTTTAACAGTGACTTTGACGGAGGAGTAAGTCTTTAAAATTTGCAATTTGTTGATGACAGGCTGAAACTAATTCAATTGAAAATTAAATATTTGTTCAGGGTTAATATTCCATACACAACACCAGGACCTCGTAGCAAGAAACCCCGCATTGAGATGGGTCTTCCTGTCGCTAGTGAACCAGAAGTGAATAATGATCAATCAACTGTGGTTGAAAATGGTAAGTTAATATTAGTTATGAACTGAAGACCTTCGGTAATACTTAAAACTAGCTGTAAAGGCTTCATTCCAGATTGAGTGAAAGAATGAATGGATTTGTTCAAAAAGAAGCGCAGTTCCCCTCGGATAGTTCGATGGCTGCAATCAGTCTTGTTTTTCGAAACGAATCCACAAGTAGCTTGTGGATTATGGGAGTGATGAGTGGTTATCCATTTCCTGTTATCTTTATTCGTTGTTATCGCTCTCAATCATGGCTGAGGGTGGACAGAAGCTGAGGGGCTTTTGGACCATTGCTCCACTCGTCATAGCAAATTTACCCCAATCCCTTCTAATTTCAGTTAATGCTTGCCTATGTGTTTTCTCTTCATAGCATTGCGAGTAGCACAAATCCAAAAATAAGCGGAAAATTGTCTTGGTCCTACAAAAGAATGCGTACGTGTAGCGCTGTCCTTTAAAAGGAGACGTGAACTGTGTGAACGCTGTTTCGATCAGATGCTTTTTGATGGTTTACACGATTGAATTGGGAAGAGTAGACTCTGACGATAAAATTTTATCTTGGGGATGTTGTTCCAATTTCCGACAAGACTCCCTTTCTCTTCCTAAGCGCGACCGTGCTTGCTGCATTGGCCAAAACAATTCCGTACAAACCGAACGGAATGCAAAGTAAGTTGGTAAGAAACATGCGAACCTTAGCTGCAAAAATTGAGCCTTTGTGAATAATGCCGAATTCTCACTTGAAACAAAAAGCGAGTTCTGTATGAAGACAAAAGAAAACAGTTGACATTGGCTCATCTTACAATGGCCCTAAGTCGTTTTTTGGGATGTTGCCAGGGGTTGTACATTGGATCGACCTTAGGAAGAGAGAGGAAGTCCCTATGATGTTCTGAGGGCTTAGCTGAGTGAGTGAGTCTTCCGGAATCATCCAGAATCATCCAATCTGAATTCCCAGGAATAGGATCAGGTGATAGTTAATCATGCCGTGTCGTCGTTGAATCCATTCCTGAATTCGATAAATCACCGTGTGGATCGAGCGATCCCTCTGCGAGACATCCCACCGTTGTTGCTACTTTTTCCATGACTCCCGCCTTGCCGTCTTTCAGTATTCTGTATCCTTTTCAGGTAGATTCACTCTCCTTTTTTCGTACAGATAGCGTTCCTTACTTGCTAAAATATCCATCGGAATCATTCCCCGCACTAACACTCGTTGCTTCATCCAACATTGTCCTGAAAGCACCGCACAACCTTTGCGTCACTAAGCAGTAAGTCGTCTTTACCTTGTCCTGATTGGCACACTCAAGTGCTTTCTCCCAGACCGGTGCTGTGTATAATAATTTAAAGCGAACCACTCCGACCACAAGTAGTTTGCAATTGTATCTTGGGCCTCCAATGTTAGGCATCATTCATTCTAACAATACGCTAATACTTGCCGTTGTTTCACAGATATCGTCCAGGTGTCTCTCGAAATTGATCTTCGCGTCAATCATCACTCCCCAGGTATGTGATAATCGATTTTGAAGTGATGGTGTGGCCACCAACGCAAATATTAATCGTATTTCTTTTCCTACTGTTGGTAATCAAGATCTCCTCCACCTTTTGTTCAGGTCGAGCTGAACCATATCCAGCCATGCTTTTATGGTGCGAATCGTTTCGTTAGTATACTCTTTAACGTTTTCCGATTGTTCCGCAACGCATCATCCTTTAAATCGATTATTGTGGCCCCCTTTGGCACGTGACATCACGTTCCGGATAAGAGGACCCAACACTGTGGTACTCCTGCCGTGACGTTTTATTGCTTAGCTCCCTCATCCGTATCGTACCAAAGTATTCTTACCGTAAGGTAAATTTCGAGTAGCTTAATCAAGTAACTAGAGACACCCGTTTTGATCCATGAGCTTTTTATATATTCCCAGCTGACTGACGTATCGAGTCATCTTGAAAACTACGTCTAAGATCGACAGTTGAATGAGCTTGAAGAAAACCAAACTGTCGCTCCCTATATTCTATGATAGGGGAAGGTCTATTGTAGATGACCCTTTCTAAGATCTTTCGTACCGTGTCTATAAAGCAAATCAGACGGTATGGTAATAGATGTCGCGATTGGGAAAGCTCCTTCTAACATGCATGTATCAAATACTCTGATACATTAGTCGGGTCTGGTGTTAAGGGCTCTATTGGGAACACCATTTAAATTGGAAGCTTCATTATTACCGATTCTGTGGCAAATCCATTGTAAAGATGTCTAATGATTTTTGCTCTCCCATTTATGCGCTGGAACATCGCTATCACTATATCAAGAAGAAGTTGCGGGCAGGTCAGTTGTGGGTCTGCCCCCTCATTTTTATCATAACCCTGTTTCCCAGGAGTTTTGGTCTACCTCCGCGCAAAGTTACTTAAACCACTTGCTGGTGTGTAAAGCCTGCTTAAGCCTTCCTCGATGGTGCACGTATACTTCCCATTTGTCGTGGAAGTCTGGTCTTCCTCTAGATCGTTGGCATATCCTCCTTGTTTGAAAGCAAACGGCCTATTGGCGAGTATTCTTGGCATGGCAGCATCGCATGCTCTCGTTATGCTTCTCATTTTCTGTGGTATCTTTTCTAAAGCCGCACCAGGGTATCATGGGCTTTCAATTGGATCTTTTTTGAATACATCCCCTTCAAAAGCTTTCACGGAGCAGCCCTGATTTCTAGCACCGTGGGAAGGTACATCACCGGTGGTTCATTTGTGATCTGGAGGAAAGTTCCCTGGTGGTCGCTATGATTCTAGTGGTCAATGACAAACCAGGCAATTCTTCTGGCTAATTTGATAATCTCATGCAAGTGTATCAAATTGACTATGTATTATGCCTGAACCTGTCCCTCGAAAACTGGATATAGTTCCGGTCTTTGCAAGCACTAAGCCTAGCTCTTCGAAAGCTTCGAAAAAATACGGCCCCTAACGTTCGTCGTTCCACTGCCCCCATCCATAGCCCACATGTTCAGTTCACCCGCTTTGAATTCTTGCGTCCAAAACTAGCATGGCTACCATTTCTTCGTATTGTGCCGTCATCACGCTTGGTGGAGCATAGCAAGTGTATGTATAATACCAGCTATTTTTGCCCTGATAAAACCAACTTCCGGGATGGCTTGACACTTCTTGGATGACTTGATTTCCATACGCTCTTTGCTGCCTTGCCAGTTACATCTGTGGCCCCACTAGCCACTTCGGTTCTCTTTTTATAGATGATCTGTGAGAGTAGGTCCTGCGCCGGCTCGCAATGGTTGAGATTGATTTGTATCAATTACATTTCTTCATTGCATCCAGGATTCTCCTAAATATTGGGCATCTGCTGCTGCTTCCGACGGGCAGGGTCAGCCTTATTCTCTTTGAATATATGATCTTTTCCTCCACCTTCTTTGACCTTTCATAATCAGCGGTGCATATCGTCATCATGTGGCCAAACTGAAAACATTTAAAACAGCGCTTGGAGAACACCTGCTCTCTAACCAAGTTTGAACTCTGCGACAGTCGGTAAGTTGTAGCGACCCTTTGCGTACTTTTTTACACCTTTCTGAGTCTTCTGATTGGGCACTTTTGCAATCCGAGTGGTCCGAATTGTTTTTCTTCCTGGGGCGTGACTTCATCAATGACTTCCCATTGTATGGCAATCTTCTACTTTTTGGCATGTACTCCCTTCTCGCCAAGGCAATTTTCAGCCGTCTTGCCAGGAGGCTTCTTCGACTTCATCATCAACTCTTCTTTTTAGGAACATTTGATTCGGTTGATGCTTTCTCCAGGATTTATCAGTTCCGGATCAGACTTAACCTTCTTGAGAATATCTACGTATGTAATACAACTTTTTTAGAGGTGATGATTAAGTCGGGCCGCAATCTTCTTTTGTGTGTCGCTTTTTTCTTTGCACCATCCTTTGTCGACTGGTGGATTTCGGCGCAAAACGGGGATGTCTGGAGCTCCTTACTAAGACAGACCTAGACAGAATACCTGTTGTTGCGCCGGTCATGATGATGATGGATTTTGGTCCATGCTTCCTCAGTTCCTTCTTCGGGCTTTATCTCCTTTGAGTTCATTGAAGCCGGCGCCCAACTTTGGTTATTTTGTTTGATTTCCCCTTTCCCGATGAGAAACCTCTTTGCCTTTTAGTGTCCTTTCGAGTGTCCAAAAGAATTGATCGTTTCCTCTCTGCCCTCTTTTCAAGTTTACCAGTCTTTGGGTTTTAAAAAGGCGTCACTTTATTTCGTCCTTGGCACTGTTATGCAGAACTCAATGGAGTGTGACCATGTGTTTAATGGTTTGGTGCACATTATGTTTGTCTTTTTTTAATTCAGATAATTCTATTATTTTCCCCTCGAGCAGAGCCATCGATTATTCCTCCGAATTCGGACACTGTTCCATTCTGAGCTGACGAATTTCCAGTCTGTGACGCATCTTTCTGTCTTTGGAATAGGCCACGTCAGTGGTGAGATTTAGCGTCTGTACTTCCCTGTACATTTTTTGTAAGGTTTAAAAATTATGACGTGGTGGTCCCAGTGAGTATAGTCTTCACTAATATACCACTAAAAATCCTTGCCTAAAATGTTGCTAACAAATTTAACATCTATTACCGATCCCATTTTCTTTCTTCGGAAAATATTGATGCATATAGTGGTTGCAAGTACAAGATTCAGACGAATAAGGGCTTCGAATAATATATGTGCGCTCTCCTGGTTTCTTTTCTCGGCTCTGCCATTCTTCAGCCCACGCATTAAAACTCCTAAACCTATATAACGACGAAATCTATGAGTGATACCACGACCATCTGGTTGTGAATAAAATCCGGCTCAATAATCCGAATAGGTGAGGGTAATACAGCCCGGAAGGTTCATGAGGGCAATATTTATGATAGAAAAAGAGAACATGGTAGTCGCTGCCCCAGATGGGGCGATGGTGTAGGCCAGGGCGCCAGGTAACGTTTCAGGATATTAAATTGGTAGAACTCGGCGCCAAACCGGTGTCTGGAGTTCTTATTTTTGCTAACCGAATGATAAGAAGCTGAAGCTTCGAATACAAATTATAAACACAATCTATTTCCCTCGTTTCAGATGAAGTCGACGAAGATGAAGACGCTGAACCAGAGCCAGAACCAGAACCTGAGTATTCATCTCTCAAGGACATGCTCAACAATGGCGAGGACGACGAATATTACGGCTATGACGATGATAACTATTAGTGAATATTTACAATATCATCTCAACTATAGAGTCCAACAAATGAAAGTTATTGTAACAGAAGAATTAGCCAATATGCATGTTGTATATTTCCACATATTTTTTATTAGCTGAAAACAATTGTCTTGAAATTAAATGAGTTATTAGCGTAGTTTTAAACATTACCACTTTTATAAGTTTCTTACTAGTGAAAAAGTACTTTAAGCATTGAATTAGTTACAATTATGTATGGTCTAAATTATTTTTACAATGAAAAAAAAAACAAGCTCGGATGCGGGAAAAAATGTTAACTTTGTCTCTATTCTCTGTTCACGCAGAAATCAGACATCTTTCAAAGAGTCATCTACTTTTGCCACTTAGTACGCCACAGTCTGAATCACCAAGAGTTCATACGTTATAATCCTGTAATTTCAAGATACATATGTTACCCCACCTCTGGGTATTGTATGTGAATATTCCCGAAATGTGTGTAACAGAAACAAACAAACAATCAAAAATACATGATAAGCCATGATTAGGGCTGTCAATCGAAATTTTGATTTTTTCTAACTTTGGTAAAAGTAGTATGAAATTTGGAAATTATCCGTAACCCCAGTTAAGGAGGCAGAATGTTCTTTCGTAATGTAATTGAATATTGATGATAAAATGCAATTTAAAAGGTATAAAAGAAACTTCAACACAATCATTGATCGTCGGTAAATTTCTAGTGAAGTCCCTTCCATGAATGAATAAATGAACTCGGTGGTTTTAGGGGCATAATTTCGTACAACCCCTGCTACTAAAATTATCGCGGACACTAACTCCTCCGCCTACAATATTGCGAAATGGTTACAACAAGAAGTTAACGCTGAAAAGCTGAAGGATGCTAAAATCAGGTAACATGAAATCCTAAAAAATAAAATGCTGAGATCAGGGAAAGAGATAAATAGAGTATAGTTGGAGTTATTCTACTATGCTAAATCCTACCTGATCTCTCTTGGTGACAGGCCCCGCGACAGGTCGACCAAGAAAATGCATAGAATGTCGTTACGAACATGATGATCGTATTGAGTCACAAGCCTCGGAGAAATGCTAAGGCGTCCACCTCAGTCGACGCGACAGGACGGGCCCCGGTTCTGTCGAGAAATGGGCAAGGATTCTTGACGCATGGACGGCGTCAGGACGTAAGCAAGTTAGTCCGCACACAACGAACAAAACAAATACGTGTCTGCACGCTAAATGTTGGTACCCTAACTGGAAAGACGAAGGAACTCGCAAGAGCCCTTCGGAAAAGGTGCATTGACATCTGCGCTCTGCAAGAAACCCGATGGTCTGGTGCCAAAAGCTGCGACATTGAACGCGAACGCGGTAAAAATGGCTACAAACTTCTCTATTTTGGTAACCCACACACTCAATATGGTGTTGGCATTGCCATCTCAGAGGGTTTCCGTGATGCCATTAAAGAAGTCGAACGATTTGATGATCGGCTGATGAAGCTCACCATTATATCAGCTGATCGCACTATTCACTTCTTCACCGCGTATGCACCACAGACAGGTCGACCTGATGCCGAGAAAGATGCCTTCTCGATGAAAAGACTTGTCACGTGCCTGATGACGACTATATCATCATTGCCGGCGACCTTAATGGTCATGTGGGTGAAAAGACAGACGGTAACAGGTGCCATGGGCGGAAGGGGATTGGAGCGGGCAATGAGGCTGGCGAGCGTATAATCGATTTTGCGGACACCCATGACCCTGTACTCATGAATACATGGTTCATCAAAGGATTGTCTCATCTTCCCACATTTTATAGTGGAAACAATAAAACGCAAATCGACTATATTCTCATAAGACGCCAACATTTTACCACTGTCACTGATTGCCAAGTCATTCCCTATGAGATCATCGCACCTCAACATCGGCCGTTGATTGCCGTCCTGCGAATTAAGCCACCGATAAAAGAGCGTAAGGAATGCACTGGCCCGCCGCGCATTAAATGGTGGCGATTTGGTGAGAAGAAGGAAGAAACGATCTCACTCATACAATTGCCAACCATTACGAATGTGGAAAAATCATGGAACCAAATGAAAGACACGATCCACAAAGCGGCCTCTGC
Source organism: Hermetia illucens (assembly GCF_905115235.1). Taxonomy (NCBI): domain Eukaryota; kingdom Metazoa; phylum Arthropoda; class Insecta; order Diptera; family Stratiomyidae; genus Hermetia; species Hermetia illucens. The sequence goes on along the minus strand of NC_051851.1, from coordinate 17,250,398 downwards.
AACCCTCGGGGTCATCAAGCCGGGTAAGCGGTACATCAACCGAGATACTTGGCTTTGGAATGATGATGTTGAAATGAAGGCCCGTGAAAAGAAACGCCTCTACCACAAATTTCTCGACGATAAAACGCCTGCTAATTGGCACATTTATAAGAATGCCAACCGGGAAGCAAAGAAAGCGGTCGCTGTCACCCGAGCGAAGCATTTCAGAAATCTTTACGATAAACTGCACACTCAGGATGGCGAGAGAGATCTGTATCGACTTGCTAAAAGCCGTGATGAACGCACACAGGATATCGAACACTTCTGTTGTGTTAATGACAAGAACGGTACTTTGCTTACCAACCGTCGAGCCGCAACGGATAGATGGCGAGAATACTTCGAGCAGATTTCAACTGAAGAATTTGCCCATCCTCCACTTCCACAATCATTGCCGACATTTGGAGCAGTTCCACCTGTCAGCGCAACTGGTGCTCAGAGGTGGCGGCGAGGAAGATGGGGCGGCAACCCTATCGGCCAAACCAAAACCAAGTGGTCGAGGAGAACCTCCATGTGGTGGCACCGGGATACGCTGTAATTACTTTGGCTTGCCGGCCGTGATTCAGTAGGCGAATGCTCCAAAGACCTAATTAGGGCGATCAGACCCGAGTCTGCACGGGGACTCATCTGAAGTGATAAATTGGTCACGAAACCTTACCAGGGGTATACTGGTACCATGGGAACCGGGAAAGCCCCTGGACTCACATACTTCGGGTGAACTCCTGTTGTATGTGAGGACAGCTCGGTTATTTGTGGTTGGCCCCCCTAGTGGGAGTTTCATGGTGGTTGTGGTTGTGCTCAAGCGAGAAGAGACCTTCGGGCCTCGACGTGGTGTTGCGTATCAACACGGGTGCCGTACTCCATAGTTCGGTAGAGATTTAGGTAATCCACCAGTATGAATGCTAAGCCATGCACTTGGTATAGACTGGTACCGTTGTGACTTGTCTCAGCGGGGCTCTGATTGTGGTCACAAAATCAATCCGTGTCTTAAGAGGACCGTAGGATTAAGTCTCACGACAGGTGCCTACGTAAAACACTATGGGCTTCACTGTCAGCGCAACTGAAGTCGAGGAGGCAATAAAACAAATGAAATCGGGGAAAGCAACAGAACCTGACGACATCGCATCTGAGCTCTGGAAAGCGAAGAGCTGGGACCCAACACTGTGGCTCAGTGAATTCTTTAACCGGGTTATTCAGGAAGGAAGAACACCATCTGACTGGCAAGAAAGTACCACTGTTCCAATATGGAAAAATAAAGGTAGCCCAGCAGAATGTTCAAATTACCGTCCGATCCGGTTACTTTCCCATACCATGAAGATTTTTGAACGCATTCTTGATAACCGTATTCGCGACATCGTTGAAATAACCGTGAATCAAGCCGGATTTGTCAAGAACTGCGGAACTACTGACGCAATACACGCTGCGCGGTTACTCATGGAGAAACACCGTGAGAAACATCGCCCTCTTTACAGTGCCTTTCTGGATCTACAGAAAGCGTTTGACCGTGTACCACACGAACTCATCTGGTATGCTTTACGACAACACTTAGCGCCAGAAGAACTCGTGCGCTGGGTTCAATTTGCTCTACCACGATCCGAAAAGTAAAGTTCGAAGTATGGCGGGTGTATCAAAACCGCTTCGTGTCTCTGTTGGTGTTCATCAAGGAAGTGCCTTCTCACCACTCCTCTTTGTCCTTGTTATGGACACCGTCACATGGGATATCCAACGTCCAGCGCCCTACACACTGCTTTATGCAGATGATCTTTTCCTAGCATCTGATAGCAAAAATGATCTCGAGCAACTTGTTCAAAAATGGAATGATCGCCTCATGCAACACGGTCTCAGATTGAATCTAAACAAAACTGAATTTTTGACGACCGATCCCCATGAAACAGGCAGAATCACTGTCAGCGGCAGTGATCTGCCCAGAACTGAGCGATTTAAATACCTCGGGTCAACGCTATCAGCCAATGGAGAACTGCATTATGAAATTGCTTCACGCATTAACGCAACCTGGATGAAGTGGCGTTCCATAACTGGTGTTCATTGTGATCGACGTATCAACGAACGTCTCAAATCTAAAATTTACCGCAATGTCGTCCGTCCAGTCGCTCTCTATGGTTCTGAGTGTTGGCCGACCATAAAAGACAATGAACGGCGTCTTGCGGTAATGGAGACGAAGATGCTACGTTGGACTATGATCGTTATGGGGTTGCACCGATCGTGGAAAAGTTGCGAGAGAGGCGTCTTCGATGGTATGGTCACGCAATTCGTGCAAACGAGAATTCACTTGCCAAGATTGTTCTGAATATCGAAGTCGATGGTAAACGACCAAAAGGCAGACCTAAACAACGGTGGCTTGATACGCTGGATGGGGATTTGAAAGCCTCGAGATTGCACCCAGATCAGGCATTCGATAGAGCCAAATGGCGAAGCCGATCACGACGAGCCGACCCCGCTTGTGAACGGGATAAAGACTGAAGAAAAAGAAGAAGATGAAATCCTAAAAGAGGGAGAATCGCCAATATACAAAGCTAGCGTCAATATATATGAGTGAAAAACTATTTCACATTCCGGAATGAATACTACAAAGCCACCGCAGGCACGACAATGGATAACCCACTTTCCCCTATACTCAGTAAAATGTTTATGACAGGTCTAGAGGAACTAATGGAACAGGGGGGGATAATGCCCGTTTTTGGGTTAGATATGTTGATGATGCACTAGCCATCGTGGACAAATCGCTGAATGGATTGCTAGAAAAAATCAACCAGCTCCATAGAAATATTATATTTACCATGGAGGCTGAACAATTTCTGGATATTAAAATAATTAGAAACGGCGAAGACTTCGAGTCCGATATATTCAGGAAGTCCACAACCACCCAGCGAGTCGTTCCTAGCAGCTTTTTCCATTCATACCAGGATAAATTTGCGGTATTTCACAGCAGGGTACATATATTGCTAAACATCCCCCTAATCAAATCGAGATATATCAAAGAACTTGCTTATATAAAAGACACCGCGAAAAAGATCGGATATAGCACCGACATCATAGATGCTATAATAAGGAAGAAACAGGCTGTCAATAACAGGAAACAATTGACGTCGTTGATAGGCATCAGTGACAAGACAACAGTGAGATCGAGCATTACATACACCTCGTTGTGGCCTAGGATCAGTAATGCGCTTAAAGGATTTAAAATAGAGACTGTCCCACCAAGCAGACATGCGCAACTTAAAATACGACTTAGGAGTGTAAAGGAAGCGAAATCCAAGAAGGAGGAGAGCGGGATCTATAAGAACACTTGCCCGGAATGCACCGGTATATATATAGGGCAGACTAAGCGGTTGGTAAAAATACGAGTCGAGGAACACACCAACGAAGCGGAACTAGCGACAAAAAACCCACTACGGCATGTTAAGTCTGCAGTTGCAAAAAAACATAATAGACAGCGGCCATAACATTACCTGGGACAACACGGATATTATACAAAAAATACATAAAGTCCACAAACTAGACGTCGCAGAAAATCTGGAAATATTTAAACAGAATAACATCCCTGGACGAGATCGCCAGTCAACCTTTTGTAAAGACTTGGGTGTTAAACTCAAAAAGAGGGGCCAAAGTCCGTGGGCCACAAGAGAGGTAGTAAGCTGCTTTCCAAGTAGTCCGGTCCGTCATCAAGTAGATGCGGACCTTGAAGCGTGTTAGATCATTTCATTTAAGACCGTAATAATTTGCTACATGACTACAGTATACTGTAGCAGACAACGTGGTCAGCATTGTGCTCGGCCGTGATTATTACCCTGATTTGACGGCGGTTTTGAAAGGAGGAGGGATAAATAGTTTCAGTTTTAATGGCTGTACGCCACCGCAGCGTCTTAGGGGTTCAATTCGAGGTCTGCGCAGGAACTAGCGACCAAGAATCGACGGGGGCAGAGGCGGCGATAACATCATTACGTCGTACTGTGGGCAACAGTTTCAGTACTCGCCGAACCACTCTTTATGACCATAGGGCAGAAGTCTTCCCTGAACTTCAGGACAAATTCCATAGAAAGTATAGAATTCTCGGAATGGAATCCTTTGCATAGACCAGGTATTCCCAGGTTCTATGCATCTCCAGCAAATCCGAGAATTCTATCTCAAATCAATGATGAGATTGCGTCTTGATTGTGTGCTGATTTGCCGTTACTGTAACTGCAATTACTAGTTTACTGTAATGCAGTTGAAACTGTCAGATTGCACGGTCAGAAGATTCATTTTCGCCTTATGGGTTTGAATGACCGAAGGCATCCACCATGTAAAATTCGTCTGGAACGTTGGTAAGACTCATTAAGGCAGGACATAGCTAGGCTGATTCAAATCAGCTCTAGTAATGTCAGCAGACGAGTGAAGAATAAAATGCAGAAGGTCTACCGGATTTAATGCCATCCCCGTAGTTGAAATTCAGGACACACGAAAAAAGGAGTGGTCCAGACTAGAATCGGGTACAGAATTTCTGGTAAAAAAAGTACACCAGTATACATAACATCCATTATTAGTGGAAGGATCAAAGCGCACCTCGAGACTAACGAAATTCTGCCCGAGAAGTAGAAGGGCTGCTGAGTTGGATCAAGGGGTTGCAAAGAGCAACACACTATCGACTCGCTAGCAGTATCCCGCGCGCCTCACTAATTGATGACTTATATCTGTACCGCATTGACCGCAATTTGTTAGCGGAAGGGACAGATCCATGTGCCATTGTTTAGCGCCGAGGGTCGTTGGGGGTGCAAGCTGCTTAGGAGTGTGTTGAGAACTAGACTTTATGTCCTTTCCTTGGAACACCCCCACATTTCTTGATGGATGATCAACTGCTGAGCCAATCACAGTTTCTCTTGGATCTCCTGTTTTCGAAGCTCGGCCCTCCTACCACTACCGATGACCGAGGAAGGATCCTGAAGGAGCTTCAGCAAAAAGTAGGACCCTCCATGAGTGATTATATTCTGACCAAAAGTCAAAAAGTAAGGGGTGTATCCGGTGCCTGAGTGAACAGATGATCTCAGCGCACAACAGATATTGTGTGTCTTTCAGTCCCAGTCACGCTGATCAGGAGAGATGTAAGTTCGAATGGGGGCTATTAGGGATCGGTTAACGCGTTAAGAGGCATTCGCCTGAGGAGAATACAGAGCAGTGAACACATGCATAATGCTCTTTGCTTCATTACCCGACTGAAGTGAGCGGAACGGAATTGCACCCCGTTGTCCGTCAACACCGATTCAGGAGTGCCAAAGATATTAAAGATCCGATTCACTAGAAATCGGGTTACAACTTCAGCCACGAAGCGCCGGATCAACTCCACGAAAATGAATTTCGTGGAGTGATCAAGCACGACGTTAGCTTCGACGTTTCCCGACTTAGTTCATGGTTACGAACCATGAACAACTTCTGAAACGGCCTATCAGGGAGTGGAGTGTTAACCATAGATGGGTGAAGTGTTTTATAATGTGCCTTCGTGGTCTTGCGCGTAATACAACTGTCCACGTATGACTTCACTTGTTGAGCCATATGGGGTCAAAAGTACACGCTTTTTAGACGATATAAGGCCTTAACAAACCTCCCATGAGCATATAGGGAGTGCTCATGAAGTCGTTTAATCAAACCCTCCGTCAACTCACTCGGAACCCAAATTTTCTAACTGGAAGCTTCCTGAAGAGCATCTCCCGAGGCGTGCATTGTTCTTTTGTAGATGCACCCGTCGACCACACGTAGATCCGGAAGTTGATGAGAATTGCCCTGGATTCGTGCTATCAATAGGAGATATTGCGCAGATTTAAAAGCGGGACAGTTCAAGTTGAGTTCAGTGGTGTCCTCATCGCTGAGCGTCGACATTTCCAAGGCATCAGTACCATGAACTCAGGACAGAGTGTCAGGAACGACATTCTGTGTCCCGTTGTGATGCTTAATGGTGACCACTCAAATTGCTTTGGCTCATCAACCATTTGAGTGAAGCGTGATCAGTGATCAATTCAAATTCATATCCATCCAAGTAGGCCCGGAAATTCCTAATGGCCTGCAGGGTAGCCCGGCACTCCTGGTCCGTCACCGTGTAGTTGTGTTGGGCAGCATTAATTTTCTGCGACATGAAAGCAATAGGGACCTCGCCTCCTCCTGGTCCTACGCTATGTCCGACGATATGCCCCAAGTATTTCACCTCCTTTCTTGCGAAATGGCTTTTCTCCACATTGATAGTCAAACCAGATGAGGAGCAACCTTTTGAAAGATGTGAATGTGGTCCTCGAACTTCTTAGATACGACCAACAAATCATCCAGATAGACGAACACTTGATTCCTCAGATGGACTAGAATCATCTTGTCCATTACCTAACACAATATGTGTGGAGCATTGCACAATCCGAAACGCATTGTTCGGAACTGGTACAAGGGTCTACCTGGGATGACGAAAGCGGTCTTATCTCTTGACGCCTCATCGAGGGGTATCTGTAAGAAGACGTCCCTAAGGTCAATACCGGAAATGTATTGAGCCTTAGGCAACCGACTCAACATCCCATCAATGAGCAGCATGCGATAAGCACTCTTTTCCGTGCAGAAATTGACTTTGCGGGCATCGTGGCACATTCTCATCTTGCCTGGTTTAACAACAACCGCCACCGGAGAAGCCCAACCGCTTTGCAACTTCTTGATGACCCCCATTTCCGACAGCCAATCTATCTCCGCGTAAAAAAGCTTCTCCATAGCTGGCGATACCGGATAGTGACTTTGGTTGATTGGTTTGGCATCTCCTACATCAATGTGATGCGATACCAATGATGTACATCCTAGTCCTTGTTTCATGAAAGAGGGAAACATTGATATGGCAGCTTGTAACTGAAGCCCCTACACTGGCGACAGAGCATGCCCTGCGAAGACGGAATACCGTTTCTCAGAAAAAGGTCCCAAATACAAGTTTTGACTTAGGTTGGGGATGATTCACAACTCCAGGTCAGCTGTAGATCCCTAAACATGGCCGTAGCAGACACCTTTTGTAGCGCTGAATGAGGAACCCCATCTGCCGTTTTTAACGTGAAAGCTTAATTTTCGGATGGGGACTAATTTTTCACGGAGGACTTGATCAGACAGTTCAGCCGAGATACAACTTACCGAAGCTCCGGTGTTCACCAAGCCCAGTACCTTCTTATCCCAAAGGGTGATGTTCGCATATGGTCGTAAGCCTCCCTTTGGCTTGTCCGCTAATACTATTAGCGAAAGGAATTGATGTGCCCTCTTTCGTGCAGCCCAGTAGGCGCGGAACACTTAAGCGGGTAGTTGTCATACAACTCCAAGATGCCCTTGATTTGCTTTCGAGCTTCCTGATACCTCTGCAGCCGAATATGGTACAGGAGCCAGTGTCTAGGTACGTGTTCATATGTCTCCTCTCCAGACAAATCTGGCGGAGGCGTCGATGTTTGAACGGGTGTATTAAGATCAATTGACTGTTTATTTAAATTGCCAGTGTTGGCTACAATGCTCATCGACGAATCCGGTTGCTTTTATAAAGTTACCGTTAGAAGACACTGTGGACTTGTCAGGTTCAGACAGACAACAGACGTTAAATGCAACCCTGGAATCATCGCATTGCGAAATAACTAAGCCTGGTGATACAGACGGAGTTACGGGCATGACAAATCTCTAAAACAGTTGACACAGCCTCTTCTCTGTTCTGGGACCGCCGCTTGGTGGTAGGTTGCTCCCCATCTGATCTTTTTTAAATACACACGCAGTAGAATCAGGTTTGTAAGTGTCCGCGCTGCATCTGTAGCAGGATACTTTAGAAGGCGCCCGGCGTAGATCCCAGCGATGGGCAGGCTCCCGGCAATTCCAGCAGAATGGGACAAGCAAAATAGCTTCCAGCTGGTTATCAATGCCCTCCGCCTTCTGAATCACTGGAGACCTCGCTCACGATGGGTTTGAGAGCTGGCCGAGAGGAAGGATATAGTGAAGGGTTCGGTCTCTAAGAAGTTCCAAACCTTCCCTTCCATCACTCCTCACCATCAAGGAACTCCAGTTCCTCAGCTGTGCTACGGTGCTGAGACGTTATCTGAGCAGACCTCTCCTTAACGAAATGCTCATTCCTGATCCCAGCACATCGAGCAGTTCGTCGTTGGCTAGGGATGTGAATAGGCGGTCCACCAGCTGTAGAGTGACCTGGAGATATTAGTCGAAAGGCTCGCCCTCTCCCTGAAACCGCCTGCTCATGAGCCTTCGGATATCTTGATCTGGCTGGCTGACCAAACTGCTCTAGTAGTTCGTTGCACCGCAGATTTCAGGGCAGAGGACCAGCCCTACGCGGACAACGCCAGTACCATTTCCAGTGCAGGTTCTGTTAAAAATAGGTGGAGATGCCGACTCAGGGAGGGAAACTGCCCGCCCAAGCTATCATTGCATTGCCACCCGATCCAGGAAACGGCCGATCGGCATCGAATTAGGGGCTCCCGAGAACTTCAGGCCCTATCCGGACACTATCTTACTTACATGGTCGTCCAGGTAATTGCTTCTTCTGGGGAATCTGTTCAGGTCGGTAGTTGGTCTTGGACCCGAACTCGTAAATGGCAAATGCGACGCTTCAGCATGAAGAGTAGAGGTATCCCGATACGACCGGGGATCCGGCGAGTCTTCATTGGATCCGGTTATCAAAGAGCGAACCGTGCGGTACTCCGGTGGGAACCTAAGTTCTCGGTTCTCCCCCCGTAGCCGCTTAATCTGCTCGTCGAGCGCAGAGAATCTTTTTGAGTGTAGGTTACGTCTGGTGTTTATTTACCGAGATTGGATGAGGGGCGTTTTCACGACAGCGTTGGATGGTAGCTCCGCTGAAGTCATTGAAAGGACGGCTGTGGCTCCCTTTCCAATCTTATGTCGGGCGGCTATTTGCCTTATGAGAATTTTGGGTACAGCTCCGGTCGGTTTCAACTCTACCTCCTCATCCTGCTCCATTTGAAGACATACAAAGGCTTCTTTAAAAGCCATGACAAGGTAGTAACGTCCGCGGTAGTCCAGGAAATGTCGGTCCACATAAAAAAAGCCTCCCGTGAAGAAGAAGGTCGATGACCACTCGCCGACTAAGTAGGAAAACCAACTCAAAGCTTCTACGAAAACAAAAGAATAGGGTTGGGAAACTCTACATTTTATGAGGAACCGGTTCGGAATCACAATGAGCGAGATCATGGAAGGAGTGTTGCCGCAAGATGCGGACTCATCATAAACTCAACCAAAATGCAACTGATGCTATTCACCACCAAGAAAAGGATACCTGAATTCCATCTACCACGGCTGAATGAACAAAGATTGGTTCTTTCCTCTAATGTAAAGTATCTGGGTGTAATCCTGGATCCTAAGCTAAATTGGAGGTTGAACATAGAACTGAGGGTTAAGAAGGCCTCTATAGCCTTCTATGCATGCAAGAGAACGTCCGGTGTTTGGCCGAGGATGGTTCTCTGGATGTATACCGCTGTAGTGCGTCTGATCCTAACGTACGGCTCTATTGTATGGTGGCAGGCTTTGAAAGAAAAATACAATAGGATGAAGCTTAATAGGATTCAAAGAACCACGTGTGCCGGTGCTATTGAGGCTCGGCAGTCCTGCCGGCAGATGCTCTCAATCTACTCCTGCATCTCCTCTCCTTAGACCTCCACATTAAATATGTTGCAGCGTGCAGTGTCGTCAGACTACGTGTTTTCGGATACTGGGCAGCAAAGTCCTACGGCCACAGCAACATCCTAGATCAAGTACCTCGGGAAATCTGGGTATTCCCCACGGACTATGCTACACGCAAGCTGAACTTCACGAGAAACTTTACTGAAGACTTTCCAACTAGGGCAGAGTGGAAGAGCGGTGGCGTGTCGCCAGGCTATGACGCTGTATTCTGCACCGTTGGATCAAAGATGCCCTGTGGAATCGGCGCGGGGGTTTTATCGAATACACACAGTGTATCCAAGGCGTATGGTCCGCCAGGTTTCGCCAGTGTATTCCAAGCTGCCATCAAGGCTTTGTATTCAGCGACGACATCTTCCACTCTGGTGAGGCAGTGCAGAGACGCGCTGAACCGTCTGGGCGGCACGCTCAAGGTCACTCTTCTCTGGGTTCCCGGGCATAGGAACATAGAGGGGAATGAGCGGGCTGACGGATTGACCACCCAAGGCTCTGCTCTTGGCATTCCTTCGGCGAATGCAGTCGCTGCTCCGTTGGCGGTTGTCGGGGGCCGAGGCTACTCGCACTACTTAGCAGCCATGGGACTAAGATGACGAAGGTTTGCGAGCTGTGTCCAGTCAAGTAGAATTTGGCCCGCTTATAACATAGTCCGATCACAAAAGCTCCTGTGCTAGACGCGTGCAAATGCATTCAAGATTACAGCGGTCTGTACGGGGCCCTGGCCCATGGGGGACCATGCCGCTAGCTTCGGCATACCCTACAGTTCGCTTTGCCGTAGCTGCGGAGAAGGAAGGGAAACCCTCATGCACTTTGTCTGCGATTGCCCAGCTATGGATAGACCTCGGAGAGATTTCTAGCTGCAGAGTCGGAGAGCTGCTTTTCTTCATGAATGCTACGGGCTGGCTCTGAAGATCCGAGCCAGCTGGACTCTGCCTCCCCGCTCCCATAACAACAGTCACGACCTTAGGAATTTCTGGTATCAAAGCGGGGTACCAAAGTGCTAATTGGGCTCCTCGGAGAGGTCACTGATACCTTCTTACCTACCTTGCTCTCATTTCGAAGCTTCAAGCGGTTACTGTATATGGGGCAATACCAGTCGCTTTACACTTTCAAGAGATTGGTTTAGACCAGATCCTTCGTCAGAGACTTTAAAATACTTTCTATTTTTAAATGCAAGTGAATCACATTGATCAGTCGTAAAATTTAATTTATCTTCGCATCTCCAGCAAGTTCCTCGCAATTTTACTTTGCATTCATTTAAAACTCCATCCAAACTTCAAATTCAAACATTTCCCATTTCAACTCCACCACACCAGGTCGTTACGCGAACACCCGCCGTCGGGCGCCGCTTCCATCACTAAAGTGACTCCATTCAACAGAATTTGTTTTTTGTCACTTTGCGGCTTCACTTTTTCGCTGCTGTCGTTCTGTCGTCGTTGTTCATTCTCCGTTTCGTACGTTTGCGCGGCGCAGTCACTTTTATTCGAAATTGTGTCGACTCGGTCGCGAATGTGTGAGTTGCTTGGCTTCGAAAAACCCAAACGAAAATTTGTGCAAAACATCCTGCGTAGCGGAAATCGCGTTGCCAAGTCGTCGTGAGAATCTCCTGTCGCTGGACGAACACGTCGTTGCCGTGCTCCTGGTTCAGCAGCGCAAAGAAATCGTCGATCGAGCACTTTGCGTGGAAGTGGATTTTGCGTGAGCAACGAGTGAAGAAAGAAATTCCTGTGTGGGCTCGGGAAATTGTCCAATTCGTTGCACTTTTCCTTGTGCGCAAGCAAATTGCCGTCACGGATGGAAGTGTTTTCAGGCAAAAGTGCGGGCAAATTGTCAATGAAAAGTGATAAATTCTTTGTGCGATAGTTGTGTACCGTTTCCGTGGCGTTTATTCCTGTCCGAAGAGTCCAAGCCGGGCCGTCCGCAGGTCGCCTGCCGAGAAGTCCAGGAGGAGGAAATTCCAAGTGTGGTTGCTACTTTGCCGCAGGAATCCCTGTGGCGTCGCAAGTGTTTCTGGTGAGCTCGGTCGAATCGAGGGAAGCCGTCCGCAGCCCCCGTCGCTTTGTTTTTATTATTGTCCGAGAAGAGACGTGCGGAATTTCATGCAGTCACTCTGTTTTGGTCGTCCCGTTATCGAACCGAACCCCCAGTTGCTGCTGACGTCGAGTCCGCTGCCGCAGTCGCCCTCGCAATTCTGTTAGGAAACCGGAAAGCAGAGTCTCTGCAGGAACCCAGAAGCGCATATGTTAAGCGTAAACGCGTCTAAGCTGGATTACCTTAAAACGGAGGAGATCGGATCATTGCAGGAGAACAACCCCACGGCGGCCCACAACGTGAAAATGGTGAAACGGTAAGTGCCCCACGGAATTCCAGGGCAGGTCCGCTGGCCCAGCTAAGCGTGAATTTCCTGGCGCGTTGGAACCGTGTTTTCATTTCTCTAGAACGCAAAAGCCATGCAACGAGTCTACCCAACGCCCAACTAGCCCGTCGGGCTTCGATCCCTCAAGCAATCCCGAATCCACGTCCTTGGAACTCCCGATTCCCTGCAAGCTTCCATCCTTCGATGCCTTCTCGAACGGTTTTCCCTCAAGAGTTTTTGTTTACATCTTCGTCGCCACCACCATCGTCGCTCCGCGAGCGAAAAACTCCAATTTTGAGTTCTCCCAGGGCGCATGCAAGCATTTTTTCCTACAAAATGAAATTTGGGATTGGGAAGGCGAACTGTTTTGAAATTGGCGCGCGGCTGGGCCGCGGGACCGGGCGGACGGCCGGGACGCTGGCTTTTGCGTCTCGATGATGGATGCGTGGTTGTGTGGGAGTGAGGGCGGCGATGACTGTACAATCGATTTCCATTTTTAGCGGCTGGCATGGATGTAAAAAAAACACAAACAGCAAAAAGGACTGTTTCCGGATCGTGTTTCGGTCCTGGCTGTGTGTCGACCGCCTCGTTCTGTTGGTGTTCGCCGTTCTTTGTTTACGCCACGAAGTGAACGCTTCGCAGGGGACTTGCACTGGCGGCGGTGCAACCACTTGGATGCGGGTGGTATCCTTGCAGTGTTCGATGCATTACGACGACGTTGAAAGGGAAGGACTCGATGTAGTCTGGTCGTGTTCGCTGATGTGGGCTGGAATTGGGACGAAGGGAGCAGGTTGGTGCGGGCTTTGTGTGGGTGCTGGTGTTTATTTTCGTTTTAATTTGAGAGGGAAATATCAAGGATGCACTTTGGCAACAATTGGCTGGCGTAGAGTTCCATTTTCTTTTGTGGACAATCTCCAGGAGTTTTCTGCAATTGAGTTTGCTTGACAATTTGGGCTTGGGATGCTCGAGATGCAGAAAGAATCTTCAAGGAAACTTTGACTTTCCAGGACACTCTCAAGGGATGCAACCTTGGTACAGATAGATGATGAACGATTCTAGGATTCGATTTAGCTTTCGAATGTTCTTCGAAGAACTTTCATTCCTGTGATATGCATGGAATGGAGAATGGATTCACTTTTCCAATTTGGTCACAGCTTTTATGACATTCCCATCAGAGAATTGAATGAAACTAACTTGAATGGATGCCCCAATCAGACGTTATCCCATTCTTGGTGTGTTTTTGAAGCAAATTGAAACCAAAAAAGGGGCTAATCCACATCCTTGGCCTCAAAGGACGGGATTCCTCTATGCTTAGCTACTACTCAGGGATCCAGTCCATTCCTACAAGTAGAATGCTTCCACACAGTGCAAAGATTAGACGAACCCATCGTTTGAGCTAAATTCTGGCTTCCCTTTGTTTGGGTGAGGTGGGAACAAACTGAGTTTTTGATTCCCTCAACGGTAAACCATCGGACTATTAACTGAACACCTTCCCGTCATCATAGTATGAGTCTGGAATCGTTTGACACATTACTCCGGGCAAGCCTTCTCGTTCTTTCACCAATGGTAGGAGAGGAAGGGAATGACGGTCCCAAGCCCGTAGTTGAGCCGGTAGTTCGTTTGTTTCCGAACCTCTTTAATATCCGTTTCAGGAACGCTGATAGTGAGGAAAGTTTTCGGCCTATCGGCTCTTCCTTTTGCTTTGCCGCCTAGCATCCAGGAGGAAGTGTTGAGATTGGACTCCCAAGTTGTTCCAGGATCTCAGCACGATTACTTCTATTGGAAGCCAGGGAAAGCACTTTTTAAACAATGGTAGTTCGGAAGCCCTATTCAAGGTCAGTCGCGTATCCTCCGACACAATGTTGAAGGAGAAGCAGTACTGCCTGAACCACTCGCTCGTGCTTTCGTCGGCAACGTTTATCCGTAATATTTAACGGTATACACCTACCGACTCAAAGCATAATATATATCCTTACGAGGATGTAGTCCTTACACATTGCTCTGTATCGTAACCAGATGGATTGGTGTCGTCATACAAGATCTATTCATCGGCTTCGATTACCTTGGCTGCAAATGAAGACTTGGCCGTTGCTGGTCGAGCGTTCTTTGCAGTCATTTGAACTGAAGAGTTGGGATCGGCTGGTTTACATTTAGCCGTAGATGCCACAGACGATACTTTCCCTTCAAAATTGGCACAACCTACGGGTTGTGTTTTGCCCGGAAGCTGCTTGGTGTCCGAACCCGTAGGTGCCTAAGTGCTGACAGAAGGGGACTGCTTCAGCTCGTCCGTTAAGGACTGGGTCCCAATAGGGTTGGTTTCCACATGAATAAGTGGCGAATCTGTGTTCAAATTCAGGTTCTCTATCGAAAAGCTCTGGGTTTTCTCTTTGCTCAGGGTTGGATCGTCTTGATCGAAGTGTGGTTTTCTTTTGTATTTCAGGTTTTAAATTTCTTCATAGTTGGCTGCCATGGCCTTTATCTTATGGGGGAAAATAAGTCGACCCCGGCGGAGCGCCTTTTACCGACACAGGGCCAGTTGAAACTGGGGATCCCCTGGTACCCAGAGTTCACCGTTTACGGCCACATCTTAATCCTTATGTGTTATTCAGCCCTCGGCACGGAAGTCACATCTTGGCTTGGGGTTTTGATTACCGCTTAACTTCAGGTGTCACCTCTGGTTTCCCGGAAGATCTTCCTTACTAAGTTCTCTCACCACGACAAAGTAGGTTGTCGTCGAATGGAGAATGCTATACTAAATGGCAGATCTTTTGACATTCCATCCGCGGCTATGGATTAAGGAGTCTTGTATTTCCGACAGTGTTGGATCCAGCCGCACCCATCACGAACTGTCCTTTAGTGCGATTTTGCCTGTTCCAAGCATTTCTATGAGGGCAGTTTGTGGGTCCATCTATCGGAAGAGCTCGATCTTCTTTGCGAGAGAAAGGACCTGAACTTAACGCGCAACATGGTTCCATCTGTCAGCGTTCTTCAGCATCACTCTTGGGGGATCGTGCCGTCCCAATATTATTCGCGCCAGGCTGAAAACTCAGGTAAGTCGGGAAATAATCAATCTCGCCATATTTCTGGTTCAACCACGAACCTACGGGCTCCAAAAGTATCCGGTGTGGTTTTTTTTAAATTGTTTACAATGTAAGTTTACAATTCCAAGTATTGTCTCTCTGATTCGATGCACAATTGCCAACGTTTCACTGAATCATTGAATATGCCCTGCAAACCGACAAGTGGAATCTCTTTCAGTCTGGTCGTCGGAGCTACGTTTACCGCCTCCAGTATCTCTGGTCGAGTTTCTTTCAAGCTACCTTTCATTTTTGGAAAAAAAGAAGTCCTCTGGAGTCAGATCTTGGCTTTATGACATCATTGCCACCCCTTGCCTTGGAGACAATAAGCGCGGTGTAGTTTGGCGCATTGGTGCATGGTGCAACATCCAATAGTTGTAAATTGGTTTTCGGATGCGTCGAATCTTGCTGTGTAACCACTTGAGTACTTCACAGTATAGTTCTTTACTGACTGTTTCTCCTTCTGGCACAAATTCACTGTGAACTACACCTTTCGATCAAAGAACACAATGATTTGTTCATCTTTGCCTTTTTCGGGCTAGGAGACTCCTTAGTCTGCCATCCGTTGCTCTGAAGCTTTGATTCGGGATCATACTCAAAAGGCTACGTCTCGTCCCTTGTTATCTCTCTCGTTTTAATCCTGTTTTACACAAAATTATATTGCACACCGTTGCTCCAAAATCTGGTCTATGTTTTTTTTAGACGGGGTTGCAGATACCTCTGCGCGCGTGTAACCTTGCCTCAACAACACTCTACGTTCGACTGACCTCATTTTTTACATCAACTTTTCCGTTGGAAGCACCTTCCAACGACACGCAAAAATGCTCCCTTCAGCAAGCGTTGAATGTGCCCAGCAGGTGGATTGTCGAATACCAGTTTAGGGTTGTTTCAAAAATAAGGTACTCAACTCTATAACTTTGCTTTGCTCACTAGTTCTCCCACCACCGATCCCAGCAACAATCACATGTCTGCGACGGACAGTACCAGCCTGACAGCCATTCGCAGTGAAGCCCTTCATCTCCGTCACTGCCAGGTGCGATCATTCGATTTTTGCACGCAAAAGAGTTACCGCCCATAAAAATTCATCGCCAGTTAAGTGAAGTGTATGGGGAAACGTGGATAAGCATTCAACATGTCCGCAAATGGTGTAGGGAATTTGATGAACAACAGAGTGGGGGGCCATCAATCTCCGACGAAGTTATGGCGAAGATTGAGCGAATCATGATCAGGCAAGTGGCTATTAAAATTCTTGAAGCCTCTGGAGCTTGAATTGACAGGATTTTGAAAGAAAAGCTAGGCTACCATAAGGTGTGTGCAGGCTGGGTGCCGCATATGTTTCCAAAAATCCACAAACAGCTGTGTTCAGGAGTTTTTGAGTGAGTGCGACGATACTACTGAAGACTTCTTAGACTCTATTGCTACGGGGGATGAAATATGGTGCCATTACGTTACTCCGGAAACAAAACAACCATCTAGTCAATGAAAACACATCATGCCGTCCAAACCAAAGATAGTTAAGCAGACAGTAATGTTTTGGAACCGGCGTGGTGTACCGCTTATGGAGTTTATGCCTAGAGGGACCACAATAAACTCGACAAATTATTGCGAGGCCTTGGCACCATGGCATGTCTCCCAACAATCGAAGGACTTAATCGAGGGATTTGGCTGGGAAGTCATTGTCCATATCCCTTACAGCCAGGACGTTGCACCCAGCGATTTCCATCTGTTCAGAACCGACTCCGTTGCTCCCATAAGGAGACGTCTCCTATTAGATATAGGGCCCCCAACATTCGCCATTAGCCAACCCAAAGCCGAGACTCCAGCTGCAGCCCTATCCGTTACTGCTTTGATTTGTTTGAAAAGCTCATCTCTAGCTCTCCAAGGTATTTAACCGCTGGTTTTGACTCTATAATCAACTCGCCGATCAATATGGGTCGCAGGGTCGGGATTCTCCTTCTGGTCAAAATGACTTCTTATTTGCCAGCGTAAGGCTGAAATTGTGAGGAGTCATCCATCCGCTTACCCGTCGCATCAATATGCCAAGTCTTCTTTGCGCCTGTCCAACAGTGCGTGCGGCAATAAGTGCCGCAACGTTTTCAGCATAACCGACCAGGCGCGGCTTTTCGAGTCTCAGCAGACTATTATAGGAAGCGTTCCAGAGGTCCGGCCCTAGGATGGATCCCTGTGTTACTCCCAATGTGATTTCCATCCTCCTCTGGCTCTCTAGCGTCTCATAAGGCCGGGAGTCGTTTTTCAAATAAACCCTCAATATCCGCAAGAGATATCTTGGCACGTGAAATGAGTTTTCTAATCTGCCTAGCATATCTATCCATCTTACGGAATTGAAGGCATTTTTGACATCAAGCTTTATGAGGAACAGTATCCATCAAGATCGACGGCTGTGTGCCTCGGCCGATGAACCGCATCTACGACGTCCATAATAGTATCCATTGCGGATCTCCCTGTTCTGAAACCGAACTGCTTTGGGGATAAGTCCCGCTCCTTCTTGAGCACTTTCGGGGCTGTGTCAAGCATACAGAGTGGTCGACATGTCTCCTTTACCCTTGCAGATCAGCGCGAGTCTGGCCAACTTTCAGCGACAAGGAAAAATGCCCTCCTTCAAGCAAGCCTTAAACGCTTCAAGCAGTAAGTCTGGCTGTTGACGGAACCCCAGTTTGTAAACTTCCGCCGGGATGCCATCAAAACCTAGTGCCTTTTTGTTCTTCATAGTGAGAACCGCTTCTTCGAGCTCTCTCATTCTGAAAAGAGGGCAATCCTCAACGCTTTCCGTGCTATTAACTTCAAGCCGTACAGGATGTATGTGCCCGTACAATTCGGTCCATCTGGTTGGTACTTACTACGCAGGGTTTCCACAGAGCCCCGATTTTCCGGGTGATTAGCTTATAGCCAAGTCCCCACGGTGCTCATTCACCTCGCTGACCAGGTTCTGCCTGCCGCGAGCTTTGTTTTTATTTATAGCGCTGCGGAGTCTCCTTTTTGCTGATCTATACTGTGCCTTTATGGCACTTGCCACCTCGTTGGCGTGTAAACGTTGTGCCAAACGGCGGAGCTTATGACACTCCCTCCGTAGGTCGGCGTACATAGAAGGTTTGTCGCGGCTGGGACCCCCCCGGGATATGGAAGCTTCCCACGCCGTCGGTATCAGGTTTATCACTGAATTTAAGACGGTATCAGCTGCGACGCTACCACGCCTTAACGCGCTCTGTCTTTTCCAAGAGCTGCGACGAACTTCCCGATGTTCACCCTCGCGGCCTTTCACAGGCTGGGCAAGCGTCGGGTTGATGCTCGCCGACCATGAGCGTCAACCACTTCGAGCACGATGTACTGGTGATCACTTACCGAGAAGTTTTCCAGGACTCGTCACCCGTACACCAATGATGCCAGAGATTCCGACGCAAAAGTGATGTCAGGAATGCTTCCTTCACAGTCTGGGCGCGGAGACTTTGGCGTGGATCCAGTGTTTTAAACTACGAGCCCGGTTCTCGCCGCTATTTCCAGAATCCGTTTCCCTCTGCAAGTCTAATTGAGGCATGTACCATTCAAGGGTTTTCGCATTAAAATCACCGTCTATAGGATTCGTCCCTCCGTGCTCAAAACGGCGTCCTCTAGAGCATCAAGCCGGCGCCGAAAGTCAAGCATCATCTCATTCGACGTCAGGTAAACGCTAAAAAAAACGTTATTAATAAACACCGAATCCAGACAAATCCATTCCCGCGAATTTGGGCAAAAATAGGAAGTCGAACGTCGCCCCGAACCCAGATGGCAGCGGTGCTCGATAAGTTTAGGTGCCATGAAGCCGGGTATCTGTTTTGATATTGCTCGCTGATAAGCACTAGATCAGCATTTGCTTCCACAGCGAACTATGCTAGCAACTGGTGAGCGGTTGCACTCCGGTGCATGTTAATTTGTAAAATGGGGATTATGCCATTCGCGCCCTAGCCCCTTCCAGTTCCGCCCTGAAGATTGGATACCGCCCCGAGCCAGCAATGTGCGACGGTCTCACCAGACACGCCACGCTCTCTATAGAGAACGCAATTTTCGCTTTCATTACAGGTCTTCGCTTGATGACCTAGTTGGCCCCGTCTCTGGCATGCTGCCCTCCTGTCCGGTCCCTTGCAAGTTACTGACGTGTATCCATAGTCCAGACATCTGTAGGACTTGGTGGGTCCGCATTCGTACCCTGCATATCACCTATCCAATTTTGATTCTCCCGTTGCTAAGGAGTTTCCTCGCATATTGCTCGCGGACTTGTACCACGGCAAATTTTTGACCTTGAGCACTTACAGAGGTGATACCTATCCGGGCATTGGTTACCTTTGGACATTCACGTTTTATCGCCTCTTCCAGTCCGACCTTTTCTGTACGGCAGAGTACATGGGTGCCAGGCTAGAAACAAGAGCCTTCTTCCTCAACAACCCCTTGATCGCTTCGCAGAACATACTCTTGCTAGTCGTCTTCGGGCTCAGTTCGACAAAGACTCCGCCACTCCTCATTTTCCATATGGAAGACAGTTCTGTTCCGCTTTCTTCGGGTTTCAGGACTTTCGCAAATGTCTTGCCTTCCGTCGGCTTAACGAGCGGAGCCGACAATTTAGTCCTTCTCCGTTTCCTCGTTTTTTCTGCTATTGACTTTTGGTTTGCAGCCTCCTTGTCTTTGGACAGAGGTGTGTCTCCCGACGTAATCAGTAATCTTATTTTTTCCTTCTTCGCCTTCTTTTTTTGGACCCTGGAAACTACTTTGATAAAGTCTCCTTCAGGCACTTAGTCCTCTTTCCGCTTTTTCTCCAGTTCGGTTTGCAGTAGGCTATCTGCGGTCTATTTGACGCAAGTAGTGTTCTCAACGGGGAGTGCGGCTGTTTCTGCTTTTCAATCGTCTTTCGCTGCTATCCACGTTCGCCTATAGAAGGAGATGCGGTCCAATAGTTCCTCCAGTTCCATTAGCCCGTTTTTGACGCCTTTTCTGACGTTCTTTTGGAGGAAGGTTGCCGACTGCATATGCTTCACCACTGCTACGCATTTCCTGATGAGCCTTTCCTCTTCGTCTCTAGCTAGAACGGTCGACTGCACTTGCACTCGGTTTGTGGTCGAATCCATCTGTTCAGGACTAGCGATTCTGATTGGGCTTTTTTTTCGGAACAAGGGCACTGGAGGGTATTGGGGCTGCCGTCTCCGTACTTGATAAGGCTTCCACTTTATTTAGGCGTCCGGGTGTTACATCGGGTATGTCAGCCCTCGGTGTCTTTTTCGTTGCGTGTGCAAGGGAGTGGGCCGCAATAGTCACAGCCCCTACCCCAGATCCCTGAGGCCTTTGCTTAGCTGATCCCGGAATTCACGGGCGAATCAGCGCTCTCTCGGTCCCGAAGGGGCTGACTCCTGATACACGTCACAACTACTACCTTGGGAGAGCTAGGCTCACATCTCCGGGGACTCCCAGTGTGTCCCGACGAGTACTGGCCATTCGCGGTTCGCTCTTCACCGAGAGGGTTTCTCGAGGCTACTACCTAGGACGCAGGTATACTGCCAGCTTGGGGGTCAGAATTACTTGCTCGGGCACCTCGGGGACGTCACACCACGTATCGTAAGCGACCCGTTAAAGGTCGCTGACGACCTCTGAGGGGGTCCATAGTTATCCATGCCTTCGACCAGCGGTGAGTGATACCAAACTCTTTTTAGCTTTTCCGCGCATTCAACAAAGAAATTATAGCTAGAAGTGTTACTATCGCGGCTCAAATCGACTTTTCATCTTTCGGTTCTTAGAATTCCCATCGCTTCCGTCTTTAAAGCAGTTTTTGTCGACTCAGTTGCTTCTGACATGAATTTAACACAAAACCTCTGAACTTTTTTAATCCATGGGTCTGTACTCTCTCGGAACATTTCATTAGTCACAGCTTCCGGGACTTATGTTGACTCTACGGTAACTGCTGGACACGTCACAGAATTCCCGAAATTTCCCTATTTAGAGAAAGATTCATTCTCCCAATCGACTATTTCCCAACCTCAGGCCAGACCTAAATCGCTTAATCATCCTCTTTAAAGGTGGCTGCCGCCTTCCCACCGCTGAGTCGCAATTGAGCCAAAATTAACAAATCATTTTCTCGAAGTAACATATTTTTGCTGTTGCTGTTATCTCTTTAATACGAAGTTGTCTGGCTGCGCGATTACGCGTAACGACTGTCACGACAGCGGGTTTTTTGTGCTTTGCAAATTTGCATTGTTATTGTTTGTAGCGGTATCTGCGCGGCTCTGTTGATCGCACAAAATACCTTTAAAATGACGAAAAAGCTTTGCGACATGTGTGAATGTGCGATAAAAATAAATTGTTTATTTATGCACTTTTGTTTCCTCATCAATGGGACACCCGGGGGGAGACCGCCACGCAATCACTCAGGTGGTAGTTGTTATTCTGAGCACTTGCGCTTATCTCTAAGAATATGGAGTGGCAGGTCTGGGATGAAGTTGACCGATAAGTGTATTGAGAGCTGGTATTGCGTCGTTAGCGGATGGGAAGAGTCCGCGATCGGGAGGTTCGTGGGTGCTAATGACGGTATCCGTAGTTCATTGCTCTAGACTCTTTGTCTCGGCCGGTGTACGACGTTTCGAAATGGTAATGGCTGTACAATGGTTGTAGCAATAAAATGGAGACTGTTTTGGAAACATCGGAACAAAGATGCGATTGCTTCATGGACATAACTAGAATACCTTGGGTTGGCTAACTTGGCCTCCTTTGTTTGGGGTCAGAAATTCAAAGTATTAATGCTTTGTTTTCGAGACTTGTGGTCATTAGAACTCCTTTCGATAAATACAGCTCGAGTCTCTTCTTGAATGAAATCTTTCGACTCTCCTCCAAACATTTAGATCCCCTCAAACAACAAACAAACGAATAATCAAATTCCATCAAATACCACTGACGCACATTCCCTCACGTCGACTTGGGCGTTCTTCAAGGAAAACATAAACAATTTAATCATTTAACGAAGGGGATCAGTTCCAAATTGAGAAGGTCCATTTCCGTTGTTTGGAGAGTCATGCATCCAAGAAACCAATCAAGTTCTCATTCGGTCCCTATCAATCTTCAGCAGATGTTTTCAACAATTTGACCTCATTTGGGCGAGAACTTTCACTTGGACAAAGGTTGGTGTACCGAAGTACTTGGCACGACCATGGCATCAAGATCTTAGTTGGCCTTTCAATGTCTCCTCAAGCACTGAGTGATCATGTGGAAAAGCTCTTAAGATTTCTAATTTACACTTTCTTGAAATGATCTCGCCACTGATTGGAAGTTGGTCTGACAAAATTGAAATTTCGAGGGGCTCAGTAAAGGTTACACTGGAGTGTCGTATTTTCTTAGCAATTTGCAGAGGCTAAGTGACATTTTTTGTCGATTCTAGCCCCGATTCGTATCCGCACTTTACTGTTTTGGACCCACTCTGCCTTTGATAAATCCAATCTTTTTACTCCCAATTCTAGATGACTCCAAACACGTTCGCTATCTAAACTAATTGTCCCTCCTCGTGTGTTTGTTCTTAGTCAATTAATTTGAGCATATTTCGGCCTCTTGTTCGGATCCATTTAATTGATTTTTGCGAGTAAACATCTGAAATTTTGAGAAGCAAATAGATCGTGTATCACAAGATGGTATTCGTCATGTATATGTACTTTGGAATATGAATTATGGAGGAGATAACCTCTTTGCGTTCAACATTTTAGATTTCACAAAGTCATGATGAAAACGTGATGAATGCGATTATGATTGATAGATGGAAGCTTGATAGAAAGTGGTATTATCACAATTAGGATGAAGATTATTAGTATCATTATCAGCACGATATTTTGATATCATAATTTGCTGTTAGGCAATAACTTAAAATTTTTCTGGGACCGAGCTGTTTGAGGTGCATTTTCTTGGTCTTCTTAGCCCCGGGGTCGAATACTGGTTCCTGTCATAGATGTTTGTGTTTATCTTTGGGCTTGTCCCACTGCTGCAGGCTTATGATGGAACTGGTAACTGGAGCATAGTTCTGATCTGGGTAAAACAACACCCTGTAGCCTCCACGACTCTGATCTGGAACCGTTTGACATATTACCTCAGCCCAGGCCTATTCAGTATAGGAGCAAAATCCCGTGGATTCTCGGATCCTCAGCTTCAGTATAGCGTGCCACTCGGCTCCACGTGTCTTCCCTCTGCAGCATGGTCTCAATTATGGTGTTCGGGGATCCAAGACACCCTTCCATCGAAAAGTGATGGTGTTGGCGCTCTCACCTTTTGGTAAAGAAAAAGATGTGGCAGGCGTCATCCATCACGTCCCTGCAATAAATACAGTTGGGCGACCGTGATCTATGATTATATGCAGATAATATTGAAAATACCCGTGTGCGCTGAGCAACTGCATTAGGTAATAGGGAACCTCACTGTGTTTTTGGTTGAACCACGGCCGCACGTCTTTTATGAAATGCGCGATTCATCTTCCTCTCGATTCTGCTCCCCAAGACAACTCGCACAGTCCCTCGTCTTTGTACTTGATCTAGGCGTTTAGGATGCATTTACTTACTGAGGGTGTCACCCCATAACGCCACCCCCGCAAAGGAGGACGTACTGAACCGCGCTCATCAGCAAGCCATGCCTTCTGGATAAGGAACCGCTGACATTGGATATTAGCCGGCAAATCGCAGGCCTATTCAGTATAGGAGCAAAACCCCGTGGATTTAGGAATCCTCAGCTACCCTGGCATATCTCCTATCCATGTCCTTCTTTTTCATCTTAAGAATGACTTGAGTATAGCGTGCCACTCGGCTCCACGTGTCGTCTCTCTGTGTTCTCACCTCCATCGAAGGGTGATGGCGTTGGCACTCCCACCTTTTCGAGAAGAAAAAGATGTGGCAGGCATCATCCATCACGTCCGTGCAATAAATACGAGTACAGTTGGGCTACCGTGATATCTGATTGTGTCCAGATAGAAAATACCCGTGTCCGCTTAGGAGTTGGGTTAGGTAATAGTCAACCTCGCCGAGGTTTTGGCTGAAGTACGCACGTCTTTTATGAAATGCGCGATTCATCTTCCTCTCGATTCTGCTCCCCAAGACAACTCACACAGCCACTCGTCTTTGTACTTGAGCTAGGCGCTTAGGGTACATTTCCTTACTGAGGGAGTCACCCCATAACCCCTATCCCGTAAAAGAGGACGTACTGAACCGCGCTGATCAGCAAGCGATGCCTCCTGGATAAGGGACCTCCGATATTGGACATCAGCCGGTAAATAGCAAACATTCTAGTCGCATCCAGTTGCGAATTAGCTCGAAAAAGCTCATCTTCGTGTCTATCATGATGCCGAGATATTGGGTTGGGGAAAAAGTAATGTTGTATTTGTGATTGAATTTTTCACGCTTTATTTAACGTAATTATCCGATTTAAGTCAAATATGCGCCGTTTTGTTCGCAAACTTGTTGCCATTTAGAAGGCGATTTCATCATCCCCCCTTATAAACCCCTCCTTATTTGCAAAAAACTCAGACAGCCAGTTTTCGCAAGCCTCTTTTGAGGCCAACTTAGTAGCACCAAGAGCGTTTTGCATGGACTGGAAGAGATGGTAATCACTTGGTGCCAGGTCGGGACTATGCAGTGGGTGCGATAGGACATCCCATCCGAGCTCCCGTAGCTTCTGGCGGGTCATCAAAGATGTGTGAGGCGAGCGTTGTCCTGGTGGAACACAACATCATTCCTATTTACCAATCCTGGCCGCTTCTGGTCAATCGCCTACTTCAAACGGTCGAGTTGCTCACAGTGGAGGACCGAATTGAGGGTCTGGCCACAATTGAGCAGCTCATAGTGGATGACTCCCTTTCAATCCCACCAAACACACAGCAAAAGCTTCCTGGCCGTCAATCCGGGCTTGGCGATGGTTTGGACCGGCTCGCGGCGTTTCGACCACGATCTTTTTCGCTTGAGATCCACTTTTCATCAACAGTCACCATCCGCATCAAAAATGGGTCGAATTCGTTCCGTTTCAGCAGTGCATCGCAGGAGTTGATTCGGTCCAAGAGATTTTTTTCCGTCAACTCGTGTGGCACTCAAACATCCAGCTTTTTTTGGAATCCAATCTTCTGCAAATGGTTCCAAACGGTTTTATGGTCCTTACCCAGTTCCTGGTCAATCGAGCGAATGCTCACATACATACTTGGATGATTTTGACGATTTTATCGGTTTCTACGACGATTGGCCTACCAGTACGGGGTGTATCTTCGACATCCACTGCACCAGAACGAAATTGATCAATCCAACGAGGTGCTGTGCGAATCGTTACAGTATCGGACCCATAAACCTCACAAATTTTTTTGGCCGCCCTCGTTGCATTTTTACCTCTCAGACACCTGTAGCCCAGATTGTCGTCTTCAAATCGCCGTATAGTATGACCCGATGCGATAAGTACAACACAAGATATGTTTAAGTGTCGCCATCTATTGACAAAATACGACATTACTTTTTCCCCAACCTAATACAATTGGCCGACCGTGATCTATGATTGTGTGCAGATAAGTTGAAAATATCCGTGTGCGCTGAGCAGCTGGGTTAGGTAATAGTGAACCTCACCGTGTTTTTGGTTGAACCACGGCCGCACGTCTTTAATGAAATGCGCGGTCTATCTTCCTCTCGATTCTGTTTCCCAAGATTGCTGCCATGCGTAGAGCGTACGGACTCTTCTTTCGACAGCTTCCTTATTTTCCTCGTCTTTCCTGAGGTATATAAGGCTCTGCTCGGCAGCATAGAGGGTGATCGGAATACCTCCCGCAACTCGCACAGCCCCTCGTCTTTGTACTTGAGCTAGGCGCTTAGGGTACATTTCCTTACTGACCATATTCCGGAAACGTAAAGAAGGACGTACTGAACCGCACCCATCAGCAAGCGATGCCTGCTGGATAAGGGACCTCCGACATTGGACATCAGCCGGCAAATCGTAAACATTCTAGTGACAATCAGTTGTGAATTTGCTCGAAAAAGCTCATTTTCGTGCCTATCATGTTGCCGAGATATTTTACCGCCAGCTTCGTCAAAACTATGGTTTCATCAACCAAAATAGATAAGGCTGTGGGAACCCTCTTCTTGGTCAGCACAACGACTTCAGTTTTCTCCAGAGCTAGGGAGAGTCCATGCTCAGCCATCCATCTGCTTACTCGCCGGATCACTATTCCCAGTATGCGCTGACCTTGCTGAACCCTATGTGCGATAACCAGTGCCGCAACATCATCAGCGTATCATTTATTACAAGAATATCCATATCGTCTGGATTGCGGATGTCAAAATACGCCAGACAGGCACGTAGGACATATACCTAGTTCTTTGAGTCTGCACCCAGAGACAACCCTGTCAGGAGAGAAGACCCTATTCAAGCTAACATGTCTGATCAGGAGAGATCCCATCGCAAGCATGCCCCTCCCTCGGGCAGAAAGACATACTACTACTTTCGTTTCATCTAGTCTTCTAGTCAGATTTTACACTCTTGTCCAACAACGTTTTAACTATAAGTGATCATTTGCAGCAATCGCACGCCTCCTCTAATCTTGTAGGCCGTGGTACGCCAGGTTATCCTTAGACCAAGAGGAGGCAAACCTAATAGTATGCGCATGACTCAGTGCAAGCCTTGCCAACTACAAGGAGGCACGCAGAAATGGTTGCGCGTAGACATGCATAAAGGAGATTCCTGCTCTGTACCTGATGGTACGGAGCTAGCCGTGGCATTTGCAACGAATATTTCTACATATACGCAACTATCAGCCTCTCTGCTAACAACCCATTTACTTCTCATCATTTGTTTCAACATGTAGAGTAATTTCGACAGATGGGCCCTGCACTTGATCAGGAAGTAGCGAGCACCCACATATCCGTCCAGTTGTCATAAGTATTGGGTGATGATAGATGATTTCCCTTCTGTTTGGGGAACAGCTCGTGCCTGCATGTTACGGTGATTAGTCACTTCAACCAGAGGTGAAACATCGTCCTGGTGAACCGTGGTGAAGTGCTCCTTCCACCTCTTCAGTTGCTCGTCGTCTATCATTAAGTCCCTCACAGGATCATCTAAAGGTTTGCGACCACATGCAAGCTCGTCGATATTCCCAAGCGAGTAACTCACGGTATCCGCCATCTGATCAGCAAGATAACTCTCCCGACTGTCGAGCGACAGCTAGATCAAACAAGTGGTCGATGATGAATTTGGGGGTCGTACCTCTTCAACTTCACGAGAAGTGACGGACGCAACTAGCAAGTAACGATAAGGGACCATCACATTGTGGTCTTTAGCGAGGCGGTGAAAGCTGTAGAAATCCACAATATCGCCAGGAAGGTGTTTCACATCATATGGCTGAGTTCACTTTGGCATTCCGATCACCCATCGCAATCACAATGTTACCTTTAGGAAGCCTCTCCTGAACTGCATGTAATTGTACATAGGAAGCATCCTTCTCCACTATGTCAGAAGTTTGCGTTGGTGCATAGCATTGCACGATTGTAATGATCCTTAACCTGTGCCGGAATCTTGCCGTCAAAGTTCTGTCTGAAATCGCCTACCATGTCAAAAGATCTCACCCTGCGCCTGCTACCACTCGACTTTCTAGAGTACAAAAACATATTGTCACAAGAGGAAGAGGAGAACACTCCAGAGTCCCACCGTCTCACTTGCTTAGGCCCAGAACCTGCAGGTTATATTGCTGGAATTCTAGCTTGAGTTGGAGAAAGCGAGTATTCTTAGGACCCTCGATACCGTTGCCGACGAACATGCGCACTTTACAGAAACCAATAATAGTCCATTTTTGGTAGCCAATGGTTGTAGCCGTGAGTTCAGTTCCTATCATTCCAGGCATTGTTGACATTTCGGTAGCAGTAAAGTTTGGAAATTTGCAGGTTGCTACCCCACAAATTTCTATTCCTTTCAGCCACCTTTTACAATGGAGAGGGAAGACGTTGAGTGTTCATCTCTATTTTTGACCGCGAAATTCCCAAACCGCTTATAATAGGAGTTTCGTCATTTGATATTGTCCCGAGGCCAAGGAGTCGGAGCTATCTACTGTCTTCCAACGTTCGGTAACGATTTTTAGTGTACAACTCGCATTCCTAATCGTCAATGAGAGAGAATAGCTTTATTTTTGCGTTGAGACATATCCCAAAATGGTTCTCCTCCTCGTCCATTGGGACACGGATTGATGTGTATTTCGAGAACGGGACATTCAGCCGACCCTGGCAAAATCCATCGCAATTTCTTATTTTAGAGTAACAACCTCTCCGCTGTTTCTACCCCTTCTACTTTCAGTTGTGACGAAGTATTTGAACCTAATAACCCAGGGACATGTCTACCAATTTCTCTATTCGTTGTTGAACCTGTGGGGGACAATCCTAGGTTGTACTTCTCACCGTCAGAGCTTTCGTTTTAATTTTGGTTCCATCCTCGAAGTGAAGTGAAATTTTGGGCATCCGGAAGCAATATGACCTCCAATACAAATGAAGCACTTTAAGTTTGATGATTTCTTTCCACCTGAACTGGCGAGAAGGGTCACTTTTGAATGCGCCTTCTTTTTGCTTTTTGATTCATCACTTACTGTAAACCACAGATTCCTTCACGTCCGGAGATCTTACCACATATTTTTTTTTGAGGAACTGATCCACTTCATCGATCGTGCCGGAACCTTTGGTATTTTGCAACGCCGTGGCACCCGTCACAATGTTTATCCTGTCTGTTAAGACAGTAAGTCCTTGAGTGTTTTACGTGGGTACCTGTCGTGGAGACTTAATCCCACGGTCTTCTTAGGACACGGATTGATTTTGTGACCACAATCAGAACCCCGCTGTGACAAGCAACAACGGTACCAGTCTATACCAAGTGCATGGCTTAGCATTCATACTGGTGGATGCAAGACCTACCTAAGTCGCTACCGAACTAAGGAGTACGGCATCCGTGTTGAAACGCAACACCACGCCGAGGCCCGAAGGTCTCTTCTCGCTTGAGCATAACCAACAACCCCCATGAAGCTCCCACTAGGGGGCCAACCGCAAACAACCGAGCTGTACTCATATACAACGGGAGTTCACTCGAAGTTTGGGAGTCCAGGGGCTATCGCGGTTCCCATGGTACCAGTATACCCCTGGTGAGGTTTCATGACCAAATTGCCACTTCAGGAGAGTCCCCGTGTAGACTCGGGTCT
This sequence comes from Hermetia illucens, assembly GCF_905115235.1. Classification (NCBI taxonomy): domain Eukaryota; kingdom Metazoa; phylum Arthropoda; class Insecta; order Diptera; family Stratiomyidae; genus Hermetia; species Hermetia illucens. The sequence continues at coordinate 17,221,042 of NC_051851.1, read as the reverse complement.
GATCACCCTGATTAGACCTTTGGAGCATTCACTTACTGTATCACGGCCGGCAAACCAAAGTGAATACAGCGTCTCCCGGTGTCATCACTATGGAAGTTCTCCTCGGCCACTTGGTTTTGGTTCAGCCAACAGGGTTGCCGCTCCGTTTTCCTCATCGCCACCTCTGAGCACCTCTCTGTGAAGACAAATGGAACGAATGGCGCTCCTTCGGCTAATTTGTATCCTGCTTTGGGGAAGCTCTGAACTATGGACTGCATTGTGTTCAGGGCCATCCCTAGCGTTCTGGGGGTCATTTTGTGAAATTTGAGGGAGGTCAGCAAGCGCGTGTGTCTCCATTACTACCAGGGCTTGCTGATTTTTATTTCATCGAACCAGCAGGTCCTAGGTTCGGGCATCATTTTCCTCATAGACCCCGAAGTGGTCTCTCACTAGCTTCTCATGTTCTGCCAACTTACTTTGGAGGATCATTAGACGATTTGCTTAACCAATATCGGGACCGTCATAACTCAACTGAAATAGACTCCTAAGCAACTCATAGTGGTTAATATTTGCCTGAAGCTTATTTATTTCTGGAGCTGGAGGACTGGGTCATGGCTGACAAAAGCGATCTGATGAAAGCATGGGTTATACACTTACAGGATTTATTTTTCGCAGCCCATCACTTCCTAATGGAAGACTATAGCACTTTTCACTGCAGATTCTCCAATGTCCTTCGGTTGTACTCACGCAACCGCTTGCCTGCTCCATCCGACGACTAGTCTCTGGCTCATCCGATGTCTCATGCTTGTCTATGCATGCTTTCTGCAACATCACTTAGCCCCTCTATTCTTGGCATTTACCCTCTAGAAGTTCCTTTGCCGATTGGTTTTAGGTTACGATTGACTCATTTGTCGTGGGCATTCCTTTGAGGGTGGCTTCCAAACTTTCGTTGATGCCTCTCAGTCATACTTCCGTCACAGAAGTACACTAGATCCGCGAGCGCCTCCTGCGCTAGTAGTTTTTAGTGATCTACCAGAAATTTAGTGAAAGTGATCGTCACGTTACAAGTGTCGGCTCCTAAAACCTTTGAAGGGGACATGCAGCCCCCGGCATCTACATCTGAAACGTAAATGAGGTGCCACATTTCCCAAGTAAATTTGCAGCATTGTAAAGCGGCGACTGCACTTATCAGTCGTCGGATCAATAGCTGCAACACATTTATATACCTCATACAAGAACCGTGGGTTGTTGGTGGGGCAGTCAGGGGCCTAAACTTCCAACATGCTGACCTATTGTATGCCAATGGAAGCGATCGACCCCGCACCTGCATGGTAGTGTCCAAAGACTTCCAGGCTAACCTGGTTAACGACCTATGTGATGGCGACACCACATCGGCTAAGCTAACCATAAAAAGTCAACAGGGAGATAAAGAGATACTATGGTGCACTGCATATTTCCCCTACGACGCAGAAGATGTTCCCAGTGGAACATTCATCAGAGCTATCCAATATGCCAAAAGTAGAGGCATGGGGGTAATAACAGGATGTGATGAACATCAATGCCAGAAGATCGGGACTACTGGAGTATCTAGTAGGAACCGATTTGCAGATCCTAAATGTGGGTAATGAACCCACTTTCTTCAACGTAGTCAGGCGAGAGGTCATCGACATCACGGTGGCATCTCCTGACATCGCGGCTCTGATCGGAGAGTGGAGAGTATCAAACGATATCACACTCTCGGATCACAGACGCATTGATTTTGTTATGGGCATGGATCCACCTCCACTCACTCCATTTCGGAATCCGAGGAAGACAGATTGGGTAATGTATCAAACAGAATTGAGCGCCCGAGTCACGATCCCTGGGAAGCGCATCAAATCCATTGTTGGAATTGAGAAGACAACCCAGATGATCACAACTAGCATGAGAGAAGCTTTCGAAGAAAGCAGCTGTAAACTGAAGGGTAAAACACTATGGTGGAACTCGGATTTGGCAAAACAGAGGAGAACGACAAGGATGCTCCTTAATCGTGCTCTGAAGGGTGAATCAAGCACTAGCTGGAATCGCTATAAAGAGGCACAGAAGGCTCTAAAGAAGAGCATAAGATCGGCTAAACGATCATCTTGGAGACGCTTTTGCGAAGAGACTAACTCTCTTGAGGCAACCTCAAAGCTGAAACGGATTCTGGTCAAAGAACGTAGCCAGAAACTGGGTTACTTACGTTTACAGAATGGGAAGTACACAGAAAGCGATGAAGAAACGGCAAATCATTTGCTTGAAGTACACTTCCCAGGCAGCATCCAAAATCTAATCTCGGGGCCAACAGGTGCATACAGCCCTCAACCGAGAGATTGGAATCTGGCATGCAAAGTAGAATCACTGGAGCGAGTGAAATGGGCATTTAACTCGTTCCACAGATATAAGTCTGCAGGTCCGGATGGCATCATCCCTGCGCTAGTAATAGAAGGAATGGATGCCCTGGGTCTACACATTCGGAATATATATCGGGCATACCTAGCACATGCTTATATTCCAGTTAAATGGCGGGATGTGAAGGTGTTGTTCATTCCCAAACCAGGAAAACCCACCTACACAGACGCAAAAAGCTTTCGACCGATCAGCCTAACGTCCTTTCTGCTAAAAGGACTAGAAAGATTAGTAGATCGGTTCATAAGGGATACACACATTCCTAAATGGCCACTTCACCATAGGCAACACGCCTACCAGAAAGGCAAATCCACGGAGACAGCACTCCATGAGCTTACGGCAAAAATTGAAAAGGCGATGTCCGATAAAGAATACGCTTTAGGCGCATTCATGGACATCGAAGGTGCCTTCAATTATGCCTCATTTGCGGCAATTTGTGATGCGGCAAGACAGCATGGAATCGAACCGCTGCTAATCAGTTGGATCCTTCACATGCTAGAGTGAAGAAAAATCCACATATCGGTCGGCCAGAAGTCTATTGAAGCAGGATGTCTCAGGGGCTGCCCACAGGGAAGGGTTCTCTCTCCACTGTTATGGCTCTTGGTGATGGATACCCTGCTGTGGCTCCTGGAGGACAAAAAAGTCCTCGCGCAAGCATTTGCGGACGACCTAGCCGTAATAATTACCGGCAAGTTTGCGGACACAGTATGTGACCGCTTGAATGCAACTCTGCATGTAATCCACAGCTGGTGCCTCCGCAATGGACTCACGGTGAACGCTAGGAAGACTGGACTGGTTATGTTCACTAGGAACGTCAGGTGGGGCAGCAAACAGTCAAGTACTTAGGAGTACATTTCGACTCCAAGTTAACGTGGAAGCATCATATCCAGGAACAATACCAGAAATCCTGCAGATTGCTCTGGTGCTGTAGGAATGCGATAGGTAAGACCTGGGGACTTTCACCTAAACGGATATATTGGATGTATACATCCATAATAAAACCCATTTTGATGTATGCATGCATCGTCTGGTGGCCAAGACTGAACTTTGCTAACAGCAGGAAGCTGCTAACGCAGATTCAGAGACTTGGTTGCCTAAGTATTACTGGAGCAATGAGTACTACGCCGACTGCGGCACTTGAAGCTATCCTAAATTTACCCCCCATCCACTTGGAGGTGAAACGGAAAGCAGCCGACACCAGCTCTTGGAATCCGACCATCTACTGTCAAGTCTACTCTGAAGGGTGAAATTGCACGGATTCACGCAACCGAGTGGAGAAATTTGGACTCTTGCCGGCAGGCGAATATCCTTGTGAAAGAGCCTAGGGCCACTAGAGCGGCATTTTTGTTGTCCCTTAAGAAGTGGGACATGAAAACCCTAGTAGGGCTTTTGACGGGACACTGCCCCTTAAACTACCATATGGAAAAGATTGGGGTAGTGGTTTCGGCTATGTGCAGCCAATGTGTGGAGGAGGAGGAGACAGCCCTGCACTTTTTATGCAGCTGCCCGGCATCCTCAGATCTCAGACGAAGACTCCTTGGCAAAGTTTTCTTCAATGAAGAATCTGCACACTCTCTGCCTCTTGAGAATGTTCTCAGATTCGCTAAAGCCTGCGAACACCGTAGGCGGGAAGCCATTGAATAGGCAACTTACGGGGATAGTACAATGGGGCTAATAATGGCCTGAGTGCTCGGAGCTGCGGCTCCCCCCATTTAACTAAACTAACTAACTAACTAGTGAAAGTGCTGTTGGGCGTCAATTATCCTTTGATAAGCCTTTTAACAAAGCTATACTCTAATGCCGCAACTCAGAACTCGAGGTTCCTGGCAAGCTGTTGTCATAATGTAGCTCGAAAAGGCTACCCGGTCCATGATGCATAAAAAAGAAGCTTATTGCTTTGTTGGTGTTTCAGGGGATGATTAGTTCCTGAAACGGGGATCAAGTTTGTTCCTGGCTGCCCCCTTTTTTTGCTAAGCATTTGAATTGTTTAAGCGTGCAATTTGATGCAATTTTCTTTGTACTCTTCCTTCTTCCGCAAGTGCTCTCATTTTTGAATTTACTCTGGCTCTCTTTCACCCACCCTCCCAAGGATGTTCGCGAACAATTCAAAATTATCTCAACCTATATCTCTCGATATTTTCAAATTTATTGACTATTTCCAAAAGGATACCTCGTAAACACTTTACCACGAAGGAGTCGTAATAACCTCATAATGTTGCGTCCTAGAATTCTCACAATCTTTATCGCAAAAACTTGCCGGCACGCCATGAAACCGGCAGGACCTTTTCTTCAACTATTTTTAGCATCAGGTCGTCATCATTTTAGCATATTGCGTGACAATTGCCTCCTTTTGCGATAAACTCTTGGTTCTGGTGATACCATTACGTGAATGTTGGTAGCCAAGTAATATTTCGAAGAGTCCTGGTTGCCAGGAGAACGAATAACAATGCAGCGAAGGACAAGGGAAATTGTCCAGAAAGCATTCCACTTATGCAAATGTCAATTGAGGTCCAATTAGTTGTTTTTCCGAGCGACTAATCGCATTTCATGGCTACTCTAAATGGGCCGCTGGGCCGTGCGGATTGCGTTTGATTATGCAATTTTCCATACGCACACGGTTGCAAGCTTGCAGCTGCATTGTTGCCAGGCATTGGGTTGAAGCCATGTGAAACTTCTCTTCTTATGCAACGAGTTTTCCACTAAATGTACTTTTTGAGTTCTACTTCCCACCGTGGTGTAGCGTGACACCATGCAAGAAATTGAAAATTTGCTCAACTCGAAATGTGCGGCGACCCGGAGTCTTGTTTACGTGTCCAATTTAGCGGGTTTCATGTAGTGATTCCGCCGTTCTTGCAGAAAATGTGAATGCTATTGGAAAACAGTTCATTTTCTTCATGCGTCCATTAACCATGCAATCAACCTTCAAAGGCACAGACGTCATTAGGCTGCGGCTTACTTTGTGCCCGTCAAATTTGGTTTTGTCTGTTGGTTCGCTTTTTTTTTCGCGGAGAGTTGTCACCGCAACACGATTAACATTCAAAGAATCATGTATGCATGGTGGTTCCCATGTGGCGGGTATTCGCTGGAAATGAGCTATCCGCGGGCTTATTAGGCCCTTTGTGTCGGCCAGGAATGGGGTCAAATGCCTACAATGTGCGGTATTGTTGCTGCGGAGGCAACTAGAGCCCGTAATGGCATTTTCAGAATCAATGGAGCGCATAAGCCTCGTTCGTCTCTTGCAGCTCATTCAAAAATTCGAGCCCAGGCAACCTAACAAGAGCCGAACAAAAGCCACCAAGTCGAGGCCTATGGTACAGGCATGCATCGCCCGACAGCCTCGAGAGCTCTTGAAAACTCAAAACTTTATTATCGTCGCCGAACAAAGGGCTCAGCTATTGTTGAATTTTCCAGCCCATTCTACTAATCTATGGATGATGGTTCCTTCACCCCCTCGAGTTGTTTTTCTTGCCACCGCAACTAGCCTACGGAGCCCACGTATCAGCCAACTCTGCCCCATCAATGCCCTCCCAATTGCATCGACTTTAATTATCTAATTTCTGTGGCTTCACATTCGGATCCATTCCTCATTCCACTCGGCAAGTTCTGTTCGAGGTTTTTATTTAGGTCACAGTTGATTATGGATGTCGATAATGCTTGGTACGGTTCTGCTCCATTCCTGCAAGTAGTACTGGAAATTAATCGTTTTGGGCGACTTTCCGTTGCGGGAAGACGTAGAATAGACACAGCGGACGCAACCATAGACGTGACGGGCAAGCTGTGGAACAAGTATGGGCTGGTCGCACAATAATTACGAAATGGAATAAAAAGAATGAATTGAAACAAAAACGAGAAACTAATGTTGTTTACAATGCACGACTGAGAGTATGTAATCACTGTTTATAGATGAACAAGGTCGACAAAGTTCAGGCCATTAGAGACTTCAGACTGTGTAATCAAATTCGCCGAGTGCAAGTGGCGATTGTGACGGGACCGTCTGACATTTATCGGGAGGGAAGTGTGTGGGCTGAAAAGTATGGTAGTGGAAAGTTGTCTGAGGAGGAGGCTCGGAAAATAAGTGGATTGATTTGGACTTAGACAACACTTTTACCACTTCTAAGCTCACTAAACAGAGGCAATTGCACAAAGTATATTAGTTAATAGGTCTTATACCCACAGGGGCTCTATTGCTTAAGGGTCTAGGGAGAACAGATAATTCGTGACAAGTTCAACTCATTTCAGTAGTAGGACACGGAATAAAACAGCTGCCCACGAAGTTAATCAGTGGCCGCTCTGACGAGCCCAATTAGCCCAATTGTGCCCTTTTGATGGTGCAAACCCCAAGGACCGTGACTGTTGTGGGAATACCAACTGGAGCAGAACCTAGCCGGCTTTGGTCTTGAGAGTGAGCCCGTTTATTAAGGATAACAGCTCCCTCACACTATAAGCAAAGATCTCCTTGAGGTCCTCGAAAAACGTTTACCTGGTGTCCGCATCGTGGCTTCAGTGAGAGCTAGGCAATGGCAAAAAAGTGCCTGCGGATCTTATCCACCTCTCCGCAACTATAACAGTACGAATTGTAGAGTATGCAGAGTCTGGGGGTATGGTCCCAATGCAAACCGCTGTCGCGATCGGGTCTTGTAGGAGCGCCAGATCCTTCTTGATTTAGCACAGAGGGTCAGCTTTCGCCATTGGAAGTCAGCGTCAAAAAGTGCAAGTAGATTTCATCCTTCATAGTTGCCAGCGAGGCGACGAATGTACCCACCGAAAAACTGTCAAGATGGGGGTACCATCTGGCGAGATTGATTGATTTAAATCATGATTAAAACCGATGATTTATATCAGGTGATTTAAATTAATCCTGATTTTTTAATTTATAAAATCATAACTAAATTATCATTATTTTATTCATGTAAACTCAAAGTGGAGGTGGATAGATCACACACTTTAAGGAGGGGCGACAACTGCATTGCGAGCTGCGTCATACAGTGGAATCCAATCTCCCAAGATAACCAACGAATGGGTCGCCCCAAGGGCACTGGGCGCGGAACAGTAGAGGGGGAGTGCGAACGTCTCGGGAAGTCGTGGGGGAAGCTGAAGAGCATTTCGGGTAACCGCGAGCGATGGCACGTAGGTGTGGTTGACAGGTTATACCCCACTAAGGGGTGAGTGACAACCATATAAACTTAACTGCTTAATCATATACTCGCCTTATGTACTTGCGACCTGCTCACATATTTCAAAAAACTGGTTGATCTCGTTCCCCCAAAAATTATCCGGTCTTGTATTAAAGAAATTGGTTGGCCCTTTTTTTGATTCGATAGGGAGCGGAAAAGATGGAAATTCGTTGACGCAAGATCTAGAAAATAAGGTGGATGGTAAAGAACCTCCCAATCGAGCTCTTAGAGTGCGCCTTTGACCACTTGTACAACATGGGACTTAGGGTCGTCGCGAAGCAGTATACTTTGATCTTGTCGGTCTGATCTGTTTAGATGAGCTACTTGATTTTAGCGGCGCAGCTGGTCATTTTATAGCTGCTTGCTGACCGCACTGTTTCTTTCAACCCCCTCCCACTACTCATTGTGTTTTTTGGATGGAGGTCGTGTTTGACTTTCGGCGTTGACATTTCTCCTGGCGCCACCCATTCTTTTCTCTGCTTCATATTGATATATAGGTACCATTTCTCATCCCTTGTCGCAATGCGGTACCATAAACATTGCTTGTGTCCACGCTTTGCTCGGTGGCAGTCAAGATGTTGAGAGGCAATTTGAAGGCCCTTCGTGAGGTATCCATGTTCCTAATTTTTTGGTAAATCTTATCGAATGAAAATGATTGAACACTGTTACATGACCGCAAAGCCTTTTTTTCGGCCAATTCACCACCTGTTTGGCTACCGTCCTCATTTAAAGGTGCTTTAAGACGATCTGGCACGACCCGTGTCCTTGAGTACAAAGTCGCTATTTTTAAATTTTGCGAAGCATTTTCGTGCTTTTGACGCGCCGATGGTGCTATCTCCGCAAACTTCGTAGATGTTCCGAGCAGTTTTATCAACTTTTTGACCTCTCTTGCCAATTGGATCAGTGTGGCCTTGAAATGTGTTAGAGCACTTCGTTCACAGTCACGATATTATTATTCTGTTAAGGGAAAGTCGCACCGCGTCCTTGAAGAACTATTGTGCCCCTTTTACTGGTTATAGGGTACCTATTGATCATAGAATCTCAAGCAGGCCTATAACCGTTAGGAACTTTAGTATGTTCCCTACTTCCAGATCTTTCAGCTTTGCATCTGGTATTTAGTGTTCTCCCAGATGCCTCGACCTACTTTGCACAAGTGCAAAGTCCCAGGACGAGGTTTCGTCATCCTCCTCACAAAACCTGCAGGCAGTGTCCGTAGATATCCCTAGCTTCCCTAGGCGATAGTTCAGCCGACAATGACCAGTGAGAATTCCCACTACGATTCGGAGGTTCTTTTTAGTGAGGTGAGGTCCTTTGTGCGTATGGGTTCGTATCCCCCAATAAGCACTCTGGAATGCTCCATCCCTGGTAGGCCCGCCCAGTATAGTTCCCTCAATCGTATCTCTTCATTTCCTAGATTCATAGCCATGAAACCGGTTCCGATTCCATAGAAGAGTTCTGGCCCGTGTAAGGGCGAACTGCTCCCTTCTTGGCTAGTTCGTCCGCTGCCTCCTCGCCTTCCAACCCAGCATCTTGTTGGACGAGCTGAGTGTATTCAGTCTCTCAAGGCATTCCACAGTCACTATAACAAATACCTCTGTCACCAGTGAAATTTGAACCCCGACCTTCCCCTACGACAGTCCAGCGTTCCAACCACTTGCGCCATCTGGACACTTTCTATAGATAGAAACGAAATAGCTCTACAAGATCATGTGCTGTGATGTGCTGCAATCGGCCTGGTCATTCCCCTCTATGTTTCTATGATCAGGAACCCAGAGAAAGTTAACTTTTAACGTGCTGTCTAGAGTGCTCAACAGGGATTTGCATTGCTCTACCAGCATGGGAATGTCTTCAGTAAGTAGAAAGCTTTATTGATCGATTGAGGATCGGATCATGCCTTACTCATCGACGAGCTTCCGATATCGTCAGAATCTTCGCTTGAAATACACTGAAGTTATATATCTTGGAAGACCGTACGGTTTGGCTGCACTGTACGCATTCGAAAATACTCTCGCACATAGTCCACAGAACATCTTTGATCAGTCAATAAAGAATATCGGCTCATAGCCTCGCAACACATCGCTGGTCTTCCACCATCTGAAATGGTTGGAACCCCCGCTGTAAAATTCCCTTTGAAACTTGGCTTGCGAGCGTTGTAGACCGTTGAAAATACACAGAGCTCTCAAGCTACTAGGATGGCATGGTCTTAGGGCTTTGCTTTTCGACACCGAACCCAGGGAATCTGACAGCAATGCACGATACAAGGTAATTAATATTAAGATCCAGGAGAACGAGTATTTGCAGGGCATCTGGCGGAAGAGCGGCGGTAGCATCGCATATGTGGTTTTTTGGACCCTATTAGGCTTGACGCTATTGGGAAATATCTGAAAGGCGTTGTTACTACTGTCTTTTCAATGCTCTACGTGCCAATTGGAACTTGGTTAAAGGCTTTGTGCAGACGAACTTTCGATAAGGCTATTCTGTGACTCTCTTACAGTAGGTCGTCGAACTGAGTAAGTGGCATTAGGGCCACTGTTGTCCCGTGTTATGCGCCAGGAACCGTCCCTATTGCTTACCATAAGGGATGTCCTTGTGCATTGTTTGGAGGAGGACTGAACTTGGATACTTATTTGAGTTTTGTGGGTGAGGCCTTTTTGTCAGGTTATAAAAACTTAACCTTCCTCGTAGTATCGTAGTAGTTTTATTGATAGCATTTGTATCATAAACAAACTGAAACCAGAGGTTGAGGTAAGAGAGTCGCTTTTAAATTCTTTAGTCGCAAAAGGAGGCTACTGATGGAATGAAGATCTTCCTAATTTCGGAAAGATGATTAGGTAGATTTTCAATATCTTCTGTAAGTATGAAAGGACTGCCTGTCCTTGGCAATCCTGATACGACCCTTGTATCAGGATTGCCAAGGAAGGACCAAGCACTAATGTCAAATTATTGACAGCAGCAGCGATTCTTCAGATTCGGTGACCAAAGGAGATATCAACCCAACCTTTCTTAATCGGGTGTTTCCTGGATCGTCTGGCGAGATTCTGAAGCAAGTTCAAACCGTTGGATTCAGCTCTATTTGGAGGTTATACAGTTTTGGTCGCCAGGAAACACCAAATTGGTATTTTTAAGGATATACACAACAAATCTGTATCGTAGTCTTCCAGGTAGGCGTAGGATAGCGTCGTTCAGGCGTAGGTATTAGTGCTATGGGAGGCTTGTCATTGGATGAGATGTGGTCTGTCTTCTAAATGAAGTATGATTATTTCAACCAAGAGTCAAGTTGTCATCAAAGCTTTAAAGTCAGCAATGACGCCCTCTGTTCATGAGTCAGTGCAACAGCTAACTGAACAGCCTGTGCAGATCGTTCAGAGTCTCTCTATTTTGTGTTCCTGGATACAGAAATATAGAGGGGACGAGGGGTGAGCTAGGCAGAAGAGGTTCACTTTCGACGGCCCAAGTCTCTAACTTTTAGGTAAGAGAAATATCTTTCGTGAACTCTGCGGGTAGGTTCTGGGATTGAGGGATTTTGGTCCTTCTTGCTCTTCTTGTGACTTCAAAATGGATTTTCACGTCGTTAATTGTTTTTCTTACCTACATACCCATCAAGACCAGATTATGCCTTTTTCCAGAAGATGGTAAGCTTTTCGCCGGCTTGTTTGCGTGGACGCGTGACAACTGGGCGACCAAGAATGGCGGTCGCGTGTTTTATTGGTGATCCTGGTATATCGGCAGGGTTGAGATTGGGGTCGAACACTTCCTGTTTTTTTTCTGACAAGTTTTGCCTGGACCAGCTCATGACTAACGAATAAGTCTACGATGCTGTTGTAGCTGACGTACCTCGCACCATAGCATAAGGGACGTTGGCGATGACGAAGCCATAAACTGTTGATTGCGGCATAGACCATAGACGACAATAGACATTGAGATGTAACATAGAAAATAAGGCCATGTTGAGGCAGGCTTTTACCTGAGCCAGGCAGAAGTTTGTATTGGTGTATTGAAGATGAACCTTGCCTTGTGATCTTTGTGGTTGGCCCAGAACGATAAGAAGGGTATCTGACAAAAATTGTGGCAAGTAAGCAGGCTTGGAAGAACATCAATAGGAGGTTTCGACACTGGTTATTACTAGATGATGGTAGAGTTACCAAGTTGATGTCATCAATACTTCTTTTTTTCTGGTTATTAGGGTCGTTTTTCATATTGTGTTGCCTAGAGGATGTGGAGGAGTTAAATGAACCATCTTTCCTCAAACACCACGACTGTCATAAATCCTTTTCTCTTCCATTGCTTTTCGCTCGTAGTCGTTTTCTTTGATCGATTTGGCTTTTCCCAATGGAAATTCCCGGAAAATGCCTCCAGAAGTTACAAAAACAGGAGATAAGGGAAGTTCCAATTAGTGAATTCCGCTCAGTAGATCCGCCAATTATTTTTTGAAAGTTTCTTCAACTTTTTGAAGATATTTCGCTGTACGTGAAACATGTCACGTAACTCCGCGCCAACCTCCCTAAATCTATCAAAGCCACCCTGGTGTCATTCACCAGAACGCTAACCTCCTCGTAATAACATAATCCTCCCAAAAGAAATAAAAAAAGAGGAAACTACGGAACAATCCTGAACTTCGTCAGAAAGAAAGCACAACGCACTTTGCTGGAATTTCATAAGCAATTTATCACCATTTGACGTGCGATTATTTCCATTCAGTGCGCGTAATTTTTGCTCCTGGATAGCAACAAGCTGAAAATGGTATCATAAAATTACACGGAAAACTCCAAACAGCCCGTGCAGAGCGAAACCTGCAAGGATACAATATACAAACATGCTGTCACTCTGGTCTGCGACCATGTCGAGTCATTCAATTTCTAAGGGCAAACAAGCAACAATGGATATGCCCATATCTGTGTATCTAACGAGGCAGAAGGGAGCCAAGGGGTGTTTTGAGTTTCCTCGAAATTTATTCCATGAGTTCTATTACGTGTATTAAGATGGAAAATATATCATGGTAAAATCAAAACGGTTGGGAGAGTAATGATTCTTCTATTTGACCGGTCATGCCTCAATTTACACCCGGGAAACGGGGGGGTCGAAAAAAAAGAATCATCGAACGCAATGATTTATTATGGATGAGAGTATTGGAAGTGCGAGGGAAATTAATGGTGTTTGTGTATTGGTTCATTAATGTTCTGCTCTTATTTCTGACATTTGTCTAACCCTCCCTCATCTTGGTCGGAACAATAGCGGGAAGGTGCCATTGGGGTCAGCTATCCCATCATTGACTTTATCTAAGATCGAAGTTGATAATTGTGTGACCACTTTGCGCTTTGGCCGAGGGAGTTTAGTCCTTTTTATATGGATTTACCCCTTCTTTCTGATTGATAAGAATGGAAGGCCTTGTGTGAACATTCGAGGCTGAAAGCACTTAATGATATAATCATCTAATGGCCAGTGATGTGTGGGATGTAATGGTTTTTCAAAGGAAACTTAGATGGAATCTATGGTTGTGATGTCATTGAGGAAATGGTAATATTTGGTATGTTTTCTAATTAAGGATAATATCTGGAAATGTAAGGAATTATCTATTTCCTTTTGGTTAAAATTTCTTAATAGGTTCGGTATAAATTTCATTAGTAGCACTTTTCTTGCTGGTAAAGCAGTTATCCTAGAAGAAATTAGTCTAGTTTTCTCTCAAGGGTCCCTTACCGCCCGTGGAGGGCTGCTTAAAAGAATCTTTTTTTAAGGTAGTTTGTTGCGACCCCGGTTGTAGCAATTCTACTACAAAAGCATCACAGGTGAATTTGGTCTCATCTTGGCCTTATTCTAGAATGAGAGTTAGTCTAGGTGGATTACAGCCTTTTGCGGATTTAACGTCTCGATTATCAAACGTCATGAAGCATGTCTATATTTCTGTACCTGTTCCTATGGTCCAGTTTTTAGTAAACACCCATTAAGGAATACCGAAGTCTTACCAGCAGAACTGTAAGGATACGTTTCAGGGAGAGAAATAGATCGCTTTGAAGTCCAGGATACGTTTCAAGGAGAGAAAGAGAGCGCTTTGAAGTCCAGTTTTTATCCTTTGAGATCCCTACGATCCCTCACGGGTCATTCAAAATTCATCCAGAAATTTAGCGGTTTCGATCCGTCTGGAAAATGTTCACCGAATCCCACAAATTTTTCACCTCTTCGTGAGGTTATCTTTTAATAAAATCTCGTGATTTCGTTCCACCTCCCCCATTTCCAAGTGTTATGTATGGCGATTGAAATCCTCCTCCTCGTTTTGTTGATACAAAGAACAGCACAACTGTCAAATCACACTCACTTCTAACAAGTCGGAAATCTGAGCCTGGTTCAGCAATAGCCAGAAATGATCTTCTCTCCCCATCATCTGTCTCTCGATCAGCCGGTCTCGCTAAACCTGGCCTTGAACTTTTAGAGTTATGTTGTGAGCAACATAAGCGGTAGCGTTGACAGATGCAGCAGTCCATTCCCCTCTGTCACGATCACTCAAAAATGTGCAAAACGCCGTGAAATTCAAGCTAATTGCACACTAGGGAATGCATAACTTGATCACATTAATTTCGAAAAAGGAGAATGAAATGCCGCTCCCGGTGCGAAGCCGCCGAACACTACAGAGTGGAACATAGCTTGAGGTGAAAAAAAACTTCGTTGTCGACGTGTATTGTTCTCGCTTAGGAGAAATATCGACTTTAGGAAGAAAACTTTAAAATTAATCATAAATATCAGAAAAACTCACTTTAGCCGCGTGAAAGTCGGAGAAAAAATGGCCACATGTGAGGTGTCTTTGCCTTTAGGCCCTCCTACTTCTAGCTCTTTTAACTTTCCACTTTCTTGCCTCCGATAGTAGCTCGTCCTGAATCCTTAGAATTTCGAAGATAATTAAAAGCCAGAGTCCCTTTCCCCTTAGCTACCTAACTACTCGCGGTGCCCTCTAGAGTACAATTTGGTAGCTTGGCGAAGGCCGTATATCCACTGACTTCCACTGTGGCAATGCTTTTCTTTCTGGTTTGTGATCAAAACCGTTTCCGTTTTTTAATCGGCCCACCATGTCAGACAGGATTTCAATCCTATCACTGTCTCCGTCGCGTGAAACATACCTCGCATAGCATCAGTGAAAAGAACATCAATCTGGTATAATAAGCGGCTAGAGAACAAAAAGGCCAAACAACGTTATGAGCTTGTGGATATTCGCAAATGGGATTTATGAAGAGGAGGAGTCGAACGACGAATGCCAGTGAACATATTCTGCTTGAAGCATTTGCGAAGGTGGACATGGTATTCGCGGATTTTCGAAGTTGGGTCCCACATATGTGAGTACTATGTTGACCATATGGGTCGTTTGGCTTGCCACTAAGCAATAACCAGGAACCATCTGCATATTCAAAGGATATCGAGCTTCAAAAAAGCTTTTCCGAATGTCCGGTAGCCTGCTCGGATGGTTAGCGATTTTGACTGATTAGAAAAACTTTTTAAGCCGTTTGAAACCGATACGTCGCTTGACAGTATTGGGCGGGAAAAGGTCACCCAGACTGTTCCTCAGTTAGCAATACAATTATTGCTGGAGCAATAAAATTAGCATTGTTTAGAGCCGCACACTTTCGGGGATGGCGACTTAACTGTGGGCAGAGAGGGAAACACGATACAAGAAAATCTCGCAGAGGCAAGGCAATCACAAAAATATAGATGTAAACCCATGAGTTGGTCTTTATAAGGTTATAATGAAATGGCTGCGAGGCAAAATCATCGCAGGTGATTTCTCCACGTCGTTTCAAAAAGAATATTGCTATTCCATCGTCTATTCCCATAACCAAAAGGCAAACGGAGGCCTAATCCAATTAATGCACGATACGCTCTGTTCCCAAGAATCAATGAAAATGAGGCCCAAGGCTTGCATCGCGTTCTCAACAAAGCTTTGGGCTGACAGTGAAGACTAGGCTCGACCTGTTCGCCAACACCATCTAGGTGCGTCTAAAAAGGTGTCAGTTGGTGCTTCTTCCCAAAATCCAATAAGCCAACTGCAGACCCAGTGTGATATCGATTTCCTTATTGGATACAATGAGGAAGATGGTGAAGAGAGTTATCTACAGCAGACTGATATTCGTTGTCGTCAGCAATTGCTTATCAAAGTAATAGAATAGATTCCAGAGCGTCCACTCCACTTCTTCGTTTTCTACAGTCTTTGTCGCGTTCACAAGCGGGGTCGGCTCGTCGTGATCGGTTTCGCCATTTGGTTCTATCAAATGCCTGATCTGGATGCAATCCTGAGGCTTTTAAGCAATCGTTGTTGGAAGGCCCTTTGATCGCTTACCATCGATTTCGATGTTCAGACTGCGCGAATTACGTGACCATGTCCTGGAAGGCTTCCACGATCGGTGCAACCCCATATCGATCGCGAATACCCTAATTTCGGATGTGATCAAGACGTGTCACGCCACTAGTCCAACGTAACATCTTTGTTTCCATTACCGCAAGACGCCGTTGATTGACTTTTATAGTTGACCAACATTCAGAACCATAGAGAGCGACAGGACGGACGACATTGCGGTAAATTTTAAATTTGAGACGTTCGTTGATACGTCGACCACAAGGAACACCAGTTGTGGAACGCCACTTCATCCAGGTTGCGTTAATGCGTGAAGCCATTTCATAACGCAGTTCTCGATGGGCTTACAGCATTGACACCAGATATTTAAATCGCTTAGTTCTGAGCAGATCACTGCCACTGACAGTGATAGTGTCTGTTTCATGGGGATCAAAACATAGTTTTATTCAGATTCAATTTGAGACCCTGTTGCATGAGGCGATCATTCCACCTTCCTGAATAATCCGTTTAAAAAATTTACTGAGCCACAGTGTTGGGTCCCAGTTCTTCGCTTTCCAGAGCTCAGATGGGATGTCGTCAAGTCCAGTATTAATAAAATAAGCTCGATGGTGACAAGAAACACAATGAATTTTGGCGAGTGTTGTGCCATGATGATTAGGAAAGCAAAGGGCCTGGAATAAATATTCCTTGATATTTGATATGTTTGGTCGCGCATTACCCCTCGAGGAGAAGTCTCTGATACGGGGTGGATGAGGGCACAACTGGGAGTGTGACAATGAGGATTACATCGCTACACCAAAGGGTTTAGTATTTATCCTTCTGCTGTAGACCGTGATGAATAATGAAGTGCCTGTGACTCCCATACCTGAAAAACCACAATATGCTGGAATATGGTTGATTCTTGTGTAGACAAACCTCATTAAAGTACTAAGAGACGTGCACCAGCGCCACGCTAACAAATGTCAGTCCTACAATTTAGCTAAGCCCTGCTTTCCAAAACGTATTTATATCACTATGGTTAGCTATACTAGATTCAACTGCCCAAAACCTACCAATGAATTGTATTTCTCTGGGTTTCGATGGTAATTTGCAACCACAGGCGTCGGAAAGCATAATGCGGGAGCATGTTCTTGAACTCGGTCAAAATAAGACTTGAAGCGGCATTGTCTACCTATCAAAATTAACACAAAGCTGCTTTTGACATTCTGTACGACCATTAAAAAGGATTCATGTCGAGTTTCCTTTCAAAATGGTCTGAGAAAGTAAATCCTAGACGACTCTTCAAAAACTGAGGCCCTCCCATTTTTGACAAAGCATGGATTTTGAGGTCATATCGTACTTTTGTAATGAGCAGATTGATCAGTGCCGTTTGTGTGCCTTCGTGGAGTATTTAAACGCTCATTATTCATAGAGAATTGGGGCTAGGGTGAATAAACCCCCCTATATTACCAGAATATCTAATATTGTTAGAATCTCTATTCTCATTCCCAAGGATACTCCCTGCATAATCAGAGGTTTCATCGGCTGACACCACCTCCATACACTACTGACAAAGAAGAGTAAGTTTCTGAGCAAAGATCTTAAAGAGCGTTAACCCAAAGTAAATCGATAGGTTGATGGCTCTTCTGATTGATCAGCGCAGGACGAGTAGATAAAAGCCAAACCCTCAAATTCGACTAGCTGAAGGATAACCAGAAACTGTACGAAACACGGAGGTGAAGACAAGTAAAAAAGTTCAAAATTTGGAAAACTGAATATCGACCGGTTTTAGGAATGGGTAACTGAGGCTATCTGCTATTGCGGTATCATATGTTACAAGCGTGAAGGGGGTTAGAACTTGTTGCACTCACGAAAATTCGATTCTTCGTAGATATCCCTCCTTACTGACACCAGTTCCCGCGATTCAAAGTAGATCCCTCAGTGGAAAGTAGCGGGAGACAACCTAAAAAAATAATGGAGACACCTAATCACCCTGATGTCGTAAGAAGTAGCTAAATTAGAAGATGTCTTTATCGCATTACATAGGCTATAAGAATATTGAACTGCCCGAGTTTATGAAGGAATACAGGAATACTAGCCAGAATATAAGAGCCTTGATGAAAGTCAACAGGTTGACGTACGGTAACGACATGAGAAAAAAGGGCGTAAAAACATCAGGCGAAAATGTGAACTAAACGACCCAAGTGATGACTACTCAAAATGAAGGACAAACCGGAAAAAGACTGCAGGACTGGTTGAACCAATAAACAGAACGGGCAGGAGGGATTGAATCCGAAGGATGTGGAACTGGTGAGGAAAGCGGCTAAGATTGCTGAAAAGAAGGGAATCGTACAGAGAGGGAATGGAAGACTGCAAAGAAGGATACCTACGTTAAAGGGAAACCAGAAGAGAATATTACCGGGGGTGGCCATGCGCCCAGATTCTCAGAAGGCTCAAAGCAGATCTAGAAGTTATCAGTTTGTGGGAGAATCTCAGTAACTTGTGGCGCTCTCAGAGAGGAGAAAAAGAATTTTTAAATCGAACAAATCGAGGAAGATACGAACCTATTTTTCAATCAAATTGAAGGGTTCTTGGAAAAGAAATTGCACTACACACCAGAAAAACCACAGCTTTATTGTGATAGCCAAGGATCAAATCATCCGCAAAGCTGGTAATCGTAATTTCTTCTGTCGTTTTGGTGATAGTGTCTGACTTGACTAAAGTACTCTCATCAATTGATGGCTTCTGGATCTGTCTTAGCCCATTTTGTTTAGGGATGACCGCCTCGGTCGAATCTCTTATTGGTTGTTGCACATTACGATGCCTAGGTGAGTAGGGACCAGAATTATCTCTTTCCAGTTGCTTCCCGCCACAATTTCCCTTGTGGGATATACTTTGAATCGCTAGGGCTGGTGACGGTATGGGAGAATATCTACGAAGAACCAAACTTCATCCGAATGGATCCGTGAATGTAGCAACTGCTTGCCACTCCCTTCCCTCACGTTGGTAACATCCAATGCAGCCAAGATTCCCACTATCAAACCACCGCTGCGGTCGTTGGATATCAACGGCTGGGAGCCCGTCAGTACTTCGGGCCTCGAAGCCCTACATCGTAAATATCTTACTCGGTTCTTCCGTTTTTTGCTGCGATGGATGACCAATGAAAGGAGTGGCGGACCAATGAATGGATGACCAATGAAAGGCCATGGGTGACCAATGAAGGAAACCAATCGATTTAAATTGGGACACGTTTTTTCAGCTTTGTGCAGAAACCCATCAATATCTGGAAAGTTCCTTGAAAGTTTGACGGGTAGATTTGTTGGTTCTTATTACTTTCGCAATAGAATATTACAAAAGTTTTCAAGGTTGAATCATCAGTAATATTAGCGACCCATTTTAAACTTCACCAATTAAGGCTCCTCTAAGAGAAGCTGGTTTTAGGATACGTCAGATGAAAGGAATCTGATAAGATTCGGTAGGTGAGGTAACAAGGTCTCCCAGAAGCACTTGATAA
Source organism: Hermetia illucens (assembly GCF_905115235.1). Taxonomy (NCBI): domain Eukaryota; kingdom Metazoa; phylum Arthropoda; class Insecta; order Diptera; family Stratiomyidae; genus Hermetia; species Hermetia illucens. The sequence goes on along the minus strand of NC_051851.1, from coordinate 17,201,637 downwards.
AAATCAAATCAGCGTCCGTAGAAGTTTTCTAATCTACAGGCATTACATTAAGCAATTATGCATATTTGCGTTTTGTGTCCTTTTCCACGCGTTTTAACCAGATTTACGTGATACCTGCCAATGAACTTCAACTTGTCCTAGGGCTTTCCGAGAAGCTTGCACTGCTCCTCCACTGTTTTGAGCCCTATAACTCTAGAATGTCCCAATCTCCGGCAATCATGGGATAGTGAATCCCTTTCTTATCAACACGTCCATGGGTGTCCGGTCCGTATCCTGACGTACCTCCTCATTTCAGATTATTCATATCAGTACTACGATGACACAACGAGCACTAGTTTTGACGAAGTCTTGAAGTTTTTGCGAAACAGTGGTGGTTATTCAATTTCCGAAGAGGTTCGCATGATTTTTATTTCATGCCTGGATTCTGTCTCTGAGGGTCTGGCAATACCCCTTACCCAAGGAGTCCTGATTATATGCCGCTGGCCTTTGCATCTGACATTCTAAGCCTTCTATCGTGGAAGGTGTTGCCACTTTTGATCCTGTCGACCTATATGGTTTACTTTTTGGAGACTTGCCTGTTGAAAGGCTCACTTCAATATTTGAGACAGAAGTTGGCTAAACTAACCCTAAAGCCTTAATATTTATGTCTTTTCTTGGCTTGGTGTTCTTAAAACACTGACAGGGCGGTTTGTTTTCGAGTCTACGATTATATCCGATAAAGAAGGGTTGATCTCTTCCTCGAGAAATATTTTGTATGCGGAACTCTTTTTTTTTTTGGTGGGAAGCAAAGAGCTTCGACGTTCCTGAGGTTTAACCTAGTTAACCTGGTAAGTGATAATTTTTGAGCTTAAATTTTAAGAGCAGTTCCTTCGAGGTTTCGAGGTTGTACCTTAAAATGCTCAATGTCTTCATCATCATCATCAACGGCGCAACAACCGGTATCCGGTCTAGGTCTGCCTTAATAAGGAACTCCAGACATCCCGGTTTTCCGCCGAGGTCCACCAATTCGATATCCCTAAAAGCTGTCTGGCGTCCTGATCTACGCCATCGCTCCATCTTAGGCAGGGTCTGTCTCGTCTTCTTTTTCTACCTTAGATATTGCCCTTATAGACTTTCCGGGTGGGATCATCCTCATCCACACAGATTAAGTTACCCGCCCACCGTAACCTATTCAGCCGGATTTGGTATCGCTCATAGATTTCGTCATTGTGTAGGCTACGGAATCGTCCATCCTCATGTAGGGGGCCAAAAATTCTTCTGAGGATTCTTCTCTCGAACGCGGCCAAGAGTTCGCAATTTTTCTTGCTAAGAACCCAAGTTTCCGAGGAATACATGAGGACTGGCAAGATCATTGTCTTGTACAGTAAGAGCTTTGACCCTATGGTGAGACGTTTCGAGCGGAACAGATTTGGTCTCACCTTGGCCTTATTCTAGAATGAGAGCTAGGCTAGGTAGATTACAATCTTCTGTGGACTTAAGGGTTCGCTTATCGACATGAAGCAAATTTGGACACACGTTGTCCTTATACCTGAACCATCCCAGACCGGTGTCCGGTTGCTCGGTGGGGCGACCTGCTATAAGAGGGTCACAAAGCAGTCTTATCGAAAGTTGGTTTGCACGAAGCCTTTAACCAAGTTCCAATCGACGCGCAGAGCATTGGAAAGACAGTAGTGGCAAAGCCTTTCAGATTTTTCGAATTTTTAGGTTTATCACTAGGTCTAAGGAACGTAGCACCATCGATAAAGTGGACCACTAGTTACATGCTAAGCAAATTAGCTTCCCCAAGATAATATATTATTGACATGGAACAATATCCAAATATCACCCGGGCAGCCGTAGAACCCATGACAATCTCCCTGGCCAAGGCCACCAAGGACTTCCCCGAGCATCGTAATTCCTTGAAACCATATCCTTCCGCAATCTGCTTTCCGATGTTTATGATTGCAGATGCCCATCGAAACCCGAAGACGTACAATACATGCCTCGTTGGAAAGGGAAGGCGACTCAGATTCAGAAAATGCAAGAATTTCGACGCTACGACATCGGAAACGCGAGATATGGAGTGAAATGTGGGGCCGGCGAGCACTGGCTGAAATCGAAGAAAATTGAAAATTCTCACGATACTCGGGTCGGAAAATTTTTTGTGGGAGATACCCGACATGGTTGTCAAATTTGGCGAAGCAAGTATTGCAGAGTAGATTTCTCCAGTTTTATGGAAGTGGCAGAACTTTGCGTTGGTACTTTTATGAGCAATAGTCCGGTACAATTTTCAAAGTACTGAAGCGGGTAATGACTGTCCGCAGTAGTTGACAGTCTGAAAGCTTTTCAGATCATTTCAGGTGGCTAGATTCCTGTCAAGGTCATTTGATTATTTTAATTGGAAAGAGAAAAATTAGATTCGACCAACTGGAACCGAATTGGAATGGTATTTGGGATGACTGATGTTTTTAGTTGTCTAGTAACACCAGCTTCTCAACACAATCGTCATTGACGCATATGAGGCCAAGACAGTCAAGTCATCAAGGGATGTACCATGGTGGAACAGGAACCTAGCCAGAATGAGAACAGAGGTACGAAAACTCTTTAACCGGGCAAAACAAACCGGGGACTGGCGGAGGCATAAAATGCACCGACTGCGTATAGCAACGCGATCAGAGAAGCGAAACGGAACAGCTTTAGGGAATTATGTGAAGGGATTGAACAGATCACAGAAGCAACCCGGCTGTACAAGGCTGTAGCCAAAGACGGAGGAATATCCTCTGTCGGCTTGAAAAAGGAAGATGGGACATTTACGAAGAATCAGGAGGACAGGGTACACCTGCTTCTTAGAACTCATTTCCCCCTCGTTGGCAGGCGACAACAATCTGCCTGACACCCCAACAACGAATAAAAGGGGAAGGAAAGAGAGCTGGAAACTAGCAAAAAAGGTATGCTCAGAAGCTAGGCTAAGATGGGCAGTGGGAACTTTTAAACCAATGAAATCTCCCGGAGTAAACGGCATTTTCCCAGCACTTATTCAGAGAGGCCTAGGAATTATCTTAGAGTCTCTTCTGAGGGTGGTAAGGGTGAGCATAGTACTGGGTTACATACCAAGGGCATGAAGACGGGCAAAAGTGGTCTTTATTCCGAAAGCGGGTAAAAATGATCCTTTTCACCCTAAATTTTTCAGACCAATCTGGCTAACATCGTTCGTACTCAAAACGGTGGAGAAGGTCATAGACAACTATATTAGAACTAACGTTCTAAAGCGTGATCCCCTACATCACTGTCAACACGCTTACCGGGCAGGACGGTTAACTGAAACTGCTCTGTATCCGCTGACAAAGGTACTACGGGATGCCATAGAAACAAAAGAAATTGTACTGTGTGCGTTTTTGGATATCGAACAACACATCGAACACAGAGATACAGGATGTTCTCAGTCGCAAAGGAGTGGGAAACATCCTGGCACTCTGGATGGGCAAAATACCAGAAAGCAGACAAATAGAGGTACAAACAGGTACAAATTCTATTATCATGGACACCACTCAACGCTGTCCAAAGGGTGGAGTACTATCGCCGCTGATGTGGAGTATGGTAGTGGATGAACTCTTGGACGTGTTAACAAATACTGGAATACAAGTCCAGTGCTACGCGGACGACATTGTTTTAATCTGTAGGGGCAAATATGAAGATACCCTATGTGATATAATCCAAACTGGATTAAGGGTTACTAGTGCCTGGTGCAGGAAGGTGGGACTGCGGATCAACCCAACCAAAACCACCATAGTACCATTCACTAGAAGGCGTAAGCTGGATCACCTGAGAGCCATAACATTATATGATATGGAGGTGAAACGAGACACAGAGGTTAAATATTTGGTAATCACGCTAGACCAAAAATTACTCTGGAAGGCACATGTCGGAAACGCTTGTCGGAAAGCCACGAGGGCTCTGATGACTTGCAGATCCATAGCACGAAAAAATGGGGTCGCATCCCGAAGATACTACTTTGGATATATACTGCGATAGTAAGACCAATGATTACCTATGGAGCGGTAATCTGGGCAGAAAGAACCCAACTCAGCACACAAGCCAGGGAATTACATAAGCTCCAAAGGCTGGCCTGCGTGTGTATCAGTGAGGCAATGAGGACATGCCCAACGTCATCCCTGGAGGTCCTTCTGGGATTAACCCCTCTCCATCTACACATGCAGATGCAGGCAAGGAGATCAATATTCAGGATGGCTGGTAGTATGAGTGAGGCGGGGAGCTGCCTAAATCAAGGGAAGATTGATATCCTTTCTAGGCGGTATTCCGAATTACTGATACCGAGGGACAAGTGAAACCTCGTTGTCATCAACGAGGTTTCACTTCGATAAGAAGTTTGAAACACGTTGGAGTATTGAGAGAGGGTGGCTGCAACATACGGCTTAAACCAGCAACTGATTACTTGGTACACTGACGGATCCCTCACAGCAGAGGGAGTGGGTGCCGGTTTCATTGGTCCAAGGAAAATGTACTTGAGCCAATGGGCAGGTACACTAGCATATTCCAGGCGGAAATATACGCCATAGACAAATGTGACTCCTTTAATCTGCAAAGGAACTACAGGGGGCAGAACATAGCTATTCTCCTCAATAGCCAAGCAGCGATCAAGGCACTTAGGTCCAACCAGGTGAACTCTAAACTGGTATGAGAATGCATTGAGAGACTGAATACACTCGGCTCGTCCAACAAGGTCTGGATACTTTGGGTTCCAGGCCATGGTGGGTTGGAAGGCAACGAGGCAGCGGACGAACTAGCCAAGAAGGGAGCAGGGACGCCTTCACACGGGCCAGAACCCTTCTGTGGAATCGGAAACGGTTTCATGGCTATGAATCTAAGAAATGAAGAGAAACGGTTGAGAGAACTATATTGGGCGGACCTATCAGGGATGGAGCAGTTCAGGGTGCTTATTGGGGGATACGAACTCATACGCACAAAGAATTGCTTAAACCTCATCAAAAAGAACCTCCGAATCGTAGTGGGAATTCTCACTGGTCATTATCGGCTGAACTATCACCTAGGGAAGCTAGGGATATCTACGGACATTGCCTGCAGGTTTTGTGAGGAGGTGGACGAAACCTCGTCCTGGGACAGTGTCCGTCACTTGTGCAAAGTAGGTCGAGACATCTGGGAGAACACTTAATACCAGATGCAAAGCTGAAATATCTGGAAGTAGGGAACATACTAAAGTTTCTAACGGTTACAGGCCTGCTTGAGATACTATGATCAATAGGCACACTATAACCAGTAAAAGGGTCACAGTAGTTTTTCAAGGACGCGATGCGACTTTCCCTTAACAGAATAATAATAACACCAGCTCCCCGGAGAAAAGATGGCTCCAGTATGATATTGATGATGAATTCAAGAAGTGCCTACATATATTGCTTCCACGGGTATCCCACAGAGCTCTCAACTGGGCTCACTATCTTAAGAAGAAGTTTCTCCAGTTGACTTGTTACAAAACATCCAGCGATAGGACAGTCCAGGCGAGGATGAGTAAATATGTGGTATTCTTTTAGGTTGCTCAGAGCTGAGGGAAGAGAGCAAAATGTGGTCATCCTTTTCAGGCCCCGGATAAAGATATACAACGGCATAGTTGAGGCTAAAGAAATGATATAAAGTTCCATTCTGGGCCTGGTTTCTTTCTCTACGGCCCTGCCCGTTCTTTGGGGTTTCGTGGTAATTCTCAGTAAAGATGAACAGATCCTTTATTTGCTGAATTCCTTTCTCACGGAGTTTTCAACGTGTTCATTAAGCAGATCGAACATTATAAGTATCTTCTATAATGGAAGGTGTTTCCAGTTTTAGTTCTATAGTAATGTTGTCTAATAAGATTGTTTGTGAAGAGATTGGCTTGTCAAATGGGAAACCGAAAGTGGCCAAAGTAACAGATCTTTTCGTTCTAGGGGCTGAGCCAACGTAGATTACGAACCTCTCAACATGCATCGTCCTCTCTTGGTTTGGAGATTTGAAGTATTTTGGATGAAATACAAATGTTAAGAACAAACCCTTTAAGGTCCTGAGGTTATAGCCTAGAATGCAATAGATTGTTTTAACTGCACCATTTTTTATGGTCTACAGCTAGCAGTTTCGCCTTAATCTTCACATTAATCCATCGTTATCTTATCAACTTGCGCCCTTTTCTGATTACTCGAACATTAAATTATTGCATTTCTTTCTTTCCTTCTGCAGATCACCAAGTTTTCATTCATAAAACCAAACCGGGTCAAGAAAAATCTCTGAAAATTTCCGGGATACCACTAACAAATACCAAAGACTATGGAATTGATTTGGTAATATTTTTAATTACGTTTTTAAAAATGTTACTGCTTTGATTTCATGATTTTACTGTGCGACTTTTTTTCATTATTGCGTTTCATATTACATTGTTAGCTGCTTTGTGCCAGTCTAAATGCAAAATAGCACTAAAGTTGGGCTGACTATGGGCTCCGCGTAGAACGTGTATTGCTTGGTAAATAGATGTTGAAAAAATCATTACTATTCACTTTTGAGCTAATCAGATTTTGTGGTAGAATGTAGATTGAAGACGAAGAAAAAAGATATTGCGCGTATAATGCGGAAGTGACCAATTTTCTTGGCATTGCTGTAAGTTGAGAAGGTACAACCAAAAAAAAAAAACGCTTGGAAGCGTGACCAAGGTGGACTGGAAGTATTGACCTTAGTAATGGCTCCGGTGAGTTCATGATGGCCCTTTGCAGTTGTACGGAAGATGGTTTGTGGGTAATAATGCAACTGGATTTGTTAGATTAAATTTTTGGATGATTTGTTCCACGTTGAAAGGTATCGAAAATGGTGCAACTCTGGTTAATCTGGAAATTAGAGGGCTTGATGAAGATCTGTGAAACCCTGGCAGTGAAAGTCGGAATAGTTTCGTCGGAATAAAAGAAGAAATCAATAGCCATATGCAAGGGAGGAAGCACTATTCTAAAAGCAGCGGTAGCTGATGACGGAAGATCACAATTCCAGGCTGAGCCTCAAGTGTCAGATGAAGTTCAACCAGTGAGACCTGGACCCCTTTTTTAAATCTACAACTTGTTCCCAAAATCCTTTGTCAAAATGGCTCAAAATTCAACTGTAACAGAGTATCTGATCAGAAAAACTTTCCGGATAACAGCCAGATACTTTTCAGTGTGAGCCTCGCTGTAGAAGTTTCCGGCCATTTCAGAGACACTAAGAAGGTCATGTTATGAAGACGAAATTTATCGGTGCTCCTAATAGAGTTAAAGGTCGAGACCCTGGAGAAGGCGTTCCAGGTTGTCTTTAGAGTCTCTTGCCGGGCAAAAAACAACGAAAAAACATTGCCACCGTGATGGACCGAAGATCTGTACAATCTCAGGAAGCTTACTAAGACCTAGTATAATAAGCATAAATACTGGTAGCCATACATAAAGCTGTCTGAATCAGGACTGTCAGGAAGTGATCCTGGCTGGATTACTCTCAGATCATCAAAAGTATCAGCAATTCTGCGAGGCTCAGTACGATTTTGGTCAATGGACACAGGAAACCATCCTTACTTAAAAAGTCGGAGGACCACTGGAAGGAATCTTCTGGTGAGACCTTGGAGGTCAAACCCCAAAACGGCTCCTAGTCAGCGCGAGTCAGAATTTGCTTTTGAAGCGTTTGAGAATAACGAATCAGCAGTCACTGGGAATAACGTCAGCTGGGCTATAAACAGCTTCAGGGTTGTGGCGTGCCTTGTAGAGGTTTATAGGAGCTTCATCTGGTTTGAACATGTGCAAATTTCTGAGGGCGCTTTGCACATGTAATTAGAATGGTTGAGCGGCTTCTATACTAGCTTAGCTGCTTCCCGGACATAGCGGGAGCATTCAACAATTTGAATGTCAAAGTCATCAAGGACACTCTTACCAGAATAGGATTGGAGACGTGTTTCACACATTCGATAGTATCTATGCTAAGAATCAGGATAATCCGATCTACTCTGTGAATAGAGGGAAGCCTTAGGGTGTCGCCATGTTTTTAGTACGTTTGGTTGATAGTGGGCGATGAAATTCTACTGCTGTTGGACAGAAGCCGAATAAAGGTAGTGGCGTATGACTTGGTGACGTTGTTATCAGGGATGTTTCCGTCTGTTGTGCGAGATCATGAAGTGCTTATTGGGGAAGGTATGTCTATGGTTTGCAAGATGCAGACTTGGCATAATTCCAAACGGAGGTAATTTCATTTACCATCAAGGTAACGACACCAGAATTCCACCTCCCGCGGCTAAATGGACAAATATTGTCATTTTCCTCTAATGTATAGTAGCTGAGTGTGATCCTGGTTAAATTGGAGACTGAACATGGAACTGAGGGTTTCACCTATACTATAACTGAGGGTTACGCCTATAAAAAAACTTTCGTGAGGAAGGGAGATTTTCAGCCGAAGATTGTTCTTTGGGTGTGCAAAGCCGTAATCGATCTCCTTTCAAGGCACATCTCAACTTTACGGTGGTCGGCGCTGAGCAAGAAATACAATAGGGCCAAGCTTACTAGGATCCGAATTGTATGTGCAGTCCTGCCTGGGGGAAGCCTTCAATGAATTCCTATACCTCCTTCCTCTGTATCTTCATATGAAATACGCTGTATGATGCGTGTTGTCAGAACCCATGAGCTCATTTGTTGAGCAGGGTCCTTGCGGTCATAGTAACATCCTAGTTTAGGTACCTCGCCTGTGAGAAGTTGCCAGATCTCTCATCAGGCGCGACTCCAGGTGGCGAATATGGGCATATCAATTAGGGTGAAAATATGTGTTCATGTACTTTTCTTTTCAGGCTGAGCATTAGTACGTGTTTGCTCATCTCTGGTGTCTGAACTAAAATGACATGAAAATAAAACCAACATGGAAGAGGAGAAAAGGAACAAACATACAGTGCAGAGGCCGGTGGCTTTTGGGAGTCAACAAGTGGGTTCTCGCCCGTCGATATCCCTCGACCGCAGTGCCTCGGTGGTGGACAGCTTGACCACCGTGACATCTAATGTTACGAGTATTTTAGATTTGAAGAAGGAGGCGTTCAAACGAAGCACAACTCTCACTCTCTGAAGAGAGGTAGCTAGTCAAAAAAGGCGACTTCGACATCTACCGTATCTGTTCAAGAGGTACTCCAGGACCAAGAAGTAGACCCATTCGAGAGAAACTAATCAATTTTACGATCTCCTCCAATATCAGAGAAGGCAAAAGAGAAACCTCATGGAAGCTCGGCAAATGGTAAGGAGTCTGCAAAAGGAGTAATCCGACGAAAACTTACCGCGAACAGAGTCCTAATTCGGAAGAGCTGCCTTTCATGCAGCTTGGAGCTGAAATAGTTGAGATATCGGAATTCATCAAGGACAAGCATAACGTGCACCAAGCCATTAAGAACATGGTGATAGCCATTTGGGTGTTTTATAATAGATCGCAAAAACAGGATAGGAGACCTAAGGAAAAGCGGAAAACTGTTGTCTCAACAGTGTTACACGCGACTCAACTCAGGTCATCAACCTCTGGGCGAGTAGTAGTTCAGAAGGGGAAAGTATGCTGTGGGAATATCGACTATCGAAGTGACACCCGAGGAAAATAAAAACGGTGTATGAACTATGGTCGTAAATAGAAAGAAGAACAAGGAACCAAAGGTGGGAATTCGCTTCGAGGCAATTGTAATCTCCAGCAAAGGAAATCTACCGTATGCGAGATACTTAAAAAGGTGGAAACTGACTCCGACCTAAGAAATCTACGCGGAAATGTCAGAAAAATCCGGAGGACCCAGAAAGGAGATCTCGTGTTTGAGCTGAAAAATTCCATCATAGGTACGCTTCCAGAAATATGAAATTTAGTAACAGTGTAAGGTGCTCGTTGAGGTGACATCCAGGGAAGAGATCTGCACTGAACCTTAAACCAACAATTCAAGCTGCAGAAATTCGAAGAAGAATCCATCGTGAGTCTAAGATAAGTTAATGACGGTACTCAAATGCCCACAACGCAACTGCCAGTTGAGGCAGCGCAGAAGTTGTTGGCCATAGGGAAAGTTTGATGGGATGGGTTGTTTGCTGTCTAAGGGAGCAGATTTTTCTAAAAAAGAGCTTCCAATCAATGCTAATGGACAATTCGCGAAGGCATGCACTAGCGGCATTGATCCGTCCGGTTTATGTCGAAGGGGTGGGGACAACGGACATATTGCCAAGGAGTGCAATAGGGATCCCAAATGCATTTTGTGTAAAGGAAAGGATGGACGTGATAACCGGCATATTACCGGAAGTGCTAAATGCCCGGAATTTAGGAAGATCTTAATTGCTATGAAGAAATGGGGTTAATACAAACAAAATTCAATCATTGCAGGATTGCACAGGATTTGCTTGCATAAACTATTTACACATCCGTGATGGAGATTGCCATCATGAGTGACTAGTGGCTTTGTATGGGCAAAAATAAGCGTTATATACTTGTACAGCTGCTATGCCCTACCGAGCCTCACATTGGCTGAATTTGAAGACTTGTTAGATGATCTTGTTCTAGCCGCAAGATGACCAGTCCAAAGATGATAGCCAGTGACTTTAATGCGTGGGCCATGGAGGGGGGCAGCAGGGAGATTAACGCAAGGGGGTGGTGCTTATTAGAAGCATTTGCCCAGTCGGTTATAGTTCTGACCAACGAAGATGATGTTAACAGCTATCGGAAAAGGGGGTCCGCTTCAATTGAAGATCTGACTTGCCCTGTGTTGGCACGTAATATGTTCTGGCAATTTGGGGAGGACTTCATGTGCAGCGACCACCAATCACCTTTGAGCCACAGGTCAGGAGACCCACAGGCCGGTAGGCAAAATCTAAAAGAACGCCAGGATGGTGTGCAATAACAATGGATGAGGTTGGTGGTTAAACCAGCCTAACAAAGCAAGCATTTCCACGGATAGAGTTCTCTATGCCACACAGTGCATCGCTAAGGCATGTGACGCATCGCCAGACAAACGGCTCGGAGGGCAATAGATATGGTCGGTCCAGGGCAAAAGGAGAATGCCTATAAGGAGGCCAACAAGAACTTCAAACTCGATATCGAGCGGAGCAAAAGGGAAATTTTTACGGACTTCTATGCGGAGGCGGACGCAAATCCGTGGGGTGATAGCAAATCACGTGGTGTACCCTCTTGTTAAAAATCATTCAGGGGTTATTTCCGTAGCAAGAGGGGGTACTGACACCTTCCAGCGCCCCGGAATGTGACTCCGATTCCGATAGATATCAGGCTGGGCGACTACAAAGCCCTGGGTCTGGACGGCATGCCGAACAAGGCCCTGAAGCTTGGACATGTTCGCGGAGTTGTTGGGTTCGTGCATGGCCGAGGGGATATTCCTGCATTAAGGAAACGGCAGAAGCTGGTGCTGCTGCCTAAGCCTGGTAAACCTTCAAGGGAATCGCTTTCCTATAGACCGGAAAATGTTGGTTATCAAGAGCCAAGATCGGTTACTGGCTTGGCCGAAAATGCATTTTGCGGAAGGGATTGTATCAGCAAATATTGCATAATGGTGACCGTGGACGTGAGGAATGCATTCAGCTCGGCCAATTGGAACCTTATACGAAAGTCTCTGACGACGATTGCTGTCTCGTTGCTATTGTTGATAGCTACTTGCGAGATCGTATGTTCTAGTATGACACCGATGGAGGGCCGATCCAAAAGTTTCAGGACTTTTTCAATAACTCTTTATTACAATTATTTACAATTGCTCTAATCTATCCTCTTCAAAATACTCCCCTTTGGAGCGAGTACGCTTCTACCGGTGTTTTCACTGTTCCATTCATCTGGAAAGATCTGTTTCATGGATGTTGTTCAGCTGTTCCAGTGTTTTTCCTTGATCTTCTCTATTATCTGAAACCGCTGTTCTTTCCTTGGGTATTTGAGTTTTGGGAACAGCCGCACGGAGTCAGGTCAGGAGAATAGGAGGGATGGGGATGGTTGTCATCGAGTTTTGGCAAACAAAATCGAATGAGCAGCGCGGTGTGACAAGGCGCGTTGTCGTGGTGGAAAAACCACGCGATTGTTGCCCACATTTCCGGCCTCTTCCGACGAATCTTTTGGCGGAAGTTCTCAGGGTTTGGAGATGTCGTTGACGATTAATTGCCTCACCTTGTGGGAGAAATTCATGATGGATGACACCCTTCGAATCGAAGAAAAAGGGAGCATCACTTTAACGATGAATTTCACCTGGCAAGCTTTTTTGGTCTTGGTGAATTTTTTGACTTCCACTGGGACGACTGCTCCTTTCGTTCCACGTCGTAACCATAAACCATAAATGATGGTTTTCAAAAAGTTTCCACCAGTATTGGCCATTTTCAAAAGCACCTGACAAACCTCTAGGCGGTGCGCTTTTTTATCCTTTGTCATTAGTCTTGGAATGAACTTGTTTGCAACCCTTCTTAGTTTCAATTTTTGGGTCAAAATCTTTTGACATAACCCAAATGAGATGTTGAACTCCTCTGCTATCTCTCGAATCGTCAACCGACGATAGAAACGTACAAGGGCATTCACTTTGGCCACATGAAAGTCGTAAATTGAGGTTGAAGGCCTTTCTGAACGAGGGTTATCCTCCGTTGATGTTCTGTCTTTCTTGAACCGTTTAAACCACTCGTGACACCGTAAACGACTCATTACTTCATTACCACAGCTCGCTGCAGTATTCGAAAGGTTTCCGTGAACAATTTGCCCAATTTAACGCAAAATTTCCGGCAAACACGTTGCTCCTTCTTCACGTCCATGTCAAAAAACGCGGAACACGAAAAACAGACTTCACTAAAATAGCTGAACAATCGGTTTGGAAAAGCTTAGAGCAATACAACCAAATGGAGATTACTCAGGAAGGTTCCCACTAAAAACTGAGCGCCGAACGAGGTGTAAACGTTAATGTGAAGGCGCGTAATTTAAAAACTCTTGGAACTTTTGGATCAAACCTCGTATCCTCACTTTCAAATAGGCCCTCAAATACTGGGCTCAAATTTAAGCAGCACATAGAGTATATTATCGAAAAAGCATCAACCGCGAGTATGGCTATAGCAAGAATGATGACAAACCTAGGAAGGTCCCGGCATACTTCTAAGCTGCTCATAGTCAGGGCAGTGAGTTCTATCTTGCTGCATGCAATCTCAGTTTGGGGAAAAGCACTGCATGTTTTAGGCAGTGCACATAAACTAAGTGCGGTCTACAGAGGAAGAGCCTTAAGGGTGTGTTCTGCCTTCAGGACCGTCTCAGATGAGGCAGTGTTCGTCATCTCGGAAATGATGGCGATTGATACCCGGCAGACATCTCGTCTGCCAGGATGAACATATAATATCAGGTCCTTCTCTCCTTTATCGCAGGTGAAAAAAAAACCGAAGGGGATTGATCCATAAGGAGATGGCAACAGCGGTGGGATCAAGCAAAAAAGGTTGATACCTTTCATCTAGGAGTGAGATGGGGAGGTCAATTATAATCTCACCCAGTTTATCACCGACCATATCGTCAATATCTGTATCGGTTTAAATTGGACATCTCATCTGATGGTCCAAACTACGATGGGGCCCCAGAGGACTCAGCGCACGTATTCTTCCAATGTCCGAGATTCGTAGAAGAAAGGAGGAAACTCTAGGTAAACTTTATCACCGTAAAAGCTAGACAGCTAACTCCGCCCCAGGATGAACGCGGGCAGGGTGGATGACCGGCGATATGTTGCCTGTTTATGACATGGTATTCTCCACCAATGGATCAAGGATGGTCTATGGATATATGGAGTGTAGTCGAGTAGTACGGCCTTCCAAGGTACACCAGGACACAATATTGAAGGCTTGTCGATTGCTGGGGCACGATCGGAGCCCCAAGCGCTATATACTTATTCTGGCCAAAAGACAAGCGCCATTAATGCCTGGCACTCAGTTGTCACATCCTCCAGGCTGGTATGTTAGTACAGAGACGCTCCGCTTTTGACAGTCCCTCAGTGGGCGCAGTCTGTTCCCTGCTGGGGACTGTGATGAGTGAAATCTGCTCCTACTACTTGGCAGTACTTGAGATGACGAGGGCTTACTAGATGTGTTAAGTCAGGAAGGGTCTGCCCCTCTTACTACAAAATCCGACGACGACAGATTTTGGGCCAAACGGTGGCAAATGTGGACAAGATTACAGTGGTGTGCACAGGTCATTAGCTCGTAGGACGGAGAACCGAAGGTGATAAATTCCGTTCATTGTCAAATGGTTCTTAGGGTATATGAAGTTTGTTAGGATATCAGATAGTCAGGTTTTGTTGAAGAAGAAACTTCATGGAGAGTTTCGTTTGTAATAATTTGTCACGTATCTCTGAAGGAATCTTGCGACATTTTCCGGCAATCTTGCTGCTAGGCGATTTGATTTGCCAATTTCCAAACGTTACGCCCGTTAACAAATGATTTGTCGCACCGTCTGTCACGTTCAGGCCCTACGTCTCTTGACGTAATAAGTTTTTCTCATGATATCAAACGAAAATTAGTTTTTCGATAGCGTCATGTATCACATGATTACTCGTAATTAGAAACGTAACTAATATGCATTCATGGGACCAGCCCCAGCATGTTTGCACGTGGATGTGAATTGAGCCCCGGGGCTATGCCCCAATAATTGCCAATAGCTGGGCGTAATAAAGTGGCAACGATTGAGTCTCATTCAATCACTGATAATGTACTTAATACGATATTTTGAATTATCACGGCTTGCATGTTACGCCTTATTACTTTCATCATCTCCTTTAATTACGCGATGAAACGTTATTACCTGTGAAGAGGAAAAAAGTTGGAAAACACATGCCGCGATGTGATGCCCACACACTCAGGGAAGTGTGCATGACAATAGTGAATTTCACAATTTCGTGGGACTTTTTTTCCTACAAAGAGAGCTTAGTCCATTGCCCCTGGAAACATGAAGATGGAATTGAATATGGCGACAAGTGGGTATGATAGAAACTCGGGTAGTTTTAGTTGCAGCAGACAATGTACATTTCTAATTTGTTGTCAAGTTGAGGCTGCCATAGTTCTGCGCTTACAATGTAATCTATACATTCAGGGAAAAGCCATAAAAGTGGTCTTACATGTGATCATTGTGTAGAGTCACGTTATCAGTAAGCTACCATTTTAGACCCTTGTCACATGATAAAGTTGTTTCAATGGAAGTTTGTTGGAGATTTTTTCCAGCTCCATCTTGATATGTCATTCCATTCTCTCGTATTCAATTACAAATTAATTGACTTTTTTTCGCGATAGATACTATGTCAACTGGTGCGATTTGGGGGAGTTGAAATATTTGGCGACGTTCTGTTTTCTACCTGAGAGAAAGCGGGAAAAGTGTGGAAACCCATGGTCAAGGAGACGTAGCTCAGGTTCAATTTAATAATGATTTGGTCCTTGGGGAGGAAATTCAAGAAATTCGAAGTGATATCTGCTTAATGGGGAGAGCGAGCCAACTATTGGTAGTCAATATTCTTATCGTAGACCAAGGGAGTAGAAAGCTAGATGTTGGTCTATTGAAGATGGTCTGCAAACGTTATCCCAGCAGAAAATCCTTTTGATGATTATAGTCGCTAGAAAAAAACGATAGAACCAACTCGTAGATAGTGCGATAACTAAGTTGATTGAGCGTCAGAGTGGCTCTGGGTTCGAATCTCGCCACTTAAGTCCATTTTGGTCCTGTAGCAAATGTATATGGTCTGGATTTTCCAGTAGTAATCTTTTCCTTTTTCAAGTCTTGTGACATTCGGCTGCGGATCGCTCCGTTTAGATTGGGTTCGTCACTTCTCTTGGTCGTCAGTTTGATCCGGGTCGATCAAAACCCTAGTGAAGGAAACAGTGTAGATCCAATTTTTACCGTACGAATTTGTTTGTCATTGAAGATAAAGGTTGGTACCATGTTTAGGGAATCAAAATATTTGTTATGGAGTGAAGAAATTTTGGTTCAAGGATTGCGATTCAAGGGCATAGGAAACTCTTCAGATGCTGTGTCATATCTGCCATGCCGAGTGTCACGATTGAAAGCGGCTACAGTTGGTAATTGCTCCGATTATATTCAAATTCAACCAAAAATTAAAATTAAAATAGGTCGCCAACAAGGAGCGTGTTCGGCTTAAGGTCGCCGCAGAAACTGCTGACCAAGAGTCGATGGAGGCAGAGGCGATGCCACAAAAACTCCCAAGTCACGCTGCGGGTGATGGTATGGCGAAAGTCACTCCAGTCACTTCAGGATGCAACGTATGCGAAGAACCAGTGGCGCTTTTTTAGATCACTTAACGATTTTTCAGGTAGTGCAGTTTTTGATAACGGAAGCAACAGAATCTTGGGATGGACTTGGCGGGTATCCGCCTAGCATGATGAGCGAGCTGTGTAGATTTCCTTTGAAACCACGCGTCATGCCACTATGCCGAGCATGAATTTTGCTGAAGTTACCGAAGAGAGGTTTCAACGAGCCATGAGCAACTCGAAAATCAGGCTATTGGTCGGCTGGAGGAATCTCCACCCTTCGTCACTGTGAGGATTACGTACCTTATTTCCCCCCGCCCCCTTTCTAACTTGAAGTGTGTTAGAGCACTCCATTCAAGATCATAACGGTATACTACAGAATTACAGTGTATCCCTGTAGGAGGCAATGAGGTCAGCATTGCGCTCGCCCGAGATTACTACCCTGATTTGACTTAGGTACTCAGTCACAGCTGAGTCGACTGGTATCCGACGTCAAATCATGATACAAACCCCACTGCCACCAGTGAAATTTGTACCTTCTGCTCTAACCACTCAGCTGTCCGGAGATCTTCAATAAAGCCAGACTCTTATTGGTGTTCCGTGAGAGTAGTTCCAAAAATGCTCGCTCCCAAATGACATAATCCTTACGACTTTGTCCATTATTCCGGAGTCGACTGTTATCCGACGTCAAGTCACGATACAAATGCCACTGCCACCAGTGGCATACCACGTTGTCAATGAATTCATCTGAGTGTACCAATACATCAGAGCCTGTGCGCATAAGGAGAGGCATCTTCTAGGAACATTCATTGAATGCTCTTTTTGTGGCATTGAACCCCTTTTCATGGCCAATGAATGATGCTAGAGGGCATGGTTTTGCAATAAAATATAGGCTATGTGCTAAGTGCGAAGTGACCCACTTGACGTACTTAAATGACATCAAGTTGTATCTTGGTGCTGATGACCACCTTATAAGTCTGTTACGAATAGTAGGTATGTTTACCGTGATATTAGGATAGAGTTTGGTTTAGACTAGTGGCGAATCCAAGCCATTCGCAAAGGTTGTCACGAGCTGCATGTCGGGCATAGGGTGGTGATTGTGATCTCCACGTTCAAGCTGTGAGGCTTCTACAGGTACTAGCAATCCTGCAAGGAACCCATGTTGGAGTTGGTGATTTGAAGGATGCTCTGTTGTCGTAATTTTTGCGACATGTGAAGCTGGTGCTGAAATTGCATCTCTCGGGAATGAATAAAGTCAGCACACAAAATGTATTCGCCATCCCTTCACTTCCGTATGCTTTCGGAATATTGTTGTGGACGAGGATCGATCTGAAAAACGTCCAGTTGCGGATGCGGACTATAATCTGAAAATTCAAAATGCGTCCCCGAAATTCCGTCGTGGAACGGATGCACCTGTTTTGTGACATTCGAGACAAGGGTGTGGTTGCCATTGCGGCCCAATATCACCGCCAAGTCGACTCACTAAGTGCTTATTTTTAAAGCAGAGAGCATGCGAAACCCCTGAATGCGGCTGACTCTTCTTGACTTGAAGGATCGATCTTTCAATTCTCTGAGTGTGGTGAAGTCAAACCAAGAGAGGATCGATGAATGGAAGTTGAAGGTAATGCACAGCGCACGTCGAATAGATGGCTGTGTGTGGGAATCTCTTTGCCTTTATGTGCCATTCAGGATTTCGTGGTGGCTATTCGGGCTTATAAGAAGTTCACAATGATAGAGCGGGGGGGAGAACGACTTTTGGAGAAGAGACGTTTGATCATCTCATTTCTGGCTGCACTGTTATGACAATATGTACCAACCTACCCGATCGCGAGAGCTTTTTGTTCGAGGGCTTCAGGAAAATCTCTAGCTGCATGGTGGGAGAGCTTCCTTCGTCAACGCTGACTCTGGAAATCTGGGCTGGCCGGAATCTGTCCCCTTATTCTTAGCATGGCTGTCATGGCCTTAGGAGGTTGTGTCATTTATACGGTGAAACATAGCGTTAATTGCGCTCCACGTAGCGGCCACTGATACCTACTTACCATCGGCCACCACGACCAAAACCCCTGTACAGTTTAAGTAAGTAGGATCGCGTGAGCCTAATTGCTTTGTCTTTAGTGCGAGTGTTAGAGTAAACGACAACGTGGTTTCATTTCGATAAGAAGTTTGAAACACGCTGGAAGAACAGGATAAATTGGGAGAGCGTGGCTGTGACTTGCAGCTTAAACCAGCAATTAATTGTCTGATACACTGACGGGTACCTCACTGCAGAGGGAGTGGGTACCATATTCATTGGCCCAAGGAAAACGTGCTTTGAACCACTGGGTAGTCATACTAGCATATTGCAGCCCGGAATATACGCCATAGTTCGATGTGCCTCCTTGAACCTCGGAAGGAACGGTGATTCAAAGCAGCAGTCAAGTGACTATCAAGACATTTAGGTCCAACCAGGTGAATTCCAAACTTGTATGGGATTGCCTTATCAGATTGAATATGCTCGGCTTGCTTGATAATGCATAGATACTCTGGTTGCCAAGCCACATTGGGATAGAAGGTAATGCGTCAGAGGACGAGCTGGTCAGGAAAGGAGCAGGGACGTTGTTACATGAATCTGTGACAGTTTATTTCTTCTCTTCCTGCGCAACGTGTATTACGTCAGTAGATTCGCAGTTTTGACAA
The DNA here is from genome assembly GCF_905115235.1 of Hermetia illucens. NCBI lineage: Eukaryota > Metazoa > Arthropoda > Insecta > Diptera > Stratiomyidae > Hermetia > Hermetia illucens. Next base: position 17,182,726 of record NC_051851.1, on the reverse strand, counting down.
ATCCGGCTTGATTCACGGTTATTTCAACGATTTCATGAATACGGTTGTCAAGAATGCGTTCAAAAATCTTCATGGAAAGTAACCGGATCGGACGGTAAATTAATTGTCCTTTGAAAACTGCAGAGGATCATTGTACTTTTAAATGGGTTGCTTCAAAATTGTTGAAGAGTTTCTGTTGTCGCAATAAATGTGCTCCCTCTTGATTGAGAAAATGCGGTTTGACATTTTTTTCTTTATTATTATTTCCAAATCTATAACCTCGAAATAAAACAATTTAAGTATCTTCAGATCATAGGACCATCTTCTCCATTTAGGAATTAAAGGACCGTAGGTCCGTATCCACTTGGTGTCAGATTGGGTCAATTGGAGAGCAACTTGTTCTCTTTTTTCCCCTTTTTTGTCCACGACCACAGACGACTTGCAGCTTTGTCCATAGCGGAGGCAACTCATCAGAGGCTGCCTCACCTCGACTTTGGTTGCAGCGTGACCGAAAACGATTAAAGATGATACTTGCTCCTCCTCAATTTCCCCAAGATTCTGATACTTGATCTTTATATTGTTATAAAGGATAATTACAAGCTTACATGTTAGATGACATTTTGAGGGCAGGACCGTAATTTTCGAGGAAGCTGTCATAAAATCGCATTGAACCAGAAGCACAAACAAATTATATCTTAATCTATGAGAGAACTTCTTTTTGAGGTCACTTCATTTCAATAAAGATACAACTCCGTCCATTTTATGTCAGACCCTCCAAGGATATTGTTCTCAAATTGCAAATGAACCCATGAAAGCTAAAATAAGAATATTTATTCGCTGACTTCTCTCGTGCTCCCCGAACAATATACAATATTTCATTCATGCTGTCACCTGACACTGTCATCCCCATAAAATCCCAGTCTCCATTGTATATCGATTTTCTTGTTCCCCAAATTTTCACAGAAAGATCCAGAGAACATAATGCATAAACACGTGATATCTCAATGAAATTCCGGTTTCTTGGTTTTTTTTTTCGCACAGGCGTCAATATTTGTTACGCGAAGGTGTATCTTTATGGAAACTTCTTATCCTCATGTTCATGTCCTGTTCATTGAAGTCGGAGGAGGAAGAAGGATATTGTTTGCCTAAACTTCTATTTGAATGTGTGTTCTGTCTGCTGGGAAAATAAGCCTTTCCACTACCTTCTTTCGTTCTGGTGGTACAGGTATGTGTGATGCACGCACCTTGGCCATATCACCTGTCCAATTTTCTTGTGAACTTGTTTTTGTGGATTGGCCTCATTTATTTTGCAAAGTAGCACCTGCTTGCCGGCGAAAAAAAACGTGTTTCTTAAGGTGTTTTGTTGTAATATTTTTTTTAGGCAGCAAATATTCACTTTTGTGTCTGGGTCCGGGTATGAGAGTCAATTCTTTTGATGGTAACTCTTTAACGTGATACAGTTTGAGTGTTTTTGAGCTTTGAAATATGCAGAACTTGAGGGGAAGGAATTATCTGTATCTTACCGACAATCAGATTGAATGAGAAGGCATAAATTATTAATTACAACTAAAGCATGAAAAGATAATCACATAAAGCCTCCAAAATTAGGTCTGATAGGATGCTTCTTGGAAAGGTAGCTCCCCCAATTCCATAAACCCAGTTTGAAGAAGGAGACTGTGAAATTTGAAAAGATTAATCAAACAATTTCCTTTGCTGTTCATGATTACATTCTTGTACCCGGAAAATGCTATTAAACTTGCTCGAAACGAATAATTGAGCGAAATTCCCCCTGCTTGCTCCTCAATTGCAAGGTAACTCAGGAAATCATTTAATGAAGTTCTTATCAAATATCAAATAATAATGATAACATTGATATACACAAATATTGCTATTTTATTGGTGGTTCCGCTGATAAATTAGTTGCATTTACTTTTATAAGAATCTTTGGTCGAATTTCCCAATAATTCTGGGTATTTCTCATGATTGGTTTGTTGCGCAATTGACTCGAATGGTCTTCCAAGTATTTTAGTTATCAACGTTGCTATGTCCCAACTTTCTTTATTTTTTACTATTTTGAAGGATATTCCTTCTAACCTATATTATAAGGTGGGGGCCACAGGCTCTGTGCTTCGAATATGAAAGCTTTTGTGTATTCTCTTTAGGAATATGCATGTGTACGACGCTTAGGATAGTCAGGCATGCATTCGTCGTCCTTTCTTAAAGTTTGACCTATCCACTGCCAATTCCGCCTTCTAATTAACACATCTACTGGTACTTGGTCCGTATGTCGACTCAAATTGCCGATCGAAATTCTCTCACACAAGAATACATCCCTGACACGATGGCGATAGGTGCTAAACAAAGTTTAGAGCCTATGAGCAACACTGCTGGTCACCTTCCATGCGTTGCTCCCATATTACCCCACAGATTGTACTGCAAGAAGGATTTTAAGGGGGCTTTCCAGTAAATGATGAAAATGTAATGAAAGTCCTGGGGGGTTTAACGTGGGTACTTGCCGTGAAGGCATAATCCCACGGTCCTCTTCGGACACGGATTGATTTTGGAACCACAATCAGAGCCCCGCCATGCAAGCACAGCGGTCCTGGTTTATACTGAGTGCAGGCTCAGCATTCATACCAGTGGATGCGAGGCCTATCTAACACCTCTGCCGCAACTAAGGAGTACGACACCCGAGTTGTACAGCGCAACTCCATGCTCGAGCTCCGAGGAGCTCTGCCCGCGATGTAGGCATGACCACAACGACCATGAAACTCTCACTAGTGGGCCAACCGCAAATAACCGGGCCGAGAACACATCCTCCAGGAATTCTCCTGGAGCATATGCTCTCAGAGAGCCATCCCGGTTCCCATGGTACCAGATAACCTCCGGTGAGGCTTCGTGGCAGAGTCACTTCAGATGAGTCCCTTGCAGACTCGGGTCTGATCCGATGAAAATGTAATGTGAGAAATTCTTACAAGTTTCATATATCACTTTAATTATTTTAACAATTTTGTACGGGTCAAAGAATTCAGTCTTTCATTTAGTGTCCGGATCACCTGAGTTCGTCTAAGACTCACAAGATCTTCTGCTTATGTTGATGTTTTTTGACAGAATTGTAGGACTCCCTATTACCTTCTTGAATTTTTGATTTTTTAAGCACGGCGTGCTGTCGTTACGTATCTCTTGGCTTGTTGAATTGGTTCTGTCATTTCAACTCCAAATTATCTCAATTTACCATTTTCTGATTTCTGCATCTCGATTCCAGTAAGTAACCAAATGACATTCATTTCGATACTAAGGTGGAACCCCCGATTAAAAGTTTTGCTGGAGCTTGTTGACGAACTAGTATCATTTTCCTCAAAAACCAATGAACATTTTTGACCAAAATGGGAATAATAACTTGATTGAGCCTCCCAAGTTGTCCATTAGCTTTTGGTAAACTGGTTGGTGTTAAGTGATGCTGAATTGTCTTATCTTCGCAATACTCGCTAAACTCTTGTGAGGTAAAAGCCGTCCGTTTCTCGGGAATGATTCTAGCTCCATTAGTAAAAATGTGTGGATGCAATCTCGCTTCTGACGCTACAAAGGCCAAGCTTAGTTTAGTTTACTGGGGGGAGTCGCAGCTCCGAGAACTGAGGCTATTGTTAGGTCTATTGTAATTCCCCTATTCAATGGCTTCCCGCGTACGACGTTCGCAGGCTTTAGCGAATCTGAGAATATTCTCCAGAGGCAGGGAGTATACAGTTTCTTCAGGTGTCTTCGTCTGAGATCTGAGTATGCCAAGCAGCTGCATAAAAACGTCTCCTCCTCCTCCTCACATTGGTTGGATATATATGGAAACCACTTCCCCAATCTTTACCATATAGTAGTTCAAGGAGCAGTGTCCCGTTAAAAATCTTAATAGGGTTTTTTGTCCCACATCTTAAGGGACAACAAAAATGCCGCTCTGGCGACCCCAGGTTCTTTCACAAAGATCGGGCTCGGGAATGCCTATCGTAAGGAAAGTTCCCGGCCCATCGGCTCTCTCTCCTGTTTTGCTGCCTAGTCGCATCCAGGTGGAGATGTTAAAGTTATTCTGGACACCAAGTTGTTCCACAACCACTATGCTCTTCTGGATGCCAGAAGAAGCACTTTTTGAACGGGGCAACTCAGCGACCTTTTTAGGGTTAGTCGCCCGCCGCCTCACATATCGTTGAGGGAGGAGCAGTACTGGCTGAGCCACTCGTTCGTGTTTTTGTCGGCGAAGTTTAGCCTAAGATTTTACGGTATACACTTACCGACTCAAAGCGAAGCTTAGTGTCTTGCGAAGATGCAGTGTTCGCGCTGGTCAGTATTGTTGCCGGATGGATTAGAGTCGTCATACAAGATCCGTCCATCGGCTTCGATAGCCTTGGCTGCCAATGCCGGCGGAGCCTCTTTTGATTGATGCCTTTTGTATCGAAGAACTGGGATCGTCTGAAGATCGCAGCCGCTTCCGTTTCCCCTTAGCCGCAGGTGCCTCGAACGATCCTTTCCCCTTACCCTTGGCACAGCCCGTGAGTTATGATTTGCCCGAAGGCTGTTTGCTATTCGTGGGCAGATTTCAGCCTAAGCAGGTGGCGCCGATTGGAGCCTGGGGGACTCGTCCCTTAAGGACTAGGTCCCAATTAGATTGGTTCCCACTTGAGTAGGTGGAGAATCTGAGTCTAGACTCAGGTTCTTCATCGATGAGTTTAGGGTTGTCCCTTCACTCGAGGTTGGATCGTCAAGATCGAGATTTAATTTAAGTTTTTAAAAGGTTTTTTGTTTTTGTTTTCACATAATTGACTGCCATGGCCTCAGTTTGATCGGGGAAAGTAAGTCATTTCGGCAGAGCCCCTTGTTATCGGGACAAGGCTAATTGAAACTGGGGGTCGCCAGGTACCCAGAGTTCACCGTTTACGGCCATATCTTAATCTCTGTGATCATTCAGCCCTCTGTACGGTAGTCACATCTTGGCTTGGGGTTTTGATTACCGCAGGTGTCACCTCTCGTTTCCTAGAGGATCTTCCTTACTGAGCTCCCTCACCACGACATGGTAGGTTAATCGTCGAGGGAGGAAAAAGGCTAAAGAAGAAGAGGAAGTATTTTTGTATCACGTCTTTCTACAGCTTCCCCAGAGGTTGTCTATTTGGGGGGGTAACGCCACATTTCGAAAATACATCGATGATTGCAAATATACGTTTAGAATACACTGCTTACTCGTTGATGCTAATGGTCCCAAATGATTGTATGACATTGTGAGTGTGGAGCCGTAACACAGCCATACATGATTATTAAGAAAGAGTTCTTTATGCCCTTTCTTGCGTTTGGCCACCAGGCATATAACACAGTTTAAAATAAATCTTAAAACCTTATCTGCTGGTTAATGTATGTATGGTTCCCGGTCAACCCCGGCCGTCCAGAAAGGTTCTTTTTCGTATTGTTATTTCTCTTTTTTTCCCCCAATGCAATGCGATTGTGCGTCAGCTTCATTGTAATTACTTTTATTGTTATGCAACTGATAATCCTACAGTAGTGGAACAGCACAAAGACGAACACAAACAATTACAATGTCCCAGTATTCGGAATCGGGTTTACCGGGATTGAGCGGCTGACGCTCAATCAGTCTCGGCGAAAAAATTCCTCAGTGCGTGTAGCAGCAAAACGTCCACATTGATGAGTTAGTCTTTATCTCTTGCTCCATATAGAGAAAAACTATTAGAAGGACGTCTCCGTTGTTGGACTTGTAGAGGAATCTATTGCCCATCACGTAGTCGTTTAACTTGGTTTCAAAGGAGTTGATTTTTCGGTTTTTTTTAGAAGTGGAAATCCTCAAAAGACTAACGTCAGGGTTCACGATGCCTGAGAGTATGGGATTTTAACCCACTAAAATCACCTCTCGTCAAGCTACGGCTGAAGCTTCCCCATTCAGCAGCTTTCCTTGCCTATTCAAGTTTTGCTTTTATTGGGAGAACACCCTGTGGTCCACCCCAGCGTCTTGGTTGATTTCGCTGAGGAACTGGCTGTTCCTCAGTAGCTTATATCCTTAGGTATTCTGTACGTTAGCAAGTCGTTTGGTTTTGCTCTTTTCAGTCGTCTCATTATATCAGCGATATTAGTCAATTTTTGGACTTCGTTATTCTCATGTGATCGTAGTCGGTGGCTATGTTTAATTGCTTGGTCTTTGATGACTTTACTAACCAACTGTACTTTCAGGTGCAGATTACAAATGAACCAGGGAGCGTCTAATATGCTTCTTTATTTCGGAACTTTTGTATGACCTTCAGGTTTGATTCTTTGGCAGGCCCCACAGGTGGATGCCGTGGGCCTTAGTAGCTTGTTGTCGATAGTCAGCTGGTAATTCCTCCTCAATAGCCAGTATATTTGTCTGTATCTGGTATTTAGCTGGTCCTTCTTTCTTAGGATGTGAGCTTACCGTTAGCACATCTTGTCCGGTTATGATGACTTTAGCTGGATTCTCTTTTTTGCTTGTCAAGCTAATGTACGCTGATTTGCTTTCGTTCGCTATTTGCGTGGTAAAGATGGCACTGTCGTCCGCAAATGTCACTGTTTGGCTTCTTTACGGCAAATTATTGCATTGGTATACAGGAGAAACAGTGTTAGGCCCAAGACACTGCCCTGCGGTACACCAGTTCTATTTTTTTTCAGTTCAGAGTAGATTCCTTGGTATTTCACTTTAAATAGGCGCTCTGATACCTATGATTTTAAGATTTCAAAAAATTCTTCTGCAACGACTTACGGATTCGTTCAGGAGAGAGACAGCTAGTCAGACACTGTCCTGGAGGCATTGTGACTGAATATGGTTACAGGTTGTAATCGCTCCTTGCGACATAAGTGTGGTTATCTCCTGCGGCCACTTTCGGTTGCGTTGCTTCCAGGCAGAGTTAAGGCAGCATCTAATGAGTTGCGTGTGTCGTAGAGAATTTGTATATTTAGCCCAAAGAGAAGGTCCCCTGGACCACAAAAAGTTTCTTTCCAATTAATCCGGTCCCTCATCAACTGGATACGGACTCTGGACTCCTTTAATCCTCGAACAAAATGATGTTTACTTCTTTGATGTGTCAAAATTCGTTATGGTTTTGACTCATGCGGCCGGTAGGTTTTCATGACCTGCGCCGGAAACGGATTAGTCGGCAATTTGGCTGCCGATGACTTCCATATCATTGAGGTGCTCTGTTGAGCGGTCGGTGACGTCACTGGCGATTGCTGATGAGACGGCACCAAATGAGGTAAACAGGCGACTGATTTCGTTGCTTTTTGTCGCAAAAGAATTGCACCTTTTGGCTCGTTTCGCTCCGTCTAATGATGGGGTTGGTACCAGAAGATTCACCAAATTTTATGTTGATCCACGGTGTTCCGGGGCGCTATATCCAATCCACGTGGAAAAGCGTGAGCGACTGCTTCCACTGATTGTTCTGGGATAGCAATGGCTACGGGCAAATGATAAAATCGATTCGGCCTAGACAAGTAGTACTTGAAACCTCGGGATCGCTTATGAGATCCAACGATGTCTAAGCGCTGATCAAGTTTTCCGAATGGCTGAAGTAGGGGTCCTGAAACAAACAAAACCGAGTGACTATGCACTGGAAACACCTGTAAAGGCGTTAAACTGGAAGAGTATTTTTTTTTTCTAACTCCGTGTTCTTGATTTGCTCATCAGTGAGAAGTTGGGTGATATTTGATAGCAAGGAATTGAATTGAAATTCAATCCTGAACAAAGTAACAAGGCATAAACCAATCATTTAACATGTAATTGGTTTTCACCACGAAATCGATGCCTTTAAGGATGTGTCAAAATAGTACGATGGTCGTACGTACTATACAACCTTTCTGCCTAGGAGCCAGTTTTCGCTGGTAAAGGGCTAGAGGAAACCATCTGTCTTCATGCTTTTGCTCTAATATCGCGCCAACTGTTAAGTTGGGTGTGCTCTTCACTAACGCTAATGGTGCGCCGCAGTTCAGCTACCTTGGGAAGAAATTGAAGATAATAGTTTACCGTTCCCAAAAATCTGCGAAAATCGTTCACGATTTCCGGGGACTTGTAATTTTTGGTGCCTTCTGTTTCCGATGTTGGCTGTGCGATACCGTGCTTGATTAGATACTCGTGGTATTCTATTTCACTAGTCCCGAATATACACTTTGCCACATTGATGATTTCACCGAACTTTTGGATTAGCTCGACCAGCAATCAGAGGTGTAGCACGTGGTGCTCTGCGTTCTCCGATGCTTATAAAATATCCAAAAATCCAGAACTGACTGAAGTGACCACAGCCATTCTGGGAATGTCCGACTCGGTGACTTGAATCTGGTGGTAGGCCCTTTGTAAGTCGATTTTCGAAAAGATCGTCTTGATAACCAAGCCGGCGATGTCCTTGAGGCTGGATTTAGCGGCAACGCTTCCTCATGTCAGAATGATGCTCCTTGGCATTTGCGATGCCGATTTTTCCTGGCGATGACGGATACATCCGCGATAATGTCAATTAAGAAGTTGTAGCCGGTGGAGACGTCGAAAAAATAAAGGCTATTTCCTGTCAATCGTCGAATTTAGGGTCCAAGTGCATTGAGTTAAAAGCACCTGACGTTCGCCTGCGAGACTTTGAATTTCATCGGCTAGTTCCTTCCGAGTGTCGATTTGCAAAGACGATGGCGAGGACAAAATGGCTGATATCCAACGAGTTTACGCATTTGAAGGAACACATCTGCCTATCGGAGATGGAATTCATCCCAAGTTCGATGCGTCGTCTCAGAAATACTTACGATGGGATTGCCCGTAGTTGGGCAGTCGCTAAAGCCAACACGTCTTCAAAAAATTACCGGACACTTGATTTGTGGCTCTTAAACGCATCCCGCAAAGCTTCTGGTCCTCAATCCCGAAACCGACTAATAGTTTTCTATTTTCGGTGTTTTCCGATGTGGCGAACGCATGTAAGTTTTACGCTTTCAACGCGTCGTGTTTCCCTTGCGAATCGACTCGACGATGTTTGCTACCTGTGTCAAAATTTCCGAGTCCAGCTCGCTGACAACTTTATCAAAATCAAAATTGGAAAGGTGTGGAATTTGGCACCCAATCGAGCAACCTATAACGTCGTTCTGCTTCTCCAGAACGCTGGAATTTTTAAGGTGGTAATTGAAGTTGCTTGTGCCTTATGCCTAGTGTTTGCCAAAATAGGGGTATTATAAGTTTTGGACCATGAGCCCTGTCAATTAAAGTTTGTACTTTCTAACCCCTCACTCCCCTATTTCTTAACCAATGTCAGATTTCAGTCATTATTCCCAAAATACTAATTAAAACCTATCATTTGATATCCCACATGGCTATATTCGGAGGAAAAAATTTACAAATGCTTATCGCCCGTATGGAGACACCCCCCGTTGACACCTATAAAATCATTCCATGCATGGAGTGAAGTTAGCTTAATCCTTAGAAAAAATTCCATTATCGATCTTTGCCAAAATTACATTTGGGCTATCATAAACGTGGGGAAACTTAGCGAATAATAAGTTCAGACGTTCATAAACTCCAAAATGCGGTTTTGAAGGAGTGGTGGACCACACGTGGTGGTTTACCTCTTTATCGTTTGCCACTCGTGTCCTTGCTTTATTATATAAAAAATTCTAATCCTGTTGATGTGGATCGATTTTTCTTTTCAAGGCTGTTACGTGAAACCAGAAGAAGTCGAATAGAAGAGAAATAGGAAAATTAGAGTCGGATTTTCCCCATCCCTTCGGTCGTGGGTAAAACTGTGTAAAAGGAAGGCAGCCATACATCTCATCCCTTCTCTCTTTCAAGTTGGATTTCATCATTTTAGGGATCTAGTCTCTTTACGCAATCTTAATAGCACAACAAAAGTCGTGAAAATTTTAGGGTGTTTGCTTACTGAATTCTGTGTTGTGGTTTAAGCGTTTTTGTAAGAGCTTAAGAGGGTTCGAAATCACGCAGTCTTACTTTTATATTCCTTTTCTTCCTTCTCAGCATAATTCAGTTTGTATTAATGAAACTTGCTTGGGCTGGGAAAATATTGAACTCCGAACTTTGGAAATGCTTCTTACTTTATTTTCCGCTGCGATAGAAATCGGGGTGTAATATTAAATTCCATTCATGGATGTGTCCTGGCATTCCCTTCGGATGAACTCCATTTATTTCGCGCCAGCGTCTCTATGACCATATCATATTACACGTCTTTCCTTTGGAATCGTTTCCTGTTCACGTATCCGGGGTTATCCTTACGCAGGTTCATTTTATCCATATAATGGGAAACGTGGAATCGATTTTCTCTTTTTCCCATTCGTTATACATCTCTTGTTTGATTAAAATTCTGACATTCCTTCTTTTTATATTTCCTTTCTGGAATTTGGTCCTACACCTACGCTCCCTCAAATTTTATGGATCAATCTGGAATTATTTCGTCAATTGCTCTATTTTTTCGTCCCCAATATCTTTGAATTTCATACTCAAAGTGTCCATGATTTGGTAAGAGTTCTCACAGTAGAATCAATATTTTTTCCCAGACATAAGCACGGGCGTTCCAATGGACACTTCTCTGGATGGGCCTACTTTAATTGTTTTACGAACATAATGACAAGGAAGGAGGAAGTGTCGGGAGGCGCACTGTTGCATCGTTCCTTATACCATCTCAGCTGCACCTGTTGAAAGATCTTCCTTCAATGCTGATTGGAAGCCAAGGAGTATCAGTGGTAATACCTTAAGCCATTCACTGGTGGTAGCCGCACCAGTCGATGGCGGTTTTAACAGTGTGCTGCTGGATGACATAATGTTCTTTGAAATTGACCTGGGCCTTTAGGATTTTTTTAGCCCCGCGTAGATTTGACTTTCCATTGGTTTGCCAAATCGGTAATCAGCCTTTCGGTCACCGTGCTGGCGGTAGTGGTCTAAAACGTAGTTCCTCACACCTTGTTTTCGGTGAGAACGTAGTCTACCCGGGAGGTCCATCTGGCGAGGCTCATAGTTTCCTGTGAATTTTTTGTCATGAAAATATAATAATAATCGAGGCTTATTGTTGCATATAAACCTTATAAGTTTACTGTGAGGGCTTTAGCTCCAACGGTCCCATGCTTGATTGGATCTTTTCCGATCTTATCATTGAAGTTGGTTTTTCCTATTTTTCTTTATCTGTCTATCTCCACAACATTTGAAGGCAGTGAATCAAAGCATCAGTAGAATTCGTTCTTTACTGAGTTGCCCCTATATTTCCTGGCCCTTATTCGCTTAAGCAACCAAGCTTTGAAAAATTGACTTTTCACTAGAAGCACAAACCATCCCTCCATTGACTAAAGCGGTGAAGCTGCTGATGAAATCTTTGCAGAAGACAAGCCACATTCTCGTCTTCCTTTTTTCAACCTTTCAAAAATAGTGTGCGATCGAGTAACAAATACCTCATCGCCTAGCAATTCCGTCGCCTGGATCACCAAAATTCTTTGCACTTTTCGACCTGATCGAACATAGAGGTGAGAATAGGATTTGGTAGTGGGTTTGTCGTTGCTAAATCAGCCCACATTATTGAGGCCTTGTATCTTGACGACGTTAGCAAATCACGTTAGAGACTACCTTTTCATTTCTTTACTGTTTTGCACGACCTGTTTCTAATGGCCAAGTGACTTTTTTTTTTGAGAAGGTGGAAATCTTCAAAAGACACTGGTCTGGACACCAGCGTGTGGGATTTTTACCCACTAAAACCACCCCCGACTCCCTCCCTACCCCGCGGAACCACCATAAGGTATTACATCACGGAGCGGAGTCAGCTCACTCTAGCTTAATCCCATTTCTTCTATACGCGGCGCACGTGACCGCGCTTTTCTTCTTTCCTCTGCCTTTCGCAATTTATCTCTGTCTGGGCCTGTGTCTTTCAACTTGAATTGCTCCTTCAGAGCAGTACAAATTTCTCCTTTCGATGTTACTTCGTCGAGATCCTTACATTATATATATAGATTTCATGTTTTTGGGCACGCACTGCGGCATTCTCCCCAAGTGAATTTTTCACTTGAGTGCGAAAGTCATCAGTTTTGCCACCGCTGGATATTTTCAGCTCGAACATGAGATCCCCTTTCTGGGTTCTTCGGATTCTGTTCACATTTCCGCTCAGATCTTTTAGGGATCAGCTTTGACCTTTTTGAGTATCTCCGCGTAGGACAGATTGCCCTTACTGGAGATAACAATTGCATCTGGACGAGTTTGCACTTTTGCTTTCCGTTTTGCTTTTTTGTTGGTAATTTTAGTCCAACCATCGTTTTCGTTCGTCTTGGGCTTCGCAACGCTGGTCGAGTTTCCTAGATTCGCTGTATGCTTTCCTCCTTCTGAGCTGTTGGTTTTCAGGATGTCCTTTCCGCCTTTTTTTCTCTTAGGCGCCTGCTGATTATTTAAAGGATCTTCCTCTTTTTCACGTAATCGCTTATTTCGCTGGGATTCGATGGTAGTACGGTTAGGCGTCACTTGGGTCGCTTGTGATACTGTTGGCACAGCGGGGTTCGGCGTGTCCTTATTATTCTTTTCCTCCATCTGTGACCTATTATAGAGGACTCTAATGGCCCTCACCATATTCTTTATGGCTTGGTGCACGTTGTGCTTGTCCTTGATAAACTCGGACAGCTCAACTATTTTTGCCCCAAGCTGGATGAAGGGTAATTCCTCCGGATCGGTACTTTGCTCCCTATAAGTCCCGGTAGGGTTACTCCTTTTACATGGTCCTTCACTTTTGGCCTGTACTTTATCCTTCATCGTCTTTGGCATTGGTGGAGATTTCAAAGTTGATGAGCTTCTTTTGAATGGATCTCTTCTTTGTTCCTGGAGCACCTCCTGCTGTCGAGCATCTTGAACATGTGCGGTGGGTGTTGTCACGGTTTTTGTTGTCCAAAAAGCTGCCTTTAGTTCATCTTTGTTTGCTCTTGTTATTGGTGTTCTCGGTAAGGTCGTACTTCGCTTGAATACCTCCTTCTCCAGATCCAAATCACTTGTAGCTTTATATGCCAAGGTGGCCAAGTTGTCCACCACCGAGGCACTGCGGTCGAGGGATATCGACGACCGGGCTATCTTTTATACCAAATTACCCTCGTCCACGTTTTTTTCCTAATTGTACAACTTATGCGGCGGATTTCCAATGAGATCGTTGATTAGATGGCCTTATCAACACTTATAGTACTTTTTCTGGCTGCTCTGCACTGTGAAATACGCAGTGGTGAAGTTACCAAGTTTGACGCCACTAAAGTTCCTCTGCAGAGAGATAATGATGTGCTTGAATATCTTCACGGTAGGGGATAACTGACGAACCGTAAGGTCCTGGCAATCAGGTTGATTCTGTTTCTTTAACGGTATTGGTGGTCGGCAGTCACGTCTTTTTTTTCGCAACATCGCTGTTTAATTAAGCAGCACTATTCAGTCATTACCTTCTGATTAACGGTGAGTCAGTACGCTTTTCATGACGTTTCCCTATATCGCGGTATCAAGGTCCTGCAGGGCATGGGCAGGCCATCTCAGTTGAATATAGATCATCCATGTCTTCATATGGAGATTGAACATTGGTTTCATTGACCATATATTGAAAAGTACAAGGTCGTGAGTGTCATGATAGTCGATGATACGTTTTCCATTGTCATTTTATGCGGAAAACCCTTATTGTCGTAAAACCAGCTCCCAGCCTCATTTTCGCTAACATAGCCATTTGTCCCGAGCAGTTGCCAGAAGTCATTCTTCTCGCTGACAAGTGGAACTTAATGTAGTTCAAAGGGGCAAAGAAGTCGATCGTGCTATCAGCTGAAGTGATTTTTGTCAGGTGGTCGAATCCTTAAATTTCTTTAACGACTTTGCAAAAACTTGCAAAGATAGCAATGCCGTCACTGTATTGAGTTCGGAGCCTGTCAATGTTTACCAGTTATGGTCGTTTCGTTCCGAAAAGACAGAAAGTCTTTCAGGTACTTCTGCTTGTCGGTATCGCTGCGTACCGAGCAAGAGGATTTTTCTGGCATTCATGGTACGCACTGGTTAACTTACGTCCAGACGCTATCTTACCCTCTTGTTCGTTTTTCAACAGAATTGGATTCCACTCTTCCACTTCGGCTCTGGTAGGCGTCCTGACATTATTCTGAGGCTTATTGTGTATGGAGTCAAGTGTTAATGTTTTTTTTTCTGAGGTACTTTGTCAGTAATTTATGAACTCATTAGGTGAATGGGAAATAATTGAACTGACGCGAAACCTCAACCAAGGACTTTGGAGGGGAGAGGAGCACTTTGAAGAATTAGAGAAGTGTCTCTGTAACAGGTAGTCTAACAAACAACACAACTATCTACTGCGTCTAGAGGGATAGTGAGCATTCACTGGACCTCAGAAAATCCTCAGTGGTCCTTTTCGGACTTACTTGACTGTGTGGGAACTGCAATCGCATCCTCTACAATAACTTTGAAGAGCGCCTTGCTAAAGTGAAAATGTCGGAAACGTCAACCACACCGAGGACTCATTCGTTATAAAACATGGAAAACGCTCTGACTATCTTGTATCGAATTCTCTGTCTCGAACTCATTCGCCAACAGAGATGGATGCTTTGAAGATGGACGAGAACAGAACAGATGTGGATTCCAATTTGCCATTTTTTATAGATTCTTGAGATAGCTCTGCTTCTGTGATTAGCTCTTGGCTAATCCGGATAGTAATTTTGGGCATACCACATGCCGTATTTACCAGACATTGGCATATTCAGTTATTATTATTATTATTGATTGCTGGTGCATGATCTGGCTGAGCCATTTTTATAAAAATACCGAAAAATGGAGCGGCGCATTGTTTCCTTGGCATCTCAAATTTGGTTGCAGTCGTACTAGTGTCTGAAGGTTGCGAACTTTTTCCTGTTGTCTCTGCGATTGGTGCATATTCGCATCTCAAAATATTTCAGCAGCTAGACTTTGTCAATTTCGATATTAACCAATCATTCCAGCTTCTTCCGTATTGAGGCCAAGAAAAGAAGCCGATAAGGTTGTTCCATAAAAACCGTCATAGTAACTCACCTGGAGACTGCTGAGCAAGCGAAAATACGATGAACATCAAGGCTGGAAGTGCCGTTAGATGCTACGCAGACATTTTGGATGTTGTGGTTGATTCAGGACAGATTCGAATTGAATTGAAAGCTCCTTTTTGATCGAAACTGGACAAGAGTAGGTCTCTTTACTTGGGGTAACTTTTCTTGTCTGGTGATATGTTAGGTAATGAATATTAGGACTCCATCACACAGTTTCCTCTTGAGTCTTAAATTTCGAGATCCCTCATATCGCGGTGGATGTTATGGGAAGATGGAAACCTGTGCATTAAAGGGTAGTGTGCTTTAGAATAATATTAATGGACAGGTTATTGCTGTGCGAAATCCCACTTTGACAGGTCAGCGTTTTCATTGAGTTTCACCTTAGTTAGGATACGAGCTGAGAGTGGCATAATATGCTACAGATCTGAATTACCAAAGGATCTCCTTACCCTTCCGCCGAGGACATAAATTAACCTTCCGCGGAGGACATAAATTATAAAACTGAGGCTTTCAAAACCTTCTGGTATGACATTCAAGGTCTTCGGGTTATTTTCAGCATTTTCAAGACGATTCCATCGGGGAAAGCAACAGGACCTGACGACATCGCATCTGAGCTCTGGAAAGCGAAGAGCTGGGACCCAACACTGTGGCTCAGTGAATTCTTTAACCGGGTTATTCAGGAAGGAAGAACACCATCTGACTGGCAAGAAAGTACCACTGTTCCAATATGGAAAAAGAAAGGTAGCCCAGCAGAATGTTCAAATTACCGTCCGATCCGGTTACTTTTTCATACCATGGACATTTTTGAACGCATTCTTGACATCCGTATTCGCGAAATCGTTGAAATAACCGTGAATCAAGCCGGATTTGTCAAGAACTGCGGAACTACTGACGCAATACACGCTGCGCGGTTACTCATGGAGAAACACCGTGAGAAGCATCGTCCTCTTTATATTGCATTTCTGGATCTAGAGAAGGCGTTTGACCGTGTACCACACGAACTCATCTTTTATGCTTTACGACAACACTTCGTGCCAGAAGAACTCGTGCGCTGGGTTCAATTGCTCTACCACGATCCGAAAAGTAAAGTTCGAAGTATGGCGGGTGTATCAAGACCGCTTCGTGTCTCTGTTGGAGTTCATCAAGGAAGTGCCCTCTCACCACTCCTCTTTGTTCTTGTTATGTACACCGTCACACGGGATATCCAACGTCCAGCGCCCTATACACTGCTTTATGCAGATGATGTTTTCCTAGCATCTGATAGCAAAAATGATCTCGAGCAACTTGTCCAAAAATGGAATGATCGCCTCATGCAACACGGTCTCAGATTGAATTTAAACAAAACTGAATTTTTGACGACCGATCCCCATGAAACAGACACAATCACTGTCAGCGGCAGTGATCTGCCCAGAACTGAGCGATTTAAATACCTCGGGTCAACGCTATCAGCCAATGGAGAACTGCATTATGAAATTGCTTCACGCATTAACGCAACCTGGATGAAATGGCGTTCCACAACTGGTGTCCTTTGTGATCGACGTATCAACGAACGTCTCAAATCTAAAATTTACCGCAATGTCGTCCGTCCAATCGCTCTCTATGGTTCTGAGTGTTGGCCGACCATAAAAGACAATGAACGGCGTCTTGCGGTAATGGCAACAATTTCATTCCTGGCAGTTGGTAATGACGGATTCTTTTTGTGAATTTTTTTTCTGACAGTTGGTATTTGCAGATATCCTTGGATTGCCAACATTTTCACATACATACCTTAGAACACTGATGATCAACTACAGTATTTTTCAGCTCATTGTAGCAGCTCAATGATTGATGATGAAGAAATATGGAGAGAAATTATTCTATACAATGAAAAATCGTGGCTGAATTTGTCAAGTTCTGGATGATTTCGTGTAACACGGTGCTATCACTGCTGTCAGTCAGTCAGTGTGTATTAAAATAGACTGTCCTTTGTTCTGGCTTTTCATGGAAAAACCAACCAGTTGATAAGCACTAAAGAAATGAGGACGTTCAGTTTCATCCCGGTGGGTACGTAAACAAAAAAATCGAAGGACCATGTCGTCCAATTTCGAAAAATCAGTTTTCCCATCTTTTTCAAAGTTTCCCAAACAGACGGTTGTTTTCTACCTTGAATTTGAATGGACGTCCAGGAATTTTCCTATCTGCTAACTTCTGAAATTTGATATGGGTAGTGCTTCCTGGCACGTTCTATAAAGAATACAGCTTCCTGCTTTATCTGGTGTCCGATACGCCATCATTTCTCAGTGGGCCTAAAGTTCCCCTGAAAGCCGGCGGTTCCAAAAAATTCATGCTACCCGGTCTAATTGGTCGTACAGGTACCGCTGCAATACATTGTCCTTGACCTTGTCCATTCAATATTGCTAAATTTATGAAGATGTCCGCCTGCTCTAATTTGTAACCATACAATAGGACCTTATTCGACAATTATATTTTTTCAGCTTTGTGCCATGATTTGAGTTTTATCTATGTTGGCTTTTAATGTGACTTTCTTCGGGGCTTCTTCAGCGTTCCCCTTTAACCTTGTCAGTGCTTCTTACTCTAGATCCTTTTCCCTACATCTCATTCTAGTTCTCGTCGACATTGTCATTTTCCTGTTGATTAATGTGCGCAGGATATGGTATTGATATATTTGGAGTCATTTCTTTATCATACAGGTCCATGTTCTTTTGTGGACTTTGCGAGGAAAACATGTCAGCAAGATTATAAACCTCATGCCCTTTAGTTGGATAATTCATTCTGGCTCTAGCCACCAATAGTCTCACTATAGACCAAATCTTTTTCGACTTTAGCGGTATAATTCATCCTTTACTGAGTTGTCCTTATTTTATTTCAAGTACAACTTTCCTTTCATCGATTTTTTGACAGCTGTAATGTTATTTGCCGAGGATAAAGTCTTCTAGAATTTTTTGCGCAGTATTGAAAGTGTGTAAACCAGACTAATTTCGTCTTTTGGATCGCAAAATATGTTGTACACTTCTATCTGATTGAGGAGTGGTCTGAGAGCAACTGTCTTGAATAGCGAGTGTACGTCCGAAATGAGTATTCCATTTACCGATGTCATGGAAGTCGTTCTAACTCTGAACCTTTCCGGAACTCAGATTCACGACTTCTTTGACAATATGGTTTTTGTGAACAGCTTGTAATCTTGTTGCATAGTCCTCAATTTGGAGGACCAACCAGAGTAACTCTTTTTTATCCACGACCCGGAGTATTCGCCGTCCACCCTTTCGTTCGTACCATCGGGGTACGCACCCCATTTCCCATGACTTCTTTCAATTCATGGTCGAATGTGGGAGATGATCCGGTCCAACCACTAGTTTGTGCCTCGTTGCCTCTTTTGCCATTCTGCGATGGATTCCTGCCGTGTTACTTCTCGTCGAAGTACGGTAGACTCCCCGATTATCCCCGCTAGTACATATGTTGCTTCTCCTGATGTTTTTCGATAAGCACTGCATACCCGGGGTGCACTTAGTTTATACGCCATTCCTAGTTTTCCGCAGTTTGATTTGCCCAAACTGGAGCTGCGTAGAGTAGCACCGAACTAACTACCCTTGAAGTATGACAACGTCGACTTTGTCTTGGTCCGCCAATGTTCGGTAGTATCGAGAGAGAAGTCGTTACAGCAATGGAAGATGCCTTAATTACAGCGCACTCTATGTGTTTTTTAAGGTTGAACCTTTTGCCAATCATTACTCTCAAATATTTAAGCGATGGTTGGGAATGAATTGTTTGTTTGCCAACTTCAATTTCTACGGTTGTGCTCTTTCTTCGCTTGCTGATTAGTACTACTTCCGTTTTATGTTCAGCAAGTAATAGACCGGACTTTTTCAGCCAAGAATTGATCTCCCATATTGCTTCATTTACGTAGATCTCGATTTCGTCTAAGCACTTGCAACTACTGTTGTCTTGATATCATTCGCAAAGCCCAATGGTTGGACCTAAGAAAGAACCCTGTGAAGAACTCTGCATGTTATTGGGAACAATTTCAGCCCATCGTCCGAGTCCCAGTACAAGTTTCTCCCAAGAAGAAATTCAACAACGATGTCCTCTTCTATTGCAGCCCGAGCCAGGCTAGTCACCATGTTGATTGCGTTGACACTTGATCTCCCCTTACGAAACTCGAATTGCTTGTCAGATAGGTCTCCTTCTTTTTTCGCAATAACGAGCAGTCTGTTGTATATAATTCGTCAATGGTATTGACCAATCATATCGGTCGATATGAACAGAGGTCACCCACTGGTTTACCTGGTTTCGGAGTAAGTGTCAGCTTTCGTAGTTTTCATTGCACGGGGAATTCTCCTTCTCTAAGGCATGCCGTAAGAACTTGAACAAGCATACCTGGTGCTGTCCTGGCTGCTACGTTCAGGGCAGTATATGGGATTTCATCCAGGCCAGGGATTTTATTTTCAGCGAATTTACTTGTTGCCTCTAGAATTTCTTCTTCTACCTCTACAACAATTTCGTCGGGGTTTACACAGACTCCAGCCATCTTTATATAGTTCACATTCTTTCGGAAGAGAGTGTTGACTATGTTTTGTAATAATTTAGGACAAGTTATTGGGGGAGAGCGTTTGCTTCTCTGACACTACCGAGTTTTTGTATTGCATGTGTAGCTCTACGAGTTCAGGTTGAACTCGTCTCGTCTGCCCTGGGAGCATCTCCTAACTCTGAGGCAGTTGCTCCGACATTCCTCGATTTCTGGGTTTCACCGAAAGTTGGGATTTCGTCCTTCAGAAAGTGCTACGCTGAGGTATAGATGCATCGCATGTCCGCTGCAATTTTTCCGCGACCCGTAAAACTTTTTCTTGTACGCTTTCCGATAATAATGTGTCATCAAGGAGTACTTCCTTCAACATTTCTGCGTCAAATTTGCTAGTTAATCAGCTCATCGTTATTCTGTTTGATGGCTTCATATAATTCGAATGCGAGGTTTGGAAGATGAGAACCTGATGATCGCTGTATGTATTCCTCGTTGATGTCACTGCATGTCTTTGATAAGGGTGTCACTGACGAAAATGAGGTCTACAATCGATTGTAAGGAATTGGGTCGCTCGACAGTGATTCAGATTTACTTGCATAAACTTCATTTGAACTTATTTATGAAGGCCTTTCTGAACACTGGGCACTTGCTGCTTCCTGCAATGTGGCCGCTGTCGCTATTTTTCATTTCCGCACAGAACACGCTTTTAGGCTTCCCGTCGCAATCCTTCACAAAATGGGGTTATTCTCCGCACTTGCGGCACGGGCTAGATCTGCCTTGCGAGTTTGCTTTTGTTATGTAGACGCACTTGACTTTCTTCTCGTATCCGGCAGACCACCCGTCCAAAACGTACTATGTCTACTGCAGTCGCCCTTTTTGCAGCTTCGATAGGAAGACTTATCGACGCTATCTATGTATCACCGTACGCCTTCCTAATTTGTAGCATGTTAGCCTCGCTCAGTGATTGTAGCCCTAATTCAGACTTCATACAGGTCCTTGCATTCTATCACCACCGAATCTTGGCACATTTTGATGAGCCTCCCGTAGTGAGAGTTCAATTTTTTTTCCGTAGGTCGTCACCTACATCTTCACCCGTTTTAAGCTGTAGCAACAGATCAGCTTTCTGTCTACGTCTTATACTCGTGATATTACCAATCAGTCCAGTCAGGAAGTTATCTGTTTTTACTTTACGCAAGATCTCTGCTTACGTTATCTCGCTAGTTTTTGTTATAATCAACGCGTCCGGTCTGGGTCACCTTTGCAACTTTTGTCAAAGTAGAGCCTTCGATGCTGTTAGTGGTCTTTTCCGGATGGACCAATAACCTTCCGTCTCTTGACTTCCTAGGTTGGACCGGCTTTGGTTTCTCCTTATTGCGTTTTGCTGTTCGTTGGGGAGATTGTACCTCTTCATTGGGATTTCTTTGTCGCCTATTGTGCATTTCTGAGATGTCCTTTTTACCTTGGATATTTTTTTACCAAAGAGCTTCTTGGGAAGAGATGTTTTCAACATCGTTTGTGTTGTTACAGCAACCACCACTTTCTACTGGGTGATCGGCACTATTTGCGTCCTCTCTTAGTTTTGAAGTACGTTACCCTAATAGAACGTATCTGATCTTTGATAGCGTGGTGGGTGTTATTTCGTTGGCTAATGTTCTCCATCAGATTTTGGATCATTGATCCCAGCTGTGTGAACGCGTAAGCTTCATTTTCAGAAGTGACTCTACCGCTGCTACTCCTTTGATCCAACATCCATTTTTCATTCGAATTCGCTAGAGGGGATCGCACCAATTTAGCGCTCCGTCTAAAAGGATCATTTAGGTTAAGCAACACCAATGGTGACTCCCCACTAGCCGGAATTCTCGTTTTCCTCCTCTGTCTGTATGTCGGTCACATCTTCTATTTCAGAAGCGGTTATTCCTATTAATACTAAATTTGGTAGAAAGGTGGGACCTGTGAATCCCATTGGATGCAGGAGGGGACATTGAGTCCCCATACATGTAAAAGGGGGTGTATAATTTTTTTTCACCGAGTGTAGTCTTGCGGGGTATCAAATGAAAGGCCTCAATTAGTACTTTATGAAGTCGGTATTAATCTTGATATTCGTGGCAAGGGGTGCCTTTCCCGCAATGCTGTCATCTCCTGTATAGTTCCTCCCTAGTGCTTTTTCGGATCTCCGTAGTCATCTCGGCCATCTACTATACCAAAGGGCGTCACTCTAGGGGTGGTAACTTCACACAAGGGAAACATCAACTTAGAATGT
Organism: Hermetia illucens; assembly: GCF_905115235.1. Classification (NCBI taxonomy): domain Eukaryota; kingdom Metazoa; phylum Arthropoda; class Insecta; order Diptera; family Stratiomyidae; genus Hermetia; species Hermetia illucens. The sequence continues at coordinate 17,160,929 of NC_051851.1, read as the reverse complement.
TTTAAATTTTGACTGATGTATTTTTTGCCTCTAATCCGAGATAACAATGAGTACCACATATGTTGCGAAATTCATCGCATTTTACCACTTTTACTTTCTCTGCAAATAACATCAATTAACGTAATTTATTTAGTTCCTTATTCATATGTTACCCTCCCAGCGACAACTTACATATGTACTTTCTCGACATTTTATTGATTGTCGACAAAACTGTCCATTCTTCGTCTCTTCACTCTATTTGTCTCCATTTTAACAATAGAAGAAAACATTGAACCAGTGACAATGGGGAGGAAATCATTGCAAAATGACAACATTTTATTAGAGAAAATCCACCTTTCGATACAAGGCGCACGGAATTTTTAGTGAATTCTTCAAACAACTTTCTCCAAACTCACATTGGAAGAATACCGTAAAAAAATGCGTGAAATCCATTTCGCATTTAATTCATGGAAACATTCACAACAACTGGCAATTGGGAGTGTTGTTAGTTGCCCATAGTCAGAATATTGAGTGTGAATATCTGAGACCGAGATGAAAAATGAAACCTCATAATTTACTATGACAAATGACAGCTTGGCTCAGCACGCGGCCAAGGTGACAAACTCTCGATTTTCTTCATGCGATGCCGATGAATTTTCATTCTTTTCCTTGGGAAATGTTGTCTGGTCCAACGTGTCTTGGTATGAACTTAAATGATCTAAAAATGTGGTCAGGTTGGTAATTTTTCATTAGATCGTTGTGTGCCCATTCACTGATCTCTGACTATTTCAAAGAAACGTGTCTAATGAACACTTTTACTGGAGCTACAGCAAGTATCGGGTTACCAGTTGTGATGGTAGAATTGGAAGAATTGAACCTTTGGATACCTTGAAAGTAACAAGAAATAGATGCATTTGTTTATCAGATGAAAATTATGAATTTTTTTTCTGATGGTACTTTCTGGAGTTACTGTAGGTCTCTCTATGTTCCCTGCCTCTGTCATTGAAAAAAAAATGGTTTCCAAAGTGCAATTACAGTAAGTCCTGATTTCGAGATCTTTAGGAAGGAGTTTGGAGCGACTAGACTAATTTTTCATAATATAAGTAGTGGAGAGGCTCTTGTTTTGTCTGGTAATAGGACCATAGTTCTTCTCGGGCCTTGGTTTCCTGTTGACAGCACGACCAGTTGTCGCGATCCCATTAACCTCTAATTGTGAAACCTGAGCATCAGTGTGTAATTCTCGACAACGGAGTGAGGCCAACGCTTCTTGGGTTTTCCCAATGGCCTTCGACCTTCAGTTTTCCCAACGATCCCTTCTATTCGTTTTATCTGGCTTGCCAATTGTAATTCTCGTAGTCTTATCGAGAAAATGCAGGATTCATGGAAGTATATACAGCAGGGTTCCATCAGTCATCATTGTCTCTCCTGGTGTTGCTCTAACAATTCGACCAAGAATATTGCAGAGGTAGGTAGGAGGGAGAGTACTTATAAAGTAAGGAAGTAATGGTAATGAGACTGATTGGTAGTGGGTCTTCTTCTGAACAGAGCGAGCGGAGACGCGCCCTAGTTAGTGAACTATGTTAATAAGAAATTCTTCCAGCACGAGATACGAGGTGTCATTAGCTCCCTTCACGCTCAAGATAAAACATTGACGAAATTTTTTTCAAAAGAGAAAAGGTTGATGTTTTGTCTCTGCCTTAGACGAAACGAGCATAGTTCCCTGACTTGGTGCCTTTAAATGTCATTTTTTCACCTTACGGAAGTCTCACATGAACAGAAAAGGGAGTTAAAACAGTAGGTCCTGAAGTGAAAAAATAAGATAGCGGGAAAATTTTCAGAAGCAGGGAAAACCAAAGATCGTAGTTTACACTTAAAACTAAAGTGCGAAAAGGAGTCCACGGGACCAAGCTGTAGTGCATTATTATTCCGACATAGTCTCGGGATCGGGGAATGGAAATAGACTTCCAGTTCTGCGAAGAACACACCGAAAATGTCAGCTTTACACGTGTTATATGAAGCGTTACGAAAAACGATATCAGCAGAAGCGGAGCAGTCCATTAGGGCGGTAGAGAGTTTGAAAAGTGGGGTGTGTGGGGGTAAGGAAGACGAAAGGTATGGAGCCGGGCGGGATAGCCAGCACGGGGGAGGTTCACCTTGAAGAAGAGCGAGCGAGTGAATTTGCGCTGTATCCTCTCTTGGGCAAGACAATCACAATTACGGAAGGGGACCAAATCGCGGAACAATAGTCAAGAATATTTCCCAAGAGGGACTTAAAAAGCATAGAGGGTTGGACCGAAGTGAAATTAGTACAAGAACATATGAAATCTGACATCTTGGAAGCGCATTCGGTGATATCGAAGTAGTGACTGTCAAAACGGAGTTTACCCTCGAAGGTTACGCTGAGTTTGAGGATAGAGTTCAGATAGGACAGACAGCAACTACCAAGAGAGTGAAGGAAAGGGGTGGAAGAGATTTTAAGCGAGTAACACATCGAGTGGCATTTGCTGACATTAAGAGCCAACTTATTAACTGTGCACCAATGGACTATAGTATCCAAATTTGCCTACATTGAGGCGCAGCCCATTGGGGACGAAACAGATGAAAACAGCTTGAAGTCACCGGCGTATAACAAACAAGGGCAAGGGACCATCTGGGTGTGAATGATGTGGACTTCCTGCCGAGAGTTGAGGCATTTGGCTACAAAGTTGGTGAAGTCCAGAAGATTGGTAGCAGTGGATCAAAGTTTTACCTACATCGTAATGCTAGTAGCATGGATTTTAATTATGCCCACAACTCCTCTTTTCCATGAGCCAGGCGAAATCTGCTCCTACTTCTCTTATTGAACCTTATGAGCTCTTCATTTCCCTATTTCTAGTCCTTTTCTCGTCTATTCTTTATGTCCATATCACATCTTGCGTTTTTTCTTCTTTACGTTTTTATTTCTTCACCCTTCCACTCTCCGCCTCCTATTTCCTTTTGTTGCTTTCCATTGACTTTATCGTCTATTTTCATTTTTTGTCCATTTCCTTTTCGGTTCCACATTTGTGTTTTCTTCCTAAATTCCTCTTACTCCTTCCCCCTTTCCAAGTTTCGTCTCTCCGTCTCCGATATTATCATATTGATATTTTCTTCTTTCTTAGGTTTCCCTGTTCCTTATTTTTTCGTTCCTTTTGTTTTTTTTCGTTAGCTTTTCTGCTCTTCTCATCCGTCCTGCTTCAACCGTTCCTTCTGTCATATTACTCCTTTTTTTCTCTACCAAATTTGTTGTGTTTTATCTTCTTTCGTTTTCGTTTTCCTCTGCTTCACCTTTCGCATCTCTTATATCTCTTATTTCTCTCATCTGCTCTGTTTTTCTTTACCATGACTCCAGCTCTATGACTCCTTTCTGTTTCTGTCCTATACTGGTACTACGACAAGGGGATACGCTATCATGCGTCCTCTTTAACCTGTCCCTCGAGAAAGTGATCCGTGATGCTGAGGTGAATGCAAGAGGTACGATCCTCTTCAAGTCCACCCAACTACTGGCCTATGCTGACGATATCGACATCATGGGAAGAACGACCCGAGATGTACAAACTGCCTTCATCCAGATCGAGCATGCGGTGATTGGCGCGAGATCTTGGGCTGCACATCAATGAAGGCAAGACAAAATATATGGTGGCAACGTCAGCACCGAAGACGAATCAACCAACAACATCAAACCGCACTGGTCAAACACAAACACGAAGAAGAATAAGGATAGGAGGATACAACTTTGAGACCGTTGACAATTTCTCCTATCTAGGGTCGAAAATCACAACCGATAACAACTACGATGATGAAATCCGCGCACGGTTGTTGTCAGCCAACAGAGCCTATTTCAGCTTACAAAGACTGTTCCGCTCGAAACGTCTATGATCTTGCCAGTCCTCATGTATTCCTCGGAAACTTGGGTTCTTAGCAAGAAAAATTGCGAACTCTTGGCCGCGTTCGAGAGAAGAATCCTCCGAAGAATTTTTGGCCCCCTACATGAGGATGGACGATTCCGTAGCCTACATACCGACGAAATCTATGAGCGATACCTAAGCCGTCCGGTTGTGGATAAAATCCGGTTGAACAGGTTGCGGTGGGCGGGTCACTTAATCCGTATGGATGAGGATGATCCAGACCGGAAAGTCTATAAGGGCAACATCTATAGGTAGAAAAAGAAGACGAGGCATACCCTGCTTGAGAAGGAATGAAGGCGTAGGTCAGGACGCCAGAGTTCCTTATTAAGGCAGGCCTAGACCAGATACCGGTTGTTGCGCCGTTGATGATGATTGTAACTATCATAGTATTATTATTGAGGAAATTTCGTACTCGTTGTAAAATGATACGCAAGGGACTGAAGTGTATAAAAGGACTCCCGATATCCCTAAACCTGGCTAGCACAGAAGGGTGCAAGGAGTGATGATGAAACACTTCAATGGAGTTTTAGTATTTATGGACCTTCACGGTCAATGGCGAGAAAGTTTTGGATAGATCTGCCCCTTGGGTCGTGTTCGACCAACTAAGATGCCACTTGACCATCGCTTTGCTGTATCGTATAGGAAGACAATAATTTTCCAACTCAATTCTTTGTTAGACGCCTTTTTCCCAGAAGTAAATGTTCCTAAGCCTTATTTTCGTACCACGCAGAATAGATCTTGTCCCTTTCTAGCTAGGTTTTCTCTTTATGAAGGGTTTTAATGGACTGGGGTGTGCTTCCAGGAATGCTTCCTGTGTTTACTAGTCGACTAATCTATCAAATTAGCTTAATGTCACCAGCGTGGATATTATTTTCGGATATACTATGAAAATATTCAAAAAGGTCCTCACTATAATCTCAATAGGAAACTAGTTTGGGGAACGTCGGCTTTGCCAGTGTTTCTCGATGAACTTCGATTAACCGATTCAGTTTGGATACTCCTCATGCCGGTTAATGGTGGAAATTCGAACGACGATGTGAAACTTTGTTAGTTTCACCTACAGGTTTGATTCCCCAGGTTTTCATTTTCTGTCGCATATTTCGAACAAGTCTGCCTTTCATTTAGTTTTTTCTCTCTTTTTCTGCCGGTTTTGGCAGATTGCAATGTGCAATCACATCCATCGCGGGGGAAATTCTGGCTTACATTAGCACGTTCATGTTAACCTTTGCGCTTTCGGGTTCGATTCAGTTTCTGCAGCTTTTTTTTTATCGCGGTATATTTTGCTTTTGACCTCAACATCTCTCTCTCTCTCTCCGCCTTCGTGGGTTCACTCATTTGGGTTAGTCGGGGGAAAGTCGAACTCGAAGCAAGTAAAACAGGAATTTAACTCTCTGCTCTCTCTTTCTTGAAGCTCAGCTTGGTATCACTCAAAGGGAACCTACTATGGACAGTATTATTTTTCCTGAGATTGGTAATATTATCCAATTCCGCCTTTTCATTCACCAGGTCAATGATTTGATGGCATAGATGGTTTTATTTTCATATAGTTCTTCGTCCTCGCATTTTGTATAATGTTTCGCGACAGGGTTTCCAGCATGAAACCTTCTGTTGTCAAAATGCACTGTTTCGGCACCAAGGAATCGTCTTGCAGAGACAACTCTCAATTAACCGAGCAAAGTAGCTAGTAACATTCAGTTTAACCAAAGTGTCCCTTTTGCAATTTCTGGCCGAATTAAAAGCACTGTTGACGTATAATGTTACCACCGTGCAGTACTTCTTTCCAAAGGTCATCGCATCGTGAGCCAAATGCACGACCATTGTAATTGCATCGACAGTAGAGAGGGTTCGCTGTAAGCCACACTGTCCTTCTGTTAAACCAGTCGTTAGTTTTTAACAGCTAGTTTGATACCACCTTCTCTAACATCTTCCCAATAGTGTCTAAACATAGGTTGAGTGAAGTGATGACGAGACCTCTGGTGTTTTTTCTTGGGCTTTGGTAACAAAATCAATTTCTGCCTCTTGAGAAAGGGTTTACATGTATCCTTGCTTGGTCTGACCAGCTAATTTGAGGCTTTTGATTGGAATTTCACTCAATATCGAAATCCTGCTACCGTCAATACTTTAGCAAATCACCAGTAGTTTCTCCTTGGTAACCTCAGGGATTTAAGACGTCCTGTTGAACTGTAAGGTGAAGCCTACCCTCTTCCTGCTGTGAAAAAGAGTTGTAATTATTTTTAACAAGAGGCGGGCTCATCACTTGGGATAGTTTCTGGTGACGTATCTTATTCATTACTACTTTGTTGGCAATATTTCAGTGGTTCCTAATAGTATTGAAGCACAGTTTTCTGTAGCATTCTATTTTGCTTCTTCGAATGGCATTTTTAAGGTGACTTTGGAATCCTAGGAATTTTCCGCAAACCCCCGACTCCCGATGTTTTGATTTCCCCTTGCTCTTTTGGTTGGAAACAAGATGATCTCAATTTCCGTTATTGATTTCCTGATTTTGTCAGCTGTTGGGTTCCTGCTATGATGCAGATGCTGTCGCAGGAATTCCGTCACCATTCCTTGGCTGCGTGGTCTCTCTAAAGTTGCCAGGAATGTTTCTTATTATAAGCTCGGTAGAGCAGCCAACCTTCTATTTTTTTTTTACTTCCGAAGTGCCTTCGATTGTCGTCGCAACGAAGAACTGTTACCAGTATCTCAAAAATGACTTGATGACCACTGTGGGTGCATTGCTCATTAACTCGCCATACCATTACTTGTATGGTGTCTGGATAGCTGAGTGCTTAGAGCACAAAGCTGTATCGTGATTTGACGTCGGATAGCAGTCGACTCAGCTGTGAATGCGTACCTGAGTCAAATTAGGGTAATAATCTCGGACGGGCGTAATGTTGACCACATTGCCTCTTACAGTTTACTCTAGTGTATTGAGCTACGCCAGCTCAGCCGGTAGACACGCATTCAACGTTGTTTAGTACGATGATCAGGCCTGGAAAACCTTCGAGTAGGAAAAAACCTTAATATCCAGCTCTAGCACACACAAGGAAAACTTTATCTACTGATTTCAAAGAAATCTCTATTAGATAAAAGAGTGGTCTTTCGTGAATTTCGTGGGCTGACTTTAAGATTTAGAACAGCAACGTTTGCCCACCCAAAAAGCTGCTGGTTCTGGGTTTCCAAAGCCATGTACCGAAAAGTTTCCTTCTTCTTTTCCATATTAAAAAAGTGGACTGACGATTTCGTCCAGGGCAGAGGGAACTCATCAGACGCTGCCTCACCTCTATTCTGGGAGCAGCGGGACCGAAACTAGCGACAGGTGGTATTCGCTCCGTCTGTATATAGTCGCAAATACGACATGATTGCCAATTGATGTGAAATCTGATTGATCTGTCGCTACTTTCGTTCACGCTGCTCCCAGCGCACAGGTGAGGCAGCGTTTGATGAGTTGCCTCTGCCCTGGACGGGGTATTTAATCCAAAAAGAAGGGCCAGTAGACCAGAAGAGAGGAAGTAAGTTGCTTCTCAATTGGTCCGGTCCGTCATTAAGTGGATGCGGACTCAGGACTGCATCTTCAACAAAAAATGTTTTGACGGCGCTTGATTATTTGGATCGCTCCCGTTTTTTTTCTATGCAAATATTAGACCAGAATTCTCTAGCAAACCCGTAACAGCACTGATTGCTTCGCCTGCGCATAGCTCAGTATCTCCGAGATGATTTACAACTATAATCAGTGCTATATGGTCGGTATAACCCACCATCGTCGTTCGGAATCCACGAAAAATTAAGTACTTCATTGTACATAATATTCCACATTAGTAGGCCCAGTTGGACACCTGCGGAGACAACGTAGTCCCTCATCGGTGCCATACTATGCACAGCCTCTGCTCTTATTAATAGTTGTTGACAATAGCAGCGAGATAGGCGGAATATCAATCTTCGCTAGGGATTTTCTTATCAGGTTCCAAATGGCCACATTGAATGTATTTTTGGCGTTCACGGCCACCATCATGCAATATTTGCTGATACTACCCTTTTCGTGAATTGGATCTTGAGCCAAGCCAGTAACCAGTTTGATGGTCACATTTTTGATCTGGAGTTACAGAATCCATACTGCCGATCTGAAAGGTCGCCTTAATCCTTAACAACTGGGAGTAATCCGTTCTAGCGCACTCTCTGGGGATCTCCAGTGTCAAGAAGGCATTTGGGGCTGTAGAAGGATGATTGACTTGGAGGTTTACCAGCCTTAGTTATCAGTACCAACTTCTGCCGCTTTTATGCTACAGGAAATATCCCTTTGGACATGCAAACCTCCAATATGTCAGGAATGGATTTCACGGCGAGCTTAAGTGCACTATTCGGTATACCATGTAGGCCGGGATAACCATCACATTCAGAGATTGTTGGTAGTGGTCAATGCCATCCTCTTGCTGGTCCAATAACTCCTGGATAATTTTGAAGAAGAGGATTGGACACGTGATCTGCGGAGTTGAATGGTCCATCACGATTCAATTGACGCACTCCAAAAGTTTGTCTGCTTCCGGCCAGAGCCCTTAAAGTATTTTCTCTTGCTCTGCTGGATGGTGTCCTTCTGCCCGTCCGTCTCTCCGTGTGTCACAAGCACTTTTCTCAGAAGTGGTTAACCCGGTTGCGAAATTTGGTGGAAAGGTGGGAATTGTGAACCCCCACACGCGCAGTGAGTTACACCGTTCTACATTGAATTTAAGGTGGATGCTGCCACATGCATGCAACACGAAGGTGCAAGTTTTTTCCACCAAATGTAGTCATGTAGACTGTCAAATGAATGGTCTCGATTAGTACTTTTCGATGTAGATCTTCGTTTTGATATTTTCAAAGCGGTGGAATGGGGGTTAGAAAGTTATATATTTTTGGGGGATTGAGTGGAAACGGTCCTTTAGTTCGTCTTGTAGCCATAAAGCAATATAGGGTATGAGATCGAACATAATTTTGATAAGTTTGGTGGGAATACTACTATTATTAAAACAAACATATTACATAAAAACGCCACAAAATTTTTCATACCTGAAACATCGAGCCTCGTTTTACCGACTTTTTCGTCTTATCCTACTCCTTCCTTCCTCACTTCCTTTTTTCACTACGAACATTTCTGACTTGCTGATATTTGTCCCATCCTTTCTTCTTCTCCATTTTTTCCAGAGGACCTATTCCCTTTTAGTCTTACCGTTTTTTATTGGAAATCCAAAAACTTCGCTTCAGGCTGTTCCTAGCCTACTTATAACCTAATACATATCTACACATCAAAGTTGTCCGAATATTTTCGGCTGATGATCTGTTTCGCAACCGACTTACCCCTAGTATCTGATACTGCCTAGTGGCAAAGGTTTATCCTTTCTTTTGAAAAGCTACACGCCCACATATCTTATGTTGCTTCTGTCGCCACGTGGGCGAAAGGTTAGCCTCGTGATGCGCATAATGCGCGCCAGGAATTCAAATCATCATGTGAGTCAAGTGGATTCTATGTGTGTTTATCTTAGCGTGATATCATATTAGTCGTCTGCTTGTGCGTGATAATCTCTGCGTTAATGAAGAACTATGGGTGATATGTGTTTCCGATTCGAATTTTAAGGGAGCTTCCCTGTTGTCAGATCGTTTATCATGAATCAGCTCACAGCCCCCATGGCCTTACTGTTTTTGACACGCTATTTTGGTTCTGGTTTCAGCAACTTTTCGGAGATATTTCCTTCTGGAATTTGTTCCTATGGCCGAGTCTAAAACGGTACCCCCTCTGGAGTTCGAAAGGAGGCTTCCTTAGTTCAAGACTCCTATGTAAAATATCCAATCGGCAACCCTATCCAACAAACTTGTTCTCTGCTTGTACGAGCGCACTTCCTACATCCAAGAAAAAGTGAACTGAAACAAGTTTCCATAGTGGCGGAGCGAGTATCTCAGAAATAAAAAGATATTCCCTAGGATATGAATTCATCGCACAATCCATCGAGGGTTCGACAATGTTTGAATAGATTCCAAACTGTTCTGGTCAGGTCCATCTTGAAAGTATTCACAAGACACCGAATGCATTTTATGGAGCCCTTTCTTCGGCCCCGGTAAATCAAGTGCTGGCCAAAGACGGTTTTATGGTATTTTTTCAGTGAAAACATGGAAAACGAATCAGATTTCAACGCACATTAAACTCACCAAGTGGCGGCGATTTATATTGTATTGTGAGGCGGTAGGAGAGCCAAGGAACTCCTCACATTATCGGGGTTTGAGACCTTATGAATTTTCCACTTAACTACGGAACCAAGGGAGGGAGGGCGCAGCACAAAAGAAAATATTCTTATCTCCAGATCATGACATGTAGAGAAAATCCCTTCGTTGCAGATGAAATATCTTGGGTTGAATGGATTACTGAAAGGTCTGGAAGTAACATTTGGAGAATGTAATTTAATCGATGAACGTTGTTGAGGTTCAGTGAAAACAACATTTTCGGAAATTACAAACAACAGACAATGTTACTGAGGGTTTCTGGGAGATTGAGTTTGTGTTCTGGATGGAATATCTATGACCTATTGCTACGGAAGATAGACGAGAAATTTGTTGAAACTAATTGGATGAGATAGTGTGTCGGCTGGAAATGGGTCTAATGGTAAAATTGGCCATGGGCGGTACGTACGGCTCATAGTTTCCGTAATTACTTTCGGATTTAATGGAAGAATTAGGAGAGAAGATACCAAACCAGTTGCCTGCCTACGTCAAAATCAATTTGAAAGTTTCCAGTGAAACTTGAATTGTTATCTGAAGTTAATTTTGCAATTTGCTATATTTCTGTGCGAAATTGATTACTTTTCTGCTGCGTCATCTGAGTTAATCGCATAATTCAATTGTGTATATTTAATTTAAATATAATCCAAAAAACACATGCAAACTGTCTGTTCCATATACAACCATGAATTTGAAAAATCAATTGACGTTGAACTCTGGTTAAGCAATGTAGCAAAAAGCACCCTCGAGGGAAGGGGACAGATTTTGTAATTTTCACCAATTCGCTGAGAGGCGCGTAAACATTTTCTTTGTGATTGGCCACTGCAATTTCACAAAACAAATGCATCTAATGAGGCTTAATTATTTAGTAACCAACCCCGAATTAAGATTTACATGCGTAGAGGCAAGTTTTCGATCAATCAACATTTGAATATCAATTTACTTGCAATTTTCATTATTACCAAATCACGTAACCATTTTTCAAGGCCTCCTCAATTTTCTATCTCTCCGTTATTTTTCCGTATTCGCATTTCCAGTTTTAATGAAACTTAATAGCATAACAAATACGAAACTATTGCATCTGAAAAGTTATTATGCCTTAGTGAATTTATGTGAAATAACTAATAAAAAAAAGTTGAATGCACACTTGGAATTCGCATGAGGAAAATATGGGTAAATACAATTAATTGCAAAAAGGAAAACTACATGCACTATAAATTATATGGTTAAGAGCAATCTAACGATAAATCGGCTGCATATTGGTCGGACAAATAGCCTAGTGGCGTGGAGTGAGAAACGATTTGTGTGAGATGAATTTTGATTATCTTAAATTTAAATTATATTATCTGCATTGCATTGGTTGCTTTCTGTTTGGAGCAAAAAAAAGATACAAAAGTGTTTTGAATTATGCTCAGAGGAAAAACCTGAAGCGTTTTCTTTTGTTGGTGATGATAAATTGAAGGAGAAATGAAAACTTACAAGTTCTTTCTATGCAAAATAGACATGAGAATTCGCTCCTTGCGTTGTGGAATAATAAGCGGTTCATGGACTTTGGAATGGAATCATTGTGACATCTCCGGCCTTGCAGATTGAAACCAAGGCTATTGGCAAAAATGGCAATCCGATAACTTTCGAATTATAAAATGCATTTATTAAAATGCGTTAGTAATATCTGTTTCTGCATCGGACTTTCGCAACAGTAAGTTGTCGGACCACCAACTAAACGCCTCCCTGACATCAGAGATTTAGCCTCGAACCGTTTGACACATTACTTCGGGCTAGCCCTCTCGCTCTCGGCTTTGGGAGCCTTCAAGTCAGGGAATCCCTTTCACCAACGAAAGGGGAGGAAGGGAGTTGTTAGTTTCGATTCTCTGACAATGTTGTCTGGAGATAGCTCCCCTGTGTCTTAATAAAGCTGCTGACGAAAGCCGTCCCACCTCTCGCAAGAGAAAAAGGTGTGTTCAGCGTCGTCTGCCACTCCATTGTAGAACCCATAATTAGGAGATCGGGCCTTCCCAATCCTGTGCAGGTAAGACTGAAAAACTCCATGCCCGCTTAGAAGTTATGTAAGGAAGCAATCAATCTCACCGTGCGTTCGGTTCAGCCACAGGTCTAAATTGTCGACGAGCCGCGCAGTCCATCTGCCCCTTGGCTCATTTTGCCAAGAAACTTGCCACTCGGTAAGGGTGTGTTGCCGTTCTTCACGGGCAACCACCTCTCTTAAGTTCTCGCCCTTACGGCGGTAGATAGCTTTGCGTTCCTTGGCAAGGAGAGCAACGGTTCAGAGGCGGTGCTATAAGAAAACGTCAGTCGCAAAGCTCCCCGCCTCTGCACTTGAGCAAGGCGGTTACGATGCATCTCCTTGTCAGGGGCATCAGCCCATACTTCCGCGCCATAGAGCAGAACCGACTGCGTTGCTCCCATAAGAAGACGTCCTTTAGTAGATATAGGGCCATTAGCCGACTCAAGGCCGTGACTCCAACTCCAGCCCTGTCCGCTGCTGCTTTTATTTGCTCGAAGAAGCTCATCTTCGAGTCAAGCATTAAACCAAGGTATTTAACCGCTGGTTTTGACTCTATAGTCAACTCGCCGATCGATATGGGATGCAGGGTCGGGATTTTCTTTCTGGTCAAGACCATGAGCAGTCATCCCTCCGCTTACCCGTCCCATCAATATACCATGATTTGCGCCTGTTCAACAGTACGTAAGGCAACAAGTGCCGCAACGTTTTCTCCATAACCGACCAGGTGCGACTCTTCTTCGGGCATATCGGGTCTCAGCAGACTATCATAGGAAGCGTTTCAGAACTCCGGCCCTAGGATGGATCTCTGTACTACTTACGACGTGATTTCCATCCTTCTCTGGCATTCTAGCGTCTCATAGAGCAGGGAGCGGTCTTTCAGATAATCCCTCAATATCCGCAAGATATAGCTTGGCACGTGGAATGATTTTCTAATGTGCCTAGTATATCTGTCCAGCTTATGGAATTGAAGGCATTTCTGACATCCAGCGTTATGAGGAGCACTGTCCTTCAAAATCGGCGACTGTGTGCCTCGGCTCGATGAACCGCATTTATGACCTCCATAATAGCGTCCACTGTGAATCTCCTTGTTCTGAAGCAGAACTGCCTTGGGGATAAGGCCTAGGCAGCGCGGATTCCTTCAGCGAGTCTACTCCTGATGAGCTTCTCGAGCACTTTCCTGGCCGTGTCAAGCATTCACAGCGGTCGGTATGCAGACTCAGTCACCTCGTTGACAAGGGTTCTGTCAGCCGTGAGCTTTGCTTTAATTTATGGCGTTGCGGAGTCTCCTTTTTGCTGATCTATACTGTATCTTTATGTCACATGCCTCTTCGTTGTCGTGCAAACGTTGTGCCGAAGGTCGGAGCTTATTACACTCCCTCCGTAGGTCGACAATTTCTGCTGTCCATCAGTACATAGAAGGCTTGGTGCTGCTGGGTCTCCTCTGGGGCATGGAAGCCTCACACGCCGTCGTTGTCAGGTTCATCATTGAACCTACGCTCAACCTACAATTCCCAACTCGCAGGGGAGTTACTATCCCACTGGAGCATCGAATTCCCGCCTTAATAGCAAATGCGATTATTTAGGGTGGGATTGGTCTACTCCCTGAGACGTCATGGTGCCATTTAGACTATAGTGGCTTTTGGCTCCTTCTCCTTCGAATGGGTTTAGGACCGTCTATGGCGGAGTCGGTTTCATAGCTTCGCTTGTGTGTCGCGTCGGCCTTTTTCACAGAGCTTGCTAGCTTGACCTTCCAACTTTAACATCGCGGTTCCATGACCCAGTTGTTGTTCTTCAGTAGAAGAAGTATCTTACTGATTGGATTAATCTTGCTGGTAAATATTAGCCCACCATCGAAAGCGATCTTTCTTTGGTATTACGCAAGTCTTATGCCACGAACCGAAGAGGATCATAAGACCTGGCTAACTACCGAAACCTAGAAGCGGAGTATAAAGAACTGGAAACTCTACTGATTGAGCTTGGAGGTAGTGATGCAGTCTGTGAAGTGCAACATAGTGTGCGTGGTGATCAAACAGATTTTACTATTACACTGTTAAGGGAAGTAAAAACTTCCGGAAAGAATGACTTTAGCATTGTTCACCGTATCCCAGAAGAATTTGCCAGTGTTGGCAAGTCTTTCGATCGTTCTTTTAAGGACGTTAACAGTAGCTTCCTCATCCATGATTGTGGAGAGCTTAAAAAGTGGAAGGAGAGTTTCAGTACGATTCATAATAGTATAACACCCAGTGAAGTTTCATTTTTCATTGGTGAAGTATGCGGATGCGAACTCCTCTTCCAAACAGAACTGAAATTATCCCAGCTATCAAAATGTATTCTCTGAAATCCTTCCTGGGGAATGAAAGAAAAGAATGATTGCCAAGAACTCGGAGAATGGCGCTTGCCTTGGCTGCGACAATTGAAGAGTTACTTATTCTTTCTTTGCTGTTCGAAAAGTTATAGGTGAAATATTCCTCACACGCTTGATCGGTAGGGTTCGGGCTGATTTTTCCTTCGGGTTTTCCTGCGTCGACCACATTACTTATGCATTCTGCTCTTTATCGACTTCGTCAAGACGGTGTGTCTCTGAATCAATTGAATCATATCAAATCTCAAGGCTGTGACTTTAGCATAGTGTCAACTGTCATGATTGTGTAGTCTAGTGGGAATGCCAGATTAGTACAGCCAACAATGTGTGATATTAACTGGCAAAACTCTTCTAAGCGTTCCCGTATGAACTACAGTAGAACAATGAACTACAGTAGAACAGTCCAATCAGGGATGTAGTGAGGAGAGACTAGTTAGGAGTTGCATGGGTATTTGTCTCAGCATCTGCACTGACGTTCATCAAGGTCGTTTACTCTATTTTTGAATAATGCGCGGCATTCACGTTATAATTTCAGGACCTTGGGTGCCCTGTTTGCCGATGAAATCATGGCGTTTTCACTGCAAGCTTTTCTTCAATGGCTCTGCACACAGCGGTTCCAGCAGGAGCGATTCTTTCACACTTTTATGAACCTCATCTCGGAGAAGCGGATCCAAGCCGTCACGGGTTTTTTGGATTCTGTCATAAAGCTTTTCAAATTTTTCTAAAGGACTCTGCATTTGCCACCGAATCAAATCTAAAATCAGCATCCGATACTGTATCTCTGCAGTGAGCTTCCAATGTCGATTTTAATCCGCCAGCCCTTGAAACTTACGGACCAGTACCAATCTACGAAATGGTGGTCGAAGAGCATATGTTCGTGCTGACACAGCGATTTTGGAATACCGGACCGGCTAAGGGTTTCTGTTCGGAGATTGACAAAGAGATAGATTTACTGATGCGTCCAGAAGAAATGTTGAGGAGTATGCGGTGAAGCCTGTATTTCAAAGGTCTCCAATGTTCCCTGGGGGGTTTGTGATTTCGGAAAGGTGTTAACAGTCACCACCGAACATAAGCATTTGCGGCTACTTGTATCACCCGTAAGAGGAAATCAATCATTGTCACCGTATGACTCCACTGCAAGCCAAGGTCGTTGAGAGAAACTCTGAGTCCGGGAAGAATATTATGCGGGTCCCTTTTATTCCTTTCTGGCAATATAGTTTTTATTTCAAACCCCCGGCAGAATTATGGTTTCAGGGGGATTGCCCCTCTTCCTTCTTTTCACGCTTTCGTCAGGAAGCATTTCGGATGTGAAAATTGTGGTATTAAACTTCAAGTTTACTTGCATTCTTCAGGAAAAAAATGTTCAGCACGAGATAAAACAAGGTTATCCAGGAGTGCATGACGCTAAGGTAAATGTCATTCACTCAATCTCGTCAAGGGAGGAAAATCGAGCCACTCCTCGCAAAAGAAGGACTGTAAATCGAATAGATTGTTTGGAGACAGTCGAAGCGGGGAAGGAGGGAGAACGAGAATGCCTCGCACCCCCACCGACGAGCTTTTTTTTTCTGTTAAGGGAAAATCGCACCGCGTCCTTGAAGAACTATTGTGCCCCTTTTACTGGTTATAGTGTACCTATTGATCATAGTATTTCAAGCAGGCCTGTAACCGTTAGGAACTTTAGTATGTTCCTTACTTTCAGATCTTTCAGCTTTGCATCTGGTATTAAGTGTTCTCCCAGATGTATCGACCTACTTTGGGCAAGTGCCGGACACTGTCCCAGGACGTGTATAAAGGTTTCGTCCTCCTCCTCACAAAACCTGCAGGCAGTGTCCGTAGATATCCCTAGCTTCCCTAGGTGATAGTTCAGCCGACAATGACTAGTGAGAATTCCCACTATGATGCGGAGGTTCTTTTTCGTGAGGTTTAAGCAATCCTTTGTGCGTATGGGTTCGTATCCCCCAATAAGCACCCTGGACTGCTCCATCCCTGGCAGGCCCGCCCAATATAGTTCTCTCAACCGTTTCTCTTCATTTATTAGGTTCATAGCCATGAAAGCGTTTCCGATTCCACAGAAGGGTTCTGGCCCGTGTAAAGGCATCCCTGCTCCCTTCTTGGTTAGTTCGTCCGCTGCCTCGTTGCCTTCCAACCCAGCATGGCCTGGAACCCAAAGTATCCAGACCTTGTTGGACGAGCCGAGTGTTTTCAGTCTCTCAAAGCATTCCCATACCAGTTTAGAGTTCACCTGGTTGGACCTAAGTGCCTTGATCGCTGCTTGGTTATCGGTGAGAATAGCTATGTTCTGCCCCCTGTGGTTCCTTTGCAGATTAATGGAGGCACATTTGTCTATGGCGTATATTTCCGCCTGGAATATGCTAGTGTACCTGCCCATTGGCTCAAAGTAAATTTTCCTTGGACCAATGACACCAGCACCCGCTTCCTCTGCTGTGAGGGATCCGTCAGTGTACCAAGTAATCAGTTGCCGGTTTAAGCCGTATGTCGCAGCCACGCTCTCCCAGTTTGCCTTCTTACTCCAACGTGTTTCAAACTTTTTATCGAAGTGAAACCTCGTTGTCATGTTATCCCTTGGTATCAGTAACTCGGGATACCGCCTAGAAAGAATATCAATCTTCCTTCGATTTACGCAGCTCCCCGCCTCATTCATACTATCGGCCATCCTGAATATTGATCTCCTTGCCTGCATCTGTATGTGCAGATGGAGAGGGGTTAATCCCAGAAGGACCTCCAGGGATGCCGTTGGGCATGTCCTCATTGCCCCACTGATACACACGCAACCTAGCCTTTGGAGCTTATGTAATTCCCTGGCTTGTGTGCTGAGTTCGGTTCTTTCTGCCCATTTTTTTCCTGCTATCGATCTGCAAGTCATCAGAGCCCTCGTGGCTTTTCGACAAGTGTTTCCGACATGTGTCTTCCAGAGTAATTTTTGGTCTAGCGTGATTCCCAAATATTTGACTTCTGTTTCTCGTTTCACCTCCATATGATGTAATGTTATGGCTTTCAGGTGATCCAGCTTACGCCTCCTAGTGAATGGTACTATGGTGGTTTTGGTTGGGTTGATCCGCAGTCCCACCTTCCTGCACCAGGCACTAGTAACCCTTAATCCAGTTTGGATTCTATCACATAGGGTATCTTCATATTTGCCCCTACAGATTAAAACAATGTCGTCCGCGTAGCCCTGGACTTGTATTTCAGTATTAGTTAACACGTCCAGAAGTTCATCCACTACCATACTCCACATCAGCGGCGATAGTACTCCATCCTGTGGACAGCCTTGAGTGGTGTTCATGATAATAGAATTTGTACCTGTTTGTACCTCTATTTGTCTGCTTTCTAGCATTTTGCCCATCCAGAGTGCCAGAGTGTTTCCCACTTCTTTTGCGGCTCAGGGCATCCTGTATCTCTGTGTGCGATGTGTTGTCGAATGCTCCTTCGATATCCAAAAACGCGCACAGTGCAATTTCTTATGTTTCTATGGCGTCCCGTAGTACCTCTGTCAGCTGATACAGAGCAGTTTCAGTTAACCGTCCTGCCCGGTAAGCGTGTTGACAGTGATGTAAGGGATTACGCTTTAGAACGTTAGTTCTAATATAGTTGTCTATGATCTTCTCCACCGTTTTGAGTACGAACGATGTTAGGCAGATTGGTCTGAAAGATTTGGGGTGAAAAGGATCCTTTTTACCCGCCTTCGGAATAAAGACCACACCATGCCCTTGGTATGTAACCCAGTGCTATGCTCCCCCTTACCACCCTCAGAAGAGACTAAGATAATTCCTAGGCCTCTCTGGATAAGTGCTGTGAAAATGCCATCTGCTCCGGGAGATTTCATTGGTTGAAAAGTTCCCACTGCCCATCTTAGCCTAGCTTGTGAGCATATCTCTTTTGTTAGTTTCCAGCTCTCTTTCCTTCCCCTTTTATTCGTTGTTGGGGTGTCAGGCAGATTATTGTCGCCTACCGCCGAGCGGTAGGGCCCCGGGAAATGAGTTCTGAGAAGCAGGTGTACCCTGTCCTCCTCATTCTCGGTGAATATCCCATCTTCCTTTTTCAAGCAGACAGAGCATATACCCCCGTCTTTGGCTACAGCCTTGTACAGCCTGGTTGCTTCTGTGATCTGTTCAATCCCTTCACAGAATTCCCTAAAGTTGTTCCGTTTCGCTTCCCTGATGGCGTTGCTATACGCAGTCAGTGCATTTTTATACCTCCGCCAGTCCCCGGTTTGTTTTGCCCGGTTAAAGAGTTTTCGTACCTCTGTTCTCATTCTGGCTAGGTTCTTGTTCCACTATGGTACATCCCTTGATGACTTGACTGTCTTGGCCAGACAGCTGGCCTCATATGCGTCAATGACGATTGTGTTGAGGTTTTCCACCACCGTTTCTAATTCCAGTTCGCTCCTGATGTCACCGCCCCCTTGAAGGTGGGCAATGTTGTTGCTCAGGTGCGTTGTGTAGGATTCCCAATCCGTTCTCTTGGGATTCCTTATTATTCTTTTTATTTCGGAGTAACCCTCAATGTCGAATCTCGATTATCCTGTGATCAGACATTGAGGGTTCATCCGACACCCTCCAATTCCTGGACAGCGAAACAATGCCTGACGACTGACAAAGAGACATTATCTGCTCATACATAAAAAGGGCCTCATACATAAAAGGGAGGTTACTGAGTATCATCTATAAGATATTCTCCGCTATCTTTTTAGGTTGGATAGCCCCATACGACCAGAACATACCATTCCGTTCATTAGGGTATTTCCTAGAGTTATATATAGTACCTCCTGTCTGGTGCCGGTCACAAATGTTGGAGTGTTCCTTACGTTGTATATTTCTAACTTATTGCTAAGAATAAATTCGAGAAGGTACTCACCTCTACGATTGGTGTCTACCGACGAGCTTAGATTGTTTGGTCAATTTTAGGGGGGGGGGGGGGCATAATTTTCATTCCGGACGAATGGTTTTCTCCCGCCGTTCTGTGGTTTAGACAGGAATTAAATTATGTCGAAGGAAGTGTGCATATTTTTCACCCTGAGAATGGATCCTTCTTGAAAGACTATTCATGGCGAACAAGTGCTTGGCGGAATGATTTTGTCTGTTTTGTTGAGTAGACGTTGGGCTTTGGAAGATAAAGCTTAGAATATAGGGGGTTGGTCCTTGCTGGTAGGCACTTTAAAAATAACCCTCAAGTGTGACATACGTCTGCCTGATTCTTGAAGAAGACGAGTAACAGAGACTACACAAAGGTTATATATG
The DNA here is from genome assembly GCF_905115235.1 of Hermetia illucens. Taxonomy (NCBI): domain Eukaryota; kingdom Metazoa; phylum Arthropoda; class Insecta; order Diptera; family Stratiomyidae; genus Hermetia; species Hermetia illucens. The sequence continues at coordinate 17,141,141 of NC_051851.1, read as the reverse complement.
ATTCGATACAACACGTGTTTGTTACAAAGATTGCAGAAATATAGTAGAAGACTAGGTGACATAAGTCAGGACGTTGAGGAAAACCCTTGCGTGGGGTGAAAACGTAGAAGCCATCCTGTTTTCTCCTTTTTAATTTTAATTTTTACCCCCGGGCCCCTGAAAAAAATTTGGGCCCGAAGGAATCACCTCTTTCTTAGGTCTTCTTAGGATTGCTTCCTTCAATCTGGACATTCTGCTCAAGATGCGAAAAGTAGGTATAGAACTTCCACTTGCTTCCATTTGGTATTCCAATGTATGTAGACTTTCTGAGAAACTATGAAGGGTTCTTATCCCACTTGGGAAGTAGAGATACGAATCTGTGACCTCATATAACCCCGAAATGGCTACAAGCTATTGCCTTCCCTAATTTATTGAAAAGGGATATAAACTCAATTTCCCATGGTCTCGTATCTTTTGCCTTTTCTACGCCTATTGTCATAAATAAATTCCGCGGTTAATTAAGATGTCTAACCCTAATTACACTTTATTGATATGTGTCGCACCTCCTTCAGCTGAGAAAGGAGCCGACAAAGAATTTTCATTTCGTGCCGAGCCCATTTCCCTCCCCAGATCCTCCCTCCGCGCAGTCCCAATTCCTGTCCCAATGTTGTCCGTTGAAATATTGATTTTCTTAATTTACATTAATCGACGTGTGAATTTCGTTGTTGGTGCGTTTGCCCTCCTCGTGTAACTAAATACAATAAGTTGACAATATCTTTTCTGTTTTTTTTTCTTCTTTCCAAAGTATTGTAGTGTCTGCATGGCGGTAAAATGGGTCAAAAGGTGTTCTAATTTCATTTCAGAAGTATGACACGGGGTGGATGATTTCCATTTGAATCAATTAACGCCATTGACTCGATTCATTTGAATTGGTTAGAGAACTGAAATTGAGTTCATGACAATGGTGTATACACGTTTGTTCGGTGAAAGGTGCAAGTTGCAAAAAAGAGAGAATAAAAGAAGTTACTGTTGTGGATTGGTTCAAATTGGTGAACAGGTGAAGAATTTTCCTATGCAAATGTTGCAATTATCCGTTAATGTGCTTTGCAAGGGAAACTTCATGAAATATTTAACTGGATCGTTTCGCGGATATCGGAAAATGCAAATTGGGTAAATATTGAGAAATGAAATCACTATTTATGTGTAAATTGTTGCGATTAATCATGATTTCATTTGTTGTTATGGATGCTCTTTATTTTCAACTAGTACCTTTTGTTCCGTTAAGTTATCTTTAATTTTATCAGAAAAGTGATACCACGAATCTAATTTGTTTTTTTGATCCTTTCAGGTATGTACCACTGTAGCTTTAAAGGACTAAATTTTGCGTGAGTATATGTGCTTATTTGTAGATTTTGGAATGCATTCAAGGTAAGTCCACTGAATGTAACGTAAATTTCCTAGATGTAGTTTTAGCCAATCATTTCGTACATCCTGTTGCAAGGAATAGTAAAACCATTACAACATCTCTATATCTTCAAACAACAGTCAATAGTCCTTTTGAATGTGTTAAAATTTGGGGTTTCACCACGGCAAGAGACGGTGCAATAAACGTTGGTGTAGTTCGCTGGCATTTAAATCTCAGGAGTTTGCCTAACTCCGAGAAAAGGGTGGACCCAAATTGCATTCCCTGGTTAGTGATGACCACTGCAGGGACGCCAAAGCGAGGGATCCACTCTCGACAGAGGGCTTCAGCGCAAGATTGCGCCGAAATGTCGTCCGTAGTTATTGCCTCAGGCCACCGCGTAAACCAGTCGATGATTGTAAGGCAATACTTGTAACCGTGCGAGTCTCATAAACGGCCTACGATGTCCTTCCTTACATTCCTTACATGCCTGGTTACTTTACACTTCTGGCGTGCGAGGCACTCTCTGGCCCAGGAGTTTACGTCCTTATTTATAGAAGGCTGTATTTTTCGGGGACTAGTCGATTTGTTGTCCTGATGTCTGGACGCGCTAAATCGTGGACCGCGTGGAATTCCTTGCGAAAGGTGGCCGGGGTCCCTTTTTCGAGTATTCGCAGCAGAGAGAGGTTCGAGCCGAATTTATTTGGAGGTTGGATTTGAAGCTCGGAAGTACTGCGTCATCCTCATGCGCCTTGGCGATAGCCGAGAAGTTGAGTGAGGTGGGGCTGTTAACCTCGGAGACATGTGACAAAGCGTCAGCAACTATGTTGTCCTTGCCAGACACGTGCTGTATGTCTGACGTGAACCGGCTTATAAAGCTCAGGTGTCGAAGCTGATGAGGGGACGCTTTGTCGGGCTTCTGTTTCAAAGCATATGTGAGAGGCTTATGGTCCGTGAACACTGTGAACGGCCTGCCTTCTAGGGAGAAGCGGAAGTACTTAATGCTCAAGTACGCGGCGAGCAGTTCTCGATCGTAGGTGCTGTAGTTCCGTTGAGCGGGGTTTAACTGTCTGAAGAAGCTCAACGCCTGCCAGACTTGATTCACCTTTTGGTGAAGAGCAGCACCTACTGCGATGTCAGAGGCATCAACAAAAACGGCTAGGGGTGCATTTTGTCGAGGAAATGCCAAGAGTGTAGCATCAACCAGTTGTTGAGATTTATCAAACTCACGGACGGACTCTTCAGACCACACAATCCCCCTTGTGTGTCCTTTGTTTTGGGGCCAGACAAGTACGCGTTCAAAACGGACTGGTGTTGGGCGGCGTTGAGCAGGAAACGACGATAGAAGTTCAGCATGCCCAAGAACCTCCGCAAATCCTTCACAGTTTTCGGACGCGGGAAGCTTGTGATTGCTTACACCTTGTATGGGTCGGGCTATTGGAATGTCGTCTGTGTTTGGAGAAAGTTGCATTTATCAACGTTTAGGACTAAACCGGCCTCAAGGAGACGTTGAAAAATGCACTCGAAATGGGCTCGAAGTGCTCAGACTCTGAGGAAGAAGCGACCAAAATATCATCCAAATATACGAAAGAGAAGTCGAGGTTTCGCAGGACCGAGTGAATGAATCTTTGAAAGGTTTGCGCCGCATTGCACAACCCGAAAGTCATCCATGTGAACTGGAAGGGTCCAAAGGGTGTGCACATTGCCGTCTTTGGAATATCTTCTGGATTTGGTGGTAGGCCTTGGTTAAATGCAAGGTCGAAAAGATGTGGCAGTTTGCGAGATGATGCGCAAAGTCGTGGATGGGTGGAATAGGATATCGGTCTGGAACAGTCTGTGTGCCACATGGGCGCCATTCGCCGTTTGGCTTAGGGGCCATATGCAGTAGGGAAGACCAACAGCTGTCCGAAGGTCTGCAGATACCCTATTACAAAAGTTGCTTCGTGTAATAGCCAGCTTCTGGGGTGGTAGCGGACACACCTTTGGGAAGATAGGGGAACTAGTAGTGTTAATGTGGTGCTGCAATTGTGCTTCACTGGTTTAGGGAGATTACATTCGGTAGTAATCTGGCTAAATTTTTGGAGGAGTTCCCGAACACGAGAGTCAGTAATGTCCTCCAAAAGTACGGAAAGATTGTTGTTAGGAAAAGATGGGATTTGGTCTGACGAATTAAGGTTGGTTGTGGAGTCTATAAAGTACACCAGCAACCCATAGTGACACTAGAAGTCTGCGCCTAAAATGGGGAAGTTGACATCCGCCAGGATGAATCGCCACGGGAACGTCCTATGCAAGCCAAGACTCACATCCACTTGCCTGTACCCGTATGTATTGATGCGCGAGGAATTTGCCACCGTAAGTTTTAAAGATTGAGGAAATAGCCGAAGATACGGGAAGAACCGAAACCTCCGCACCAGTATCTACAACTGTGCCTGCTGAGAGGGTCATAAATTGTTAGGCGACGTGGCGCTGCAGTCGCCAAGACCACCTGTTTTTTCAGGTAGGCGCGAATTTACACGGGATTGTACATCTGGTGGCTTTTACGCTGAATCTGCGATGGTACCAACAAATACTTCGGTCCGTCCGTCGTTCGTACTGACGACCTGCTAGCGATCGCCCCTTTCGAGCAGAAAACCGCTTGCTCCCATCCAATTGTTTCATTTCGCGAAGCGGGAGTTCAATCGCCCAACGTCAAACATGCCAGCAAGTGATCCAGTTTAGCTGGCTCACTTACCGACAGCACTTGATCAACTCTGTTTTCAATAACGTGCAGGAGGCCGATTTTACTATGTCGGCCACCAGGACGATGGACTCCTCATCTAGGCCCCCAATCGCGTAATTAAACTTTGTCGCGTCTGCCGCGATCCCGGACATCTGGAATTGCGCCTCCAGATGGACGAACCACAGCTTCGGATTCCGTCGCCAAAATGGAGGGACACGAACAGCGAGGGCGGCCACGTGAAGGTCCGATGGGCTTGCCGCGTCTTTGTCGTCCATCGACATTACGATAGCGAAGTTTACGACGGAGTTTTCTCGAAGACCGAATTCTAAAAGGCCCTACTCCGACTACGGCAGACCGCACCCATAAATGCCCCGTTCGACAGAAAAAGAGACACCACCGACGCACCCCGAAGCGGACGCTTGATGCGCAGATCAAAATAAAGAACTGGCGAGAAGAGCGAACATCTAAAGAGCATCAATGCCGTGTCTTCCGGCGGTTTTATGGTGATTATTAATTTTAACACTTATTGGATTCCATAGTTAATATAAATTCTATAATTATTGTTCAACGCCTCCGATGAGAATTGTTGATGTTGTTGCTGTTGTCAGCCGAATCCGTCGTAACTTGCGATTGATTCTTGACGGCGGTTCCTGCTCCCTGCGGCGAAGTTGAGTCGTCGAAGTCAACTTCCGCTTCTTTGAGGCTGGTGGCTCAATGGTCTAATAACTGATTTCAGCACTTCCAGTATGGCTTGATATGGGACGTCCTCGGTATAATTCAACTACGGGGTGGTCACGTCCCCGAAATTAGCGCAGCGCCTGGTTCCTGGTGTTGTTGAACCTGAGCTCGTAGCTGGAATCACGGAAGCGCAGTTCGGTTTCTTCTTATATTATAACTTTGGGATGTTCTTGAATTATTTTTATAAAATAAATTTCGAATGTTGTTAAACCTGCTGCGCCACAGGGGTTTGAGTTTTGTTTGGAATCCTGTCAAATGCGTGCTGTTTAACCCTTAGCTGTAAGTCACCTTCCTCCAATATGATCCGCAGATATCTTACTAGAAATGATTTCTGCCCATGCGTCTTACTCATATAAACTTTGTAGGTAGCGGGGGGACGAAGAAGGATTCATAGTTGTTTTAAGGTAACGTTGCCTGTAGCAATCGCGTTTGCTTCTTTGTGGGGCCTTTTGGTAAAGTTTACTTACCCGGAGACAAAACAAACTTTAAGATTTCCTAGTTCCTCGTGGTAGTTTAGCATGTCTTCAAACTTCTTCCTTTCTTCAGGTTTTGTCCCGTTCACAAGCGGGGTCGGCTCGTCGTGATCGGTTTCACGATTTGGTTCTATCAAACACCTGATCTGGATGCAATCGCGACGCTTTTAAATCCCTATCCAGCATATCAAGCCACCCTTGTTTTGGTCGATCTTTTGGTCGTTGACCATCGGCTTCGATGTTCACATCTATCTTGAATTCTCGAGTGAATTCTCGTTAGGGCGAATTGCTTGACCATCCCTCCCTCGCAGTTTTTCCAAGATCGGTGCAACTCCATATCTATCGCCGATATCCTCATTTCGGATGAAAGTCCTGGGGGGTTTAGTGTGAGTACCTGCCGTGAAGGCATAATCCCACGATCCTCTTCGGACACGGATTGATTTTGGGACCACGATCAGAGCCCCGCCATGCAAGCACTGCGATCTTGGTTTATACTGAGTGCATGCTCAGCATTCATACCAGTGGATGCAAGGCCTATCTAACACCTCTGCCGCAACTAAGGAGTACGGCACCCGAGGAGCTCTGCCCGCGATGTAGGCATAACCACAACCACCATGAAACTTCCACTAGGGGGCCAACCGCAAATAACCGGGCCGAGAACACATCTTCTAGGAATTCTCCTTGAGCATATGCTCTTAGAGGGCCATCCCGGTTCCTATGGTATCAGATAACCTCCGGTGAGGCTTCGTGGCAGAGCCACTTCAGATGAGTCCCTTGCAGACTCGGGTCTGATCGCCCTCCTCGAGTACGTGGGGACGGAACTCCCCAACGGGTTAACTGGAATCAGCCCGAGGCGGAGAACCGCAACGGAACCTTTCACCAGCTAACTGCCGCTCTGCGTACAATACAACATAGAAGACATCACAAGACAACATTAACACCAAACACACAAGACTGGTGGCTAACCACCGCGGCCACTAGGCCATTCGCCCATCAGCTGCAAGCGAAGCAGCGTCGAGAAGCTCCCTCCTTCGTCGGAAGGCAACACGCGGCAACGCATTAGCGCATTTAAGTGTCCCACTGCTAGCAAGGCACTGGCTAACATCGTAGATACCGTTCAATACGTGAACACCCATGTTGTCTAGATTGCGGATGTCACTGTACGCTGGACAGACACAGAGAACATGTAGCCAGTCCTCCGAGTCAGCCCCACATAAAACACAACCCTGACTTGAGGCAAGGTTGCGCTTGAAGAGGAACTCATTCAAGCTACCATGCCCAGTCAGGATGAAGCCCATCTCAAGCCCAAAGTCCACGACGGAACTTTCTCTGGCAGATACATATCTGACGTACTTATATGTGACTCGACCTTTCCCACATTCATCCCATCTAAGCTGCCACTTAGATGTTACACTCTCGTCTAGCACCGCAAGCGGTCCTAGCCCTTCAACCTGGTTAAAACTAACTAAATCTGTTTGCAGCAAAGGTACGCCCCTCCTGATCCTGTAGGCCGTGGCACGCCGGACTACCTCCAGATCAAGAGGAGGAACACCGAACAAGACCTGCATGGCGTCGGTCGAGACCATACGACACACTGGAAGACACGCTAACAAAGCCACTCGCTGACAAGCGTAGAGTAGCTTCCTGCCCCTTACCGTCAGCGCCAAATCACACAACATAGGGGACCCATACGTAGAACATGCAAGGAAGAGCCCCACATAAATGGATTTAGCAGCTCTCATGCCTAGACCCCACTCACACTTCGTAACACGCCTTAACATACACGCTAAATTTGTAAGACGTAGCCTGAGCTCGCGCAGGTGCGCGACCAAAGACATGCGTTCCGCGATCGTGACTCCCAAGTAGGTCACTTTCTGCCGGATCTGTAAAGACAGTCCGTTCAACTTTACGTAAGGCGGACGACGTAGGGTGCCTTTTAGCATCATCGCAACGGTCTTATCCGTTGAGATCGCGACACCGATTGTAGTGGACCACGCGTTAACGATGCGCATGTATTCGGCAGCCTGTTGCTCGAGCTCACGCCGAGTGTTCCCCTCAACAAGAATGAGGAGATCATCCGCGTACGCTACACATTCAGCAACGGAAGAAAGCTCATCCAACAGTTCGTCCATCATCAGGTTCCATATAAATGGACCCGCGATAGATCCCTGTGGGCAGCCGCGCTCAACATTCACCTACACACGCTGACTGACACCTTGGACGAATGCTCTTCTGCCATGGAAGTAGCTCTTCCACAGAGCCAATTCCTGGCAGTCACACTCACAAATTTTGGACAACACAGACGACCAACTTAGGTAGTCAAATGTGCCTTTGAAATCAACAAAGATTCCAAGGACGTACTTGCGAGGACAACGGACAACAAAGTTCTTAACATGCATTAAGGCGTCGTCGGTGGACCTACCAGTACGCGACCGTCCGGAGACACCGAAGGCTCGGATTTCGGAAAGGGTTCACCTAGCAGAGCACAAATACTGTCACGCCAAGTCAGCATCGGTTCTCCGTTTACCATGATGCCAGCTATGTCGTGACTTCGCTTCCCTACCCCAAGAGTCATGGCAGTGCTCATCGACGAATCGCCTCCAGTCGTCTTCCTTCAACTCTCTTAGCAACACCTTATACGAAGACTCACCTCGCCTATAGGCGAGCTTAAGCTGGTCAACATCAACAGCAGAATGAACATCACTATGACGACGCGCCTTTTGGAATCTCTTCCTCAGGCGACGAACCTCCCTCCGTTTATTACGAAGGGCATTCGTCCACCACGTGACCTGCTTCCGAGCCCTTTTCCTCCACAGACAGTAAGACAAACTCAGATAGGGGTGAGCGGCCGGCTAACTCCTCCATTCGAGTGACATATTCACCCCAATTACACCCGCGTGTATTCCAACGCACCGGCTTAAGCGGGGGAGAAACACTCACATTCGCATCCCTATTGACCAGCACGACCTCAATAGGAGTGTGATCACTAACACTACATCCAGACAACAATCTCCAAGGCTGAACAAACGACTTTGCTGCAAAATTAACACATGCAAAGTCGATATCACTTACGCCCCTGGAGCTTTCAAACGTGGAAACACTTGACGGTATATTCAGACAGAACAAATCGTGCTTAATCAACACTTCGGACAATACCTCCCCCTTACGTATAGCACGGTTGCAAGATGTGCGCAAGGCAATCTTGCTGTGCCACATAGGGGAGACCGCATTCGCGTCTTTTCCCAGGATGAATGGCGTTCCACGAATACGTGTAACCACCTCATCCAGGTACGCGATATACAGCTCCAGGTCGTCTGTAGGTGGACAGTACATACTCAAACAGTACCACCGTTTTAAAGGCCCCGTGATTGAGACACATACGCCCCACTCATTAGTGAGGCTCTCAACACAGATGCAATCTAGATGCGTATCATTTACGACAACGGCCGCATTGGCCGACTCCCTAGCAGTGAACACCCGCATCCTCATTTCGGATGTGATCAAAACGTGTCACGTCACTAGTCTAACGCAACATCTTCGTCTCCATGACCGCAAGACGTCGTTCATTATCTTTTATAGTCGGCTAACACTCAGAACCATAGTGTTGCCCGACTATAAAACACAATGAACATGCCTCCAATATAAGCTGAAATATCTGTAATCCACATTTTTCATTGCCGTTGGCTTCTTTTAAAGCCCGCAGGAACGGGTTCCCCTCAAACCGCCTATTTAGATGGGTTGCTGGCCTCTTTAGTTGTAGTCCTTGCCCACTCGCCCTTCAAAGAACAAGGAATTGAGATATATCAAGTCGACGATAGAGCATATTCCTTTACCTTGGATGGAGCTCATTTTTCCAAAATTGAATTTCTGAATTTTCCTATAAAAGAAAATCAGGAAAGCGTTCAATTTCCGTTTTCCAACTTGTTATTTAGTTAGCATTGCGGGGAGAATGGTAGACGCTCAATGTTTCAGTGATTATGAAGAAGCGTGAGTCTTTATCGATTCATTACCGTTGGTTTTCCTTGGAAAATTCTGATTCATTGATGTTTCCATTGTCTAAGGAAATCGATTGAATAATGCGTGTTTGATCACTGAATCAAAAAATATGGATTTTATCCCAATTCATCCTCAAGATGTGAGAAGCTGGATAAGTCCGCTGGTCTTACATACTTGAATCTACAACTCGTTACCAAGTCTGAGTGGAAAATGATTTCTGTCACTTCACAACTGAAGGGTTGCGTTACATTACCTGACATAGTGACAGCGAAATTTCGTCTGCAAGCCATTGCGATATATACAAATCAGCAAAATTGGTGGGATCAAATTCCATATCTTTCCCATATGAAATTCGATAATGACTCTGCGAATTTAAAATTTCTATTAAATATTTGCATGTCATAAGCACTTGTGGCCGCTACCTTATCGCTAGTTCCATTGTAAAATTACCTTTGGACGGTTGAAGTCATCAAGCCCTTCGAAGAGATTAAGTGGAAATAAACCGTGGCGCACCGCGGCAAAGAGGTAGGCAAAGGAAATGAAGGGACTCTTTAATCGTTGGCATTCCTCACAGTTCATTAATACTCGTAAACCGAAAGAATCCATACCTGGAATCGAGCCCTGCCTCGTTCCTCGTTACGAATCAATAGGAAGTGCATTTCTCAAGTTACACAATGCATTTCATCGGAATGTATGTAACGCGTTCTATGAGCACAATCGCTTAGGTGTTCGGAGTGAAGCAGAGCAAACAATAGACAGACAGACAGACAGGCAGACGTGCCGATGTATGGGAGGGAGGCTTTGTAATGGCTTGTATCTTGTGGAATGCCATGATAAGACATGAGGAGGTGGATGATCTCTGGGAGTTTGCAAAGAATGGCAAGATGGGCCCAGATGAATGGTCATGGAATACTAATGGATGAATTAGAGAACATTCCCGACGTAGTGCATGGTAAGAGTTCTACAGGTTTAGAGGTATTCATGTGTACATACATTGTTAGCCTCGCAATTTGTGTTTGATATATTGATTTGCCATTTCAATGCCAGAGATCTATTGCTTCTCTTGCAGAAGTTTGTTCCTAATTGCATCTGTGTATCTTTTGTGCGCATCAAAGTCTAGCCAAACATTAAATGGCTTTACAATCACCCTCAAACAAACAAGAACGCAATAAAAGCTCTCCAATTTCCAAAGGTTAATTATCATTTCCTGGTCCCATTCACACCTTCAATCACTGCGTGGCAATTCAGTAATTAAACGTGCACGTCTCGGCAATAATTCAGCCCTTGCGCCATAAAAGAACAAACCTAGAATAAAAAAGATCCACGCAACAATCTTTAGTTATGAAACCCAACACATACGCCGCACTAGAATCCATTAATAAATTTTAGCGCATTATAACACGCCATACATTACGTCAAAACGGGCCAAGTGAGAAATCCACACTAAACCAAAGAATAATTATCGCCGACAAAATGGCGCACAAAATAAGACTGAAATCGATAGAATTTAGTTACAAAGCTTTCATTTAATTGTTCGGTTTAGCTGGCTCGTGAAGAAAACATAAAAATGCCTTAAACATTTCAATTATGCAATTTATCGCTTGTTAAAAATCGTTAAGGGTAGCATACAATGTCTCGGTGGTCAATAGTAGCCAAGAAAGTAGTTAAACTGAAGAAAAAAATCATCTCAGAAGACTTTCCAAAGATTGTTTGTGAAATTTTTACCTGTAACTAAGATACCCTCATGTACGCAAGATGTAGGTACCAACGATTGCATTAAACCTGTGCAATAGGTATGAGCTGCAATTCAGTTATGACTGAGGTACCTTCTGATACGATGATTGATGGACTCTGCGTGAATTTTCGGCGTCTCTGCATGAAAACGTTAGTATCTTCCAGTTAAGTAAGTATCTTACATATGTATACATTGGCCTGTTGAGCGAGGTTGCTTGGATAGACCTTGAAGACGACAGGTATCCACCTCTTGAGAGCCTTGGAGGGAAGCATCTAGAAGATCGTTCGGATGATTGATGATCAGCACGAGTTTCAATTTGGAAGGTTCTTGTGTTTCTTAGATTAGGTGCGTGGCAGTGAATTGACTACTTTTGATGTTTTAGATTAAGAATTGGAAAGACATGAAGATAATCAGTCAATGCAATGGACACAGGTTGAAGAATGCTCTTGTTGACTAGTTGTTAGCCAAGAATAAAAGGTGACAATTTGGAGAGAGAGGACATATATTCAGAGTAATAGTTTTGTGTACGAGGTCTGATCAAAATGTTCCAGGACTTTCTCAATAACTCTTTATTACAAATATTTACAATTGTTCCTTCAAAATACTCCCCTTGGGGGCGAATACACTTCTCCCAGCCAGAAGTCACAGGGAGCCAGGTCAGGAGAATAGGGGGAATGGGGAAGGGTTATCATCGAGTTTTCGTAAAAAAAAACTTGCGAATGCGGAGCGGGGTGTGACAACGCCGTTATCGTGGTGGAAAAACAACTCGCCTGTTGCTCACAATTCGGATCTCTTTCGACGAATCTTTTGCTGTAAAGTTCTCAGGGTTTGGAGGTATCGATAGCGATTGATTGTCTGATGATGGATATCACCCTGCGAATCCAAGAAAACTGTGAGCATCACTTTAGCGGTTGATCTCATCTGTGGAGCTTTTTTCGTCTTGGTTTCCGCGTTGTAACCATAAACCCAAAAGACTCATCACATGTAATGATAAGAAGTTTCCATTAGCATTACCCATTTCCAAGAGTTGAAAAATCCCATGCTTTTTGATCCTCTATCACCAGTCGTGGAATAAACTTGTCTTCAATCCTACTCATCTCCAATTTTTGGGCCAAACTCTCCTGACGTAACCCGAATGAGATGTCGCACTCCTCTGCCATCTCTCGAATCGTCAAAAGATGATTGGAACGCACAAGGGCATTCACTTTAACCACATGAGAGTCGTCAATTGAGGTTGTAGGCCTTCCTGAAGGAGAGTCATCTTCCGTTGATGTTCTGCCTTTCTTGAAACGTTTAAACCACTCGTGACACCGTGAACAACTCATCATTTCATCACCAAAGCCTTGCTGGAGTATTTGAAAAGTGTCCATGAACAATTTGCTCAATTTGAAGCAAAATTTCACGCAAACAGGTTGTTTCTCCTTCCATGACAAAAAACGTGGAACACGAAAAACAGACTTGAGTAAAACAGCTGAACAATCGGTTTAGAGAAGGTTAGAACAACAAAATAAAATGGGGATTATCTAGGAAAGTTCCTGCTAAAAAATAAGCGCCGAACCAACTGTCAACGTTAACATCAAGGCGCTCAATTTGAAAAGTCCTTGCAACTTGATCTCGTATCTATGGTTTTTGCCCTCATTCTCCGGCAAGTCTACAACTACTACCTTTAGTTATCAGTTTGTAATCTTCTTCTTTTTCTTCAGCCTTTATCCTGTTCACAAACGGGGTCGTCTCGTCGTGATCGGTTTCGCCATTTCGCTCTATCGAATGCCTGATTTGGGTGCAATCTCGAAGCTTTTAAATCCCCATCCAGCGTATCAAGCCACCGTTGTTTCGGTTTGCCTTTTGGGCGTTTACCATCGACTTCGATGTTCAGACCAATCTTGGCATGTGAATTCTTGTTAGCACGAATTGCGTGACCATACCATCGAAGACGCCTCTCTCGCAATTTTTCCACGATCGATGCAACCCCATAACGATCGCGGATACCCTCATTTCGGATGTGATAAAAACGTGTCACGCCACTAGTCCAAAGCAATATCTTGGTCCCCATTATCGCAAGACGCCGTTCATTGTCTTTTAGAGTCGGCCAACACTCAGAACCATAGAGAACGACAGGACGGAGGACATTGCGGTAAATTTTAGATTTCAGACGTTCGTTGGTGCGTCGATCAAAAAGTACACCAGTTGTGGAACGCCACTTCATCCAGGTTGCGTTAATGCGTGAAGCAATTGCATAACGCAGTTCTCCATTGGTTGATAGTGTTGACCCGAAGTATTTGAAATGATTCGTACGTAATCGGGATCTTCAATAGTGTTTTATCTTTTTCCATAAGAACCATGAATTTTAGACGACAGAAATTTGATTTGAGATAGTGCCTAATTCTGTTGAATAGCATCTGTTTTCGGTGTAGTATCTTTCTCATTGATAAAGTGCTCTCTGGTAGCGTTGAAAAGTTTCTGCAAAGGTGCAGTCAGAAGTCCCTTAAATGTCCATTAAGGTAAGTGTCACGTACCTTTCAGAGTTCCATCTTTAATATTGGAAACATAGGAATGAGAATACTTAACGCCATATCGTGATTGCAATGTTCAACGAGTTCCCCCAGAAATTTCAGTAAAAATGATTTCAAACCACTTTGTGTCCTCTCGGGTTTTGATATGAAGACTACTGAGGAGTGAGCACATAGCCTAGAAGGCATGCCAGAAAAAGTGTTTCCTTGAAGTTGGTGGAGGTGCTTACTCCTTTAATATTACTGGATAGATCCTATCCATGTCAGATCCTTTGGAATCTTGAAAAGAAATATATATGGTCGCCATTTACCCCTTGGTGGGATATAGCATGTTAATCGCAGCTAAACGCCATTGCTTGCGGTTCGCTGAAATGGATTGTACTATATGGCGTAGCTAGCAACGTAATTGTCGCCCTTCCTTAATGTGTGCCCAATTCACTACCACTTTCGCCTTCCAATCACAATGCGTACGAGTGCTAGACCTATGTGCCGACCAAGTTCTTCATTTGAGATAGTAATAGGCCAACGTACTCCACTGACACCGAGGTGTTGATGAATGCTTGAAGTTTTCCAGTGCAGCACAGAAAAGTCTCAACTTGATCTTGGTGTTGAGATAACTACATTTGCAGATTTTGGACAGTGAAAGCGGATCTAACTCCGCTGCCATCGTCCACTTTTCATATTAAATAATACATATAAATATACAAACTGATCATGCTGATGCTCTATCCATTAATTTAGAGAAGAAAAGTGCGATGTCCCATCAGGACAAGAAGCAACTCTGGCAAACTCCGCTTTGAATCTTAAAATCTTCCGAGAGTTCACCTCGGTGCAGCACGTGACATTTTGTGCCTTCATATGTTGCTCTGATAAAAGCTATTAGTATCTCCGGAATGTCCATCCTACGTAGAGCACTCCAGATATACTCCCTGTTGACGGTATGGAAAGCTTTCTCGAAATTGATGAAGAGCAGTTAAAACGAAGACGTAAATTTCGTGGATTGTTCCAAAATGATCGGTAGGATGTTGATGTGGTCAATCCAGAAGGATCCGGAGCTGAAACCAGCCTGGTCTCTGTCGATCAAGCACGCTAAAATACTTAAAACGAGTGCCCTTCTTTCCCACTCGCTGGGAAAAGTCTCGAATTCCCAAGATTTCCGTACGAGTGGAAGTCGTAGATCTGCAGTAACTGCAGCTGTAGTGATAAATAACTCTGTGGTCTCCGTCCAGTTCAGCAGTTTTACTCCATTGATGGTTCTTCTTCTTTCCCTTTTACTTGAAGGAAAAGTCCGTATTCGCATGTTACGACGACTAACCATTTCATCCACAAGAGATGGAATTTCACCCGATGTGAGGTATCGAACGTCCTTCATAGGACTGTCGGAAGATTTGCGACCACGTGCAAGTTCTTTCGTGAAGCGGTATACGTTTCTGAAATCATCGTGATCAGTGGCGTTTTCCGCCTCACTTGACCAGCGCAATAGCAAATTCTCTCCTGTCACGGCATACACTACTCTGAATTTCTCGAGAATTCACTCGGTGTCGAAGTTTGAGCATGTTGCGTAAGCTATCACTCGCAGTGGTCAATAGCGTTCAACCCCTTATGTTCATGGATCCACTTCCACGATTCCACGGTCAGCCAGATTTGCCGATGACCTGTGTAGCACTGGAGAAAAGATCATTTTTGATGGCGGTCCAATGTTCATCGATATTCTCAGGCGGATTACTCAGTATATCTGCCGCCTGATCAACAAGGTAGCTCTCCTACTGTCGAGCAACAGCTGAGTCGTACAAACCGTCGATGTTGAACTTGGGGGGGATTTTCGGTTCCCCAACCCTGAGTGGCGGACGGAACACGCAAGCGAACATAGTCGACCAGCAGATGGTGATCCTTTTGGAGATCAATCTCAGGCCCTCCCGTGTTACGAACATCCAGGAGGCAAATCTACTGCTGATCGCGAAGTGGTCGATGTGATTGCTCGTACGGTTTTGAAACCCAGATTATCTTATGACAATGTGCCACCAATGACGAAGCTGTAGAAGCTGCAGAACTCTACGAACCTCCCATCATTACCATTACGTCGCCAAGACTGTGTTTCCTATCACTTGTTCGAGCAAGGTGTTGTCAGGGCGCACCTTGATATTCAGATCACCTAACACTGTCACAATATCACGTTTAGGAAGCCTCTCCTGAATTGCATATAATTGTTTCTAGGAAGCATTTTTCTCCACGATATTGGAAGCCCCCGTCGGTGCGTAGCATTGTACGATTGTGATGCTCCTTAATCAAAAGTCTGTCAGAAACTGGCTCCCAGTATCTGAATGCAGTATCAGAATTCCCACTCAAGTTGGAGAAAACGAGCATTCTGAGGACCTTCGATCCTTGAACAACTGCAGGAATATTCCCTTGCCTTGAGCTTTTGTTGAGAAGTAAGTCCTTATGGGTTTTATAAATCCATATACTTTCGGCTGTGTTAAGTTTCTTTATATCCCTTTAGAGCTTCAATAATTTCACGTCCTCTTTAGAGGTGGTGTGGTTCTCGAAGACGATGTGCCCTTCCATCTTCGATCCTTGTTTTTGCCTTTCAGGTGCTCAATAAGGCGTGTTTCAACTTTCCTTTCAGTCTGTTCGATGCAAACTTTGTTGCAATGAGTGCACGCAATTTAGTATATGTTACTATAGACTTGATCGATTGAGTCCTTGGTTGATACTCATAAGAGTTTTAAGTTGGTTATTGCTGCTATGGTAGTGGAAGTTCAAATAACGTTTTCACAGTTTTTCTTTCAGCGAAAGAGAGATTATATTAAATATCCATGGTATTCACCTTTTGGACTGTTGATCTGGAATAAGCTTGGTGAGCGATTGTCGTCTTGCGTTTGCCGACCAAACTATTGATGGCCCGCTCTGGTTCCTATGAACTTCTGGAGTGTTTTAGCTCTCTTTTATCACGTGCTTTGAGGAGCATGCGTTTGAAAGAGCCGATCTTATGCGGTAAGCCTCAACTTGACTGACCGCTTCTTCATATGTAGATCACTTTGCTATCTGCTTTAAAGCCGTTTAGTTTTGGCGGAAGGTTTCCTGTAGTATATATAACGTCACCTAATCTTGGCTTGATTTCTTCCTCAAGTAATTTTCCTCCTATGAATATTGAGAGGAAGGTACACTAGCAGCGACCCAGTATCCCCTTTGCCTTTGTTTATCATCATAAGTTTCATCACAAACAGCCTTCAGTGCGATAAGACAAGGAAAGGCAATTGTCAGCATCCTCAAAAGTTGGGTGTCGGAATGTAGAAATGCCGTCACTATTTAAGACAATGTAAATCTTGGTCTAAAACTTGTGCGCTACGCAGTCTGACACAGCCATGCCTCCTTCGAAGGTTCTAATGTTGATATTTCCTCCCAACTAGGCACCGTGCGTATTTTGTGAAAACCGAGATAGGTATGTTCGGTATAAGGTAACGTAGACTAAGCTGTCTTTTGAGCCATAGGCTCGGTAAATTGGCTGTATCTCAAACCCACAATGCAGCGCGGCTAATTTCTATTTCCGCACTGCTCGAAGGGCAGCGAGAAGTCTATTTTTCTTTTTCGTACTATCTCTCCCATTAGTTCATAGCAATAGTACTTCTGTTCATATTGGATCGCAAAATATGGAGCACACTGCTTGTGGCTCTTCTTTGACTGACCTGGCGTTGACAGCTGACTGATTTGGCGTTGACCCGAACTAGCAAAGTGAATTAGGCCTACTTACTGTAGATCGGGGTCATTCTGTTTTTTAGCGTTTGTCCTGTTTGCTAGCGGGTCGGCTGGTCTCAATCAAATTCATCATTTTTCTGAATCATAGGCTTGGTTTGAGTGCAATTGAAAAATTTGGTTATTTTCCATTGGCTTTGATGTTCAGGACAATCTTAGCAAGTGGATTCTCATCAGCGCGAATAACACACTATCGAAGATTCCTCTCATCCTCCTCTCGTAATGCTTTTTTGATGGATCCCATATCACGAATCAGAAAATTTGCCTGGAACCGTTTGGCACGTTATTTCGGGTTAGCTCTCCCGCTCTCTCAGGTTAGACAGAATTCAAGTCCGGGGGGTTTTTTTCATCAACGGTTGGGATAGGATGAAAGGAATTTTTTATTCAAGGAGTCCCTCCGGTCCCTCACCGATCGAGCTCAATCCTCTCCGAACGTAATGCGCAACGCGGTTTTATCCACCAGTGCTCCTCACCATCTCTCTGATAACATTCTCTGGAGAGAGCTCCCCTGTGTCTGCATAAAGTTGCTGATGGAACCCATCCCACCTTCCACAAGAGAGAAAGGTGTGATCGGCGTCGTCCTCCATTTCATTGTAGAGCACACAAACAGGAGATTGTATCTTCCCAATCTTATGTAACACTGAAAACTTTCATGCTCACTTAGAAGTTGGGTAAGGTAATAGTCAATCTCACCCTTGCTTTCCATATAGTCACACATCTAAACTGTCTATGAGCTGGGCAATCCTCTTGACTTTTGCCAAGAGAGTTGTCACTCAGTGTGCGTTGCTATTCTTCACCGGCAACAATCTGGGCAAGGCGGTTATGATAACCCTCCTTGTTATGGGCATCAGCCCATTGCATCAAGCCGTAAAGTAGAACCTAACCAACCAGGCGCTACTCTTCTGGCATGTAGAGTGTTAGCAGACTATCGTAGGAAGCGTTCCAGAGTTCTAGCTTCTGGCCTTCTAGCGTCTCATGGAGCAGGGAGCGGTCTACCAAATAATCCCTTAGTATCTGCAAGAGACAGCTCGGTACGTGGAATGAATTTTCTAATGTGCCTTCCATATCTATCTATCTTACGAAATTGAAGGCATTTCTGACATCAAGTATTACGAAGAGCACTAACCGTCGAGGTCGACGGCTGTGTGCCTCAGGTCGATGATCCGCATCCATGCCCTGTATGGAAGCATCTATCGTGATTCTCCCTGCTCTCAATCCGAGCTGTCCTGGGGATAAGTCCTCGGTGGCACGGATCGCTTCAGCGAATCTATTTCTGATGAACTCTTCGAACACTTCCCCGGCTGTATCAAATACAAACAGTGGTCGCTATGTAGACGGCAACTCAGAGTCTCCCTTTCTTTTGCTGAACAGCCCGAGCCTCGCCACTTTCCAGCGACAAGGAAAAATGTCCTCTTTCAGGCAAGAGTTGAATGTGTCGAACAACAAGCTCGCAACAAGGCCGTTGGTGTTACACCAGGACCTGTCGTCTTCTTATTTTTCATAGTGAGAATTGCCTCTTCAAAGTATTTCGCGTTGAAAAGCGGGCAGTGCATCAGCTATCAGACTGTGCGGGATGTCTGACGAATAGTGTTCGTACAATGCGGTCCATCTGGGCGGTACTAAGTATGTAGGGTTTGCGCTGAGCCCCGATTCTCGGTGTGAAAAATGTGTAACTGGGTCTCTACGGATCGGCGTTTACCTCGTTGATCAGATCCTGCCAGCCGCGACTTTTTTGTTTATTGCTGATCTGCACTCTGATATTGAGGTGTATGTCTCCTCCTGGGCGTATAAATATTGTGTCAAACGGCGGAGCTTATGACACTTTTCTATAGGTCCCCAATTTCCGCCGTCCATCAGCACATAGAAGCCTTATCATGGCTGGGGCCCTTCCGGGGTATGGTAATTTCACAGGCCGTCATTATCAGATCCATCACTGAGTTTTCGACAGTGTCGATTGCAATGTTACCACCCTCGTCCAGCGCAACTATGTCTTCCAAGGGGTTCGGCAGTCCCCTGATGTTCACCCTCGCGACGTTTCACTTGCAGGGAGAACGTTGCCGTGCATCCGGTGTTTAAAACTACGTGCCCGGCTCTCGTCACCATTTCCAGAATTAGTTCCCCTTTGGAGTCTGAGGGAGACATGTCCCATTCAAGGGCTCTAGCATTGAAATTCCCCCTACCAGGATTCACCCTTCCGTCTCTAAACCGGCGTCGAAAGTTCGACATCATCTCGTTGGGTGTTAGGTACTCGCTAAACCTTAAACAAAAAGCTAAATCTTTGTTTTTCCACCGAATTCCTGGCAAGGTGTAGACGTATGTCCACAGTCCAAGCACCTTCAACACTTCATGGGGATTATTCACATTTGTATCCTGCATTTTCCCGCTGGAGAAGGATTGCATAGACAAAGCCGCATATTTTCATGCTCAACCATTCCATTAACTTTGGGTGAAACTTCCTTGAAGTTGGACTTTCATTTAATTACTGTTCTTTGTAAATCTCTGCATCTCTGGAAGCTTTCCAAGGAAATCTTCCGAAAATATGTTAGCAGTATTTTTACGTCTTGTTTCCCCCTATCATATTGGAATGTATCTTGGTTGCAAGAGGTCTGATAACATGTAATTCTTGAGGAGATCCTCCTGGATTCTACTGAGCTGCTCGTAGAAAGCTTCCATTGGTGTATATCCTTGGTTTTTTCGGGAAGACTAAGACGGGCTCCAGGTTTTCAAGGTGTATGGTAACGGTTGTGGTGATTAAGGAAACAAAGAAAATTTCTAACTATATATTGTCCTCAGAAGGAAGAGCAAATAAGTGGCTTAACTTGCGCTTAAAGCTAAGGAAAGGCAGAGCCAAAGGACTCAAACTGTGGAGCGTTGTAGGACCGACATAATCTGGGAACCGTAGAGTGAAAGAGATGTCGAGCTCCGCGAAGGGACTTCAAAAATGTCCGCACTGTGTGTAATACGGGAGGCGGTGCAGATTATAATATCGGAGTCGTCAGCAGAGCAGCCTTATCAGGCGATTACAGAGTTTGAAAAGGGAACATATATCAAGGAAGATGCGGCGTTGTTGCAGGGAAGGGGGATTGAGGGCGTGAAACCGGGAAGAATAGTTCATACGGGAAATGTCCTTTTTGAAAAAGAGGGCCCCGAGTGAATTTGTGTTGTACAACTTGAAGAGCGCGATAGTTACGGTTGCGGAAGGGGAAGCAGACTACTCAGCAAATATTCAAGGATGATTCTAACAAGGGAGGTGAATAGTGTTAAGGAGGGATGGATTGAGGTAAAGTCACAGGGGGAACGTAGGATAAAATCAGAGATCTTGGAAGCGCGATTTATGATGTTAACGTAGTGGGGATTGAAACGAAATTTGTCATCCAAGATTACACTCAGGCCTGGAAAGATGGTTAGTGGTAGGGATTGTCCACCAGGACAGTAAGAAAAGGATGTTGGGGACGGTTTAAGCGCGTAGGACATTCAGAGGCATTTGCTGATATTTAGTGTGAGCAATGTTATGATAGATAACGTTCTTCTTTAAAATTGCTCTTTTAGAGCTCATTGAGTAGACCCCAAATGAGACTGAAAGAACGGAATGAGTAATAATGAAAAGAAACTCTTCAGGAACGATTTGATAGATAGGAGAGAAGCCATGGGGGGAGATTAAGTGGGGAGCGTTTGGAGAATAGACGATTGTGGCGATGGTATCAAATGCTTTGTAAAAATCGTTGTAGATAGCTCGTACCCCTTTTCGTAAAAGAAAGCATTTAGCAAGGAAGTTGGTAAATACCAACAAGTTTGAATCAGTAGGTCGAGATTTCACGAAATCATGCTACTTTTTCGTTATGAGGTCACCGAAGTGCGCGGTGATCTAGTCGTTGACGTATCTCTCGTGGATTTTGGAGTCAGAGGAGAGAAAAGAAATGGGACAGTGGTAGCTAGCGTAAAATCTCCGCGTTTGAAGTTAGGGATAAAAAGGACTTCCTTTCAAAGATGAGGAAAGTACCATTCTCCGAAACTTGTAAATTTCTCATAAAAGGGAAGCAAATATATTGGTTACACTTAACAAGGAAGAGGTTAGGAAGCTTGTCGAGACCAGGTCCGACATTGTTGTCAAGGTTATCAATGAGGAACTCAACCAAAGAAGTGGCAAGAGATTCGGAGCAGTCTTCACCTTAAAGAGGATTAGAGGGTGCAATGATCGAGGAAGTAAACAAGGAATAGAAATAGGAACAAAGTAGGTCACAGGATTGCTGTGGAAAGTTATTAGTAGAGTCTGCAAAACTGATGGGAGAAGGGAAAGCTTGGGTGGGTTTTCAGGAATCGCCAGTGTGGGATCAAAACGGTTTCAAATCACCGCGATCCAGATCAACGTCATTCTTAGAAGTCCGAAACTTCTTCCGCAGTGCATGCTTCAGGCGGATATTTTTATTGATTTCCGTGGTGAAGCAAGTTGTGTAAGAGCGCAGTCAAGTAAGAGAAGAAGGGATGTAGCAAGAAAGGAGATCGGAAAGGATATTACGTGACTGATCCCAGTTGATTGAAACTAAGGCTAAGTTGAGACTGTCTTTGCGGAAGTTGAACTTAGCCAATTTACGCAAGGTTTTGCAGTCTAAACGGGGGGAATCCATTTCAAATTCAAGTAGGGAGGAGAGCGGTGAGCGCAAATTTTGACATTTGGGGATATGCAAAGAAGTATGGAGAGGTGAGATTAGAAAGGAATAGATTGAGAGTGCGGTCCAAGGAGTTCTAGGTAGTCTTTAATTGCAGGGCAGAACAAATATTCATAAAGGAGGAGAATAGAAGGGAGTAGTGGTTGAGGTTGTTACCAAGGAATTGGAATTGGTGGAAAAAAGAGCGGACCTGGAAATAAGTAGTTCCGAGGGGCTATCAAACAATTATTCATACAAGTCAGAGGGGCAAGCATAGGGTTTGTATATATAAGATACACTGAACGAGAGGGAGTTGGGTGGGAAAACACGTAAGGCAACATAATCATAAAGAGAGCCAGAAGAGAAGAAGACGGGTTCGGTCGGGAGTGTATCTTTCCTTGCAATCAGGACCTCACCGTTAGTGGACTTAAGTGATGCAGCCCGGTCCCTGTCGTAGCGCAAAATGGAGTCTTCTTCGAGAAGCTCGAATTTCAACATATTTTCGTCAAGCCAAACCAAGATACAGATAACGTTTATTGAATAAGAGATTTTAGAGAGAGTGAGAGGAGAGAAAATTCATTTTGAGAAGACATACCAGAGTCTACTTGCAAGCGTCAAATTGTCTGCATGATATGTCTTTAGGGTCTTTAGTGCTGAAATTCTCTTTGAAGTTCAATAAACCGAAATTTCAATCCTGGAAACTATTGTGGAAATAATTTTTGGCCTTATACGGTAGTTCGTGGTAATTGGTAGTATCTAGATTCACGAAGTATACAACAATAGTTTCTCTTCTTTGTAATCTATTTTCTTGAGAGGCATATTATGAGTGTACTCTAGTTTTAAGCTCAGTGAAACATCTAACACGTTGAAAGTTGAATTGACAGCATCTATCCTTATCTGAATCTTCTATCAAATGGGACAAAGGCTCAAGAGGAACAAGATTCTTATCCGAAACTGGATTTTGTCTACATTGACCTTATTTTATCCTTATTTACGCAAGCTTTGGACTGCCATTGTAGTTATACGAGTATAGACCACGTCGTCCAGTAACTTTTCTAATAGTCACTTCAGCTTATTCTCGAAAATTGCCATCGTTTTCAATGGTACAAATCTGCCTTGATTTTAAGGACATCAGTCATAAAACCATTTTAGAATGGCTACTGGACGTTTTTCTAATCTAATTGAAAAGTCAATTTACTGGCTCCCTCGTCTTGATTTCTTCCTTACAAGGACCATCATTTCTCAAAGTACTCTTCCACCAGTCGACGCAGGAAGCTTACCTAAATTTCCAACGTTTATCGTTTTCCAGGAAGTCATCATGTGGGCAACATGCTGTTCCTGTCATAGGATATCAGCTATTTTTCTACGTACTTACCAACATATGCATTGATTCGAATCAATACCGAATTTTCCGTAAGCTCACAGCGTTTTCGGTTTCAATATATATTAGATTTGGGAAAGATATACGCCTAGAGTGTGTGTGAAATAGAAATGCTATTATGTCCTTGTCAAATATTGTCACACATTTATGTCGTTCATATTTCTTCCTGTCACTCGTAAGTGTGATTAGATGGGAAAGTGATTCCTAGGAAAAGATTGAATGGTTGAGTGAACGTAGATTTATTGTCCATGCGAGTTTAAATTTTCAGGAAAAAGGGAAAGATATGGAGTTTAGGGTACGAAGTTTCCTTGAAGTTAGACACTTCAAGCCTTATGACTGAGAAAACTTCCCTCCGCTGCAAAGTTGATGGCTTTCCTGAACAGAAGGAAGAGTAATCACGAACAAGCTCCTAATGCGACCCCATCCTCTATCTACAAGAACAAAGTATCTGGAATTTACTGCAAAACTTTAAATCAAATTTTCCTCAGCCCTGACCCGAATACTCTGACTATCCTTGACCCGAATCCGGAAATCGTCCCAAGTGTCTCACAATTTATTGTTTCAACGTCGGCGTCTACAATGCCATAGTGCAGACGGAGCACTAGAAAACTGCAATGTGCAATGCAGTCGGCATTTGCCCAATTTCGATGATTCCATAAAATTCCCAGCGTGACGTTAGAGAATGCAGAGCCCGGTAGCCGAGAGGGTTCCTCCCCGCTCGCATGGTGGTGGTTTGGCTCTGAGCCTGATTCTTGCTCGTACAACAATCAGCGAATTCCCACATGGAGCTTCGGTGGTCACTGCTACATGTTTTTTGATTTAACTACTGTTCATGACACCCTTTTGATTGTTGACTGGAGTCCAACCGAGGCCAGGCCTGCAATTAGTGAGCTCCTATTGAATATTCGCACCATTCAGAACATGGTTCGGAACTGCAAGCCATTGTTTGGAGTTAAATGGCAGCTCGCCCCAGATGGAGGCAGCTAATGCATGTGCAGCCATTAGAACACCTACTTGGGCTATAGTGCACTTTATCTATGATTGATGACCTTTATGCGTCGTTTTCATTGATTAAAATGTATCACGAGCAAGGGACAGGCGGAATTGGAAAAAAATCTAGCCCCAGTAGGTGGACAGGATGGATAAGAATCGATTGGGTTGCGTGTCGATCAAGCTTGCGGAAACCTTTGAAATATAATAATGGCCCAGCGCATATACTTGTCACCGGACTGGACATATGCCTGGGTTGTGTTGAGCCGATTAAGTCCCAACTGTCGGCTTAGATGTCGGCTTAATTGACATAGCAGTTATGTGAGTTATGAAACATAGAGGCTGGCTGTCTACGAGCCAAGATACTGGTCAAGTGGCTAGACTGGCGGGCGGTCCGTTTGTTGGAAACAATACGACATTCTGGTACCAGCCGGCCATCCATTCATTTTCAGTCACGAATTGTATTTATTGTGAACTTTCTGCGTTTATGTCCAATTTCTTTTGCTTTCGGAAACCTGGCTGTTACCACATCCGAGCCCGACAAACTACCGGCCATTGTTCCCAACGATGCCTCACTCATGATGCTTGTGTGTTCCGCGAACTTTCAAGAAGTTTTTTCCGTGTCTGAAGACTTCTTGTTCACGCTAGGTAGTCTCATAGTCCAATTTTTTGGTAACCTTCTAAAATTCGACGCAGTTTGACTTTTTCGTGGTCTTTTTTTCTTCAGCATGCAGAATGTTAAGATAAGCGAAATGGAGGAAAAGTACGTAATAAAGATATAAATGCTTTGATGAGATTATTTATCTTGTGATGGGGCTCGGGGTTTTGGTTAAGTGATGCATGTTAAGGTTAATTGCCTGGAAGAGAGACAGTAGCGATGTTTTGAAAACTGTTAGTTTTCGGTTTTTCATGTAAAGGTGCTACAACCATGACTGAAGATTTGCATAAAAGTAATTTTCAGGTTCAAAAGCGTCACTTATTTTCATAAAAAAGCCTTTTAGTTACCTGGAAGAGCGTGGATGTTTTTTTGTAGCTTCAAAGGGAACTTTTCCAAACAATTTACGTGAATATTGCCATAAAAATTGAGATGTGTGTCAAAGCACTAGGTTAAGTATTTCTTTTTTCGTTCGATACGTCCGCCCCAGCTCCGCTGCACAAACGCCGGTGCTACAGCGAACGCGTGTGGGATTCGCACCCACTAACAACCACCCCCTGTCTCTCCAGCCCCAGTCCGGCGGGGCCACCATTTAGGTATTATGAGATGCAATACAGCTGGTTAATAAGTAGTCCTCGACCTTGACAGCCATTCAGCGCGCCGTTGAGGTTTTTGCTTTGGTACCGAAGTCGAATGGATTCCCTCTACCGGCGGCTTCTACTGTATCTTCAGCTGTGTCTACTTCTACTTCTGCCAAGGACGACCATACCAAGCCCACCGATTCAGCAAATCACTGAATTCCCCCGAAAACGTGAACCGCAACACTGGTACAGTGCCAAAGATGCAGCGTTCTACTAAGTCGTCACTATCTACGTGTCCCCGGCGGCTTAGGAATTCGTTAGACTAGCTTTTGACTACCGAAAAGGCGCTTCCTACTG
Organism: Hermetia illucens; assembly: GCF_905115235.1. Taxonomy (NCBI): domain Eukaryota; kingdom Metazoa; phylum Arthropoda; class Insecta; order Diptera; family Stratiomyidae; genus Hermetia; species Hermetia illucens. The sequence continues at coordinate 17,115,229 of NC_051851.1, read as the reverse complement.
TGCCTAACAGTCTAGCTTCAACATCATCTCAGGAGTCTATGCATCAGGTCTCTCAATCTGAGTTGATTTCGTCTGCAATGCCTGCCTACATCAGGGTTGCTTCCACTGGCTCTACACCCCTGATCCAGCGGCCCCTGTGCGACGAGTTACGACCCACCGAGCCTTCGATCCTGTCTCGCTCCATCGCGCCTTCGATGCTGTCTCGCTCCATCGCGCCTACAACGGGGCACTATCCGCAGCCTCCTCAGCAAGTCACGAATCGGAACACAGCCGCCCCACTCCACTTCCCGCCGCCGCCATATATCCTGGCACTTTATCCGCCCATACCAGTGGCCCCAAGCTAAAGGTGGCGTCGTTACCTAAACAGCTCTTTATCTTCAGGCTAGCGTTCACAACTTCCACAGACGATGTTCTGGAGTATATAAAGGGCAAAGTTGGCTTACTTTCGCCTCCGTCCTGCGTTAAACTGACAAAAGACAACAATATCGGCCGGGTGATTGCCTCTTTCAAGGTGATTTATCCACACGAAGTTGACGTCCTCGGCAACCCTTCTTTTTGACCTGAAGGTGTATTCGTCAAGCCATACAAGTGCCCCACTTCGCGGGTAAACTTCAGGGCAACTCGCCTGCCTCGCCGAGCAATATAACTGGATCCATGTTTACTGCCCGTCTGTTTTATCAGAACGTTAGGGGTTTAAGAACCAAGCTGGGGGCCTTCAATTTATTCGCGCTGGCTCAGCAACACCATGCTACCTGTATCTCCGAAACCTGGCTGGACGATGTCCTATTAAACTCCTAGCTTTCCGAAGGGTACTCCATTTTCCACTGTGACAGGGACCGGGATGCATCTCGTAAGTCCATCGGCGGTGGGGGAATTGAAATAAAAGATACACTCCCCGCCGAACTCGTCTTCTTCTCCTCTGGCTTTCCTTTTGATTGTGTTGCTCTTCCTGCCCAACTTCCTCCCGTTCATTGCATCTTCTGTATATGTCCCCTGTGCTATCCCTTCTTACCTTTATGACAGTTTGACAGTTTGTCTGAACTCCTAACTGTCAGATTCTCCTTGTTTCCTTTTTGATTTTGCGGAGATTTTAAAATCTTCATGCTCCACTGGCCCAACCATCCTGGCCAGCCTTCCAATTCCTTCCAACAACCTCTCTCATTCTTCCCTTACCGCAAACCGTAAGCCAGTTCTCCTCGGACCTCAGCATCACCGCAACTAAGTTCTCCGGGCTCGCGCTCCTGCCCAAAACTTGGTTCAGGTTCCTTCTCTCCATTACAAACTTTAGGCAGTGACAAATCGCATGCTCCGGATCGCCCGGTATGCCACCACATCTAGGACAATTCGAAGAATCATCCGACCCAAAGCGGTGCATATACTGCCTGTAGCAACCACCGTGTCCCGTGAAGAACTAAGTAATGTGGCAGTTGATCTCCCCATGTTTCCGCTCAAGTTACACCCTAATGTTGGGAGTGAGCCTGTGCATCCATCGACCCTTCGTAGACTCGTTCCATCTGCGTTGCCAGAGATCATGCTACTCTGACCTTGCCGCATCAGAGCGTAGTGTCCCTCCATACGTCTTGCATGGTGCAGCGCACTCATTTCTTTCGCCAGAATGTCCATAGGGATCATGCCTGCCACTACCAATACTGCCTAATCTGATGTGGTTCTAAAAGCACTGCAAACCCTTAAAGCCATCAGCGAGTAAATCGAGTTCACCTGCCTCCGTCTCTGAGAGTTTGCAAGCACGTCTGCTCATACAGGTGACGATTAGAACAGAATGGAACGCACCACTCCGTGTAGAAGCAATCTCCGACAGTGTTTCGGCCCACCAATATTCGGCTCTGGTTGCCTTTTGGTATGCATATTCTAGGTATTTGACAGACTGTATGGAGTTGCCAAATCTCCCATTAGGCGCGTCCCTTCGTGCGGATAAAGGAATAGAGTACGGCAAGGCCCAATACAAAAAAGGGGGAAAGTCGTCAAATGAAAATGTGAACCAGGCGACTCAAGTAACGCCAGTTCAAAATATAAAAGGGGAGAAACCGGGGAAGATTCTACGCGAAAAGCTTAACGACTCACCAGGCAAGTAAACTCCGAAAAGAAAAAATGATTCAACTCCCAAAAAGGCGGAGCAGACAAGGACTACGACTGAAGCTATCAGCGAAACTGTTGCAGCGGCGACCTCGAGAAAAGGGATCGGTCCTCCAAAGGCGAATCCGAAAGCCTGGGGGAAAGTGGAGCCGCGGAGACGATCGAAACGATCGTAGGAACATATGGCCGGAGGTGATTATCATTTCCAAACTAGGCGAAGGGTCATATGCTGAAATTTTCAGGAGAGTGAAGGCATAGCCCGAACTCACCAACTTGGGAGACAATGTCAACCGAATTAGACGGTCACAGAAGGGAAATCTTTTGTTGGAGCTCAAGAAATCTAAGGACGTAACTGCGGCAGCCGGACAACATGGTACTGGTGAATGTGGGGGCCTCGTGTACTTTCCGGGAAAGAAGTCTGGGGTCTATAGTTGTTTGTTTGGAAGTAGGGTAGGTGAATCGGTTTACACACAGAGTGCTGGGCTCCCACAAAAGCACGCTGTCGAAGTACCATCTAAACACCTCCTTGTCATCAGGGCACTAGCCTGGAACCGTTTGACACATTACTTTGGGCTAGCCCTCCCGGCTTTGGGAGTCTTCAAGTTAGGGAAATGCTTTCACCAACGGGAGGGGAGGTGAGGGGAGGAAAGGAGTTGTCAGTTCTGGGCACCCCTTCCTCGTTCGATGTCAGGTAAACGCTAAAAAACGTTATCCCTAAACACTGGATGGAGACAAACCTGTTCCCTCGGCCTTGGGCAAGAATACGAAGTCGAACGTCGTCCCGAACCCAGCGGTGTCCGATAAGTTGAGATGCCATGAAACCGGATCCTGGTTTCGGTATTGCTTGCTAATTAACACTAAATCAGCATTTACTTCCGCAGCGAACTGTGCTTGCAACTGGAGAGCGGTTGCTGGATCATGTGGATGTGGATCATGTCATTCGCGCCCTTTCCAATACCGCCCTGTAGATTGGACACCGTCCGGAACCCGCAGTGTGTGTGACGCTCTCACCAGACGCGCCACGATCCCTGCAGAGAACGCAGCTTTCGCTTTCATTGCAGGTCTTCGCTTGGTGACTTACTTGGCCGCATTTCCGGCACGCTGTCCTCCTGTCCGGTTCCTTGCAAGCTGCTGTATCCATAGTCCAGACACCTGTAGCACTTGGTGGGGACTATCCGCATTCATACCCTGCATACTACCCATCCAATTTTGATTCTCCCGCTGTCAAGGAGTTTACTCGCATATTGCTCGGGGACTACCACGGCGAGCTTTTAGCCTCGAGCATTTGCAAAGGTGATACCTACCCGGGCATTGGTTACCTCTGGATATTCACGCTTTATCGCCTAATCAACTTCGACCTTTTCTGTGGGATAGTCAAGATCCCGGATTTCTAGAGAGCACATGGGCTCTAGGCTAGAAACAAGAGCCTTCTCCCTTAATAACCTATTGACCGCTTCGCAGAATGTATTCTTGCTTGTCGTCTTTGGACCCAGTTCGACGAAGACTTCGCCACTCCTCGTTTTCAATATGGAAGACACCTCTGCTTCGTTGTCTTCGGGTTTCATCCTGTAGTGGATTTCACTAAGGACTTCTGCAAATGTCTTGTTTTTCGTCGGTCTAATGAGCAGAGCCGACGGTCTAGTCCTTCTTCGTTTCCTCGTTTTTTTTGCTGCTGGCTTTGGGTTTGCAGCTTCCTTGTCTTTGGACAGACTGGTTAGACAGACGGCGTAGTCAGTTGTTTCCTTTTTTGCCTTTTTCGCCTTCTTTTTTTTGGGCCCTGGAAACTACTTGGGTAAAGTCTCCTGCAGACACTTCGTCCTCATTCCGCTTTTTTCCAGTTCGCTTTCCAGTGGGCTATCTGCGGTCCGTGTGACGCAAGCACGGTTCTCAGCGGAGAGTGTGGCTGTTTTTGCTCTCCAATCGTCTTCCGCTGCACACCACGTTCGCCTATAGAAGGAGATGCGGTCCAATAGTTTCTCCAGTTCCATCACCCCGTTTTTGACGCCTTTGTTGACGTTTCTCTCGAGGAACGTTGCCAACCGCATACGCTTCACCACCGCTGCGCATTTCCTGATGAGCCTTTCCTCTTCGGCTTTATATAAGACCGTCGACTGCACTTGCGGTCGGTTTGTGTCGGAATTCATCTGCTCAGGACTAGCGATTCTGACTGGACTTTCTTTCGGAACAGGGACACTGGAGGGGTTGCCATCTCCGCACGGCCAGTCGCGCCAGTTGATGAGGCTTCCTCTTTATTTGTCACATCAGGTATATCAACCTTCGCGGCCTCTTTCGCTGATCGTTACGGTGAATGACGGACTCAGCGCTTCCTCTTTCCTTGTTGTTTCATCGACTTTTTTTTATTAATTTATCTGTATTCCTCATGGAAAGCTCATCAGGGCATCGTGTGCAAGGGAGCGGGCCGTAATAGTCAGGAACGGGTGTAGCTTCGGGGGCATAGCCTCAGTTCGCTGAGGCCTGACCTACGCTTAGCTGGTTCGGGAATTTACGGACGAATCAACGCCCGCTCAGGGCAACGCGGTCTACTAACACCGGTTCAATTTACACTACCCGACCAGGGTCCTGAAGGGGCTGGCTCCTGATACACGTCACAACTACGAACTTGGCAGAGCTACGTTCACATCACTCAATCGACGTCGACAGAGAGTTGTCGACGGCTCCGGAGACTCCTAGTGTGTTAGGACGTGTACCGGTTATTTGCGGTTCGCTCTTCACCGAGTAGCTGTCTCGAAGCTTCTACCTAGGACGCAGGTATACTGCCAGATAGGGGTCAGAACTACTTACTCGGCCACCTCGGGAACGTCACACCCCGTATCATAAGCGACCTATTAAAGGTCGTTGACGACCCCTGAAGTCCTTAGTTCGCTTGAGGCTTATCAATTAAAATCCGAACCTTTCATTGTTATCAGTGCAAATTGGTCTGGGCAGGCCAGGACCTTCACAGGAACTCCTCTTCTATCGGTAAAATAGTGAGATAATCATAATTCAGGCGGAAGCTTGGCCTGAGCTAGATTTTTTGCTTAGTGCTTAGGGGATCCTAAGTCTGCATCTACTTGATGCCGGAACAAACGAAAGGGAGTGCAACTTACTACCACGGGCCACACCCGTTAGGGAGTGCCGTCCCCACGACTCGAGGAGGGCGATCAGACCCGAGTCTGCAAGGGACTCATCTGAAGTGGCTCTGGCCACGAAGCCTCACCGGAGGTTATCTGGTACCATGGGAACCGGGACGGCCCTCTAATAGCATATGCTTCAGGAGAATTCCTGGAGGATATGTTCTCGGCCCGGTTATTTGCGGTAGGCACCCTTGTGAGAGTTTCATGGTAGTTGTGGTTATGCCTACATCGCGGGCAGAGTTCCTCGGAACTGAGGCGTGGTGTTGCGCTGTACAACTCGGGTGTCGTACCCCTTAGTTGTGGCAGAGGTGTTAGATAGGCCTTGCATCCAGTACCGCTGTGCCAGTTATGATGGGGTTCTGATTATGGTCTCCAAATCAATTCATGTCCGAAGAGGACTGTGGGATTATGCCTACACGGCAGGCATTCACGTTAAACCCCCAGGACTTTCCCACGGGCCACAGATTCCCCCTTAAGCACCGAAGTATTCAGAAATAAGAGGCGACGATGGTTTACGGAATTATCCAAAAGATTCATCATTAATATTCCGGAAAACTACATCTAAAATAAAATTTCTAAATTTCTTTTTTCGTTTCATTTCAGGTATGTATCCGCTTATTTTTTGGAGCGATGGAATTCAGATAAGTATCTTGTTTTTGTTTCTATTTAAGGCAGAAGAGCTGAGGTATCTATTCTACCTTTACTTACCCACCCTGACTATCTTCAACACCAAGTTGAATTTTTGCACCCAGAAATCATCGCAAAGATCACTTGAGTTAACTTTTACGACTTTAAAATTTTCCCATCTTCAGATTTCTAATTCTTTTCATTTACACAATCTGTGCCGCACGGTACCATGCAAATTCTGTTTCAGTCCGGGTTTGCGTCAACAAAATCATTTTGCAGCCTCCAACCTTCATCATCCCCCGCATGATTATTTTCCATGCATTCTCGGCATGCTTCCAGCGGTTGGTTGTACAGTTCAAAAAGCTTGCCCTGTATCTGATTGTCGCGCTTTTAATTATCTGCGATCACAGCATTTTGATGGAAGGAACTTGGGGGTCTGACTGTCGCGAGGGTGGTAGCCAAGAGTCGCGGAATCATCTTTCAGATCATACAAATTGATTCCTATGAATTGGCATTATGATTTGTGCCACGTAGACAAAATAAAACGGATTGTCTACGAGGGAGGTAGAACTTAAGATATTAGATACTTTCACATGTGATATGCAGTCGCGCTTGGGAAGATTCTTGGTATGTTATTTGAGATCAATTACGTAAGTGACTCTGCGAACAATGGACGATGGCCTGGGGATTATGGACATGGAAGCATTTCATATCACATCGCTCGCTAGTGCAGCTCAGAATCAGATACTGGGTATTTATTGCATATTAGCTGCATCTGAAAGAAAGAGGATCAAGAAATGTATCTTAAGTTCCAAAGTATTCAGATAATTTTGCCTCAAGGTTGTAAATGTTATCGCATCCGAAAAAGATACTGAGAAGATGCTAAAATGGAGACATACAGTCACATGCATGATTGGCATTTACAACTTCAATATAGATAAAAGTAATTATCGGAAAGTAGCATTTGCCTCTAAGTGAGAAACAATGTCTGAATGTTCTGAACACAGTTCACAGAAACCATGTTCCTGATATACAATGAAAACGAATTCTTATCTTTTTTCGATGTATTCGATGTCGAGTCTCGTTTCTATATCTTTTGTCTTACTTTTCAATATCTATTCATGTTCAACGATGTGTTTTCCCTTTCTGGTTGCCATACATTTCCTGACGTTGCTGCTGGTACCATAAAACCATAAACAAATTAGGAAAATACAAGTCAGAGTCCTCGAAAAAAAGTTAATTAGACCCAGAATAATTAGTACTAAAAGCTCTGAACTTAGTTGTATCTTTTGTGTTTGCTTATTTTATTTGTATGGCGCCATTGACACTAATGACAAAATAATAAATTGTTTAAGATTGAGGAGCAAAATTGGTCAAAAAACTAGTGTGGTAATAACAAATTGACTTTATTTAAGTAAAGTTAATCATGGAAAATTTTGTCCTGATTTTCGGTGTTCAGCTCTTGACTCACTCTTCGACTCCTGCTGAGATTTCTTGTGGAGCTTCCTTTCGCCCAGTGAAACTTATACATATAATTCGGGAAGCCATGGTTAGAATTGTCTTTTCTTAGTGTCTGACCTGTCTACTGCCACTTCTTTCTCGACCACTGACATCTAGGCCGTATATGGATCTAGTTCTTTATTTGATGGAATCGAACCGGATCCAGGGAAAATTGGAAGCTCAGGTCACACTGGCGTCACTCTGTGTCTGCTCGGCGAGTGACTTTTTTAGTTCGGAAACAAAAAGAAGTCGCATGGGGCCAAATCTGGAGAATACGGTGTATAAGGTAGCAGCTCGTAGCTCGATTCGACCACGGAGGAGGTGTGAGCCGGTGTGTTATCATGGTGGAAGAGCAGTTTTTTCTTCGTCAAATGGGACCTTTTTCTCTGCAATCATCAGGTAGGCGATGCGGATCACACCTTGTGAATCCTAGAAAACGGTGGCCATCGCCTTTCCGGCCGATAGGATAGTCTTCGCATTCTTCAGAGCACGTTCTCCGGGTGAAGTCTACTGTATCGACTGTTCCTTGGTCTCTAGGGTGTACCAGTGGAGCCTTCTTTCGTCGACGGTCACGAAACGACGCAGAAAGTCATTCGGATTGCGCTTAAACACCGTCAAACACTGTTCTGAGGTGGTCTCACAGTTGCGCTTGTTGTTCGGAGTGAGCAGTAGTAGTACAGCAGAGCAGTAATAGTACCGACAGCTTTATCATGCCCAAAATCTTTTGAGACGCCTACTGTCTCAGCTATCTCGCGCACCTTCATTAAGCGGTCTACCAATTCGAGATCGTGGGTTTTTGTCATGTTATCCTTCGTGGTAGCAGTTTCGACGCACCTGAGCATGGCTCATCAAAAACCGACGTGCGACCACGTTGAAACTCGTTAAACCATTTTTAAATGGTCACCATCGTAGGAGCAGTCGTAACCCCCGGGTATATAATGACCTCGTGATTACCAACCCGGATTTTGACAGTATTTTCTTTTTTTCCTGCGATTGGGGCCGCCTCCGCCTTTTCATCCATCAGGTTCAGTTTAACTATCAACAATGTTTTGATGGCATGAATGATTTCATTTCCATAAAGTTGTAAGTTTTCGGAGTGCTCCGCAACTACCACAATCGCCTGGTTGTTTGCAAAATCATTGAACGTCGCCTCCTTTGCACGCGAAGACCGGGCACTTGAAAAGGTAACTCTCGAGTATCTGCGTTGAGTAGCCAAGGACATCCCGTTTTGCCAAAGTGTCCTTAATTCAACCCAAGTTGGCCGAATTAAAGGCATTCCTAACATCTAGCGTCACCATCGTGCATCCATCCATTACCAAAGGCGTCGCCTCCCGGTCCAGATCCACGACTAGTTCACCAGTAGTTTGATTTTCTGTTGTAGTGGATAAAACGCCATCGCAGCATCGAAGAGTGGCTTACCTCAGTTACCCTTTGACGTCGTTTCCTTCCGGTCGTGACTTTTCTCTAAATCAGCGAGTAATGTCTTCTCCTCAAAAGCACCAGTAAACCAACCAGCTATCCTGAATGAAATTAGTGACCCGGACAACTGAGACAACAAAGATGGTCAAGCTTATACGGTGGCCTGAAGCAATACTTCTGATTGACAGTACAAGACAATCATGCGCCGAGGCTCTTTGCCGAGAATGGATCCTGCGCTTTGGTGTATCAGCCGCAATCATCATGGACCAGGGAATGCAGTTTGAGTGTACTCTTTTCTTGGAGTTAGGCAAGTCCCTCAGTTTCAAACATCATAGGACTACTGCGTGCCACTCGCAGTTCAATGGGATGCTGGAACGTTGGCACCGGACATTAAAAGCCGCCTTAATGGCTCGCGACGACCTGTCATGGTCGCGATCCTTGTCTTTCGTCCTCCTTGGCCTTCGCACAACTCACCAAGAGGAGTTTACGGCTAGCCCCCCGGAGGTGGTGTACGGAGAGAGTCTGTAACTCTCCGTCGGCTTGCTTTATATCAGAACAAGGTTAAGCGACTACAGCATGTTGCGTCTGCTTAGGGACGCGGTTTCGAAACTGCGACCGACTCAACCTTCCCGACACACGACGCCGGAGTTCGACACTCCCTCGAGACATGTTCACAGGTCCTCATTAGGATGGGCACTTCCCGTAGGCCGCTGCATTCACCATACGAGGGCCCCTTTATAGTTCTATAGCGACGGGAGCACTCCTTCAAGTTCGACGTTCGAAGCGGGCCAAAATGGGTCTCCTTATCGAGGCTGAAGACATTCGCCGAACCGGGGGACCCTCCAAACAGCACCCGCGAAGCGTCAGATACTTCCGGTAACCCCGTTGGCGGGATCACGTTCCGGGTTCCATGGCTGAATCCGCTCGGTTTCACGCGGGGGCGTTTGTAAAGCTGTAGATATGGACGCTGTTAATTTTTACCCTTACAATAGTGTCTTCCAGGAATGCCATTGTTTCGTGTATGGCTTGCCTTCCGCACTGCCATGGGGACAAATCTCTGGCAGCGCAGCGAATCTACTTCTGATGAGCTTTTCGAGCACTTTTCCAGCAGTATCAAGTATACAAAATGGCGGTATGAGGACGGCAACTCAGGGCCGCCTTTCCCTTTGCGCCCTTTGCCCTTTAATCAGCGCAAGCCTCGTCCCCATCCAACGAGAAGGGAAAATGTCCTTCTTCAGGCAAGCGTTAACTGCGCCGTTGGGATATCAGTTCGTATTCGTCTGCTGGAATACCGTCAGGTCCTGCGGCCTTCTTATTTTTCATAGAGACGACTGCTTGTTTCCACTCATTTATAGAGAAAAGTGGACAATCCTCGGCACTCTCCGCGCCGGCGTCATCATCCCGTACGGGGTGCGCAGGGAATAGTGCCCGTATAGTGCGGTCCATATCGGTCTTAAGTGAACCACTTTCCGCAAAGGCCCGATTTTTCGGGTTATCAGTTTGTAACTGAGTACGAGTCCCCATGGGTACCCATTCACCTCGTCGACCAGATCTTACCAGCAGCAAGCTTTGTTCCTGGTTATTGTGGTGCGGAGTCTCCTCTTGGTTGATCTGTACTCTGTCATTATGGTACAGCTTTCTCCCGATCGTTTAGACGTTGTGTTAAGCATGGGGTCTGTGGCGCTCCTTCCGGAGCTCCGCAATTTCCGCCGTCCATCAATATATAGACGGTTTGTCACGTCTCAATGACCTCCTGAGCATGGAAGCTCCGCAGACCCGCATTATCAGGTTATAATTGAATTTATGACAGTGTCAGCTGCGGCGCCACCATCCCCAAGAGTACTCACCAGCACCGCCCCACCTTTCCAAAAGTTTTGACAAACCTCCCGGTGCTCACCTTCGTAACGTTCCATGCAAAGAAAGAGCGCCGGGGTGGCGCACACCGACAGTTTGTGTCAACCACTTCGAAAGCAATGTATTGATGATCGCTTGTCGAGAAGTCTTCCGGAAATGGCCACCCGTCCACCAGCGACGCCAGTGACTCCGACTTGAAACTTACGTCCGGAATGCTTTCCTCGCAGCCTGGGCGTCGAAACGTTGGAGTGGAATCGGTGTTTAAAATTACCAGTCCTGTCATCGCCGCCATTTCTAGAATTCGTTTCGCTCTGGAATTTGGGTGAGGCATGCTTCATTCAACTGCTCTGGTATTGAAGTCATCCCCGACGAGGATCCGCCCCTTTGTGCCCAAGATAGCGTCCTCCAGAGCATCAAGTTTGCGTCGAAAGTCCGAGATCGTCTTATTCGACGTAAGGTAGACACTGAAAAACGTAATCCCTAAACACCGAATCCAGACAAAGTCGTTCCCTCGGCCTTGGATAAGAACCTAAGAAGGTTGCCATCTCATATGGCAGCGGTACCTGATATGTCAGGGTGGCATGGAACTAGGTCCTTGTTTTGGTACTGCTCACTGATGAGCACTAAATCAGCTTTGGTCTCCGTAGCAAACTACGCCAGCATCGTGAGTGGGTGCATTTCGAAGCATATTGATTTGTAGGTTGCGAATCATGTTGACCGCATCGTAGCTCTTTCCAGTTCTGCTTTGAAGAGTGGACCCGGCCCCGAGCCCGCAATGTGCCCTACGTTCTCATCAAACGCGCATAGAACGTAGCTTTCCTTTTCGTTGCAGGTGTTTGCTTTATGGCTTGCCTGACCGCATTTGCGGTATGTTGCCCTTTTGTCAGGTCTCCGATTGATTGCAGACGTGGGTTCATAATCCAAACATCTGCAACATTTGGTTAGGGCGGCCCGGACTACCCAACCGATTCTGATTTTCCCGCTGTTTAGAAGCTTTCTCGCGTATTGCTCGGCAACTTCCACCACAGCGAGTTTTTGGCCTATGGACTTCGCAGAGGTGACACCAATCCGAACATTGGTTACCGCGGACGTTCGTGTTTGATGGCCTCTTCCACCACGTTCTTTTCTGTGAGGTCTCGGATTTCCAGAGAGCACGTGGGTTTCAGGTTGCAAAACAAAGCTTTTTTTCCCAGAACCCCCTTGAATGCTTCGCAGAACGTAACTTTATTGGTTGTCCTCGGGCCTAATTCGACTAGGATTCCATCACCCTTCCTTCTTCGGATGGAAGACATTTCTGCTCCGTTATCTTCGGGCTTGATCTTGTAATGGACTTCACTGCAAAAATCTTGTCTTCCGTCGGCTTAATAAGGAAAGCTGCTGGTCTAGGCCTGAGTAAAGACTCATTCCTCGATACTGTCTGGGTTGCTCTCTCCGTTGCAGGTGCCGCGTCACATTGCGAATCTTCTTCTCTGTTTGCGCATCCTGTTGTCTCGTCAGGTATTTCATCCCATGTTGCGCCCTTCGCTGGGCACTGGGGCGAGCAACGCATTTTTTTGCCAGCTCACTTTCAATTCCCACTATCTCCTCGTTCGTATTGTTTGTGTTCGCCCAGGGTCCCGAAGGGGCTGGCTCCTGATACACGCCATAATTACCACCTTGGCATCGGAACGTCGACAACTCCTTGTTTCTTCCCATTAATCTGTCCCTGTACACCCACGGTTCTAAAGCCAATGTTATCTTTTGAAAGTGCCCTTGAAATGGTTGCAGGTCGAACTTTTCCATTGTACATGTTTACCTGGGCTATATTAATGCTGGCTATTGACTCCATTAATGATAGGAGCTCTTCTCCAGCGCCAGAGTATCGATCTTCTCCTCTAACGTGGAACTTCTCTTTGATTCGTGATCTCGTTCAATCTTTCATCCATATCCTGTAAAGTGTCTCTCCTTTGCATGGTAAGCAATTTGGGTCAGCTCCACAGTCTTTGTTTTCCACTTCATATCTCTGACATTGCAATGTGACCGGAGCCAAGGCATCTGAGTTTGAGAGCTACCTCCACTGGTAGACAGATGGTGGTGGTCTGTGTTCCACTGTACGCTGACTCTATACCCTTGCAGATGGTAATGATATCCTGCCTGCAACTCGTTATGTCGACTTCCTGCCCTAGGGACTATCCAATTGGATTCAAGAATTTTTTCACGGTTACATCCTTGGATTCCTTGAGCTCCAAAATACGATTTCCTTTCTGGGGACGTCTAATGCGGCTAACATTACCGGCTTCATTCTGCTGTGAATGCCAGCATATAACTCATCACCACGTTTGGGGTTGATGATAACCTCCGGTCTCACCTTCCTGCATTTTCTCCTTTTCTGACGTGCCAACCTTCTCCACGGTTCGACATCCTTCTTGTGAAATCGACTCCTTTTCTCTGGAGTTGCGACTATGTGAGTTACGCCGACAGTTTCATCCGACCTCCTCATTTGGTCCATTTTTTTTAGAATTGCTGCTGATTCGTTTAAGCGTTTGCGCAGCCTCTTCCCCGGTTTTTCCCTCGATTTTTTTTTTGCATGAGCGTCACTTGAGTCGCTTGAGTCACTTTTTCGCCTGATGCCTCTTATCATATCCCTTAAATTCTGATGAATTCGCGGTTGAGTTCCATGATCCCGCTCCCCAGCGCCGTAAAGGCAACTTGTGATTGGTCGCTGCATTTTATATTGCTTGGTGATTCAGCCTTATAGCTTTTTCCGTTGCGTGTGTTCCTTATACAAACACCCTACTAAAGGTAGCGCTTTTAGTCGCGGGGGATGGTGCCTGTATGAATGGGGACCTATGAAGAATTAAGCTTCTTCTGAACAGGTCCGTCAATGAAACCAATTTTAGCCCCTCCCGTGTGTCTGTAACATTAGATCCCACAGTATCCAGGGTTCTCACTATTCCCTTATCCGCACAAAAGTTTCGGTTCGGGTTCGGTATGCTATTGAATGATTAGATCTTAACTGAGCTTCTTGAGGCACTTCCTGTTCGGGGCCTTCCATTAGAGATCGGGGATACCATTTGACTTCTACGCCTCTGATATCTGTCTTTTTTTGGCGATTGATATGTCATCAGATATTCTCTTCCTAGTCCCTGCCTGGTTGTGGCCTTCGTAGCAGGTCAGTGTTAATCTTGGTTTTGTTGCCTGACTTTTCGGAGCGTTTTTTCATCCAAATGGACCACCTCGCACATGGTGTGGCGATCGACACGCGCTAATGATTTTAATTGGCGAGAGTTTTATCTCCTGGAGAGCCACATATCGAGAGAGTTATGTTCCACGTCGGTCTATCCTGCAGTCTGCGCTTTGGCTCAATAAAAAATAAAAACTGATGCAATTCTAACGAATTTTGACCTGGTTTCGCATCTGAAGCAAAACTTCTTTTCGTATTTTTTTTTTTTTAATCATAACATAATCAAAGGAATGTCTGCGTCACAATGTATCTTTCATGAATTTATTCTTGAATACATTAAGATTTCCGACTTCTCAATTTGTCATTCCAAAACAAATCGTCATTCATCTCCACTATCCAAACCTCGTCTCGCGATCAAAACAGTACTCCCTGCATCACCGGTAGTATCTAAAACTTCGAAAATATCTTTTATATCCAAACTTATTTTCCCAACGTGGTAATTTATGGATGTTGATCTGTGAGGTTTTATTTTCGGTTAATGAACTCGAAATCTGGTGAGTTTCTTGTTTGGCCATGTTCTCTCCTCCTCGGCTACCGTTCCGTTTGTTGCTATTATTGTTCTCTGCATCATTTTGATTTCCGAAATAGAATGGGCAGTGCCAAAAAAATTGCAAATGCAGAGGCGAACGTACTGAAGTTTGCTCGCAATTGCAAGATAGATTTGGCTACTCTCGGGCTCTCGGGCGGTTTTATAACAGAAATTACTTTTCAATTGATGGTGTAACTGTTTCGCTACTGAACCTTCACATGCGAGGTGCCTCCCAGGCTTAATTGAGGGACTTTTTTCTCTTGAAGACACCAAATATCTGCCATCTGATTCCATGTGCATCGAATTAACGAAATACTTTCCTTTTCCATGCGAAGTAATCGAAACTAATTTCGTGGTTTCTATGAAAGTTTCCCACTGTGCACTTTATTGCTGGATTATCGATCGAAAAGTGAAAATAATAGTGAAAATGGTCAATTAATGCTATTATGTCGATTCCTTTGATTGGTAATGATCATATTGCGTCAGGTTAGATTGTTTGATTCCGAGCAAATGTACTTGGACAATGACGATAATGGGCGAAACGCTTCTGTGTTGGCCAATGATCTGTGGGTATTACTATATTTCAAGGTTTTCGGGTCTTTTAGCTGGTTACGGTGGGTGCTACTGTACCCAGTTAAGGTGATTGATTTGAGGTGATTCGAATCTCTTTAATATTGGATCACTGATGATTGTTCCATCATTTATAGCTTCCTCTATTGGGTTGAAAGCTAGATCATTGAGGAGTCTTTGGATATATATGCATTTGCTCCTTTAAAAGCGTCACTTCATGTCTCCTTCTCCTAGAAAACTAGAGAGGTGGAAAACATCCACTTGCTTTATTTTTTTCCTGACGATCAGGGGCGTACTTCGCTATCAGTTAAGCCACTGGTCCTGACAGTTAACTGTACGACTTCAGGGAGAATATATCTACCTACTCAAGTAAAGATACCTAAGATCTTTGCGGGGTTGGAAACGGGTAGTCTATGGTCACAGCAAGGCCAGTATTATCGACATTGAACATGGAAGAAGCGATAAGTAAAAAAGCCAGAATTGTTGGCTAGTCTACCACGTCTTTCGCGATAGAGAGTGGTATGCCGTACCACAGATACAGACGCAGAGCACGGCCCGAAGAAAAAAGTGGTGGAAATCGTGGCCCAGTTGTGTCAGCGTATAACAGAGGCAACGGCAATGGCAACGCTACAATGACGACAGCGTTTGCACCGCAAAAAACAACTACTGGTGGAACCAGGAAATTTTGAAGCTGAAATCATTGACACTGCGAGCGCGGAGATTTAGTCAAAGAGCAAGGAGGAAGCCGGAACATCGGGAGCTGGAAAAAAATATCAGGATATGCGAAATAACCTTAAGAAAGCTATACGGAGGGAGTTGTGCCTCGATGTGAATACGAACTCAGGGGGGCTACTTCTAGAGTTGTAATGAACAAGATACGCGGACAAAAATCACCGCAAGTGATGAGCCCGTGGCTCTTGTTCAAAATCATTACAGCTGACTTTCCGCAACAGGAGGAGATGGACCTTACTCAAAGCGCCCCTAAGCCAGAATATTTCCGTTGCTTATATGATACTCACATATGTTGGATTAACTACTATAAGTCCGAGTCAGTCCCTTGGAAAATTTGTGCATTTGCCATGTTTACAATCACATCTATCTCGCTGAAAGCCACGTGTAAAACACGATTCGTGATGTTTGCATTTCAACTGTCCTAATCTGGGATCCAAGCGTTGAAATGATCGGCTATGATTTTAGAGTTTCGTTTTCTACGCCTATTTTGCAATAATTTGTTCATTACACGCAAAGCTTTCCTAAAAACTAAGCATTTGCTGCCAAAAGTAGACACGTGCTCCTCCTTCCAAAGTATACATTCAGGATCAGCACTCCTTCAACATGTGGCTTTCTACTCCATATTTTCTGCACCTTTCGACAGTTATCGGTGCATATTGTTGCTCTATGGTCAAATTTGAGACTTCTGGGATTGCACTTGAAGGACATCTGCCCTATAAGTCGGCAAATGCAATTAAAGATCAACTCCGCGCCGAACTCGTGTTTTCCTTCTCTGGCGCACCATATAATTGTGTTGCCATACGTGTTTCCTCACCTAACTCCCACCCGTTTATTGTCTCTTGTATCTACCACCTCTGTGCTAGCCCTTCCCATCTGCAAGAAAAATTGTTTGACAGCTTGTCGGAACTCTTCACTTCTAAATTCCTTTTGCTCCCGTTCTTCCTCTGCGGAGATTTTAACCTCCCCAGATTCAATTGGCCTAGTCGTCCTTGCCTTTCTATTGCTTCCAACAACCTCTCCAACTCTTGTCTTCTACTCCCTTTTTTATGAATACTTGTTCTGCCCCAAATTTCAACATCTCGAAAAACTTCTTGGGCCACACTCTCGATTTCTTTCTTTCCAACCCCCCGAGCTTCAACTCTATTTCCTCGCTCATCCCCTATGTCAAAATTGACGCTCATCACCCCCGCTTGAATTTGATGCAGAGCTCCCCCGCTCAGACATCAAAATTGTGCGTAGTTTTGTGAAATTCAACTTCCGGAAAGCCAACTTTGACGCCCTAAACTCAGCCCTAGCGTGTGATAAAGCTTTTGGCACCTTTTATAATATCCTGTTTGATCTCCTCTCCTGTTAAGTCCCTTCTTCTGCTCATTTTCTTCGTTCCTACCCAACTTGGTTCACCACGGATATCCTTACTAAAATCCGCCTGAAACATGCTTTGCGGAATAAGTTTCGGATTTTAGAGAATGAAACCGACCTTGCCTATTTAAAGGCCCCACTGTGAAGTCGATGAATAAAATATAGCATAAGAGATACTTGTTGATCGTTGAGACCGTTCTTGCCTGCGGTAACTTCAAACCGTTTTGGTCCCACAGTCGTCATCCCCGAAACCCCACCCAATCTTTCGCTTCTTCCATCAACTTTGCTGATTCCATTGCCAACTCCTCACAACACTCCTGCGACATTCTTTGTTCTTTCTTCTCTTCCGCGTTTACTCCCTCAACCACTGCGCCCTCTACACCTCTTGCTGATTTAGGCTGCTCCGAATCTCTCGCCATTCCTCTCCTCACGCCTTCCGTAGTTGAGTTTCTCATTGGTAATCTTGACACCAATGTGGAACCTGATCCTGATAGTCTTAATAACCTTTTCCTTGTTAACTATAAACTGGAATCTTTGGAAAGAGACCCTTATCATCTACATTCTCAAGACCGGTGATCCTTCCCTAGCTTTCTCTTTCTCTTCTTTCGTCTTGCTCCAAAATCCTTGAGAGATGCGTCTACGATTGCCTGGCCGCGCATTTCCGTCACTTGACGTGAGCCAGGTTGATGTTAAATTGCAGAATAACATTCAGCTAGTACGCTTGCCTGGGCGATGCTTCATCCGAGCGCTGGAATGCTGCGTCAATGAGGGGCCTCTGATCGGTGTAGATCGTGAATGATCTGCCCTTGAGGATCCTTTGAAGGTTTTTGACAGCAGCGTAGATGGCCAGAAATTGACGGTCTTTAGCGTTATAGCGTATCTCGGTGTTGGATAGCTTCCTAGAGAAGAACGCTTCATACTCCGTGAGGGTCCTGTTGTTCGAGGACCACACCAATGGCGATGTCCGCAGCGTCGGTGCGTAGAGCTAATGGGGTTTGAGGAAGTTGGTGGTAGCTGCCTCGGCGATGACGACTTTGCTTTGGTGAAAGGCGGTGTTTGCTTCGGGGGTCCAGGCGATCTTGACCTTTTTTTACTTGGGAGACAGACCTTTGAGCAGTTTGCTGAATGGTGTCAGGATTTGGGCTGCGTTTGGGGTGCCTCGCCAGCAATAATTCAGTAATCCTATGTAGGGACGAAGCTCGGTGGGAGATTGCGAATTGTGGGAACTTTCGATGGCTTTGATTTTATGTAGCCGCGGCGAATCCATTGGGGGAGACGGAATATCCCAGGTAGATTACTTCCTCTTTTCGTAAGGCATTCGAGGTATCATTCCCCTCTGCATCGCAGTGACCAGGTACCCAGAGTAGTTCCACCGAATGTTTCCCCATAGATCTACGTAAATTAGTCTATGAGCTGCTCTCATTCTAGTGCTTTGAATAAATATATCCAGGGGCCGCAAATAGAGTAATGCATTTAGAGCTGCGCCGGATGTCGCATGGCACCAGTAATAGCCAAACACACAGTTCTTTGTAGTACGACTACACTGTCCCACTGTCGAATGGAATCGAGTGGAATTTGGGGAATCGAAGCTCTCCAACTCTGCAAGAGGAGGCGTATGCAATACACAAAGTAGGTCAAACGAGATGACACTTTTCTAGACCGAGGTCAGCGATCCTTCTGGTACGCACATTCAATAGACAGATACTAAATCGACTGCTAATCGTAATGTAGTCGATCTGAGTGGTCGTACGCTGTGGGCCAGTTGAGGCCTAGCTGTTCCTGGGAAGCTCTGTGCTCGAATAATGGGTTACCAATGACAAGGCCGTGGAAGCTGCAGAAATCTACTAACCTTTCCACGTTATTGTCCTGGTTACAAAGACCATGTTTCTAATCACAGATCCAAGCAAGGTGTAGCCAGAGCTCGCCTTGGCATTTTATTCACCCATCGCGATCACTTTGAGGATTACTTTGAGGAAACCTCTCCTCGACTGCGTTCAGTTACGTACGAAGTGTGGCTGTTAAACAACGAAACTGGCGCTGCAAAACATTTTTTTTTTGGTTTCATATAAATTTACTTATCACCTTTAATTTATTCCTGTAATTCTCGATGCGAATCTTCCATGCATCGAAAAAATACTTGAAGGCCTTATCTATCAGTTCCTTTAGGACGCATGTCGTTTTCGTTTTCATAGCTTCAACGGACTCAAATCTTGTTCCTTTTAATGCAGGTTTCACCTTACAAAATATATAGGATTCGCACATTTCCCGATTTGGGGAATAATGCGGATGGTCTAACAAAGGGGTGTTGAACTGGGCTAGAAAACCATAACACTTACTATCAAAATGTGTCCTTCTCAATCAGTATTCTGTCCAGGCATAGACCATTTTTTTCATTTTGTGGAGTAGCGTGCCTCTCACATCGTCTAGAGTTTTCTGCTGGAAGTTTACTCTAAGGAGAGGTTGGACAATAAAATTCCTCAAATGCCGCTTTTTCATTGGAAAGCTCTACCATCCGCCTATTTATAGGTAGTTCGGGGGTGGTTCATATTGCCAGTACCTGCTAGCAGGTACCCTTCCACATCCTAAAGGCCTGGACGTCTTACGTTTGGAGATCTGGTTTTGAGGGAAGGGACGCTCCGTCCTAAATGTACTATTGTGCCTCTTTCATGGTAATATCATAGTTTGCCTATCAACTATAGTATGACAGTTAAGCCTGCAGTGACTCTTGAGTATTTCCACAATCCTAAGGCTCTTCCTATCGACGTTTGAACAATCTTCCGAGCGGTTTGGTTTAGTCTCACCATGAGCACCCTGGACTGTTCCATTTCTGAATTCGGTGCAGTTCCCTCAACCGTCCCTCTTTCTTCCTTAATTTTATGGTCATGCAGCCCTTCCCAGCTCCTTCAAATTTAATATGGCATGCAGACCAGAGTGTTCAGATCCAATTAAGGCATTCCCATATCAATTTAGAGTTCAGCTGTTTGGATCTATGTGATTTGATTGCCGCATGTTGGTTAGATTTGAAATATTCTGCTCCTTATTGTTCCTCTGGATGTTAAAGCAGACACACCTATCTATAGCCTATATTTCCTCTCCAGACCTGATCCTTGCGTTGTTGGTTTAGGCGGTAGGTCACCGCCACGCTCTGCCAGTCTTCCCTGTTACTTCATTGTGTTTTACATTTTTTTTCGAAATGAAGCCTCACTGTCATTCTCTCTTGAAATCAGTAATTGGGATATCGTCTAGAGAGGATGACAGTGTTTTATCTATGGCGGTATGGAAGTCCTCTTTTGCATCAGACTTCATACCTAATGGTCTCTTCTGCTGCGCTTGCTACTGCACTTCCTAAGTGTTTCTATTCCTCATCTACGATATCGGTTCGCTCATGCTGAGCATGCGTTTGAAGCGAGAAGACTACACACCGACGATTCCGTCTCCCGGCGCATTGATTGAATTTGTATGGTGCAAAAAAATCATTGCACATGTTTGACCTGAGCGAGTCCTTAGACCGAGTGTTTTCAGTCTCGTGGAATTAGTCACAGCTCTTACGGCAATGGGAAAAACAACTTGATGGCAAATATTCCTGGCGCAGCTTGGATTCAGACCCAGGGGTCGAGATTGAGTAACTGACGTCCAACCAACTCGTCTATGGCGCTGTTATGTATAGGAGTCAATGAAGGTCAATGATGAAATGTCTCGAAACGATTCTTTTTTTTTACTATCTATAGCCTTGTCATCTACATGCCAGGAATCAAAATCTAAAGGCCGATACTCGTTGGCGTCACAAATCGTTTAACTTATCACCCTCAATCATAACTGATTGTGTTCATATGATTAAAAGTAAACATGTAAATGAGCCTCGCACAAATATTGACAAAATCGAAGTAATCTTTCTAATCAATTCCCATCGCTTAAGACTTGTTATCAGTTTGTTGATATGAATGCATTGAATACTTCCTTCCACCCTATCTTAAACCAATAAATGAGAACGTGGAAAACCGTCCTGAATGCCCACATAACTTATTGACCGACGAGATAGCAAATAAATGGCTACCATAGAATCGATAAAAGGAAGGCGGATGTTTTGTTTTGGAGGAAAACCAAGGAATCCGCTCAATTTATAAAGCACTCTATGTTCAAGGCTTCTATAAATAAATCTCGACATATTTTAGTTCAAACCAAGTAGTAAATCCAGAAACCTTGTGAATGTGTTTTCCGCAAAAGTCGGCCCCAAAAATGTAATCATTTCTCCTAAGTGAATGCATTATCAAGATAAATGTAAACAAATTCAGACCAAGTTTATTAAGCATTCCATAAATTTCACTCCGCATCAACAAAATATCTTTTAAGCTTGTATTAATCTTTGAGATAAAAAAAAATATTTTACACCTTCTCGAGCCCCATTCGAAATGTGATCACACGCATATTCGGCGGACTAATACGCTCTTGCCTGAATAGTGTACTATCTTAGCTCAACCTTTGAAAATTACCCCCATCCATATTCAATATATTTTCACAAGATATAAACAAATATTCACATCTTGAGTGCGTGCAAGAAAAGATATTCAAATGATCGTAAACAGTTTTCGGGTAGGCTTAGATTTTTCCTTTACATTTTCTCTTCCATTTGTTCCCCAACATTTCATATTAGACTTTTGTGTCTTGATTTGCCGCACAGGTTTCTTCTCAAAATTTATATTCATTTTAAAAATAGACGAGCGTACGCAAATGATCTCATAACGTAACGCCTAAAGTACGCGTACAGTAAAATTTTTTGAAAGGAGTCATTGATCGGAGATTTCGCAATCAACAAAGAATGTGGCGGAATGGAATTGCTTTCAAATATTATGAATGACGGGAATGTGTAATTTGGGGTAGTGGAATGCAATTGAGTGAGTAGAATATATGATAATTTGGGTGGAGGTCGCGAAAATGCAATTCACTGTGTGTGATACTGTCATGGAAGGAGTCCGCCATATTGTTTGCCTAACTGGCAGAAGGAACTTCGATATTTGCCCTTCATCTAGTAGAAGTAGACCCTTTTGTGGAATCCGGGCCTAGAAATTCATTGAAATTAGTCTTGACCTCCTCTATCTCTCGTCTCTCTTTCTTCTTCGCTTCCTTTCTCCTTTTCTTTTTCGCTCTCTTCCCCCCCCCCCCCCCTCTGTCTTTCTCTTTCGATCTCTTTTGCCCTCTTTCTATATATTTCCTCCCTCTTTTTCGCTTCCTTTTTCACTCGTCTATTCTCTTGCTCCCTTACTCCCCCCCCCCTTTCGCTCTCCTTTTCTCCTCTCTATTTTTCTCGCCCTTCGTTTCTATCTTTCGCTCTCTTCCTCTTTCTTTGCTGGTTTCATTTCACTCCTCTCCAGTCAAAGTATTTTTGACTTTAGCGCCTTCAAGCGAAGTAAAACCGTGAGCCTTGAAATTGTCAATACAGCCCTTGCAATATCTGCAGAGTTGGTACATCCACTCTGGTGCATCAAATGGTTCTAGATTTGGAGTAGAAGCTAAGTACCGTCAGACTGGAGATAAATACCGATCGGTTGTGGTCTACGGACCCCTCATTCTTGGGCAAGCACCCAAGTTGCAAAAAGTATATGACTTGCAGTTTCGTCCAGGCCGAAGGCAACTTATCAGACGCCTTCTCCCCCCCTTTTTATGTTTTACTATAATAATAATAATAATAGCAGAAGGGCTGCCGAGTTGGATCAAGGGGTTGCAAAGAGCAACTCATTATCGACTCGGTAGTTGTAGGACAAACAGGGGCATCTTCCAGGGGGATTCATTGAGTCCTCTTTGGTTTTCATGGCTACTGAATGATGCTAGAGGGCATGGTTTTGCAATAAAATATGGCCTACGTACTAAGTGTGAACTGACACACTTGATGTACCTAGATGACATCAAGCTGTATGCTGGTACTGACAACCATCTTAGAAGTCTGTTGCGAATAATAGACATGTTCAGCCGTGATATTCGGATGGAGTTTGGATTAGACAAATATCGAATCCAAGCCATCCGCAAAGGTCATCACGAGCCGCATGCCGGACATAGCATTGGTGACCTCCACATCGAAGCTATGACCGAGACAGACTTCTACAAATACCTAGGAATTCTGCAAGGAACCCATGCTCGAGTTGGTGATCTGAAGGAAGCTCTGCTGTCCGAATTCCTGCGACGTGTAAAGCTGGTGCTGAAATCGCATCTCTCGGGGAAGAATAAAATAAGCGCGTTGAATGTATTCGCTATCCCTTCACTGGCTTATAATAATAATAATAATCGTTGGCACAACAATCCATATTGGATCAGGGCCTTGAAGTGTGTTAGAGCACTTCATTCAAGACCGTAACGGTACACCACAGTAGACTGTAGGAGGCAATGTGGTCAGCATTGCGCTCGCCCGAGATTATTACCCTGATTTGACTCAGGTACTCATTCACAGCTGAGTCGACTGGTATCCGACGTCAAATCACGATACAAATCCCACTGTCGCCAGCGAGATTTGAACCGCGACCTTCCGTACGACAGCCTTGTGCTCTAACCACTCAGCTACCCGGACACTGGCTTATGCATTCGGATTATTGCCGTGGAAGAAGACAGTAAAGAACAGGCGAGCTCCTTGCATGCGGTTGTCTGTAAGGCAGACTGTGGACTGACTCCACTTAACTTGAAAGATCGATCTTTCAATCCTCTGAGTGGGGTGAAGTCGGACCAGGAGCGGATCGATGAATGGAAGTCGAAGGCAATGCACGGTAAACACGTGAATTGTCTTTGGCAGCCATTTGTCGATTTGCATCTGTCGAACAGATGGCTGTGTGCTGGGGAGCTCTTTGCTGAGACGGAGGGGTTCATGTGTGCCATTCAGGATGGCGTGGTCGCCACCCGAGCTTATAAAAAGCTCATCATGAAAGAACAGGTGGACAACGACCAGTGCAGAATGTGTGGTTCGGCGTTAGAGACGTTGGACCATCTCATTTCTGGCTGTACTGTTATGGCACTGGTGCAATACATCACCAGGCATAATGCTGTAGGTAAGGTTATCCATCAAAACCTTGCATATAAGCATGGGCTGATCACGGGGACATGTCCGGTTTACCGATATGAGCCGCAAGCAGTACTTGATAGTTCTGCTTACAGCATGTATTGGGACCGGCAAGTTCTGACTGATCGCCATACCGCACACAACAAGCCTGACGTACTGTTAGTTGACAAGACGGGTCGCTCCGCGTATATTATTGATATTGCTATCCCCCATAATAGCAACATTGAACGGAAATACGTGGAGAAGAAGGTGAACTATGAGCCATTGGCTCGTGAAATCAAAGAAATTTAGCGTCTCGAGCGGGTGGTTGTAGTTCCCATAATATTGTTAGCTACAGGTATTGTACCTAAATCCCTCACGGCTTCCCTTGATGTCCTGGGACTTTCGCACAGTCTGGTTCAAACCATGCAGAAGTACACCATTCTGCATACGTGCTCGATGTTGCGGGGAGTACTCGACGGATTCTCCCACTGACCTACCACTGGCCAGCACCACCAGCGCCCCTTTAGTTTTTAAGTAGGTAGGATCATCCGAGCCTAAATGCTTGGCACTTAGTGCTAGTATTAGGTAAAATCCGGCATCTGCCGAGATTGTGATAACTCGGATATAATAATCGTTGACGCAACAATCCATATTGGATCAGGGCCTTGAAATGTGTTAGAGCACTTCATTCAACACCGTAACGGTACACTGCAGTACTATATTGCACTGTAGAAGGCAATGTGGTCAGCATTGCGCTCGCCCGAGATTATTACCCTGATTTGGCTCAGGTACTCAATCACAGCTGAGTCGACTGGTATCCGACGTCAAATCACGATACAAATCCCACTGCCACCAATGAGATTCGAACCGCGACGTTCCGTATGACAGTCTTGTGCTCTAACCACTCAGCTATCCTCCGGACACTTCTATGTTTTACTAGTCCTCTTCGTTCGACTTTAAGAGTATCTGATAAAGTTAGGTGAAAACACTGAAAAGTTCAATATTGCCGTTTTTATTACATAAGACCAAAACGCGTAGAATTAGGAAGTGGCACAAGCTATAATCGCTAGAAACAATGGAAAAATAAGATCTGGTGTGCTGAAAACTCTAGCTAATGTGCACACGGAATCCGTTGGCCGAAAACGTAGCAACTACCCTTGTCTTACATATTTAGCTTTACACTATTACACTGCTACTGTTTGCTAGAATCGGAGAAAATCAATAACTGCCGATTCCGCAATTGTGTGTGAAAAGCCTTCACCTTTTTTCTGCGGTCTCTCTTCCTTTCCCTCCACTCCATCTCTTCCCTCTTTCTTCTTTTCCCTCTATCGCTCCTCTTTCCCTCCATCCCTCCTCTTCCCTCTCTCTCCTTTTTCCTCTATCCCTCCAAAACAGCCCTTTTTATCTGTCCCTTTCTCGCTTTCTCTTTCTCTCTTCCCCCCCTTCTCCCTCTCCTCTTTTCTCTCTCTCCTCTTTTTCTCTCTCTCCCCTTTTTCTCTCTCTCCCCTTTTTCTCTCTCTCCCCTTTTTCTCTCTCTTCCCTTTTTCTCTCTCTTCCCTTTTTCTCTCTTTTCGCTTTTTCTCTCTCTTCCCTTTTTCTCTCTCTCCCCTTTTTCTCTCTCTCCCCCTTTTCTCTCTCTCCCCCTTTTCTCTCTCTCCCCTTTTTCTCTCTCTCCCCTTTTTCTCTCTCTCCCCTTTTTCTCTCTCTCCCCTTTTTCTCTCTCTCCCCTTTTTCTCTCTCTTCCCTTTTTCTCTCTCTCTCCTTTTTCTCTTTCTCTCCCCCTTTCTCTCTTTCTCCCTTTCACTGGCTAAAAACAATTATATTCAGACATAGCTAGGAAAAGACGGCACATTTCGGAGGCTGGAGTTTACTATGGATCGTGATAAAAGGATCTTCGCGAATAGTTACACTGTTGGGATTATTTTTATATTCCTAGCTGTTCGTTATATTGTCAAAAAACTCAATATATAATTTAGCATTCTTATTCAGTGATATCCTATTCTCCAGTACCCGATTTGGAAATCGTACTGAACAGGCCCTGTAAACTAGTGGGGTTTATTTTTTCACAGAACCTTTTCAGAGAATACGTGCTTCTGGAAGCGAAGTCTCCTGAATCTCTCTTGTATGCTAGGACCAGAGTCTGGGAAGAGACTGCTTTCATAGAGAACAGGATCGACAGAGAGAGAGAGAGAGAGAGATTGCTAGCACGAGTTCATGCCATTTTGTCAATTTCTGATACGTTGGTGCTAGAATGACTAGCATAGCAAGCGTGGCAACGGTAGATACTCACGAAGTTACAGCCACTCAGGTATAGGAATTGACCCAGGAACTGTCGGCGTTACGTTTATCTCTTGACGGGTTTAGTTTTAAATGTGTCAGATAAGCGCTAATTGATACAGGCGCCGGTCGAAGCTCAGATCTAGTTTCAGGAAGGGATTCTAGTATGACCATTTTGTGAACGAGGCACAAAAATGCTCACCCTCTTCGTATGTATCCTAGTAGGGGAACGAGTTGTCCACTTTTAAGTCAGACCCTTAATTCCCTAATAGACCTCGGGCGGACATTTTCGTGATATCCCTGCAGTGAAATTTCAGAAAATCTACCCCGACATCGTTTCAACTTTATCAGGCAAATGGATCTGCAATTAGAACAATACGGGGACAAGTTGTTAAACTTAGTACTCGGGCTGAGACGAAACTTAGCGTTTCTGCATCGCAGACGTTTCAGACCCCATAATGTGTGCCGAATTTTTAAAAGTCTATTCCCACCTGGTGGATATCAAAAGTTTTGGCATAATCGACTTCGGGACAAATCACCACTAGCGAATCTGTTTCCACCGTTTCCAGAACGTCTATGTATCAGAACACTCTTAAGGGATTTTCATCGTTAACAAACCCCTCACTAAATCGTTCAAACATAGCACATAAGGTTCATCATCATATTATCCATACTGGCCGACTCATAGCAGACCGGACAAGAGAACTCCCTTCGAAAAAATTAAAGGGGCAAATGGTGAGTTTCAGGATTTGGTGGACAAGGACTACTGTCGACTGTCAACCAGTGAAACATATTTAGGGTATCACGGGCAGCTGAAGCTGGAAGCGGGTGTTTTGAAAAAAAGACCTAATGCACGCCTATCATCAGATTCCAATGTCTGAGGAAAGACATTGCGAAAAGAACTGCAATCAAACTCTTCGGCTGTAAAGAGTGTACCGTGATGGCGGACTATTTACGCAGTGTTACTAAAAGCGAGAAGTCGAAGATCACGTGGACAGATGTAGTGTTCAGAGCTTTCGTTGAGTATAAGGAGAGTCTTGCAAACGAGGCGCTGCTTAGATATTACAAGTACAATAAATCTCTGGCGTTAACAACCGACGCATCTGACCTGACAATCGGTGCTATCCTTGTTCGGCCAAAACTTCGGAGAGACGTGTCTACAATGCTAGCAAGCCAAGATTAGCAGGCACGCTAAAAATTACTTACAGGAGTTTGCGGTGCTTGCGCAAGGATTTCAACAAGATCATCTGAGTTTAGTCTACCAACTGATGGTTTCCCATGGTTGCCGGTATATTTCAATCATGATCGATTGCTTTTCGTGTTGGAGAGGGGTCGTTTCTAATGCGGACTAAAGAGAGGCTAATGTGGCTCAAGCCTTCAACATGGGTTGGGTTTTGTACTTCGACAGTAAGAATAATCCAACAGCGTACACAATTTGAATCGGAGATTTTCAGGGAGTCTACGACGGCTGCAAATGGTTAAGGATTATTCTTTATCATCCAGCAGCAAGCGGGTTAGTCGAGGGTTGGCATCACGCGTCGAAGGCATTGATAATATGTCATGAGAACAGCATGGATTGGGTTCATCCGTTGCGAATCGTTTTATTGGGATTACATTGCCTCTCGGACGTCTCAACAGAAAGATTAAAACCGGCATTGCAATCTACCCATTATTTAGAGCAACACGCCAGCGATGCAACTATGTCAATTATCAAGCGAAGCCAATCATCGCCCTTAACGAAAGACATCGACTCGAAAAGCAAGTCGTTGCTTAAATAACCAACACATCTGACATTCGGTCCATCGGCCCGCAAATGCCAGCTCCTTCGCCATCAGTGGGTTCCAGTTAGTTTCCGAAGGGAGCAATCGCTACAACTCATTTTCTACATCAGATCGGCGAGTTTTTTGGAAACCCAGTTTGACTCCTTCTGCAACCATTCGAAGGATGTACCGACTAGCCAAGAGTAGTTGTCAGTATCCGGAGAACTCTGTCATTCGAAGGGAGTGATTTAGGGACCCAATATGGGAACAAGGGAAACATGACGGCCCCCTCTTGGTCGTGTTGACCACCATGGCGTTGTGGGCATCTTTAAGACGGAGCACGCTCCCTCTTTTCCAAGTGAAGCCGTTGGAAAAGGTGCTTGCTGTATTGGTGGCTACGTTATGCAGTGGCACGCATTCTCCTAAGATGGCCGACGAGTAGGTCGCCCCACGAGTGTTTGGTGGAGAACAATAGTGGAGGAGTGTGTGCATCTCGGAAAGGCTTGGAGAAAACTGAAGCGCATTTCAGGCAACTGGGAACGATGGGACGTAGTTGCGGTTTTCGGGCTATGTCTACTATGGGGTAAATGGCAATCACGTAGTAAAAAAGATTTTATTTTCAATTTAAATCGGATTTTTCTCCTTCACACAAATCCCTTGTGCGTCACTAAGGGTGTCTCAATTAATATAATCAGGGCCGATAACATATGGAACCGCTTTGTGTCATTCTGTATCTCGGGGCAGAGGTGAGGTAGCGAAAAAGTTGCTTTCGTAAATTTTTGGATTAGAAAACTTTTCCGTAAATATTTTTATTCTGAATAAACCGTATCTCAGGAACCATTTGATTCAGGCTTCCGCGTGAAACCAGTATATTGGAGTTTGCGGCTTGTGTATACCTCAAACCAATGCAGATGCATGATAATAGACTGATAGATACTCTATTCCGAGATTGGCCTTGATCATCTGATTGATTGACTGATTACCTCAGAAACATTCCGCTTTGGATGGTGAAGCCAATATTGTTTTTAAACTGCTCAAATTGCAGGTCGGGATTGAACTTATTCTAAGGTGGTTCCAACCGTTCTTTTATCACGTCTAGATTTGAAAACATCCGGGCTTAAATGGAGTTAAATGCGCATTAAATGCTATTTGGGTTTAATTATTCCTGTTTTCGAGCCCTCAGAATAGCATGGATTCCTTGGCGTGAATTCCAAGAGTGCATTCCAGCTCCGTCCTTAAAATACCATTGTTTTCGGTACCCACATGATTTATAATTAATTTTGATTTGGATTACTCTATCATTTTGAATTTTCAAATTTGATGTATCTATTTTAACCCAACCTGACCGCTGGCACGTTGTCTCCTTGCATTCGGGTCTAGAAAGCACTCATGCCGGCAGAATATCTTTTCTCTGACTAAATAATAACATCCACTCCCCGTCATCATAAATTTGAAATTATTTTCTTGATGTGTGAATCTGGCTGTAACCGCTACAAGTATCTGTGGACTGTACTCGCTTTTACAAACTTGTGAATTAATTTGCAATTACAAATCTTTATGGACTCTTCACAGAGCCACTGACTGCCCCGTGCAACTGAAGTGAATATAATAAATCGCAGCCTCTGACTTACTCATGTTTTTCTAGATACATAGATATAATTCCGTAGATACTCGGCATATGCATAGTCCACATGCCTTTGTTATTCCTATTTGTATTGTGTTTGCAAGATAAACTTCCTGAGCTTGCTTTCCGCCGTGTAATTTTCACGTTTCTGCGATATTTATTTTTCTATCTTATTTTCTATTTGCAGTACGGATGGTACAGAGTCGCCAATTCTAGCGGAACCGGATACAGAAGGCCACGATAAACCACGTGTAAAGTATGGCGAATTAGTGATCTTGGGGTAAGTTACTTTCTTAATTCGTTCCTAATGCATTAGATAAGTACGGAGAAGGTTTTTATCGTGCCTTTGCATGGTAATTTGGTATTAAAAAGATGGAACGCGCCCACCCTACCGGCGGGGAGAGCATAATGACCTCTAAGCATGTACATAATTACTAATCCGGTGAAGTGTATTTCGAATGCAGGAAAATGGGAGAGAAGATGGGCATTAGTTGCTGGGCTGAGCAGAACTGCAGCAAAGGGGAATCTCTTAACAATTTAAGATGATTCGGTTTGTGTGCCTGCATAGATGCTAAGATAAGATTGAGTTTGTAGGTGAAAGGGGGCAAAAAAGAAAAGTTGGTAGTGAAATATTTCTTGATAATTCCTAATATAGTTACACATACAGTAATTAGCACTCATAATTTGGTGAATGAACAAGTCGGAAAACCGGAAGCTGGACACTTCAGGTATGAAAGGTTTTGCCGATTTCTTATATAAGAATATTCGGCTACACGACGATTCCACTTATGTAACTCGTCGTTGTATATACGTCAAAGATACGTGATATTCAATTCTATGTGATACTTATCCTCAGGCAGTAGTAATTTGACACGAAAGAGATAATTTTGGCCTACTATAACTCTGTTAATAGTAGCAGGATTTTCACCAAACTTTCCAGTATGATGCCTCCTATCAGAGTCTATGTTACTGAAACTGATTTTACAGATCTAGGATGAACTTCAAGGGGGGTTCGCAGTAAATTTTCGTTCGGTCAGTTGTCGTAGAAATAGTTGAGTCAGTTTTTCACGTTTTAGCGTTTGTTGAACCTAACGAACCTCACTTGCTTTAATGAAGATAGGAATTTGGTAATCTATTGAATCTTTCGATATATCCGAAGAGTGAGACAGATGCTGATGAGTTTTCCCTTGGAGTTCCTGTGGGGGATGTTCTGATACATTTTTGGGCCTAGGATTGCCGTGAAGCAAAATGACTTTGTCGTTTAGATGTCTTCAATGGAATATTCTCATTTACATGGAGTTCTTGGGTTAAATTGTGGTGCTTGTTCCGACCATTCTATTTTTTTTGAGAACTTCTATAAGCGTTAGACCTTGCTAGCTTTACCAAACACAGATCACTGCTCTCTTGAGATAGGGTTCTCAGTTTTGGCATGTCTTCTGGTATTTCCGTCAATTTCTTCCTTTATTTTATGATAGTCTAAAGACACTATTTTTACAGTGATAACTCGGAATAGAAATCTTTGCATTGGACCAGCTTTAAGGTTTTGTGTAAACACAAAACCTTATTAAAATCGGTTTACTGTCTGTCTGTTTGTCCGTCTCTCTGTCCGTCACACGCATTTAAGGTTTTGTGTAAACACAAAACCTTATTAAAATCGGTTTACTGTCTGTCTGTTTGTCCGTCTCTCTGTCCGTCACACGCATTTTTCTCGGAGACGGTTGTAGCCACCAAATTTGATAGAAAGTTGGAAACTGTGAATGCTCCGCATATAGTGAGCTACATCCTTTTATGTCCAATTTAGGGGTTCTCATACATGCAAAAGGGGGGTGTACATTTTTTTTTCATCAGGTATAGTCATGTGGGGTATCAAATGAAAGGTCTCGATAAGTACTTTTCGAAGCCGGTATTAGTTTTGACTTTTGTTGAAAAGGTGGGGAGTGCAGGGGGTTGAAAGTGATCATTTTTTTAACGAACCTATTCTCAGAAACTATCCAACCGAAAAATCTGAAAAAAATCAGGGGGCTGCCACTATATGGTGCTTAGGCTCCGAAATACCCTTCATACCGATACCTGTTCAAATGAAGTTAATAATAGTACATTCGAAAAAATCAAAAATTGGCTGACGGTTTCGTCCAGGGCAAAGGCAAACCATCAGACGCTGCCTCACCTCTGCCCTTCAGGTGGAAAGACGCTCCCTTTTATCATCGCAAGAACACGACAAGGTTGCGAATTATATTGGACTTAAAACGCCAGTCGTTGCAGTCTAAGCTAGACTAAGGCTAAAGCTAGGTTGTTGTTTAGGATCTGCGGGATCCTAAGTCCACATCCGCGTGATGGTGGACCGGACTAAATGAGGAGCAACTTACTCCCACGTTTTTTAGTCCATGGATCCCTAGTTTGGAGCGTAGCACCCCAAGCATTAAAAATCGATGATAAAAGGGAGCGTCTTTCCACCTATTGGCACTTTCGATCACGCTGCTTCCAGGGCAGAGGTGAGGCAGCGTCTGATGAGTTGCCTTTGCCCTGGACGAAACCGTCAGTCAATTTTTGATTTTTTCGATTTTTAATGCTTGGGGTGCTACGCTCCAAACTAGGGATCTATAGACTAAAAAACGGGGGAGTAAGTTGCTCCTCATTTAGTCCGGTCCACCATCACGTGGATGTGGACTTAGGATCCCGCAGATCCTAAACAACCTAGCTAATATTACATTACTATAATTTTTAGTAATTGACAGGAAAACCCCCTTAAGTTCACCCTAGAATTACGAAATTTTACAGGATACAGCATAGAATTTGCCGAATTTGCTGAAAATCGCACTATAACTAACAAAGTTATACTAGGCCAAAGCTGTCGCTTCTCTGCAAATTCAAGACTATGTCAATATCACTTGAAAGTGGATATTTTCCATAATATATGCATATTTTGCGTGCTACATGCTAATGGGACAAATGGACACTCATATCTCTTTATAAAAGAAATACACAAAATCTTTCATACCTGAAGCGTCTAGCTTCCGGTTTCCCGACTTGTTTTACTTTTGGTAAGCTTGTGTGACATAATGAGAGGTTGGCACCCCATAATTGCTATTTTTTCGGCTATTTCATGAATTGTTTGATGACTGCCCTTGACAAATCCGCGGTAATTTCTTGAAAATACATTTTTTTTGCCGCGACAAAACCCTCAAATCTTATAGATGCTTGCCTAGATCTAACTAGGTCTGAGGCGATGCCCTTGACATCCCCCGAATGTCTCTGAGCATTGCAGGGAATGCTTCATTCCAAGGAACGTTTTTCTGATATATTATTATATCCGCCGTTGGAGTCGTTCAATCAAACCGAGTATTGGAAGGGGGTGGGGAGGTGGTTGCTGATACGCAGTTGCATGTACACAAGTTGCATCTAACAAATAATCTAAATTTTTGAATAGGTACGATTGGAATTGTCTTCTTTGATCGGTTATGACTCTGAATAGTGTTCAAAATAGGGTGGCCCAGGTCTCATCCAATACTTATACAATCGTTTAGACTTCTTTATCTGGAAGTCGCCACCATGAAAATAGTCTATCATAGTAAGGCAATATCAGCAACTTCTGGATGGTGGCATGATAACTATGTCAAAATGAACATGTTTGAAACGTGCGGACGGCAGGTTGGAAATGTCATCTGAAGCAGTAACAGTCTGTTTTTTGTTGATGTCTGCACGTTACACTGAATCAGGAGTTTGGTCATCGGTTTTGCTCCTGAATGCGAAAATTGGTGAATGGTACAGAGCGTTGTTCTGTTGAAGTCGCATGGTCATTAAAGGTCTGACTACTCATGGAGGCACATCGCAGAAAAAAGAATACTCAGTGTCTGGAGTACGGGCAAGGTTAAATTGTAAGTTTGTCGCTTCCTTCTGGAGCAGCTGTTTCAATTCCATATCGTTTTTCGGCGCTGTTTTCATCATTGTGAAGAACAAGACAGTTTTCAATTTTTCTATACGTAAGAATGCATCAGCGACGATGTTTTCAGCTTCAAACATAGATAAAGTCTAGGAGGTAATATTGTTGGGAGGCAGTCTGAGCATTGATGATCCTTCTTCGTGAAAGCGAAATTGTTGGGCTTATGGTCGTAGAAATGGTAACTGATTTGCCTTCGACAATGCGGTGCCTGTAAACGAGCGGTTCCTTTTCAAATATTTTCCTGATAGGCTCCTTGGATTCTTGTGTGGGTATCGCAAGTCTCTTCCTTTCCGCGGTATTGAATTGAACTAATAATAATAATCATTGGCGCAACAATCCATATTAGATCCGGGCCTTGAATTGTGTTAGAGCACTTCATTCAAGACCACAATGGTACACTACAGTAGGAGGCAGTGTGGTGAGCATTGCGCTTGCTCGAGATTATTACCCTGATTTGACTCAGGTACTCATTCGCAACTGAGTCGACTGGCATTCGCCATCTAGTCACGATAACAAATCTCTCTGCCACCAGTGAGACTTGAAATATGGTCGTCATATTTCCGTTAGGTCGTGTTAGTTCCATAATTGGATTTTTCGAAAACACCCTTGCGTCCGATCTGTCTTCCATGATTGACCCTTCGGTGCAAATTAAGTCTGGAATACCAGGAGATTCGTAGCCATTTTTGGCCATTCTTCTCTCTTGGTGATTATGACGGAGAATGTCTTAAGAAGCCATAAGACCGGCAGGCATAAGAACCAACTGATTAATAGCGTATCGACTCCATGCTATGTTGCCGCGTTACAAATCGCTGCGAATGAGACATCGTTGAAATCACCTTCGGTGTCCATGTTTGCACGTAGGGCGTATTCTCTTTCGGTCGTTTCCTCCTCTATTTTTGTAAGTTCCGGTTCTTTCAGTAGAAAGGAATTTTTTAACTGATCGGTTGGAAGTGTTTTGCGTCCCTATATTTGGGTTTCCCTAGTTTGGGATTCATATCCGTCCAGTTAATTGGATTGTAAACATGGGCTACTTGGTATATATTCTGAGTAAGTACAATCTGGGTCATCAATACATTCCATTTATCATTAGATCATGAATGATGTCATCCGGGTTCGCAGACTTGTATCTACAGAACGGGATCAAGGCCTATTTGACTCACTCTAGTGATATTACTTTGCATGACAGATTAATGTCTCTCGGTTGAGAGCTGTATGCATCTGTCGACGCTCAGATGAGTTTTTGAATACTGCTCATCGCTTTTTGTGTACTTCCCGCCCCGCAAACGTAGATACCCTAGCTGCTGGCTACATTCTTTGGCAAAGAATCGCCTGAACTTTGAGGTCATCTGAAGGGAGCTCTTCTCTTCGTAAAGGAGTCTCTGTGATGATCGTTTTGTGTACCTTGTGGCTTTCTTTTGTGGATAAAATCCGGCTCAATTGGTTACGGTGGGCGGATTACTTAATCCGTATGGATGAGGATGATCCAGCCCGGAAAGTCTATAAGGGCAATATCTATGGTAGGAAAAGAAGAGGAGCCAGACCCTGCCTCAGATGGAGCGATGGCTTGGGTCAGGACGCCAGACAGCTATTAGAGATATCGAATTGGTGGGCTTCGACGCAAAACTGGGATATCTGAAGTTCCTTATTAAGTCAAGCCTAGACCGGATACCGGTTGTTGCGCCGTTTATGATGATGTGGTTTTCTTTGGAGCTTTCTGAGTCTCTCTGTACAAATTCTAGCCAACGGCTGAATCAGATTTTAGAACTTGGTTGAGGAGTACTTTTGTCTTTCTCCTATTTTCCGGATCCGAGCTCTACCATAGTGTTTTACCCCTTTATGGTGTATTAAATGGACATCTCTTCAAAATCTTCTCTCATGCTAGTTGCGATCATTTGGATTGTTTTGTCAGTTCCAACAATGGATTCAATGCGTCTCCTAGCGATCATAACTCAGGGATACAGTTCTATTTTGTCTTCCTCAGGTACTGCATTAGAGTGGTTAGTTGTGTCATGCCCATTATGAAATCAGTGCCTGTGCCCTGAGAGCATGATATCGTTAGATATTCTCCACTTTCCCGCAGGAGAGGTCAAGTCCGCCTCAGGGGATGTCCAAATTGAGCATCTGTAGTTTTTTCCCACCAGATACTCTAATAGCCTCTCGTGTTGATGTTGGAACTTCCCTAGTATATATGGTGGGCGGTGACATCATATCCTGGTATTACCTACTTGCCTTTACTTTTAGCATGTTGGACAGCTCTGATGAATGTTCCGCTGGGAGCGTTGTCCGCTGTAGAGTCGGCAGCCCGTTTGTTCCTAAGCCTTTTTAACTTCCGGTTCAGAAAAGCTTCCGAACCATCGGCGCTCTCTCCTTGTTCGCTACTTGGCAGCACCTAGGCGTAGGTTTCGCGGTTATTCTGAATGAAGACTTAGCCGTTGCCGGCCGAGCCCTGTTGGCTGGCCTTCGGGCTGAAGAGTTAGGATCGTCCGAGGGCCTCTGCCGCTTCGGTTTGCTCTTAGCTGCAGGTGCTCTGGTTCCTTTCCGTTCAACTCGCGCCTCAGGTTTTTTTTAGTAATTATTTCGAATTTTTTTTTTTTAGTTGCGTTTTTGTTTTTTGTTTAATTTATTATCTGCACATCGGATATTATCGCAGCGCTCCCTCGTCATCCTTGTGTTTCCCCCTATGTATTGCCTGTAAGCCTTATTTTCTTGTTAAAGGCTTCCTAGTTTTCATTATTGAACCAATCATTTTTCCGGTGCCATATCCATTCTTCCTTCGTTGTTGGCCAGATGGTGCATCTTCATTTTGCAATTAGATTTTTGCTACTTGTTTAGTTTATGAGGATGTTTCAACGAGAGTATTCCATGAAGGAAAATCAAATGCTTCCTGAAATATGTTGATGCAGGGGTAGGGGGTTGGTATTAGGCCAAAGTAAATTTTAACCGCCTTGACGAAGGGAAGATACGAAAGAAGGAAGCCTTTTTGAAACTTTTCATATGTATGTTTCATCAAATCTTCCTTTATTTGGGTTTGGGGCCAGCATGTTATTTACATAACGTCGCATTCCTTAGTAATATCTATAGAAGCCCATCTACGCCCCAGTTAGTGTATCCTGAATAATTTCATTGAAGAGACAACCAAGGGGCAGGCTTAAGACCTCGAGTCAAGATTTAATAGGCCTCTTTAGGTGCAGTCTAGACTTTTCTATATCATGGTAAATCTAGCTAGTGTTTCGCTGGCCGATTAGACTTTTCTTAGTAATATTCTAGCTACATTTTCGATCCGCTTTATATACTTTGTTTTCTCGAAGTTGGTGAACTTCAGCCTCGTGCTTAGTTGAAATTGTCGCCATCTTCTTTAGGATAACAAACCCTTTATTTGACGTAGCTTTGCTGAAGATAGATATGTAGATGATTTGGGCTGTATTTATGACCGAATACCTAAAATCTCAAAAAATCAATACGAGTAAACTCTCTGCTTCAGGTCTTCTCTCTAATTCAGTGTATACTTTCCCCAACATATTTGAAAGCGTAAATCAAGATCCAATAGTTGATTACCTGATTATGGTTCCTCCGAAAGCAGGGATTGTGTAGCCATTTCAATCTTAGATATTTGATGCCGAGCTTGCGGGTTTTTGTGAACCCGAAGATATTTCAACACACAGTTCCCCAACGCGTTTCGATTCAGAGGTAAAAGGTATCATTTTCTGCAGCCCAATTTCTACTTTTTCCATTTCACCCCATTACCCCCTAGCCGTCACGCATCCATAGTGTGCATGTGAATGAACTCCATTAGCTTCTCAACGTACTTCCACTCACTCGTGGAGTGGAAATTCGATTTAGATCTGAATGTGTGTGAATGGAGAAGGTCTAGCAGTTGGTCGCTCCCTTCACAGGGGAGGGTGAAATTCGAGTTTCCTTGCCTGAACATAGTTTTATTTTTATACTCCTTTCTACGCACATGATATTGTTTGCGTGTTGCTCAGCGTCAGCATTTCTTGTTTTCTTTCCTGGGCTCTGTTATTCCGGGAAATGGAGACCCCGGGAGAAGATTTTTTTTTATTACACAAGTTTGAATGTCTGATGAGCAGTGGATTCCTACAAATTCCTTCTAAGCGAATGAATTATTTCTAAATGCATCTTTCATTTGGTACACGCAGTGGCTTGTTAGCTTCGAAACTCTGGGTGTAGTCTGTGCTGTAAACAGTTTTTAGCTGGCAATATGAGATTTTATTGGAAAGTTAATGGAGGTAAAAACGGCATGAATGGTTGAAAAGTATGATGCATTGGTGGGTCTCCAGTTTGTAACTTCTCTGCCGATTTCTATATATTTTGTCATGGTTGGTTCTACATGTTTTATTATTCTATGGGTTTTGTTTAATTTCCAGTCCCCGCCCTAGTCTTCATTCGTCATTTAAGGACATTGCAATTCAGACGCTTTGATGAACAGTTCAGACATTTCCGCTGCGTTAAAAATCGGCAGGAGGCGACGTCCTGGTGGTTTAACGTGAGCCCTCATTGTTGAGCCCTAACTCCACGGTCGTTTTGAGACACGGATTGATTTTGTGGCCTTAATCAGATCTCCGCTTTGACAAGTAACAATGCTTCGACATAGCACAACCTCCACGAAACTCCTACTAGAGACCAACCCAATAACGGGGCTGAGAACACATGGCAGGCATCGGAGTTTCCGGTAGTAGGTAGGGTTGCTATTAGTAACTATTCGGAGGAGACCATACACCCTGTGGTCTGTAGTTTTGGTGCTAAAAGTTCCGACTGTGACCGGGATCGTGATTGTTGTGGAAGGGTAAGAGGAGCAGAATCTAGTTAGATCATTTCTTCAGAGCCGGGTAGTAGTGTTCACGAAAGAAACCGTAACCAGGGATCTTTTGAAATTTCCAAAGAATTGGTTGCCTAGTGTCCACAGCCTGGCTTTAGCCAGAGTTGGGAAATCGCATAGGAAGTACTTGATGGTGCCTCCCATTCCGCCGCAACTTCCACAATCTAGATTGTAGGTTTTGGTGAGTCTTGACCTTTATATGCGTTTGAGCGCCCGCTCTCGTGATCGGCCTTTGTTGTAGGAGGGTCACGTTCACTTTGATTTTCGCAAGTGGCAAGTCTTCTCATCCCCGTCAGCGGCTGATGAACATTGTGAGTAGATTCCACTCTCGACAGTCGACAGCAGCACGTAAAATGCGCTCAACGAGGGATTGTCGAGAGTGGAGCTTCGTGTGGCCACTCCGTTAGTGTCCTGTTTCCCCGCTATGTTTTTATGACCGGGGACCCTGTGGAGGGTGATTTTGAATGTGTCGGCTAGACTGTTTGGCGCATCGCTGCACCGCCCAGCGAACTTGGAGAATGTCGCCACTAGCACAAAGCCTTAAGGGCGCTTGACTGTCTGCCAGAATAATTATGTTGCGCATGAGATTCGGGTCTTGACCCAGCCATCGACCGCCCTCCAGTATCACCAGCACTTCCACTTGGAATCCTCTGCCGTATGCCGGAGAAGTGTTTGCTTGGAATGCTAAAAAGGCGTTTTTCGGTAAAGAATATTCTGTTATAACCTCATAG
Organism: Hermetia illucens; assembly: GCF_905115235.1. Classification (NCBI taxonomy): domain Eukaryota; kingdom Metazoa; phylum Arthropoda; class Insecta; order Diptera; family Stratiomyidae; genus Hermetia; species Hermetia illucens. The sequence goes on along the minus strand of NC_051851.1, from coordinate 17,075,998 downwards.
GACATCATCATTCTGCCCTAGTTGATGAGCTCATCGTAAAAGTGCTGTTGAAGTTTGTGTGTAGCGCAGTTCTTTTGGAGTTATTAGAGTTTCTGAGGTACTTCGTTATGGCCACAAGGCCTTGCTCTGCAATAGTCTTGTGGCGCGGCAGGATCGAATGTTGCGAATGCGAACAAATAGATGGCGCGGAACTATCCACTTTGCAGAGCTCGCCACGGGAGTGGAGGACTGGCGAGAAAAGTGTGCCATGAGTTAGGGGCAGAAAAGAAACACATGAAGGAGATGATAATTCTCTTCTGCCTCTAACGAGCAAATAGTCACTTCACTTTTTCCTCATTCTTTAAATAAATTATTTAATAAAGTCTAATTGTTAAATCTATCGAGTATTGATAGTAAAAACCCAGTCTATGTTCCGGTGTACCTAAAAAGTGTGGTTTGCAAAGAATTGGACTATTAAAGTTAAAGTCTGACAACACTACTTCATATACCGTATTTAATATGAAAGTCCAGTGAGAGTCGGTATAGGTTTATATTGAGTGCATTCACCACGCATAAATCCTATTAGACTTGGTCTTAGCCTAGCCTAGCAGGCAAGACTGAAAATATTCGTCTTCGCTAAGCGATTGGGTTACGTGCTTTCGATTGAACCAAGGCAGCACGTTTTTTGTAGGATGCATGGTCCATCTATATCTTGATCCACTTTCCCACAATTTCTGCCATTCACTGAGAGTTCGGGCTCTCTCTTGATCGATGGGCACATAGTTTTTTGGTAATCAACTTATATTCGAGGCTATACTTTGCTCTTGGGAGTAGTGTACTTTTTGCCAGTTTATTTCGTGCTGAAGTTAATTTTTCACTTTCATGAATTCTGCAATTCTAAGGGTTATCTTATTTCGCCCTTTGGTACACTAAGCAATCCGCCGAAGTTTGAGGCAGTTTTTTCGCAGAATTGCAGCTTCAGCCGTCCACCAGTTCGTAGGTAACTTCTTGTGACGATACATTGCGGTGATAAGGGTCATGGTTAAATGCGCTAACGATTCAATCACAATTCTTCTGTCTGCCTCGCATATTTACTATTCTTGAGAAACCTCGGCAAATTGCCGACGTAGATTTTCTCGGCGTTCCACCCGGTAGATGGTTGCTGGACATCAGAACTTTGGGCGGAGCTGTCCGTTACTTCGAAGAAAATGCACTGGTGATCAGTGGCCGTGAAATCTTGCAGTACCTTCTATTATTTAAGCGCTGACACTAAGGTCACGTCAGGGATAACGCTTCCAACCAGGGTGTCGGGATGTCGGAGTGCTATTGGTATTTAAGGCAATAAGATCTGTCCTGTCCTGTCTTTAAATTTTGTGTGCCCCTAGAATCTCGCTCTGGCGTTAAAGTCTCCTTCAACTTGAGCTCCCTCTTTCGTGCTTTGAATCTCTTCCTCCACATACATTGGAACATGGAATTCGTTCGGTGTGGGGTAAACATTAAAAAAGTCGCTTCCGCACAGCGAAACCAAACGAAGCCGTCTCCTCGACCATGAACCCACACTCGTAAGTTAATCTCACCCAGATGGCAGCAGTGCCACATATATCGGCATACCACCATGGTACGTTCCTATCTCGGTACTACTCACTGAGGTGCAAGAAGTCAACTCTCCTTTCGTCCACCATTAGGTAGTGAGCACTTGACCTCCTATGCATGGTCGGGAACATGAGTTACATTTTTTTTTGCAGATCGCAGTCCTTGCAAAGAACACAGAAATTTTCTGACTCGCAAGTCTTCGTTTTGTGCCCAGGTTCGCCACACTTGTCACACAAAGGGCTCCTGTTGTAAACCCCTGCTTTGTGCCCATAGGTCCACAGCTTAAAGCAGCGAGTTGGAACTGCCCTGCGCCTTATCCTGCAAATGATCCATTCGATCTTTATTTTTTCACTATGGATAAGTTGACTCGCTGTCTTTTCAGGGACAGTGACAATGGCCAAATTTTGTCTTCTGGGGTTCACAGATGTAGTTCCCACTTTGAGGTTGCTCCCATCTCTACCTTTAACGTATTCGTGAAACAATGCAGATCCTTTAGTTCGAGGGCGCACATGGGTTCTAGGTTGGAGACCATTGCTTTCGCATTTAGAATGCTCTTAACTGTATCGTAGAACGGCTTCTGGATTGGCATTGTGCTTTTCGAAGAACTTCCGTGAAAGACCGGTTCGGTTAGGTGAAAAGGGCGTTTGATCGTGGTTTACCCTTTCGTTTTTTCTTTGTTGCTGATGTCGTAGTCAACCTCGCTACTGTGGAGTCACTATTTCGCTTTGAACTCACGTTGTTGTCTATTCAATTTTTCCTGGTTTTCATGATGGTCGATTTATACCTGAGGCATTTTTTGTATAGCTGCTAGTATTCATGCTTCTAGCTGGAGTTGAAAACCTCCCTGATCTCCTTCTCGAGATTGGACAGATTTTCGTACCCCTACGGTAGAAATGTATTTTTGCTGTATTTTGCAGAGGATGAGGTTTTAAAGGTTGTGACCTTTTCCTTTGACTCTAGTCTATCTGTCGGGCGGATATTGCTATTAGGAGCATCGGTAAGTTTGGTTTTGATAACCTGAACAAACTTCCACCAGTTGGTCCTCTGTAGTTTTGCCCGTCTTACACGACGGTACGTTTGTGATAATAATAAAGTTGACAAGAGACTTAACATATCTCTTTGGTTGATATCCTAACTGGCCGAAAGCATTGGCGCGTTGGCATCGCAGCTTATCAACAGATTGGGTTATTTCGATGCGATGGCATACATCGGATATCGTAATTTTTCCGATGGTGTTAACCGGTCGTGAGTCAGATAAGCCGAGCAGCATGTACATCTTCATCTACATCACCGCTTCCGCCTGCTTCAGTTCGACCATGACTGGGTCGCCGGAACTCAAATCCGGACACAGGAGGACATGCAGGCTTTTGTTGTTGAGAAAACATATTCTAGGCTTGTCCCGATCAGTACTTCGTCTGTCATGTTTTAGCTCATCGTGCCGTCGGTTGTGCTTGGATACGGTAGGGTTCGTCTTTTTCTGGTTTTCAAAGCGTTTATTATATTTCTTAACTATCGCCTGGTACTTAGCGAGGTCCTTTTCATCAAGCTCTGTGACAGTACCTGTTTCTCTGTTCTTCAGTATTTTGTTCAAAATATAGGTGACCTTCTGATATTGCCTTTTGAGCAGGCCTCCACTTCTTCGTTGGAGTTCGACATTCTTGTCGATCCTTATTCCTTGGGGACTCTCAACGTCAATGACTTCGGTGTGAGAGTATTGTGGCTGGTACTCGATATGTTCAGTTCGACGAAAGTGATCCCAGGTCAGAAACGGAAACGGTTTGTCTTGTCTCCTCCCTCCGAAAGGTCCCAACTGGTGGTTCCAGCATAGAAGTACTACGGTGGGCATGCGCTTATTATCTTCAACGACCACTGGCCGCTACCCCCGTGCCTGGCATTAATACTTCATTTTTTTTATTTTCTGTTTAATAAAGTTCGTGTCCATGTCTTCGTTCAACGAGTAATCCAGCAAAAGGTCAACTCTGTCTAGCCCGGCCCGGAGGTCTTAATTAAAACTGACGGTGCCCAACTTCTTATAGTAGAGGCCAAGTTCGCCTTTGGAAGCGAAGCCCTCGGTGTGTATTGTTCCAATTTGGCTTAGAGTCCTGGCATCTTTTATATTGCAAGGAGGACGATCCCTGGCTGTTACTTCAGTTTATCCCTCGCCAGAATACTGCGATTTTCAGAATAGTCTCAAGAAGGCTGTATGGGAAACTAAGCGGAATTGCTACAACGGTTCAACAAAAAGCCCTTATTTTTTCCCAAAGTGATTGAAAAGCAACTGCTAGTGGTGTGTGGACGAATTGGAGATAATAAGGCCCTCGGATTGGATGGGATTCTGAGCAAAGCAGAGGGCTGCTAAATCAGGCACACATGGTTTATAAGCACATTACAACCGTGCATGATGGAAGAAGGGTTTCGTACCCAGTGAAAGAGACTGCTACCGAAACTCCAAAAACTACTTGCGCACTCACTTCATACTGCCTTATCTGTCTTCTAGATTCTATGATGAAAATGTTGGAGAGGGTTATATACAACAGGGTTATTTCTGTTTGTTAACCTAGCGAATCATCTATTTGAGCACCAGTATGCGTTTCGACGTCGTTCCAGTATGCGTCGCGTCAGCCCTTGGCAAATGCTGCGCGATTGTGGCGTTAAATGTCAGGAATGGCTGCATTTCAGCCAAATGGGGTTGGATTAAGGGCATCTTGGCTAAACTAAGTGTCCTTGGTTACTTAGCTCTGATAATTGAGCTTTACTTATATTGAGACTTCTTTGGTACGAAACGGATGATGGGTCAAAGGATAAAGTTGTGATGTTCCACAAGTGTATGTGTTGGGTCCCTGCGGCCCCTGGTAGTATGTACCATTACGGAAATGATTGGATCTCGTAGCGAATGAGGTGCAATGTCTCTACCAGAGAAGGGAGCTGTGCAGAGGATGGCAGCAACTGTGAAATGTTATGTTCCATTGTTCGATATTCGTGGATTAAAGAGAGAGGTCACCCCTTCGTCCATAAAAAAAGGTTGCTAGCTCGCAAATTTCTATCGCTTTCAGTCGAAGTGGGGGCAGTATCCTTTAGTTGTGGCACAGAGGTTGGATAGGCCTCGAAACTACTGGTTTGACTACTGAAAATGCAGTCAGAATAAACCAGTATCACTGTGTTAGGCAAGCTCTACTTAAGTACTGGCGGCCATACTTTAGAGGGTGAAAGACTTGTCTGCTGCTTTGATTTTGCTGGGTAGTCTCAGGGAAATTGAAAATTGGATTTCCGTGTCGTCTAGGCAAAAGATAACTCGTCAGATGCTGCTCCACCCTTACCCTTCGAGAAGCGTAATCGTAGCCAGATGTTATTTGGCTCCATGTCATGTCATGCCTTACCCGGAGCATATTTTTATTTCGAGACAAACTGTAGGACCATCACAATCCATATATTGGCCACAACGAACGCATTATTCGAATCGAATGGCCGAATCATTAGTGCGTTCCCCAAATACCCGTAGCAGAAGGACCATGACAAGCAAAAGTACACAAGGCGTGAATATATGGGGGCTACTAGTCGTATTTTGGTGCACGTGTGCTCGCATGTCATCACAATTCACGTTTACATTGTAATGCAATCTAAAGCTGGCTATATCCAAGGGGGAATATGTGGAGCCTATAAGATTTCGGTGTTATCGTTGATTAACAAAATAAGGGCCTGTGGCCGGCCGTATACGTCGCCAAGCATTCCAAATTAAACATGCTCTTCTATATAAATAGGTCTGGATGCTGCAAGTTTAGATATGATTTCAAGATTTTATTTTCCGAGCATAGATAGCTTTAAGATGTGACGATGACATGGAAAGGAAATTCCAGATTCACGGAGTTGTACGACTTTTAAATTTGATCTGAAAATTGTTAGAAAATTTTACAAGAAAGAAAAACTGAATCTTAATGAAAACCGACAGTTTTGAGTGGATACATATCGGTAGGCTTGATAAGATAAAGTCTTTCTGAAAAGATATTTATTTTTAGATAGAAAACGACATTTCTTGGTAATATTAAAGTGGGTGTGTTTCGATTATTTATCAGATTGCATGTCAATGCAGTCAGCATTCTCCAAATTATGTAAGATAGACCATATGACTGAATCAATATCTTTCAATTGCATTGCGATACGGAAATTAATCTAAATTACTTTCTTTTTCTCTTCCAGATACAATGGGTATTTACCACAGGGTGATCGTGGCCGTCGTCGTTCGAAATTTGTCCTTTACAAACGCACAGAATCGAACGGGGTTAAGAGATCTAAACACTACATTGTGCAGTCTCCACAGACATCAAAAGCTATCTTGGATGCAAATCAACACTCAATATCATACACATTGTCACGTAATCAGGCTGTTATTGTGGAATATAAGGAAGATTCAGAAACGGATATGTTTCAGGTAAGATTGATGACACCTAGATTCTTTAAATCATTTCTTTGAGGTCTGTTTGTCTTAATGTGATCAAGCAAATGACTAATTAACTGGCACTAGGATTTTAGATGCGTATCAAAAGTTTATCTAGCGCAGATATAAATTTCGGCATCTGCGATATGATCCTTTCTAGATATGACAAACGCCTACCCCGTGCTGAAACTATCACCTTTGACTCTTGTATCTCATTTAACATTGGTTGGCGTTAAGGACCTTAACTATTCAGCTACCAATTTAATTTTCGATAAATGTGGATCCTATAGCTTCGAATTTTCCGTTAATATTAAGGACAAGGACAGATTGGAATGAACTTCTTAATCAGGAAGAGTATGTCAGTATTTCTTTTGTGGTTCGTCACGTTAGACAATGATTTGAGAATCTTTTCACTCCTCGTGGGCCAAGCTTATGACCGACAGAAATAGTGAACTCGATCTGGATGAAGTTGACCTCGCTATCGAAATGGGACAAAGGCTAGTTAGTTAGTTTAAATTAGTGATGGGAGCCGTTGTTAGGCAAATGGAAAATGGCATGTTAAATTGCCTCCCACATGTTACGAACATCCTTCAGATTCAAAGAGTGCCCAGATTCTTTTTGAAGAAAACCTGAAAACCTTACTGAGGCATCTTAGTCTGAGCTCTGAGGAGGAGTTTATGGCCATCTCCTCCTCCGCACATTGGCAACAAATAGCCGAAACTACCACCCCATTTTTTTTCACCTGGTAGTTTAAAGAGTAGTCTCCCATTAAAAGCCCTTTTAGGGTTTTCATGTCCCACTTCTTAAGGGACAACAAAAATGCTGCTTGAGCGGTGCCCAGATCTTTCACAGGTTTTCATCTGCCAACAGGAGTTCAAATTTCTCCATTCGGCTGAGTGAATCCTTGTAATTTACCACTTCAGGGTAGACTTGACAATGAGTGTTCGAATACCAAATACTGACTCTGGCCCCACCATTCTAGATCTGAATCCTTGGCAACCAGGCCTGTCAGCCTCCTCATTACCAGCACCTATCTTCGCGCCAACGACTGCATTCGTGGTTATCTGTGCTCCGTTTCACCTAAAAATGAAAGCTTCAGTAATATTCAGTCATACAAGGTTTCCTGGTGTTAGTAAAGTTCATTTTCGGCGATCAGACGATGCACGCATACATCACAATACTCTTTATTATTATGGTATGGTGGTATTATAGGTCTTGCCTATCGTGGTTTTACAGCATCTGATTAATCTAAAAAATTTGTAATATTGTTCTTAGATATGGTACTTTAGCTTGGGGTTGAGATGAGCTGGATGTCCGGTCCTGATTAGGTAGTTAGCTGTTCAGTCTTCGTAGCGTTACGAGGCACCAACTGTGCCATACAGAAATTCATATGCTATATGCCCACAGACTTGCTGATAATTATAACGGCTAGATCGTCCGCAAAAGCTTGTGCGAAGACCTTTGTGGCTGTACCAATGAAAACGTTTTTTATGTTGTTATGAAGACTATTTGTCGATGCTTTATTTCCAAGGCCTCTGTTAACTGCGGTTAGTGCGACATACACTTCCCCTTTGTTGGTGTTTCTGAGGACTGTTTTAGGGATGATTTTACCTTTCACTCTCACCTGAATGTCAGAGAAGATTCGAGGTGGTGCTGTTTGAGCTCAATGCGTTATGTCAACGAGATCGCGATCCGAGTCTTTGGCCAAGATTTGTCGCAAAGCTGGGAACATTTCCGTTGAGTATGTTATGTTGGCTCGTTGTGTGTCCATCTTCATCCTCTCTTTTTCGAACAAAGTTGTTAGGCGATTTCGTTCCTTTGTACCTTGCATCTTCCTAATTAAGCTCTGGATTAGAGTTGCCCGAAATCCGACGACCGAAGGAACAGCGATGGGTAATCCTTTATCCCCACTATTAAGTAAAATTTTCATGGCGTCCTAGAAAAGAAAATGGAACAACAATGGACAATGGACCTCTGCAGAGGTGAGGTCCGTCATCAAGTGGGTACGGACTCAAGACTCCCAGCTTCCTCAACAATCTAATCCAGAGCTTAATTAGGAAGATGTAAGGTACGAAGGAACGAAATGGCCTAACAAGTTTGTTTGAACAAGAAAGGATGAAGATGGACACATACCTAGCCAAATTCACACAAAAGACCAGAAGAAGGAAGAAGAAAAAAGCGGCATCCGCAAGATGTTTTGTCAAGATTGCCCTTGTACATACGTAGGATAAACCGAACGGTCAGCCAACACTCGGGTCAAGGAACATTTGAAAAAAGCTGAGCTAATAAAGCGGGGTCAGAAAAACACATATCAATTCTGTAGTTACCCGGCATATTGTATAACATGACCATAGAATGGAGAGGGTAACGGTGCTAAAAAAGATGAAGTCTAACGTTTCCAGGTATTATGCTCCGTCGTGGGTACCAATCCACTCTGCTACGCCCTGGGATAGCTAATTTTATGTAATTTTTTAAAATTTATTTAATATCCATTCACTGCACACAAAACAGCCATAGGAAGGTGTCTATTACCAGAAGCCATAACAGAGGAAAGAGAACCCGTAATACATCCTGCCTGAATAGACCAATATTTGGATTTTCTTCCACTTTAGCATGTGTAGAATCCAACTGTCTAACAGTGGATCGATTCCAAGTTGCCTTACCGCGTTACAAATCGCCCCGAATGAGGCATAATTGAAGGCGTGTTCGATGGTATTATGGGCACGTAGTTGGGAGAATTCACTTGCCAAAATTGGTCTGAACATCGAAGTCGATGAGAAACGACCAAAAGGCCTGACGAAACAACGGTGACTTGATATGCTGGATAGTGACTTGAAAGCCGCGCAACTGCATCCCGATCTGGGAAGTGCACTTCAAGCAAATGGTTTGCCGTTTTCTCATTGCTTTCTGTGTGTAGTCCCTTTTATAAACGTCGCTAACCCGGCTGCTGGTTGTGTTCTTTGACAAGGATCCGCTCCAACTTTGAGATGATCTCAAGGGAGTTAGTCTGTCCGCAAAAGCGTCTCCGTGGTGATCGCTAAGCCGGTCTTATTCTCTTCTTTAGAACCTTTGGAATCTCTTTGTACTGACGCTAACGCTGAATCACACTTTAAAGCTTGGTTGAGGAGCACCCTTGTCGTTCTCCTTTATTCAGTTAAATCCGAGTTCCACCATGGTGTTTTACCCTTCTTTGGTGTCATAAGTGGATATGTTTCTTCGAAAGCTTCTCTCATGTTAGGTGTAATCACCTGGGTTATTTTCTCAATTCCGAAAATGCGTTGTCTCCTAGGTGCTGTAAATTGGTCATCACCCAAATTTATTATCTGTAGTCTGGCTTCTATCAGTCACTCTAATAGTTTCAATCCACTCGCGTTGATTCTGGAACTTCTCTTGCAGATATAGTGGGCGTTAACATCAATTCCGGCTGTTACTCTCACGCCTTTTCTTTTGTCATATTGGATAGCTCTAATGAGTGTTCCACTGAGAACTTAGTCCACGTTATAACGAAAATAAGCCGAGCATCACAGAATTTTCTCTTATCCGTATTGAATGTTTAGGGTTAGTTTGGCCCTTGTGGTTTCGCCACCACATAAGTCGTTAACAAAGAGATCCCGTAGTAGACTCGACAGCTCGTTTGTTCTCGAACTTTCTTAATATCTAGTTCAGGAACGCTGGCGGAGGTGTTGAGGTTACGTTAGACATTAAGTTGTTCCAGAACCTCAGCACCATTACGCTTCTCCTCTGGAAGGCAGAGAAATCACTTTATAAACGATGGCAGAGACGCTCTTTAGAGTTAGTCGCCCACCTTCCATCACATATCGTTGAAGGGAGCGCAGTACTGTTTGAGCTAATCGTTTGTGCTTTCCTTGGCAACGTTTGGTCGTAATATTTTACGGTATACACCTATCGACTGAAAGCGAAGCGATAATGCAGTTCTTACAGCTAGGAGGAGTTTCCTCCTAAGTTGTTCGCAATGCTCAGTATCGTAATTCGATAGATAGGTGTCGCTATACAAGACTCATCCATAGTGGGTAAGACCTTAGGTTCAGCAGGCGGCGCCGACTGGAGCCCGGGGTCAGGAGTGTTGACAGAAAGTTTGTTAACGACTGAGTCCCAATTGTGTTGGTTTTCAATTGAACGGGTGAAGAAGATCTTGGGAGAGCTCGTTTTTCGGTGACAAAGCTATTTGAATATGTTGTGATAGCAGCAACGGTGGATTGTTGTGTTCCAATGTCCGCGATTAGTGGATGAAAAAAAGGAAGTTGATCGAAGTCAGTGATATACCTGCGAATTACGCTTTCTGGCTCTGGTTAAGTTTGCCGAAATGTGTTGGAAACTCATGTACTTATATCTGCAACTAATCAAGCTCAGAATACGTTTGACTAAATTGGTGTATCTGTTCTGGCGTTTTATGAAGTGTGACTGAGGTCTAATCAGTAGAGCTCCCGAATCCACATATGTGGGACTCTTTGTTGCGTGTACGACGTACAGATCCCCTGTATTTCATGAATTTGCGATGATGGTGCAGGACAAAAAACTGTTCTACGCCTGTCAACGAGTGGCGCTGTTAGTGTGTCTTCCTGTATGTCGTACAGTTTCGACCGATGCTATGCAGGTATTGTTGGGTATTACTCCTCTTGATCTAGAGGTAGTCCAGCCTCGCCCCAACAGGATCAGGAGAAGAGCACCTTTGCTGCAAACAGATCTACAAACTATATTGACCAAGGGGGGGGGGGGATTATGCCAGCTTGCCATCAAAAAGTTCTTAGATGAGAGTGTTTCATCTAAGTGGTAGATTAGGTGGAACGAAAGCATTAAAGGTGGGGTCACATAAATGGACGGAAAATATGTGTGAAAGGAACCTTTGTCGGGCTCGAGATGGTCTTCCTCCGCACGGGGCTTGGTAGCTTGAATGAGTTTCTCTTGTAGCGGAACCTTGCCTCCAGTCAGGGTTGTGTTCTGTGTGGGGCACATTTAGGGAACTGGTCTCCTCTCTGACTCCAAAGCGCACAGTAAAATCCACAATCTGGACGGCATGGGTGTTCAGGTAGTCAACGTTATTTTTGATTTCAGCCAGTGCATTTATAGTAGTGATATCTGGCACCTTCCAGTGACGGAGGTACTTCCTCGACGTTACTTCATCTGCAGTATGGCGGGTGAATGGCCATATTGGTCGTGCTGGACAGGCACCAGTTTCATGTTTTTTGTGTTAGTGTTTTCCTGTTTGGTATTGTATTGTACGAGGAGCGATAGTTGACTGTTGAAAAGTTCCTCGCACGTCCTCATATATTCAAGAAGAGTGATCAAATTCGAGCCTGCAGGGGACTCATCCGGAGTAGCTCTTTCGACGAATCCTTATCAGAGATTATCTGATATCATGGGAATCGGGATGCCCTTCTGAGAGCATGTCCTCCAGGAGAGTTACAGACAGAACTGCTTGTGGGCTCTTGTGTGGAGTTGCGCTGTACAACTCGAAAGCCCTTATTCACTGGTGTCTCCATTCAGTATAAACCATTGCTCGGTGTCAGTTACGGAAGGGCGCCGATTGTAGTGTCCAAATCAATGGGTGTCCGAAGAGGACCGTGGGACTGTGCCAGGATCTTCCTTAAGACATGTGGTAAACGCTTTGGCAGAATTATTTAGCTGTGTCTTGATTACTGTCTTAAGAGCTATGTAGGGGATACTACCCAAGCTAGCCGCCTTATTTTCGGCTATTTGCTTTGCAGTTTCTGGGACCCTTCCTTCACTTACCATTGGAACTTCGACGGATCTACCTGGGATATGGAAAGCTCAGCGCCAATGACACAGGAGAGGGTTCATGATTTTATGTCTGTCGGCCTGCCTGTCACATCCAATTCACTCGGAAAAGGCTAGATCTATTATGAAATCCTTTTTATGCAAGGAGTTGCATGACTGCTGAGTTTTTGGGGGAAGCGGTTTTCAAAATTGTTCAAGAAAATGCGAGTGCAATTAACTTGCATCGGGTTTATTACTTCCATATTGAATTTCACTTTCCATTATTGCATTATTGGAGCATTTTCAATTCAATTTCATCCTGAATAGCTGACCCTGCTACTTTCTCACAAATTAAATTTAATCTTGTTCCCATTCCCTCCGCTTCCCAAGTCATTAAAAACTAGAAAGATCCCTGTTAGAAACACAAGCCTTGCACTTATTGGAATTTAGAGTATCCCTTCTAGGCCAACACTTGCTCTTCGAGGTCATTGCTTGCTCCTTAACCTTAGCTCCACTTCTCATTGTCCTATTAATATAATTAGTCTGAAAATATCGTTCCTTATGAAATTGTATGCGTTGCAGGTTCACTGCTTATGAATGTCCCCATTTTCGCTCCACCGTTCGTCTCTTCGTCCTTCTAATTAATGACAATCTGCTCTAGGCCATTAGGACATGCCAGAACTACCATTAGTGGATGTATGGCATAACATACTAACCTGGTGGGCTCCTAAAAGCTTGGAAACAATGGAAATCGATTTTTGCTAAATTGCATACAACGCAAGGTACATGCCGGGGGGGAGCTTGTATGTTTGAGTGTTTGAAACGTTGGGTATTCGTGATAGTTGGATATGTACGTACATAATGTGGGGATAAAACTGTTCTTACTCCACATTATATATTTGTCAGTTTTTCGAAGGGAGCATATTGATTTCAGCTCTAGGCTCGGAGAACACCTCTTCCTGTGCTGCTTTTCTCTGTTTTCTCTGTCAGTGAATGGCTTCGACGGAATCACCCCCTGCTCGGCAAGAAAATGTCAAAGAATTCCCAGAAAAATTCTGAATGGATAAATGCGAAGGAAAACCGATATCGATTCGATATTTCGTCGCATATTCACTTTCCATCGGAATTTCGTCCTGCCGCCGCCCACCAATTGAAACCCAACCCCGCAGCGGCAGGCGACCTTAATACCAAATTCTCCGCATCGGAGCTATCATAGCCGATATAGGTTATAGAGCAACGGCACTTTCACTTGCAAGTATCCTTTGAAGTTCACTCAATATGTGGCTGTTCATTTGGCACAATATCGACTTTTCGGTACTTTTTATTTTCACCGGAATTCATTCCACTTTAGCGCCATCAACGCCTCGTTTAGTATCGGATTTTCGTCAGTTCATTTGGGTGCCAAGGCTCTCTCTGCTTTCATCACGCTATTTTCGACATTAATTCGCGCTCGGATGATGCTCGTTTGATATCCTGTCGTTCTCGTTTCGCACGGTTACGACCTTTATGATTGATTTTACTGCTCTGAAATTCGAGAGTGCAGTATGTCGTTGCTTTGGGAGATAGGAACTCTCTTGTGACTGAAGGATTCATACCGATTTCCTGAATGCCTATGTACTTACGCAATGATGATTTGGAAAGCGTGGTCATAAAGCAAAATGTAGTCCATATACGTTGGCAGGATTAAATTTCAGTTCGGGTATTGAAATGGGATCCTTTTTGGAGGATCCACATAAATAAGGCGATAAGTAGGTAATTAAATATGCAAGTTATGGGGGTAATTTTGGTGGCGTTAATATTGCTTTTATGGAAATGCCATGATAAATTTCCCTTTGCGGTCTAATAAAGGGATTTGCTGGAAGTTCTTCCTGAAATGTCGAAGAAGGCCAGCATGGATCAAAGTACACATAAAATGGGAAACCATGTTATGAAACTGATATTTCTGCATTAAATTGAAAGCAGTTCATGGACTGGTCGTCCACCAGGGAAGTTGTAAATTTAAGATATGAAGCGTTTGGTTTTTATCTGACCATTTGTAAATCGGGAACTTTGGTCGAGGCTAGCAGAACATGAGGAAGGACTGTCGAAACTGTCAAAAAACAACTGGTTCATTTATGAGGCCAATTTTTCACCCTAAAACGATTTCGACTTTCCATTGATTTCCACAAATGAACAGTTGCTTATGAATATTGCAATTCCCAGGTCTTGTTGTCTTAACCTCTGTCTTATGAATTTTGGCCTAATGAACGTGTAGGGAAGGCCTCTGAGCTGCTGACAGTGAATAAGGGGGGAGGGGGGATGTCAAATTTTTTGTTCAATCATATATAGTGTTGTGGGGTATCAAATGAAAGGCCCCGGTTAGTATTTTCCGAAACTGATGTTATTTTTGATTTAAATTGCAAATTGGGCGAATAAGGAGCCAAATATGCGATCTTAAAGTGAGAAAGGACTCATTTTCGGAAACTACCCAACCGAAAAATTTGAAAAAATCAGGTAACACGTCTATACGAAATCTAGGCCTCAAAATATTTCCCATTCCCAGATCTGCCCAAATAAACTTACTAATAGTATATTACTAACTTTTTGAAGTTGCCTAGAAACCCTCCTTAAGTTCATCCCAGGAGTACCAAAGACAGTATATAGGACAGCATCGCGTATCATACTGCCAAGTTGCATGGAAATCCGGCTATTATTTTCAAAGTTATAGCAATTCCAGCTTATCAATTTCACGTGAATTTACTGCATCTTAAGCCATTCGAATGAGTTGCTGACGCCATAGCTAATGAGGATAATTGACATTCCAGTGAAATATTAAAATTTCATTCACGATTCTTAGGGCTGGAGAGAATCTACTTCCCTTCCCTAAGAATGGGTTCAATGTCTGTCCGTCTGTCCGTTTCTTTTTTTTGGTGATGGAAGGTGGAAAGCTTCAAAAGCTACCACGGGCTCCTGCCACTCGGTGATGTGAAACTCTTACCCACTAAAATTACCCCCTTCTCCTTCCATTCTCCACGCGGACTCCCATATGATATTACGTCGCGTCTCTGGATAAGAATCTATCCTGTGCTAGTGTTAATTCTCGCGTTTCTTCTTCAATTTTTCCGACTGATTTTTTCCTGCCTAAGCTTCTTATGGATGGCTGCCATCACCCTTTCGACTTCGGTCCATATTCCCTTTAATTTCAACATATGTTTCACTACATTTTGGGATGTACTCCCTGGCTGTGCCCACCGGTTGTAGCTTGGGCAATGAAATGAAATGAATTCTGCACCCTATGCAGTATTCGGCCACTTTGTTCAATGCAGCGAATTATCATGCCCAAATCGAAAGAGATATGCCTCTGCGTCCTTTCTAGAACTGGGTTAGGTCGAAACCTACCTTGCCGTGGAGTCGCTCGATGCATTTCCGTATATCCCACATGATTCTGTGGGTCTACCGGCCCTTTTCTGACTCGTCCCATTTCGCTGCCATTTCGCTGCCATTTCGCTGCCGTTTCGCGATGGTTTCACTTCGTGCGAACTACTGCCGACGAGCAGCAGATTCTCCGGCGAGTTCGCTCGTAAAGTCGTTGTTTTCCTTCTTTCTCCAGAATCTCAATGGGGGTCATTCCTGCTATCTGCAGGCTGCTTCGTCGGGTATTGTTCTGCAAATGCAACTCAGTTGCGTGATACGCAGTTCCATTCTCTTTCAGTGCATCTGCCCACATTGGGGCCGCATGCAGTAGGATCGAACTGATCACCCTCGAAATAAGGAGTCGATGGCTCGGCCTTGGGCCACCTATAATATATTTGATAGCATTCTCGCAATCAGTGCTCCGATGTTATATGCCTTGGTTGCGCATACTCCATATGTGATTTGAAGTTTATCCTCTGGTCCACCACCGTCAATACTGCTCCCTCAAGCTGCTGCTTCATCGAGCACCAGCGTAGCCTCAGCTCCTGGCTCTACTTATACCCTGCCGGCGACTGCGGCCAACAATATTGGCGCCATACCTAAGTCGTCCCGGTCGACTAATTCTCTGCCTCTACTTGCCGCGCACTGTTACACTGCGTCTATAAACGATTGTATCAGCACGGCGATGCCAACTAGCCAACTAAAAAATCGTCCTCAATCCGAGGGACATGTTCTCTACTCAGCATCGGCTGGGCTATGCCCTTCTGAGGATTGTCCTACTGTCGCTGCATTTACACCACCACACGCTTCCTCCTGTGCATCATCGACGCCCACCACCGCTGAATCGCAGGCCCTTCCGACCTCATGCCACCCGAGCGGGCCCCAATTGAACGTCGCCTCGCCGCCGAAACAACTGTTCGTACCGAGGCTAGCGTCCTCCATCAAGTCCGACGAAATTCTGGCTTATATCAGAAGCAAAGCCAACTCAACTTTGTCACCTCTCGCCTCCCCTGACCGAGTGATAGCTTCCTTCAAAGTGACATATCCCCACTACTTCGATGCTATCGTCCTTTTGGCCACAAGTGGTCATCGTCAAGCCTTATTACAGAACTAAGCTTTGTGAAAATTTTCGGCCTGCTCGCCTGCCTCGCCGCTCTTAAATGATTCCGCCAACTTTACACTCTTTTATCAAAATGTAAGGGATCTAAGGACCAAGCTGTCGGATTTCAAACTGCCTTAGCATTCCAACATTACGGCATCTGCATTTCTGCGCTGCGTTTGGCAAGACAATCGGCGGAGGTGTCCTAATAGCTGTTAAGTTCCTTCTCCGTGTCGAAATCGTCTTTTCCTCTTCCTCCTCCTAAGATTCTGTCACCCTACGAGTCATTCCGCCAAACGTATGCCCGTTTATCATATCGTGTGTATATTTTTTCGACAGATTATTAGAGGTCCTAATGGTTTTGTTTGCCTGACTTCCTTTCATTTTCTGTGGCGACTTTAATCTCCACTCACCCTTCCTCTACCCACTTTCATGTACACCTGTGGCGCCCTCCAATTTAACCTTTCTAGAAACCACTTGACCGAACTTTTGACGCCCATCATCCTGCTCTCGAGTTCGATGCTCAGATAACCGGACTCCACTCTCCTGTCGCTCACAAGCCTTCCAAGTTCAACTTTCATAAGGCGAGCTTCGAAGGTCTGAACTCAGCCCTGGCGGCAATCAACTGGGTTCCTCTCTTCTCTCCATTGACTTGTAACCAAGCACTCAACATTTTTATATCATTTTATCTGATCTTCTTAATTGTTACGTCCCCTTCTCTCCTAAGTGCTTACGCTCTTACCTTGTCTGGTTGACCACTGAAGTCTACAAAAAACTACGTCAAAAACACACAGCGAGGAATTAGTTCCTGTCTTCTAGAACTTATGCTGACTTAGTTTTTTTTTTCAGATCTCTACGTTCCTCGGTCAAATCATTAATATGCAAACCCAGAAGCGAATATTTGGCCAGTGTTGAAGACTCACTAAAGCGCGGAAACCTCAAACCTTTCTGGTCTCACATTCGCAACACCCGCTGTCCTGCCCAGCTTCCCCCTCCGCCCATTAAATTTTCTGGCTTGTCAGTTGTTTTACTCTGTCGCCACTTTTCCTCAGTCTATGTTCCCCTCCTTCCTCCGAATCTCTCCCGATAGTGGATGTAGCTTACCCCAAATCCCCTACCATTCCCCTTCTTACGCCTATCCTTGTCGGGTACCTCATTGGCAAACTTGATGCCAATGTATGGTTTCGCTTAATTCTGCTAGTTCGTTTTTGGCGCCCTCAAAGTTAGTTATGCTCGATGAAACGTTTTAGCACTTTGATGAAGGCTTCTCTCGTTAGATTCGTCACTAGTTCTAGGTGAACCACTTTAGTTGCAAAGCAACAAAAAACGGCAAGATACACCTCTTGTGGGCGGTTGCCTCTGCTCTTAAAGTGGGTCCATAGAGAGCCGGCGAAGTCGGTACCAGTATTCGTGAATGGTCGGGCTGGTTGCATTTGGTGAGCAGGTAGGTTTCCCATAAGTTGTGTCATGAGTTTTGGTTTTGCCTCTGCGCATCTCACACAGCTCTGCATTCCTGAATTCCGCTAACCTTGCCGCACACAGTTCCAATCTTCGTAGGGTTACTGTTTTCAATGGTGCCACCTTCGACTTGCATATAAAAGACGAACCCTGCGCACTCCATCAGAATGAATAGCAAATATACTAAGATACGAACAGTAAAGTTCGAAGTATGGCGGGTGTATCAAAACCGCTTCGTGTAACCACTCCTCTTTGTTCCTGTCACACGGAACATCCAACGTCCAGCGCCCTACACACTGCTTTATGCAGATGATGTTTTCCTAGCATCTAATAGCAAAAATGATCTCGAGCAACTTATCTAAAAATGGAATGTTCGCCTGATCTGTCCAGAACTGAGTGATTTAAATACCTCGGATCAACGCTATCAGCCAATGGAGAACTGCGTTATGAAATTGCTTCACGCATTAAGGCAACGTGGATGAAGTGGTGTTCTACAACTGCTGTTCCCTGTGATCAACGTATCAACGAACGTCTTAAATCTAAAATTTACCACAATGTCGTCCGTCCTGTCGCCCTCGGTTCTGACTGTTGGCCAACTATAAAAGACAATGAACAGCGTCTTGCGGTAATGGAAACGAAGATGTTGAGTTGGACTAGTGGCGTGACACGTTTTGATCACATCCGAAATGAGGATATTCGCGATCGTTATGGACTTGCACCGATCGTGGGAAAAGTCGCGAGAGAGGCGTCTTCGATGGTATTCTCTTGCCAAAATTGGTCTGAACATCGAATTCGATGGTAAGCAACCAAAAGACAGGCCGAAGCAACGATGGCTTGATACGCTGGATGGGGATTTAAAAGCCTCGAGATTGCACCCAGATCAGACATTCGATAGAGCCAAATGGCGAAACCGATCACGACGAGCCGACCTCGCTTGTGAACGGGGCAAAGGCTGAAGAAAAAGAAAGCAGAAGAAGAGGCAGAGGTAAGGCAAAGTCTGATGAGTTGCCTCTGTCCTTGACGAACCCGTCGACTCTTCTCTTAGAAACTGCGTAATGTCCGTTGACAAAAAAAGTGGGGGACCGGTTCTTTCCAGATTCGGCATCAAGTGGATGCGTTTTTACTCATTTGGTGGACCTTGTGTGTATCTTTAGATTGGCACTGAAGAAAGGAGCAAATAGTTCCCAAGCCAACCGTGGAATGATCTTTTTCTAAGCGGACCTAATGCTTGTTTTAGGTTGACTGTCATGCTTGAACCTTTTGGTCCTGCCTTTTTTGTGGGTTGTTCATTGTACTAATGAGCTTCGTTATTTTCTCTTTTCTGCCTTCTTCAAGAAAGTCGGAAGCCTGGTTGGACGGTAGAGCTATTCGGCTCATCTTTTCAGCATTATGTTACGGTCTCTATGGTCTGCCTGGAGAAGGCTTTGATGGTGGGCTGTATTCTCTGTTTTGTGGTAAGAAATCTCTTCAGTTTGAGGAGAAGGGGAGGGATGAAGAATAAGGTTTTCTACGTGTGGTGTCCTTTTGGAGTTCGGGTAGCTTGTCGTACTTCTGACTCTGGTTGAAAAATACGAAAATGATGAATATCAACAATTAAATAAAAATTATTTTTCCAATTACAGTTTCCAATTTTCAATCACATCAATTAAATCAATTCCCATGTGTCGCTTCAATACGCAATTGTTTCTGTTTATTCAATTTATTTACACACTAATATCAACATGGCATGATTCAATCAATCAATTCAATCGATTTCCGCCCGCACGTTTTTTATGTCCTTTCTCTGCATATTGTCACGATTTCAATTTATATCTGAGGAATATAAATATTAAATTATTTCCCAAATAAAGATTGAAATGAAAAAAAGTACATAATTTTTCATGTTGTACTAAAAAAGAGCAATTGCACACACAAGCGATAAGGGCAATATGGCGGTCATTATTCAGGTCGGATTTTATCATACTAAACAATCACAGAGAGTATCTAGAATCCACGAGTTTATTACACACGCATGCAGTTTCTGAATATCTGGGTTTGCGCTTAGATATAGGAAAGAGTGTGCGCTTGATTGCATAATCTATTCTGAGCATAAACAGGATTAGAGCTTGGGCCTTATCTTTATTGTACATAAAATATTTGACTGTAAAGTAAATAAAGGTATGGGACTAGGGCGTGCTTATCTTGTTCAGGTTTAGGTGCACCACAACTTATGACTCGTATCTTCGACATCTCTTTCGGATTCATGTGCAGACTGAGGGTATTACCGTCCAGATGGTCTTCAGAATTGATAGCAGAAGATCCTCGTGCTATGCCGCGATAAGACCACTCCTTTTCCATTTTTAAATCAATACCACTTCAAGACAAACTGCAACCACTTCCCATCCAATCACGCCTAGCTCACCGCTAAATTTTGCAATGCCATTCACGATAGTGTTACATATGAGTCGATGGCTTCCATAGGTTTTCCATTGCTCCATAGACCTCAGCCTGGCATATTCATTTCACGGAAGTCGCCGAACGAAACGATGAATGGCCCACATAAATTTATGTACTAAACACGATACGTGCCGAGACCACAGTAATTGCAGTTTTTGGTTCATGAAAGGGCAATAAATACTGAAAGTAAAAAAGGAGTTGCACCAGCTCGTATTGGGGTTCGAGATGAAATCGATACCATTGCACATTAACCAATTCATTGCAGCGCGAAAAGAAGTAAATTGGAAGACCAGAGGAAGAGGTTCTTTGAACATGTCGGGTAGGAAATACAAGTTTATAGCAAAATAAAAGGAAAAAGGATTATTGCCATTTCATTATCGACCCACGGTTGATTTGTTTACTTGAAACTTGAGGAGAATAACTTGGATGTATCTGAGAACTGTTTTATTGAATTGCTAGGACTTACCAGAAAGCGTTATTTTGGAAGCAAATGAAAACTTAACCAGATTAAATTTACCTTCGCCGATCTCCTTACATGTTTTCATAATATGGGGAATGCAGCGAGTGGCACCATTTTCTGTTGAGGTTTAAGGGGGACTCCTCATACGCGTGTATCTTTTTACAGAATATGATCGTGTGGGATGTCAAATGAAAAGGCTTAATTAGTACTTTTCGAAACTGATGACATTTTTGATACCGGGTGAAATACAGGGGAGTGGGGGCTCAAAATGTGTGCCCAAAAAGTGAAACAGGTCTCATTCTCAGAACCTATCCAACCGAAAAATCTGAAAAAAATCGCAATGGTCCAATCCATACGAAATCTAATCCTCGAAATACATCCCATTTCGGCATCTGATTGAATAAAGTTAATAATAGTATACCCACCATATTTTAGAAATTTCCCCGAAAACCCCCCTTAGGTTCATGGTAGAAGTACAAAATGTGGTAAGATATAGTAAGTAATAATACAGTGCATAATCTTGAAAACTCGAAACAATGCAGGAAATGCAGAGCGGAGGACCATATGAGCAAGAACCGTGCATTGATCCAAATTGCTTGCTGTGCAAAGGAGTGGGGGCTATGGAACATCGGCGTAGAGCAGGTAGCAGATGCCTAGTTTACAGGAGATCCCTAGCGCAAATGGCAGATGTGGTTGTACAATTGAACTTCAATCACTGCTAGGCGGCACAGAACTTACTTTGGCAAACCATCAACGAGAAAGATATCGTCATGATCATAATTATTGAGCCATATCGAAATCAGGATGATGACATTTCGGTCAGTGCTAGCGGCTTGCGGAGAAAAAGTCTTCCACTTCCTTTCAAAGTGGGCCACTCGGAGGAGCAAAAAAAAATTGCTTTATGCAATTGTTCGACCATGCCGATATTCTTGGGGTGGTGCCTATAGGATGGTAATGTAAGAAGATGTTTTTCTGTTTCCTTCAGTTCAACGAGTGGATGATACCTTCAGTAATTGCGAAAAATATGCTGTAGGATTGGTGACAACAAGGTTTCAGGTTTGGAGAGTAGCGCAGGGCTTTGAAGTTGGCAGTGAGGACTAGGTCTGAACCTTTCGCTAACACTTTTGAGGCGTGGCTAAAGGAAGGAATATCCCCCGCTCAGTGGAAAAAGCAAAAGTTGGTGTTGCTTTCCAAATCCAACAAACCACTTCTCACATTGCCCAGTCTGTCTGTTGGATACAACGGGAAAAATGATGAAGGGAGTTACCTACAACAGACTGGTACCCATCGTTGAAGGCAGCAGTAGCTTGTCGGAGGGCCAGCATGGGTTTCGCGGCCTCGCGTCACGGTGTCTATAATAAGCGTGTTTGTCAATCTGGCAAAAGATGCCCTGAATTCTGGCGCCTGCTATGCCGTGTAGCAATGTGGATATCAAAAATGTATTCATCTTCGCTAATTGGAACCAAATTAAAGGGGCTAAAAAGTGTCCCTGGATATTTGACGAGTCTGGTCAAAGAATACTTTTCAGAGAGGACTCTTTGATGTGGGACGGATGAAGCAAAGCTCGCTGCTGGCAGAATCTGGTTGACGAGATGAATGGGGATCCGTGGGGACTCGGTTACAAACTGGTGACCCGACAAATCGGGGATCTGCGGAAACCCTGTTCATTTAAGGCCGAGCAGAAAGACCGCATTGTAAGGGCACTATTCCCTGCGCACCCCGTATGGGATGATGACGTCGGCGTGGAGTGCGTAGAGGGTTGTCCACTTTTCTCTATACAAGTGTTGGAACAGGCAGTCCTCTCTATGAAAAGCAAGAAGGCGCCAGGATCCGATCGTATTCCAGCAGAAGTATACAAACTGGTGTTCCAACCCTGGCCAGACCTAGTGCTCGTTGGAGGTGGCGAGGTTTGCGCTGATCCACAAAGGGAAAGGCGACCTTGAGTTGCCGTCATATCGCCTGCCTATGTATGCGTAGCACTGCTGGAAAGTGCTCGAAAAGCTCATCAGAAGTAGATTCGCTGAAACGATACGGGCTACCGGAGATTTAGCCCCCCTGCAGTTTGGTTTTAGAGCAGCAGGTTGATCCATAGTTGATGCTGTCATTCAGGTCGTGGATGCTGTTCGGCGAGCCGAGGTACATAGCCGCCGAACTCGACGGGTGGTGCCCCCCGTAACGCTTTACGTCGGAAACGCCTTTAATTCCGTAAGATAGAAAGACATTCTAGGCGCACTAAACAATACTTTCCACGTGCCGGACTATCTTTTGCGGATATTAAGGGATTATCTGAGGAACCGCTTCCTGCTCCATGAAACACTAGAGGGTCAGAGGAGGATGGAGGTCACGTCGGGGATGGCAGAGTGATCCATCCTAGGGTCGGACTTCTGGAACGCTACCTATGATAGTCTACTTAAACTCGACATGCCAGAAGAGTTGTGCCTGGTCGGTTATGCAGATGATGCAGCGGCGCAAAACAATCTCGGCATATTGATGCGACGGGTCAGTGGATGGATGACTGCTCATGGTTTCAACCTTGCACTGGAAAAAATCGAAGTAGTTATCCGTATTAAAAAGAGAATTCTGATCCTGCGTTGCGTATCGTCCGGCGATCCGATAATCGAGTCAAAACCAGCGGTAAAGTATCTCGGACTGACTCTTGATTCAAAGATGAAGTTTTTTGAGCAAATTAAAGCAGCAGGGAACAAGGTTGCAGCTGGAGTTTCAGCGTTAAGAAGGCTAATGGCAACACTGGAGGTCCTACGTCTAGCAGGCGACGTCTCCTGATGAGTTCAATTCAGTCTGTTGTGCTCTACGGCGCAGAGGTGTGGGCTGACGCTCTTGGCAAGGAGGTATATCGTAAACGTCTCGCGGCGTCTGCGTACTGCACTGTCTTTGAACCGGCCGTGGTGGTGATCGCGGGAGTGATCACCGTTGTCCTTCTTGCTAAGGAACGTCAAGCCATATACAAGCGCAGGGAGATGAGCCATGGGGACCTTGCTGCTCGTGAAGAACGGCATCGCAATCTAGACGAGTGGCAGCTCTCTTGTCAAAATGAAATTAGAGGCAGATAGACTGCGCGGTTGATCGGCAACTTAGGTGCCTGGCTGAATCAGCGCGATCTCCGGATTGTATGTTTTGCAATGGAGTTGTGGCCGACGCCCATCACACTTCTTTTTCTTGTGGAAGGTGTGATGGGGTTCGTCAGCAGCTCTATTTAAACACAGGGGACTTCACTCCAGACAACATTGTCGAGGAGATGCTGAGCAGTGCTGTGTGTGTGTGTGACAAATGGTTCCAGGCTAGCTCTCTGACGATGGGGAGAGGTGTTTAGTTGGTAGTTTGACGACGTACCGAACCGGGAGTCCAACACTGTGTGCAAAAAAGCATTCACCTACCCTAACCAAAAAAAATTCTGCTTCTGCACAGATTTATTGCTGCTTGAGGGTACATAAGAACGCTGCTTTTCTTGGTCAGTTCCATTTTTTCTTCTCTGGGCCGCAAGTCTAGCTAGATGGTATACCAGTCAAAGCTCAGACAAATCACCACTTTATCAGCAGTTATCCCTTCTGTTGGGAGAATAACTATCGCATCGGCATTGATAAGTCGCACATCATAGGAATGCACTCTCTTATTTGAACTGCTTCTTTCGAGAGTGCACTTGGTACGTTATTCAGGTCTAGTCAAAGCTGCATAAGTGTTTGATCGTACAGCAGTTTTCTGTTCTCGTTATTTTAAGGCATTCAGGCCTACAATCTTATTCAGATCGACGGCGATTACCTGGTGATCGCTATGCGTGTAGTTAAGGCAATGACTTTTGTTTTCATAGTTGCCAGACCCTTATTTTTTTTTGTTTATAGATTGAGGGAGTTCAAAGTGTGGATCATATTTTTCTAGCATCTGATAGCAAAGCTTCTTTGGTGGGACGATCGTTTCATGGAACACAGTTTGATATTAAATCTGAATAAAAGCGAATATTTGCCGACCGATCCCAATGAAACAGGCACTGTGAATGTCAGTGGCGGTGGCCTGCTCAGAACTGACCGATTTAAATATCTCGGATCAATGCTATCAGTCAATGATGGTCGCACGCTGTGGTGACCAACTACCAAAGACAATGACCGGCGCCTCGCGGTAATGCAGATAGAAGCGCAACGAAGTTGGTAAAGACCAGTAGGTTTGAAGCCGTAGATCAATGTTTCACGAAATCATGCTGTTCTTTGATAATGACGTAACGGTAGTCGGCGGTCAACCAGTCGTTGACGTCTCTTTCCAGGATTTTGGAGCAAGAGAAGAGAAGAGAAATGGGGCGGTAGTTCACAGCAAGAGAAGGGTCCCCGCTTTTCAAGATAGGGATGATCAGGGCCTCTTTCCAGAGATGGGGAAAATAGCATTCTTTTAGACTTCTGTTGTAGATTATACTCAGGGAAAGGGAAATGTGATTTCTACAGTCAAGAAGAAACAGGTTAAGAAGCCCATCGGGGCCAGGTCCGACATTGGAGTCAAGATTGCCAATGAGGAATTTAAACAAGGAAGGCGTAAGGAGAGGAATGGCCAGAAATTTGGAGCAGTAGAAGAGGCGTAGAGGGTAGTGGGGTCAAGGGAGAAAACATTGAAGAGATTTAGTGGGATTACGAGAATTGCGAGTTTGAGACCAAAAGGGTTTCAGGTTACCGCGGGCAAGGGCGACTTCGACTCTCAATAAGTACTTTTTATGCGCATTTTTAACCATTGACGTCACCGTAGAGTGCATGGCCTTAAAGTGAGCAAGGTCGGCATCATTCTTAGAAGCCCGTAATTTCTTCCGCAGTGCATGTTTCAGGAGAATATTGTTAAGAATCTCCATTGTTAACCAAGTTGGGTACGAACGTAGGCAAGTAGGGGAAGAACGGACATAGCAGGGGAGGAAATCGGACAGGATATTGTAAAAGGTGTTTAGAGCTTGATCAACTGTTCAGTTGCTTAATATATGTACCCAGTTGAAAGACGGTAAAGCTGAGTTCAGACCGTCAAAGTAGACTTTGGGGCAGTTGAACTTAGTAGATTTACGCTCGATTTTGGGGGTTTGAACTAGGGAGTTCCGCTTCAAATTCAAGTGCGGGGTGATGAGAGTCAGTTTTGACATAAGGGGATGAGCACGGAAATAAAAAGAGGTAGTGCTCGGGGAGGTTGGAAAGGAATAGATCGAGAGTGCGGTCCAAGGAGTTTTTGGTGATAATGAAGTTCAGGGCAGAGGAAGAAAGTAGAAGGGAAGAATGGGACAGGTTGTTGGAAGGCTAGGGTGATTAGGTCAGTGCAACACGAGGAGGTTAAAATCTCCGCAAAGAGAGAAAGAGAGGGAAGGGAATCTAACAGTAAGAAGTTCAGACAAACTGTCAAACCATTCTTCATACAGGTGAGAAGAGCAAGCGCAGGGGACGTATACATAAGATACAATGAATGGGAGGAAGCTGGGAGGCGCAGGGGAAGACGCGAAAAGCAACACAGTCAAAAGCCAGCCAGCTTTCGGAGATACAGATGGCATGGTATTACTGACACACTAAAGTTGCGATCTTGCTGATCTTCTAAATTACTTAGAGGAAAACCTCTTGAAATAAGGGATCAACGTACTAAGGAATTGGTAGAAGAGGAATAATTCTTCAATTTGCAGTCTGGTGATTGTGAATTCAGAGATATCATAGGCATGGAGTTATTTCAGATAATGCTATTCACTGGTCAGCCAGGTCTAGGAGTTGCTATCCAAGGGTATACATCAAAGCTTATTACCAATTTGAAACTATTGTGACATTTCTATTTATGGATCAATTACTTTTCAAATGTCAATTTCTATTCCACTCCATAATGCCAACTTTCTGTTTGTTTATGCCATTTTCCATCCTTGGATTCGAAATAATACCACGTAACACATTTTCATAACCCCATTGAAGGGTGTCCACAAGAAATTCTAGAAATTGAACATTCTGACATTATTTTCTGTAATGCAAATGTAACATTTGCCAGGTGACCTGGAAAAATGGTGTAGAATGACAGCATGCCATTATGCATTTATGCTGGAATCAACAAAACTGAAATGTATATTTCAGCTAATCTAATTTCAGCATGGAGGGAATATTTGTTCTGCTCAGCAACTATATAATTTCGATTCCCCAGAAGAGTGAAAATAAAGCCAATAAAAGTTTATTATTCGTTTCGCCTTAAATCCTGACGTCAAAGAGTGCCTCAGTCAATTATTCAGATGTAGGAGACGCCTGTTGCTGGGCTCATATCTAGATAGTTTTTTTGTTATTCCATCATAATGTTTATTGGGAAACAATAGGAACTCATTGATTCCTAGCATATTAAAGGCTTGTGTCAACAAAGTCTAACCCTTTTTATTGAGCTTTTATG
Source organism: Hermetia illucens (assembly GCF_905115235.1). NCBI lineage: Eukaryota > Metazoa > Arthropoda > Insecta > Diptera > Stratiomyidae > Hermetia > Hermetia illucens. The sequence goes on along the minus strand of NC_051851.1, from coordinate 17,049,028 downwards.
ACTATTGCAACAATATTCCAGAGAATGGTCGATGCTGTTATTAATATTCCAGTAATCTATTAATCAAAGCATATCCATCCAATGTCAAATGATAACGTACTATCTTAATTCAATCTACGCGACCCAAAATTACTATAATTCCGGTTACTTTGCATATTACTTACCGGAACGGAGACACCCAAACGTAAACAATTTTAACATTCAAAGGTTTTGACGGCGCTTTTATTAATTTATCCATTTATCTATTAAATAACCTTGTCAAGCGTGGCATGCAGTTAAGAAATAAAATTTGACGTAAATAATTAATGCATTTTTAACATTTTTATTTTCTTCTTGCTATTGCAGGTTGGACGTTCATCTGAGTCTCCGATTGATTTTGTTGTTATGGATACATTGCCGGGCGACAAAAAAGATGCAAAAGTTATGCAAAGTACAATATCACGTTTTGCATGCCGAATATTAGTGAATAGAAATGAATCATCGAAAGCACGAATATATGCAGCTGGTTTTGATTCAAGCAGAAATATATTTTTAGGGGTGAGTATGTCATTTTGATTTGATTTACGTTTGAAGCCCAGTTATTTTGGACAAAGTCTGTAATGAATTTCGAATGTCATCAGTCCGTGAATAATAGTCCAACTCAAAGGATAACTTTCCGCATACATACCTTCAAGTCACTTGGTTCGAAGACCACATCCTTCAATTGCCTTTTTCTTCCAGCACCAACCCTTTAGTAAGCCCTCCTTTAGGTAGCTACAAGCTTCCATGAGCATGAACGGTCTAGGTGATGTTTTTAATCTCATTGTCATTGGCTCATTACATCATATAGAGAACATAATGCCCAACACGACTCCAGGTGCCAGCGCTCCTCAGCATCTCTCTGATAATATTGTGTCGAGAGAGGTTCCCTGTGTCTGCTGACTAAGGCCGTCCCAACTTTCACAGAAGAAAAAGGTGTTTCCAGCGTCTTCCGCTAATCCATCATGTGTAGGTAAGACTGGAAACCTCCATGCCCGCTTAGAAGTTGGGTAAAGAAATAATCAATCTCACCATACGTTCGGTTCAACCACGGAACTAAATTGATGAGAAGCGCCGCCCATCTGCCGTTTTGGCTCATTTTTCCAAGAGAGTTGACACTTGGTAAGGGTGCGTTGACGTTCTTCACGGGCAACTACCTCTCTTAAGTTTTCGCCTTTACGAATGTAGATAGTGTAACGTTCCTTAGCAAGGAGGGCAACGGGGATCACTTCCACGATTAGCATCACGGCCCTTTCTGAGACAGTGAGATTAGCAGACGTCACTTGCAAAGCTCCCCGTCTCTGTACTTGAACAAGGCCCTTACGATGCACCTCCTTGCCAAGGACATCAGCCCATACCTCCTCATCATAAAGCAGAACGGACTGCGTTGGTCTTATAAGAAGACGTCTCCTAGTAAGATATAGGCCCCCCAACATTCGCCAATAGCCGACTCAAAGGGGAAATTCCAGTTGCAGCCCTGTTCACTCTTGCTTTGATTTGCTCGAAGAAGCTCACCTTCGACTCGCTAGTTTTGACTTTATAGTCAAATCGCCGATCGATGTGCGACGCATAGTCGGGATTCCCCTTCTGCTCAAGATGACTAGTTCGGGCGCAAGGCTGAAACCATAAGCAGTCATCTATCCGCTTACCCGTCGCATCAATATACTAAGTCTGCTTTGCGCCTGTTGAACAGTCCGGCTGGCAACAAGTACCGCAATTTCGTCTGTATAACCAATCAGGCGGAACTCTTCGGGCATATCGAGTCTCAGCTGACTATCGTAGGAAGCGTTCCAGAGGTCCGGGCCTAGGATAGATCCCTGTGCTATTCCCGACGTGGTCTCCATCCTCCTCTGGCCCTCTAGCATCTCATAGAGCAGGAAGCGGTCTTTCAGGTAATCCCTCAATATCCCCAAGAGATAGCTTGGCACGTGGAATGATTTTTCTAATGTGCTTGGCATATCTGTCCATCTTACGGAATTGAAGGCATTTCTGATAACAAGCGTTATGATTAGCGCTAACCGTTGAGATTGGCGCCTGTGTGCCTCGGCTCAATGAACCGCATCCACGACCTCCATAATAGCATCTACCGTGGATCTCCTGTTCTGAACCCGAACTGCTTTGGGGATAAGTCCCTGTCAACGCGGATCGTTTCAGGGAGTCTACTCCTGATGAGCTTTTCAAGCACTTTTCCGGCCGTATCAAACATACACTGCGGTCGGAATGCAGACGGCAGCTCCGGAACTCTTTTTTCCTTGCTAATCAGTACGAATGCCTTCCTTCAAGCCAGCGTTGAACGCTCCGAGTAGCAAGTTTGGCCGTTGGCGGAACACCAGTTTGTAAACTTCCGCCGGGATACCATCAGGATCTGGTGCTTTCTTGTTTTTCATGGTGAGAACCGCTTCTTCGAGCTCTCTTATTATGAAAAGGCGGCAACCCTTAACGCTTTCCGCACTATTGACATCAACCCATACAGGATGTCTGGGGAATCATGCCCATACAATGTGGTCCGTCTGGTCGGTACTTAGTATGCAGAGCCTCGATTTTCCAGATGACAAGCTTGTAGCCAAGTCCCCACGGGTCCTTATTCACCCCGTTGACCAGGTTCTGCCAGGCGCGAGCTTTGCTTTTATTTATCGCACCGCATAGTCTCCTTTTTGCTGATCTATACTCTGCCTTTATGGAACATGCCTTTTCGTTGGCGTGTAAACATTGTGTCAAACGGCGGAGCTTATGACACTCCTTCCCTAGGTCAGCAGTTTCTGCTGTTCACCAGTGCATAGAAGCATCAAGCCGGCGCCGAAAGTCCGGCATCGTCTCATTCGGCGTCAGGTAAACGTTAAAAATGTTATTCTTCAAAACCGAATCCAGACAAACCCATTCCCTCGGCCTTGGGCAAGAACAAGAAGTCGAACGTGGTCCCGAACCCAGATGGCAGCGGTACCTGATAAGTCGAGGTGCCATGAAGCCGGGTCCCTGTTTCGGTATTGCTCGCTGATTAGCACTAGATCAGCCTTTACCTCCGCAGCGAACCTCGCTGGCAGCGTTTGCACTCCAGTGCATGTTAATTTGTAGAATGCGGATCATGCTATGCGCCCTCTAGCCCTTTTTCTGTTAGCAGCTTGCTTTGATATGTGATGGGGAGACGTGCTCATGAAAATTTGTAGATTTCTGCATGGATCTGTTTCCACATACCGGAATTAGTTCAGTTGCGTCCACATCATCAGCTTCCCTTTCCTGGTAGAGGCGGAGGAGAAGGTTCTGATAGGCAAGGCTGTAGTCTCTTTTCCTTTCCTGAAGTTTCCTTCTGCGGAGCTTTTCTCTCTCGTTTTTGGAAGAGTTAGGCAAAAGTGTCATCGACAGGCCGGCCGTAGTCAGGTTTCCAGTTCCTCTCATTCCATCTTCTGGAAAGGAAGTGTCTAAGGCTTTCTTCCTGTTCTCCGCAGCTTCCGCAATGTGAATTGTAGGGTATACCGATTTTGGCGACATAATCTCCTGTAGGTAAGTGCCTCATACACACCGCCGTAATCTTGTATGCATTTCTACGTGTCTGGCACAAGACTTTTCGCGATCGTATTTTCTTGTAGGCGCTTCAAATCCTCCTTGACTTGGTGCAACCGATAAACCTTCGCCATCTATGGTCCGCGGCTGTTAAGTAATGCGAGTAGATTCCACCCTCAACAGTCGCTAACTGGACGCTGATTGCACTCACCGAGGAGCGTGTCAAAAATAGAGCCTTGCCTGATCAGTTTGTCAGTCGGCATATTCATCTATTTATATGTTACTATGACCCGTTTATGTATATGTTCGCTGGCCGGACTCTTGTAGTCTGACAGCACTACACGCTACAGCATATTTAATGTGGTGGTCTAGGGGAGGGGAGGTGTAGAAATACATTGAAGGCACCTGCTGGACAGGACTACAATGCTCCGGTTCTTTGAATCCTATTAAGCTTCGTTCTATCGTACTTTTTGCGCAGCGTATTCCACCACACAATAGAACCGAACGTTAGAATGGGACTTTCCATGACTGTGCACATCTAGAGAATCATTTTCGGCCGGAGACGCCATCTCTTTGCCAAGGTCGTCTTGCAAGCATAGAAGTCTATACAGACGTTCTATGTTCACTCTCCCATTTAGTTTCTATCCAGAACTATATCCACATACTTTACATTGGAGGACAGAAGCAACTTTTGTTCATTTAGCCGCGGAATGGATATCATCATCAATATCAATCAGTCAGTCAATCAAAGGTGTGGATTTGTCATTGAGGTAGGCACGCTGGAACTTAGAGAAAAGCGTTCTATCCATACTTATCCTTAAGTGGATGTCCAGATGGTGCTCTAGGGTCTTCAACGCGAGAAAGGTGAGGAGGATTGGTTGAAAGTCCTTCATGGACCCAAGACCGCGCGCGCGTGTCTCCAAGAGCTCGTCCGTATTCCAAAGAGATATAGCTCCGGTTGATCTCAACAAGTTTCGGCACAACCTTTCTCGCTCCTTCTGTAGCATAACTGGCATTATGTCATCTGGGCCCGGAAATTTATATGCGCGGAAACGGTTTCTAGCATAATTGATTTTATAGTAGGTAATTATCAATGCGCTAGTTTCACACGGTCCCTATAGACCCGTGGGATTGCATACACTCCAAGCAAGGGTCTGATTCGCGGTCCTTCTCACTGGAAGGAAAATGCATCTGAATCAGAAGCTCCATGGTTTCACCAGATTCCGTCCAGGAGCCTTTCGACATTTTGGGAATGGATGGGCTCCTGCGTTCCTTGGGCAAGATCTACCTGAGTCTCGCAGATTCGCTGGTGCTTTTAATGTTCTGACAGTAGTTCAACCAGAACCGCCTCTTGGCAATTTTGATGGCCTACTTTTACATTTTCAGACAGTCCTTGTATGGCTGCCAACATTTGTGTCTATAGCAGATGTTAGAGATTTCACTGGTCAGCTTCATTAAGCTGAACATATTTTCATTCCGCGACAGTGGCAATGTCTTCTTGCTGCATTTAGCTGGCACGAAACTTTAGAATCTCATCCCATAGTAGAATGATATCAAGGACCTCCCAACCGTGACAGTTCTCCGAGCAGGGAAATGGAAGGTTGGTGTACTGCCCCTGCCACATACCGATAGATTTTTAGCAGTAATAAAATCAAAAAATAACTCACCTCTTTCGTTAATTTTCGAGCTGCCCCAAAGCGAATGCATTGCATTGGCGTCGCAGTTTATCAACCAATTTGCTTTCTTTGCTGTCATGGACGTTCGCCATGCAAGCCGAGGATATATACATGTTCTTTGCTCCCGTCTGCTCAAGTTTGACCACGACAAGGTCGCTCAAATTCAGGTTCCGATACAGAAAAGCGTGCAAGCTCTTCCTGGCGAGGATACATGCTCTAGATCTGTTCCGATCAATGTCTCTCTAACTGCGGAATAAAATATAATATTTCTTTTTGGGCCTTTTGATAGTTCGACCTCCTCCAAACCCGGGGTCCTGTATTAATGCGACGTCGTCCTCTAGGAGGAATACCAGCAGATCAGCTGGGGCGCCCTTCGTGTGCCTCTGCTTGCGTAGGCGATTTGTTAATCCCCGTCGGACGTCGATCTTCATCTTCAATTGCTCGTTGGCGGCGTCCACTTGGTCCGGTTTCGCGAAACGGAACACTGTGCAATTCGCCTTTTCCAGTGTCGCTAAGCATTCTCCGTTTATACAACAGAGGAGCAGAAAAGATTGGCTGTTGATGTGGGGTTCCTCTTCCTTGAAAGCCAACCAGCCATCCGTCGGAATCTTTGGATAGTGAAGGCGCATAGATTGGACGAGCGGATCTTCAGCAACCAAATGCGAGCGATCAGTCTCCTGAATATCTCGTCGTATGGTATGACTTTGAGCTCAACGCCTTCTCAGTCGTCACTGATTCTAGCGAGGCACAAATCGAGAATTGGTCCTCGCATGCTATAGTGTGGAACCTACAGACCATCGGGGATGAATTCAAGCACGGGGTGAATCTCCCCCGATCGCCTTTGCCTTTCACAGCCGATAGGCTGGCCTCAACATTGGTCTATACCTCCAGCACTATCTTCCCGTGAGTTCTGGCCACCTCGCTGAAGGTTTTCGCAGTTCATGACTCGTCGTGTTGCATCTTACCTGCCCGCCAAACAGGCGTACGAGCCCTTTCACACTCTGCTTGGTTTCACTTTCTGTTCGTTTCCCAGGTGTTTGTTGTTATATTGTTCCCCTTGTCTAGAGTATCATCTTCCTTATTCTCCGCAATCTTTTGTAGAATATGTATGGCCTTCTGGTAGCAGTTCTTGAGCAGGACTCCAGTGGAGCGCCCCTTCTTTGTCGGTTTCCGGTGACCGATATTCTTGTCTTGCTTTGGAAGAGTTCTCCAACGTCGACAGTTTCGGGTTAGGAGTACTATGGCTAGTACTCGGTACACCCAGCCCGCCGACAACGGATTGCAAGCGAGTATATATGCCGCCTCGCTCCTGGATGTCCTTGTTATTGGTTTCAGCATAGTTGTGCTACGGCTGGCACCGGATGCTAACAGGTCGCCTTCCGATGGCGCACCACTTTTTCTTCTATCGTCGTTTTCTTGGGATTTGTGTGAGTCCATGTCTTGGTCACACAAGTAATTCGGAAAAAATGTCCTCCCTGTATAGCCCGTTCACCACGGTAAGGGTTCTATTTAAAACTGAAAAGAGTTCCCATACTAAAGACCAGGGTCTTCTTTGGCTACGCAACCCTCGGCGTATGCTGTACCATCTTGGTCCTGTTAGCACCTTTTCGAGTGGATTATTGTTCCGGCTCATAAGCATACTCCCAGCCCGGCCCAACACACTCTTGGCCCGTTCGAAGACAGTTTTTAGTGCCCACCACGGGGAGATTGTGTGAGGAGTTGCCGAATTATGAAACCTTAACCTGAAGCAGAATCTTACTTCAGTTTGCCCTGTAAACGGTGAAAGGGTAAATTGGGTCTTTCTTCAAACATGAAGGTTGATGATGTGATGGCTCAGGTATTTGAACGTCTGCCGACTTCGAATTTTGGTTGAGTCAATATGTTTGCGTTTGGAATTTTTGCTTGTCTAGCTGTCGTAAGCTTATCACTTGTACAGCATCAGATGTAATAATAATGAAATAAAGCACAATTTCATCAAATTAAATAGGAGAGACATTAAATTCCTGGACTATCTCTGTGACTGTGCTTTATATTCCATTATTAAAAAATAACCAAGAAGTATCCATGGAGAGAAAACCTTTTGAGGGATCTAAGCCGTCCTTCTACCGAAACTTAACTCTTGAACTCTCCTGTGCGAGGGATGAAAGATGAAATTGTTAGAGCATTGCCTATTTTTATGAAAATTCCGTCCATTCGTAAATTCGTTGCTATCCCTGTAGCGGAAGAATTAATTCAGGCACCCTAGTCTGTCCACTTGTGTATAATGTGCCTTACATTTCCAAAGCGACTTGCCCTTTTTTTCAAACAGTCGCTAATTATTACCCTCCACACCCATACACAATTTTCTACCGCAAAACTCTTTCAGCACAAAAGAACGATATTCATTAACGAGTTCCGTTTCATTTAAATTTCAGGAAAAGGCAACAAAATGGCAAGATAATGTGGAAATAGATGGTCTCACTACGAATGGAGTCCTAATAATGCATCCAAAAGGTCAATTTTGTGGTGGCAATGCAAAATGCGGATTATGGCGTGAATGTTCAGTTGGCGGTGATGTTTTTAGCCTTAGAGAATCGAGGTCAGCACAACAGAAGGGACAGCCAGTAAGTATTTGATGTGGGGAGCGGAAGCAGCTTAAGTTTAGGCTTAAGAATGAATAAAGTGGGATAATGTGAAGTATTTCGTCACTTATCAGATGGAAATGAAGGCGGAAGTGTTTGTTAGTGAGTTTGTAGAGTTGAAATTAATCAAGGGATTAATCTAAGCAATGCGAAAGGGCGCTTGATTTAACTTTCCAGAAGGATGCCATGATGCCATCAGTATCACATAGCAAGAATCCAGACAGAGGTTGTACATCGAGAACAGTGAATGCCAAATAAATTTGATTCCTATGGAGTCACGGATAAAATTGGAGTGAACTGTGTGTCACTTCAATTTTATCCGTTTTTGGGTGCGAAATTTAGAGCGTCTCAGTCACAGATTTAAAAAAGGAAATGAAGTTGTGTTGACTATACGGAGGAATACCAGGTGTACTCCTAATTAATTTCCGTTTTTTTTTTGTGAATAAAATACATAATTTCATTTTATTCGAAATATTTTCCATCGCTTTCTACATACTTTGTCCACCTTTCTGATAATTTGTGAATACCACACCAGTAGAATTGACTGTCTTTGGAGATGAACCACTCAGTGAGCCATTTCCGCAAATTTTCGTAGGAGTCGAAGCGCTTCTCAGAAACTGTGTGGCCCAAAGAGACAAAGAGGTGGTAATCCGGTGGGGCTAGGTCTGGTGAGTAAGCCGCATGGTTAAGCACCTCCCACTTGAGTTTTCCCAGCGTGTCGCGAACGACTTTAGACTTATGCAATGGTGCATGGTCGTGGAACAAAATCACCTTCTTCTGTCTTTCTTGATATTCTGGTCGGTTCTCCACAATTGCTCGGTTCAAATCTATCATTTATTGTTTGTAGTGAACGGCGTTCACAGTTTCACCAGGTTCCAGCAGTTCAAACTTGATCACACTGGTCTGGTCGCACCACACACACAGCATGACCTTCCGACCATAACTATTAGGTCGTGCCGTCAATGTCGATGCTTCACCTGGGCTTACCCACGATTTGTTGCGTTTAGGGTCCTCCAAGGAAATCCATTAATCATCGCCCATAACAATACGATGAAAAAAAGGCCAGTTTTTGTACCGTTGAAGCACAATTTCAAACGCCACTTTTCGGTTCTCCATTTGTCTCTCGGTCAGTTCATGCGGCACTCACTTTCTACACTTCAAAATTTTTCCCATGGCTTGCAGACGTTTGGAAATTGCTTGCTGTTGCACTTCCAACGTATTTGCAAGCTGTGTTCATCCAATACTGCTTGCAAGTCGGCGTCATCAAACGATTTTCGCATGCCGGAGCGTGCGGCGTCGTTCAGGTCGAAATCTCCATTTTTGAATTGTTGAAACCAAGTTTCACACGTTCGAAATGTTAATGCACGATCGCCATAAACTTCCACAAGTGCACAGTGGCTCTCGGATACTTTTTTTCTTGATTGAACATGAAAAGCCAGGCACGGCGCATATGCTCGAAATTCGGTACGTACGCCGACATTTTTGACGTGCAATAAAAATTTGCTGGAGCAACTTTTTGGGGAAACGTCAACGCAGCTTAGACACTCGGCAACAACTAAACCAAATGACAGGTATGTGCGACCAACAGCAACACAAAACATAGAACGCCATCTATCGAAAAAAACGGAAATTAATTAGGAGTACACCTGGTAGTTTTAAAAAATTAGCCATTGGCTCTTTTCCTTCTTTGAATCCATGAACCCATTAACAGAAGTTTGAATGAAGGATGATATCCTAAGCATCTCCAATGCGAGCCAATCTAAACGAATTCTTTGTGTTTATTTTTTAGGTCTACGAAGAATCGAATGTACTTCAGGACGGAACACTTATTGATTTATGTGGTGCTACGCTTCTTTGGCGATCCGCGGAGGGCTTACAACATTCACCAGTAAGAAATACACAATTTTATGAGTCCCGAGTTGAAGAAGTCTAAGTGGTTGCCATAGTACATATTTTGAAGTAACTCAACCATCCAAAATATGAGCAACAACAAGATAATCACTTAGACCTCTCCATACTCGACTAGCCCCATTCACGTAACTAAACATCTTTCTTTTCGCCGTAGACAAAACGAGATCTGGAAAAGCTCATTGATGATATAAATGCCGGTCGTCCACAATGTCCTGTTGGCCTCAATACCCTAGTTATACCGAGAAAAGTCAGCTTAGGAGAACACGTTAATCAGCCATATGTATATCTTAATTGCGGTCACGTTCAAGGTAAGCGTACGTGACTTCGTCAAACATCATCGACTTCGTGTCGTGATGTCGTCCCATAAATTCTATTTTGCTCCTTTTTTCGTTAACAAGTGAAGATGTTGGATTTCGATAGTTCCAATGTTTTCTGCTTGGGTCAAACCTATCGATTTCCCTTCCTATGTTTGCGTTTTGCATTAATCAAACATGCACTCATACATGTGAACCCAATATAAATATTTTTTTTCTTATTTATTTCATATTGCGTATCTGGATGTTGTCGGAAACATTGGATATGATGAAAAAAAAAACACAACATGGAAATAACACATTATCGGGATCGGAACATAAATTAGGTCATCACGATTGGGGCCAGGACAAATCGACCGGAGCTAGACGATGTCCGATGTGCTTAGAATTAGGACCAGTAGTTACATTATGTATGGGTATCGAACCAGCATTCTACGTTGATTCGGGACCGCCAACATATGCATTTAATCCATGTGGACATATGGCTACAGAGAAAACTGTGAAGTGAGTATGGTTTTGTTTAATGTAATGATTGAATGGGGGTGAACACACTCACCAACCGACACACATCGGTTTAGGATAATAAATTTGATTATTTGCTTGATGTTGACATTTTGCAATTTCCCAAAATGAGATTTCATATGCTTGGTAGGGGTTTCCCCACAGAGTAATGTGGGATAATTTGATTCTGACATTATTGAATTTGATTATTTTCCAATTGTACTTGATAAAGTGGTGGTGGAGGTTACCAATTAGGACTTCGAAATGTCATTTATGAAGCCGCTATTGGAGAAGATTCTTCGGAGTACTGCAAACAAATCTATATTTCAAAATGTGCACTGTTGCTGGGAGTCTCGAAATCTTTACTGCTTTCCTCAGCAATTGTGTGACTTTGGTCTTCAGCTCTAATGTATGTTTTCTATCAGAGTGGACGCTTGTCAGTCTTCATATCCCCCATAAAGGTGGACCTTCGAGCATTAGATTTTTTAACTGTTTGTCAGCATTTAGGGCAGCAGTCTCCAAAAAGAGCCTTTTCTCTACCTGGTATTATTTTGTTTTTTTGCGATCGGCATATCAATGAATGTGTGAATTTGCTCCGTTCGGCCTGTTCTCTCTATGGTTCTGAGTGCTAGCCGAATGCGAAAGACAATGAACGTCACCTAGCGGTGGTGGACACGAGGATGGTGTGTTGGATCATTGGCTTCATACGCTATGATCACGTTCGAAATTAGGACATTCTCAATGGAGATAGGATTAGACCCATCTTAAAAAAAAAAATAAAAAGAGTCCTTTATGATATAGTCATGCAATTCGCGCTGACTATGACTCAATAGCTAGGATTGGCTTAAACAACGAAGTTTATGGAAGGCCATCAGAAAGGCGGTGGCAATGGTGATAGTTTGATACTCTGTAGGGTGTCGCAAAATTGTCGAGAGCTTTTATTTTTTGTACAAAATTTAAATGAAAGGAGGAAAGCAAATTTTTTATAATTTTATTATAAACAGCACATACTGGGTTGCATAATATAAAACTATTAAAAACTGGGCTATCCTCCGTTCTTTTATAGTTGAGGCAGGGTTACTCCTAAGCAATTAAATTTTGTTTGAAATCGGGTCGGAGACATTCAAAATCCTTCGAAAATTGCACCGTGACGAGGCGATGAAGTCAAACTATTTTGCAGGTTACCAGGTGAGCTTGATGGTTGATAGCAGAAATTCAGTGAAAGCCGTGTTTATATATTTGATTTGTTTATTTAGTTGGAACATCAGATCTGCTTCTCATTGTGGCGTTCACAAAGTGAGAGCTGTGAGTAGAGTAGTAGCTTTCTACCGTGTGATTGCTCTACTTAACCCTCTTGCAATTAGATACCTTTTAGGGAGTCGATCACTTCGATAAAGAGGAAAGGTAATTATATTAGTTTAGGCAGTTTCCGGCGCTCTTATTCAAAGTGGGTGTCTGGAACTGATTAGCACCGCCACATACCATATGGCACAAGAGGTTTCGAAAAGGTCAGGAGTCTGTTAACGACGTCGACCGCTCGGAACACCCGTCGACGATTAAGGGGATACCCAAAATAATCGTTCATCGTGTTTTAACAAGTGATCTTCAAATGAGGAAAATCTGCGCGACAATGGTACTGAAAGTCCTGACGAGTTTCATCTCACTCGGAGTAGTAGTAGTAGAACGCTACGAAACGGATTCCGGATTTTTGGACAAAGTGATAACAGGGAAAAGAAAGGCAGATTTTTTAGTATGATCCCGAATCAAAGCGTCAGAACGGCAATATCAATTGTTTTCCACCCCTCTGGGGGGCTGACGGCATTGCGTTTTGCATAACTAGGGGCTGAGGTGTTACGCAGCTCGGAGCTTGCTAGCTCGTGGCTCTTTTCCCGACTTCGAACTCGATGGCTTTGTTACGCGACTCGACCTCTTCGTTGTCATCCTGAAGTCGATATTCAGGACGCGCTCTTGGGCTATCAACTAAAAAAGTAAGATTGATTGGTTGAAATCCTTTGTGGGCTTCGTATGAAAACCGCGCGCAGATGCCTCCAGGATGGACGCGATACATGTCTGTATGAAAAACAGCTTCGATAAGTTTCTACAAGGCAGGCCACAACGCTTTCTTGCTGTTCTTAATGATTGACATTATGCCTTCTTTGCCTCGGGGGCTGTTTATAACCCACCTAGTTTTATCCTCGGTGTTCACCGAATCGATATTCTCAGACGACTGGGGTTGCATAATCTTAAAGTGAGGGTTTCTGACCAATTTTCCTCGCTGGCGGAGAAGTGTGTCCGGACAAGCAGTTCCAAGGTCGAATTAGAAAATTCCATCCAAGAGTCCTTCGACTTTTTCAGAACGAATTGACTCCTATATTCCTTAGTTAGAGTCTTACTGAATCTCGCAAATTCGCTTGATTGATCGATTGATATTCTAGCAATACTACAACCAAATCTGCTTGCTGGCGGTCATAATGGGCGACTTATACCTCTTCAGGTAGTCCTTGTATTTCGTCGGGGACGAGACTTCAAAAGCATTCTAATGCCTTCTACAGAGCTTCGCTCTTTGACTTTAGTTCATTTGTCATGCTGACGTCACCATTAGGAGCAACGATAAGTTTGATTTTGATAACCTTACCAAGCGTGCGAAAGTTGGCCCTCCTGAGATTTCTGAAGGCGTAGGAAACTTCACCTCTAATCTATAGCGAAATTGAAAAGATCTCTGATCAGATACTCTCCAGTTCTCCACCCTGGAATTCTCATTGTCAATTAGTAGAGTGATATCAAGGGCATCCTCCCAGCCGCTACAATATCCCGAATTGAGTGAATGGAAATTTGGTGCATTGTACTTATTTCACATCGGTAGATTTATGTTGATAATATAATTTAAGAAAGACACACCTCTTTCGTTCATTTTCGAACTGCTGAAATCAACTGGCTTTCCTAGATGCAATGGTAAACGGGGAGATGTTCATATTCTCCGCCATCACTTACTCCAGTTTAACCACGGGTAAGTCGCCGGAGCTCAGATCCGGACAGAAAGACGTGCCGACTTTTCCAAGCGAGAATACATGCTTCAGCTCTGTCCCGATCTGTGCTTCCTCTTTGCTACTCGACCTTATTATGAGATTAGTGGGAAGCAGTAGAGTTCGGCTTCTGCTGGTTTCCAAGCGTTTATTATATTCCTTAGCTACCGCCTGATGCTTAACGAAGTCTTCTTTAACAACACTGGCCCCCTATTCTTCGGAATTTTGTTCGGAATACGGGTAGCCTTCTGGTACTGCCTCTTGAACAGGACTCCATTGGACTTCCGCTGCTGGGTTGGGTTCTGATAGCTGACATTCTTCTCGACCCTTATTCCTCGGAAGACCCTGGAGTCAATGACTTTGGGGCAAGGATACTATTCGCTATGTCCGTGAATTTTCTACTGATGAACCCCCCAAAGCATCTTTGGTAATACCCTTGATTGCTTGATTTTTTAAGGTTCTGTTTGCAAAACAAAACCTTATTAAAATCGCTTCAATGTCTGCCTGTCTGTCTGTAACACGCATTTTTCTCAGAAACGGTTATACCGATTGACACGAAATTTGGTGAGAAGGTGGAAACTGTGAAAGCGTAGATATGAAGTCAGTGACATCTTTCTAGGTTAAGTTTAAGAGGGGTCCTTATACATGTAAAAAGGGGTTGAACATTTTTTTTTTCACCAAATATAGTCATGTTGAGTTTTCGACTAGGGGTCGAATTCTTCAACCAATTCTCTTGCTTTTAGTCGCTAGTGGTTATCTTGTTGATGACTACGTTGTTGCCTGTTTGGTCGGTTAAGTTTGGCTTACGTTTGGTTTACCTAGTGCTGTCTGTTTCGGTGCTTCTTATTTTGTTGGGGGCTCTGCGTAGGATGTTTCCTCCATCATCTCGGGTATTTATTGCGGGATTGCTGAAATCAGTTGGTTGGGGTCCTTGAACGTCTGCTTAAAAGTCGCGGAATGTGATCCTTCTACTCCTCTCACTTTTGCTACATGGTGTTGCGATTGTTTATCGTAATTTTTTGTCAATGAATGCAATTCACAGAGACAATTTGAGCTTCGGAAATTCATTTCTGGAAGGTAGGGGGAGGGGGGCTGTGCCATTAGCTCTTACTGGAAATTCTCAGGAGAAGGTAGACACATTGTTGTTAGTTGAATTGTTTTTGAGGTTTTTGTTTGCAGGCTAATATAATGTTGCTTTTGATGATAAAGTGGTCCAGATAGGAGTAACAATAATCCTTATGGAAGTTGGGAAGAGCTGGGCTAAAGTGGGACACATTTATGTTTTGGTTGAGCGTTTGTTCGAAAACCGGGGGAGCTTCCTCGATTCTGGTAAGGCTGTGAATATTGAATATCCATTAGATATTGTTAGAATGGAGGGACTGGTTGGGATAGTAAATGACGGCAAAGAAAGTCAGAGGGTGATTGTTTGGTTGGGAAATATTGGTGAGACAGGAGATTTTCGGCAATAAGGATGACTGACTGTACTACCGCCGATGGGGGGAAAATTAGATTGTAGGCGGTTAGTACGGAAAGGGTTATAGTGGAATCTGATTTCGCACAGCTGCGTTATATGGGCCTTGAATTTTTCAAAGAATAACTCGAACATACAACTTCAAACTCGGCTGATGTTCAACTCGATGATCATAACGTCTACTATGGAAGTCAGGATGCCAATCGTTGCGATTTCTTGGCGAATTCGAGGGGGCTGTAATTGGATACGTTGATGGGTTCGCTGGAGTTTACGACTTGGTAATAGGACGTCTAGACGTTCAAGTGCTTTGAATGGGAGTGGGACAGGAGGGTGGTTTTCGCTTATAAGTACTTCTCCTCGCCACGATCCAAACGAAACTTGGGCAGTTACAGTACTTTGCAAGGGTATACTTAGGGGTAGGTCAAGTGACAGTTAGTCGACGCATGACCTATGCACTGTTAGTTCTTGCATTGCAGTACCTGTGCTTATTTTTAATTTTTCCAAAGTGAACAATGATATGTTGAATGGCTTTAATATTTTTAACATCTTGTTCGGAGTATGTCGAATTAAATGCGCCAGAAATAACATTGAATATCCATCATCTTCGCCCAGGTCGTACCAAAGGGGTTATGGTGTGTTCGTGAACGTGTGATTTAGCTATTTTTTGACGCGAGAAAGAGAAAACAAGACTTCGGAGGATGAGGCTGGTAGTCTGTTCGGATGAAAGGGTGTAATTGAAGAACGTATTGTTGTCTCTATCTGGATTATTTTGGTCTTCGCAATCTTCTCTAATTTTAGTTGTGATTTGTTGAGAATTATCTGACTTTTTAATGGGGTAATTCGCGGGGAAGGCACGGGAAATCTGTTGTTTAATTTATTTGAAATCGTTGGGAGGTTCTCGATGTGGTGAATTTCTTCGACTTACCTTTTTGCTTTTCGCAGCTGGTTATCATGTATTGCTGAGGACTGTTGTTCCCTGCTTAGTTGCTTCTGCAAGTTATTGGGTGCTACGTCCTTGCTCCTCCTGCTCTTTCGGGGAAAAAATTGACACACTGATAAGTTTTTACGTTAGTCGAATTGCGACACTCGTGACATGGTACAGTCCGTGGTGAGGCATGGAATGATCTGCTGAACTGTTGTTGATATGTTTTTAAAGCCGCTATCAATCTGTTCCTTTGGTATTGTTCCTTTTTTTACTAATTTCCTTATTCTTATTTATCTTTTCCAGATATTGGGCAAATGTAGACATTCCTCATGGTACGAATGGTTTCCAAGCAGTTTGTCCGTTTTGTGCAACGCCACTAGACGGTTCCCCCGGCTACATCAAATTAATATTCCAAGATAATTTAGATTGAATCAATTGTTGTTAAGATAAAGTAATTCTTAAGTTTGGAAATAAAAACAAAAAAAAAATATACAAATTTATAACAATAATAAAAAAAGATATAAATCAACGTAAAAGAAATTCAACCGAAGACAGAATAAAGAATTGCTCCTAAGTTAAATATCGAAATTTATTATTCCCATCAGAGTTGAATGTGCGACAAATAAAGGCGAAACAGAACCGATAGATTGCGCTATAGTTTTATAAAGTAAAACAAGTAAAAAGATATGTATGTGTATAAACCCCAACAGTAACAAACATGAAATCCGGACAGCTACTAAAAATCGATGTAGAGAGATTGAGTAATCTTAAAAATTAACAAACAATAAGAGCGATAGGAGTCACATTAAAGTCGTAACTTTAATGTAGGAATTAGCGTGTCTAACAATAAGGCTACAATCTGTATTTAATTAAGCTTTAATGTGGATCCTCTATCACACACACTCACAAACACAATTGTTGTACTGATCGAAGCTGATGAATACAATTTTAAATGTTATAATTCTATACAAATAAGAGCAACCTCACTTTGTTCTCAATTCGTTCAGAATACTTTCCTGAGGTTAATATTTAAATAAAACAAATCGCCCATGGCGCGCATTGCAGCCGGATGTCGCGCCTTCCGATGTATTCCGAGAAATAAAGCATTTTTTTTTATCATGAAATCTAATCTCTTCCCTGCATTTTATCCGTTTCTTTGTTTTTGTATCTAGCGTGTGACTTTTTAAGTTATTTGCAGTTCGTTATACATACTAGGCTCATGTAGGTTAATGAAAAAGTAAAGTATCCATTGTACATTAGACTTTATAGACCAAAAGTTGATTTTTTTATGAGTAATTTCTCGTTACGTTTCATTCACTGTCGAGATTCCCGAACTCTTCGTTTTTTATGGGGAATGCGACATGATGGTTTTCGTTTCTCGTTTTTTTCTTGCGTTTGTTTCGTTCACAAGCATTTTTAATTTTACGGAGAAATTACAAACAAAACATACAAGCATTCAGTTCAGTCCTTGGTTCAGATACTTCAGAACCGAAAGAATGGGGCTTGTTGGATGCTTCACGATTTCACTAAGGATTGTAGGTTTAACAATGATGAAGTCAACAAAGTAATATATTATCATGAAACAAAAAGTGAATGTCATAACCGTTTGCGGAAGTAAATAATTTTAAGGTCATAAATGTAGTAATTGATCGCCTGTTCGCGTTTTAAGTTCATTCTCGTCTTTTCCATAGAATCTACTGGTACTGTCCTAGCCTTCATTTTCTTAGCTGATTGTTTTCTTCTCATGTCTACGATTAAGTTTAGTCTTCTTTTAGATTTTAAGTAGTCGATCGTAATCCGATTGTATAATACGACAAAATTGAATAAAAATTTAAATATTTACAAATAATATGAGATCTTGTGTTTTAGTTGAGCTTTTAAGGGTTGAACTATTTTTACGAAGTTAAAAGATAGTAATACGCACTTGGGAATCGCTTATGTAAGCGGAGAAGTGGCACTATCTACGCCATACATATTATTTGCATAGATCTTTATTCATGGTATCGCTACTGCACATCGCAAGCTCACACATTTAGACCTTCGATCAAAAGAGAATGTCTCTTTTTAGCGACCACCTCCCTGAATATATTTGGTTTCTCGCTAGGAGTGTCCTACTCTGCGGCGTAGAATAATTGTTATCGGCAAACATCCCTGATTTGCGGCAAGGTCCATAAATTCGATACCCCTGGCAATTGCCTGGCATTTTCGCATACGTCATAGCTCCATCTAAACTGAATCTGCCGCAATAAATATAAATAAATAAAGTACTTTAACGACAATAATTCGTATCGTAGGAGGATAGACGCAGTGTTGCGCAGTAGTTAACTAATTTTTTAGTGCCGATGGAATTACAGCCGAATTAGTTGAATATGGAGGCGACCAAGTTACACCAAGTGGTTCATCAACTTGTGCTCAAGGTATGGGACCGCGAATCAATGCCTGACGATTGGCAACGAAGCATTATCTGTTTCATACATAAAAAGGGAAATATCACACAGTGCAGCAATTATAAAGGCATCACGTTGCTGAGTACTATCTATAACTACTGGCCTATGCTGACGATATCGTACAAACCGCCTTCATCCAGATCGAGCAGGCGGCGCGAGATCTTGGGCTGCACATCAATGAAGACAAGACAAAGTACATGGTGGCAACATCAGCACCGAAAACCAACCAACCAATAACATCAAACCGCACTGGTCAATATCAATATCGAATTGGTGGACCTTGGCGCAAAACCGGGATGCCTGGAGTTCCTTATTAAGGCAGGCCTAGACAGGATACCGATTGTTGCGTCGTTGATGATCTCTCCCCAGTCTATCTAACATGTGGCAATACTCTCGTATTGTCATACTTGGGGTGGCATAACAACTGTAAATGTAGAGGTCATCGATCTTAACCCTTACAAAATCGTGTTCATGGTGCTACACAGCTCGCTGTAAGACTACCGCAACCCTCCAGCGCAGCCTATCCACTTTTGTCTGTTTCCCAAACGCCGTGGAGACTTTTGTATTGTTCGCAGATAATAGCAACATCGATTTCCTTTTCGTACACTTTCTGTGCTAGCAGGTGCTGGGCGGCTTGGCAGTGATTTAGATTCAGTTCGATGACTCTCATTTAAGTAGTTTACTTAGAGCGATCCTATAGAGTGTACACTTGGTACTACCCGTTATGGGGTTGTAATCGTGATCTTTGGTTTCCATGCATAGAAGGCAGTGAGGGTTTTTACTGCACAGTCCTTCACCAAATGATTTCCCTCTCCACATTTTGGACACAGCCGTCTGTCTGTCACACCAGACTTATTCGGAAACGATTGAACGGATTGCCACCAAAAAGTGGTGAGAATATGTGTTCTATGTGTCCCTTTACATGCAGTAAGTGGCGTTATTTTATGCTGAGTTTGAAGGGGAGCTCCCCATGCATGCGGAAGGGAGGTGTACATTTTTTTTACAGAATATGGTCATGTGGGATATCAAATGAGAGAGCTTAATTAGTACTTTTCGAAACTGATCTTATTTCTGATATTATGTGATACTTAGTGGAGGTAGAGCTCAAAATGTGTGTCCCAAATAGCGAAACATGTCTCATTCTCATTGTGAATCTGAACAAAGTCACGGTGATGCATTTATATGAAATTTAGGCCTCCAAATACATCCCGTTCAGATATCTGCGCAAACAAAGTTAGTAATAGTATATTACCATGTTTTAGAAATTTATTTTTATTTATTTACCTTCCACAAGAAAAAAAAGTGTGGTGGGCGTCGTCCACAACTCCATTGCAAAACACACAATCCAGAGAACGCGCCTTTCCAATCTTGTGCAGGTAAGACTGAAAACCTCCATGCCCACTTAAAAATTGGGTAAGGAAATGGTCAGTCTCACCATGCTTCCGATTCAGGTACGCATCTAAGTTGCCGATGAGCCGCGCAGTCCATCTACTTTTAGTTTCATTTTGCCAAGAGAGCTGCCACTCGTTTGGAGTGTGTTGCCGTTCATCACGAGCAACAACCTCCCTTCGCTCATCTCCCATGCACTTGTATATGGTTTGACGCTCCTTAGCAAGAAGGGCAACGACAATCGCTCCCGCGATCACCATCACGGCCGGTTCAGAGACGCAGAGGTACGCAGACACCACCCGCAAAGTTGCCCGTCTCTGTCCTTGTCAAGAGCATCAGCCTATACCTCTGCACCGTAGACCAGGACAGACTGCGCTAAACTCATTAGCAGACGTCGTCTACTAGACGTAGGACCCCCAATGTTTGTCATTAGCTTACTTAACCCCGAAACTGCAGCTACAGGCTTGTTCGCTGCTGCTTTGATTTGCTCAAAAAAGTTCATCTTTGAGTCAAGAGTTAATCCGAGGTGCTTTATCGCTGGTTTTGACTCGATTATTGACTCGCCGAAAGATATGGGACGCAGGGTCGGAATTCTCTTTTTAGTCAGGATGACTATTTCGGTTTTTTCCATTGCAAGATAGAAACCATGAGTAGTCATCCATCCGCTTACGCGTCGCATCAATATGCCGAGTCTGTTTTGCACCTGTTCGACAGTGCGTCCAGCAACAAGCGCCGCGACATCATCTGCATAGCCGCCCAGGCGCAACTCTTCTGGCATGTGTAATGGTAAGATAGCTGGATGACAAGTGTTACATATTTTGGCCGAGAAGGAATCGTCAAGTAAAAGGACATAAATATATATATATTAATGAATTAATTGTACTTATAATTGTTTTTTATAAAAATTTTTAGAATTTGTAAACCAGCATCATCCCGAGTTCGGACTGACGACCTGGGTAAGTCATTGTTTTTTTTTCTATTTTCTTTTTATTATTTTATTTCTTTTTGCTTTCACATATGTCTTTTGGTTTTCTCGTTTATTCTGACATTAAGTTTAACATATTGTTTATTTTTATTTTTTTTATTATAATTAATGTTTAGAAGTTGTTTGAAGAACGAATAATTATGCTTGAATAATCCAATCGTAATTTGAGGATTTCCTCCCTTTCTTATCCTCCTTTTCCCGCGGAACTTCTAGAAGGGACATCCTCAAAATGAATAACTGGCCTGAGGATGTCGAGGAAGGGTGGGAACCGCAGGGGCCGCGCCTCATACAAGATCTGAGGCGGAAGGGGCAATAATTGAGACGGTGATCTGTCGTGGATCTTCCCCTCCTTGATCGCGGCACTCGGGGGGAGACTTACGGCTCCACGGGCGCGCTCGAGCCGTTTTTTTTTCTTTTCTATTTTCCAATTTAGTTCGCGTTCTGTTTATGATTCGATAGACCGTCGCGAAATCCAGATTAATGTCGATTTTGGAATCCAGTGCGGACCCACGCATCGGAATAGACACGTTATTTTATAGTAATGAAGCGTGAGGGATCAAAGCGCTCAAAGGACCCCCCACATTCCCGAGCCTGGCTAGCACAGAGGCGTGCAAGAACGTGTCGACCGAGCACTTTGATGGAGCTTCAATCTTTGTGGGCGGACCTTCACGGTCAACTTAGCCAATTTGTTTAGATTTTTGGGATAGCTCTGCCCTCTAGGTCGTTATCGGCCACTCAGGATGATCGACCTGACCCTCCTATTTCCACTGTTATCATTACACATGTCGAGTTTAAGTAGACTATCATAGGTAGCGTTCCAGAGGTCCGGCCCTAGAATGGATCCCTGTGTTACCCCCGACGTAACCTGCATCCTCCTTTGACCCTGTAGTGTTTCATAGAGTAGGGAACGGTTCTTCAGATAGTCCCTCAATATTCGTAAGAAATAGTTCGGCACGTGGAAAGTATTGTCTAGTGTGCCTAGAATGTCTTTCCATCTTACGGAATTGAAGGCGTTTCTGACGTCAAGCGTTACGAGGAGCACCACCCGTCGAGTTCGGCGGCTATGTGCCTCTGCTTGTCGAACGGCATCCACGACTTGCATGACAGCATCAACTGTGGATCTCCCTGCTCTAAAACTAAACTGTCGGGGAGATAAATCTCCGGCAGCGCGTATCGTTTCAGCGAGTCTACTTCTGATGAGCTTTTCGAGCACCTTTCCAACAGTGTCAAGCATACATAATGGGCGGTCTAAAGGCGGCAACTCGGGGTCGCCTTACTCTTTGTGGTTCAGCGCAAGCCTCATCACCTTCCAATGAGTAGGGAGAGTGCCCTCTTTCAGGCAAGCGTTGAATGCGCCGAGCAGCAGGTCTGGCCGTTGTTGGAATACCCGACGTCATCATCCCATACGGGTGCGCGGGGAATAGTACGGTCCATCTGCTCGGTCTTAAGTGAACAGGGATTCCGCAGAGTCCCGATTTTTCAGGTAACCAGTTTGTAACTGAGTCCCCACGGGTCACCATTCACATCGTCGACCAGATCCTGCCAGCAGCGAGCTCTGCTCTTGTTTATTGCGCCGCGGAGTTTCCTCTTGGCTGATTTGTACTCCGTTATTATGGTACTGACTCCTCCCGGTCGTTTAGACGTTATGTTATGAGCCTGTGACACTCCTTCCGGAACTCTGCGATTTCCACTGTCCGCCAATACATAGAAGAATTGCCATGCCTCGATGCCCTCCTGGGAATGGAGGCTCCGCAGGCCGTCGTTATCAGGTTCATAATTGAATTTACGAGAGTGTCGGTTGCAGCGCTATCGCCCCCAGAAGTGCCCTCCAGCGAAGCTCCCCTGTTCCAAAAAAAGCGACTAACCATCCGGTGTTCATTTTCGCAACGTTCCTTGCACAAAAAGAGTGCCGGGGTGGCGTACACCGAGAGTTTGTGTCCACCACTTCGAAAGCAATGTATTGATGGTCACTTGTCGAGAAGTTTTCCGGAACTCGCTGGTGGACGAGCAACACTAGTGATTCCGGCGCGAAGGTTATGTCTGGAATGCTTCCTCGGCAGTTTGGGCGCTGGAACGTTGGGGTGGATCCGGGTATTAAGAACCACCAGTCCTGTTCTCGATGCCATTTCCAGAATTTATTTCCCTCTGGCGTCTGTATGAGGCATTGATGCACCCCTGACCAGGATCCGCCCATCTGTGCCTAAGATAGCGTCCTCCAAAGCATCAAGTCTGCGTCGAAAGTCCGGGATCGTCTCGGACAATAAAAAACGTTATCCTTCAACACCGCATCTAGACAAACTGTCTTCTCAGCCTTGGCTAAGAACCATAAGGAGGGTGCCGCCCCAAACCCAGATGGCAGCGGTAACTGATATATCAGGGTCAATGAAACTGGGTCCTTCTTTTGGTACTGCTCCCTGATGAATACTAAATCAGCTTTGGTCTTCACAGCGAACTGCGTGAGCGGTTGCATTCCGGTACATATTGATTTGTAGGATGCGAATCATGTTGACCGCGTCCTAGCTCTTTCCAATTCTTCTCTGAAAACTGGACACTGTCCCCAGCCCGCAGTGTGCGCAACGTTTTTATCAGTTGCGCCACGGTTTCTGCATAGGACGCAGATTTCCTTTTCCTTGCAGGTGTTCGCTTTATGGCCTGCCTGACCGCATTTACGGCATGTTGCGCTTTTGTCAGGTCCCCGACAAGTTGCAGATGTGTGGCCACAATCCAAACATCTGTAAAATTTGGTTGGGATGGCCCGGATTCGTAGCCTACACACTAACCAACCAATTCTTATTTTTCCGCTGGTAAGAAGCTTCCTCGCGCATTGCTCGGCAACTTCCACCACATCGAGTTTTTGGCCTCGAGAGTACGCAGAGGTGGTACCAATCCAGGCATTGGTTACCTTTAACTGATTGTCCATCTTAGTTATTACTCCGAGACTTTTTTGACTTGTCGAGAGAGCTAGAGAGCGAGTTCCCAATAATTCATCGTCAATTGTCCACGTAGACTAGCCACGGAGGTTCCATTACCGTATTTGTCAAGACACTTTGAGAGAAAAATCGCCGGACAATTGATCCTCGTCTTAGACTACTTACAAAATCCAGTCGCTGCCATTGTTTCGTCGCCGGCGCCTAATCTTTTTACTCGTGTCGGCTACGCGAAAATCCCAAGCTTGAGCCAAAACCCCCGAAATATGAAGAAACTTCAAACTCACAGCTACTCAGGCAAAATACATGGAATTGTGCGCCAGCAGAGGCAGGTAAATAGCATGGTAATAGAAAAATCAGAGGTCATTTTAGATTTATTGTTATGTAATACTTTAATGTCCTGTTCTTTATTTACTTAATCTTTGAGAGGTCACTGTAGTTGTCAGCAAATTTGACGATGTCCTTGATTTCACAGGTAGACTCGAGATTGGCTACGAGTTGTTTTAATTTTGTCATTTTATAAGTACTGTTTACAACTGATGAATTTTCTTCCTTTTATGAAATTTGGTTATATGTAACAATCCTTTATTAGTTTTCCTGCTTGAACAATACATTTTGTGCCTTCATCTATATCATTACAGCGTTGAAAACCTGTACATCTGTTACGAATCTCAGATGATTGTTACTATCACTCTCATTCATAAAAGTATTTCCCCCGCACGGGGACAATGAACAACCATCAACCCCGGCCACAACGTAAACAATTGTATCTGATGTCATTTGATATCATACATTGGATATAGGATGTAGCTCAGCATGAAGCCATATGCACAGGTGTGTACTTGGAAGATACTTCCAATTGAAGAAAAGTTACTTGGAACTATCTCAAAGTTAATCCCCATTCGATTTTCAGTCATTAACGTAACAGAATGGAACGAAAGCCTTAATCGTGTTAGGATAGTGCTGCATGGAACGTTAATATGAGCCTTCGGGGTTATGGGACTCAGGATCCTGTTTTCAACCATTTCTTTTCTACAACAATCGATCCGACCCTGACACTAGTATCCATCTGCTTCAGGCTACCCGACACCTTAGTATTTTCCAATCGCTCATACCTTTCAGTTAATTTCTAGCAGCGTTACTTGGAGTATGTCTCGTGCGGAAAAACAATCTTTATTGCCATCCAAAACCCAAAGACACAATAATGACCAACAACCTTTCCTCCCCCGAAGAACGTTCAGCACCCTCCCGGAAGTGCGTCAAGTGGGAAGAGTGAAAAACCTTTCGTTATTCTTTGCGGTTTTGTGCATCATTGACCTGTTTGGAGTGTTCCCGATCATGTCGTTACCTGGTCCGATAATTCAGTGTGGAATCTATGGAATTCCTTTGGTCCTTATGTTTGCCATTGTTCAAATCTACACTGCGACCCTCTTGGGACGATGTTGGATTATCGCAGAGAGGCTGGATCCGTCGATCGTCAAGAAGAGCAGGTTAACTTCCTAAATCCTACTTATCGTCTCCCTGAATTTATCAAAGGATCTTTACATGACTTCAGATATCCTTATGCAGCCATTGCTGAAATGACTTATGGGAAGTACATGAGTATCCTTGTTACAATTCTACTGGATCTAACTATTTTTGGAGCGGGCATCCCTAACTTGTTGGTTGCCTCGGAGAACCTACAGCTTTTAAGCCAGCAAGTGAGCGATGGGAAGGTCAACATATCGTTCTGCTACTTGCTAATCGTCATCGGGTTCTGTTTGTGTCCTTTGATGTGGTTAGGAAGCCCGAAAAATATCAAGTGAGTTCAATGAAGTTTGGAGGAAGTGAAATAATGAAAATTGATTCAGTCTTCATATTGGATAGAAACGTTGCCATAATTTCGGTCTTCACAGTGAGTATTACGGCTATCCTTCTTTGGTACTGCATTGGCGTTGTCCCCATGCATAGGAATAGGCGGAGAAATGAGATTATCAAAACGGGTAAGGTGTGAATCCATACATCATACTTACGTATAACTATAGTGTTTATAGGCGATAGATAGTATTCCCAATTTGATTATACATGTATGCAGTGAGTGAGGGGAAGCAGGAACCCGATAGGAACCAAAGAATTCTTAGAAATCTTTTATCTTCGATTACATCTGATACTCAACTTTGATAATTGGGTCAGTCGGCGGAAACTTCTGGTAATGGTTTTTGTTTCACCACCTTGAACTGCAATGTCAAAAGGTTGGAGGCATTCGGGCCCCAAGTAATTTATGAAACAAGTCGGGAACCCTCTCCTCCTTAGATTCGACGCAAAAGGATGTAACTCTCTCTATGCGTGAGCGTTCATAGTTTCCACCTTTCCACCAAATTCGGTGTCAATCGCTATAACCGTCTCCGAGCAAAATGCGTGTGACGGATAGACAGACTGACAGACCTGTGAGGAGTTGCCAGATCTCCCATCAGGCGAGACACCAGGTGGCTGATAGGGACATACCTATTGATGTGTAAATATGTGTTCATGCACTTTTCTTTTCTGACTGTGCATGGGTTAGTGTGTGCTCATCTCTGCTGCGTGGACCAAAATGGCTACGGGAAGGACACCTGGAAAATAAAACCAGAAGGAGTGCAGCGGCTCGGAACCCCAATACTGGCAGCTTTTGAGAGTGAGCAAGCGGGCTCCCAGCCGTCGATATCCCTTGACCACAGTGCCTCGGTGGTGGACAACTTGGCCACCGTGGCATTTAATACTGCAAGTGTTTTAGATTTCGAGAAGGAGGTGTTCAAACGAAGCACAACTCTGCCAAGAACACCAATCGCAAAGGCAGAGAAAGATGGACTGAAAGGAGAGGAGATGGAGAGGCAGAGTCCAGCCGGCTCGGATTTTCAGAGCCAGTCCGTAACATTCACGAAGGAAAGCAGCTCTCCCACCCTGAAGCTAAAAATCTCTCTGAGGCCCCCAAAAACTGGTTTACCTAGTGTCCGAAGCCTGACTCTTGCTAGAGCTAGGCAACCGCAGAGAAAGTGAATGAGGGTTTCCCTTCCTTCTCCGCAGCTTCGGCAATGCGAATTGTACCGAGCCTGGCGGCATGGTCCCCTATGAGCCAGTGCCCCGTGTAGACCGCCGTAATCTTGAATGCATTTGCACGTGTCTGGCACAGGAGCTCTCGTGATCGGGTTATGTTATAAGCTAGCCAAATCCTCCTTGACTTGACACAGCTGGTAAGCCGTCGCAATCTAAGACCCACGGCTGCTAAGTAGTGCGAGTAGACTCCGCCTCTGACAGCCACCAGCGAAACACCGACGGTATTCACCAAAGGGCTGCCAAGAGGAGAGCCCCCTGGTCAATTCGTCAGCCCGCTCATTCCCCTCTATGCTCCTATGCCTGGGAACCCAGAGAAGAGTGACCTTGAGCATGCCGCCCAGCGGGTCAGCACGTCTCTGTACTGCCCCACCAGCCTCGAAAATGTCGTTGCTGAGTACAGGGCCTTGCTGGCCGCTTGGCTGTCGGTCAGAATGGCTGTGACTCGCTTGGGGCTCGGATCAGGCTTCAACTCTCGACAGACATCCGATATCGCCAGTATTTAAGCTTGGAATACATTGGCGAAACCTGGGAGCCCATATGACTCGGATACACTGTGTCTATTTTAAATCCCCGTGCCGAATTCGAAGACCATCTTTGATCCATCGGTAAAAAATACTGAGTCATAACCTTGCACCACGCCGCCGATTTTCCACTTTGCCCTGGTTGAAAAAACCACAGGAAAGTTTCTCATGAAGTTCAGCTTGCATGTGGCATACTTCGTGGGGAATGTCCAGACTTCCCGAGGTACTCCGTCTAAGATGTTACTGTGGCCTTAAGACTTCGCTGCGCAGCAGCCGGACTCACGTAGTCTTTCTATTAACAGGTTGGCCTTCTTTGCTGCTATGGTGTTCTTCAGATGTTGTAGTTCTTCTGACGGAACTGATCGGTCATGAGCCATGTAAGTCGAGGAAATATACACCATCTCTACCCCCTCCTGCTCCATCTTGATGACGACAATGCCGCTGGAACTCGGGTCCGGGCACTGAAAATCGTGCAGACTCTTCCTCGCCAGGATACTTACACTAGGTCTGTTCTGATCAGCGTCTCATGAGCTGTGGAGTAAAATTAAATATTTGCTTTGGAGCCCTTTGCTGGTTTGGTCGTCTCCGACTCAACGCTCCTGTACTAGTGCGATGTCGATGTTTTTACTGTAGGAGGAAGACAAACAAATTAACCGAGGCGCACTTCGAGTTCTGCAGATTTATCTGTGTTTTCCTCAGCATGATCTGCTTGCGTTGGGGGGTTTGTCAGTCCCCGTCGGACCGTCCATCTTTGCCTCCTCCAACAGCTCGTTGGCGGTGTCGATTGGATCTAGGTCGCCGTCCGGTTTTGCAGAGGGAAACACTTTTACCTTTGCGTTCCCGACTGCGAACCGTACTTTATAGTGGATCTTTTCCAGCGCCTCCAGGTATTCTTCGTTTATACGGGGTAGAAAAGGTTGACTGTTTCTCTGGGGTTCCTCCTCCTTGATAACAACCCAGTCATCCATGGGAATTCTAGGGTTTTGAAGGCGCAGGGATTAGACGAGCTTGTCCTTGTCCATGCGGACCTTCGACAACCAGATGCAAGCGATCGGTGTCTTGGGAATTTTGTTGTAAGGGATGAGACTGAGCTTTACACCCTCCCAGGTGTCACTTATCTTAGCGACGCACGAACCGAAAAAGTTCCTAGAGAACTGGTACTTGCAAGCTATACCGTGGAACTCACGAACCACCTGAGAGGAATTAAAGCAGGGGATGCATCCCGTGTGTTTGCCTTCGGCATCCAGGAGATGCTCAGTGGCCATCTCTGGCAGCCTGGCCTCAACACTGGTCCACACCTCCGGTGCTAGTTTGCCGTTAGCGGAGTTACCATCCGCTAACGACACACGTAAGTGGCTCCTGGTCACGTTGCTAAAGTATTTCGCAATTCGTAGCTCGTCGGCTGACTGTTGCTGCACACTTTTCTTCAGATGTTATTTAGCATTTGAGCTCTTGCCAATTCTGCTTCGCTTGTGATCTTGTTCGTCATGGGATCGATTGTGGTTCGGAGAGATGAACTTCGCCTTCTTCTCGACTGCCAGGTGCTTACTGTTGTATTCCTCAACAATCGTCTGGTACTTAGCGAGGTTTGTTTCATTCCGCTCGTCGTCACATTCGGCCTCCTTATTACTACTAGCAATCTTGCTGAAGCTATCCATGGACTTCTGGTACTGACTCTTGAGCAGGACACTTGTGGACCTTCGCTTTTTAGTCGGTTTCCGGTGACTGACGTTCTTGTCGGTCTTCACTTTCGCGGGATCCCCCGAAGTCGAGAGTTTCGGGTTTTTTTTTTTTTGGGGTAGGGTAGGTGAATGCATCTACGCACACAGTGTTGGACTCCCGATTCGGTACGTCGTCGGACTACCAACTAAACACCTCCCCATCATCAGAGAGTTAGCCTGGAACCGTTTGTCACATTACTTCGAGCCAGCCCCCGAACTCTCTCGCCTTGCGGAGCCTTCAAATCAGGGAACTCCTTTCACCAACGGGAGGGGAGAGGAGGATGGGAACTGTCAGTTCAAGGACCCCCTGCCATCCGGCTCCTCCACCGGTGGAGTTCTATCTTCTTAGCAACGAGAAGGGCCCGAACGTAATGGGCAACACGGTTCCACCTGTCAGCAGTCCTCAGCATCTCTTCCATAATGTTGTCTGGAGAGAGATCCCCTGTTTCGGGTTAGGAGTAGTAGGTCTGGTACTGTCTTCAGGCATGAAACCACTAGTCTGTATGCCGTCTCGCTCCGGGAGGTCCTTGCAGTTGGTTTTACCACAGCGGTGCTACGGCTGGCACCGAGTGTACTGCTCTCGACGGCTACTGTCTCCTGGCTGGATGCCAGGAGCTCGTCCTCCGATGATGCGTCTGGCATCCCCCCTCTTTGTAGTCGGTTTTTTTATTTTTAAAATTGAGTCCATACTTGGTTCTTTCCTTTTTATTAACTTTTCAAGAATTCCCCACAACGAGGGAAATCCTCACAGCGTATGGAATAATGGCCTTCCAGTTCGACATTCACCCAATGCTCCTTACAATTCAAGTTGATATGCAAAGGAAGTGCCAAATAGGAAGAGCTGTATGCTATGGAGTCATAGGTAATGTTATCCTATCTAATTTTTGATTGAGGTATTGGAAATATGGTATACTTTCAGCAACATTATCAATGGCCACAATCAGTGCTGGACTATGCGCTTATAAGTTCGGAGCAAGGGTTCCAACTAACATACTCGACGCTCTCCCAAAAAGCGGAATACTTTATGCCGTGATACTCCTAGTCACCATCCAGCTATGTCTGTCGAGTGCTGTTGGAACCAATGCGCTCTTTCAGCATATCGAGAGTATGTTAGGAGTATCGAGAGGTAAGCTTATACGAATCCAATTCAGAAACCTTATATTGACGAGCTAATCCCTTATCTTGTCCTGGGCAAATTGATAATATACAAGGTTCAATATAGTTAGTGTTATTATCCTTTCATTTCAGACTTTACCGCCAAGCGTTGCATCATCCGATCATTCTTAATCGCAATCGAAGTCCTTATTGGCGAACTTTTGCCAAGGTTCGACGTCATCATGGGACTAATCGGCGGGACGCTCACAGGACCTTTAATTTTCATCCTGCCACCACTGTTTTACTCAAAAATGAGTAAACTAGAAAGGAAGCGGAATTTCGAGGTTCAACAACGAATAATCTACGAACGTCGTCCAATTTATGATGATGAGATTGAACTATCCCAGGATACGTTTGGACGACAGTTTGAGCTACCACGATCCGAGGACACTGTTATAATTCGAACTTCATTTGTATGGAAAATGGGTCGAAGAATTCGACGGTTCTTGCGGATCTTATATAGTGATTGCTTGCTATCGATTCTTGTGTTGTCTTTGGGATTGGGTGCGACTATTTCGTCCACGTACTTTAACTACTTCAAAATTGATGAGGTAGTGGCAGGTTGGTCCCCGTGTTTTGCTAATCTGAGTATATCTATAAAAGGACTTTGATGTTCGTAGCAAAATTTAGGTAGTGGTTGATGTGTTCAAATTATATTCTATTAAACTGATATTGATATTGGAAATAAATAATACGTTATATACAATTTTAAGTACATAGAAATCTATTGCTAACGACTATACATCTGATGGTTTCGTTCAGCTCAACCGGTAAATTTTTCAGGTGCTACCGGTTGTGTGGCCTAAAATGAGAACTGATTGGTTAGAGACGGAACAGGGCTGAAACTTTGGTGTTTCATAGGCAAGATTTGCTGTCTTTGGCAGATTTGACATTTAGGTTCCTTACACTTTGTTGTGATTCGTGGAATGGTATTTTGGACACGTTTGAAGTGCCCTTTGGTAGACTATTACGTCCGATCAACCCAGGCTATAGAGAGATGATCCGAATTATGCGGGTCTACTCTATTATCCCTTTTAACTTCTATGCCTATATTTCGCCAAAAATTTTGGGCAATTCAGGGTCTGAGGAGTATTAATAAGAAAACGCTCGGCGGATGTGTTATGAGCGTGCACATGTACGTATTAGGAGATGTGTATGCATAGGCATGCTTATGCCCAGGCCAGGTAGGCGAGGGAGGAGCGAACGTCCACCCATGGATAAAATTTCGCTATGGTAAGAATGCCAAGAAATCAAACCATATATGGGTCCAGAAAGGAATTTTTTTTTACGGCGTATGGCGGCGGTTTAGGAACAGTAGGCAAGCGAGCTCCAGGCCGTTGATATCCAGCGACCACTGTGCCTAAATAATGGGAAACTAGGCTGGGTGGCATCTGATGCGACAAGAGATTATAGTGGAGTGGAAATGAGATCCACACCAGATCCTTTTTATAAAAGCTTGGTTGGAATGCAGCAAACTTAACCAGCATTTCCTTCACCTGCAAAATGCATAAATAAACACTGTGCCTTCATCAAGGATAGGTGGAATAAGTTGTCCTACGTTAGAATACTAAAGAAGAAAAATGCCCAAACGTCATGTGGCGAAAGATGGCGGGAAACATAGGTGACACCTATTTAACATAAAGTGGGTGAGAACGTGAAGAGTTCTAGTGGGGACTTTGATAATGGATCCTTTCGTGCCCAGGAAGCGGTTAGGAAGAAGAAGCCTCCTTCGTCGTCATTGCGGCCTCAAAATTGGCAAAAGAGGAAGAATTGGCAACTGGTAGACTCAAACAATGGATAAAAATAGGAAGCATTTGAGGGGGGTGGGGGGAGGACGAAAATAAGATCCCTTCAGATATATTCATTGTTTCCATTTCCGATATGCTTCGGAACGTGAAAACGGATCCAGATTTGACAGACGGTGCAGTAGTGTGAAACTTATCAAGCGAACGCAGAAAGGGGATCTGATGTTTAAGCTAAATAAGAAGTCAGGGAAATATCACAGCCAGGTAGAGAGGGTGCTATTTGAGTAAAGTGAAAGTCGGTAAGCAGGATAATAATGGAGCACAAGGACCTAGATGAGATTACACCGCGGGAAATGGAAGAGAGTACAATAAAGACAATAAAGAGGGGATACACCGCCGCAAGTTGTGCAAAGAGAAAGAGGAAGTGGCGAGCGGCAGTAGTAGGTGGTGGCATGTGTTCGGTATATACGAGGAAGCTGAATTGTAGGCCGTAATGTGGTTGATACAAACCAATTTCGACCATTGCCAGGCAGTTGAAGACCTGCTCTCTGAAACCAGTGTCGAATATGGACATGGTGATAATCTGCGAATCTTATCGAAACGCGTTAGCCTTGCGAAGGGAATTCGAGTGTTGAAGACTAGGCGACAGCATTATACTAGAAACATTTGCGGAGCTCGACATTGTACTAGTTTATGTTGGATGTATCCATTTGGCGGGTTAGTGGGTGCTACATCCATGGTGACCATAAGGCCATCTTTTTCGACTTTGGAAACGGGGGAAGCGACGGTGAACGGCGAAATACGCGTGAAAAAACCGGAAGAGCTGGCTGGGCCACTGGGACTTTCAAGGAAGAGACGTTCCGGGCAACCTTAGAAGGAAGGAAGAGTCAGTTATATCCGCGGGTGACGGCATTTCCTTCACAGTATGAAATCTCGATGTTAAGGTCATCGTGCTTGCAGACGAGGTGGCTTTGTCGAAGGGAAAGAAGAAAGCCAGAACATCGGTAGATTAAGAAAGAATACGGAGGCAATATGGATAAGTATATACAATTGCTACAGGTAGCTGAGCCTTGAGGCAAAAATGTACCCATGGGATGTTGCTTACTAGGTCATAATGAAAAAAGAATCGTGGGCAAAAATAATACCAAGTGAAGTGCCCGAAACTCTTGTTCAAAATAATTTAATTCCCTCTTGCCTTTAATTCGGGTTGGATTATGGGCATCTTGGCTAAACTGGGTGCCCCTGGTTACTTAGCTTGGGCAATCAAGAGTTACCCCTTGGAAAACTTCTGTGGTACGTGACAGTTCCTGTGGAATCCAATGTATAATGGGGTGTCTGCTGTTGGCATGCCTGAGGAGGCAACATTGATTGGCTGTTGTAGCTGTGAAGCACCCCGATGTTCGGTAAATTAGACAAGCGTGCGTTCGGCCTACCCCTCAATCATGTCGACGGTATGCAACGCATATAGGACAGTATCGGGTGAGACAGTATGTCTCATCACGGGAATGATTGCCTTGGATCTTCTAGCGAGGGAGGCGTACTCTCCATTCATAAAGAGAATATTTGGATGTTTTATAGCCGGGTTTTCGCATTGATTATAATTCCCATCCATGTTGTGTTTGCAGACATATGGTACATAAGAGAGCAGCCTGGGATTTTCACCGTGGATTCGGACTTTCTCACTGCAAACATGCCGGAATCCTTTGATTGGTTAATTGAACAGGCCGCCAGAATCGTGAAGTTTCCAGCCGTTTACGAAACTGATGTGCAGTTTTGGTTTAGCTACATCGAAGTTGGTCGGAGCAAACACAGCCTAGGAGACTCTGGCAAGGCAATGTAGACAAAAGATTTTGGCAACATTTGGAAGACTTGCGCAACCTCGCTGAATTGAGCATCAGCTCAATAGTGCTGGAACAAATTATTTTAGGAGCAAATTTTTTAAGTATCACGGCCTATTGGTCGATCTGCGCAGGCGTTAAATAGTTGTTTAGAAAACAACCCTTGGGGTAAAAGCTATTGGAATCGTGAGAAGCAGGTATTCTATTTTCATTGTCGCGTTATGAGGTATCACCAAATCCATCGAGAGGATGGTTTCAGACAGCGGGTTCGAGCGCGTTCACGTTGACATCGTCGGCCGACCATTATGGTCGATGGATGGAAGCAGAACCAATCAAAAATATATCGGCAGAGATTATAACAGATACGTCGGTTTATGGACCTCCAAGTTCGAAGCACCAGCGGCCAAGAGCTGTAGTTCGAAGTACGTGGTTGGTATAGGTCGCTGAAAGAAACGATAATGTGACACGGTAAGGCTCATGGCTAGTCTAGCATTCTACCAACGGTACCCTTGGAACTCAGAAACGTCATCAAAGAAGGATTTAGGGAAATCTGATAGAATTCGTTGGGAGGCTGCTGCGGGTGCCAGGCAAATTTTTCTTAGCGGAGGACGCATTTCCAATTTTTTTGTTTGCTTGCTTCCTGAAAAGGTTTAAAATGCAAATGGTAGGTATCATTCGAGCAGGTTGGAAAGGGACGAAGGAGTCTAAGGTGTTTTTGGTGAGATGACTTAGGGGCAGAACAGGTATTCAAGAATGAGGAGAGTGGAAGGAAAGGAGTGAAGGGGTGGTTTAAAGGGATTGAAAAGCTGCGTTGCATATGCCAGTTGAGCATGGGGAAGTTAAATCGTCCCTGAGGACGAAAGGGAAAGAAGGAAATGTGACAGTAAAGTTCCGTCAAATTGTGACTTGTGGTTTCGTCCAGGGCAAATACTGCCTTGTGACCACTTCGATCTCGCTGCTCCCAGGGTAGAGGTGAGGCAGCATCTGATGAGTTGCCTCTGCCCTGGAAGAAACCGCAAGTAATACTTTGCAACTTGGGTGCTTGCCCAAGGATGAGGGTTCCGTGGACAACAACCGAGAAAGTATGTAGCTTTCCAACTGGTCCTGTCCGCCATTAAGTGGGTGGCGGACTTAGGATTCCCTCGATTCTTAAACAAAAATTTCTGTAAAATTCATTTTCATATAGATATGCTATCCGCCCCCCCCCCCCCCCCCGTACGTAAGGTAAGACAATCACAAGAGGAGCCAAAGAAGGGGAAGATAGGTTCCGCGCGAAGTCGATGTTTAATTACAAGCAGAACTCCACCTTCAGTGGACCTACGTTATGCAGCACGGTTCCTGTCATAGCCAAAAATGGAGTATCCTTTGGGGATTTAGGAGTACGTACAAAGTAAATTTTCTCAAAAAACCTCTCCTCCCGGCCGTCGATATCCAACGACCGCCCTGCTGCAGTAGAGGGAACCTTGGCTATTGTAGCATCAAATGTTACAAGCGCGATGGGTGAAGCAGAACTGGTTCCATTGACGAACCCGTTCAGAAGAAGCTCGATTCTTCGTTGATCCTCACCTTCACAGGTACAATTTCTCGCGAATGAAAACGCTACTACTAATGGGGAGAGTGTAGCAGGATACGGGAAGGAGGAAACAATGCCGGATAATTACTTCAGCGACATAATCTTTGCGAATTTATCAAGGAATGTCGGAATACCCATCAAAGTATAAGGGCCATGATTTGAGGCATTAGGTTGGCGTACGGCAACGCCCAGGATGAAAGAGGAGTGAAGGAATCGGTCGAAAAAGTAGGCCAGGCAACACAAATGACGCCCAATAAAAAACTCGGGAAAGGAGAAATCGGGGAATAGGCATCGCAAATGGTTGAACGAATAAATTGGCCAGCAGTCACCTAAGAGAAAAATGGGCTCAGTTCCCAAAAAAGTGGAGCAACTAAGGAGAACTGCTCAAGCTGGTGGTAAATCTCATGTAGCCGTTATTTTGGAGAATCACCAATTACTGTGGAGGTAATCCAAATTGACTACTGTGCAAAGAGATGTAGGGGTGGATCATTGCACATTGGAGGCAGCAGCGGGTGCCCGGGTTACAGGAGAGTCCTTAACACAAGTCGCAGATGAGGTTGATACAAATCAACTTCAACCACTGCGAAGGTCAAACCATGCGCGAGGACTATACTCACAGAGACCACCAGGCAATCCGCATGGAGGCCTTCAGAGTGGTAATGAAAAGGCTCCAGTAGCTGTGGAGGAGTTGCGGGAAATATGTGGTAGGATCGGTAACAATAAGGCCCCAGGTTTGGATTACATCCCCAACCGAACTTTGAAACTAGCAGTGAAGACTAGACTCGGCCTTTTTCCCAACACCATCGAAGCGTGTCTAAAAGAAGGAATATTCCCGGTCCAGTGTCGTATCGTCCTATCTACCTGCTGGATACAATGGGGAAAGATGATGAAGAGAGTCATCTACAACAGACTCCTACCCATCGTCGAAGTCAGCAATGGTTTGTTGGAACGCTAGTTTGGTTTCCGACGTGTCCACTGTATAGTGCATGCAATTAGCTTTGTAGTACACCTGGCAAAAGGTGCATTGATTTTTGATTCGGCCAACTGGAACAGAATTAAAGCGGCGTTAACTGACATAAGTGTCCTCGGGTATTTAGCGAATTTTGTGGAAAACTACCTGTCAGAGAGGCCTCTCTGGTACGGGACGGATGAGGGCCCAAAGGGTAGATTGTTACAGTCGGGGTACCACAGGGATCGGTACTTGGTTCCCCGTTGTGGAATATCATGCATAATGGGGTGCTTGCTCTTCCCGTCCCAGAGGGGACCACGATTGTCGGCTTTGCTGATGGTGCTAGCTAGCTGTGGTTGTTACAGCAAAACACTTAGAATATGTAGAGGTCTACGTGACGGAAATAGTAAGAGCGGTAAAGTCGTGGCTAGAAAGAGCCGAGCTGATCTTGGCAGACGCGAAAACAGAAGCGGTTTTAATAACGAACCCCAGGAAAAATAACACTTTGAAAGTGAAAGTCGGTGGATATATGGTCGTATCAATAATTGACACCAAATTGAGCTGTAGGGAACACCTAGAATATGCATGCCAAAACACAGCCAGTTGCTAAATATTGGTGGTCCGAAATATTGTCGGAGGTTAATTCTAACCGTAGTGGTGTGTTTCATCCAGCATTGGTGGTGGCAGCCATGATCTCTGTCGACATTCTGGCGAGAGAAATGAGTGTGCTGTAGCATGAAAGATGTATGAAGGGGCACACAGAGCATGGAAATTCGGAAAGGTCAGAGTCACATGATCTCTGTCAACGCAGATGAGACGAGTCTACGAGTCGGTGGACGCACAGGCTCATTCCCAACACTAGGGAGTGGCTTGAGTGGAAACATGTGTTGTAATACCTGAATGGTGGTGCCGCGGGGTTGAGGCTGCAAAGACCGGAGATGATTTGTAGTGGGTGCCAATTTCACACGCGTGCGTGACTACTTAGTGTTTTAAGTGGAATTGTTTAAACTCATTTCGCTCATTTAGGGAATAAGCATTTACAGAAGGGATTTATCTCTAGTTCGGAGGTTATCTGTTAGTTAGTGATTAAACAAAAAAATGTGTTGAAGGGTGTTTTCCTTTATTGGTTAATTTTCTTTTCTCAACCTTATGCAGGTAACGAGGTTAATATTCCAAAAGTATCTTATCTCCGTACTTCACAATATTTTAAGGATATTCTTTCTGTTTCTCACTATTGCTGAATTCTCTCCGTGTACTCCTTAGTATTAGATCTTTGTCAAATCAGGATTTTAGTTCTCCCAAATTTTTATTATATGTGAACAAATCAAGGTGCACGATTTGTGTAATAAACACAGAATATTATCCTACTGTCAAGCACTACCCTTAGTCATGTGCTCAAAGGCTCTCAGCATCCATGTGGACCGAACAATCTCCACGCATGCACCAACCATCTGACATTTTCTGAGTTTTCCTTTAAAATGAGTACATCTTGTCCGGATGTTGTTTTGTTATCATTTGGTTCATATAATCCTCCAACTCTCACGCATTTCAGAATATTCGGTGAGTAGTCTACTATGTCCTTACTACTAAGACAATTAAAAGAATTAAGTCTTTGTTTCAGAGATAGCGAAGGACCACTTCAAGCAAATCAATAAGTCACGTGTGATAGCTGGAATCATCTCAATCATTGATGAGGAATCTGACGTGCAATCAGAACACGTTTCCCTCGACCATCGAAAATCTATGGTGAATCTAGCCCTCAAGTCTTCAGAATGGATAAAACTCTCAGATAAACCGTGTCGAAGGAGTGATCCTTTCGCTATAAGGGACCTTTTGCAGTATTTTCAAGTAGGATATTACCTTAAACAATGGAAACATCTTGAGTATCAATAACGAGTTTCCTTTCAATCAATTCATCCTAGAATGCCATTAATAACATTACAAGTGGAACAACAAGTGACCAAGAATTTGAATATCCTGAATGGCTGCCGCCGGGCATACACTTCTCCGGGAAAGTTCAAGTCAAACTTCTGGGGGGTGTTGATTTATTTGAAAACTATTTCCGTCTCAAGGACAAACGAAAGGAAGAAGAGGTAATAGTTTATTGGTAAAACTTGAGATGAACTCAATTATTTGGACATTCTCTTAGCTGGAGGGAGTTCTCAAGGATCATGGAATTGTTATAGTTTCAAAAAGCAGTGCACCGTGCGAAAGAATTGTTTTCGATTCCGACTTGTTGGCTAAGAATAAGGTAGGATATGTTGAAAAAATGGCATCTCATTTACTCTATGTTTACTGCTTAATTCAACTTTTTTTTATAATCGAAACATAAGCCTTCTTGCGTTCCGTTGTGTTAAGTGCAGATGTAGGGATGTATCTGACAGCAAATATTGAACTGGCTTCATCAGGTCTCTATAAATATTCCGCATTACCACTCTATGGTTTACCCCCAATTTAAAGACAATTAAATGTTGGTCATTGATAGTGTAATTTTTGATAACGTAATAAGTCAATGACCTGTGATAGCACGTCCACCGTTTATCCACCTTTAATCAAGACTGACACTCTTTTCCTTGACTTTCGCTGACGAGTATTAAGTTTGAGTTTAAAAAATTTCCTAGACAATTTCTAGTCCAGGTTTTGAAGTTACTTTCATTTGCTTTTGGATTCCATCCTCTTTCCCCCCGAGATCTGGCTTCTCCTCCGAATTTTTGCTTAGGATATGAGGGATCCTAAGTCCACCTCCTTTTGAAGTTTGGACTGGACTGGACTAAATGCAGAGCAACTTACTTCCACGTTCTTTGGTCCACTGACTCCTCGTTTCGGGTATAGCACCCAAGCATACAAAAAGAAACAAGACTAAACCGTTTCCTCCAGAGCAGAGGCAACTCATCAGACGCTGCCTCACCTCTTTCATGGATCCTTCATATCCCAAAGGTTTAGCCCAGCTTAGGCTCAAAATAATAGCGGTTCAAACTTGGATATAATTTGCACCCTTGTCTTGTTTTTACGATTATATAAAAGAGCGTTTTCCACTTGTTGCCACTTTCGGTTACGCGGTTCCTAGGGCAGCAGGGTGACGCAGCGTCTGATGAGTTGCCTCTGCCCTGGACGAAACCGTTTAGTTTTTTTTCTTTTTTATATTTCTGAACTCCCTATGCTCTAGTTGCTGCACACTGGAATCCCTCATACTACTACCAGGGTTTATATGGGGTATGGTCGCACAGGAAATCTACATAGTGGTTAAGATTGCTTCAGATCATCCTTATTGTTGCTCCCAACAATGGGCTCATTATCCAACCTGTTTTTCCTTCCTTCTGCCACACTTTCTGGTAACACGGTCTGTGTCCCTCTTCTGCACTTGATAGATCGCTTAACACTCCCTAAGCACACTTTTACGAAGTGTCCATGCATAAGGTGTTTGGAGGACCTATGGGGAATTTCTCTTGGACGTCTTCCCCGCTGGAAGTTTCATGTTGTAAAAATGAGAATAGAAGCTTCTTGGAGCTTATGTCTGTTAAATAGTTCCACATGTAGCAGCTTTCTGTTCTTGGGGGAATCTCCCTTGGCTCCTCCTGCGCAAAGAACGCTAAATAAACTCACTGTTCACGTAATTGACAGCTGTCCTTTGATGGGGTCCTGAATTGTTTGTGCTATTATACAGGTATTCCCGACAACAAGGAGGACCCAAATATTCCATCAGTTGTCGCGCACAAAATGGCTCTCATTTCGGAATCCTAACGATCATCTCCTTCTATCAAATGGAGGTAGCAACTTTACCTGCAAGGGACATTTCTAAAGGGAACCGCGAAACTTGGGGACTTTGGTTGAACTTTGGTTGCATGCATATATCAAAATGGGTTTTATTATGGATGATTACATTCAGTCAATCTGAAAGTCACCAGGTCTTACCTGTTCCAGTCTTATAGCACCAGAGCAATATGTAGGATTCCTGATATTGTTTTTGGTTATGATGCTTCCACTTAGCTTGGAAAAAATGTACTCTTAAATACTTGACTGTTTGTACTAGGTTGATTTTCGTCCCTGCTAAGGTGGGTAGGGTATAGCTACCCCATTGGGAATTCCTACTGAAAATGAGTAGTCCCGTCTTCCTAGCGTGGGTCCATTGCGGAGATACAAACTGTGGATTTCATGCAGAGCTGCTTTCAAGCGGTCACATACTGTTTCCGCAAACTTGCCAGTAATTATTACGGCTAGATCGTCCGAAGACTCTTTTATCCTCCAGAAGTCAGCGGCGGCTATTAATCTTTCGGGAACACGCTGGTAAGATATCCGAGGTGACTTCTTACCCCCATCCTTTGTAAGTTATGTACAGTGGTTTAAGCCAGCCTCTATACACATTTGTGTCAAAGAATTTCATTGGCTATGTTGCATTATAGGTGTGCGCGCCCTTTCGTTTGGGGGGTCTACCTAAGAGTCGATAATACAGTCTCTGCCAGAAAGCATACCGCACAAAGCGCTTGAATTTTATTATTCCACCAGTAACTGAGGTACCTACCGTGAGATAAAATCAAGAATCTGCCAGTTCCTTGAAGCTTATGATCTGAAAAAAATCCTAAGGGAGGTGACGCAAAAATAAAGCCGCTCAGTACAATCGACTTCTCAGTCTATATTGGTCAGTTCGATTAACTGCATTTGTACGTGCCCTGGATAGATATCGGTACAAAACACACCTGAAATACCTCTTTAAGGTCTGTTCTCCTTTCCAACATTCTGCCTCTGGTTGTGTGGCACCCTATCTTTTTCTTTAGCTTGACAACGGATGTCTTCTGAAAATGATGCCGCTTAAACTGCTTTGCTAAGGCAATGGAGATTCCTACGTTAGAAATGACTTAGTCTGGGTCCTTGCGCTGGGTACAGATTTCATGGTTTTGGGCACGCATCACAACATTTTCTACAGTAATTTTTTTCAATTGGCTGTGAAAACCTTCCGCTTGGCTCCATCGGTCCTTTCGGCTCCAACCTTTTCGATTTCTACGAATTCTGCTGATATTTCCATCAGAAGTTTTAAGATGGGGTTTTGCTTTCACCTTTCTGCGAAGGGTATAGCGCCAGGACTAGGAAAAATATCCACTCGGAGATGGATGCTCTTTTGACTCTTTTGGTACAACCTTAGACTATCGTTCAACCTGATTTTCCTTTTTTTCAGCCTTTGGTACAAAAACCTGATGACTCCCACCATATTTTTGATTACTTGATGCAGATTGCCCTTGTCTTTAATAAATTCTGACAGATGACAGATTCTGATAAACAGCAAACTGAAAAATGGTTCTACTAGCTCAGACTTTTGTTCAGCAGAGTTTTCCTGCGGCAAAATGATCTTTCCTGCTTTCCACATTTCTGGAGTAGAGA
This sequence comes from Hermetia illucens, assembly GCF_905115235.1. Lineage (NCBI taxonomy): Eukaryota > Metazoa > Arthropoda > Insecta > Diptera > Stratiomyidae > Hermetia > Hermetia illucens. Next base: position 17,007,375 of record NC_051851.1, on the reverse strand, counting down.
GCTCAAGTCTGTTACGACTCTGCGTGACCTTCCTATAGGCATTTGTGTCCAAGGATGAACGTTTCCTTCCGCATATTTAAATAAAGTGAATTTTACTGGAAAGCCCTATTAAATTTATCTTAGAATTACAAAATTATGTACAAACTTCATTCTCTTAGCTTGCAAAGAAATCGTACCTCAGCATGTGTCTTGTCGGCTCGTCTTGATCGGTTTTACTCGATTATACATCTGGTCTTGATGGGGTCGAAAGGCTCTCCAATCGCCTTCTAAAGAATCAAACCAACGTTGGTTCGGTCAGCCTTTTGGTCTTTTTGTATCGACTTCGAAGTTCACACCAATCTTGCCAAGTGAGTTTCCATCAGGCTAATCAGATAATCATACCATTGAAGATGATTTTCTAGCAATTTCTCCACGATCGCTGAAACCCCATATTGACCCCGGATGTCCTCATTTCGTATGTGATCGTAGCATGTTATTCTTGTGCTCCAATGTAACATCTTTGTCTCCATGATTGCGAGGCTCCATTCATTGTCTTTTATAGTCAGCAATACTCAGAACCATACAGGGCGGTAGGGCGAATTATTAAATGCCCATTGATTTGACGATTACGGATGAGTTAAGGAGAGGAACCAACTCGCTACCCAGAGGCTGCCTTTCCTCGGTCCTAGACAAAACAGTTACTCACTATTTTTAGTTCAGATATTGTTTTTCTCTGAAGGTCCCCCTAAGAAGGACGACACTTTCAAATTTCAAGTTTCAAATTTTTCTGGGTTCTATTGTCCATTGTGCAGGACAATTTTATGAAAATTCTTTTTTAAATTGAAGATAATTTACTTTCAGCAAAATATAACACTTCTAACAAATTGGGCATCAAGTGAAGTCACCTCATCTTTAATAAGGCGCCTGATCGGTCGTAAGCAGTCAGTTAAATATCTTCTAGAAGACTCTGTGATAGACTACATTCGTGATAACAACTTATATGCACACTACCATGATAGGTAAGTCATAGAATATTCAAAATCTTATCAGAGAATTGTGATTATAATGGGGTAGGACTCACTTGGGTGGTTTCATTCACTATACATACGTTTGTATGCCACAGGCGTAAAGTTAATGAGACCAGAGCCGTTCTCCTGGACTATTTTATTTTTGGATTAATAATATCAGGACTTCGACAAGAAATGATAATTGAAAGAGGCCATGTCAGGGTATTGTAGATGGGGTGAAGCCCATAGTGTTTTACGTAGGCACCTGTCCTGAGACTTAATCCTACGGTTCTTTTAAGACACGGATTGATTTTGTGACCACAATCAGAGCCCCGATGAGACAAGCAACAACGGTACCAGTCTACACCAAGTGCATGGCTTAGCATTCATACTGGTGGATGCAAGAATTACCTAAATCTCTACCGAACTATGGAGTACGGCCCCCGTGTTGATACGCAACACCACGTCGAGGCCCGAAGCTCTCTTCTCCCTTGAGTATAACCACAACCACCATGAAACTCCGACTAGGGGGGCCAACCGCAAATAACCGAGCTGTCCTCACATACAACAGGAGTTCACCCGAAGTATGTGAGTCCAGGGGCTTTCCCGGTTCCCATGGTACCAGTATACCCCTGGTAAGGTTTCGTGACCAATTTGCCACTTCAGATGAGTCCCCGTGCAGACTCGGGTCTGATCGCCCTGATTAGGTCTTTGGAGCATTCGCCTACTGAATCACGGCCGGCAAACCAAAGTGATTACAGTGTCTCCCGGTGCCACCACTATGGAGGTTCTCCTCGACCACTTGGTTTCGGTTTGGCCGATAGGGTTGCCGCCGCACCTTCCTCGCCGCCACCTCTGGTGGAATTTCCTGTTTTAGCGTGCCAAGTAGGTTTTCACTAGTTGCATCACATATGACCAATAGATGCCATGCGGTTAAATTATTTCGCCGGTTATTTTCCTTTCAAGGTTTGACACGAGCGTATCAACCGTAGTCAGACAAGGGTTGCGGGAGTAGGAGGATGATTGGACCGGAACGAAAAGCTGTTGTTTATTTTCGGGGAACGGGACAAGCATAATTTCGGGCCATCGGGTCAGGGTGTACTACGGGAATGACACCACCCACCCGTAGTACGAAACTGCTTCATGGGGTAGGTTTCGTTCTCTGGAAGGTGGGGCTTGAAACATCGAAGTGTGGATCCTTATTAAAAGAAATTTTATAGAATGAGTCCTCAAACAAATCCGACTCTCGTGATAGTCACGTACGTGCTGAATCTCAGTAAGGGTCTAACATTTCCCCAAAGAAACTTTCTCTTTCCTTGCACAGTTCAGGCTTTCACGCTCTATTATGTAAAACTTCGCATGTCTTCAAATGGAAGCGTGGGTCCCTGCCGGAACCTGAAAACCAAAGAAACCTGCGACATCGCGCAAACTATGGGCGAGCTGAAGCTGAGAATTGAAACAAAAAGCAAATAACGGGTCGACCGCTCGCTTGTAGCCGTAAAATTTCGGACCCGAGTGAAGATTCAACTAGTTTTTCTCACCTTCAAAACAAGAATTTCTGCAACAAATGCCGTATCAATCCTGTAATAAACAGAGCATAAAAGTCCAAAAGTCTGGTTCACTTTCCGCAACTACCCGATCTTTCCCTAATTTCTCGACTTTGAACCCAAAATTCCTCATCAGTTGGGACAACAACTAAAGCTGCTTCAAATTTGTCTATAATCTGTTTGGAGCCGCCCTGCCTCGAACCGGCGATTACAAAAATAAAATTCGTAGCATCGTTTACATTGGAATGCATTTCACCTTAACCAGAAACGAACGCTGCAGATGCACTTAATGATATGCAGCATAAGGGGGTCTATGCAAAAGCAATAACAAAATGTTCGTTTTTGGAATATAAGAAAATTAGCATATTGAAATTTGGAAATATTTAAATGAATCTTAGGATTTTGGGGACTAAAAGGTGATACGGTTTTTAAATAAAATTATGAATGTCGGTCTGTATAAAAGTTGCCTCGAATTTCGGAAAATCTCGTTAAGCATGAAATCCCAAAGCAAAGTAAAATATTGTTGACATAGTGGAATATGAAGATGCGAAGATGGGTCTTTACCTTTTATTCAATCAAGGCAAAGGACGGTTCTGGTACTCCATAGTGACGTAAAAATAAATTGCCTATCCAGATGCTCGAGGCGCTCATCGCGTATAATACAAATGACAACAAAGGGGATAATTTGAAAATTCCTCCTGCCCCCGCCATTCGAGTCGATTTCGATCATGAAGAGGAGCAAATAGAATACAGGCGTCTCTATGTCATAATCGCGTGAAGAGTAATAATCGATTAATGACAAGGAACGCCCATCGCATTTTTCAGCGTTCGTTGCCCAGCATATTCAGTGCATGCATGGCAAAGGATAGAATGCTGTAAAACTTGTAATCTGGAGCCAGTTAGAAAATTACACAAACTCGTGACAACTGGTAAGTTGCCATACACCCAGCACCTTCTGTCAGTATTCCGTCAATTTACCATCGACCATTATCTGAAATTTTAGAAAGAAAGAAGTACAGAAAAGTCTCAACTTATTGTTGAGCTAACTGCATTTCCAGAGTTTAGACAGGACGGCCAAAGTGGAGCTAGCGCTGTTAATGCATGGGGCAACATCCAATTCGGTGCCAACGTGGACCTGTCAGACTGAGAACTCTGGTTTTGATGGTGTTTATCTTTAGTCCAACTCTACTTGCCTCTCTTTACAAATCCAGAGCCATTTGGCCAAGGTTCATTACCCGGTGAGAGAACAAACAGGTATCATCAGCGTTGTGGAGGTGTTTGAAGACAGATGTCATCGTCCATTGAATTCCTCCACGTTCTCCGGACAAGGCTACAGGTGACTGGATGAAACCCTAACAGACTCCGCTTAAGACCTTAAAATTCTTGGTACTCCACGTGATACTATGTTGTTTGTGGGTAATACCACGTACATTCAGCTCAGGTTTTTTATCGTTGGAAACGATATTAGTATCTTTTGTGATATATCACTACCTATGCCAAGATTCATGGCTCCCAAGTCTCGCTCAAGAGATTTTCTGCATATATCATCGCTGCCCTTAAGATCCTCCAGAGGGGGGTTCGTATGGCGCATTATACTATATGCGACGCTACGTTTGATAGCATGCCACGTGTAAGGACTAGCCCCTGCTTTGAAGGAAACCGCTTGAGATCATTCAGAGTACTTTTATAACAGACAATTTTAAGCAACTGACCACTTTTACTCCTTCAATCTTTTTACAGCAATATCGAACCAAAACTGCCTGAATCACTGCCAGCTTTACAAATCAGAGATATCACTCCAGTCGAGCAGAAGGACGAGATTTCATCAACATCTGGGGAGAAGGAGGACTCGAAGGAGAAGTCTCGGAAGCATGCCATTGACTACAATGGAGACCTGTCAGAATTTTTGAAATTTGCCATTGAAACAAAACGTATAAAAGCTGTTCGAAAGGAGCAATATTTCGTGTGAAATGTATTCAAACGTTTAAAAAGATTTTACAAGTTTTTCCCATGGATTCAATTGTAGGAAAATTTAGATATACTCATATTTGCCTTGTTACTGCATGCCAATAGATTTTAACTAATTTTAACTAAACTCTTCCAGATTTTAACAAATAAATTCAAATATTTAGCATTACAGAATGTTTATCGCTTTTTGGTGTTCCTTTTAACGAGTGGAGAATTCTCACGTACTCCGGACAAGGCAACATGAACAACGTCACCGATGACAAGAAAAAATAATATCGGTGACAGGATGCAACTCTGGTGGACTCCACTTTGCACTTCAACATCCTCCAAGATTTTGCCTCGGTGCAGCACGTGACATTTTGCGACACTATATGTCTGATAATATCTATTAGTTTCTCCGGAATACGCCTGCTGTGTAGATCACTCAAGATACACTCCCTGTTCATGCTATCGAATGATTTTTCGAAAACGCGATCACATGCACGCTCTTTCGTGTTGCGGTATACAGTTCTGAAATCTGCGGCATCTTCCCCTTCCGCGAACAGTCCACTAGCAAATTCTCTCTTGTCATAGCGTATCTTATGACGAACTCGGGATTCCGATCGGAGCTCAAGCGCGTCACGACCGCCATCACTCGCAGGGGTCATGGAGTCTGTGTCGACTGCACTGTATCTTAGGAGTGCCCGAGCCTTGCGGCCGTACCCCCTCCTTTTCGGGATGGCTTGTTTTCTGGCTGGGCCAGATGGTAGATTTCTTGCAAGGATGCGTCCTTACAAGTCCCTCACCGGGGGATGCGACTCTAGCTTGTCGACTTGTTTAACACCACAACCACCTCGAGTCCAACACCAATGTTGAGTTTCGCGCTAGGGCGCGATTAGGCCTTACTCAACCCCGAGATACGCGTTCGATGTACATTCCTCGACATCCGGTGCGATCATCCGTTCGACAACCTTTAGGCTATTCTCATAGATTAAGGAAACGCATTTCCGAGCTCTACGTGGGCTCATTGCCTACAACAATAGTTGCAGGCAATGCTCGTTTCGCATATCGCTGACCTTGCCAGCGGGCTACGCGAGTTTTTTCACACACCCTCTTTAATCCTCATTTTAACTCAACCATTTAACACTCATTCAAACTCCCTGTGGCCCCATTAGTCCATTCATTCAACTATCCCACCCTGACTTACAGAATTTCCCTCACTTAATATCCTAGCTAAGTTCGTTCACTCACTGACATATTCATTCACTCCCTTCCTGATTCGCAACTTCCAACTTTACTTTTAAGTACTTCTCTGCAGAAATCATTAAACGCAGGGAGAACCTTCTCCCGCACCAGCTCCTCAGGGGAAACAGGCCATTTCCCAAGCTCCCTTCTACATCTAATTTCCACCCTATCATCCTCGTACGTGGGACATTTAAATAGCACGTGTAGTGCAGTCTCCTCCTCACAGCAGTCGCAGTCACTGCTTCTGCTGAGTCCAAATTGAGCTTTTAGTTTAGTTTAGTTAAATGGGGGGAGCCGCAGCTCCGAGCACTCAGGCCATTATTAGGCCCATTGTACTATCCCCGTAAGTTGCCTATTCAATGGCTTCCCGCCTACGGTGTTCGCAGGCTTTAGCGAATCTGAGAACATTCTCAAGAGGCAGAGAGTGTGCAGATTCTTCATTGAAGAAAACCTTGCCAAGGTGTCTTCGTCTGAGATCTGAGGATGCCGGGCAGCTGCATAAAAAGTGCAGGGCAGTTTCCTCCTCCTCCTCACATTGGCTGCACACAGCCGAAACCACTACCCCAATCTTTTCCATATGGTAGTTTAAGGGGCAGTGTCCCGTCAAAAGCCCTACTAGGGTTTTCATGTCCCACTTCTTAAGGGACAACAAAAATGCCGCTCTAGTGGCCCTAGGCTCCTTCACAAGGATTTTCGCTTGCCGGCAAGAGTCCAAATTTCTCCACTCGGTTGCGTGAATCCTTGCAATTTCACCTTTCAGAGTAGACTTGACAGTAGATGGTCGGATTCCAAGAGCTGGTTCTGGGCCCACCATTGTGGATCCAGACCCTCGGCGAGCCAGTCTATCAGCCCCCTCATTACCGGCGATGTTAGAGTGCCCCGGCACTCACATCACGAATGTTTCGTTCAGTCGGCCAAGTTTCAGCAGCACCTGATGACAACTCCACACCAACTGGCTTGATATGTTGTTGCCATCCAGTGCCGATAATGCCGCCCGACTGTCGGAACAGATTCGACCCCTCCATTTTTGTCGCAGACATTCTTCTGCTGCCAATGAAATAGCATATATCTCCTCCTGGAATATGGTCGTCATTTTTCCGAGGGGTCGGGCCAGTTCTATAATCGGATTCTCCGAGAACACGCCTGCACCCGATCCATCCTCCGTGACTGACCCGTCGGTGAAGATTGTTAGGTCTGTAATCTGAAAAGACTCATGGCCACTTGTCGACCATTCTTCTCTTTCGGTGATTACGACAGTGTATGTCTTTTCAAAGACGAATCTGGAAACCATATGATCGGTCGGCATCAGGGCTACCGGATGTTTTTCAAGGAATTTCCATATAGACGCATGCCCGTTGGATTGGCCGCCTTTCCACGCGGCCAAATTGAGCTAATTTGCTCCTAAAATCCACGTGTCCCGTAAGGAATTGACTCACATAATGATATGGAGTCATTTCATCTTAACTCTCTTTGCGATATCTGAGAAGAAGCATTTCGTAATTCTTCCCTTTTCGCTAATATTCCATTCCCTCTGCCATTTTTTTAAGATGGCATCTCTCAGCCTCCCCCTTCCCTCAGACAACGTCTCGTTGAAGACCTCTCCTTCAACCGAGAACCTAACTCCCCTCCTAAGCTTATAGGCAAAGTGTCTCTCAATTGCCGCAAGTTTTATCGGTAGCTCACCAGCTGTCACACACAGAGCATCCGTTCAGACAGTCCGGTATGCACCTGTAACTGCCATGAGCGCCATTCGTTGGGCAGATCTAATTGGCCCAATATTTGTGTCGTTCGTGAATGGTGCCCACCCTACCGCTCCATGCGTTAGGATGGGAACCGACAATCCTCCCATCATATAGACCATCATATAGATGGTCTTGGCCCTATGACCTAAACCCCAATCGGCGTTAGCAAGTCCAACAAGGTTGCTGAATATCCTTTTGGGTTTGCCTGCTGTCTCCATCATATGCCGGCGATGGTTTGTGCCAGCACTCAACCATAACCCCAGGTATTTTAACTCTGATACGACTCGTATCGTATTGCCTTGGATTTTCAAAGTGGGCCTTCTGGCCAACTTTCCCTTCAACAGGATTGCCTCCATTTTATTCGTCGAGAGTTTCAACTTCATTTCCTTGCACCAGATGCTAACGTATTCCGTGGAGCGCCGAGCAAGATTTTCGATGTGTGATCGACTCCTGCCCTCAATGAGGATGAGGATGTCATCCGCATAAGCAGTTGGAGTAATCTCCACTGCAACGTCGAATAACCCATTTATCAGTCCGTCAAACACCAGGTTCCAAAGACTTGGTCCAAGTATGGACCCCTGTTGGCAACCCTTGGTGACTATTTTCTATTTTCTATTCCCTCTGAAAATTTTCTTCTATTGCTACCCTCCGATTTTGGAGGTAGCTATAGATGAGTCCATACAGTGCAGGTGCACACCTCACCTCCAACTCTTTCAGCACCGCTGGTCTCCATAAGTGGTCAAAGGCGCCTTCAATATCGAAGGCAATTGCCAAAACATACGGCTTGTCAGTGTCCCGCACAATGCGGTTCACTTCGAAGATGGCATCCTCAGTGCCTCTCCCCTACGAAATCCAAACTGACGTTGGGCAACACGAGTCCCGCTCGTCAGTAGTGGGTCGAGCCGATTCAAAATAAGTCTTTCCAGTAATTTGCCCGCTATAGGTAGTAGACATATAGGCCTGTAAGACCTGTCTTTACCCCCTTCCTTGTAGATGGCTCTGACTGAGCCAATTTTCCATATATCAGGGAAGACTTCCACTTCGAGGCACTGATTATACATGTGCAGCATCTCGTGAGGGACTGTCAAAATTGCACGCTTCAAGATTTCAGCCTCAATCTGATCTGTCCCTGGTGCTTTCCCATTTCGGAAGCGGTTAGCCGCGTTTAGCAGCTCCGCCATTTCGAATGGCCGTTCACTTTCAACACTCCCACCCTCATTTTGGATTGCCTGAGAGCACGCTGAGTTTCCGTGTCCATTTCTGGCTCTTCATCAGGGAAGAATCCATCCAGCATCTTGCAGTGTCTACTCAATTTCCCGTTTTCCCTCCCACGGTATAAATTGCACCGAGGGCTTGCATCCCATGGCTGACCTGTACGGAATTCCCCATGGATTTTCATTCCCAATTTCGTACACGAACTTCGTCCAACTCTTTTGCTTGGACTTGCGTAGCTCGTCTTTATATGCTTTACGAGAAAGCCTAAATGAATGCAGTTTAGCGTCCCAGTCTGCAGTACCCGTAGCCTTCTGGAGCTATCTTCTCGCCCTGTTGAAATCGCTTTTTAGCTTTGAAACTTTCCGGCTCCAGCCTGGTATATTTCCGCTCCTGATTTTTTTCCGAGGAATTGCCTTCTCACTGGCTTCAATTATGCATTTCTGCATTTCCTCAGCGAACATTTCAGCTCTAATCCTGCAGTCCATAGTAGCTCTATGGGCGCTTTCCGCCGTGCTCCTCAGCTCTCGTTCGAACTTTTCCCACTTGGTACTCCTGGTGTTAAACCTAGGAATTTTATTGGGTCTCACAGGGCGCATTTCATCCCTGCGTAGAGTAATTTCAATTACCCTATGAACGCTGGATGTAAGGCTGTCTACCACTTTCCATTCCTTTACCAATCTGGTAGCCAAGCCCGGCGTGGCCAGAGTTACATCAATATAAGATTCTCTACCCGGAACATTTCCTCGATATGTCGGAAGCTCCCTCGTTTTGTTGAGGATAATAAGCCCTCTCCTTGCAATTGCTTCCTCTAATTTCCTCCCTCTTGCCAATCTTTTATAATTTTGATACCTCCTGGTACATACCGGGTCCCACAGGGGCGAGATCGCATTGGAATCTATGGCAATGATAATAGGTTTATCACCTATGATGTCCAGTGCCTTTTCCATAGTTTGTATCCCCGGTTCTATTTTGTTGGAAATATAAACTTATAAGGTATATACCCCCAAACTCTCCTGTGGCTTGCATTACCACGCAGTGTGAGTCACTTAAGTGGCTCAATTTAAGCGCAGTTATTCGGTCCTTTCTGTATAGGACCGCTGCTTTGCATCTCGTATCGCTACTTTCCATTGCAACGACCGTTGTTTTGCTCCCAAGGCAACAAACTTTTCCCCTGTAGACGTATGGCTCCTGTGCCAACACTATGTCTATTTTTTTTTCTAATGAGGTTTGCCCCTCATTTGACACTGTCCATGAACCCTGCATTGTAAGTTGGTGGATTCTTAACATGCGTAATTAGTTCGCATAACCCTCCATTCCAACGAAGCCTTGTGATGCGGGCAGCTAGCGCTGTTGGCAGCATGCGCCGTGTTCTCCCTTCTTGCCTTCGTGCAATTTGCACAATTAGCAGCTTTATGTTTATTCCTACAGTCTTTGTACGAATGGCCCTCTTGTCCACAATGTGAGCAAACTTCCTTCTCGGTGCAATTCCGAGCTACATGCCCATAATACTGGTATTTGTAGCAGCACTCGCAGCGGTCAGTAGAACTTTCATCCCCTTCTATTTATCGATCCGCTTCCACGACTCCGCAGTCAGCTAGATCTTATGACGCCTCTTTGCAACGTGGCCGACGACCTGTGTAGCACCCGAGAGAAGAGCATTTTTGATGGTGGCTCAGTGCTCATCGATATTCTCAGGCGCGTTACTGAGTCGATCTGCCGCTCGATGAGCAAGATCGCTCTCTCACTGGTGAGCGACAGTTGGGTCGTACAAGCGGTAGATGCTGAATTTAGGAGGTCGCAGTATCCCAACCCTGCGAGAAGTGGCTGACGCAATAAGCAAGGGAACGTAATCGACCATCACATGGTGATCCCTTTCGAGGCCGATGTCTCTTGTTACGCACATTCAGAAGACAACTGCTAAATCTACTGCTGGACGCGAAGTGGTCGATCTGATTGCTCATAAGGCGTCCTTCAATTGAAACCTAACTGACTTTATGGCAGGCTCTGTGCCCGGATAATGTGCTACCAATGACGAGCTGGTGGAAGTTGCTGAAATCCACGGGCCTTCCACCATTACCCTTACGGCCACGAAGACCGCGTTTCCCTATCACATTCGCGAGCAAGGTGTTGTTAGATCACCTATCACGATCAAAATGTCACCTTGAGGAAGCTTCCCCTATACCGTGTTTAGTTGCTCGTTGAAAACATCTTTCTCCACTACATCGTAAGTTGGTGCGTAGCATTGTACAATTGTGATGCTCCTTAACCGGGACCAAAATTCTCTAGTTAAAAGTCTGCCAGAAACCGGTTCCCAAGCCAAGAGAGCGGTAGCGTTCAGACTTTCCAAAGTATCAAAGTACATTGCCGTTAGTGTGGCAAGAGGGAGAGGAGTACTCTCCAGAGTCTCAAGAGTACTTCGCCCGTCCAGTTTATATCGTTCGTTTCCGATAGCTAAAGGTTGTTGCCGTGAGGTCAGTCCCTATCCCAGGCGTTGTTGACTTTTTGGTAGCAATTGTGCCATCGATAAAAGGAGCCACACTAGTCTCTTTTTGCCGGACTCGAGTAGGAAGCACCTACTCCTGACGGACGCAAAAAAGCTCGGGGCCTGAGGAGAATCCCTTCCTCTCCCTCCTCTCTTGTCTGACCTGAAAGCCGTCTATTAATTCCCGGTTGAATTAGGATAAATTTTTAATTAAAAATTAAAATACATTTCCAGGATATTTATTGATGTCATATTTCCACTTTTTCTCAAATATTCCGCGGCTTTATTTTCATCCAAAAACCTCCTTTTGATGTGTATTGAATTCCTAGGGGCACCAGAGTTAATGGAATTTGTGTTTTCGATGATTCCTGCAATGTGAATTCCGACAGAAGGTGGTATAGGGATGCCTTCATCATTATTAGTGCAAAACGAGACCCTGTTGGGAAAACCAAAATTGGTTCCGTTTAAGGATTTTTTAGATAAGTTGAATTTAATGTGATACAGTCTAGGATCTTAGGATATACCATCTTACCTATACAATTCCTGGGACCAACTCCAAAAGGTAGGTACGTAAAAGGTTTTATATCTTTTTTGTTTTCATCATTAAATCGTTCCGGGTCAAAGTTTTCAGGATCAGTCCAATATTCAGGATCATAATGCAATCCAGCGATTGGAATCTCAACATTTTGTCCTGGTTCCAGATCAACCCTGTCACCGGTGTCCACATTTTCAATTTGGTAATTTCGACTACAGACCCGTTCTGTGGTGACATTGGTAGGCCATTTTCGTAATGTCTCTGATATTACCATATCCAAATATTTCATCTTTTCCAAATCTCCATATGTTATTGGGTTACCATTAAGGCTTTCACGAGTTTTGTCGATTTCGGCGAGTAGTTTCTGCTGAACGTCAGGATGAGCCATAATTTCATGAGCGCAGAAGCTCATGGTCGATGATGTGGGTCCAAACCCGCCTGCCAAAAACATGAAGCACTGAGCGACAATCTCGTCATCGGACCATTTACTATTAACTGGGTTTAGATCGGATTTGGATTCGTCAACCGCTGGGTGTTCAAGATTAGAATCAAACCCGGATATTTTTGGCTCCGTATATTCTTCCTGTGCTTGCATTAGCAAGTTGATCATATCATGACGCACAATCCCTTCTTGTGAACGAATGCTGATTGTATTAAGGACCAACTTCTTGAAATAGTTCAAGAAGCTCTCGTCGATTATTGAAACTTTAAGGAACTGGAGGGAAAAATCATTTTCAATTAGAATTGAGATGTCAATCAGTGCAGTTTCTCCCTTACCCTCATAAGCTTTCGGCAGCTTAAACACAAAAAGATTCTTATCGTAGCCCAAAGAGAAACTGGCATAATCTGTCGAGCAATCCTGTAGAAATCGTTATCTACATTCTTCAAAGAGTTAATCTCAACACCGAATGCTGTGGATGCCATTACATCCACAGTATATCTGATGAAAAAATCGTTAATATCTAGTTCCATTCCGTCGTCCCTGGAGGTTTTCTCCCATAAATAGTCCGAACCATTTAGACAACATTTCGATATTAATGGGAGCATTTGTCGTAGTTTGTTCCCGGTGAATGCCGGACTGAGGGTTGTACGCATATCTTTCCATCTTTGATCTTTCAGGAAAAACAATGAAGTTGCGAGCAGGACATGATCCTCTGGTTCAATGAACGATCTGTGATTAGGAAAGCTAGCAAAGTCTTTAACCCCGATTTGTTTGATTAGGCCGAGGTCAGCTATTGTTAAAATTGGAGTCCGAAGGTTAAATGTTCCATAGTATCTGAAATGAAAGTGGAAAGAAGAAATGGAGAACAAAGAAGGAAATTTAGGTTTAAATTTTGCAATAACTTAAATAAGTTAAGTTGGTTGGTCGGAGTCGACCTAGAGAGGTAAGCTATTCCAAAAACCTAAAAATTTGGCTTATTGACCGTGAAGGCTCGACCACAAATATTGATGCAACCCAGATCCTGTCCTACACACACTACACACCCTGAGTACGAGTGGCCCCTATGCCGAGCTACCCTTCCTTCGATGCAAAATATCGTGCAATTTTCCCGCTCTGAGAGGAACTGCCTATATCAGTATTGCTTTCACCACCCCTGCGATATGCAGCCGGCGATTTTTTTGGCCCTCCGATGTTAGGTGATGAGCGATTTAACGCAGGAGAGACTTAACCCAGTTCGCTCTGCCACGGACTATTTGCGTTCCATTTGGCAAGTAGGAGTGCGGTTCTGCAGGGTACTTGTTCTCTAACCCCTTAGCTACCCGGACATTTCTACACTAAGGCGGGCATAAACCGAACACTGGTCAACATTTGTATACTGCGTGGACAACAACCAACAACCACTGCTCAAAAAGCAGGCACTATCAGAAGAACGTCTGTGATAAATATATCAGACGTCAGGAAGGAAACAGGCTTAAGTGGCGCAGGTGCTAAATGGTACCTGCGCTATCTGAAGGAAGGCCTGAAACCAGATGAAGCCCTTAAGAAGGTTCAGGATAGACCTAAGCCATCTTAACCGCAGCGGAGAAAGCGGGGAGCAGCAAAGATTAGCCCGCATGTAGGGAATGCTCCCAAAAAATCCAAAACTGAACCCAAGGGGAGAGAAAACCTAGGGTAGGTCAGGGATAAAGGCAGGACTCAGGAAGTCCGCTATTAGCTATGCTAGTGCGGTCAAGAGCATTCGACTGGCCGTACTGCCAAAAATGTTTCACGAGCAAATACTCCCTCGTGAGGAGCAGGAAACCATCGAAGACCTTGTCGTGAGGCAGATGTACAAGGGATGGACTTCGAAACTTGTGTTCCCGGCATACGCTTTCGACCAGGTCTTATGCTGGTGGACTGCGCAATGGAAGATACTGGAGAGTGGATTAGGACCATAGTTCCTAAATTGCCAGGCTGAGAAGGGGCAGAACTGTCAACATGTGCTGGGGATGATATACCAGCAGCACACATGGTGATAGTTTTTCTCCCAAAAGCCACGACAATAGAAACGGAAGATCTTATGGGTCTCCTCATCGCTCAGAATGAGAATCTCCATACGCGATTATGGAGAGTCTTCAAAAGCAAGGTGGAGGGAAAGGGTAAACTCCTCACGATCGGGGTAGATGACCAATCTCTGGAGGCCAACCATATCAGCTATCGATTTGCCAATATACCCATGCATGTACACAGGGAAAAGCCGAGGAAAGACATCTCGGAGGAGACACCGGGTGGGAAGCATACCGAGGTCCTCGGAGAAGTCTCAAAAGCCATAGAGGCGGAAAGGACTGGATCAACCAAGTAAGGAGACCTGCTGCCCAGTGAAAAGCAGAAACTGGACGACCTAGACCTAGGATTTCTAGAGCTCAGGAAAGCGCCATATCGGAGTGAGTGACGCCATATTCGACAGTGGAGAAGAGCTTCAAATAATAACGGACCCAATGGCCAGCACTAAGATAGCCCAGATAAACCTCCATCATGCGGAAGCTGCATCTGCGGTAATTGCAAAGGCAAGTTCCAAGGAGAACATTGGATCAGTGATGGCTCAGGAGCCCTGGATGTACCGGAGGCAGATTTGCGGTCTGCAAGGAGGAAGCATCCATGTAATTTAGGACTTCTATTGCGAAAAACCAAGAGCTTCCATAATTCTTAAACGGAATTTAAAATATATATATGTCTTTTAGAGTTCCTGACCGGGGATGTTGTGGCTATCCAAGTCTCATTGGAAGCTGGGAATAGCACTCGAGAGGCAGTCGTGGCATCGGGATACTTCCCAGGAGACGAAATCCGGGCTTCACCGAATCAAGTCGTGAAAACTGGGGAAGAATTGTGAGAAAAGGGCGTTACCGTTTCTCCTTGGCTGCGATGCCAACGCCTATCACGAAGTCTGGGGAAGCAGCAACACCAATCGAAGAGGTGAGTACCTTTTTGACTTTATTCTTATCAATAAGTTAGAAATATATAACTTAGAGAACACTCCAACATTTGTGACTAGCACTAGACAGGAAGTACAAGACATAACTCTAGGAAATACTCTAATGAACGGGATAGTCATGAATTGGAGGGTTTGGATGAGCCCTCTATATCTGGTCACAGAATAATCAGATTCGACATTGAGGGTAACTCCGAAATAAAATGAATAATTAGGAATCCCAGGAAAACGGATTGGGAATCCTATGCAAAGTACTTGAGCAACAACATGCCCACCTTCAAGGGGGCGGTGACATCAATTTGAATTTGAACTAGAAACAGTGGTTGAAAAGCTCAACACAGTCGTCATTGACGCTTATGAGGTCAATCCTCCGGCTAAGACAGTTAAGTCATCAAGGGATGTACCAAGGTGCAACAGGAACCTGGCCAGAATGAGAGCAGAGGTGCGAAAAATCTTCAACTGGGCGAAAAAACCGGGGATTGGCAGAGATACAAAAATGCACTGTCTGCGTATAGCAATGTGATCAGGGAAGCAAAATGGAACAATTTCTGGGAATTCTGTGAAGTGATCGAACAGATCACAGAAGCAACCACGCTTTACAAGGCTATCGCCAAAGACCGGGGTTATAGAAGGAAGATGGGACTTTTACCAAGAATGAGAAGGACAGGGTACCCTTGCTTCTCAGAACTCATTTCCCGGGGTCCCACTCCACGGCGGCAGACATTCTGCCTGACACCCCGACAATGAATAAAAGGGGGTAAAAAGGATCCTTTTCTCCCTAAATATTTCAGACCAATTTGCCTAACATCGTTCGTACTCAAAACGATGGAGAAGGTCATAGACAACTATATTAGAACTAACGTTCTAAAGCGTAATCCCTTTATCTCTGTCAATACGCTTACAGGACAGGATGGTCAACTGAAACTGCTCTGTATCAGCTGAAGGATATATTACTGGATGCCATAGAAACAAAAGAAATATCACTGTATGCGTTTTTGGATATCGAAGGGCATTCGACAACACACCGCACACAGATACAAGATGAGCCGCAAGGGAGTGGAAAACACCCTGGCATTCTGAATGGGCAAAATGCTAGAAAGCAGGCAAATAGAAGTACCGACAGGTACAAATTCTATTTTCATGAATACTACTCAAGGTCGTCCACAGGGCGGGGTACTATCGCCGCTTATGTGGAGTATGGTAGTGAACGAACTCCTGGACGTGCTAACAAATACTGGAAACAAGTCCAGGGTTACGTGGACGATATTGTTTTAATCTGCAGGGGCAAATATGAAGATACCATGTGTGGTAGAATCCAAACTGGACTAGGGGTTACTAGTGCCTGGTGTAGGAAAGTGGGACTGCGGATCAACCTAGCCAAAACCAACATGGTACCATTCACTAGGAGACGTAAGCTTGATCAAATGAGAGCCATAAGGTTACATGACATGGAGATGAAGCGAGAAAGAGAGGTCAAATCTTTGGGAATTACGCCGGACCAAAAATTACTCTGGAAGACACATGTCAGAAACATTTGTCGGAAAACCACAAGGGCTCTGATGACTTGTAGGTCCATAGCAGGAAAAAAATGGAGTTGCCCCGAAGATACAACTTTGGATATATACTGCAATAGTAAAGCCAATGATTACCTATGGAGCGGTAATCTGGGCAGAAAGAACGGAACTTAGCGCACAAGCCAAAGACTGGCTTGCGTCTGTATCAGTGGGACAATGAGGACATGCCCAACGGCATTCCTGGAGGTCTTTCTTGGATTAACCCGTCTCCATCTGCACATACAGATGCAGGCAAAGGGGGCAATATTCAGGATGGCTGGGAGTATCAGTGAGGTGGGGAGCTCCCTAAATCAAAGAGAGAGTAGATTGATATTCTTTCTAGGCGGTATCTCGAATTACCGATACCAAGGGATAACACGTTGGAGTAACAAGGCAAACTGGGAGGGCTTAAACCAGCAACTGATTACTTGGTACACTGACGGATCTCTCACAGCAGAGGGAGCGGGTGCCGGTGTCATTGGTCCAAGAAAAATGTCCTTGGAGCCAATGGGCAGGTACACTAGCATATTCTAGGCGGGAATATACGCCATAGACAGATGTGGCTTCTTTAATCTCCAAAGGAACTACGGGAGCAGAACATTACTATTCTCATCGACAGCCAAGCAGCGATCAAGGCACTTAGGTCCAACCAGGTGAACTCTAAACTGGACTGAATACGCTCGGGTCATCCAACAAGATCTGGATACTCTGGGTTCCAGGTCATGTTGGGTTAGAAGGCAACCCAGGTTTTGTGCGGAGTGTGATGAAACCTCTGTACATTTCCTGGGACAGTGTCCGGTCATACCAGATGCAAAGTTAAAATATCTGGAAATAGGGAATATACAAAAGTTCTTGACGGTTATAGGCTTGCTTGAGATATTATGCTTAAAAGGTACACTACAACCAGCAAAAAGGGGTGCAATAGTTCTTTAAGGCGCGGTGCGACTTTCCCTTAACAGAATAATAACGGAACGAACCCGCGCTCGTTCTTCAAAAGTTGCAGCCTCAAGGTCACCACAAGCGCTGTTCAGATTGCAAAACTTCGTAGGCCATACCGCTGCAAACTAGACCACTTTTCTCAAAACTGTCTTCAGTAACCTCGCCCTTTGTAAATGAAATTTCCCGCCGAACTCTTCTTTAACCAGTTCTCACAAATCTTCTCTCCTGATAAGGTGATTTGCCAAAACTGATTTGCAAAACTGCCAAAGGTCATTTACCTAGGTGTCAGATAATACACCAGAAACTCATTATCCACTGAGGTAGGACAGACTACATTTGGTCGTTTATGCTTACTACCACACGCAACAACGAAATATTCAGGTAGAAACAACCACGCATAGGTAAAAATTTCTCTATTGCCTACATAGAGCCGTCAAGTAAAATGCATCCAATGACATGCAGTTTGGGAGAAAAATATAAGGTCAATGATCATCTTAGTCTGCAATTTATGTAAGTAGATAATTATTAAATGGAATTTTAGGGTTGTCGGGATGTTAAGGTATTGGAGCTTTTTATAGACATTTTCAAATGGAATGAAATTTATCATTTAGAATTGAAATTTAAATGAAGTTGATTTCTGTGGATGCGGAGTCGGAATGAAATACGGGAAACTGGACATGAAATAATGAGATGCTGAAGATAGATGCATACAGCATAGATGATTCAGTAACAAATAAACTAAAGAAGGGCCGATTATTCTATGTACTTACTTTTGACTTTTGTATTTCGTATAGAGTCTCCTTGCAACATCTAGCACAGTTTGTTTCCCGAAAACAATTCCGCCCAAATTGCCGAAAAGGGGGATAGGCCTCTCGAAAGAGATATTCCTTTTTGCGAAGAAATCGAAAGTGCCTGTTACCCACTTGTAAACTAGGAATAGGGCTATCACTCCGAAAGCAAACAGCTGCATTGACAGCGGGCAGCAACCAAAGCTCGTCATGGCGATTTATCTTATCTTACGTTGTCTCACTAACTGCGAATATTAGCTAGTCTTGGAGTACTCAATGTGGCCTTGGTTAACTTTAGATTAAGCTAATTTTGCATGCGTATATATTTTTAAATATATTTCCATTTTGTCTGCGAGAGCGTTTAATTAAGATGTGTGGGCTGAAATTTGAATTGGAACTGCTGGATTCATTTGTGCTTCGATGAGAGGCATTCAAAGAGAAATGGTTAATTGCTAGTAAAAGCTTATTCGTGTGTCGTCCATTTGATCTATTGATTCGATGGGAGAGTAGTTCTTTCTGGTAGTCAGGAGTGTGGGTTTGAAAATTATTCTGGAGAAGAGCTCTAGACTTTTGTTTGAGGATGGAGGGATTCCTAAGTTCGCCATCCACATGAGTTGGAAACCATATACTTTTACGGTTGTGGTCCACGGATCCCTCATTCTTGGGCAAGCTCCCAAGTTGCGGTTTCGTCCAGGGCAGAGGCAACTCATCAGACGCTACCTCACCTCTGCCCTGGGAGCAGCGTGACCGAAGTGGTTACAAGGTGCCATTTGCTCCCTTATATAAGAGTCGCTTTTTTGGAGGTTTTTCTACTTAGAAGGATGCAAATCGAATTTTGGTTCAAGAGGCTTTGAAAAAACGGCGACTAAAAGGGATATAGATTTATGAGCTATTCCAGAGGTTCTGGAACATGCGAACGATTCTCGACGATATTATCGAGATGCCCTAGAAGCGAGAATTTAAACGACGCAGGAAGAATATTCTCGGGTATGTGGGTTAATATGGTGGTAACCTGGTGTGCTCTTTTGTCCTTTTTGTGCTATTGTGATATTGTTTTATAAAAAGTCTGGATGTAAGCGTGACTGCGGTGTTGGATAATGCTTACCGCGTCCACTAGGCCCCATATCCTGGGAACCGTCTGAGACTATCTACTACTTCATCATCATCATCATCAACGGCGCAACAACCGGTATCCGGTCTAGGCCTGCCTTAATAAGGAACTCCAGACATCCCGGTTTTGCGCCGAGGTCCACCAATTCGATATCCCTAAAAGCTGTCTGGCGTCCTGATCCACGCCATCGCTCCATCTTAGGCAGGGTCTGCCTCGTCTTCTTTTTCTACCATAGATATTGCCCTTATAGACTTTCCGGGTGGGATCATCCTCATCCATACGGATTAAGTGACCCGCCCACCGTAACCTATTGAGCCGGATTTTATCCACAACCGGACGGTCATGGTATCACTCATAGATTTCGTCATTGTGTAGGCTACGGAATCGTCCATCCTCATGTAGGGGGCCAAAAATTCATCGGAAGATTCTTCTCTCGAACGCGGCCAAGAGTTCGCAATTTTTCTTGCTAAGAACCCAAGTTTCCGAGGAATACATGAGGACTGGCAAGATCATTGTCTTGTACAGTAAGAGCTTTGACCCTATGGTGAGACGTTCCGAGCGGAACAGTCTTTGTAAGCTGAAATAGGCTCTGTTGGCTGACAACAACCGTGCGCTGATTTCATCATCGTAGTTGTTATCGGTTGTGATTTTCGACCCTAGATAGGAGAAATTGTCAACGGTCTCAAAGTTGTATTCCCCTATACTTATTCTTCTTCGCGTTTGTGTTTGACCAGTGCGGTTTGATGTTGTTGGTTGATTCGTCTTCGGTGCTGACGTTGCCACCATATATTTTGTCTTGCCTTCATTGATGTGCAGCCCAAGATCTCGCACCGCCTGCTCGATCTGGATGAAGGCAGTTTGTACATCTCGGGTCGTTCTTCCCATGATGTCGATATCGTCAGCATAGGCCAGTAGTTGGGTGGACTTGAAGAGGATCGTACCTCTTGCATTTACCTCGGCATCACGGATCACTTTCTCGAGGGCCAGGTTAAAGAGGACGCATGATAGGGCATCCCCTTGTCGTAGACCGTTGTTGATGTCGAATGGTCTTGAGAGTGATCCTGCTGCTTTTATCTGGCCTCTCACATTGGTCAGGGTCAGCCTAGTCAGTCTTATTAATTTCGTCGGGATACCGAATTCTCTCATGGCCGTGTATAGTTTTATCCTGGCTATGCTATCATAGGCGGCTTTAAAGTCGATGAACAGATGGTGCAACTGTTGTCCATATTCCAACAGTTCTTTCATCGCTTGCCGCAGAGAGAAAATCTGATCTGTTGCTGATTTGCCTGGAGTGAAACCTCTTTGGTATGGGCCAATGATGTTCTGAGCGTATGGGGCTATCCGGCCTAGCAAGATAGTGGAGAATATCTTACAGATGGTACTCAGCAACGTGATACCTCTATAATTGCTGCACTGTGTGATATCTCCCTTTTTATGTATGAGACAGATAATGCCTCGTTGCCAATCGTCAGGCATTGATTCGCTGTCCCATACCTTGAGCACAAGTTGGTGAACCACTTGGTGTAATTGGTCGCCTCCATATTTAACCAATTCGGTTGTAATTCCATCGGCTCCTGGCGACTTATGATTTTTTAGCCGATGAATTGCACGGACTGTTTCTCCTAAACTTGGTGGTGGCAGTATTTGTCCGTCGTCTTCAGTTGGCGGGACCTCCAACTCGCCGATGTTCTGGTTGTTCAGTAGCTCATCAAAGTACTCAACCCATCGCTCTAATATGCCCATTCTGTCGGAAATCAGATTTCCCTCTTTGTCTCGGCAGGATGAGCATCGAGGTGTATAAGGTGTCATCCTGCTGACTTGTTGGTAAAACTTGCGCGCCTGGTGCGATTGCTCCCTGTACTTTTCTAGTTCACAGACTTGTTGGTTCTCCCAGGCTTCCTTTTTCCGTCTGTGAAGTCGCTTCTCCGCTGGACGGAGTTCATGATAAGTCTCTGCGCGTGCCCGCGTTCTTTGAGAATGCAACATTACTTGGTATGCAGCATTCTTCCGTTCCGTTGCTAGCTTACATTCATCGTCAAACCAGCCGTTCCGACTCCTTTTGCGGCTGGAGCCAAGTATCTTTGTGGCCGTATCCATGATAACGTTCTTCAGGTGATTGTGAAGATCATTTGTTGATGCTTCATCTCCAGGTCCTCTGTTGACTGCGGTTATTGCAGCATCCATTTCCCTCTTATAGGTGTCGCGGAGGGTTGTGTTGTGGATGGCTTTAGTGTTCACTCTCACCTGATTGTCAGAGGGGATTCTAGGTGGTATTGTTATTCGGGCTCGGAGCACCATGCCAACGAGACAGTGATCCGAGTCTATATTGGCCCCCCTATATGTTCTGACATTCATCAAGGCTGAGAGGTGGCGGCGTTCGATCAACACGTGGTCAATTTGGTTGAAAGTGGTCCCGTCTGGAGGGGCCCACGTATGTTTGTGGACCGGTTTCCGCGCAAACCAGGTACTTCCAACAGCCATTTCGTGTGACCCTGCTAATTGAATAATCCGCAGTCCGTTATCATTTGTTTTTTCGTGTAAGCTATGGGAGCCAACGTATCGCCTGAATACGGACTCCTTCCCTACTTGGCTGTTAAAATCCCCAAGTATGATTTTGATATCATATCTGGGGCAGGCTTCGAGGGTTCGTTCTACTGCCTCGTAGAAGGTATCCTTCTCCGACTCTGCAGTCTCCTCTGTAGGGGCGTGAACGTTAATGAGGCTTATATTTCTAAACTTGCCTCGCAAGCGCAGAGTGCATAGCCGTTCGCTTATGTTTTCAAAGCCGATAACAGTAGGTTTCATTTTTTGGCTGACTAAGAAACCTACTCCGAGCACATGGTTTACTGGATGACCGCTATAATATATGGTGTAGTGGTTCTTCTCCAGGAAACCGGTCCCTGTCCATCGCATCTGTTGCAACGCTGTTATATCAGTCCTATATTGGGACAGGGTATCGGCTAGCTGTTCGTCAGCTTCATCTCTGTACAGGGAGCGCACGTTCCATGAGAAAATGCGCAAATCGTTATTCCGTGTTCGTTGCCGGGTCCGTCGTTTTAAAATCCGTCCTGTCCGAGGCTCCTGTTGTGGCTTCGTAACAAGTTGTTTTCCGTGTAGGGTTGTCAGCCCTACCCAATCTCCAACCTGGAGGACCAGTTGGTACAGTTTGTCCCGTTTTTAGGCGCGGAGACTCGCCTTCATCCTTCTCCGTCTACAGCTTTTCGTTAAGAAAGAGCTCCCAGCGGTCACCACGTGGAGGTGGAGATAGGGTTTGGTAGTAGAGCTGTTGGTGTTGGTTCAGCAGGCATTTCCCAGGTTTTATGCTCCATCGTGGGTACCAATCCACGTTACTACCTTTTGACCACCTTGGTATCTACTACTTGGAGAGAATAAATCCATAGCTTCCATATTCATGACTCCTGTTACTGAACCTGACTAAGCTGACCCTGACCAATGTGCGAGGCCAGATAAAAGCAGCAGGATCACTCTCAAGACCATTCGACATCAACAACGGTCTACGACAAACGGATGTCCTATTATGCGTCCTCTTTAACCTGGGCTTTGAAAAAGTGATCCGTGATGCTGAGGTAAATGGAAGAGGTACGATCCTCTTCAAGTCCACCCAACTACTGGCCTATGCTGAAGATATCGACATCATGGGAAGAACGACCCGAGACGTGCAAACTGCTTTCATCAAGATGGAGCAGGCGGTGCGAGATCTTGGGCTGCACATCAATGAAGGCAAGACAAAGTATATGGTGGCAACGTCAGCACCAGAAACTAACTAACCAACAACATGAAACCGCACTGGTCAAACGGGAAGGATCGAGATAGGAGACTATAACTTTGAGACCGTTGATAATTTCTCCCATCTAGGGTCGAAAATCACACCCGATAACAGCTACGATGATGAAATCAGCGCACAGCTGTTGTCAGCCAGCAGAACCTATTTCAGCTTTTAAAAACTGTTCCGCTCGAAACGTCTCACCATAGAGTCAAAGCTCTTACTGTACAAGACTACCATCTTGCCAGTTCTTATGTATTCCTCGGAGACTTGGGTCCTTAGGAAGAAAAATTGCGAACTCTTGGCCGCGTTCGAGAGAAGAATCCTCCCAAGAATTTTTGGCAGGGCCTTAGGAAGTTGGCCAATGGGAAGGTGTTACCCTGTTGGTAGAGTTGCCGGATTAGTGGATTTGGGTGATTCTCCGTTCTTTCGAAGAACCGTTCCACCAAGTTGAGAACGAATTCTCGAAGAGGTTGTACTTTGGCGCACCGATAAACTTCGGCGTTTCTTCCAGCCGTCTTGGTCTTCCAATTATAGGAAAGACCAGTTCAGTGCCTTAAAATCCGGCGTTCGAGTGCCTTACATTTGGACATGGTTCGGATGGAGCAAGTGATCCACGTGGGCGCTACATAACAGATAATGGTTCTGATCAGGGTCTTGTACAGAGTCAGTTTGGCCTTGGTGCTGAGTCCTACCTTCTTTCGAAGCAGAAAGTAGATCCTACTGAGTGCACCGCGTGCCTTACCGATCGGTCGGCTTATTATTGACTTTAAGTCTTGCTACGACAGTGTCGTGAATTTAGCTAAGTGTACGTTGTGTTCCGTGTTTGCTACGGAACCCGAACCGGTGGTTGGGCATACTCTGTTTGAGATTGCAATATTGGACTAGCCCGATTGTCCATGCTCTCTCAAAGAGTTTGCCTAGATTGGACAATAATGATACCGGTCTAAAGTTGTTAGGCCCACTAGAGCTACCTTTTTTTCGGATCGCAATTATTTTAGCTACTTTCCAGGTGGTGGGAAAGTAGCCATTATTTATGCAGTTATTAAATACTGCTAGCAAACATTTTATGGCGACTCGGAGAAGTTTCCTAATGACGTAATTAGGAATTTCGTCAGGTCCGGCTGACTTTTTACCGTTTAGGTTTGAGGTCAAGGCGGTGAGCTGTGATAAACTCAGGAAATGTTGCGAATGGTTTTACCGAGGATTTCGTTTGGGAGAATGTCACTAGCTTGTTTGAGTGCCTAGAGACAAAGTCGGCGATAGTTGTTTCAACCATCGACACTATTGCCGGATTATTTTGAGGCGGAGGGGTATTTAGCTGAGACTCAAATGATTCCGCAAGGACTTGCGCCTTTCTGGCGTCTCCGCAAATTGGTTCCCTGCTCCTGGTAAAAACGAAATTATGGGGCTTATTTTTCTCCGCTAGCCTACTTATATGTTGAAACATTTCTGGCCCGGGCTTAATATCTGCGAGATTACGGGTTAATTCTTTATTGCGGAATTGCGCCGACATGCCTGCCAAAGTTTTACATGAAGTTACCTAAAAACTTTGCTTGGCTTCGTCAGACTGCAGGAAAAAGTCAATGATGGATTGACTAGCGGGTCTTGTCGGGGAATCCGGCGTGAAAAGGTCGTGGATCCAGTTGTACAGGGTTTTCCCATTTGAATTTTCTGCCTTATCGCCCCAGGAGTTGTGCCGTGAGTTAAAGTCGCCACCGAAGATAAGATATTTGGATTTTAACTGGAGATCGCCCAAGACCTTTAAGTCATGGCCCAGTAGTTAACTTCGGGAGTTGCATTTGATATAAACGGAAACTACTAAAATACGCCTATTATCGTTAGTTTTTACTATTGCCGCTGCGGCGGAACTACTAATTCCTCGATGACGACTTCCTCAAAATGGTAGTGTTTTTTGACTAGGAGGGCAGCGCCCATGCCGAGTAGTGCTGTATTCGGTGAAATTGACATTATGTCTATGGTTTAGATGAGTCTCCGAAACGCAAAAAATGTCTGCTTTCAGAGTGTCAATCAACTCTTGGGCAGTGGCACGTTGTGCGTGTGAGTCCAGGGACGCGGAGTTAAAGGTGACTATGCTTAACTCCATAGGTTCATTAACAGTTGGATTGCGGCAATCTGCCGCTGTTCATTCGTCTGGGTGGAAGCGCGACTTTCGACCAAGTTCCTGAAGGCCAGTTTGTTGCCTTGTGGAGCTTGAGGTGCTGCAGCTCTAGGAAGAGTATTCCTAGCTGCTTGGGCGTGCGATACGGTCGAGATAAGCTTTGTGACATCTGTGTCACCGTTTGCTTGTTCCTTACCGTTTCCGCGTTTTTTTGCCCTGCCAGCTTCCCTTCTGCCAACCATATCTTTGTATGCCGGGCATCCGCGGTAGTTTGCAGGATGTCCGGCCTGGCCGCAACTGCAGCAATGTGGCGTCTCCGCCGCGGGTGTAGGACATTCCCCGCGAACATGTGTTTTTATGCACTTCACGCACCTGTGCACAATGGAACAATTGAGGGCGATATACCCGAAATTCTGACAGTTGTAACACTGCACTGCTTGAATTGGCTTGACTTTCTCAAGCGAAATTTAAGCTCTTGGCACGGCTCGAAAGTTGCTATAAATAGTCCCGATTGCGACTTTATCGGGAGCGCCGTGATCTTCAACCGTCTCGGCGAAGATTAGGGTCCTATCAGCCCTCGTGGTTTTCAGGGTTGCTTTCAATCCTTTTTCTTTCAGTAATTTTAAAAACTGCGGTACATTTATCCAATAATTGTTATGATCGAATAAATGAAATCGATTATTTTGAAATGGTCATTTTATTTAGCGAAATAATAACAAATGCAATATGGATATCCACAGTCAAAAACCTCCACTTCTAAAGGTAGTGAATCATTTCAAATGTTTCGAGGCTTTATTTTCATCCAAAATCCTCCTTTTGCCGAATGCTGGAATCCAATAGCTACGAGGACTAGTGGAACTTGAGTTTTTGAAGACTTTTCTAATGTAAATTCCGACAGCAGGCTGTATACCATTAGCTTCATTACCATAAGGGCAAAACGGGAACCTGTAACGAAAAAATTTGGTCAAATTGATATGAAAACTTTTGTAGTTTTCCCACGTAAAAAATCTGCTGGTTTACCAGGAACAAACAAACGAAAAGGAATGCCACAGCTAGGACTCAAATGACTAACAGTCGAGTAACATTTTGGTTGATCAGAAGAAGGAGGTGGCAGTGGATGGTGGACGTGTTAAGAAAGGATGACAACCCTATTGGTGACTATTCCATGGAGTGGAATTCACTGCCGTAGGATGGCCGACGAGTTGCCTTGGGGATACCTAAAGAGTATAGACTTCTTAGAAAGTCTTGGAAAGGGCTGAAGCATATTTCAACGAAAAGGCAACGATAACACGAAGGTGTGGTTGATGCGATAAGTCTCATTTAGGGGCCATTGGCAACCGCATACGCTTCAAAAAGCAGAGTAGTATCGTAGAAGAGAGGGAAAGGGATTTAGGAAATTTCTAAAGGCCCGAAGTAAGGACTAAAAATTGGGAAAGTAGGGTATCTACCAGCGACTTGGTACTATAAGGTGGAACTATCGGGTTATTTCAGGGTCATGCTTGACATTCGAACCAGCAGATACGAGAGTATCTAACACCTCTATTGCCTTTGGATATTAGCTGTCAGTTAGAAGAAACCACAACCACACACCGAGCAATTTTTGTATCAACTGCAGCCAGCAAACCTTTTACAAGAATGCCCGGAAAAGTTCGCTTCCTGAGGGTTGTCCTAGTTCTCGCGTATCAAACCTTGCACTATATTACTTACTTAGCCGCATAAGGGACCACATTAATGGAGAAACGATATGACTGTTATGCCATAGTGCTAGTTCAGGTAAAAAGAAGATCAGACGGTATGTACTGAACTCATGAACTAATCAAGTAGCCTAAATTTGCTAATGACAAACATTGCAGGTCTTACATCTGGCAGGCGACGTCTTCGTCGGCGTCTACTTTTATACTGTCTTTAAACCGGCCAGTGACTCCCGTTCCACTTCTTGTTAAAGAACGTAAAGCCATGTAAAAGGCTTCAAGGAGGTCATTGCTCGCCGAGGATGGCCACACACACTAAATGAGTGGCAGCTCTTTTGATACGATGAGTCTAGAGTCTGATGGGCTGCACTGTTCATTGGTAACTTCGTGGCTCAATTAAAAGCATGGATAGGTTGACTGTTTTTCCAGCCAGCTTTTGACCGGACGCGGAGGTTTTCAATCTTACCTGCACAAGATTGCAAAGGTACGACCCCTGACTACGTATTCTGCAGTAGGGTTGTGGACGACAACGACCGCACTTTTTTTCTTGTGGAAAGGGGAATGGGAATGTCAATAACTTAATACAGATACGCAGGGCCCTCTCCACGTAATACTGTCAAATAGATACTGAGGAGTGCTAACGGATGGAAACATTTGCACATTACGTTTGGGTTGCTGTTGCAGAGAAGATAGAACTCGACCAGTAGGAATGGTAGGGGTTTTTGAACTAACAATTCTCTTCCTCTTCTCCCTTCCCGTTTCTGAAAGGGATTCCCTCAAACAAATTCTACAAAGTACCCAGGGAGTGCCAATTAACCATTGCCTGGCCAACCAACCGCTCCATCCCATTCAATTATCATAATCCTAAATCTCCAAACTTGATTTCCTCGAATTTGTCAGGACATCGAAAGAATTGCTGCAGATATTCAAACCGCTGGTTGGTATCCTAACAACGAGCAATAGATGATAAGATCAATCCTAAATTCAAGGTGTTTCTCAGGGAACTTAATCCACATATACTGGTCTTATAAGAAGCTGGGCTACACTGTAAAAATAAGCGTAATTTTTCTGGCTTTAATCTCTTTAAAACTGATTGCTCACAATCTAAACCTCAAGGAGATGGCACTAACGTCGGATGCTGTAGCAATGTGTCCTGTTTCAGTCGAGCCCTTCCCAACTATAACAAGGTAACTGCCTCTTCGATTGTTTTATTATACGAGGCAACTTTATTATTAGACCCTAAGAGCTAACCTCTACTGAGAAGAGACAAGTACCGAAATATTATATACAGAGCCTACCTATTATTCTTTTACTGCACAAAAACTGCCAATTCAAGCTCCTGAGAGAGCTGCGACTTCTCTCATAATCTTGAGATAATAAACCGCGACTGTCCTCCTCTACAAGAGAGAGAGAGAGGTTTCGGGCTCAGCAGCAGTAGTACAGGTCCTTGTTAGAAGATATTTGAAGAAATGAGTTCTAGAACGAGGTATACTTCAACAAATTGTTGGCCAATGATAAGGTGCCACGTTCCAGGAGGAAGAAGGTCTCACTGTCGTACATTTGTTTGAAATTTTCGAAATATTAAATCTGCGGCCACAAGTGAGTCACCTCTTTTCCCTCGTCAGGACTGCGAATATAAAAAACCCTTCGGAAAATATCATTTAAAAACAGTTTCTTTGTAGATCACTCAGGAGACGAAATTCCCAGCTTTGATAGGTTTGCATCTGTCACATTGGAAGCCAAAAGTGTGAAATCCGAGCTTATCCAATCTTTTTACTTGTCGGCTCCGTACAACAATACGGATTTTCCCTTTTGAGTCAAAAAATTGACTTTAACTTGCATATACAACCCCGCTAAATCCATTTTAGAGACTGAGAGAAAAACGTGATAATAGTCCTCTTTCCTATGGGTGGAAGTAGAGATCTTAAAAAGACACTGTTGGGCTAGGTTGAAGTAATGTGTGGGGTTTCCATTCAGTAAAGCCACCAGCACTTCTCCGCCCATGTCCCCACAGGATCACCGTGAAGTATAACTTCGTGGGGAGGGCCCCAGTTCATATCAACACGATCGGATCACGCGTCCGTGGTACTCTCCGGGCTTGATCTAGTTCCTGGAGCTTTTTTCGTATCACGGTTATTGTCACGTCGCGGATCCGTCCTCCTTCTCTTGTAGAGGTAATGCGCTAAGGGAATCGTTCCCGCGACGACACATACTGCTTCATCTGACAGTGTCCCATACGTGTTGACCACCCTTAGCATGATGCTATGCCGAACTCATTCTTCTTCGGTTCAGCGTGTTGTTCACTGCTTTATTCAGACAAAAACTGCGTATAAAAGGATCTTAGGCATTATCCTTGCTAGAGATGAATTGACCTTTGTGTTTGTCGTCCAAGTGCCCCTTGAAGCTCAACTTAGTATCGATCGTTACCCCCGGGTATCCAATGATCGATTTTGAAACGACCTCGTGATTGTCAATTCGGATTTTGACAACATTAGTTTTCCTGCGATGATCGTCTACCAGGTCCAGTTTAACCATTCGTTACCATACTTTGATGCCATGAATAGTTTTACTTCCATAATGTTCCATGTTTTCTGGTGCTTCGGAACCACAACCACTTCCCGATGACGTGCAAAACTAATCAACGTTGCCTGCTCTGGCACGCGAGGATCAAGCACTCCGTCATACATTATGTTCCACAGCAATGGCTCAATACGGAGCCTTTGGGAACAATTGCCACAACATCTTGCGGTCCGTCATCTATCTCACCGATAGGCAGTTCCCGATTATCCGAGCTAACTAACCAGGACACCCAGTTTAACCAAGGTTCTGGGGGGGATAAGCCGAAGCAAAGGCCTGGGGCTCGTCCTCCCTGCACTGGAGAAGGTGCAAATAGGAGCCCAAGCCAAGGTGGAACAGCATACGCTGAGAGCTGCGTGGCCAATGGGGAACTTAGTAGGCGAACTCTGAATACCTTAGCCACCTTAAAATAAGATCCTTACTCTGGTGGCGGGCTAGCCGGGGTAGACATTCCTCCCGGACTAATGGTGGGACCAAGACATGGAATCAGTTATAAAAAAGAAGTAAGCAAACTGACGATAGAAGAAGAATGTGGATGCCAGGCGCATCATCGGAGGACGAGTTGATGGCATCCAGCCAAAAGACAGTAGACGTCGAGAGCAACACACTTGTTCCCAGCCGTAGCACCGCTGTACTGAAACCGAATGCAGGGACCTCCCAGAGCGAGGCGGCAGATGGACGAGTGGTTTCCAGCCTGAAATCCACTGCCGTCAAACTGGGTGTAGCGAGTACCAGACATAGTACTCCTAACCCGAAATCCTCGATGTCGGGGGATCCCTTAAAAATAAAGACCGACATGAACGTCGGTTACCGGAAACAGCAAACTAGCGCCGGAGATGTGGACCAGTGTTGAGGATAGGCTCTGGGAGATGGTCATTGAGCATCTCCTGGACCGCAAAGGTGAACAAGCGGGAACCATCCCCTGCTTTGAATCCTGTCAGGTGGTCCGCACGTTTCACGTTATAGCTTGCAAGGACCGATTCTCCGGGGACTTTCTCGGTTCGTGCATCGTTAAGATCAGCGGCGCCTGGAAGGGGATAAAGCTCAATGTCATCTCTTACGACGAGATTCCTAGGAGACCGGTCGCTCGCATCTGGTTGCCGAAAATCCGCACGGGTATGGACAAGCTCGCCCAAAACCTGCGCCCGCAAAATCCTAGGATTCCCATGGACGACTGGGTAGTTATCAGGGACGAGGGACCCCAATAGCCACCTTTCTTGCTCCGTGTAAACGAATCCAGTCGACGCCGCCAACGGGTTGTTGGAGGAGATGAGGATTGACGGTGCGACGGAGACTGACGAACCCCCAACGCAAGTAGATCATGCTGAGGGTAACGCAGATAAATCTGCAGCATTCGAAGTGTGCATCGGCTAATCTGCTTGTCTTCCTCCCAGAGGAAAACATTGACAGCGCGCTAATACAGGAGCCTTGAGTCGGAGGCGACCGAACTATCAAAGAACTTCAAAGCAAATATTTTAATTTATTCGAGGAGGAGTCTGAACACTTTCTGCGGACCTGCCCTGGACCTGAGTTCCAGTGACCTAGTCGTGGTCAAACTCGATCAGGCAGGGGTAGAGAACGTGTATATTTCCTCGGCTTAAATGGGTCACCACCGATCAGCTCCGCCAGAAGAACTACATCATTTGACGAGCATCGTGGTAACAAAGAAGGCCAACCTATTGATAAGCTGCTACGCCAATGCAAGGCATACGCTTTGGGGCAGCTCGGAAATCAAGGAGAGAGTTGAGTCGTTCTTTGGTTTTATTATTACTAAAAACCTATCGGTGTGTAACAGGGGCAGTACACCAACCTTCCGACAATGGAATTCTTAGGGAGGAGAACTGGAGAGTGTTTGAGCAGAGATCCTTCCCGGATTACGGTTGGATACTTTTCAGTTTAGATTTCGCCGCAGAGGTCCCTAAACCCTTCAGAGACACCAGGAGGATCGACTGGAGAAACTTTGGTCAAGTAATTAAGAACAAACTCTCCGGCTTGGAAATTGGTAAGATTGGCACGACAAACGAAGTGGTGTCAAAGGTTGGGGCTCTGGAAAAAGCATTCGATACCGCCTTTAAAGTTGCGTGCCTTGCTAAATACCTTGGAGCTGCTGGTTCAGACGTACTTTCCCGCCAGTGAGGAAGACTGTGAGTCTGAGCCTTGCTTACAGGGTTTGCGTCCACCCCAGCTGGGCGAGACTATCATATCGGCAATAAGCGAGGATAAGATCGGCTGGGCTACAAACCACTTCTCTACAGATAAATCTCCAGGTCCAGATGCAGCAGGAAAGGGTTGTACCGTGTTGTTGGGATTTACCGGAGCTGTATCTCTTTAGGATGCGTACCATAGTCCTGGGGAGGCGCACGAGTGGATTTCCACCGGAAGTAGACAGGCGCGGCCATGAGTCCGCGAAGGACTTTCGACCAATCAGTTTCATTCTTTTGTGTTGAAGACCTTTGAGCGCGTCTTGGACATCCACTCAAGTGCGATTAGGGAGAGAACGTCTTTGTCTAAGTCCCAGCATGGCTACCTCATAGGCAAATCCACAGAAATCGCTCACCACAAGGTAATTGGCATAATTGAGCGGTCTCTGCAGCATTTTCTAGCTGCCATCTTGGATATAGAGGGAGCAACGTTAGTACCATCGCCATCAAGGAAGCCTTGACCAGTATTGGATTGGAAGGGTATCTTATGCATTGGATTATATTCATCCTAAGTGCCAGTGCAGTCAACCACTTGAACAGAGTCACGCCCCAGGGTCTCGCCATCTCTTTGGTGCTCCGGTTGACAGTGATGGACGAAATTTTACGAAAATTGGACAGCAGCGGGGTGAAGGTAGTGGGTATGCCGACGACTTGGCGATATTGGTGTTAGGGATATTCCCGTCCATTATGAATGACATCAAGGAAGGAGCGTTACAAAAGATGTACCTGTGGGTCGCAAAATGTGGACTCGGCATAAACCCAACCAAAACGGAACTGATGTTATTCACCACCAAAGATACCTGAATTCCACCTACCTCGGCTGAATGAACAAAGATTGGCTCTTTCCTCCAATGTAAAGCATCTAGGTGTAATCCTCGATCCAAAACTAAATTGGAGATTGGACATAGAACTGAGGGTTAAGAAGATCTGTATAGTCTTCTGTGCCTGCAAAAGAACATTTGCAATGAAATGGAGTCTCCCGTCGAGGGTGGTGCTCACACCGCTGTGTGCAACGTAGGGCTCTATTGTATGGTGCGGCAAAAAATACAATAGAACGAAGCTGGAAAGGGTTCAAAGAACCGCGTGAGCAAGTGCTACGGGGGCCTGCAGTCTTGCCTGGCAGATGTTCTCAATGTAATTCTGTATCTCCTCCCCCTACACCTCTACATTTAATACGATGTAGCATGCAGTGACGCCAGGCTACGTGAGTCCGGATGCTGAAAAGCGAAGCCCTATGGCCATAGTAGCGTTCCAGACGAAGTATCTCAGGAAATCTGAGCATTCCACATGAATGGCGCACCACAGCGCTAATTGGGCTCCTCGGTCCCGTCGAAACACATACTGCCGCTCGATGAACGAGAATAGCCGGTTGTATTTTACCATATCCTAACTTCTTTCGCATTGTAATTTAAAAAGAGATAGGCCGATATCAAGGGGTTTGCTGGATGGTTTTTGAGGCTTTGATAGGAGAACTAAACTCTTTCCAACATGCACGATGCAATTGTGCTTATGAACCTTGTGGATCTGATTTTAGGAGCCAACTTGAGGACTTCCCCAATTCGGCCATTGATCTCATGTAGATCCTCCTCAGTAACCTTGGGGATCAAGAAGACGTCCTGCTGAAGGGTCCACTTTTTTTGTGTTAAGTGAAAAGAGTTGGGGGGATGTTACCTGGGGTGATTTTTACCAACATATATTGTTCAATATTGTAAGCAGCACGTAACGAGTTCGCATTTGCCTCAAGGTTCAGCTGCATGTAGCAATTCCATTTACTTTGCTGTATGATCTCTTCTGGTCTCCCTTTTGTCCTTTGGCAAAGTCTCCTCACTCGTTGGTATGATGATCTCAACAGCGAGTTACCTGCTGAGATAATTGACATTCTTTATCCAGTGCGTTCTTTTTTGGTCGTGACTTCTCTCTAGGGTTGTTCCGAGTGCCTCTTCTTCGAAAGCTTAAGTGGATCTGCACAGTTTTCCTAGTTTCTTTTGAACTTCTTCGTTTCCAATGTCGAGAAAGATGGCCTGGTGGCCATTGTGGGTGTAGTGTTCTTTTACCCGGCAATGAGGTACTGAGGTAAGTCAGATCGTCAATTGAACCTAACTGTCTATCTAGGACGGTTGACACTCGTAGGTCATGTCCCTAGTGTCATGCGATTATAGACAAAATATTGACAGCGAGATTCCAGTTCATAATAAGCAGCATGTCGATAGCAAAGTGCTCCATACAAACAGGGACTTCCCTGCATGCAGAATAGAAGAAGGTTTTCTATAAGCAACTCAATGCGGTTCAGCGGAGGCTTCCTAAAGGGGCCATTATGATCGTGATAATTGATCTGCATGCCGAAGTAAGCTCTTTTTTTGAAAAAGCAGGACCTTGGGGGTCGTAAGATTAAGGGCGAGAGGTCTATGGCACATTGTTCAAGCAGATAGCCTGTCTGGGTTTGACCTGACAGCAGGAGATTTCTTTGGCAGACATTCGGATAAGGGAACCAGGCGTTGCAATTTACCCAAAATCCAAACAAGAGCTGAAGTGTAAATTAAAAATAAAATATATATAAAGTCCTCACCAATGCAATTCCTTGGGCCAATTCCAAAAGGTAGATATGAGAACGGTTTTATTTTTTGTCTATTTTCATCATTAAATCGCTCCGGATCAAACTTGTCAGGATCAGGCCAATATTCCGGATCATAATGTAACCCAGCGACTGGAAATTCAATGGTTTGTCCCAATTCCACTTCAACCGATTCACCAGTATCTTGATTTTCAATTCGATAAGGTTTGGTTCAAACACGATCATTGAAAGGCTGCGGAGGCCACTTCCGTAATACTTCCGAGATAACCATATCCAAGTATTTCATTTTCTGCAAATCCTCGTATGCGATGGGTCTGCCATTGAGCATTTTACGGGTCTCATCGATTTCAGTGATCAATTTTTTTTGCACGTCCGGATTGGCCATAATTTCATAAGCACAAAAGCCCAATGTCAAAGATGTCGTTGCGAATCCGGCAGTGAAGAAAAGGAAGCATTGTGCAGCGATATCCTCATCCGACCATTTACAGTTAACTGATCTCAAACCAAAAGGGGACTCTTCAACGGCAGCAAACCCATGGTCAGACTCGTCTTGGGGTTCTTGGGGGCTGATTTTTCCTTGTTGTGCTTGCATTAGCAAGTGTATCATGTCAGGACGAATAATTCCGTTTTCTGCGCGATGCTTGATGGTGTCGATGACCAAACTTCGGAGGTAGGTTTTGAGATTCTCATCAATCAGGGAAAGCCCAAGCAACTGCAAAAAAATGACGTTCAAAATTTAAATTTAAATTAGGCGTGTCAGTTAGAAGTTATCTCCTACTTACCTTCATAAGCTTCCGGCAAATCACATAGAGGAACATCCTTATCGTTGTCCAAAGTGAAGGGTGTATCACTCGCTCAGCAGTTTTATAGAATTTGTTATCCTCCTCCTTCAGAGAATTTATCTCCACCCCGAAAGCCGTTGTTGCTATCATGTCGATTATGAATTTGATGAAAAGTTGGTGAATGTCCATTTCTACGTGACCCTCCCTTGCCGATTGTTCCTTTAAATAATCACATCCATTCTGGCAACATTTTGAAATTAATGGGAGCATCTGTCGTAGTTTATTGCCAGTAAATGCTGGACTGAGGGTCGCTCTCATATCCTTCCATTCCTGGTCTTTCAGCATCAATAATGACCTTCCGAAGAGAGGTTCATCGTCTGCATCGATAAACGGTGTATGGTTGGAAAAGTGGAGAAAGTCCTTAACACCAATTTGTTTGATCAACTCCAAATCGGTTATGGTTAAAAACGGCATTCGAAGATTAAATCTTCCAAAATATCTGCAAAAGAAAACATCGAAAATGCAAGGACCAGTGAAGGATTTGAATGCTAATGATGGTATATTAGGGGTTCTGCAGTGCATTGCAGGATAGACTGACGCGGAATATAGCTCCCTGACGCCAACTTATCTCTCTCTGAGGGTGAGTTGTCTCTCCTCTTGGGCGATGTATGGCTTTTTAGGGGCCAAGCCTTATATCTCCGAAATACTGAGAGCCAGATGATGACATCCGAAAAGGGAGAAGTTGGGACGTCAAGCAGTGGATCCAAGGGCAACATTGGTATACTTCGTGGACAAAAACCAACAAACGCCACTGTTAAAAAAGCAGGGACTAGCAAAAGCACGACTGAGATAAATATATCAGACGTCAGGAAGGAGACAGGTTTCAGAAAATCAGGTGCTAAATAGTGCCTGCACTGAAGAAAGGGGGGAGAAAACCCGGGCAGGTGAGGAGCGAAGGTAGGACTCAGGAAGCCCGCCATTAGCTATGCTAGTGCGGTCAAGGGCACTCGACTGGCCATACTGCCAAAAATGTTTCCCGAGCAAACACTTACTCGTGAGGAGCAGGAAACCATTGAAGACCTTGTCATGAGGCAGATGTGCAAGGGATGGACTTCGAAACTTGTGTTCACCGGGATACGCTTTCTACCAGGTCTTATACTGGTGGACTGTGCGACGGAAGACATCGCAGAGAGGATTAGGACCATAGTTCCAAAATTGTCAGGCTGGGAAAAAGCAGAACTGTCAACATGTGCTGGGAATGATATATTAGGGGTACCCATAAGTAATCCATTATTTTTAAGTAAGATATTAAAAATTTATTAAAACTTTAATATTTTTATTTCTTAATCAATTATATAATCTCCATCATTATCAATAACAGTTCGCCATCTGCTGCGAAAATTTTCAATTCCATTCCTGTAGAAATCTGCCGGCCGTGAAGCAAAATATGACTGAAGGTGCCTTTCGACGTCGGTGACAGAGTTGAAAGTTTTATTTCGTAAGGAATGTTCCAGCGACCGAAACAAATAATAATCCGATGGGGCAATATCTGGTGAATAAGGTGGATGAAGTAGAACTTCCCATCCTAACTCCTTTATTTTTTCTTGCGTGATTCTTGCTGTGTGAGGCCGGGCATTGTCATGTTGCAAAATGACTCCTCTTCTATTGATTAGAGCTGGCCGTTTTTCAATTAGCTTTGATTGAAGTCGTTCCAATTGTGAACAATATGAGTCTGCTGTTATCGTTTCGCCTGCTCTCAATAGCTCGAAGTGTATGATTCCACTGCAATCTCACCAAATTGAGAGTAAAACCTTCCTCATTGTCAATGTTGGTCTTGATGTCGGTCTTGGCGCCTGATTTGCTGAAAGCCACTGTCTAGAGCGTTTTACATTATCGTACAGGATCCACTTTTCGTCACCAGTTACGATCCTGTTTAAAAATGGATCTGAGTTCAGTCTCGTCAATAAAGATGTGCAAATTGTTCGTCGCTGGTCCTTATTGCTTTCGCTTAATTCATGTGGAGTCCAAACACCTTGTCTACACTTTTTGCCGATTTGATGTAAGTGTCTTTGTACGGTTGACCAGGTTGATTGTAGGCTTCTCGATAATTCCTGTATGGTCAATCTCGGATCTGCTTCCACTAGCGACTTCAGCGCGTCTTCGTCGAACTGTACGGGTCGGCCATTTCGCGGCATATCATTAAGGTCATAATCACCTGCGGCAAATTTTCTATACCAACTTTGACACTTGTTAACTTCCAACACTTCGCCATACGTATCGCAAATTTTTCTAGTCGCAGCAGCTGCGTTCAAACCAGCGTGAAAATGAAACAACATGCAATGCCGTATATGGTCCTCTGATGGTACAAATGCCGCCATTTTGTCAAAACAAGTTTAATCTTGCTATGCACTTGGTTACACGTTACTCACTACTTGCTCTACTTAAGTTCACTGTAAATTAGATGTTATCACTTTCGATGTTAGTACACGACTGATGACAAATTACTCATCCTCAAATAATTGATGACTTATGGGTACCCCTAATACCAGAAGCACACTTGGTGACAGTTTTCTCCCAAAAGCCGCGACAATAGAGAACGAAGATATCATGGCCTCCTAATCGCTCAGAAGCTTCAGAAGTAAGGTGGAGGGAAAGTGTAAACTCCTCACGATCGGGGTAGATGATCGATCTCTGAGGGCAATCAAATGTCGGAGTTGCCATATCAACTATCGATTTGGCAACATACCTATGTATGTGCAGAGGGAAAAGCCGAGGAAAGACACCTCGGAGGAGACGCCAGATGAAAAGCATACCGAGGTCCCCGAAGAAGTCTTGAAAGCCATAGAGGTGGAAAGGATCAACCAGGGAAGTAGGCCTGCTGCCCGCTGAAGAGCAGAAACTGGACGACCTAGACCTAAGACTTCTAGGGCTCAGGGTGGACAGCGACGCGCAGGAAAGCACCATGTCGGAGGAGGAGAGCGATACTCCGACAGTGGAGAAGCGCTCCAAACAATAACGGGGTCAATGGCTACCACTAAGATAGTTCAAATAAACCTCCACCATGCGAAAGTTGCGTCTGCAGTAATTACAAGGGAAAGCTCCAAGGAGAACATTGGAATAGTGTTGGCTTACGGGCCCTGGGTGTACCGAGGGCAGATTCGGGGTCTGCAAGGAGGAGCATGTAGGTAATTTGGGGCCTTCTTGAATTTATTCTTAACAATAAGTTAGAAATATATAACATAGGGAAAACTCCAACATTTGTGACTAGTACCAGACAGGAGGTACTAGACATAACTCTAGGAAATACTCTAATGAACGGAATGGTCAAGAATTGGACGGTATCGGATGAGCCCTCTACGTCTGATCATAGAATAATCAGATTCGACATTGAGGTCACTCCGAAATAAAAAGAACAATTAGGAATCCCAGGAGAACGGATTGGGAAGCGAACTGGAACTAGAAACAGTGGTGGAAAACCTCAACACACTCGACATTGACGCTTATGACGCCAACTGTCCGGCTAACACAGTTAAGTCATCAAGGGATGTAGCATGGTGGAACAGGAACCTGGCCAGAATGAGAACAGAGGGACGAAAACACTTCAACCGGACAAAGCAAACCGGGGACTGACAACGGTACAAAAATGCACTGACTGCGTATAGCAGCACGAACAGGGAAGCAAAACGGAACCGCTTCAGGGAATTCCATGAAGGGATCGAACAGATCACAAAAGCAACCAGGCTTTACAAGGCTCGAGCCAAAGACGGGGCAATAGCGTCTGTCTGTTTGAAAAAAGAAGATGGGAAATTTACCGAGAATAAGGAGGACAGGGTACACCTGCTTCTCAGAATTGATTTCCCGGGGTCCTATCCCACGGTGGCACGCACACAAAGCATTGCTTAAACCTCATCAAAAAGAATCTCCGAATCATAGTGGAAATTCTCACTGGTCACTGTCGGCTAAACTATCATTTAAAGAAGCTAGGGATATCTACAGACGCTGCCTGCAGGTTTTGTGCGGAGTGTGATGAAACCTATATACACCTCCTGGGACAGTGTCCGGCACTTGTGCAAAGTAGGTCGAGGCATCTGGGAGAACACTTAATACCAGATACAAAGTTGAAAGATGTGGAAGTAGGGAATATACTAAAATTCCTGACGGTTATAGGCTTGCTTGAGATGCTATGATCAATAGGTACACTATAACCAGTAAAAGGGGCACAATAGTTCTTTAAGGACGCGGTGCGACTTTCCCTTAACAGAATAATAATAGTATAGTATAACCCATGACATTTTTAATAGCTAAGAACCCTAGTTTGTGAGTATCTCGTGGGCGGGGGTCTTTTAGATTATCAGTTTTCCTTGCACGACTTCAAAACAATCGATTTTCATATTTACAGGTGGCAGTTAAGATTAGCGCATAGACTGACGCTTCGTCCTCCGCGGGTAGCTTGATGATTTCGGACTAGCAGCGAACGAGAGGCGAGCATTCGTACTGGTCATGAAGCTATTTACGGTAAAAACGGCAGTTTTATATTTTTAACCTCACCTCAGGAAGGAGTTAAGAAGGGTATGGGAAGAGAGTTAGGAGTTGTCTTCTTTTGAGAGCCGTTACAAAAATGCGAGGGCTAGGCCCTTCCCTTAAAAAGTAAAGTTTGAGTTGGTAACCCAATCCTCCGAAAGAGGCATCTTGGTAAGGCAATTATCTCCGCGGTTTGCAAGAGGGCTGCAGAAGGCGCTGCCCCTCCCACTCCGCCATGGGCTTGAGGTGTCATACTTCATCGTTTCTATACAGGAACGACGACGATTCCATAGCGACCGTTTGGTTGTGGATAAAATTTTATTCAATAGATTCCGGTATGCGGTCACCTAAACCGTATGGGTAAGAAGGATTCAGCGGAGAAAAGGGATATCTGGTAGAAA
Source organism: Hermetia illucens (assembly GCF_905115235.1). Lineage (NCBI taxonomy): Eukaryota > Metazoa > Arthropoda > Insecta > Diptera > Stratiomyidae > Hermetia > Hermetia illucens. The sequence goes on along the minus strand of NC_051851.1, from coordinate 16,967,224 downwards.
TAGAAGACGTGGCAGGCCCTGCCTTAGATATGGAATTTATGGATCTAGGAGTGAAACCGAGTTGTTTGGTGTTTCTTATAAGTCCTAGATCAGTCACCGGCGGTTGTGCCCCTGATCATGATGATGATGACACTTCACCAGCAAGAATTCTCAGCTATTCCTCCTTCGATTCATTTCAGTTTCTACTCTCATTCATTGACCCTGAAATGAGTTCAAAATCCAATTCCAAATAAAGAAACATTGTCTTTCCGGGAGATCTCAATCTTAGTATCGTTATTTTGCATTCAATTACGTCCGTCATACGATCCTCGGCTTCAATCCGCATAATTGTTCTCTCTACCTAGATTGTCCCTGAGTCCCGACGCCCGAATCAAGCGCCTAGCAACAGCGATTCTTGAGGCAGAGAGAGATGCAGATTCTTCATTGAAGAAAACCTTACCAAGATGTCTTCGTCTGAGATCTGAGGAGGTCGGGCAGCTGCACAAAAAAGTGCAGGACCGTCTCCTCGCATTGGTTGCACATAGCCGAAACCGCCACCCTAATCTTTTCCATATAGTAGTTTAAGGAGCAGTTTCCCGTTGAAGCCCTACTAGGGTTTTTATGTCCCACTTCTTAAGGGACAACAAAAATGCCATTCTGGCGACTCCAGGTTCTTTCCCAAGGGTTTTCGCCTGCTGGCAAGAGTTCAAATTTCTCGACTCGGGTGCGTGAATCCTTGCAATTTCATCCTTCAGAGTAGACTTGACAGTGGATGGCCGGATTCCAAAAGCTGGTTCTGGCCCCACCATTGTGGATGATGATGACACTATGCGTCTTGCGGTAATGGAGACGAAGATGTTGTGTTGGACTAGTGGCGTGACACGTTTTGATCACATACGAAATGAGGATATCTGCGATCGTTATGGGGTTGCATCGTGGAAAAATTGCAAGAGAGGCGTCTTGGATGGTATGGTCACCCAATTCGTACTAACGAGAATTCACTTGTCACTTGTGTCAACATCGAAGTCGATGATAAATGACCAAAAAGCCGGCCGAAACAACGGTGGCTTGATACGCTGGATGGGGATTTAAAAGCCTCGGAGATTGCACCCAGATCAGGCATTCGATAGAGACAAATGGCGAAACTAATCACGACGAGCCGACCCCGCTTGTGAACGGGACAAAGGCTGAAGAAAAAGAAAAATGCGTCTGTGACCCGAGAGTGTCATATCGTTTGATACTCTCCACTCTCCGACCAGAGCCACGATATCAGGGGATGCCACCGTGATGTCGATGATCTCTCGCCTGGCAACGTTGAAGAAAATGGGTTCATTACCCAAAACAAGGATCTGCAAATCGGTTCTTAATAAATACTCCAGTAGTCTCGAGCCTCTTGCATTGATGTTGGAATTTCCCCGGCATATGTGAAGTGCGTTGACATCACATCCTGCTATTACCCCCATGCCTTTACTTTTGGATAGCTCTGATGAATGTTCGACTGGGAACTTCTTTTGCGGCATAGGGGAAATATGCAGAGCACCATAGTATCCCTTTATTTCCCTGTTGACTTTTTATGGTTAGTTTAGCTGATGTGATGTCACATAGGTCGTTAACCAAATTAACCTGGAAGTTTTTGGAGGCTACCATGCAGGAGGGGGGTCGATCACTTCGATTGGCATAGAACAGGTCAGCATGTTGACTACCCCGCCAACAACCCACGGTTCTTGTATGAGGTAAATAAATGTCCTGCAGCTGTTGATCCGACGGCTGATAAGTGCAGTCGCCGCTTTACAATGCTGCAAATTTATTTGGGAAATGTAGCACCTCATCTACGTTTCAGATGAAGATGTCGAGGGCTGCACGTCCCCTTCAATGGTCTTACGAGCCAACACTTGTAACGTGACGTTTCCTAGTTCGTAGTAAAGCCGGCAACCGGCTTTTTCCCGAACCTTCTTAACATCGGGTTCGGGAACACCGATAGTGAGAAAATTTCCCGGTCTATCGGCTTTCTCTCCTGTTTTGCTGCCTATCAGCATCCAGGTGGAAGTGTTGAGGTTATTCTGCACACCAAGTTGTTCCAGAACCCCAGCTGCATTCCGCTCTTCTTCTGGGAGTCACAGGAAGCACCTATTTAACGATGGTAGCTCAGAGACCCTTTTCAAGGTTAGTTGCGCACCCTACTACACATAGTTGAGGGAGGAGCAGTACTGCTGAACGTTTACGTTGCGTTTCATTTGAGCGGTCAGCAACATCCCCATATTAGGGGTAGACTTTCTATATCACTATGGGCTGCTGGTTGACTTGGAGAACAAGACATTAATAGACCCCGTAACCTCGTTACAGTCGTCAGGAAAGATTTCTACCTGTCGAGATGACACTCTTTCGATAATTTTCAAGGACGTCGTCGACCATCGCATTCGCGCACTCCTCCGAAAGTTTCGCAACATCATAAGGAAAGTAGTGAAGAGTTGCAGATGCTTTGTCTCGAATTTCGGAGTCGGAGTCCCCGCCTCGATTATACGGCAATCGCCGAGGCACAAAAGGACGACGCGGAGCTTCAGAGCCTGAAGGCAAATTCTAAATATAAATTCAAGGAATTTCCTATTTTCTGCTCAAACTCTTACTTTGTGAGACCTCAAATAAGGTACCGATGCCATTCATTCCGGCCGATTTTTGCAGGGAAGTATTCCACGCGATTCACGGTCTTGCGCACCCAGGAATCAGGATGACGAACCGGTTAGGCACTGAAGAATATTTCTAGTCGTCCATGACCAAGGACGTACATTTTTGGGCCAGACAGTGCATCGCGTGCCAGAAGTGCAAGATCAACAAGCACGTTCCAAAAGAAGTAGGTGTGTTCCCTCGGTAAACCAAGCGCTTTCACACCATCTATCTCTAGATCATTGGCCCTTTCCGAGATTCACACGGATTCAAGTATTGCCTCACAATCATCGGTAGGTCTACGCGGTGGCCTGACATTAGTGGGCAATCATGTGTCGAGGCCCTCTGTCAAGAATGGATTCCGCGCTTTGGTGTTCCAGCCGTCATCATCACGGACCAGGGAATTCAATTCGAATCTACTCTTTTCGCGGAGTTAGGAAAGCTACTTGACTTAAAATGGCATAGGAATACTGCATACCATTCACAGTCCGATGGTATGCTGGGACGTTGGCACCGGGTGCTGAAGGCCACCCTAATGGCTCCGTCGTGCTCGCAGTCCTTGCCTTTCATCCCTCTCGTCCCAGCGAGAGGAGTTCGCGGCCGGCCCAGCGGAGATGGTTTACGGGGAGAATCTACGCCTCCTCGCCGATCCAGTTCTGGACATCAGAGCAGGGTTAAACGACTCGGGAATGCTGCGTCTACTTAGGGACGCATTTCGAAGATGCGGCCGACTCCACCATCTAAACACACGATATTGGAGTTCAACACCCCCAGGGGTCTCGAGACATGTGATCAGCTCCTCATCAGGGTGGACGCCCATCGGAAGCCACTGTAACAAGCATACGTGGCCCTTTTAAAGTGCTGGAACGAAGCGAGCACTCGTTCAAACTCGACGTACGAGGAGGGCTCAAGTGGGTGTCCTTGTCAAGGCTGAAGGCCTTTGACGAACCGGCTCTAAAGTCTGGTTTGTCAGTGAGCATTGCACTCATATCGACCATCAGGCAATTTACCTTCATATCGAATATGGACCATGAGTGGTCGTGAAAAGTTTGAAGAGGATGCATTCATAGAGATGCTATTGGGAGGCTATCATCCCGGTGCGGCTTCAGAAAAAGAAGCGCAAAAGATAGAAGGAATTATGAGAGCATGCGATGTTGCCACGCCGAGTTGGCGAGTCCTTGGAAATAGGCAGTCAAACTATTTGTGGAATGAAGAAATCGCGGAAATTTGGGGAGGATTTTTCGAGCAAGAAGGATCTGTCAACAATGTAGAGGAAGACCTGACTGCGACGAGAAATGAGGACGAGAATACGTTTGTCCCTATCATAGAATATACGGAGGGCCTATCGGATCGACAGTTTGGTTTTCGATAAGCTGACTCAATGATCGATGTCTTTCAATGTATGTGTTCCATGGTAACATTGAGGGTCAAAACTGCGTCCAATTCAGTTACCTCTCGGAAAATATATTTTGCTTCGATAAGAATGAGCAGTTTACCATCACGGCAGGAGTACCACTGCTTTCGGTGTTGGACCGTCTCCTGTAAACCGTGATGTGCAGTGGGATCCTGATCCTTCCTTTGCCAAAGTAAGTTACGATAATCGGTTTCGCAGATGATCTAGCCGTGGTTGTCGTCGTGAAACAACCTAACGATGCTGAAGTAAACGCTGGAGAAAGCATCAGTGGAGATGATTCAGCTTGGCCTTGAGCGAGAAAAAGTTGAAGGTAGTCTTGATTACCAATCGTACGAAAAGGAATGCTATACGATGCAGGCGGGTGAACATAATTTACTGCTTAGTGGCGTTAAGGGTGTGTAGCGTTTTCAGTACTATCTTAGACGAGGTAGTGTGAAAAGGATACAGAATACTGAAACGGGGAAAGTGGGGGTCGTTAGAGAATTGGCAGGGACTGTGGAAGGACTCGTAGATGTTTGGCTGGACTCAAGCTCTGACCTCTTGTATTGAGGAGTAGATTTAGGGACGACACGGCGAGATTAACTGTCATCTAAACCTATTACTGCTAGATCACGGTTGTTGAAGGAAGTGTCTATACCGATTGAGGTTAGATGATTCTTCGTTTTGCCCTGAATGTGGTTGCACACCAGAGGACCAGGAGCATATCATACTCTACTGTCGTCGATTTTTCTCGTGGTAGAGAAATGTTGAGGAGGTGTACGTGCTACTCGGGAAGACTTGGATGGAGCTGAAATACGATGCCGTGTTGGGTCAGACACACTTACGAAGAAAAGAGCGGAAACGTCTTTCCTTAGACGAGGCCCAGTCTATGGAATTGCAATGGGCTTCAGAGCAGTAGAACTCAGGAACGACGAACTAAGATCAACCATTAAAAATTAAACTGGTTTAATGACTCGAAGAATTTCCGAGCGTGATACTCAAATCAACTTATCAGCGAACTGCGTATATGTTCAATAATTCATACTCACTTTCGTTTCTTGTATTTTGAGTACAACCTCCTGACAACATGGAAAAGTGTCCCTTTCTGGAACACCACTTCACCAAGATTACCGAATAAGGGAATTGGTTTATCGAACGCAATATTCCTCTTCGCGAAGAAGTCAAATGTAGACGTCGCCCATTTATAGAAAATTAATAAAGATATCGACACTAAAATAAGAAATGATTGTAAACATGACAATGAAAGGCAACACGACATATTGCTCAATATTAGATATTTTCTAACTGACTGGGAAGGTTAATAATATTTCATGGAGTGGCCACGGTCATGGCTAATGTTAGACTCAGAAGTAGTGGGAGGAGTAAAAGCTTTGGGGGAATCTATCTACGAGCAAGCGCGTGGCCTCTATGGGGCTGAAATTTGGAGAGCATATGATCCATCTTATATAAAATTCATGATCGAAATAGGGGAAAATGTCAGAGAAATTTTGTAGGAATTAACTGCGGGAGCTTCGCTTGGCCCAACATCGACATATGAATGCTAGAAAGTTTAGTTTGGGGTATGTAGTATTGTAGGAAGATAGTGGCATTAGCTTCATTAAGTTCAAGCCAACAAGGAATTAGTAGTTTAGAAATAAACTAAGCTTCTCTCACTAAACAGCTCAGATCAGAGCTAGTATTTGGAGAACAAGATGTTTTGGGTGCACACTTCAGAGAGAGCTTAACTATGTAGAATTCAACCCATTTAGATTAGTTTCAAAACTTAAATTTCTATGCTACCCACCATCGATGTCTTTAATTACAATATGCGTTTTAATAGCCCTGAACTTCATATTAATTGGCATTGATGATAGTCTAACTTACGCTAGTTCTAAACTGGGACATGAGACACTTTCTCAACTTTTATTGAAGGTTTCATTATTCAATTAAAATCACTTAAGTTGCTTCGCTGCGAAACTAACCAGTATTTCAAGTTCAAGGTTATTTTCAAAACTTTTTGGTCAATTAAAAGACGACTTTGGGTCATCGGCCCTAGTGCGAATCATTTCATTTGGTAGTCCCTTTTTCACTGTCTTTTCTCTTGCTGCCCTTCGGCCATTTATACTATTTATACTGATTTCTCCAAAGCCTTTGATACCATTAACCATAACATTCCCCTCACTAAACTCTCATTACTCGACTTCCTTCCCTCAGTCATCTCCTGGCTTTCCTCCTATTTCTGATACCGTTTTCTGCAAAGTTTCTTTTCATGGTTACTCATCTCGTTCCTTCCCTCCTTCCTCTGGTGTTCCCCAAGGCTCTATACTCGGCCCGCTACTCTTCCTGTTTTTTATCAATGACCTCGTCTCCATCTTCACCTACCGGTATTTGCTTTACGCAGACGACCTTAAATTATTTGCCTCTGTTTCGCCTCCGCTGGACCTTGATAATTTGGTCCGTTGGTGTTCAGTCAACAAACTAACACTGAATGTCATCAAATGACACTGGATGTGCTATTCGCTTAAACCCTCCCCAACATCATTTTCCTATTTTCTCAGTGGACACCCCCTTTCACTACTGACCTCCTTCAAAAACTTGGGTGTAATATTCGAAAACAAAGTTCGTTTCAATTCCCATTTTGTTGATATCATCAATAGAGCTTCCAAAATGTCGGACCCTCTTTTATAAAAAGAACCTTCCACGGGTTGACTATCCGGCACGACTCCGCACCATCAATCTTTCCTCCCTGCAACAACGCCGTATCTTCCTTGATATGTGTACTCTTTTCAAACTGTGCAATTGCCTGATGGACTGCTTTGCCAACTTGGATATTACTTTCCAAATCGCCTTTCATAAAACACGTAGTGTGGACATTTTTGATGTACCCTTCGCGGAACTTGAGATTTACTTCCACTCTCCGATCCCGAGGCTATGCCGGTCCTATAACCCCCTACAGCTTGGGTCCTTTGACTATGTTTCCTTCTTCAGTTTTAAGCGTAAAGTAAGCCATTTACTTGCTCCTCCCTCTGAGGACAATATGTAATAAGGAATCTGTTTTTTGTGTATTGTCCTCATTAAATAAATAAATATCGTCTTCAATCCGGATATTAACCGTTCTCTAGTTCCTATGATTGGTGATTCCATTTTTCGTTCCGCTAGATCAATTTCGATCAATCCCTGTCAGTTTTTTGTGACAACCATGGTTTTATAACCGTTTCAAGTCGTAATCGTTGATGTACGTTGGGACAGTCTATACGCTTTACTTAGGATAAGCTATGTATCTACTGTCCATTGATCAAATTTGCTAAACTGATATGTTTGTGTTGGGCAAGTTCCAGATCGATGCTTTCGAGCCTCTAGAAAGCTTAGCTCAGAAAAAAACCAGTCCTGTTAAGTCGCTTACCATTAGGAAGACAAGCTATTCTGACAGCGTCCCTAGAACTGCATCCCGTCCCTCTGGTCGTCCAATAACCAATCGAGCCTTTACTCGTCCATCCGTGCCCTTTGAAGACGAAGCGGAACCTACCCGTATAGCCCACCCTACAAGCATCCCCAAACCTGACTTTTTTGAGTTCTCCAGGAAGTCTCAAAAATTCCTGCAGATATTCAACTCAATCGTCGGTATATTGACATTTGTTAATGGACGTTGATCAACTCCATTATTGGGCGAGTCCACAGACACTAGTTCGAGTTATTTCTTGGCGAGCACAAACCAAACACAGTTCTCCTGTCCTATTTTTCCTCAATTTCAACCTCTTCCGGACTGACCGCCATACGCTCACCCTCAGGGCTACAGCACCCTGCAGTTGAATGGGCATCCTTATCTCCGAAAAAAATCCGATCAACATAAATATACCCACCTCCGAACACCTACAAATCAATTGAATCCACCCTCATCTCCTTCGAATCTCAATCAACATAGGTCTTCGTCGCCTCTGTTTTCTGTCTTAACCAATCTCTCGACACACACGACTTCATCCGTGTTAAGTCTCTCTGCGCCTCTCAACCCCGCCCTCTTGGAAAACAGTGGTTCTTAACTATCGGTGGAGACTTCAACGCCAGACACTCGTCCTGGTCCGATCCACAGTCGAACCAGATCGGGGAGCAACTACACCGTCAACCTAGTCCATTTTAGCCCAGCCCTTCCAACCTTCAAAAAAGGCTACTACCATTCCTACCTTAGCCACTTCCTGATCGGTAATAATCTAACTGTTATTCCCAACCCAAACACCTTTCCCTTCCTCGAAACAGTCCTTGGTATCAGTGACCATGATGAAATAATCCTACACGTCAAGCTCCCGGACAGAGTCATTCGTTCCACCCCACCAGCAGTCTCCGACTTTCAGCGCGCAAACTGGGAACGCAATCTAAATTTCAACCCCTCTTACTCCTATCCAGCAGTAGAGTTTCTCGACACCAACGACCAAAGAGCAAATACTCTGAAGCAGTTCAACAAGTTTACAACGACCTGATCCCATCCCGTTCCTTAAATTACCGCAACCCCACTACCCTCCCTCATGATATCCTAAACGTTATCAAGTACAAAGCAATTCTGGAAACCGACGTCAAATGGGACGACAGGGGACTTTCGGCACCTGCTTAATGCTCTGGAAAACATCGGCGCCCAGTCTGCGAAGGAAGCACTTTCGTGTCGGAGTCTCTGGTACCATCGGTGGACTGGCAAGTAACCCTCAATACATCACACTCGACGTGGTTGACGCTAATTGCAATCGGGGGTGGTAGAGTCGCAACTGATACTGTCGTAAACGCAGTGACGAACTTGGTAACGACAGCGGAGGCGTTAGCGGAGGAGCCCCAGCCGTGACAAGCCTTTTATGTACTAGTGTGCGGCACAAATTGTCAACCTACGAAGGAAGTGTCATAAGTTCTGCAGTTTGGCACAATGTTTACACACCAAGGAGCACAGTATAGATGAGCTCAAAGTAGACTCCGCAGCACATTAAATAAAATGCTTGCGGCTGGCAAGACCTGTTCAACGAGGTGAATGAAGACCCTTGGGGACTTGGCTAGAAGCTTGTCACCCGGAAAATCGAGACTTTGCGGCCAGATGGACCGCATTATGTGGGTATTATTACCGAGACATTCCGTATGAGTTGATGTCAATATCGCGGAAGCCATCGAAGATTGCTGCCTTTTTACAATGAGAGAGCTTGAAGAAGCGATTGTCACCATGAAAAACAAGAAGGCGCCAGGTCCTGATAGTATCCCGGTGGAAGTTTACAAACTGGTGTTCTGCCAACGGCCAGACTTGCTGCTCGGGGCATTCAGCGCTTCCTTGAAGGAGGGCATTTTTTTTTGCTAGTGGAAGAGAGCGTGACTCGCGGTAATCACCAAGGGAAATGGAGACCCGGAGCTCCCGTCTGCATACCGACCATTGTGCACGCTTGACACTGCCGGGAAAGTGCTCGAAAAGCTCATCAGGAGTAGACTCGCAGAAGCGATCCGCAGTACCGATGACTTATCCCCAAGACAGTTCGGGTTCAAAGCTGGGGATCCACGGTGGCTCCTATTATGGAGGTCGTGGATGCGGTTCATCGAGCGGAGGCACAGAGCCGCCGATCTGTACGGATAGTCCTACTCGTAACGCTTGGTGTCAGAAATCCCTTCAATTCCGTATGATGGCTAGATATGCTAAGCACATTAGAAAACTCGTTGCACGTACCAAGCTATCTCTTGCGAATATTCAAAAATTATCTGAAAGATCGCTCCTTGCTCTATGAGGCGCTAGAGGGCCAGTTGAGGATGGAAATCACGTCGGGAATAGCACAGGGATCCATGCTAGCACCGGACCTCTGGATTGTTTCCTACGATAGGCTGCTGAGATTCGAGATGCCCGAGGAGTCTCGCCTGGTCGGTTATGCAGACGAAGTTACGGTACTTGTTGCCAAACGCACTTTTGACCAGACACAAAGCAGACTTGGCATATTAATGCAACGATGGTTTCAGCCTTGCGCTGGAAAAAATCGAAGGAGTTATCTAGAATTCCAGACCTTGCATCCCATATCGATCAACGAATTGACTGTGGAGTCAAAACCAGCGGTTAAATACCTTGGTTTATAATACTCGACCTGAAGATGAACTTCTTGGAGCATACCAAAGCAGTAGCGGACAGGGCTGCAGCTGAAGCCTCGGCCAAGAGTTGTAATGGCGAATGTTGGGGGCCCTATATCTACTTGGAGACATCTTTTTGTGGGAGCAAAGCAGTCGGTTCTGCTCTATTATGCGGAGGTATGGGCTGATGTCCTTGACAAGGAGGTGCTCAAATGCAAAGACGGGGAGCTTTGCGCTTATCACATTATCTCAGAACCGGTGGTGATCTCCGTTGCCCTCTTACCAAAGAGCGTAAAGCTATCTACAGTCGTAAGGGCGACAACTTAAGAGAGGTGGTTGCCCGTGAAGAACGTCAACGCACTTTTACCGAGTGGCAACTTTCTTGGCAAAATGAGCCAAGAGGCAGATGGACTGCGCGGCTCATCGACAATTTATATTTGTGGCTGAACTGGTGAGATTGATTATTTCCTTACTCAAGTTCTAAGCGGGCATGGAAGTTTTCAGTTTTACCTGCACAGGATTGGGAAGACGCGATCTCCTGATTGTGTGTTGGAGTGGCGGACGAGGCAGAATACACCTTTTTCTTTTGGAAAGGTGGGACGCTTTCGTTAAGAGCATTATGCAGACATAGGAGAGCTCTTTTCAGACAACATTGTCAGAGAGATGCTGAGGAGCGCTGGCAGTTGCAGTCGTGTTGTGCTGGCAACGGGTTCCCTGAACTAACAACTCCCTCCCGTTGGTGAAAGGGATTCGACGGCGTACTGTTGCAAAAGTTCAACTCTCAACAAGCGAAAGAAAGAAGAGTTTTTGTTTTGCTCAAATTTCGATTTATTCTTCAACATAGATGGATTTGTGTTGTATATCTACTGTTCACTCCTTTGTGGAATATACGGCATTCACACGGTCTTAGATTCTAATGGGATTGACCTTCAGTTTCATTATCATTTAACGCTGTGTGGGTGGAAAACCTACAGTCGAGAAAGTTGAATATCACCGTATGATATTCAGCAATCCATTGGGTAACTGTTGGTATCCATGCGGCATAGTCCTCCTAATATTTATTAAGCCACTTCTTTGCTTAGTTGGTGTTCCCCCCAAAGTAATGTTTAATTAACACACGAAATTATTTTTTTTCCATGATTTGTGTACTAAATGACATAATCGTCATCACTTTTGACATGTATCGTTTGAAGGTTGGTACTTCCTAAAAAGCATACGCCATCTAGGTGTGAGACAAGGAATTTTTTAAATCATGTTATATGTTGTTAAAAAATACTTTTTCCAAAAATTTATTCATTTCAAATATTTTGTCGACATGGAAAGCAATGTTTATCTCTAAATCTCTCGAGGTTTCACTGTCATCCAGAAACCTCCCTTCGATGAATGTTGAAATCCTGCTGGAGCGAGAACTAATGGAATTTCAGTTTTTGTTGATTTTTCCAGTGTGAATTCCGACAGGAGGTGGTATACAATAGTCTTCATAACCATAAGTGCAAAACGGGAACCTGCAATTATGAAATTTAATAAATAGGTTTAGATTGTTTACAAGGAGATGTGAGATGTATAAACTGTACCTATGCAATTCCTGGGACCGATTCCAAAAGGCAAGTATGTGAATGACTTTATTTTCTGTCTGTTTTCATCATTAAATCGCTCCGGGTCAAACTTTTCAGGATCAGACCAATATTCTGGATCATAATGCAATCCAGCAATTGGAAACTCAATTGTGTCTCCCGCTTCTATCTTCACGGTTTCGCCAGTATCTTCATTCTCAATTTGATAACTTTTGGTACAAATACGTTCAGTTGCGCCAAGCGGTGCCCATTTTCGTAATACCTCGGAAATAACCATATCCAAATATTTCATCTTCTGCAATTCTTCATATATTATTGGTTTGCCATTGAGGTTTTTCCGAGTCGTATCGATTTCGGCATTCAGTTTTCGTTGAACGTCAGGATTCGCCATGATTTCATATGCACAGAAGCTCAGAACTAAAGACGTGGTTCCGAATCCTGCAGCAAAGAAAAGGAAGCATTGTGCGACAATGTCCTCATCTGACCATTTACAGTTGACTGACCTCAAGCCAAAATGGGACTCTTCAACGGCGGCAAAACCATGGTTAGAGTCGTGCTCTGGTTCTTCTGGGTTCACATTTCCTTGTTGTGCCTGCATTAGTAAATTTATCATGTCAGGACGAATAATTCCTTTTTCTGCGCGGTACTTGATGGTGTCGAGGACCAAACTTCGAAAGTAGGTTGTAAGCTTTTTGTCAATTACGGAAATTCCAAGGAACTGTAAAGGAGAGACTTTCAAAATTAAAAGGCCATTAAAAGATGATTGAGTAAGAAGTTCCCTGATACTTACCCTCATTAGCTTCGGGCAAACCACAGCCAAGAGCATCCTCATTGTGGTAAGAAAAGAATTCTGTACTACTCCTTTCGAGATCTTATAGAATTCGTTATCTTTGTCCTTCAGAGAGTTGACCTCCACACCGAAAGCAGTGGTTGCTATCATATCGATTGTGAATTTGATGAAAAACTCGTTAATGTCCATGTCAACTTGGCCATCTCTGGCCGCTCCTTCCTTCAGGTAGTCACATCCATTATGACAACATTTTGAAATTAATGGGAGCATCTGTCGCAGTTTGTTTCCAGTGAAGGCTGGACTGAGGGTTGCTCGCATATCCTTCCATTCTTGGTCCTTGAGCATGAATAATGACCTTCCGAAAAGGGGCTCATCCTCAGGATCGATGATTATTGAATGGTTCGGAAAGTTGAGAAAGTCTTTGACGCCAATTCGTTTGATGAGTTCTAAGTCGGTTATAGTGAAAAATGGACTTCGAAGATTGAATCTTCCGAAATACCTGAAACAAGAGTTCAATGGAAAAATGAGAAAAGATTGGGGCGTCAGTAGTCAGTAGAGAGCATTGGGTAATTGAATTGTGTAATGAATCACAAACAAATGCTATCCTGTCGTTGACCTCAATATCGCTAAGCAGTCTGGGTGAGGGTGAAACTTATGGGGGTTCCTGAGTGATGATAAAATGAGTTCATGTGATCCCTCCTATAATTTTGGATCGAACATATTAAAGCCCTCTAACGTTCTACAAAAATTTTATTCGCCCCTGGGCAAAGTCCTTTTAAGAGCCCCCTTACTTCTGGCTAACTAATTTGAGTGATGATTACGGCTAATAGTTTCGTCCAAGGCCGAAGCAACTCATCAGACACTGTCAGTTTATTGATCATATTTGGTTTGTACATAGTTTATGGCTAAACTTAATACTAAACTTATCTCTAACAGTATAAAACTTTTCCTAGAGACTAACATTTCGTATATTACTGGACTTAAATTAAGGTAATACTAACTTATCCTAAGACTTATGCTATAGAGGGGAAAGTCAGGAAAAACCCCTCTTATTTTGTAGTTTATGCGGTGAGATTATTGTTTTGCGTGAATGGGTGGAGGAAGGATACATATAGGGGATGGTGTTGTTATTGGGCGGTGGAGTAGACGAGGCCAGGCCGATGTCGATCGTATGGGCGGTTAAATAATATCAGTTTGCCGTTGTGATAGCTGCTGTTCTGAGAGGACAGGGTTAGGAGGTCTGCAGGGAGGGAATGGTGACGGTATGGGGGGTTCGTGTTATGGTTGCGGATGTGGGAGTAGAACTGGATGAGGTTATTTTCGCGGGTTTGGCATTTGGTGAGGAATTTGGTCAGTGAGGTGAGGAGGATCTGGTCTATGCGGGAGCATTTTATCTCGTCATAGACGGCTTGGTTGGGGTGGAGATATGATTGGGAGAGGGATAGTCGGAAGAACCTCCTTTCACGTACTCGTAGACGTTCCATTTGGGATGAAGAGACGTCGCACCATGCGACGAATTCGTATGTGATTAGGGGACGGTTTGGGGGAGATAGCGGAGTCTTTCTTAAGGATGGGCCATAAGGTTTTTAGTCCTGTTAGAGTTTTTGCGATGATGGAATTTACTTGGGGCACGGGTGATAGGCGGGTATTGAGGGTTATTCCCAGGTATTTAGTGGATTGGACGGAGGGAATGGTGGATGTTCCGATTTTGATCTTGAGGTTGCGGGTGTCGGCTCGCATCTTGCGGGTAAAGGTGGCTCTACCACGGAAGATGATGGCTTCACATTTGCTGGGGTTGAGGAGGAGTTTCCAGGATTGGAGGAATTTGTTAAGCGTTAGGATTGTGGTACTGATGCGGTTTTGGGCGGATTGTATGTTTCGGGACGAGGTGTAAAGAATCAAGTCGTCAGCGTATTGGACGGTTTTGACCGTTAGTGGAGAGTTGGTGGGGTGTTGGAGTGGTATATCGGCGGTATAAAGGGAAAATAGAGTTGTTGACAGTACTGAGCCTTGGGGGATGCCTGCTGGTGGATTGTATGGGTCGGATAGGGTATCGTGAATACGTACTCGGGCTTGACGGTCGGACAGGTAGTTGATAATCAGTTTGCATAATTGCGGATGGAATTTGAAAGTGTGGGAGAGTTTGTAGGTGAGGCCTTCGTGCCAGACTGTGTCGAAGGCTTTTTGGATATCAAGGAGGCAAGCGATGGTGGGGATGTTGTTGTTTATCTGGGTTAGGATGTCGGTTTTGAGAACTAGGAGGGCGTGTGAGGTGCCGTGGCCACGCCTATTGGCAAACTGGATGGGGGGGATAATGTCGTGGTCGGTGATGTGTTGGAGCATGATGACGTGCTCGAAAATTTTCGATGTCACGTTGAGGAGGGAGATGGGGCGGTAGCTGCTTGGGGAGGCTGAGGGCTGATCCTTTTTTAGGATTGGAACGATATGGGATTCTTTCCATGGAGAGGGAAAGTATGCAGATAGCAAGCATTGGTTGAAGAGTTGGGCGAGGAATGGGCATAGCGATTTTGTTCATTTTTTTAGGATGATGATAGGGATATGGTCAGGGCCAGATGACTTTTTGTTGTTTCGGGAAAGGATGATGGATTCTACTGTCTGGGGTGTGACGGCATGTATTGGTAGGCAGTTGGGTGCTGTCCGTTGGGGTGGGGGGATTGGGAAATGGGTGTATACGGATGGTGTGGTAGTTAGGTTGGGGATGTATTGGCGCACCGCCGTTTCCGTGGGTGGGTCGGACAGATGTAGAGTGGTGCTATGGGCTGCCAGGAAGCTGTTGGCAATCAGGTCGGCGTGGGCTTTGGGGGAGGTGTTATGGGAGAGGATGCTGGCTGCGCGCGGTTTCGCAAGGCGAGGGCAAGTACCACGTAGTTTGCTGCACATTTGCCTATTGAGCGAGATATTCGCGTGCATCACAGCGTAGTGGTCAGCGTATAGCGTCTGAATGTGGGATTGGATGAGGTGTGACAGGGAGTAGATACGTGATTTAAGGAAGTTAAACTGGGGAGCGTATCTATGGCGGTGGAGTTGGCGTCTTAGGGTGGCTTTCTGCTTGATGAGGTCGAGGACATGGGGTGGGAGGGTGATTAGGCCCTGGTAGTTTAGGGGTCTGAGGGGGATGGTTTCATTGCAGGCTTGTTGAGTTAACTCCGTGAACTTTTCCACGGCGGAGTCGATTTCGGAAGGAGACGGATTGGGCGGGAGGCAGATAGTCGAGAGTTTGTCGGATAGGTTATGGTTGAGTCGTTGCCAGTTGGTGGCAGCGTAGTTGGGAAGGAATTTAGGCTGGGATTTGGGTAGGCGATTCGCGGTGTTGAAGTGGAAAACTACTCCGTCGTGGTCAGTCATGCCTGGAATGGTGGGAAGGTCTTGGGGGGAGGTGGGGTGGCTAGAGTGGATGAGGAGGTGGTTACTTACCAGGAAGAGGTCGATGAAGGAGTGGGTATTTCGCCGGTGGTAGGTGGGTTGGTTGGTGGGGAGGAGGGTTAGCTGTAGAGGTTGGGAGTGCTGCGTGTACCAGTTGGCTAACCTATTGCCATTGGCGTTTATGGTGGTGTTATACCATGTATTATGTTTGGCGTTTAGGTCGCCCCCTAGTACGAGGGAGAAACGTTTGTGTTGACTAACTGGTAGGGTTTTGAGGTGCTGTGCTAGGTTGGAGATGTCGGCGGGATTAAGGGTTTGGTCGGGGCAGTAGAGGCTGCCTATGAATATGATGGAGGACGGTGTAGCTATGGAGACGACGGTTAACTCAATGGATGAGGCAATGGTGGATGGGATGTAAACCCGTTGGGCGTCTATGGGATTTGCTACTAATATGGCTGTGCCCCCGCCTTGGCGGTCAATGCGATCGGAGCGGAAGGTGGTATAGTGGTACAGTTGGGGAAGTGCAGCTTATGCCTAGGGTTGAGTTTGGATTCGGTGAGAAGGAGTAGGTTGGGTTTGTGGGCGGAAAGAAAATTGGTCAATTCGTGGCGTTTTTGTCGGCTGACGATAGAATTGACGTTCAGTAATACCAATTTAGTGGACATTACTGGGGGACACTTGGCAGAGGAAGGAGAGGAGCGCGAGTCTCTTCTCCATTGGTGAGGACAGAGAGTTGTATGTGGGGAGGAATGTGGTGAGTTGGGAGGCTAGTTGGACTGTGGAGGTGTTGAATAGTGAGAGGATCTCGGAGTCGAGGTCGAAACTGGGTGTCTGGCGCGAGGCGTTCCTAGCCATTGCGGCGTATGAGAATGGTGGGGTTGTCGGGTTATGTGAAGGAGTAATCTGGGCGAGCTTCAGTTGGGGACCGGGTTTGGTTGGTGGGCTGGGGTTTGGTTTTATGGGGAGGGATTGTTGTGACTGGCGGGTGCGGGCTTGGACGAACATCGGACAGTTGCGATAACTCGCCGGATGTGTGTTGGCTCCGCAGTTAATGCAGGATGGGTTCTCATCCTGTTTCTTAGGGCACTGGCGTGGACCGTGGGGGGTGTTGCATTTAACGCATCGGTATGGCAGGTTGCAGTTTGACGCAGCATGCCCAATGCGCTGGCAGTTCCGGCATTGAGCTATTTCGTGGAGTTGTACTGCCTCAAACTTGACGATGCAGTGGAACATCGCCCTGGCTTTCGTAAGGGTTGATTGTTGGAATTTGGGGGAGAACGTTACAAGGAAGAGGTGGAGTGGTTTTGTGTTTCGTCGGGACGAGCTGGTCTCGTACTGACGGACGCTGATGGCTTCGGAGATGCCGAGGCGGTGTAGTTCCTTGAGTATTTCCTCAGGGGAGTATGTAAAATCTAGTCCCCGAAGGATTAGATTGACGGGTTTCAGATGCGTTGGGGTATACGTGAAGAAGGGATGGTTACCTTCTTTTAGAATATTTTTGGCCGATTCATAATCTGCCTGGGAAGTGGCGAGAACGTGGGTGGAGTGAATTGAGGTTTTTTTAAGTGCTATGTTCGTAGGGATCGTGGACAGGATTTGGGTCGTAATCTCTTTTGTGGTTATGGGGTCTGCGCGGATAATTAATGGTGGAAATTTTTCCTGACTTACCTCTTGTTTGTTTGGTTTAGTTGATTGAGCGGCTTGTGGTGTAGTTGTGGTGGTTGTTGTTGGGGTGTGGGTGGATGGCTGTTGTAGCTGCTGAGTAGGATGATGAGCGGCTTTCATTGGTGGTACGGTTAGTTGCGGTGAGGTTGTATCTGTTGTTGTTGGAACTGTTTTATGTAGCAAACTGGGTTTCGGAATTGTAATTTCTTCCCGAGACCGTTCTTCTCGGTTCTCATTGGCTGATGTACCTGGTGTGTTGTACTGTGGTGTTGTGTTGGTGAGGGCTATTGTCGATTGTGTCAATGAAGAACTGGAGAGGGCACTGAGCCGGTCGTACCGACTCGTCATCTCCTTCAAGGAGGTCTTGAGTTCTTGGACTTGTCTCCTTAGCACGGCGACTTCATCGTCATCGGTTGATTCGAGAGCCATAACTGACTCGCTGTCTTCGGGGGCAGATTGCCGACTGTCGTCGGGGGCAAATTCCCGACTGCCTTCGGGGCTGGATGGGGCCTCGCCTTCGCTGTCCCCATAGGAGTGGATCCTTTTGGGCTCAGGATCCATCCCCTCTGGCGACAGTGACCTATCGTCAACTTGGCGCTTTGACATTGCGCCACACACAATTGATTTGTTTGGTATCAAATTATGATCACGTGTTTCCGACCGTGATCCGCTTTTACAAAACAAACTATTTCAACTGAGACTCTTCACTTTAATATCTTGGATAAGAGTGCACCCTTTGCTTGCAGTTACATGTCCTTTTAAAGGGTCACAATGCAAGCAATAAAATACACATCTTCTCCTTATTCTTACTTCCTTACAATTATGTATTTACTTAGGTCTAGTGCAATAAAACTAACTTATAGTTTTATACCCCTAACGTTTTTTCATTTTCTGGCTCAAAGTTTGCGGCTTGGGCCATGTATACCACTTCTTGTTGGACAGTTATAGGCAACGCGATGCTGTTAATTGATAACGTATTATCTTCAAAGTTAATTATCGCTTTAGTTGGTTTTAAAATGTTTTGTCCTATAATACAGTCGAAAGTTTCACTTTGGAAAGGCAGTAATTTCCATTCAATTCTACCTTCAAATTGAAATTCTTGTGGGAATTCTGAATAAAATCCATGAAAGGTGGATGAAACTGCATTTACCGAACATATTTGCAATGGTTTAGATAACCTATGTTGTCTATGCTCTGCTACTGCCTTCGAGTTTAATATTGAGGTAGAACAACCGGTATCGATTAAGCATCGAAGTTCTTTGCCTTCGATAGTTAGTCGAATAATGGGTAATTGGGGTTCTCCTCCGAGGCATGTAGCCGAAAAATCCGTGTTGACATGGAGCGAACTTGAACGGGATGTTGCCGTATTCATGGAGACATCCGAGGTTAGAGATAGATCTGCTCCGTTTTGGAATTTAGTGTTTCCTAATGGAACGAAGACATTTGAAGGTGGAGATAAATTTGTTCTGCTTTGAAACCTAGTGTTTCCTGTTGGAGCTAAATTTCGCACTTTCGTATCACTTCTATTTTCACCATATTGATCAGCACTGTTATTCAAATTTCTTGCACCACTGTAATTAACGTACCCTGTTTCTACTAACACTTTATAAGCACTTTCAAGTGAATCTGGTTTGTAGGCATGTAAGATACCTCTAATAGGTTCGGGACATTTGTTAACAAAAGTATTTTTAGCGATCTGATTTTTTAGCTTAATCATTTCCGACTTCTGTGCAGCGGAAAATGTTACATTATACTTAATCTTATGGTTAATTTTAAATAGACACTTACAGATATATTCGTATAATTGTCCTGCTGTTGTGAATCGTGCCGCTAGCAATCTTTCGGTGAGCTGAATTTCATTTTTCGGTGTATCAAAGTGATTGATGAGGAGCGCCTTGACCTCTGACCAGGATTCTGTGATGTGAGTATGCAAAACCTCTCTTGCTCTTCCAACGATGCGTCCTAATAACATCTGATGAAGGATGGCTTTGAAGGGGCTGTTGTTCACTTGATGTATCACTGCATCCACTGCATCTATAAAGGGGAATAGATCCACCTGCGTTCCGTCGAAATTCGAAAGGGCTCCAATATAGCCCGACAAACTTTTGAAGTCCATTGTCATGTTGAGCGTGAGTAAAGAGAAATCTTTGATGAGATTCTCCAGGTTATTTTATTTGTGAGTGATAAACAGTTTTTAAACACTCGCAGACCGACTGCGCCAATTATGATCGCGTGTTTCCGACCGTGATCTGCTTTTACAAAACAAACTATTTCAACTGAGACTCTTCACTTTAATATCTTGGATAAGAGTGCACCCTTTGCTTGCAGTTACATGTCCTTTTAAAGGGTCACAATGCAAGCAATAAAATACACATCTTCTCCTTATTCTTACTTCCTTACAATTATGTATTTACTTAGGTCTAGTGCAATAAAACTAACTTACTTGCTAGCGAGTATTTATTTAGGCATCGTTCTTTGATGATGCCGACATGTGTAGGCGGATGGATGAGGATGACGTAACTATCACTTCTTTCACTATCGTTTTACTCGAATCACTTTTGAAACACGTCCGATCCGCTCGGACGCTTGACAGCAACTCTTTTGACTACTTGAGCTAAACACGAGTGAATGCCCAAATCATAAACATGCCCTGTGAGTTGGGACTTAATAATACACTCAAAGCCTCCTTGAGTGTCGTAAGAGGCGACTATATGCGGATATGCGTAACAAGAGAAGTGCTGAAATCGGCCTTGGTGGTGCTCCCTATCTGGTGGTCGCTTATGCTAACTTGTGTGTTGTGTACGCCAGGTCTCGCAGGGTTGCAGAGCTGTGACCTCCGAAGTTCAACATCCACCGCTTGTACGACCCAGATGTCGCTAGGCAGTGCGGCAGATACCGTGCTGATCGAGCGGCAGATCTACTGAGTGATGCGCCTGAGTATATTAATGAGCATTGGGTCGCCATCAAAAATGCTCTTTCCTCGGGTGCTGAACAAGCCGTCGGCCACACCGGTACATTCCGAAGGAGCATCATAAGATCTGTCTGACTGTGAAGTCGTGGAAGCGGATCAATGAACGGAAGGGGCTCAAGGTTCTACTGAGCGTTGCTAGTGATCGCAGACGCGACGCGCTCGATTTCCGATACCGAGCGAAATTGCGAGGAGTTCAGCGTAGTGTACGCCGTGACAAGAGAGAATTTTCTATTGCGCAGGTCAGGGAACCGGGAAATGTGGCATATTGCAATGATTTCAGAACTGTATACCGCATTACGATGGTCCTGTGAAGGATGCCAACGATCGACTTCACATCCACGATGATGAACAATTGAAGAAGTGGCAAGAAAACTTAGCCACGGTTCTTAACCGTACCACATCCGGTGAAGTACCTCCTCTTGTGGATGAAATATCTAGTCAACGTAACATACGGACACCGACTGTTCCTCCAAGCAGAAGTGAAATCATTTCGGTCATCAATGTACTCAAAGGGAGTAAAACTGAGGGTTTGTTCGTCTCCCCGCACAGCTATTTATCGTTGCACATGCAATTACTGCAGATCTGCTGCTTCCTGTCGTACGGAAATCTTGGAAATCCGAGACTTTTCCAAAAGAGCGAAAGAAGGGGTTGAATAAAATTCCAAAGGAAGGGCATACGTTTTGAGTGTAACGATTCGGAGGGGTATCAGCGTGCTACCTGCCGTTGGAAAGATATTGGCTAAAATAAGGCTACAACGCATCGAGAAACTTCACGAAGGCTTGATTGACAGAGAGCAGGCTGGTTTCCGCTCCGAATCCTCCTGCATTGATCACATAAAAACATCACGCATCATTTTGGAACAGTGTGCGGAATTTAAATCTTCGCTGCAGAGAGAGAAAGAAACTAATAGTTATTATCAGAGCGACATATGATGACACAAAGTGTCACGTACTTGACCGAGGTAAAATCTCGGAGGATGCTGAGGTCCAAAACGGAATCCGCCGCAGCTCCATTTTCTCAGCGAAATGATCTTGTTAACGGTGACTTTCTTCATGCTGACTTGTCCGGAGGATATGGAGGAATTCAATGGATTATGACGCCTTTCCTCAAACACCTCAACTACGCTCATCTCATCTCTCCTTGCTCTCTCATCGGGTCATGTACCTTGGTCAAATGGCTCTGAATTTGGAAGCAGAGGCAACTGGAGTTGGACTGAAGATAATCTGATGGGTCGTTTGCAGTAATGGACAGAACATGGAACGCATCGATCTATTTATATATCCAGGAAGTGTGGTTTCTGCCGACGACGTCACCGAATTGGACGCTGCCCGACGCATTAACAGTGCGAAGAGCGAAGAACTTGGTCGATGGACAGGCTTGGCACTCGTATGCGATACGTTTTGAAGATGAAAGTGGCAGTGGATAGCTCACACATTAAGGAGGGGCGACATTTGGATTGTGGGCTATACCATGCAGTGGAATCCACTCTCCTAAGATGACAGACCAGCGGGTCGTCGTGGATATCGGACCTTACCTCATATCACAAATAAAAAATTTAGTCCTATATGTGATAATTTAATCACACTTCTACAAAAATTTAAACGGTTATCACTTTCCGGTTTGACAGTCTCCTCCTCTTTGAAGTAGGAGGTTTGACACAGGTGAGGTCCAAAATTGAACTCGTTCCTTTTACTCAGTCTTTATGTAACTTTCCTTGCCCAACAACACCTACGTTTGTGTCGGAGGTCGCTGGAGATCAGGCTACTCAAGTTTCGACAAAATAAGACTTGGAGGAACTTAGTATCTATGCACATATAGACCATCTATCATAACTAACACAAAACTCCCCTGTGGCTTTTAGGTAAACCCTCCTCTCCTTCGCGCAGCATGAATTTGAAACTGGATATTTTTTTTTGGCAATATACCTTGTATCAGCACAACTTTTGCATTAAAAGGACTGATTCATACCCTTTTGGATGTTTACACAAAGTGTTGATATAAGGGCAGCAACTTGCCTCGTGATGAGGCTGAAGAGGATTCACACTACATTACCAAAATATGTAATGGTTTATGGGGGATAGAATGATCAGATCGATCATCCTAAGTGGCCGATAACGACCTAGATGGCAGAGCTATCCCAGAAACATAAACAAATTGGCTAAGTTGACCGTGAAGGCCCGCCCGCAAAGTTTGAAGCTCCATCAAAGTGCTCGCTCGACACGTTCTTGCACCCCTCTGTGCTAGCCAGGCTCGGGAATGTGGGGGGGGGTCCTTTGAGCGCTTTGATTCCTCACGCTTCATTACTACCAAAAATCAACGTGGCTATTCCGATGCGGACCTACCGGATTCCAAAATAGACAAGACTAGGGAATTCGCGACGGCCTATCGAATAGCAACCAGAACGCGAACTAAAATTGGAAAATAAAAAAAAAACGGCTCGAGCGCGCGCGTGGAGCCGTTAGTCTCCGGACCCCAGTGCCGCGATCAAGGAGGGGAAGTTCCACGACGGATCACAGTCCCAATTATACCCTCTTCCGCCTCAGATCTTGTATGAGGCGCGGCCCTTGAGGCTCCCATCAGCTGAGTTTTGTGAAGAAAAAGTCGAAAGATTTTTTGCGAAGAAAAAGAAGGAGTGTTGAAACAAGGGGAAAGGACACAATAAATAAATAATAAAAAAAATGATTTAATTAAAATTGTTATTTCTAGGAAGTTCAGTTTCTAACCTATCCTTCTTTAAGGAATTTCATATTGTTACAGCAGCATCTTTCGAGCTCGAAGTGACGGCCAAAGTGAGGTTTTTTAAAAATTTTCTTTGTTTTTCTTATTTTTCTTTTAGTTTTTTTTTTTACTTTTTATGGCATTTTCTTACTTTAAGTTCATTTTTTTTATTTTTTTTGCTATATTAAATATTTTTATTTTTCCGTTAATATACGATGAATCCTGAATAATTTCTAGAGTAATTTGAGGACTTCCTCCCTCTCTTTTCCTCCTTGCTCCCGCAGAACCTCTATCGAAAGGGACATCCTCAAACATGGCAAACTGACCTGAGGATGTCGAGGAAGGGTGGGAGCCTCAAGGGCCGCGCCTCATATAAGATCTGAGGCGGAAGAGGCAATAATCGGGGTTGTGATCCGTCGTGGATCTTCCCCTCCTTGATCGCGGCAGAAAGGTCCGGAGACTTACGGCTCCACGCGCGCGGTCGAGCCCTTTTTTTTCTATTTTCCAATTTTTTAAGTTTCTAATTTTGTTAAAGTCTCTGTCTCTAGTCTCCTAGAAATCACCCTTTTCCTCCACGCTTTCGTCAAATCTGTATATCTCATCCAGGGCATAGGCAACTCATCAGATGCTGCCTCACCTCTGCCCTGGGAGCAGCGTGACCGCAAGTGGCTACAAGTGGCAATCGCTACTTTATGTATGTATAATTGCGATATCAGTGCAAAATATATCCAAGTAAAATTTGCCTTATATATCTGGACGAAACTGACAGTCACCTTTTTGAAATTTTTGGGTGTTGATCTCAAAACCGAGGGGTTCATGGACCACAAATATGGTAGAAAGTCTCTTCCCAATTGGTTCGGTCCGACAATAACTGGATGTGGACTTAGGACACCTCAATCCTCAAACAAAAATAATTTCTCTTCGTTGGAAATTTAGTTGAGTTAGTATCACGGTTTCTTCCCAAGACATTTTCGATTAGATGGAAAATGGCATAGATGACTTTCGGAAAATCCAAAACTGGATTGAATATACATCGGGTTTCAACTAGATATCTATAAGTACAACATGAAGAAATTATTTTTGCGGTATGTTCGCGGTCTCCCGATGATCCCAAATCCATTATGGCCTAAGTATTTGAGGGATTTGTTTACACCTAGAAATGGTGGTAGAAGCTCCACTCAAACCGCGATGTCATACTACGACTAGTGTTAGATACAATAAAAGAAAGTGTGTCCAGAGCATCAATAAAAAGACAACAAGTCGGGAAACCGGAAGCTCGGCGCTCCAAGTATGAAAGATTTTGTTTGTTTCTTCTGTGAGCATATTTGAGTGCAGAACTACCCCATTTGTAACTTTGCTGGTAATAGTATAATTTTGATCAAACTTGCGGATAACATGCTTCATACTGGAATCTATATTACTACAAATTTATAACTCTGGAAAAAACTTAAGGGGGTGTTTTTGCTCAATTTCAGCAGAGATCAGCCCGCATGAAGGGAATGCTCCCAAAAAACCCAGACCTGAACCCACAGGAGGAGAAAACCCGGGTAGGTCAGGAGTGAAGGCAGGACCCAGGAAGCCCGGCATAAGCTATGCTAGTGCGGTCAAGGGCATTCGACTGGCCATATTGCCAAAAAGGTTTCCCGAGCAAATACTCACTCGGGAGGAACAGGAAATCATTGAGGAACTTGTCGTCAAGCAGATGATCAAGGGTTGGACGTCGAAACTGGTGTTCACCGGGATACGCTTTCGACCAGGCCTTATACTGGTGGACTGCGCGACGGAAGGTACCGCAGAATGGGTTAGAGCCATAATTCCTAGATTGCCAGGCTGGGAAGGGGTGGAACTGTCAACATGTGCTGGAGATGATATATCAGGAGCCCACATGGTGACAGTTTTTCTCCCAAAGGCCGCGGCAATAAGACCTTATGAGACTCCTAATTGCTCAGAACGAAGATCTCCATACTCGACTATGGAGAGTCTTCAGAAGCAAGGTGGAGGGAAAGGGTAAACTCCTCACGATCGGGGTAGATGACCGATCCCTAGAGGCAATTAAACGTCGGAGTTTTCATATCAACTACCGATTTGGCAACATACCCGTGCATGTGCACAAGGAAAAGCCAAGGAAAGAGACTTCGGAGGAGGCATCGGGTGGAAAACTTACCGAGGTCCCTGAAGAAGTCGCGGAAGCCATAGAGGCGGAAAGAACGGGATCAATCAGGGAAATAGACCTGCTGCCCAGTGAAGAGCAGAAGCTGGACGACCTAGACCTAGGACTCCTAGGGCTCGGGGTGGACAGCGACGCACAGGAAAGCGCCATGTCGGAGGAGGAGGGTGACACTCCGACAATGGAGAAGAGCTCCAAACAATAACGGAGCCAATGGCCAGCACTAGGATAGCCCAGATAAACCTCCACCATGCGAGAGCTGCATCTGCAGTGATTGCAAGGGCAAATTCCAAGGAGAACATAGGAATAGTGCTGGCTCAGGAGCCCTGGGTGTACCGGAGGCAGATTCGCGGTCTGCAAGGAGGAGACATGCAGGTAATTTTGGACTCCTCTTGTGAAAAACCAAGAGCTTGCATAACTCTCAAACGTAATTTAAAATACATATGTCTTTCAGAGTTCTTAACCGGGGACCTTGTGGCTATCCAAGTCTCATTGGAAGCCGGGAGGAGCACTCGAGAGGTAGTTGTAGCATCGGGATACTTTCCAGGAGACGAGAGCCGGGCTCCACCGGAACAAGTCGCAAAGCTGACGGAGTATTGCGAGGAGAGGGCGTTACCACTTCTTCTCGGCTGCGATGCCAACGCCCACCACGAAGTGTGGGGAAGCAGTGACACTAATCGTAGAGGTGAGTACCTTCTCGAATTTATCCTTAACAATAATATATAAACACTCCAACATTTGTGACCAGCACCAGACAAGAGGTACTAGATATAACTCTAGGAAATACCCTAATGAACAAGATGGTGAGGAATTGGAGGGTGTCGGATGAACCCTCAATGTCTGATCACAGGATAATCAGATTCGACATTGAGGGTAACTCCGAAATAAAAAGAATAATAAGGAATCCCAAGAGAACGGATTGGGAATCCTACACAATGCACCTGAGCAACAACATTGCCCACCTTCAAGGGGGCGGTGACATCAGGAGCGAATTGGAATTAGAAACGGTGGTGGAAGACCTCAACACAATCGTCATTGACGCATATGAGGCCAGCTGTCCGGCCAAGACAGTCAAGTCATCAAGGGATGTACCATGGTGGAACAGGAACTTAGCCAGAATGAGAACGGAGGTACGAAAACTCTTTAACCGGGCAAAACAAACCGGGGACTGGCGGAGGTATAAAAATGCACTGACTGCGTATAGCAACGCCATCAGGGAAGCGAAACGGAACAGCTTTAGGGAATTCTGTGAAGGGATTGAACAGATCACAGAAGCAACCAGGCTGTACAAGGTTGTAGCCAAAGACGGGGGAATATCCTCTGTCTGCTTGAAAAAGGAAGATGGGACATTCACCGAGAATGAGGAGGACAGGGTACACCTGTTTCTCAGAACTCATTTCCCGGGGTCCTACCTAATCTGCCTGACACCCCAACAACGAATAAAAGGGGAAGGAAAGAGAGCTGGAAACTAGCAAAAGAGGTATGCTCAGAAGCTAGGCTAAGATGGGCATTGGGAACTTTTCAACCAATGAAATCTCCCGGAGCAGATGGCATTTTCCCAGCACTTATCCAGAGAGACCAATTAATTATCTTAGAGTCTCTTCTGAGGGTGGTAAGGAGGAGCATAGCACTGGGTTACATACCAAGGGCATGGAGACGGGCAAAAGTGGTCTTTATTCCGAAGGCGGGTAAAAAGGATCCTTTTCACCCTAAATCTTTCAGACCAATCTGCCTAACATCGTTCGTACTCAAAACGGTGGAGAAGGTTATAGACAACTATATTAGAGCTAACGTTCTAAAGCGTAATCCCCTACATCACTGTCAACACGCTTACCGGGCAGGAAGGTCAACCGAAAATGCTCTGTATCAGCTGACAGAGGTACTACGGGACGCCATAGAAACAAAAGAAATTGCACTGTGCGTGTTTTTGGATATCGAAGGAGCATTCGACAACACATCGCACACAGAGATACAGGATGCCCTGAGCCGCAAAGGAGTGGGAAACACCCTGGCACTCTGGATGGGCAAAATGCTAGAAAGCAGACAAATAGAGGTACAAACAGGTATAAATTCTATTATCATGAACACCACTCAAGGCTGTCCACAGGGTGGAGTACTATCGCCGCTGATGTAGAGTATGGTAGTGGATGAACTCCTGGACGTGTTAACTAATACTGGAATACAAGTCCAGGGCTACGCGGACGACATTGTTCTAATCTGTAGGGGCAAATATGAAGATACCCTATGTGATAGAATCTAAACTGGATTAAGGGTTACTAGTGCCTGGTGCAGGAAGGTGGGACTGCGGATCAACCCAACCAAAACCACCATAGTACCATTCACTAGGAGGCGTAAGCTGGATCACCTGAAAGCCATAACATTACATGATATGGAGGTGAAACGAGAAACAGAGGTCAAATATTTGGGAATCACGCTAGACCAAAAATTACTCTGGAAGACACATGTCGGAAACACTTGTCGAAAAGCCACGAGGGCTCTGATGACTTGCAGATCCATAGCAGGAAAAAAATGGGGTTGCAGCCCGAAGATACTACTTTGGATATATACTGCAATAGTAAGACCAATGATTACCTATGGAGCGGTAATCTGGGCAGAAAGAACCCAACTCAGCACACAAGCCAGGGAATTACATAAGCTCCAAAGGCTGGCTTGCGTGTGTATCAGTGGGGCAATGAGGACATGTCCATCGGCATCTCTGGAGGTCCTTCTGGGATTAACCCCTCTCCATCTGCACATACAGATGCAGGCAAGGAGATCAATATTCAGGATGGCCGGTAGTATGAGTGAGGTGGGGAGCTGCCTAAATCGAAGGAAGATTGATATCCTTTCTAGGCGGTATCCCGAATTACTGATACCGAGGGACAACATGACAACGAGGTTTCACTTCGATAAGAAGTTTGAAACACGTTGGAGTAACAAGGCAAATTGGGAGAGCGTGGCTGCGACATACGGCTTAAACCAGCTGACTTGGTACACTGACGGATCCCTCACAGCAGAGGGAGCGGGTGCCGGTGTCATTGGTCCAAGGAAAATGTACTTTGAGCCAATGGGCAGGTACACTAGCATATTCCAGGCGGAAATATATGCCATAGACAGATGTGCCCCCTTTAATCTGCAAAGGAACTACAGGGAGCAGAATATTGCTATTCTCACGGACAGCCCAGCGGCGATCAAGGCAATGGTAGGCAATCCTGCCAGGTGAACTTTAAACTGGTATGGGAATGCTTTGAGAAACTGAATACACTCGGCTCGTCCAACAAGGTCTGGATACTTTGGGTTCCAGGCCATGCTGGGTTGGAAGGCAATGAGGCAGCGGATGAACTAGCCAAGAAGGGAGCAGGGATGCCTTTACACGGGCCAGAACCCTTCTGTGGAATCGGAAACGGTTTCATGGCTATGAATCTAAGAAACGAAGAGAAACGGTTGAGGGAACTATATTGGGCGGGCCTACCAGGGATGGAGCAGTCCAGGGTGCTTATTGGGGGATACGAACCCATGCGCATAAAGGATTGCTTAAACCTCACCAAAAAGAACCTCCGAATCATAGTGGGAATTCTCACTGTTCATTGTCGGCTGAACTATCACCTAGGGAAGCTAGGGATATCTACGGACACTGCCTGCAGGTTCTGTGAGGAGGAGGATGAAACCTCTATACACGTCCTGGGACAGTGTCCGGCACTTGTGCAAAGTAGGTCGATACATCTGGGAGAACACTTAATACCAGATGCAAAGCTGAAACTTCTGGAAGTGGGGAACATACTAAAGTTCCTAACGGTTACAGGCCTGCTTGAGATACTATGATCAACAGGTACACTTTAACCAGTAAAAAGGGCACAATAGTTCTTCAAGGACGCGGTGCGACTTTCCTTTAACAGAATAATAATTTACTCAATTTCCCCACCATATAGAGGCAGCTTCATGATTTTTTTCAGATTTTTCGGTTGGGTAGGATCTGAGCATTATGAAATCATCACTTACCACCCTTCCCACTCCCCGCCTTTCCAACAAATGTCAAATGTCAAAACCCCCAACAGGACTATATTCAGTGAAGAAAACTTTTACACCCCTCTTAATATCAATGTAGAAAGATGTCACTCACTGTATGTCTGGGCGTTCACAGTTCCCACCTTCTCACCAAACTTCATACCAATTGGTATAGCCGCTTGACAGATAAACATTGAACCGATTTTAATAAGGTTTTGTTTGCAAAAAGTTAAGTAATAGATCCGTTTAAACTGGATTCATTGAGAGCTTCAGACAATTGGTGAGTACATTTACTTTAGAGGATTGCTGAGACCAACGCTTTCAAAGTTAAAACTCCGTCGAAATTCTAAATTCGGACAATCAGTAAAAGCTCAACAAGTTGATAAGAGTAGCATTTAAACACTCACCTCTGTTTCTTGTACTTTGTGTATAACTTCCTTATAATGTGGAATAGTGTCCCCTTCCGGAATACTATCTCGCCAAGATTACCAAGTAAAGGTATTGGTTCATCGAAAGGGATGTTCCTTTTTGCGAAGAAATCAAATGTAGACGTCGCCCACTTGTAGAAGGCAAACAAAGATAAGGACACTAAAAGAAGAACTGACTGTAAACATGATAGCGAGAAACAACACGACATGTTACTACGTTTTAGATACTCTCACTGAATTCCACACTATGGTTATAATGTTCTACAGAGTAACCACGGTCAGGGCCACTATTTGAAGCAGAAAGCTTTGCGTGGGAATGTTTACTACGGAATACATGGCCACTATGGGGGTGAAACTTGGAGCGTATCTGAGCTACTCCTTCAATATTATTCTCAATCATGGGGGAATTGTGGAGAGACAAAACGCATAAAAAATTTATTTTGTATCGATCTTCACATGTACTCTTGGGTACAAATGAGTGTCGATGAAAAACAATCTATTTTATAGATGTTGGGTAAAGAAGATACTTACGTATAATAAAATTTATATAAACATAAGTAAAATAAACCAAACACCGAAAACCGACCATACATATACATCGAGATCAGATGTTTGGCGTATCTAAAAAGGCTTTAATAGAGATACTAAATTATATATGTTTATCTCAGCTTTTTACGCTTGCTTGGGTCAGTTAATAGCGCTGGACACTCGGTAAACAAGTTGGTTTGAGTTTCAGTCAATTTAGATACTCTACACATGCCTTAGAATAGATTGTACCACTGAATTGTTAATTGTTTATATTCATAAAAGCTGCACGCAATGGCTAGTTCTCTCATGAGCTTTTCCAGCTGAGCATTTTTTTAGGAATAGTACGCTCCTAAGATAGTGAATGTTCTCCATCTAATTCTCTGTAAATAAAGATAAAGTATCTATTACATAATAAATGCTTGATAGTGCATAACTGCTTAATTATATACGATACACTTATACTAGATTTAAACTAGTAAGTCTTCCGTATTGGTCACAAAATTGAGGAGAAAATCGAAGCTTAGTGTTTTAGGTATGGAAGGTTTTGTGATTTTCTAACGGAAAAAAATTGGGTGTATGATATTCTAATTACACTTAACAAGAAATTCAATCATGTCCTATTATTCAGATTTAAGATTTTTCAAAACGAAAATATTGTGTCTGGAATCATTGAGCCTTATTTAGCAAACATAAGCTTACAATTGAAATATTATTGTTCACGCCTGAATGGCTATAGAATAAAATATTCAAGCCCAAACAAAACAATACTAGTTTAAGATATTCTTAACAATAATTTCAATTTTTATGGTTTTGTGTAAAAGAAAACCTTATTAAAATCGATTCACTGTCTGTTTGTCTGTCTCTTTGTCACACGCACTTTTCACCAAAACCTCTAAGCCGATCCGAACGAAATTTGGTGTATAAATGGGAACTATGAAATCCCACGTATATAACCAGTGATATAAATTTAGGTGGAGTTTAAAGGTGGGTCCCCATACATGGAAAGGGGGGATTTAAAAAAAAATTTTGCGTGAATTGCAAAGTGGACGAGTAAGGAGTCAAAATGCACCCACTTAAAGTGAAGCAGGACTCATTTTCTGAAGCTACCCAACCCAAAAATTCAAAAAAATCAGAATGGTGCGCTTAGATGAAATCTAGGCCTCAAAATATGTCCCATTCCGATATCTGCTCAAATAAACTTACTAATAGTATATTACCAACTTTTAGAAATTTACTGAAAAGCATAAAACCTTATTAAAATCGGTTTACTGTCTGTCTTTGTTTTTTTTTTTTGAGGAGCTGGAAATCTTCAAAAGACACTGGCCTGGACATGCCAGCGTGTGGGATTCTTACCCACTAAAACCAACCCCGACTCCCCCAAGCCCCGTGGAACCACCGTACGGTATTACATCATGGGGCGGAGTCAGCTCATTTTAGCTTGGTCCCCTTTCGTCTCTACGCGGCATACGTAACCTCGCTTTTCTGGTCTCCTCTGCCTTTCGCAGTTTGCTATGGATAGATACGACCATGGAGTTGTTCGCATCCCAGTCTTCCTGATATGCTAGCATTCTTCGCACCATATTCTCTGGTACGAGCACCTCTCCTAGCGTCTCCTCTAGGTTCTTCCTTTCCTCCACAAACCTTGGGCAGTGGAAGAATACATGCTCTGGGTCCTCTGGGATTCCATCGCAGTTTGGACAATCGGATGAGGTATCTAGTTTAAATCTGAACAAGTACTGGCGATATCCTCCATGCTCTGTGAGAAACTGAGTAAGATTATAATTAATCTCACCGTGCCGTCTCTCCAACCATTCCTTGATGGCAGGGGTGAGCCTGTGTGTCCACCGACCCTTTCCCGAGCATTCCCAACCCTCTTGCCATCTATTTAGCAACTCTTTAGAGAAATCTGCTCTCTCAGACGACAAACAGCCAATCTGATTCGAACCTTCCCGGCCGCCAGTAACTTCTGCGCGGCGTCCAATGGCAATCATAGTGTGGCCGTTTGAGTATTGCCATAGGATTTCCGCAAACTCACAATGGACTCTTCGACAAGTTCCTCGAACTTGAACTGTTCTATCAAGGCAGTGAAAATTTCTCCTTTGGATACTGTCTGTCTTTTTTTTTTTTTGAGGAGGTGAAAATTTTCAAAAGACACTGTGCGTGGGGATTTTTACCCACTAAAACCACCCCCGACTACCTCCCTGCCCCGCAGAACCCCCATAAGGTATTACATCACGAGGCGGAGTCAGCTCACTCTAGCTTAATCTCATTTCTTCTATACGCGGTTCACGTGACCGCGCTTTTCTCCTTTCCTCTGCCTTTCGTAATTTATCTTGAATAGATGCGATCATGGAGTTGACCGCATCCCAATTCTCTTGATATGCTAGCATTTTCGGCACCAGATTTTCTGGTACCAGCACCTCTCCTAGAGTCTCCTGTAGATTCCTCCTTTCTTTCACAAATCTCGGACAGTGGAAGAATACATGCTCTGGGTCCTCTGGGATTCCATCACAATTTGGACAGTCGGGTGAGGTCTCCAATTTAAACCTGTGAAGGTATTGGAGATATCCTCCATGTCCCGTGAGAAACTGGGTGAGATTATAATTAATCTCACCGTGTCGTCTCTCCAACCACTCCTTGATGGCAGGAATGAGCCTGTGAGTCCGCCGACCCTTTCCCGAGCGTTCCCACCGCTCTTGCCATCTATTTATGGATCTCTCCCTCTCAGCGTTCTTCGTCTGCAATAAGGGAGAGTTTGGCTTCGCATGGTATATATTCGCCATCTCATCTGCCAAGATGTCAATCGGCATCATTCTAGAGATGACGAATGCTGCATCATCTGAGACAGTCCTGAAGGCAGAGCACACCCTCAGAGCTGTCCTTCTGTAGACTGCATTCAGTTTGCTAGTGTTAACTGACATCCGCAACGCCTCGCTCCAAACTGGGGTCGCATAGAGCATGATTGAGGTCACCACCCTGACTATAAGCAACCTAGAGGTATGCCGTGGCCCTCCCACGTTCGGCATCATCCTCGTACTGTACGTGTTGCTTATAGCTGAGCTTTCTGTCTATCACCACCCCCAAGTATTTGATGGTCGGCTTGGAAGTGATGATATGATTCCCGATTTTAACACAGGCGTAATTTCTTTTCCGCCGCTTCGTGATGACTATGTCGTCAGCGTAACCCACCACTGTGGCTTCCTCCGGAAGGGGAAGATTAAGTACATCGTTGTACATGATGTTCCACAGTAGTGGGCCCAATACGGAGCCCTGTGGGACACCCGCGGAAACAACATACTCCTGGCGTTCATCATCAGTGTCATACCAGAGCCTCCTTTCAGTTAAGTAGCTATCGACGATAGCAGCGAGATAGGCGGGAATACCAACTTTCGCTAGGGATTTACGTATTAGATTCCAATTGGCCGAATTGAATGCATTTTTCACGTCCAGGGTTACTACCGCGCAATATTTGCTGGTACTAACCTTTCCGTGAATTGCATCTTCGGCCAAGCCAGTAACCAATTTGATGGCATCAATGGTTGATCTGGCTTTACGGAACCCATACTGCCGATCTGAAAGGCCGCCTTGGCTCTCAACAACCGGGAGTAATCTATTATAGATTATCCGCTCCAACATTTTCCCCACCATGTCCAAAAGACATATGGGTCGGTATGACGATGGTTCACCTGGAGGTTTACCAGGCTTAGGCAGAAGTACCAACTTCTGTCGCTTCCAAACCGCCGGAAATATTCCTTCGGACATGCACGCTTCGAACAACTCAGCGAACATGTCCGGCCTGGATTTCACGGCAAGCTTAAGGGCCTTATTCGGTACTCCGTCCAGGCCCGGCGCTTTATTGTCTCCTATTCTACCGCAGATCTCCAGCAGTTCGTCTCTGGTGACTGGAGGAATTGCCGTCACATTCAGAGGTGGTTGGAATATGTCGGTGCTGTCCTCTTGCTGGGGGAATAACCCCTGGATGATTTTTAGCGAGAGGGTGGGACACGTGATCTGCGGAGATGAGCGGCTTCTGAATCGTCCCATCACTATTCTATAAGCACTCCCCCACGGGTTTATGTCCGCTTCTGAGCAGAGCTCCTCAAAGCATTTCGCCTTCCTTCGCTGGATGGCGAGCTTGAGGGTTTTGCGGGCTGCCTTATAGGCGCACTCTTTCTGCCCCTGATCGACTCTACCTACCGCCCTCTGAGCCGCTCTTCTGGCTCGGTGGCAGGCTGATCGAAGACCGGTCAGTTCATCATTCCACCAGTAGTTTGGTCTTCTACTGGGGAATGAGGACCTCCTAGGCATAGACGGGTCACATGCTTTGGCGATGCATTGAGCCAGATGGACGGCTCTTTCCGTAGAGGCGCCTGCTTTATCAGGTTGATCTAACCACACCTGTATGAAGGTCTGCTCATTCAAAGATTTTGCAGACCAGCCTGAAATCTTTTTCGGTTTCGGGCATGATAGCTCTTTGCCCTGTGGCTCGACACATGTCTCAAAGAAGATTGCCTGGTGATCGCTGTGGGTGTAGCGTTCGCTGACGCACCAGGACATACCACGCGCCAGGGAAGGGCTGACAAAGGTCAGGTCTACAACTGAGCCTGACTCCCCTTTCTGGAAGGTGTTTACAGCACCTTCGTTAGCCAAAACTATGTCCATCTGCGCGAAAGCTTCTATTAAACTGCGCCCCCTAGCATTTGATTCTCTGCTGCCCCACTTTAGGGCCCAAGCATTGAAATCACCAGCAATCACCTTTGGACTTCGTCCCCTTGCGTCGAAAACAAGATTATCAAGCATTTGCTCGAACTCAGACAGTGTCAAACTTGGTGGGGCGTAGCAGCTATATACATATACACCACTTATTTTCGCCCACACAAAGCCACTGGCTGCCTGACTTGCAGTACTTGTATGGCCTGTCGACTACAAGCCCATATCGCCGCTTCACCAGTCGAATCTCTGACCCATATGCCACCGTGACGGTTTCTGTACGGTTCACTTATGATGGCAACTTCCATCTTAGATTCGAACGTGGTCTGCTCAAGTAAATCCTGGGCGACCCTGCAATGATTCAGGTTTATTTGAATAAACCTCATTTTCTCATTGCAGTGAGCGCCTTCCTAAATTCCCGACATTTGCCACTTCCGGCAATGTGCCGGTTATCCTGTCCCTCTTTTGCTTCACACAATAGGTATTTGGGGTCCCTATTGCACTCTCTGGCAATATGACCTTTCTCCCCACACCTTCTGCATCGATCGGACCGATCAATGCTGCTGGTGCATGTCTTCGCGAAGTGCCCAAACATGAGGCATTTAAAGCACCTCTTTAGTGAAGTTTGCTCTCTTAATCGGCAGACTACCCATCCAATCCGAACCCTTCCGGCAGATAACAACATCTGCGCTGCCTCCGCTGGCACTCGTATGGTGGTCGTTTGAGTGCCACCATAGGCTTTCCGTAGACCGACAACAGACTCCTCTGTAAGTTCTTTCAACTTGAATTGCTCCTTCAGAGCAGTGCAATTGAATTGCTCCTTCAGAGCAGTGCAAATTTCTCCTTTCGATGTAACTTCATCGAGATCCTTACATTGTATATAGATCTCATGTTTTTGGGCACGCACTGCGGCATTCTCCCCAAGTGAGTCCTTCACCCGAGTGCGAAAGTCATCAGCCTTGCCCACGCTGGATCTTTTCAGCTCGAACATGAGATCCCCTTTCTGGGTTCTTCGGATTCTGTTCACATTTCCGCTCAGATCTTTTAGGTCGGGATCAGCTTTGACCTTTTTGAGTATCTCCGCGTAGGACAGATTACCCTTACTGGAGATAACAATCGCATCTGGACGAGTTCGCACTTTTGCTTTTCGTTTCACTTTTTTGTTGGTAACTTTAGTCCATCCATCGTTTCCGCTCGTTTTGGGCTTCGCAACGCTGGTCGAGTTTCCTAGATTCGCTGTATGCTTTCCTCCTTCTGAGCTGTTGGTGTTGATTTTCAGGATGTCCTGTCCGCCCTTTTTTCTTTTAGGCGCCTGCTGATTATTTAAAGGATCCCCCTCTTTTTCACGTACTCGCTTATTTCGCTGGGATTCGATGGTAGTACGGTTAGGCGTCACTTGGGTCGCTTGTGATACTGTTGGTACAGCGGGGTTCGGCGTGGCATTATTATTCTTTTCCTCCATCTGTGACCTATTATAGAGGACTCTAATAGCCCTCACCATATTCTTTATGGCTTGGTGCACGTTGTGCTTGTCCTTGATAAACTCGGACAGCTCAACTATTTTTGCCCCAAGCTGGGTGAAGGGTAATTCCTCCGGATCGGGACTCTGCTCCCTATAAGTCCCGGCTGGGTTACTCCTTTTACATGGTCCTTCACTTTTGGCCTGTACTTTATCCTTCATCGTCTTTGGCATTGGTGGAAATCTCAAAGTTGATGAGCTTCTTTTGAATGGATCTCTTCCTTGTTCCTGGAGCATCTCCTGCTGTCGAGCATCTTGAACATGTGCGGTGGGTGTTGTCACGGTTTTTGTTGTCCAAAAAGCTGCTTTTAGTTCATCTTTGTTTGGTCTTGTTATTGGTGTTCTCGGTAAAGTTGTACTTCGCTTGAATACCTCCTTCTCCAGATCCAAATCACTTGTAGCATTATATGCCAAGGTGGCCAAGTTGTCCACCACCGAGGCACTGCGGTCGAGGGATATCGACGACCGGGAGCCCGCTTGCTCACTCCCAAAAGCCGCCGGTACTGGGGTTCCGAGCCCCTGCACCGTAAGTTTCCTCCTTCTCTCGTCTCCTATGGTGGTTTTATGTCCTGGGTATCCTTCCCATAGCCATTTTGGTCCGCGCACCAGAGATGAGTAAACACTAGCCCATGTACAGTCAGAAAAGAAAAGTGCATGAACACATATTTACACATCAATAGGTATGCCCCTATCCGCCACCTGGGGTCGCGCCTGATTGGAGATCTGGCAACTCGTCACAGGGTTTACTGTCTGTCTGTCTGTCTGTCTATCTGTCTGTCTGTCTGTCTGTCGGTCCGTCACACGAATTTTTCTCGCAGACGGTTATAGCGATTGACACCAAATTTGGTAGAAAGGTGGGAACTGTGGACGCTCACGCATACAGTGAATTACATCCTTTTACGTCGAATTTAAGGGGGGTCCCCATACATGCAAAAGGGGGGTGTAAAATTTTTTTTCATCAAATATAGTCATGTGGGGTATCAAATTAAAGGTCTCGATTAGTACTTTTCAAAGCCGATCTTAGTTTTGACATTCGTTGGAAGGGTGGGGAGCGCGGGGGTTTGAAAGTGATCACTTCTTTAAGGGGGCCATTCTCAGAAACTACCAAACCGAAAAATCTGAAAAAAATCAGGAGGTTGCCACTATATGGTGCCTGGGCTCCGAAATACCTTCCATGCCGATATCTGTTTAAATAAAATTAATAATAGTATATTACTACAATTTTTTGTAATTATAATAATATAGAGCATCTTACCAAGTTTGGTGGAAATCGCACTATTACTAACAAAGTTATAATACCTCAAATTTGTTGCTTCTTTGAAAATTTAAGACTATGAATGTCCATATCACCCGAAAGTGGATACTCTCACATAATGTATAGATATATTACGTGCTATGTACTAAGAAATACACAAAACCTTTCGTAACTGAAGCGTCCAGCTTCCGGTTTCCGGACTTGTTTTTTTAAGGAGTTGGAAATCTTCAAAAGACTCTGTCTTGGGCACGCCGGAGTGTGGGGTTTTTATCCACTAAAACCACCCCCTACAGCTACTATTCTCCGCACAAAATTTTCCGGTGATAGCACTTCACCTAGAGTTTCCTCTAGGTTCCTCCTTTCTTCCACGAACCTAGGACATTGGAAGAATACGTGCGCTGGGTCCTCTGAGATCCCGTCGCAGTTTGGACGGTTAGATGAAGTGTCCAATTTAAACCTGTACAAGCATTGACGGTATTCTCCATGGCCGGTGAGAAACTGAGTGAGATTATAATTGATCGCCCCATGCTTTCTCTCCAGCCACTCCCCGGTGGAAGCGATCACCCTGTAAGTCCAAGGACTCTTTTCTTTTCTGGCCCCATTGCTGTTGCCATCTGTTTATGAATCTATCACTTTCGGCTTTTTTCACCTGCGATAAAGGAGAGACGGACTTGGTGTTATAGATGTTCATTATTTTGGTTGCCAGGATGTCAATCGGCATCATTACCGAGATGACGAACGCTGCATCGTCTGAGACGGTCCTGAATTCAGAACGCACCCTTAAGGCTGTTCTTCTGTAAACCGTACTTAGTTTATGTGCATTGCCTAAAATCTGCAGCGCTTTTCTCCAAACTAGGACTGCAAACAGCATGATTGAACTCACTATCCTGGCTATAAGCAGCCTGCAAATATGCCGCGGTTCTCCTACGTTCGGCGTCATCCTTGCGAGAGCCATAATCGCGGTGGATGTGCTGCTTAAAATTGAGTTCTCCGTCTATCATCACCCCCAAGTATTTGATGGCCGGCTTGGAAGTGATGATACGATTCCCGATTCTAATGCAGGCGTAACTTCTTTTGCGGCACTTAATGATGAGCACCGCTTCCGTTTGTTCCTCCGCGAGTGCCAGTCCAGCACTCTTTAACCAAGCCTTAACAACATTGATTGCTTCGCTTGATTACAACTCAGCATCCTCGAGATGCTTTGCGACCACCACCGTGGCCTCCTCTGGAACCGGAAGGTTAAGAACAGCATTATACATGATGTTCGACAGTAGTGAGCCCAGTACAGAGCCCTGTGGGACATTCGCGAAGACAACGTACCCCTTGGGTCCATTATCAGTATTATACCAAAGTGTTCGCTCTTTCAAGTAGCTATCGATAATAGCGGCGAGGTAGCTGGGAACACTAATCGTCGCCAGAGACTTTCGTATAAGGTTCCAATTGGCCGATTTGAATGCATTCCTCACATCCATGGTTATCACCATACAATACTTGCTGGTACAACCCCTTCCGTTAATTGCATTTTCGGCCAAGCCAGTAACCATTTTGATGGAATCAATGGCTGATCTGGCTTTACGGAACCCATACTGCCTATCTGAAAGGCCCCCTTGGCTGGCTCAATATCAGGGAAATATCTATGGTAGAAACAGAAGACGAGGCAGACCCTGCCTGAAAAGGGGCGATAGTGTCAGTCAGGATGCCAGACAGCTTTAGGGATATCGAATTGACGGACCTCGGGGCAAAACCGCGGTGTCTGGAGTTCCTTATTAAGGTAGATCGGATACCGTTTGTTGCGCCGTTGATGATGATGATGATGTAGATTTCCCGATTTGAGGGCCACGTTATTCACGGAGAGACTTACTTTTGGTATTGATTGGGTTGGTATCTATTTATGTGTTTGTCTGACTGTCTAATCTCAGAAAATTTTGCACCTGTTATCGCGAAATTTTGAGATAAGTTTGGAACTGCAAACCCCCACACACGTGGTGAATATTCCCATATTGAACTTAAAGAGGGCTTCCCAGGAGGGCACAAATATTTTTTTCGAATATAGGCATGTGGTATATCAAATGTATCAATTGTACTTTTGGAAGCCAATATTAGTTTTGACATTGGTTGCAAAGAGGAAGAATGCGAGTGTTCGAAAAGGGTCACCTACTTCAAATTTGCAGGTGGACCTTCACTTGGTCGACTCCGGCCACTCAAGATGGTTTTTTGGCCAACCCCAATCCTTTGTGAATTGAACTTGTGGAAGATACCCTTTTTCTGACTCTCAATTAGGTTTTGATGAGTCGGATCTCTCCTACTGGAACATGCATATATATTTTTTACGAGAGAAGCGGTGGACTGGTATTGGCAGTTTCGGCGGTCCAATCCGGAAACTAGCTAGCTTGGGAATAATTTCGCGACCGGCTGTTGGATATTGATCTCTGCAATGTATTGTCCCTTAGCACCTCGGTAGGGAGCAAAGTGTAATTTTTAGTACCTTTGGAGTAGTGCTGGGAGAATGCCATCTACTCCGGGTGTTACTCCAGTGTTTTAGAAGATAGCACTCTATTGATACTTACTTTGTCTTTCGAGCATATCTTGTTTCCAATTTTCAAGTTTTCAGTGGTTAAGCATCTCTGACCTATCACTTGGTGTTAATAGCAATAGAATAAAACGAAGTACTAAGCATCGTGGTCGCACTCCTTTTCTATTTTCGCCTAGCCAAGGATCCATGTTTTTTCCAAGACTTCGAGCTCCAAGGAGTCGACAGTTGTGACCAGATAAGATGGAGTAGCACCAAGTGAGTATCGAAATGGCAATCTTCTGCCGTTCTGGAAAACTAACCCAAGGATATTGTTTCTGAAGATGGAGGTGTCGTTCAACGTTCACTAGATTCATTTGGAAGGAGATAGGTAGCGTTCATTTGAAATGATCTCTCTGAACAGGCAGTCGATCGAATCCCAGGTTACATCCTCCGCTATCGAACACAAGTAAGACTTTCGAGAATAATAGAAACTGCCCTAACTCTCCGGATGCCAACCTACACTGGTGCTTCTATACCTGCACAAAACCGTCTGCACGTATTCTACCGCAACTGCTGAATTAAGTTCCTGATCGATTCAGATTCAGAGCAAGCAAATCTAGCGCGATGGTTGATTGGGTAGAGCGTAAGCCTCCCAATCTCGCTGCTCTGGGATCAAATCCCAGTTGTCAGGGGTGGCTGTGTTCGTCTTGTGTTTCTGTTGCTGCTGTGAGCTTATCACTTGCACAGCGTGTGATGATCATGAAACTGTAGCACACACAGGAAACACTAAATCTAACGACAGCCTCTCATTCTCAATGCAGTCAACACTCCATCTCCTCATTGATATTTAGGGTAAAAAATTATACGATTTATTAATTGGGCTTACCTCGTAAGGCAACGTGGAAACTACTTCTATTCACAGCGTACTCTACTATTTCGGAGGTCTTTACATCCTTGGGAGAACTTTGATGTTTTTACGCAGCCCTTCTAGAAGAATTCAGGAAGTCTAGTCTCTACAGAACAAAACCATCTTTGGACCGTCTGGTGCAACATGAAATTCACATAATGGGTTCACCCACGTAAGCTCGTGAGACCCTGCCTTGAAGCGACCAAGAAGCAATTTCACGATTTATATGATCGTTATTTCATCATCTTCCAGCCACTCCACC
The DNA here is from genome assembly GCF_905115235.1 of Hermetia illucens. Lineage (NCBI taxonomy): Eukaryota > Metazoa > Arthropoda > Insecta > Diptera > Stratiomyidae > Hermetia > Hermetia illucens. Next base: position 16,925,724 of record NC_051851.1, on the reverse strand, counting down.
ATGTCTCAAAAGTATACGGCACACCGGCGACTGTAGGCGTCTAAACGCTTCCACGCCTCCGGATTATTACTCGTTGCCCATCATTGAAAATTTGCTGCAAGACTTGCATACCAACATCTTTTTTGTGGCCGGTTTCTGGAAGACTTCCTGTCAGATGCGATCGAAGAAAAGGACAAAAGACAAAAAAAAGACGGTGACATTCCGAAAGCAGCGGTCATATCTCCATTCGGCCTCTTTGAGCGCGCAGCTCAGTGGTTCCAACGCACCATGGACAATCCTCTGTGGGACTTTCCGTTTGCACGACGGGCGGCATATTCGTGGTTTGGACGACCACGGTCAGCACCTGCGAAAGCTACAGCAACTCCTTTTCAAATGTGTTCTGGGCAAAAACAAATTGGAATACCTCGGATACACCGTTTAACAGAGTGTCAGGCTTTCGCCGTGCAACATCCAAGTCATTGAGGTCAGAGACAGCCGTCAATTTTTGAGATGCTTAATTTCTACCGTCACTGCATGTTAGTCGAGAGTAGCTGGCATATTAGCTCTACCAACGAGTTTCTTGAAGGACTAGGTCAGTCTGAGTGTAATTATGCGGTGTTTCCCCGATTGGTCCTTCTGGTGACCGGTCCCCATCGCTCTTCCAGATCAACGTGCTGCAAATGTCACCAATGCCGTGTAATTACAATGGGTCTCACGCTTACTTCGGACCAATGGGCGCAATTCGCATCAACAGCAATCAAAGAGGTATGGTTAAGCGTTTTCGCCGCACAGTCGAAACGTCCCTTGCTCCGAGCTGTTATCGATAGTCCTCTCGGCTTCCGAACAGTTTTCGTGGCTTACTTCACCTCGCGCAGGCTATGAAACCTACATGAGCATCCAGACGTATCGCGACACAGAAGCCGTTTGGAGTTGTGGGATTGTTTTTACATCCTCAAGCGGGTCAATTCAATACGAAAAAACGGAATCTAACACTAGCACACCTCCAATCACACACAGACTTCTCGAAGTCAACCTCCAGCAGCGAATCCACTACCGCAACAGGGGATTTCTGAGTGTCATCCCTACTGGTCTTGCAATCCATACAGCCCATCGTAAAAGGACGAAGCAGACAGGAATCATTCTGTCTACAACTAGCGACCAGCACTCAAGTGGGAATAGCTGAGGTGCTTCTAAGGTCTGTTCCTGTTTTCTGCCGAAAGAAAGACTCGAATTGAGACTCTTATGTAAAACTATAGTTTATAAGGACATATGGATACAAATCTCGCTATCCTATTACTTTATTTCGATTAGTACACTTGGTCATAGTAATGAGTAACTTCACACTCTAGGTTTGAACCTGATCCAGAACCCGCCCTCCGGTTTGATTTGGAAACCACTTTTGTCCAAAGATATCGGGATGCGTGTCCGTGGGGAAGCCTCAAAAGTAAATTCCGATAACAAATGGAAGATAATTGCCTTAGCTTCCATTAATGCAAATCTGGAACCTGAAAAGGGATCAAATTTGAAGACATATTTACTCCATTATCCTAGACTGCAACATAATCATTAATTACTTACCGATGCAGTTCCTCGGACCAACCCCAAATGGTATATAAGTAAATGGTTTTATTTGGTCTTTATTTTCCGGGCTAAACCGTTCGGGGTCGAATTTATCTGGGTTGGGGAAATAGTCTGGGTCACGGTGCAAGCCAACGATGGGTATTGAAATGGAATCTCCTGGGACCAATTTGACGCCTTCGCCTTCATTATCACGAATTACATAGGGTTTGGTGCAGACACGATCTGTGACTAATGCTGGTGGCCATTTTCTCAGTGTTTCTGATATAACCATATCCATGTACTGCATTCGTTGAAGAACTTCATATGTTAAAGGTTTATCTCCCAGTTCCTCACGAACTTGATCGATTTCCTTGATTAGTTTTTGCTGGATGTCGGGGTTCTCCATTAGCTCGTGGGCACAGAAACACATTAAAACGGATGATGTCTCGAAACCGGCGACGAAGAATACGAAGCATTGGGCGACCAAGACGTCATCGGTCCAAATATGGTCCACTGCTTTTTGGCTTACACTCGATTCTTGAACAGCGGCAAAACCGTCTTCCACTTCGGGTTTCCCGACATCGGATGACTGCAGAACTCCCTTACGAGCTTCCATGAGAAGGTTAATCATGTCCGGGCGTATGATTCCTTTTTTGGCCCTTTCTTGCATCGTATCCAACACGAGACTGTAGAAGTATTTCGAGAACTTCTTATCAAAAAACCTTACTTTGAGGAGCTGCGACAAAGACTCATCAGTTAGACATCCACTCGGTGCTCATTAGAATAAAAAGGAAACCTCACCTTCATTATCTCATTAAAACTCGAAAACAGGAAGAACTTAATAACCGCAATTCCTGAGAAGTTCGTAGCTTTCTTCGACATAAGATAAAATTGATTATCCTTGTCTAGTAACGAATTTACTTGAACCCCGAATGCGCATGTTGCTATCACGTCGTTGGTGAAGCGGGTAAAAAAGTCCTTCAATTCGATTTCTATCTGTTCTTTGTCTTTTGCTTCCGACTTCAAAAATTTGCTGGCGTTATGACTACAGTCCTCCACAAATTGAAACATTGAACGCATTTTGCTCCCGGTGAAAGCTGGACTGAGGGTGGCTCGCATGTCCTTCCACTTTTGATCCTTTAAAGCGAACAGAGAGTTACCGAAGAGCGGCTCATTTTCAGAGTCGAAAACAGCTCTATGATTTAGGAAGTAATCGAAGTCCTTGATGGTGATTTGTTTAATAATTTCAGGGCTGGCAATCATAAGGTTTGGTTTGCGCAGTTCAAACATGCCATAATATCTGTAATACGTAAATACACATTAAAAAATTGCTAAGCATATACTAAAGGTGGAGCAGTTTCTTGCAATCCTCGTTTGAGTGAAGTCTGCTAACTTTGAACAAGCATACTCGAAGAAGAGAATGATGTTGTGCACCTTGAGTACATCAATCAGACCCGACCATATCAACCCTCGCGCGGGAAACCTGAGTCAACAACCTGCTAAGGGAGCTGACTCCTACCTGGTAGAACCTTCTACAACAACTTCAATAGAACAGGCGCGAGAAAGGGAAGCTAGGAGCATGATTGCAACTGGTTCGATGTGTAATCAGATTTATATTGGCCGGAGACCTCGATTCAGAAGACACTAAATTGAAAACATGAGAATGCCTGCCAATGCTCAGAAAAGTCGATGAAGAGACGACCGACACCTTGACGATAGAATGTGAGTGAAACCTGGTGACCCACTGACCATAGCATATGTATACCAAAGCCACTGCTGGCAACAAGCCTGACAATATTGCATGATATTTGCTGCAGCTGCCTCTACGACTTTCCGAGAAGTCTGCACTTTTTCTCCACTGTTTTGCGCCACGTATTTCTAGGACGACCCACAAGTTGGCCATCTTGGGATAGTGTATTCCATTGCATGATATAATTCACAAGGGAGTGGTCGCTCTTTCTTTAAGTGCGTCTTACCCGCTGTCACTTTCCCTTTCTAGTCCAGACTTCTGGAGGTATCTGGTCCGAATGTTCACGGGTTCCTCATTTGATATAGTCTCTCCATTGCATGCATAACTACCAATGGAATTGACGGTCTTTCTCAATGTATGACCTATGAAGTATGACCGTCTTCCGATCTAGCCTCACCGGGGGGAAGTTTATCTTTTATTGTTGTTCCAAACTGGAATACTTCGATGACAAGATGCAGACAACACTTGATGCAAGCTTGGAACCTTTGAACAACAGTACAACAGTTTCGGTTGCTTTTCATGTGCTCAAATAGTAGTTCAGAGGGTGATTGATGTGGATTGTCTCAATTTGATGTTGATGTTGAAATAGTTGTATTTCCTAATTTTGGGCAGAGAACTGAAGGTAAATTTATCGCGGTTATGTTCTCCTCAATCCCATCATATCCTCCTGTTGGGGCAGCAAGATGGACCTCACCGAAAACGAGGAGAAAAAAGATTGGTGACAGAATCTATCCTTGGACGACACCGCTTTAAAGTTTCCTCCAAGATTTTACCTTGATGCAGCACCTGATATGCTGCTTCGCCGTAGCTGGCTCTAATGGTAGTAAGCGTTCGTTCTTCCAGAAGGTAGTTCCTTCGTGGACCACTACCGATGTATTCCTGGTTGGTGTTGTCGAAACCCTTTCTGGAATGAATGCAAACCAGATAGTCCGGGGATCTAAGTCCGCCACATTGCCCCAAAATGCTTTGAAGGGAGTTAATGTTGTTGGCGCAGGAGAATCTAGGACGGAAGCAAGCCTGCTTCCTGTCGAGCAAGCTCTCGAGGTGTTTTTTTGCTTATTATAAAATTATTTTAGCTATTTTTTTCAATGCATAGACGAAGAAAGGAGCCTTCTATTGAAAATTGCCCTTTTCCGGAATCTTACCCCGTTGATAAGCTTTAATGGTGGGGGATAATAGGGCGTGCAAAGGCAGATAATTTCGTGTGAAAAGGGAGACATATCGAGTGCTGGTGGAACAAATATATGCTCAAGGAACCAGAAAACCTGTAAGTTAGAGACCGCGGGAACTACAGGGAAGCTGTTTTTCGTCACTCACCTGAAACTGCCAAGGACGAGATGATTTTCAGACTTATTGGAAATTCATATTTGCTAGCTCTCAGTTTTCCGGTGACTTTTGATTTCACAAACTTCTGGCCCAAGGCATTCTGCTGTCACAAAAGGACGTAAGTACTTCCATGAGAGGCCATACTTTGCACAAATACAACTATTCCAGACCAATAGAGCTACAACCGTAACATACCCAAGGTTTTGTCAAACTCTCTGTGTGCGCTTTATAGACGACTATGGATACGGTCGTTTCTCAAGGACCATCTCCAGCGACTTTTAACAGGTCGCTTATGATACGGGCAGCGACGTCCCCAAGGTGTTCGAGTAAGTAGTTCCGGCCCCAAGCTGGTAAAATACTTGCGTCCTAGGTAGTAGCCTTGAGAAAGAATCTTGGTGAAGAGTGAACCACGAATGATCGGTACACGTCGGGACACACTGACACTCCCCGGAGCCGTTGACAGCTCTCCGTCGACGTCAATGGGGTGGTGTGAGCCTAGCTCTGCCAAAGTGATAGTTATGATGTTAATCAGGAGCCAACCCCTTTTGGATCCTGGTCGAGTTATGTGCATTGAACCGGTGTTAGCAGACCGCGTTGCCCCGAACGAGCGCTGATCTGTTCACGAGTTCCGGAATCAGCTAAGCGTAGGTCAGGTCTCAGGGAATTGGAAAATGCGTCGCTCATCGCACCGAGCAGCGAAAGTGGCAGCCAGACTGAAGGTGCGGGGGCGGCAACTCCAATACCCTGTAGTATCTCTGTTCCGGGAAAAAGCCCAGTCAGAATCGCTAGTTCTGAGCAGGTGGATTCGGACACGAACCCAGTAGAAGAGCAGTCGACGGGGCTAGCTAGAGCCGAAAAGGAAAGGCTCATCAGGAAACGCGCGGCAGTGGGGAAGCGTATGCGGTCAGCAAAGTTCCTCCAGAGGAACATCAAAACGGGCTGATGAAACTAGAGGAACTGCTGAACCGCATCTGCTCCTTCAGGCAAACGTGGAGAGCAGCGGAAGACCATTGGAAAGTAGAAACAGCCGCATTTCCCGCTGAGAACACTGCTAGCGCCAAACGGAACGCAGATACCCCACTGCAAAGCGAACGGGGAAAAGGCAGAAAGAGGAGGACGTGCCTGAAGGAGACTGAATAAAAGTAGTTTCCAGGGCCCAAAAAAAAGAAGGCGAAAAATGATGAAACTAAATAACTGGCTACGCCGAGTAAACCGTCGGCTCTGCTCATTAAGGCGACGGAAAACAAGACATTTGTGGAGGTCCTTAGTGAAATCCGCTACAGGATGAAACTCAAGGACAACGGAGTAGAAGTTTCTTCCATACGGAAAATGAAGGGTGGCGGAGTCCAAGTCGAACTAAGCCCGAGTCCGTTCTGCGAAGCGCCTTGGTCGCCTCGGTGACTCTAGAAATCGGAGATCTTGACTGCTTCACAGAAAAGGTGAAAGTGGAGGAACCCATAAAGCGTAAATGTCTAGAGATAACCAAGCCCGGATAGGTATCACCTCTGTAAATGCTTTAGGCCAAAAGCTCGTCGTGGTGGAAGTCCCCGAGCAACATGGGAGGAAACTACTTAGCAGCAGTAAAATCACAATTGTATGGGTAGTATGCAAGGTATGAATGCGGATAATCCCCATCAAGTGCTACAGGTCTCTGAACTATGACCCACAGTGCAAGCGCTCACCATTTGCTAGTGCAGTCCACTGCGGAGATAAAGGCTGATTTAGTGCTAATTAGCGAGCAATACCGAAACAGGGACCCGGCATCTTGACTTATCGGATAACCTTGCCATCTGAGTTTGGGACGACGTTCGACTTCGTGTTCTTGCCTAAGGCCGAGGGAATGGCTTTATGTGAGGGATAACGTTTTCTAGCGTTCACCTGACACCGAATGAGACGATGCCGGACTTTCGGCGCCGGCTGAATGCTCCGGAGGACAAAGTTTCGGGAACGTAGGGGCAAATCTTGATAAGCGGTGGTTTTAATACTAGGGCCTTTGAATGGGGCATGCCTCAGCAGGTGTCAGGACTATGGACACACGTCAGCAGCTTGTAAGAAACCGGACAGGAGGACGGTATGCCGAAGATGCGGCCAAGTAGGTCATCAAGCGAAGATCTGCAATGAAAGCGAAAGTTACGTTCTCTGCAGGGATCGTGGCGCATCTGGTGAGAGTGTCGCACACACTGCGGGCTCGAGACGTTGTCCAGTCTTCAGGGCGGAACTGCAAAGGGCTAGGGTGGCCTGGAGAACGCCATTTCGAGCACGGACGGACGAATCCTGGTAGCCAGTGATTTTAATGGGGCATGCGTCACTCAGACTCCAGAGAGAACGGATTCTGGAAATGGTGGCGAAAACCGGGCTCTTAGTTTTAAACACCTGATCCACAGCTACGTTTCGGCGCCCAAGCTGCGAAGGAAACATGCCTGACATCACTTTTGCGTCAAAATCTCTGCCACCATCGGTGGACGGGACCAGTATATCGCGTTCAGAAATGCCTTCAATTCCGTAAGATGGACAGATATGCTAGACACATTAGAAGGCTATACGGGCTATACGGGAAAGTAAGCGGAATTGTAATGATGTAATGAACAAGAATCGTGGACGAAAATCACTTCTAGTGACGTGCCCGCGACTATTGTTCAAATTAATCGCAATCCTTTTCCCACAATAGGAAGAAAGTGGACCTAATATAATGGTTCAACGAGACGTTTCCTCAATCCCTGGGGTGACCGAAGAGAAACTACGGGAGATAAGTGGATGGATTGTGGGCAATAAGGCTCCAGAATTGGACAGGATTCCAAACAAAGCCCTCAAGTTGGCTGATAAAATCAGGCCGGATGGTTCATAAGTACATTTAAATCGTGCATGGTCGAGGGAGAGTTTCCCGCCCAGTGAAAAAGGCTGGGGCTAGTTCTGCTAGCGAAGCCTCTAAAACCATCTGGCGGATCGTCTTCATATCGCGCTATCTTCCCTTTATACATTGCAGGGAAGATTGATATGCAACAGGATTCTTCTGTTCGTCGAGCTAGCGGGTGGTCTATCGGTAAGGCAGTATGTTTTTCGCAGAGCGCCGTCTACGGTAGATACCATTGCAACGGTTGTAGACCTGGCCCGGTAGGTATCGGGTGCTGGTAAATGCTGAGCGGCGGTGATGCTGGATGTCAGGAATGCCTTTAACTCAGTCAACCAGTGTTGTATTAAGGGCACCCTGGCTAAACTTGGCGTCTCTCGTTACTTAGTTTAGATAATCGAGAGTTACCTCTCGGAGGGACTTCTTTGGTACGAGATGGACAACGGGCCGAAGGAATATGTTATGACTGAAGGTGTTCTCAAAGGCTCCGTACGGGGTTTGCTGTGGGACATGATATATGACCGAGTGCTCGGCCTTCGTGTGCTAAAGGAGGCATCGTTATTCTGTTTTGCAGACGACCTGGCAGTGGTAGTAGTTGCGAAACACCACCAGGACGTGGAACTGTATGCACATGAAATCATTCATGCCATCAAAGCATGGCTTCAAATAGTGAAATTGGACCAAGTTGAGCTTCAAGGGGCATCTGGACTATGCGCACGAAAAGGCAGCAAAGGCTAGCTCATCTCTTGTAAGGATGGTGGCTAACATTGGAGAGCCAAAATCTACTCTCGGTCGCTTTTCGCGGGTTTGGTGAAATAAATCCTGCTATACGCGGCTCCTGTCTGGGCGTGCCCACTGGATAATGCGGTGAACTAGGGAAGAGTAAGTTCGGCATAACGGCCAATCGCGCTGGGGGTGTGCAGTGCATATAGGACAAGATCTGAGTGTGTGCATCGCGGGGATGATTCCCTTGGATCTGATCCTGTGTATTAATGGAACTGAATTACCACCTAACATAGTTCCTTATGGAACTAAGTTTTGCTGGTATAAACCAGAGCCCTCCTCGCGAAGTAATACTTCATGGTGGTCCCGCCGGGATATGGGCGGAAAAGTGGGGGTGGTTTTACTAGGTGAGAATCCAACATACTGCTATAACCTGTCGCAGCAGTGAAATAGGAGAAATAGCACTTTGTGCGTTTTTAGACATCGAAGCAGCGTTCGATAACACATGGTACACTGAGTTACGAAATGACCTAATCCGCAAGAGTGTGGGAAAGACTATCGTTTTCTGAATGAGCAGAATCTTAGAGAGTAGGCAAATAGAAATAGTCTCCGCAGGCTGGGGTACTGGCACCGCTCATGTGGAGTATGGTAGTTTAGACAAACCCCCAACCCCCAACCCCAACCCAACCCAACCCAATTGTTTCGATAGGAAGTTTGAAGCACGTTGGAATGACAGGGCAAACTGGGAGAGCGTGGCTGTGACATATGACTTAAATCAGCAGGTGATTACCAGGTAAACTGACGAATACCTCATAGCAGAGGGGCTGGGCATAACAATGCTCTTTTAACCGACAGCGGACGAACTGGCCAGGAAGGGAGCAGCGACACTTCTACACGGACCAGGACCTTTCAGTAGAATAAGAAACGGATGTTCAGGAGGGGATGCGAACACAAGCACTCAATGGATTGGTTAAATCTCACAAGGAACTTCGGATTATAGTGGGAACACTTACAGGTCACTGAGGTTGAAACTATCACCTCGGGAAGCAAGAATATCCACAGATACTGTTTGCAGGTTCCGGTGTGGAGAGTAGGGGGGACAAAGTCCCGCACTTGTGCAAAATAGGTTGAGCCAACTTTGAGATACGTAATTTATTATTTATTTTTTATAAGTTCGATATTTCCATTGCGGTCATGGTTGGAGCTTACTGCTTTAAGAGGGTTGGTGAGTGAATGACCCTAGAACTGCGTTGCACCAAGCATTTGAGGAACAGTGCAAGCTTCTGGGAAAATCATGCGGAGAACTAAAGCGCATTGCCAGGAATCGATATCAATGGCATGTAGGTGTGATTGGCGCGCTATACCTTACATAGAAGTCTATGGCAACTATATGACTATGACAGGTTGTGCGACAGGCAAGTGACATGTAGATAACCAGGTAAGTGCTTGGAAAACTGGGAAAATATGACCTCTACTTTTTCTCACCCGACTACACTATAAATTATTGAGAAGACAAACTAATCGGCGAATTTTTTTCTGGTATTAGTTAAATTGAATGAATTAATCAAACGGAAACCGGTTTATCTTTTCTAATAGCACTAAATATCGTATCTAATCATTATCGCTATTATTTTTTTTCAGAGGAGATTATTATTATATTGGTGGCATTTTTTTTAAGAACATATGGTTTGTATGGTAGGTGATAAGAAGGAAATAACAACGATTCAAAGCAATGATCGTGGTAAGTGAATTGTTCATCAGCATTCATTTGATTGAGTATCTTTTTTGGATGGATCGCTACCCGTGAGAATATGAAAGCGAAATCTAAACTAAAACATGATCAATTTCATTGGATTATGAGTATTGCACGGAAGGCACCCACCACGTATGTAAATGTTACCCAACAGAGTTTAGATTTTGCCTCAAAATTTGTATCTTTTGTATTGTTTCCTAGGGTTTGACCATTCGCTTCAATTTTAGCAATTATTTAGTTGCGTTTTACATTTGGATACAAAAATAGTCCAGCCTCATAGAAGAGCATCTTTTTTTCCCAGAGAATTAATGATTGCGGGTTTAAAGTATGATGGAAATTACGTAATAATGACTATTTAACGCCATGAATACGGTTCATCTTCCTTCATTGATTTCTCGAGTGAATCACCAAGATATATCCAAATTATAAATATCAGAATACTTAATTACGTTGAATAGTGAGCATTGCATATATGACCTCAATCATGTAAGTAACACATACTCTAGTCTAGAGCTGAGTTACAAATTGGTACTCCCTCTTCGTCTATAGGTGAGATACTCAAGCCGATTATTTAGATACGAATTGAATTTAGATAGAAAAACAATTCAACCAGATAATAATCCCGTGAAATATCTCAACTTACTTGTAATCTTTAAATTTCATGTAAATCCGTTTGAACATATCAAAAACCGACTCTTGTCTGAGTAGCAGTCCTCTAAAATTCCCGAAAAAGATTGTCGGTTTTTCATATTGCACATTTTTTTTCTCGAAAAAATCGTAGGTGGACGTTAGCCATTTATAGGCAACGAAAAGTAAAATAGCCAAAAACAAAGTCCATTGGGACCACAGAACTGATAACACGGCCCCAATCATCACGACTGATTGAACTGAAACGCTAATAACGAATTTATCAAAAATAACTCCGTTGATATCTTTTCGCGTTTGCTAATTCGCCACAGGCCACAGGTACCACCAAGAACTATTTTAAAGAACTGAGCAAATTATAGGCACGAGCTCAAGCTTTTATACCGGAGTGGGGTTGAATTTAATTTATTAGCTCCAAACAGAGAGAATTTTGTTTATAAACTTTGAGTTGCTAATACTCCCACAGTGTTAGTGCTGGAGAAATCGATCATATCCCAAAAAAGATGAAATTTGAAGCTTGCGGATGCTATACTTGTGGCTGAACATTAATTATTTCCAATGTCAATGTGAATATTGCCTATTGTTAATCAAAATTTAATTCAGTATATCCAGCACCTATCCTTCTTCCAAATTCCTACTTCCCATTTGCACATCCTATTACACCATAAGCATTAAAGTATTTTAGATACTAATGAATAAATGGTCATTTTAATTTTCTATCAAAATTTTAGTGACAAAATCCTTTTATCTTTTAAATTTCCCGGAACTCTAAAATCCAACCAGCCAGAAATCGGAAGTTTGGCGCTTTAGGTATGAAGGGTTTTGTTTGTTTCTTATGTAGGTATATTTGAGTGCAGGACTATCCCATTTGTACGTAGCCCATAGTGTATATGTATACGTAGCGATTCAAGCGCACCTCACTTCAGGTGCTAAAAAACTCTCACCACCAGGGGCGCTTATTCGTTTAGCAAAATGGCAGTCGAATTGGAGCAGCCAACTGGTTGGCGTCGTTATTGCATACTTTATTGTATTCGATGCGGATTCTCCGTGTACGGCTCTGCATGCCCACGGCGCAATTCAACATGACGGAGGAGAAATTCGATGACGCCCGCAGCTCTCCAAGTGACCAGCAGGAGAGTGACTGCCTTTCTATTGCCTCCGTTTTGGAAGGCACGGCCAGCACAATTCCATACACACCGGGTGACAAAGGACGAGTCCAAGTTCGACAAACTAATGAGCGAATTGGATCCGTTCTTGGATAAGTGGCCGACATCATTCAGTCACCGCCACTCACTGACAGATATCGAACAATCAAAAACAGGATTATTACTGCTTATTCAGTGCCGCAGGTGGTTGAACTGCATGAGTTGCTTACGGATCTGAAACTTGAAAATCTGAAGCCGTCACGGCAACAAATTACCGATGTCGTCCTCAAATCATTATGGCTACAACACTTACGAGCTAGCGTCCAGGCCATCTTCAGCATTTCTGAAGCTACGGACGTGTCAGGGTTGTCGGAAATGGCCTCGATCGAATCCATGCAAACCGATTTCTAAGCCGTCGCGATATCAGTCGATATAAACGCGCGGGTTTCAAAAACGTCAGACATCATATTCCAGCTCCTTGTGCTATTTCCACCGAAAGTTCCGAGAATACGCACGGGAGTGCCAAAAACCTTATTCTTGGATTCCCAGGGCGAGTCATCAGAAAACTAGTTACAGCGCTTGCAATGGAGTATCGATCCGTTTTTACAGTGTCAGGCAACTCAACGTACCATCAGCTACTTAAAAAGTTTCCCCACATAACGAACCCCTCGATTGAAACCAATTGCCAACATGGAGTCCAACACTACATTGTTACCAGAGAACCGCCCGTTGCAGAGAGGCCTCGATGTCTGAAGTCCGATCGGCTGGAGATATCGAGAAAGGAATTTGAGTACATGGTCAACATGGGTTATTGCCGCCCGTTGAACAGTCCAGTCCCTTGCATTCGACCTCGAAAAGGACGGAATTTGGAGACCATGTAGGGATTTCCGGAGATTAAACGCGGTAACAGCCCCGGATCGATATCCAATGCGGCACATTCAGGATATCGTCGCTGAACTAAAAGAAAAACCGCGTTTTCTCCAAGATTGACTTTTACAGAGCATTCCACCAAATACCAATCGACGAGGCGGATATCCCCAAAACCGCCGTGACAACGACATTTGGCCTTTACGAGTTCAGCGTCTACTGACTACGGTCTCGTGGTGAACATGTCGAAGTGTGTATTCGGAACCAACGAAATCGAGTTTTGGGCCACACGATTGACGAACGTGGAATTTTACCACTATGGTCCCGTGTTGAGACAATCTAGAAGTACAAATGTCCAACCACTGCCAAAGAAACCAGACGATTTCGAGGAGTCCTTAATTTTTACAGACGTTTTGTTCCTAACGCCGCTACGCTTCGAGCACCATTGAATGACCTAGTGAGGAACGGGAAAAAGGGGATTACGTGGACAACACAGGCAGACCAGGCCTTCAGTGCTTGTACAAAGAGCCTAGCGAACACAACATTGCTGGTGCACTTCTAACCGAACGCACCAATTGCATGGGTAACCGAAGCATCGGACGTGTCCGTAAGTGCCGTCTTGAAACAACAACACTGTGACAGCTGGCTTCCAATAGCATTCTTCCACAGGAAGCTTTCAACCTCAGCTGTTGGCCATCTACTGTACCGTTCGGCACTTTCGCCATTTTGGGAGGGCGTGCAGTTTGTTATTAAGATTGATTATAAGTCGTTGATCTACGTGTTCAGGCAAAAGGTGGATAAAGCTTCACCTCGTCAGGTACATAGCTGAATTTTTAACCAACATCGTTCACGTCAAGGGAGAAGCGAACGTTCGATACGACGAGCCGACCCCGCTTGTGAACGCGACAAAGGTTGAAGAAAAATAAGAGTTGATAACGGGACAGGAAAAGGACCAATAGCTCCAACAGATAAGTGCTGACAATTCAACATCGCTGAAAGTGGAACCAGTGGATGTCGGTGACCAGAACACGTTGTTTTGCGACACTTAGCACGTTTTCCAGTGCAGAAGGATTGTCGCCGGGCTGCTGCTGTTCATCCTTCTCCGTTTGCAGCTTTTTATGAAGAAAGAACTCCTAGCAATCACTCCGTGGTGGTGGTTGGTTAGGTAGTAGAGATGTTGGTGTTGGTTCAGCAGGCGCCCTGGGACCTATACTAACTTTTGACCGCCAAGGGTTACATTTAGCGGAGATAAAAGAAGACTCTGGGTGAAGGTAGAATATGAGCAAGGGTCATCTTAGTTGGAATACTAGCAAACAAACTGTTTTGTATTATTGACAGAGACAACGTCGAGCGTGTTGAAGATAAAATTTAAGGTGTTAGATGCAAATCACTACTTATATTTAATTTTTTGGCTTATCATATTAATTTATTTCTATGAGTACAATAAGTGACAGTAAATGAGTAAATCTATTTTCTAGGTTTAAAATTTATCCAAAATCCGCACTTCGCCCTGAGTTGGAAGCTCCCTCGTTTCAACGCTACTGGAATACGGGATCGTGGAGAGGCTTCAAAAGTAAACTCTGATAGCAGATGGAAAATAATTGCTTTGGTTTCCATCAATGCAAGTCTGGAACCTGAAATGAAGGATGGTTTGAATTTGAAATTTTTAATTAACGGTTCTAGATTAATTACCAAGGCAGCCCCTTGGGCCAACTCCAAACGGTAGATATGTGAATGGATTTATTTGGTTTTTGTTTTCCGGACTAAATCGTTCGGGGTCGAATATATCTGGGTTAGGAAAGTAGTCTGGATCATGGTGAAGACCAGCGATAGGTATTGAAATGACATCTCCTGGATACAATTTTACAGTTTTGCCTGCTTCATCACTTATAACATAAGGCTTGTTGCAAACCCGGTCCGTAGCTGCAGCTGGGGGCCATTTTCTCAGCGTTTCTGATATAACCATGTCCATGTACTGCATTCGTTGAAGTATTTCGTATGTCAAAGATCTGTGCCCCAATCCTTCGCGGACTTGATCGATTTCCTCAATTAGTTTTTGTTGAATGTCGGGGTTCTCCATTAGCTCGTGAGCACAGAAACACATTAAAACGGAGGACATTTCGAAACCTCCGATGAAGAATCCGAAGCACTGGGCGACCAACTCGCCCTCGGTCCAAATATGCTTCACTATGTTTTGACCCACACCTGATTCTTGAAGTATGGCAAAACCTTCATCAATGTCGGATTTGCCGATGTCATATGCTTGCAGAGCTCCTCTACGAGCTTCCATGAGAAGGTGGATCATGTCTGGACGAATGATCCCTTTCGCGGCTCTTTCTTGCATCGTATCCAACACGAGACTATAGAAGTATTTTGAGAATTTTTTATCGAACAACTTGACTTTGAAAAACTGCAATAAAGAAGGATTACCTATGACCAATCTGGGTTCATTAAAATGAGGTAAAATGAGGATGGAAAGGCTTACCTTCATTATTTTACGAAAATTCGTAAACAAGAAGAACTTGATAGCTGTAAACCCGGAGAGGTTCGTAGCCTTTCTCGACATATGATAAAATTGATTATTCTTTTCCAATAACGAATTCACTTGGATTCCGAAAGCGCATGTTGCTATGGCGTCGTAGGTGAAGCGTGTAAAAAGGTCTTTCAATTCCATTTCTATCAGTCCTTTCCCTTTGGCTTCAGATTTTAAAAATTTACTGGCATTATGACTGCATTCGTCCACCAATTGAAACATTTGGCGCATTTTACTCCCTGTGAAAGCGTGACTGAGGGTGCCTCGCATGTCTTTCCACAGTTGATCCTTCAAAGAAATTAGAGAGTTGCCGATGAGCGGCTCATCTTCAGCGTCTAAGATAACGCGATGATTTAGAAAGTATTCGAAGTCCCTGATACCAATTTGCTTGATAATTTCGGGGCTGGATATAACGAGAACTGGATTGCGCACTTCGTACGTTCCATAATATCTGAAAGATGTAAATGTGACCTAGAAAATAATTAGGAATATGTCACCAGATATTTGGTATATGAATGCATATCTATTCCCTATAATGAAAGGCATATTCTAGGGATTCTTGCTTGAATGAAGTACACTAACTTAGGGGAATTCATCAACAAATATATATTTGTGGAGGAGGAAGGCTTTCCTAATTTATCATGATCACCAAGTGGTCACGAAGAACCTCCAAGTGTAACACCGGCAAACGCTGTATTCCCATTGACTTCTTGGTCGTGATGCAGTAGGCGAATACCCCGAGGCCTAATTATGGTAAACAGACCGGAGTCTGCACGGGACTCACTTGCCACGAAGCCTCATCGGAGATGATCTGGTACCATAGAAACCACGATGGTCTTCTGAGTTCATATTTCTCAGGAGAATTCCTGGGGTATGTCAGGACCCCCACATCTTCAACAAAAAATTCACCTCGGCCTGGTTTAGGGTTAAACTTACGACGGATTTCACTTCAATATAATTCGCACTCATGTCGTGTTTGCGGTTATATATAGGTGGAGCGATTACCCCTTGTCCCTACTTTCTGTCACGCTGCTCTCAGATGAGTTGCCTCTGCCTTAGACGAAACCGTCAGTCAACTTTTTTAATAAATCCTGGTGTATGTGTTCTCTCTTGTTGAGGTGTATAGTGGCTATGGTTGTGCCCACGTCATAGGCAATGCAAGAGAGACCTTGCATACACCAGTATGAATGCTGTGCCTGCACTTAGAATAAACCAGTACCGCTGTACCAGTCACAGTAGGGCTCTGATTGTGGTCTCCAAATCAATTTGTGTCCGAAGAGGACAGTGGGGTTAGGTCGACACCGCGGGAATTCACGTAAAACCACCAGGACTAAAAGGGACAGAAATTCATGAGATACCAATTTGAAACTTTGGAAACTATCTTGCCATTGAAACGTCATCAACACCTCGAATATTGGTTGACCTCACGACTAAGATCTTTGGTTTTTGAAAACGGTTTTCGATCGGTTTCTGGAATGTGCAGACGTTCCCCTACGATGGTATCGGGGGGTCTTAGAATACTCCCTTTCCTCAACTTGAGCAATCACTTTGGCTATATCAAATGGATAATCAGGACTTAACTGAAGTGAGGTGGTAGGGCTCTAGAGAGTACGCCTTTCCGCCTGGGCGCGAACAACCTGCAAACTTTGAAACTATCGTACTAGTGAAGCGTCAATTATGCCTTGGATAGTAAGTGACTCAACCCAAAGAGGACTCAAATAGGTTCGAATGACGCTGATAGCTCGGAAAAGGCAGACCTTCGTGACCTAATGGTCAAGTGTGCAGCGTCACGCACCAACGTAAATGTCTAGATAAAGTCGCTTTCTATAAGTGGTTGTACGCAGTCCAGAAGAGTCCTACCAAAGGTGACATGGTAAGCTATGGTCTTAGTGGCCATAAAAACAATGGTGCAAAATCTGTAAATAACGTAATTTTCATTCCGCCGTCACTAGCGGCACATTATTCGAGCACATAGCCTTCCTTCCCTTGTCAGTGAAGTTTCAACCAATCATAGCGATTTACAGTAGATTCAGAAATGCAAATATGCGTAACAAAAGGGGTACCGGCATGGGCCTCGAAAAGGACCAGCTGATGGTCGCTTACCTTCATTTGCCTATCCCTACTGTGTCTGTTTACAGAGAAACAGAGCAATGCGTCGGTCCCCAATTTCAATACAGTTGCTTTCACCAATCGGCTTTCGTCCAGCAATGATGACAGCTAAGCCTCCATAAGAAAATATCTGTATTTCTGGCACGGATAAAGTTATTTACCATAACCCAAAAGGAGTTTGCGCCTGGCTGGCTACAAAAATGTGAACGCGGATTGGTGAACGTAAGGGGATGAATACTCAGTTGATTTGCTGCGAGCGATAGAGAGCGCAACGCACTAGAGATTCTTTACCGTAACAGAGTGTGGGAGGCACAGCATAGTGTACACTGTGACGAAAGAAATTCCAAGATTGGGTTGGTAAGGGAAGTGGAAGTTGCTCCAATGCCGCAAATAAATGTCGATTTATGATAATCCCCCTATTAACATAGTATGATCGTCCCAAGCCCAGGTAGAGGAGGAGGGTTTGAGGCAACGTATTTTGTACTATCCTTAACAAAACAAAAATAAAATGCTCAAATCAGGGAAAGAGATAAATAAACTATAGTTGGAGTGATTCCACTATCGTAAATCCTACCTGATCTCTTTTGGTAACAGATCCCGGCATGGCAGGAAGGTCCCCGGCCCTGTCGAGAAATGGGCAAGTGTTTTTAATGCATGGGCGGTGGCAGGGTGTAAGTAAGCTAGTCCAAATGCGTATCCGTCCTTGAGCGGTAATCAAAACCCAAAGCCAAGGTGTAACCACCGCGCGGGGGCTCATTGGTTACAGGGGTTAAGATGTGGCCGTAAACGGTGAATTCTGGGTACCAGGCGACCCCAGTTTCAGCTAGCCTCTTCTCGATAAATAGGTGCTCTACGGAGATTGACTTACCTTCCCCGATAAAACTGAGGCTATGGCAGCCAATTATGAGGAACAAAAAGAACAAAAACCCATTAGAAAAGCAAAATGACATCTCGATCGTGACGATTCAACCCTGAGTAAACGGGCGAGCCTAGACCCAGATTGTCCATTTATTCAGGTGTGAACCAGTCTAGCTGGCACCCAGTCCTTAACAGAAGAGACGAAGCAGGCCCCTTCTGTCAGCGCTCCTGACCCTGGGTTCCAATCGGCGCCACTTGCTCAGGAAAAAGCCTTGCCCATGGGTAAGCACCCGTACACGGACACCAAATAGTCTTCGGACAAACCGCCTCTTGGCAAACCACCTCCGTGCAAATCACAATTCACGGGCTGTGCCAAGGTTGAGGGAAAAGGATCATTCGGGGCACCTGCGGCTAAGGGGAAACGGACAATCCCAACTCTTCGACATAAAAGGCAGAAAAGAGGGCTTGGCCAGCAACGGTTAGGCCTTCATTTGCAGCCAAAGTTATCGAAGCCGACGAATGGGTCTTGTATGATGACTGTAATTCATCCGGTAACGAGACTGAGCAGTGCGAACACTGCATCCTCGCAAGGGATTAACCAAAGATTAACTCTCTCGAAGTAACCTCAAAGCTGAAGCGGATCCTTGTTGAAGAGCGTAGCCAGAAGCTGGGTTATTTACGTTGCTTGAAGTGCACTTTCCAGGCAGCATCCAAAATCTCATCACAAGGCAGACAGATGCATACAGCGGTGGCTCATATCTCTAAACAGCCCTCAACCGAGAGACTGGAATGTGGTATGTAAAGTAGTATCACTGGAGCGAGTAAAATGTGCATTTAACTCGTTCCATAGGTACAAGTCTGCAGGCCAGAATGGCATCATTCCTGCGATAGTAATAGAGGAAATAGCTAACCTGGGTCTACCTATTTGGAATATATATCGTGCATGCCTAGCACACGCTTATATTCCAATTAACTGGTGTTATGTGAAGGTGATACTTATTCTCAAACCAGGGGAAGCCATCTACACGGACGCAAAAAAGTTTAACGATTAGTCGAACGTCCTTTCCACTGAGAGTACAAGAAATACTAGTTAGATCGGTTCGTAAGGGATACATACATTCGTAAGAGGCCACTTAACCATAGGCAACACGCCTACCAGAAAGGCAAATCCACGGAGACAGCATTCCATGAGCTCACGGCAAAAACTGAAAAGGTAATGTCGATCGAAGGTGCCTTACATTATGCCATATTCACGGCAATTTGTGATGCGGCAAGACAGCATGGAATCGACCCGCTTTTGATCAGTTGGATCCTTCACATGCTAGAATTTAAGAAAAATCCGTCTTAGGGCTGCCCGTAAGGGCCCTTCCCCTGTTACCCCTCCTCTGTTATGGCTCCTGATAATGGATACTCTGCTATGGCTCCTTGAAGGCAAGTCTTCGCGCAGCATTTGCGGATAACCTAGCCGTTTGCAGACACAGTATGTGACCGCTTGAATGCAACTCTGCACGAAATCCACAGTTGGTGCTTCCGCAATGGACTCACGGTGAACGCGGGGAATAGTGGACTAGTTATGTTCACTAGGAAAGTCAGACGAGGCAACTATACGCTACCAACCTTAGCAGTGGCGGAAATCCAGCTGGCGCAAACAGTCAAGTATTTAGGAGTACATTTTGACTCTAAGTGAACGTAGAAGCACTATACCAGAAGGAGTATCAGAAATCCTGCAGATTGCTCTGGTGCTGTAGGAATGCGATAGGTAAGACCAGGGGACTTTCACCAAAATGGATACATTGGATGTATACATTCATAATAAAACCCATTTTGATGTATGCATGCATCGTCTAGGGGCTGAGACTGAACCTTGTTAGTAGTAGGAACCTG
The DNA here is from genome assembly GCF_905115235.1 of Hermetia illucens. Taxonomy (NCBI): domain Eukaryota; kingdom Metazoa; phylum Arthropoda; class Insecta; order Diptera; family Stratiomyidae; genus Hermetia; species Hermetia illucens. The sequence goes on along the minus strand of NC_051851.1, from coordinate 16,905,744 downwards.
CTAACGTAGGTTCAGAAGCTTGGTTGTACTGCAGCAATGAGTACTACGCCGACTGCGGCACTTGAAGTTATCCTAAATCTACCCACCATTCATTTAGAGGTGAAGTGGCAAGCAACCAACGACACATATAGACTCGATACCATTGAAGCGTGGAAAGACGGCCAATCATTGATCATGCGTCTATCTGGAAATTCCTTGACAAAGATCCGGTAACTCTGACGCTGGCGATCAAATGGTTTCCAGATTCGCCTTTGAAAAGATATACACTGTCGTAATGACCAAAAGAGAAGAATGGTCTATAGATGGTCACGGGTCTTTTCAGATTACAAACTTAGGAATCTTCCCCGACGGGTCAATCATGGAAGATGAATCGGGTGCAGGGGTGTTCTCGGAGAATCCGATTATAGAACTGGTCTGTCTCCTCGGAAATTTGACGATCATATTCCAGGCGTGTGGAGGGGTCGCATCATTCGAATCAGTTCCGACAGTCGGGCAGCATTATCAGTACTGAACAGGAACGACATATCAAGCTATTTGGTGTGGAGTTGTCATCAGGTGCTGCTGAAACTCGGCCGACTGAACGAAACATTTTGATGTGGGTGCTGGGACACTCAAACATTACTGTTAGTGAGGAGTCTGACAGACTGGCTCGCCGAGGGTCTGGATCCACAATGGTGGGGCCAGAACCAGCTTTTGGAATCCGGCCATCCACTGTCAAGTCTACTCTAAACGGTGAAATTGTAAGGATTCACGCGGCTGTGTGGTGAAGTTTGAACTCTTGCCGACAGGCAAAAGTCTTTGTGAAAATACCTGGGGACACTAGCGGCATTTTTGTAGACCCTTAAGAAGGGGGTATGAAAACCATAGTAGGGCTTTTAACGGGACACTCCTCCTTAAACTACCATTTGTGAAATATTGGGGTCGTTGTTTCGGCAATGTGCAGCCATTGTGAGGATGAAGAGTAGACGGCCCTGCACTTTTTTATACAGCTGCCCGGCCTCCTCAGGTGTCAGACGAAGTAAGTAAGTGGTAAGGTTTTTTTTAATGAAGAATCAGCACACTCTCTGCCTCTGGAGAATGTTCTCAGATACGCTAAGGCCTGCGAGCGCCCTAGGTGAGCCTGACAAATATACTACAGACAAACAGCGGCATAAAACAAGGAGATTGGCTGGGATCTCTACTGCTGAATCTGGCATTGCAGTAGGTTATACGAAAGTTGCCTGTGGCCGTAACAGGGACGCTGTTCTGTATATCTTCCACAATTGTCCCATATCCGGATGACCTCGATAAAATTGGAAACGAAGTTGGTCTACCAATTAAAGAAAACAAGACGAAAATTATGACAAAACAAGTCGGGAAACCGGAAGCTTGACGCTTCAGGTATAAAAGGTTTTGTGTTTCCCAATGTGAGGAGCATAACGTAGTTCTCCATTGGCTTATAGCATTGACCCGAGATATTGAAATCGTTCAGTTCTGGGCAGGTTACTGCCATTGCCAGAATTGAGCGATTTAAGTATCTCGAAGGCAGGTTACTGCTATTGTCAGAACTCAGCGATTTAAAAATCTCGAGTCAACGCTATCAGCTAATGGAGAACTGCGTAATGAAATTGTTTCACGCATTAATGCAACCTGGATGAAGTGGCATTCCCCAACTGGTGTTCTTTGTGATCGACGTATCAGCGCACGTCCCAAATCTAAAATTTACTGCAATGTCATCCGTCTACCACTCTCTATAGTTCTAAGTGTTGGCCGACTATAAAGGACAATGAACGCCGTCTTGCGGTAATGGGGACGAAGATGTTGCATTGCACTGGTGGCGTGACACGTTTTGATTACGCCTGAAATGAGAATATCCGCGATCGATATGGGTTTGCATTGATCGTGGAAAAACTGCAAGAGAGGCGTTTTCGATGGTGTGGTCACGTAATTCACGCTAACGAGAATTCAACAACCAGTATTGATCAGAACATCGAAAGCAATGGTAAGCAACCAAAAAGCCGGCCAAAACAATAGTGGCTTGATACGCTGGATGGGGATTTAAAGGTCTCGCGATTACATCCTGATCAGGCATTTGATAAAATAAAATGACGAAACCGATCACCACGAACCGACCCCGTTTGTGAACTGAAGGCTGAAGAATAAGAAAAAGATGTGAGGAGCGACGAGTGCACGACAGCTCCGTGTAATATAGCTAAAAACTCCATTGCCCTCAATTTTCTAGAAAGCGATTTAAATAAATCACTTGATGGAAAGCCCTGTGTTGATAACGGTCAACCTCATACGCTTCACGCCCTCAGGTTAATATTATTAGCGAATGAAAACAATTTAACCAACATCAAATATAAACAAGTCGGGAAACCGGAAGCTGGACGCTTCAGGTACGAAAGGTTTTGTGTATTTCTTAGTACGTAGCACGTAATATATGCATATATTATGTGAGAGTATCCACTTTCGGGTGATATTGACATTCATAGTCTTCAATTTTCAAAGAAGCAACGAATTTGAGGTATTATAACTTTGTTAGTAATAGTGGGATTTCCACCAAACTTGGTAGGATTATGCTCTATACTATAGCCTATATTACTGCAAAATTTCATGGTACTAGGATGAACTTAAGGGGGGTTTCTAACTAATTACAAAAAATTGTAGCAATATACTATTATTAACTTTATTTAAGCAGATATCGGCATGGAAGGTATTTCGGAGCCCAGGCACCATATAGTGGCAGCCTCCTGATTTTTTTTCAGATTTTTCGGTTTGGTAGTTTCTGAGAATGGCCCCCTTAAAGAAGTGATGACTTTCAACCCCCCGCGCTCCGCACCCTTCCAACGAATGTCAAAACTAAGATCGGCCTTGAAAAGTACTAATCGGGACATTTAATTTGATACCCCACATGACTATATTTGATGAAAAAAAATTTTACACCCCCCTTTTGCATGTATGGGGACCCCCCTTAAATTCGACGTAAAAGGATGTTATTCACTGTATGCGTGAGCGTTCATAGTTCCCACCTTTCTACCAAATTTGGTGTCAATCGCTATAACCGTCTCCGAGAAAAATGCGTGTGACGGACAGACAGACAGACAGACAGACAGACAGACGGACAGGCAGACAGACAGACAGACAGACAGACAGCAGGAATGATCCCGATTGAGATTCTGGCGAAAGAAATACAACGACTTTACGATCGAACGTACCTCACCGGAGAATCTCCTGCCCGTCGGCGACAGTTCGCACGAGCTGAAACTGTCGCGGAATGGCAAGAGAAGTGGGACGAGTCAGAAAAAGACCGTTGGACTCACAAAATCATATGGGACATCCGGAAATGGATCGAGCGACCTCACGGCGAAGTAGGTTTCGACCTAACTCAATTCTTGAGCGGACACGGAGGCTATCGAGCATATCTGTACCGATTTGGGCGCGATGATTGGCCATATTGCTCACAGTGTGCAAACATTCCAGAGGACGCAGAACACGTCTTTTTTCACTGCCCCAGATTCGAAACCCAAAGGGCTACATTAGAAGCTACAACCGGGGAGCACTTTACACCCGAAGATATCATGGAGCTTATGGTGAAAGCCAAGGGGATATGGACCGAAGTTGAAAAAGTGATTACAGCCATCGGAAAGAAGCTTAGGCAGGAGGAAGTCATCCGAAAGAATGAACGCGAGAGGAACACGAATGTTGACATGAGCGCAGAATAAATTCTGATCCAGCCCCGCGACGTAATACCAAATGGGAGTCCCGCGGGGAGAGTGGAAGGAGAAGGAGGTGGTTTTAGTGGGTAAGAGTCCCACATAACCGTGTGGCAGGAGCCTGCGGTAGCTTTTGAAGCTTTCCACCTTCCATCGGGAAAAAAAAAACAAGTCGGGAAACCGGAAGCTGGACGCTTCAGGTACGAAAGGTTTTGTGTATTTCTTAGTACGTAGCACGTAATATATGCATATATTATGTGGGAATATCCACTTTCGGATGATATTGATATTCATAGTGTTGAATTTGCAAAGAAGCGACAATTTTGACGTATTATAACTTTGTTAGTAATAGTGCGATTTCCACCAAACTTGGTAGGATTATGCTCTATATTATACCCTATATTGTTGCGAAATTTCGTGGTCCTAGCATGAATTTAAGGGGGGTTCTGCAGCGAATTACTAAAAATTATAGTAATATACTATTATTAACTTTATTTATGCAGATATCAGTGTAGAAGGTATTTCGGAGCCCAGGCACTATATAGTGGCAGCCTCTTGATTTTTTTCAGATTTTTCGGTTGAGTAGTTTCTGAGAATGGCCCCCGTAAAGGAATGGTCACTTTCAACCACCCGCACTCCCCACCTTTCCAACAAATGTGAAAACTAAGACCAGCTTCGAAAAGTACTAACCGAGACCTTTAATTTGATACCCTACATGACTATATTTGATGAAAAAAAAATTTACACTCCCCTTTTGCATGTATGGGGACCCCCCCTTAAATTCGACGTAAAAGGATGTAACTCACGGTATGCGTGAGCGTTCACAGTTCCCACCTTTCTACCAAATTTGGTGCCAACCGCTATAGCCGTCTCCGAGAAAAATGCGTGTGACGGACAGACAGACAGACAGACAGACAGACAGACAGACAGACAGACAGACAGACAGACGGACAGACAGACAGACAGACAGACAGACAGACAGACAGTAAACCGATTTTAATAAGGTTTTGTGTTTACACAAAACCTTAAAAAGGGCTAGGGAGAATTAGATTCTTCTTGAATGGAATTTTAGTATTTCACTCGAATTTCAATTATTCTCGTTAATTATGACGCCAGCATCTTATTATTATATATGGCTTAGAATGCTGTTAATTAGCACGAAATTGATAAGTTTGAACTGCCATAACTTTCCCACTAATAGTTGGATTTTCATGAAACCTGGCATGTGTATGCACAAGGCTGTCCTTTATGTCGGTGCAAAATTTAGTACACTTAGGATGAACCTAAGGAGAGTTTTTTAGTCTATTTCTAAAAGTTGATAATATACTATTAGTAAATTTTTTCAGCAGATACCGGAATGGGACATCTCTCGAAGATTAGATTTCACATAAGTGTTTTACAAAAAACCTTAAAAAGGGCGGCAGATAAATAGATTCTTCATAAATGCGACTTTAATATTCCACGCGAATGTCAATTATTCCGGGTAATTATGACGTCAGCATCTGATTTGCATGGCTTTGGAAGCAGTAAACTCGTGCGAAATTGCTAAGTTTGAACTGCTATAACTTTGGCGTTAATTGCCTGATTTCGATGAAATTTAACAAATACATTCGAAATATTGTCCACTATGCTGGCACAAAATTCGGAAGTCCTAGGATGTATTTAAGGGGGTTTTCCAGTAAATTTCTAAAAAGTAGTAATATATTATTAGTAAGTTTATTTGAGCAGATATCGGAATGGGACATATTTTGAGGCCTAGATTTCATCTAGACGCACCACTCTGATTTTTCTCGGAATTTTAGGTTGGGTAGTTTCCGAAAATGAGTCCTGTCTCACTTCAAGTGCGTACATTTTGACTCATTACTTACGCACTTTGCAATTTATGCCAAAACTAATATCAGTTTCGGAAAGTACAAATCGAGACCTTTCATTTGATACCCTACACAACTATATCCGGTGAAAAAAATTTTTGAATCCCCCCTTTGCATGTATGGGGAGCCCCCCTTTATACTCCACCTAAATTTATGCCACTCACTGTATGCGTGGGATTTCATAGTTCCCATCTGTCCACCAAATTTCGTTCGGATGGGTTCAGCCGTTTTGGAGAAAAATGCGTGTGACAGACAGACAGACAGACAGACAGACAGACAGACATTGAATCGATTTTAATAAGGTTTTGTTTTACACAAAACCTTAAAAAGAGGAAAATGACACCCACTAGATACCATATAACGATGGACGAGTACATCTTGACATATATGACGAAATGGGAATGAACTGGATAAAATAAAACGCCAAATTCAGCCTGCAATCAGAGCCTTGTGCTAGCTAGCTAGGAAAGCAAAGCTCCAAGTATACGAAACGATAATAAGACCTGTGCTATGCCCAATACCTTCGGCTGGAGAGACCTGAAGAGAATAATAAGAGTTAAGTAAGAGGGCGACCAATGGTGAATCGGATGCCACCAGGAGTTGTACCAAGTATTTGACGACCCTGAAGTGGTCTAAATTAATAAAACTTCGAAAGTTGTACTGGATGCCTACGTTCAATGTATGGACCACACTCCGATACCTAAAAGGGTATTGGAAGGGAGGGCAGAAGGACGAACACTGAAAGTGCTAGGCAGATTCTGTTAACGAAGACAGCGCATCACTGCTCGGATTTGTAAGTTGGCGTACCATTGATGGATCAAGATTGTTGGAGGAAGGACATCCTGAAGGCCACGCCTTAAGGAACACGGAGAAGTGAGAAAAGCGTTAGGCCCACACTCGATTGTAGCAATACTAGAATCTGCTCATATGTGTATACCTACTAGTATTTACTAACCCCTTCATTTATCACCTCTTTCTTACTGTAAGCTTTTCAAGGTGAATACTATCTACACTATGGAATATGGGGAAGTTGAATCGGTCAAGTTGGGAAGTATTTTTCAAATCCATCAAACACAAACCGCACTATCTATTTCAATGGCGATAACTATACTACAATTAGCTTGTAATCTTATCTACTCTAATGCCACTACGAAAACAAGGTTCAATGAATATTTGTAGATGAATTCCAACCTAAAATTTTCAAATTGAGTATCTTTTGGCAAAGAATCTTAACTCACTTGTAATCTTTGAATTTCAGGTAAAACCGCTTGACCAAATCAAATAGTGACTCTTGTCGTAATATTAATCCTCTGTAATTCCCGAAGAAGAGTTTTGGCTTTTCATGCTTCACATTTTTCTTCTCGAAGAAGTCATAGGTGGATGTTAGCCATTTATAGGCAACAAATAGTAAAATACACAAAAACAGTGCCCATTTGGGCCACAGAACTGATAGCACTGTCCTGATCATTGCAACCAATTGAATAGAATGGACCCCGTCACTACTGGTACTCGATTAATAATTGGTATAACTTAATTTCCTAAGGCGCGCACATAGGTACCACGACGCACTACATATTTTTAAGAACTAGGCGCAAGGTTGAGCTTTTAAATCAGGGTCGAATTTGATTATGTTATCTCCGAAGAGAGAGAGAGATTTTGAGTTGAAATTTTGATATGCTAGTTCCAAAGAGTAAGAGACGACTCACTCATACAACACTATCCAAACAAATTGAAATTAGATTTGAATCTTTGGCGCCGCAATGGTTATAGATACAACGGTTTAGCGGACCCACGGTCGACTTTTGCAGCTAAATCACCACTATCAGATCTAGTGTGAAGCCATATGTATAGAGAATAGAACATGTAACACGTTAGGGGATAAATCTGACTATTCCCCCACCCCAATTCGCGAGTGGAGAGTGTCGAAAGCCAAAGTGAAAGCATCAAGAGAATTCGGGGGGAGCGAGGTAGGTATATATCTATGGTCGCACTGAGGAGCCGAATTAGTGCTTTTGATGCCCCAAACTCTTAGAACCCTGACCCAGAGCCAGTCCGCAGAATTCACGAAGGAAAGTGGCTCCCCCAGCCTGCAGATTTGTTCCGAACGAACAACTTGCATGTCGGTCGCGGTCCCTCTGCATCTAACTGCTGCTTTTTCAAACTCACAGAAAGTGGACTGCCATCAACGGGCATTCGTACCTACCCAGGGAAAATTTTCACGCCGCTATCAACTGTCAGTTTTTAGGAGCAGCATAATAACGACGTTTCCGAGGATGACGTGGGGCGGAGTTACCCATGCCATCCGATGACAATGACTTCGAAAAACAGCAACAAATGCTTAGATAGGCCAGCGCTTGATGAAATGCGAGCTAAGTACTCAAATCAAGCTGCTGACGAAAACGATCAGTAAACTTAGGGAAAGGGTGAAACCCCTGCAATCTATGCTGGCGACAGTTTTCCCCGCTATGAACCTGGGATAGCACGCTGCTGCCCTGACCAAGCCAACGGAAGTACCAGCTGAATATCCTCCACTGCGCGAGCCAAGTCAAGCAGCGACTTCGTCATTCCGTCCAACGCGGGAGAACCCGGCAAGTGAGCCAAAAGTGGCACCCGAAGGAGAAAAGATGTGCCTTGAGGTCATCGAAGAGGAGCAACAAGAAGACCCTTTCAACTTTGTCTGTCGACGAAAGAAGCCTATAAAACTAACAGTTGAGTGTTAAGAGTGTAAGTGCTCGCCAAGTGCCAAGTATCAGTGCCTCCTCTGCTAATGCCTTAAAGCCCAAAAAGGGGAAAATTTCTCGAAAAACGCCATATAATATTAATGTCCCGCAGCTACTGAAATCCTTTAAGGAAAAAAGCCTAAAGGGAATCCTAAAAACACGAGGGGTAATAGAACCCTCTCTTTTGCAGAGTCCAAAGGGGACCATGCCAAATTGTTTCGCCCATTAAAGAGAAAGGGCTTAGTGCCATCACAAGAACTCCTCTATTCCTTAGAACCCAGTCCGTAATCATCCGCGCTCTCCACAGAGGAACTGACCCTGAAGAAATTAAGGCCGAACTCACTTGGCTCGGTTGCAAATTTTGTGACTAAACAAGGATAATCCCTCGCTCCCTATAAAATCTCAATAGACCAGATTTATAGCCAACTCTGAACCGTCCCAAGAGCTAAGTGAAGTTTTCAAGGTGAAGTACATCCTTCATCAAAAATATCCTTCGAAAAGGTGAAACCAGTGGAGGAAGTGCAGTGTTACAACTGCCAAAACCCCGAAGGCAACTGGAAAATCTTCAGTCAAGCAAAATTTTTTTGAGAAACCCCCATCGAGACCCTGCAAACTTCTTCAGCTGGGGCGGCAATAGTTAAAACTATCGATCGTAGACGCAAAGGAATTATAGGGGGCAGAACATAGCTATTCTCACCAATAGCCAAGCAGCGATCAAGGCACTTAGGTCCAACCAGGTGAACTCTAAACTGGTATGGGAATGCCTTGAGAGACTGAATACACTCGGCTCGTCCAAAAAGGTCTGGATACTTTGGGTTCCAGGCCATGCTAGGTTGGAAGACAACGAGGCAGCGGACGAACTAGCCAAGAAGGGAGCAGGAACGTCTTGACACGGGCCAGAATCCTTCTGTGGAATCGAAAACGGTTTCATGGCTAAGAATCTAAGAAATGAAGAGGAACGGTTGAGGGAACTATACTGGGTGGACCTACCAGGGATGGAGTACTCCAGGGTGCGTATTTGGGGATACGAACCCATATGTAGGAAGGATTACTTAAATCTCACCAAAAACAAACTCCGAATCATAGTGGGAATTCTCACTGTTCATTGTCGGCTGGACTATCACCTAGGGAAGCTAGGGATATCTACGGACACTGCTTGCAGGTTTTGTGAGAAGGATGACGAAACCTCTATACACGTCCTGGGAAAGTGTCCGGCACTTGTGCAAAGTAGGTCGAGGCAACTGGGAGAACACTTAATACCAGATGCAAAGCTAAAAGATCTGGAAGTAGGGAGCGTACTAAAGTTCCTAACGGTTATAGGCCATGGTTCAGATACTATGATCAAAAGGTACACTATAACCAGTAAAAAGGGCACAATAGTTCTTCAAGGACGCGGTGCGACTTTCCCTTAACAGAATAATAATAATAATGGTAGACGGATTGTGGGTAATTTGGCCATGACTTACTAGTCTTCAGCAATCTCCACTCCACGGGACGATTTCAACTCAAAGCACACCTTCCTGGGGCGACAAGGCAGTTAATATAAATAGGGGAACCCTGCTAAAAAGGATCCACAACCCTTTTTCGCTGACCAATATTCAAATGGTTTTACCAGATACACCGACAAGACCGAGTAGCCAGTATTTCTCGACTACCTCTCGCTCTCTGACGAAACCAAACAAAGTTTCCAAGTGAAATCCTGTAAAACATCACTGAGAATGTCCGATCGCTTTGTAGTTGAACTCCAACTTTCCTCGTCTTCTCAATTGCAAAAGCGACCTGACGAGATTACCAATTTTGTCATTGAAAATTTACCTATCGTCTCCATAAAATTTCTTTTCATCTTCAACGGCGCAACAACCGGTATCTGGTCTAGGTCCACCTTAGTAATGAAATCTTGACACCCCGGTTTTGCCCCGAGTTTCACCAATTCGATATCCACAAAAGCTGTCTGGCGTCCTGGCCTACGCCATCGCTCCATCTTAGGCAGGGTCTGCCACGTCTTCTTTTTCTACCATGGATAATGCTCTTACAGACCTTCCGGGTGGGATCATCCACATCGATACGGATTAGGTGACCCGCCCACCGTAACCTATTGAGCCGGATTTTATCCACAACCGGACGGTCATGGTATCGCTCATAGATTTCGTCATTGTGTAGGCTACGGAATCCTTCAAACGAGTTCGCAATGTTTTTTGCTAAGAAGAAGTCCCCGAGGAATACATAAGGACTGGGAAGATCATAGTCTTGTACAGTAAGAACTTTGACCCTATGGTGAGACGTTTTGAGCGGAATAGTTTTTGTAAGCTGAAATAGGCTCTGTTGGCTGATAACAACCGTGCGCGGATTTCATAATCGTAGCTGTTATCGGTTGTGATTTTCGACCCTAGATAGGAGAAATTGTCAACGGTCTCAAAGTTGTAGTCTCCTATCCTTATTCTTCCTGTTTGACCAGTGCGGTTTGATGTTGTTGGTTGGTGGGTTTTCGATGCTGACGTTGCCACCATATATTTTGTCTTGCCTTCATTGATGTGCAGCCCAAGGTCTCGTGCCGCCTGTTCGATCTGGATGAAGGCAGTTTGGTATTATTGAGATAAAATTGAAGGTGGTAGATGTAAATTACTATTCACATTTAATTTTTTGGCATATTACATTACTTTATTTCTACGAGCACAATACGTGACAATAAATGAGTAAATCTATTTTCTAGGTTTAAAATTTATCCAAAATCCGCACTTCGCATGGAGTTGAAAGCTCCCTTGTTTCAACGCTACTGGAATACGGGATCGTGGAGAGGCTTCAAAAGTAAACTCTGATAGCAGATGGAAAATAATTGCTTTGGTTTCCATCAATGCAAGTCTGGAACCTGAAATGAAGGATGGTTTGAATTTGAAATTTTTAATTAATGGTCCCAGATTAATTACCAAGGCAGCCCCTTGGGCCAACTCCAAACGGTAGATATGTGAATGGGTCTATTTGGGTTTTGTTTTCCGGACCAAATCGCTCGGGGTCGAATTTATCTGGGTTAGGAAAGTAGTCTGGATCATGGTGAAGACCAGCGATAGGTATTGAAACGACATCTCCTGGATGCAATTTTACAGTTCCGCCTGCTTCATCACTTATAACATAAGGCTTGTTGCAAACCCGGTCCGTAGCTGGTGTCGGTGGCCATTTTCTCAGTGTTTCTGATATAACCATGTCCATGTACTGCATTCCTTGAAGTATTTCGTATGTCAAAGGTCTATGGCCCAATCTTTCCCGAACTTGATCGATTTCTTCAATCAGTTTTTGCTGAATGTCGGGGTTCTCCATTAGTTCGTAAGCGCAGAAACACATTAAAGCGGATGACATTTCGAAACCTGCGATGAAGAATCCAAAGCACTGGGCGACCAACTCGTTCTCGGTCCAAATATGGTTCACTATGTTTCGACCCACACCCGATTCTTGAACTATGGCAAAACCTTCATCAATGTCGGATTTTCCAATGTCATATGCTTGCAGAGCTCCTCTACGAGCTTCCATGAGAAGGTGGATCATGTCTGGACGAATGATCCCTTTCGTGGCTCTTTCTTGCATCGTTTCCAATACGAGACTGTAGAAATATCTTGAGAATTTCTGATCGAACAACTTCACTTTGAAAAACTGCAATAAAGAAGGATTACCTATGACCAATCTGGGTTCATTAAAATGAGGATGGAAAGGCTTACCTTCATTATTTTACGAAAATTCGCAAACAAGAAGAACTTGATAGCTATAAACCCGGAGAGGTTCGTAGCCTTTCTCGACATATGATAAAACTGATTATTCTTTTCCAATAACGAATTTACTTGGATTCCGAAAGCGCATGTTGCTGTCACGTCGTAGGTGAAGCGTGTGAAAAGGTCTTTCAATTCCATTTCTATCAGTCCTTTCCCTTTGGCTTCGGACTTTAAAAATTTACTGGCATTATGACTACACTCCTCCACCAATTGAAACATTTGACGCATTTTACTCCCTGTGAAAGCGTGACTGAGGGTGCCTCGCATGTCTTTCCACAGTTGATCCTCCAAGAAAAATAGAGTATTGCCGATGAGCGGCTCATCTTCAGCGTCCAAGAAAACGGGATGATTTAGAAAGCATTCGAAGTCCCTGATAGCAATTTGCTTGATAATTTCGGGGCTGGATATAACGAGAACTGGATTGCGCACTTCGTACGTTCCATAATATCTGAAATATGTAAATGTGGCCTAGAAAATAATTAGGAATCTGTCACCAGTTATTTGATATATGAATGTATATCTATTCCCTACAATGAGAGGCAGCTTCTTGGGATTTTTAGTTGAATGAAGCACACTAACTTAGGGGAATTCATCAACGAATACATGATTACCAAGTGGCCATGGAGAACCTCCAGTAGGCGAATGCTCCGAGGCCTAATTAGGGTGAACAGGCCGGAGTCTGCACGGGACTCACTTGACGTGACTCCAGCCACAAAGCCTCATCGGAGATGATCTGGTACCATAGAAACCACGATGGCCCTCTGAGTTCATATTTCTCAGGAGAATTCCTGGGGTATATCAGGACCGCTAGCCTCCTCAACAAAAAATTCACTTTGGGTTGGGTTAGGTCTAAACTTACGACGGATTTCACTCCAATATAATTCGTACTCATGTCGTGCCTGCGATTACATATAAATGTAGCGATTACCACATATCGCTACGTGACCGAAATGCTGCTCCCAGGCAGAGGTGGGGCAGCGTCTGATGAGTTGCCTTTCCTTTGGACGAAACCGTCAGTCAACTTTTTTAATAAACCCTGGGGTAGGTGTTCTCTCTTGTTGAGGTGCATGATGGCTATAGTTATGCCGACATTATTTGCAAAGCTCCATGTGAGCACAAGCGTGGAGTTAAGCTATGCTACTCGGGCACCGTACCCCTTAATCATGGAAGAGGCTTTAAGGAGACCTTGCATACACTAGTGTTAATGCATTGACTGCACTCAGTATGAACCGGTATCGTTGTCCCAGTCACAGTGGGGCTCTGATTATGGTCTCCAAATTCATCTGTGTCCGAGGGGAACAGTGGGGTTAGGTCGAAACCGCGGGCATTCACGTAAAACCACCAGGACTAAAAGGGACAGAAATTCATGAGATACCAATTTGAAACTTTGGAAACTATCTTGCCATCGAAACGTGAGCAAAACCTCGAATATTGGTTGATCTCACGACTAATATCTTTGGTTTTTGAAAACAGTTTTCGATTGGTTTCTGGAATGTGCACACGATCCTCTATACCGGTATCGAGGGCCCTTAGAATGCTCACTTTCCCCAACTTGATCAATCATTTCGGCCATATCAAATGGATAATCTGGAGTGAAGTGAGGTGGTAGGACTCTAGCGAGTACGCCTTTCCGTCCTGCAACCTGCAAATTCTGAAACTATCATATTAGTGAAGCATTAGTGCCTTGGATAGTAAGTGAATCAACCCCAAAAGGACTCAAATAGGTTTGAATGACGCTGATAGCTTGGAAAAGGCAGACTTTCGTGACCTGGTGGTCAAATGTGTAGCGTTACGCACCAACGGAAATTTCTAGATAAGGACCCTTTCGAGTGCCTCCTGAAAAGGAGTGGAGAAAGGTTGTGGAGAAACCGAAGTTCTACGAACACGGGATCCTGAAGCAGTCAGCAATGCTGTGATTGAGGGCACGCCAGCAGTGATAGATAAGTTGACGTCCACCGAAAGAGTGTATGTAAAATGGTTTAGTTATAGGGTCAGGACACATGACATGCTCCCTGCGTGTTTTAGGTGTCTTGGGTTTGATCACTGCGTGGCTAACTTCCGTGCGAAGGACCATATCTGCGCTCGTTGGTCGCAGAGTAGCCATATGGCCTCCTCTTGCAATAACGAGGTTCACTGCCAGAACCGTGCGCTTCGGGTATTTCCGGTCAGGCATATGCTACGGTCAATACTTCCCCCGATTTATGTCGCAAGTATGGCTGGGGTCAATGCTTCAATGTTTCAACTCTTGAGCGCTTCAGAGGCGTCAGTGATATTGATGTTACGCGTGTGCAGCAAAGGCGTCTGTCCAGTCATGGAGATTATTGTATGGATGCCATGCCAGTGACCTCATTCCTATTGAGGTTGTGCTGGTCAATAGGGGTGTGAATGCCAATGCAGACTCCCACTTATGCCGATGCGTTGGAATACGGGTAGGTGGAATATATTTCTCGGATGGAGGAGTTAGATGGGCGATCTCCCTTCTCTGAGTTCTCTGAGCCGAACGAAAGACTCGGAAGCACGTCACGTGGTGGACGAATGCTATTCATATTAAGCGGAGGGAAGTCCGTCGCCAGAGGAAAAGATTCCAAAGCGCCGTCTAAGTGTTGTCAATCCTGATGTTGATGTTGACCAACTTAGTGGGTATCTCGTCTTATAAAGATCTGTTGAGGTAGTCTAAAGAAGCAGACTGGAGGCGATTCGTTGCTGAGCGTAGTGAAGACCCCGGTCTACCGAATATGCAAAGAGAAACATAGTCACGACATAGCTGGCATCAAGGTGAACGGTGTCCGGATAACTGAGTGGTTAGAGCGCAAGGCTGCCGTACGGAAGGTTGGGGCTCAAATCTCACTGGTGACAGTGGAATTTGTATCGTGATTTGACGTCGGATACCAGTCGACTCAGCTGTGAATGAGTACCTTTGTGCAGTATACAGGAGGACAGCCTTGAGGGTGTGCTCTGCCTTCAGGACTGTCTCAGATGATGCAGCATTTGTCATCTCTAGAATGATGCCGATTGACATCTTGGCAGTTGAGATGGCGAATATATACAATGCGAAGCCAATCTCTTCCTTATTACAGACGAAGAACGCTGAGAGAGATCGATCTATAAATAGATAGCAAGAGCGGTGGGAACGCTCGGGAAAGGGTCGGTGGGCTCACAGGCTTATTCCTGCCATCAAGAAGTGGTTGCAGAGACGACACGGTGAGATTAACTATAATCTCACCCACTTTCTCACGGGACATGGAGGATATCGCCAATACCGGCACAGGTTTAAATTGGAGACCTCACCCGACTGTCCAAATTGCGATGGAGTCCCAGAGGACCCAGAGCATGTATTCTTCCACTGTCCGAGATTTGTGGAAGAAAGGAGGAAACTAGAGGACACTCTAGGAGAGGTGCTGGTACCAGAAAATCTGGTGCCGAAAATGCTAGCACATCAAGAAAACTAGGATGCGGTCAACTCCATGATCGCATCTATTCAAGATAAATTGCGAAAGGCAGAGGAAAGGAGAATAGCGCGGTCACGTGCGCCGCGTATAGAAGAAATGGGATTAAGCTAGAGTGAGCTGACTCCGCCCAAGATGAAGATTTCCACCTCCTCACAAAAAAAAGACACCGACTCGATTCTAATAAGGTTTTGTTTCACACAAAACCACATTGAGTGCGCTGCAACTAAAGCATCTTCCATCGCTGTAACGATCTCGAGGATACTACCGAACATTGGTGGACCAAGACAAAGGCGACGTCGTCTTATTTCAATGGTAGTTAGTTCCGTGCTATTCTACGCAGCTCCAGTTTGGGCAACCGTTCTGGAAAACAAATCAAACTGCGGAAAACTAGGAATGGCGTGTCGACGAAGTGCACTCCGGGTATGCAGTGCTTATCGAACGACATGAGGAGAAACAGCATATGTACTGGCAAGGACAATCCTCATAGACATTTTGGCGGATGAAGGTCGGCGTCTCTACGACAAAATGTATGCAAACGGGGAGTCTATTGCACTTCGACGGCAACTAGCACGCCGCAAAATGGCAAAAGAGATGGAACGAGGCACAAACTGGCCGTTGGACCTATCGTATCATTCCACACATTCGAAGATGGATTGAAAGGGGCCACGGGGAACTAAGCTACGAGCTAACACAGTTTTTAAGTGGACATGGAGGTTATTGGGCTTATCTATACCGATTTCGACACGACGAGTCACCATGCTGCCCAAGATGTGGTAACGTGGCTGAGAATGCGGAGCATGTTATATTTGAATGCCCAAGGTGGATCTTACAACGACGAACCCGGCAAGGACAACGGATTAACGATTTGCGCATTTTATCATGGAACGTACGCTCCCTGTACAGACCGAATGCTGCTGAGCAGCTAGCCGATACCCTGTCCCAATATAGGGCTGATATAACAGCGTTACAAGAGATGCGATGGACAGGGACCGGTTTCCTGGAGAAGAGCCGCTACACCATATATTATAGCGGTCATCCAGTAAACCATGTGCTCGGAGTAGGTTTCTTAGTCAGCTGAAAAATGAAACCTGTTGTTATTGGCTTTGAAAATATAAGCGAAAGACTGTGCACTCTGCGTTTGCGAGGCAAGTTTAGAAATATAAGCCTCATAAACGTTCACGCCCCTACAGAGGAGGCTGAGAGAGAGAGAAACCTTCTACGAGGCAGTTGAGCGGACCTTCGAAGCCTGTCATAATGTCAACAGTCAAGTAGGGATGGAACCAGTATTCAGGCGATACGTTGGCTCCCATAGCTTATATAGGGATACCAATAATTACAGATTGCCCATTATCCAGTTAGCAGCATCACACGAAATGGTTGTTGGAAGTACCTGGTTTGCGTGGAAAGCGGTTCACAAACATACGTGGGCCTCTCCAGACGGGACCACTTTCAACCAAATTGACCACGTGCTGACTGAGCGCCGCCACCTCTCAGCCTTGATGAATGTCCGAATATATAGGGGGGCCAATATAGACTCGGACCACTTTCTCGTTGGCATGGTGCTCCGAGCTCGAATTACGACACCACCTACAATCCCCTCTGACAATCAGGTGAGAGTGAACACTGAAGCCATCCACAACACAACCCTCTGCGACACCTATAAGAGGGAAATGGATGCCGCAATAACCGCAGTCAACAGAGGTCCTGGAGATGAAGCATCAACAAATGACCTTCACAACCACCTGAAGAACGTTATCATGGATATGGCCACAAAGATACTTGGCCCCAGCCCCAAAAAAAGTCGGAACGGCTGGTTTGACAAGGAATGCGGGCTAGCAGCGGAACGGAAGAATGCCGCATACCGAGTAATGTTGCATTTTCAAAGAACACGGGCACGCGCAGAGACTTATCACGAATTCTGTCGAGCGGAGAAGCGACTTCACAGACGGAAAAAGGAAGCCTGGAAGAACCAACAAGTCTGTGAACTCGAAAAGTACCGGGAGCAATCGCACCAGGCGCGGAAGTTTTACCAACAAGTCAGGAGGATGAAGCCTTACACCACGATGCTCATCCTGCCGAGACAAAGAGGGAAATCTGATTTCCGACAGAATGGGCATATTGGAGCGATGGGTTGAGTACTTTGATGAGCTACTGAACAACCAGAACATCGGCGAGTTGGAGGTCCCGCCAACTGAAGACGACGGACAAATACTGCCACCACCAAGTATAGGAGAAACAGTCCGTGCAATTCATCGCCTAAAAAATCATAAGTCGCCAGGAACCGATGGAATTACAGCCGAATTAATTAAATATGGAGGCGACCAGTTACATCAAGTGGTTCATCAGCTTGTGCTCAGGGTATGGGACAGCGAATCAATGCCTGACGATTGGCAACGAGGCATTATCTGTCTTATAAAAAGGGAGATATCACACAGTGCAGCAATTATAGAGGTTACCCGGAGTTACGTTGCTGAGTACCATCTAGAAGATATTCTCCTCTATCTTGCTAGGCCGGATAGCCCCATACGTCCAGAACATCATTGGCCCATACCAAAGAGGCTTCACTCCAGGCAAATCAGCAACAGATCAGATTTTCCCTCTGCGGCAAGCGATAGAAAAACTATTGGAATATGGACAACAGTTGCACCATCTATTCATCGATTTTAAAGCCGCCTATGATA
Source organism: Hermetia illucens (assembly GCF_905115235.1). Taxonomy (NCBI): domain Eukaryota; kingdom Metazoa; phylum Arthropoda; class Insecta; order Diptera; family Stratiomyidae; genus Hermetia; species Hermetia illucens. The sequence continues at coordinate 16,887,570 of NC_051851.1, read as the reverse complement.
GCATAGCCAGGGTAAAACTGTACACCGCCATGAGAGAATTCGGTATCCCGACGAAACTAATGAGACTGACTAGGCTGACCCTGAACAATGTGCGGGGCCAGATAAAAGCAGCGGGATCACCCTCAAGACCATTCGACATCAACAACGGTCTACGACAAAGGGAAGAACCACCCGAGACGTACAAACTGCCGTCATCCAGATCGAGCAAGCGGCGATTGGTGCGAGATCTTGGGCTGGACATCAATGAAGGCAAGACAAAATATATAGTGGCAACGTCAGCACCGAAGACGAATCAACCAACAACATCAAACCGCACTGGTCAAACACGGAGAAGAATAAGAATAGGAGAATACAACTTTGAGTTGTTGTCAGCCAACAGAGCCTATTTCAGCTTACAAAGACTGTTCCGCTCGAAACGTCTCACCATAGGGTCGAAGCCCTTACTATACAAGAAAATGATTTGCTGGTCCCCATATATTCCTCGGAGACTTGAGTCCTTAGGAAGAAGAATTGCGAACTCCTGGCCGCGTTCGAGAGAAGAATCCTCCGAAGAATTTTTGGCACCCTACATGAGGATGGGCGATTCCGTAGACTACATGACGACAAAATCTATGAGCGATACCGTGACCGTCAGGTTATGGATAAAATCCGACTCAATAGGTTACGGTGGGCGTGTCACTTAATCCGTATGGATGAGGATGATCCCGGAAAGTTTATAAGGGCAACATCTATGGTAGAAAGAGAAGACGAGGCAGACCCTGCCTAAGATGGAGCCATGGCCAGACAGCTTTTAGGGATATCGAATTGGTGGACCTCGGCGCAAAACTGGGATGTCTGGAGTTCGTTATTAAGGCAGGATTAGACCGGATACCGGTTGTTGCGCCGTTGAAGATGATGAAGGTTTACAGTACACCAAACTAGGCTGGAGGCGATCGCTTAACACCTGGAAATATAGTGGAGTTTATGTTGGAATCAACGGAGGCTTGGAATCAAGTGGTAATTGAGCTAAAAATGATTCGTCAACAGGTAAGGCATGAAGAACTGCGAAGAAAGCAAGAAAGGGAGCGAACAATAATGCGCCGCAGTTAAGAACTGATCCAGCCCCGCGATGCAATGCTCATAGTAGTCCCGTGGGGAGAGTAGTAGAAGAAGGAGGTGGTTTTAGTGAGTAGGAGTGTCACATAACTGCATGGCAGGTGCCAGCAGTAGGTTTTGAACCTTTCCACCTTCCAACGATGAAAAAAAACAAGACGGACAGACAGACAGACAGATAGTAAAGCAAAGCTCGGAGTACACAAAACGATAATAAGACCTGCGCTATGCTACCGAAGTGAAACATCCACCTTAACACGAGCTTCCAAAAGCTTGGTCAATACCTTCGGCAGCAGAGACCTGGGGAGAATAATAAGAGCTAAAAAAGAGGGCGACTAATGGTGAATCAGATCACTCCGATACCTAAAAGGGAGGTATTGGAAAAGAGAGCAGAAAGACGAAGACTGAAAGTGCTGGGCAGATTCTGTTGACGAAGACAGCGCATTTCTGCCCGGATTTATAAGTTAGCACACCATCAGGACATCCTGAAGGCCAAGCCTTGAGAAGCACGGAGAAAAGCGTTAGGCCCACACTCGATTGTAGCAAAATGTTAGCTCTTCGAAATTCCAGAATCTGATCATATGCGTATACCTCCTATTGCTTACTAACCCCTTCATTTACTAATCTTTCTTACTGTGAACTTCGTGGTGAATACTATCTAGAGAATCGGTCAAGTTGAGAAGTATTTTTCAAATCCATCGAACACAAACCGCCCTATCTATCTCAATAGCGATACCTATACTAGAATTAGTTTGTAATCTTATCTACTCTAAAATCACTACGAAAACAAGGTTCAATGAATATTTGTAGATGAATTCCAACCTAAAATTTTCAAATTGAGTATCTTTTGGCAAAGAATCTTAACTCACTTGTAATCTTTGAATTTCAGATAAAACCGCTTGACCAAATCAAATAGTGACTCTTGGCGTAGTATTAATCCTCTGTAATTCCCAAAGAAGAGTTTTGGCTTTTCATGCTTCACATTTTTCTTCTCGAAGAAGTCATAGGTGGATGTTAGCCATTTATAGGCAACAAATAGTAAAATACACAAAAACAGCGTCCACTTGGTCCACAAAACTGATAACACTGTCCCGATCATCGCAACTGATTGAGGTGAATCACTAGGTAAAATAGACCCCTAATATAGATAGACTACTTGATTAATAATTGCGATAACTTAATTTCCTAAGGCGCAAGTAGGTACCACGACGCACTACACATTTTTAAGATCTGTCCAAATAATGATTGAGGTTGAGCTTTTATATCGGGGTTGAATTTGATTTTGTTATCTCCGAAGAGAGAGGGAGTGATTTTGAGCTCATATTTTGATATCTTAGTTCCAAAGAGTAGGAGACCATTCACTCATGCAATACTATCCAAACATATTGAAATTAGATTTGGAGCTTTGGGGCCGCAATGTTTATAGATACAACAGATTAGCGATCTCACGGTCTCAGATCTAGTGTGAATATTTATTATATTATCTAATGCGGGATTCTCCACAGGACATCAATCTTCAGAATCTCCATGACTCGTTGTAAGAAAAATTTCAGCTGGAAATATTGTCGGTGAAGCCACATGTACTATATAGAATAGAACATGTAACACGTTAGAGAACAAATCTGAATATTTCTCCCACCCTAATTCGCGAGTGGAAAATGTCAAAAGCCAAAGTGAAAGCATCAAGAGAATTCAGAGGGTAGGTATCTGTGACCGCTCCGAAGAGCCGAATTAGTGCTGTGAGGTGCCGTTTTGATGCCGCAAACTCCTAGAACCATGACTGCTGTTTTAAGAGCAAGAAGGCAGATTCCAGCCGGCTCAGATCTTCAGAGCCAGCCCTTAGCATTCACGAAGGAAAGGAGCTCCCACAGTCTATGTCTTGTGGCGGAACGGGAAGCTTGCGTGTCGGTCACAAGCTAGTGTAGTTACGTCATCCTCATCCATCCGCCTACACATGTCGGCATCGCCAAAGAACGATGCCTAAACAAATAATCGCTAGCAAGTAAGTTAGTTTTATTGCACTAGACCTAAGTAAATACATAATTGTTAGGAAGTAAGAATAAGGAAAGGATTTGTATTTTATTGCTTGCATTGTGACCCTTTAAAAGGACATGTAACTGCAAGCAAAGGGTGCACTCTTATCCAAGACATTAAAGTGTAGAGTTACATTTGAAATTATTTGTTTTGCAAAAGCGGATCACGGTCGGAAACTCGTGATCATAATTGTCGCAGTCGGTCTGCGAGTGTTTAAAAACTATCTATCATTCACAAATAAAAGAACCTGGAGAATCTCATCAAAGATTTTTCTTTACTCACGCTCAACATGACAATGGATTTCAAAAGTTTGTCGGGCAATATTGGAGCCCTTTCGAATTTCGATGGAACGCAGCTGGATCTATTCCACTTTATAGATGCAGTGGATGCAGTGATACATCAAGTGAACAACAGCCCTTTCAAAGCCATCCTTCATCAGATGTTGTTAGGACGCATCGTTGGAAGAGCAATAGAGGTTTTGCATACTCACATCATAGAATCCTGGTCAGAGGTCAAGGCGCTCCTCATCAAGCACTTTGATACACGGAAAATGAAATTCAGCTCACCGAAAGATTGCCAGCGGCATGATTCACAACAGCAGGACAATTATACGAATATATCTGACAGACAGACAGACAGACCTGTGAGGAGTGGCCAGATCTCCTATTAGACGCGACCCTAGCTGGCGGATTGGGGCATACCTATTGATGTGTAAATATGTGTTCATGCACTTTTCTTTTCTGACTGTGCATGGACTAGTGTTTGCTCATCTCTGGTGCATGGACCAAAATGACTATGGGAAGGACACCCAGAAAATAAAACCAACAAGGACGAATTGAGAAGGAGTAAAGTTACGGTGCAGGGGTTCGGAACCCCAGTACCGGCGGCTTTTGGGAGTGAGCAAGCGGGCTCCCGGCCGTCGATATCCCTCGACCGCAGTGCCTCGGTGGTGGACAACTTGGCCACCGTTGGATCTAATACTACAAGTGTTTTGGATTTGGAGAAGGAGGTGTCCAAACGAAGCACAACTCTGCCAAGAACACCAATTGCAAAGGTAAAGAATGATGGCGTAAAAGGAGATAGCTGGTCAAAAAAGGCGATTTCGACACCCATCCGATTTGATCAAGAGGTACTCCAGCAGCAGCAAATAGATCCATTCAGGAGAAACTCATCAATTTTAAGATCACCTCCAATACCAAAGCTGGCAAAAGAAAAGAGAAAGTACAACGGAGCTCAGTAATTAAAAAAGGCGAAGGAGTCAGTAAAAGGAGTAATCTGGCCAAGACTCACCGAGAACTGAGCCCTGACCCAGAAAAACTAGCTTTTATGCAGCTTGGGACTAAAATAGTTGAGCTGTCCAAATTCATCAAGGATAAGCACAACGTGCACGAAGCCATTAAGAACATGGTGAGGGCCATCAGGTTGCTTTACAATAGATCCCCGGAAGAAGTAAGAAAGCCTAAGGAAAGCCCGACATCCAAGCCCCAACAGTGTCACAGGCGACCCAAGTGACACCAAAGCACAAGATCATCGATCTTCAATCAGGTAAGCGAGTGCGAGACAAAGAGGGCGAAGCTTTGGGGAATCAACAGACCCCAAAAAGGAAAAAGGAGTCTCAACCAGTCCAACAAATGGAACCAAAAGTTCCAAAGGGCCTAAAGTGCCTAAAGTAGGAACGTCGGCTAGCGAAGCGAAACCGAAAGAAAACAAGAGCGGTGGTTGAACTAAGGTCGTGAACAAGAAAAGAGACAAGAAGCCAAAGATGCGAATTCGTCCGGAGGCAATTGTAATCTCCAGCAGGGGACATCTAACGTATGCGGAGATACTGAAGAAGAATATTCGGGAACACCGCACTAGCTTCCTTCAATGCTCGATCAACCCTTTTGATGGATTCGGGCAGTGGATTGTTCCTTAGTTCGAAGAAATTTCCACTCTCCAATTTTCGAAAAACAGCCTGGTCATACTTCGTTTTTTCCATGACAACGACGTTGTTCCCCTTGTCCGCCTTGAGAAAGTATAGCGGCTTCTCACGAAGTTCACGTATTGTTTTTAATTCGCGTTTACAAATCTTTAACGGCGCGTTATTCCGAATGATTTTTGTCAGACCCGAACGAATTTCATCCTTGGTTTCGTTATCCAAGAATTTTATACCCGCCTCAATATTTACCACGGTTTCGTCGACAACCTTGGTTGGTGGTACCGCGAACGCAAGCCCGTTGTTTAACAATTTAATTTCGTTATCTTTTCTTTTTTCTATTTTCTTTCTTGGTAAAAGTAATTTAGGTAATTAGTGTTTTTAGTATAAATAGAACCATAGAATCGTAATTGTTTTCATTAGCTTTGTACTGATGAAGGGAGTAAGTTGCTCCCGAAATATATATATACATAATAAAATAAAATTGTAGTTGGGATTAAGCTAATGGTCTATTAATTTTGGACTTAACTACAAACTGAAGGCGATATCTAACATGTTAGACGATCTTGTTCACGACGCAAGGGGACGAGGTCCGAAGGTGATAGCCGGTGACTTTAATGCGTGGGCTATCGAGTGGGGCGCAAAGAGACTAACGCAAGGGGGTGGTGGTTAAACACTCATCGGAAAGGGGGAACTGGTTCAATTGTAGATCTGACTTTTGTCAGTCCTGCACTGGCACGTGACATGTCCTGGCAAGTTAGCGAGGACTTCACGTACAGCGACCACCAGGCTATCACCTTTGAACTAAGGACCGAGCCACAAGGCAGGAAGCCGAAATCCAAAAGAACACCAGGATGGTCTGCAAAAGCGATGGATGAGGAAACATTCATGGAAGTGTGGCTAGACCTGCCTAGCAAAGCAGGCACCTCCACGGATAGAGCTCTTCATGTTACTCAAAGCATCTCTAAGGCATTTGACGCGTCGATGCCTAGGAGATGTTCTCGCCACTAGAAGACCCAATTATTGGTGGAATAGTGAACTTGCCAGCCTTCGATCGATTTGCCACAGAGCCAGACGAACGGCTCAGAGGGCAATAGGTAGGATTGATCAATGGCAAAAGGAGCATGCCGATAGGGAAGCCCGCAAGAACCTCAAGCTCGCCATCCAGCGGAGTAAGAGGGAATGTTTTAAGAAGCTCTGTTTGGAAGCGGACATAAATCCGTGGGGTAGCGCCTATAAAATCGTGACAGGACGATTCAGAGGCCGATCATCTCCGCAGATCACGTGCCCTACACTCTTGTTGAAAATAATGCAGGGGTTATTTCCTGCCCTGAATGTGACGCCGATTCCACCAGTCACCAGGGACGAACTGCTGGAAATCTGTAGTCGAATAGGCGACAGCAAAACCCCGGGTCTGGACGGCATACCGAATAAGGTCCTCAAACTTCCCGTCAAATGTAGACATGATATGTTCGCGGAGCTGTTCGAAACGTGCATGTCCGAGGGTATCTTTCAGCACCGTGGAAGCGGCAGAAGCTGGTGCTGCTGCCTAAGGCTGGCAAACCGCCAGGGGAACCGTCCTCTTATAGACTCATATGTCTTCTAGACACTATGGGGAAAATGTTGGAGCGGCTTATTTATAATAGACTACTCCCAGTCGTCGAGAGACAAGGCGGCCTTTCAGATAGGCAGTATGGGTTTCGCAAAGTCAGATCAACCATTGATGCCATCAAAATGGTTACTGGCTTGGCCGAAAATGCAATTCACGGAAGGGGTTGTACCAGCAAATATTGTGTGGTGGTGACCCTGGATGTGAGGAATGCATTCAACTCGGCCTATTGGAACCTTATACAAAAGTCTCTGGCGACGATTGGTGTTCCCACCTACTTCGCCGGTATTATAGATAGCTATTTGCGTGAGCGAACACTCTGGTATAATACCGATGATGGACCCAAGGAGTACGTTGTCTCCGCGGGTGTCCCACAGAGCTTTGTACTGGGCCCACTACTGTGGAACATCATGTATAATGATGTGCTTAACCTTCCGGTTCCGGAGGAGGCCATGGTGGTGAGATACGCCGATGACATAACACTGGTTGTGGTCGCAAAGCATCTCGAGGATGCTGAGTTGTACGCAAGCGAAGCAATCAGTGTTGTTAAGGCTTGGCTAGAGCGTGCTGGACTGGTACTCGCGGATGAAAAGACGGAAGCGGTCCTCATCACTAAGCGCCGCAAAAGAAATTACGCCTGCATTAGAATCGGAAATCGTATCATCACTTCCAAGCCGGCCATCAAATACTTGGGGGTGATGATAGACGGAAAACTCAATTTTAAGCAGCACATAGAGCATACTTGCAGAAAAGCTTCCACCACGAATATGGCTCTCGCAAGGATGATGCCGAACGTAAGAGTACCGCGGCATACTTGCAGGCTGCTCATAGCCAGGGTGGTGAGTTCTATCATGCTGTATGCAGTCCCAGTTTGGGGAAACGCGCTGCAGGTTTTAGGCAATACATATAAACTGAGTACGGTTTACAGAAGAACAGCCTTAAGGGTGTGTTCCGCCTTCAGGACCGTCTCAGACGATGCAGCGTTCATCATCTCGGGAATGATGCCGATTGACATCCTGGCAACCGAAATGATGAACATTTACAACACCAGGTCCGTCTCTCCCTTATCGCAGGTGAAAAAAGCCCAAAGAGAGAAATCCATAAGCAGATGGCAACAGCGAAGAAGAGGAGGGCCCGAGCCCCAGAGATGAGAGTCGAGCAAATCTGCTCGAAATAATCAAGATGCTGATGGAGGAGATCGCGGGGCTCAGAAAAGACAACATCGGACGACGAAGACCCATTCAACTTCGTCACAAGACGTAGGCCAAAAAGGAGTAAGGCTAGTGCCAAAGGTGTTAAAATTAGTGAAAGGACTCCCCAGGCAAATATTACTCCAACCCCCTGCTCAGAAACCAAAGAAGCAAAAGATACCGGTAATTACCGGATATTCATTAAATGTCCCTTAAGGCAAAATGGATAAAGGCAACTTTCAAGAACACGAGGGCGGATAAGACCCTCATTTTCGCCGAATCCATCGAGGATCACGGCAAAATCTTCGCTCTCATCAAAGAGCAACGCTTAAACGCCACAACGAGCACCCCTCAATCCTTGAGGACGCAGTCCCTCATTATTCGAGGACTACATCGGGAAACCGATGCTGTAGAAATTCTGCGGAGCTCAAAGCTGAGCATCCGCAGCTTAAAATCCGGTCTGTAGCCAATTTGCTGACAATTCAGGACAAGGCTCTGCATAAGGGGAATCCTTCTCTCCCAATGAAGTCTCAATCGGGACTTTTTATAGTGACTTTCGAGCCCTCTCAAGAGCTCAACGACCCCTTCAAGGTGAAATACATTCTACACCAGAAGGTTACCTTAGAAAAAATAAGGCCGTTGGGACAGATTCAATGTTTCAATTGTCAAAATTTTGGGCACGTTGCTCAAAATTGTACAATTGTACATCGGTGTTTTAAGTGCACCACAAAACATCTGCGCGGCGACTGCCCACGCCCCTCAACGGAGGTGCCGCAATGCTACAACTGCGGCAAAGTCGAACATCCCGCCAGCTTCCGCGGTTGCCCAGCATATAAAAATATGCTGACCCGAAACGAAGCTGCCAAAGCCCGCAGTTCTAAAGAAGCACAGCAGACCAAGCATGCAGTAGCACAACTGTCGCAAAGTTTGGCCAAACCAGACATATCTTACGCCCAAGCCATGAAACAATTACTGCCCCGGGTGGCTCCTGCACCTCCACCTCCAACAAAGTCTCTCCCAAACCAGCCGGCTGCATTCCGTGAATTGGTTGGAGCCCTTACCTCAGCCAGCAAGAATGAACAATGGCAATTCGCTGCCATTAAACTTATTCTTAATTTCTGGAGTTAAGTATCCTTACTTTTAACTCCGCGTCCCTTGTATCTCACGCCAAACATGCCACTGCCCAGGTATTGATCGACTCTCTGAAAGCAGACATTTATTGCGTTTCGGAGACCCATCTTAAAAGCAGGCATAACGTGAACTTCACCGGATATAGTACCATCCGGGACGATAAAAACACCGACTCTGCCCTATTAATCAAAAAAGATTATGAATTCGAGGAAGTCGCCATAGACAACCTGCTAACCTGTTCCGCTGCGACGGCTTTCATTAAAACGGCTGGCAATAAACGGATTCTCATTGTCTCCGTTTATATTAGGTGTCAATCTAGAAATGAGGAACTGGGCCACGACTTAAAAGTGTTGAGCGATCTCCAGTTGAAATCTAATTACCTTTTCTTTGGAGGCGACTTCAACTTCAGGCACACTCACTGGGGCGACACAGCCACTAACTCTAATAGGAAAACCCTGCTCAAATGGATCCACGACCCTTTCTCGCCTACCAATCTCATGATGGTCTTGCCGAATTCTCCGTCAAGGTCCAGTTGTCAATCTATATTTATTTATTTAATTTAGGGACAACAAACAGAGAAAATTCCAATTAATTATTGTCCTCAGGAGGAGGAGAAAGCAAAAAATTTATCCTATGTTTAAAACTACTTAAAGTAGGGAAGTTAAAAGGACCAAGCTGTTTCGCATTATGATTTCGGCAAAGCTTGGGAAACGGGGAATGAAAGTAGACTTGGAGCTCTGCGAAGGGCACGTTGAAAATGTCTGCGCTACGTGTGTTATAAGACGCAGGACGGCAGGTGATCTCGTCAGCGGCGGAGCAGTCCATCAGACCCGAGGAAAGTTGAAAGAATGAGCATAGATCCAGATAGGATCTACGCTGCTGTAGGAAGGGAAGGTCCAGAAAGCGGAGGCGGGAGGGGTAATCCACACGAGGGAAGTCTTTCTTAAAGAAGAGGGAACGGGTCAATTTACGTTGCACATTTTTAAGGGTACGACAATCACAGTTGCGGGAGGGTGACCAGATCACGGAGCAATACTCGAGGGTATTCCTCACGAGGGAGTTGAAGCGAGCTGAGAAGGGTTGGATGGAGTCAAAATCAGAGGAGGAGCGAAGTATAAAGCCTGACAATTTGGCTGCTCGTTTGGTAACTTCGAGTCAATGGGTGTCAAAACGGAGCTTATTGTTGAAAGTGACTCCGAGGTCTTGAGTGGAATTTAAGCAGGATAAGGAATGTCCGTTAAGAGAGTAGGAGAAAGAATTGGGTGATGATTTTAGGGAGTAGCACATAGAGTGACACTTTCTGACGTTTAGCGCTAAACCATTAGTCGAGCACCAACGAACCAGAGTGTTCAGGTTAGACTGAAGGGAAACACAGTCCATAGGTGACGATATAGTGGAAAACAGCTTAAGATCGTCTGCATAGAGCAAACAGGGACAGTAAAATAGCAAAGGACCCAGAATAGACCCTTGTGGGACACCAGAAGAAGGGGACAAGGAGCGGGAAGTGCAGCCGTCAAAAGAGACGCGGTAGGATCGGTTGGAAAGGTAAGAGGCAAGCCATAAAACAAGTGGTATGGGAACGTTTAGAGACGAGAGTTTGGATAGAAGTATCGTGTCAGTGTAAATGGTATGCACTTCTTGCCGTGAATTTAAACATTTAGCGACAAAGTTGGTAAAGTCAAGCAGGTTGGAGGCAATGGACCTACGTTTAACGATTGTGGAACAGGAGGAGAGGAGGGAAATGGGACAGTAATTCTCGGCAAGCGAACGATCGCCACCTTTGTGAATGGGGATAATGAGAGCCTCTTTCCACAAGCTGGGAAAATGATTCTCTTCGAGGCTTTTGTTGAAAATAAGAGATAGGGGAAGGGAGATGGACTTACCAGTTTTGAGTAAAAAGAGGTTTGGAAGACCATGGTAGCCAGGTCCGACATTGGCATCAAGTTGCCAATGAGGTATTCGACAAGGATAGGGGTACAAAGGAGAATGGTAGGCGATGCGGGGTAGGCTACATTCACTATCGGGAGGGATTCGGAGGAAGGAGGGGGAACAAAGACTGATGAGAAGTAGCGGCAGAGTAAATCACAAGATAGTTGGGGGAGTCAGAGAATTTAATGCACGGAGGGGATAACTGGGCAGGGCCGCGGGAGTTGCGAATGTGGGACCAGAAAGGTTTCAGGTTTCCGCGCTTTAATGAGTCTGGACAAATATTCGTCTCTGGACGCAAGGATTTGACCGAGGAACGAAGGGATTTGAAAAAAACTAAGTCAGCAACGTTTCTAGAAGACAGGAACTTCTTCCTCGCAGTCTCTTTTTGACGTAGGTTTTTGTGAATTTCAGTGGTGAACCAGACGGGGTAAGAGCGTAAGCACTTAGGAGAGGAGGGAACGTAACAAGGAAGAAGATAAGATAAAATGGTATAGAAAGTGTTGAGTGCTTGGTCACACGTAAATGGAGACAGGAAGGGGACCCAGTTAATTGACGCCAGGGCTGAGTTCAGACCTTCGAAGTTCGCCTTGCGAAAGTTGAGCTTGGTAGGCTTGCGAGCGAGAGTAGAGTGGAGTCGGGATATCTGAACATCGAACTCGAGAGCAGGATGATGGGCGTCAGGGGCAACGTAAGACGGAGCATGGGGGGATTGGGAAAGATAACGTACAGGAAGGTTAGGGAGGACAAAGTCAAGAGTGCGATCTAAGTGGTTTCTAGAAAGGTTAAACTGGAGGGCACCACAGGTGTCCATGAAAGTGGATAGAGGAAAGGAAGGGTGGATCGAGTTATTAGGGAGGGAAGGCGGGAAGTAATGGGCCAGGAGAGCATAGGAAGATTAAAGTCACCACAGAGGATGAAAGGAAGTGAGGGAAACAAAACGATTAGGGTCTCTGATAATCTGTCAAAGATATCCTCGTACAGAGAAGGTGGGCTTAGGCAGGGAAAATATACATTCACGAAGGAAAGCAGCTCCCACTGTCTGTGTATCGTGGCGGGACGGGAACCTTGCGTGTCCGTCACAAGCAACAAGACTGCGAAAATTATTTTCCATTTTCATTTGAAGCCAGATGAGCACAAGGAGGAGAATGACTCTTCTCAATAAAATTTAAACTCTAATAATCAATGAAATATTTAAAATAAGTAAATAATAAATGTAATTTAATCTGTAAATTGTTGGAAATTTACCACAATTTCTCTCTGTCCATAGGTTAGCTCTAGCTTCTCCCTCTTCTCGGCAGCCTCGGTAATGCGAATTGAAGAGTATGCCGAGTCTGGCAGTCTTATAGACCAGTGCGCCGTGCAAACCGCCGTAATATTATATGTATTTGCACTGTGGCAGGTAGTGAGCCTTCGCCATTTGAGGTTCGCGGGTGCTGAGGAGTGCGAATAGATTCTACGCTTGACAGTCGCCAGCGGGACACAAACCGTACCCACCAAAGGACTGCCAAGAGTAGAGTCCCGTCTAGCCAGTTCGTCGGTCCATTCATTCTCCCCTATGTTCCTATGACCGGGAAACCAGAGAATGCTGACTTGAGTGTGCTGCCTGGACCGTTCAGCGTGTTTTTACACTGGCCAGTACTTCCTCTTGAAGTACCTTGGTGAACCCTGGGAGACCGTAAAACCCCACAGACGATCTTTGATCCGTCGAGGAAGAATACTGTGTCATGCTCGCCAGTTTTTCACTCTGCCTTGGTTGGAAAGGCCACAGCAAAGTTTCTCGTGAAGTTCGGCTTGGGTGAGGCATAGTATGTGGGGAATGCCCAGAGTTCGCGAAGTTATTCGTCTAGGATGTTACTATAGCTATAGGGCTTTACTGTCCGGGCGGAAGTCTAGAGGAGGAGATGTAGGAGCACGTTGAGAGCATCTGCCAGGTTAGGACTGCAGGCTCGGTGTCAAAAGGCAATTCAGAAGATATAGACTTTTAAAAGGTATTGTAAAATAACTACTTTATTTATGACAAAATAATAAAATTGAAACTAAATAATTGCCGTAGCCGGTCGCAAGCCCGATTGTTAAAGGTTGAAGGATGGATAGCTTCAGTCTGAATGGCTGTATGGCACCGCAGCGTCTCAGGGGGTAGGTGAGGAAAGTTCAGGAACTTTGCAGTCTTGCAGATTACTCACTGATGAAGCTATCCCCACACCTCGCAGCTAGAGATAAAATGCACCACCAAAAATGAGAAGAAGAAGGAATTTGAGGTCCGGTACGGATAACCGGCGGGAGCCGTCTGACTTGGTGACTGGGTCGGGCTCCCGTAATGGACAGTACGGCGTCGAAACTGCTAGTCTTGGGGCGGTTCGACGTCTAGCGTGGCGCCTAGACGTCGAACCTGCCACGACGACCAGGAGCATTGCTCCGCCTGCTGCAGCTGTTTCGACACAATTTATGGCGACTACGTCAGCAGGTTCGGTAGGCAGCGGATGAAGTAGACTAAACCTTTTCATCATCCGATCTTACTGCGAAATAACGGCGGGGGCGGCTACAACATCTTTCCGCTCCTTGTTACACCAGGGATTCATCGAGCATTTCCCACTATTCGCGCACGTGACTGTGCAGCGAGTCGCAGACCAGTACCGCTTTATAACTCGCAGCGACACAGTCCCGGCCATCATCAGGGAGCGTGTTCGACTTGAGGTCACCACGAAAACTGATAAGATAATCCCCTTCGGATTGTTGATCTTCATTTTTTCCAACAGCTTGTTGGAGGCGTCGATTGAGTCCAGGTCCTCGTCGGGTTTCGCGGAACGGACCACTTTCACCTACATTCCTGACCCCGAATCGTACTTTGTAGTTTGGCATAACCAGTGACTCCCTTTACTCTTCATTTTCACTGCAAAAAAGTTTCGCTGTTCGCCGAGGATTGCTGCTCTATGATCGACGGTCAGTTGCCCGAGAAGATCCTAGGGTTTCAAAGACGCAGACTCTCAGCCATGCTGATTTTAGGCAAGCATGTGCGAAGCGTCGGTTTTTTGAAAATTTCATTGTATGGGATTATCTTGAATGTTACGTCTTACCGGGCGTTGATCTTAGCAGTAGACGGACAGAGAATAGAGAAAGTCCGTAGAAAATTGGTCCTCGCATCCAATGAAGTAGAACCCACGAACCTCCTGGAAGAAATTAAAGCCCGATTGTCGTCCATGAGATTCTCGATGACCATCTCCGACAGTATGGTCTCATCGCTAGTCCCTACCTCCGGCGCCAATTGGCCGCCAGCGCCTCCCGCAAGTGCCTCCTGGTCATTTTAGTGAAAGTTTTTGTCATGTATACCTCGCCGGTTGGCTCTTACTGCTTTTTGCAGTCTGCGAGCACTTCTACACTCTGCTTCTCTTGTTTTATTATTTGACTGAGATTGATTGCGCTTGAAGGTTTTGCTTATGCTAATTTTCCAGGCTTGTGTTGCTGTATTCCTCAGCAACCAACGGGCGGAGCATCACGGTTAATTTCACCATCTTTTTATGTTTTTGGGATAGCTATCCGCTCTTGGTCGTCTTCGCCCACTCAGAATGGTCTCCTTCGGACTACATCAACCTTGAATGACATGCCACGTCGGCGATCCTTTGAACAAGACTTCAAGCCAAATGACTGAAATTGACCGGGAAAGTATGGAACGCTAGGCCCTTTTGCATAAATTGTGGGCCATTCACTTCAGTATGTGTGGGGTGTCAAACTTTCACTAATTTTCTCTACGTTTGGGTACGTATTGTGGGATGAGGAACTGCTCTTACCTTTTCTCTCATTTTAACGCAAACTAGGAACTGACAAAATTTTGTTTTTTTTTTTTGGCTTACTTTATCACTTTATTTCTACGAGCATACCTCACAGTCAAAGAGTGAATCTATTTTCTAGGTTTGAAATTTATCCAGAATCCACCCTTCGCTCTCAGTTGAAAGCTACCTTTTTTCGACACTACTGGAATACGAGATCGTGGGGAAGCTTCGAAAGTGAACTCTGATAGCAGATGGAAAATAATTGCTTTGGTTTCCATCAATGCAAGTCTGGAACCTGAAATGAAGGATGGGTTGAATTTAAACTTTTTAATTAATGGTTCCAGATTCAAACCAAATGTCTGAATTTATGACTTACCAATGCAGTTTCTTGGACCAATCCCAAATGGCAGATAAGTGAATGGATCTATTTGGTTTTTATTCTCCGGACTAAATCGCTCGGGGTCGAATTTATCCGGGTTAGGGAAGTAGGCTGGGTCATGGTGAAGGCCTGCGATGGGTATTGAAATGAGGTCTCCCGGATATAATTTCACACCCTCGCCTTCTTCATTGCCTATCACATAGGGCTTGTTGCAAACCCGATTTGTCGCTGCCGTTGGTGGCCATTTTCTCAGTGTTTCTGATATAACCATGTCCATGTATTGCATTCCTTGAAGTATTTCGTATGTCAAAGATCTATTTTCCAATCTTTCCCGAACTTGATCGATTTCTTCAATCAGTTTTTGCTGAACATCTGGGTTCTCCATTAGCTCGTGAGCGCAGAAACACATTAAAACGGATGACATTTCGAAACCTGCGGCGAAGAATCCAAAGCACTGGGCGACCAACTCGTCCTCGGTCCAAATATGATTCACCATGTTTTGACCTACACTTGATTCTTGAACAATGGCAAAACCTTCATCAATGTCGGATTTACCAATGTCATATGCTTGCAGAGCTCCCCTACGAGCTTCCATGAGAAGGTGGATCATGTCTGGACGAATGATCCCTTTCGTGGCTCTTTCTTGCATCGTATCCAACACGAGACTGTAGAAGTATTTTGAGAATTTTTTATCGAACAACTTGACTTTGAAAAACTGCAATAAAGAAGGATTACCTATAACCAATCTGGGCTCATTACAATGAGGATGGAAAAGCTTACCTTCATCATTTTACGAAAATTCGTAATCAAGAAAAACTTGATAGCTGCAGTCCCTGAGAAGGTCGTAGCTTTCCTTGCCATGTGATAAAATTGATTATCCTTTTCCAGTAAAGAGTTTACTTGAATCCCGAAAGCACATGTTGCTATCACATCGTAGGTGAAGCGTGTGAAAAGGTCTTTCAGTTCCATTTCTATCGGTCCTTTCCCTTTTGCTTCGGATTTCAAAAACGTGCTGGCATTATGACTGCATTCGTCCACCAATTGAAACATTTGACGCATCTTACTGCCAGTGAAAGCATGACTGAGGGTGCCTCGCATGTCTTTCCACAGTTGATCCTTTAAAGCGACCAGAGAGTTACCGATGAGCGGTTCATCTTCAGCGTCCAAGATAACCCGATGATTGAGGAAGTATTCGAAGTCCTTGACAGCAACTTGTTTGATAATTGCGGGGCTGGCTATAATGAGGACTGGATTGCACATTTCGTACAGCCCGTAATATCTGAAACATAATATATAAAAGTATCGAGAAAATAATTAGGAATATATCACCAAATATTTGGTATATGGATGCATGTTTATTCCTTATAACGAGATCTATCCAGATATATCCAACTCCACATTACTTTATATGGTAACTTTGTTAATAGTAGTTAGACTTCCTTCAAACTTTCCAAAATTGGTATCACTTACTACATGATTCTAATTTTTTTAGTCCTGGAATGAACTTAAGCGGGGTCTTAGGTTTTGGAAACGAGACTTGTTTCACTTTTTGGGGCATACATTTTGATATGCCCTTCCCTTTCCTAGGATTTACCCAATAACAGAGAAGGATCAGTTTTGAAAAGTACTAACCAAACCCTTTTATCTGATACCCACATGACCGTATTGAGTAAAAGAAAATTTTATTCCAGCAGCTGTGTCAATTCAAGTGTCGAAACATTTTTCTAAGGTTCTCGTGGCATATTGACGGTGGTGCTCTAAAATCGTTTTCTTAATCTTTACAGGTAGCATGTTCTGGCTTCACTTCATTGGGTGTCATGACCTCATTCGCTACGTCATCGTCGGAGGATATTTCTGACAATTCCTACGTGAAGTAAGTGGTGGGACTCTGGAAAGTACTTCTCTCACTATTGCGAGTAGAGAGAGTACTTCTGCACTATTTTATCTAGGAACCGGTGTCTGACAGACTTCTAACTGCAAGATTGCGGTCCAGGTTAAGGAGCATCACAATTGTACAATGCCACTCAACAACGGGGACTTCCGATATAGTGGAGAAGCAATTAAACACAGTTCAGGGGAGGTTTCCTAAAGGTGACATTGTGATCGTGATGGGCGATCAGAATGTCAAGGTAGAATCTGCCAACACCTTGCTCGGAAATGTGATGGGGTAACAGTGTCTAAGCGATCGCAACGGTAATAGTGGGAGGTTCATGGATTTCTGTAACTTTTACTATCCCATCATTGGTGGCACATTGTTCGAGTATAGAGCCTGCCATAAGGTCAGCTGGGTTTCAACTAACCGACGTACCAGCAATTACATCGACCAGTGGTTAGAGCGCTGGGCTGTCTTAGCGGAGGTCGCTGTTCAAATCTCACTGCTGTGAATGAATACCTGGGTCAAATCAGGGTTATAACCTCGAGTAAGAGCAATACTGACCACATTGCATCCTTCAGTGTACTATGGTGTACCTTACGGTCTTGAATGATGTATTCCAATACACTTCAAGGCCTTGATCCAATATGGATCGTTGCGTCAACGATTATTATTATTATAGTAGATGTAAGAGTTATTTCCTTGATGTGCGCAACAAGAGAAGGCGCTGAAATCGGCCTCGAAAGGGATCACCACCTGATGATCGGTTACGTTCTCTGGCGTGTTGCGTTCGCCACTTCTTGCAAGGTTGGAGAGTTCAACATCGACCGGCTGTATGACCCAGCTAGGGAAAGCTATCTTGCTAATCAGACAGTGGATATACTAAATAACCCGCCCAATGAGCCATCGAAAATGTTCTTTTTTCGTGGAAGCGCATTGATGAAGGGAAGGAGTTGAAGGCTGCACTGACCGTTAAGAATGATGACAGGTGTGATGCCCCCAAACTTCGATACTAAGGGAAATCCCGAGAAGTTGAAAGTAGTGGACGCCGTGACAAGAAAGAATTTACTATTGTGATGGTTAAGGAAGCGGAAGATGCCACAGATCGGATGAATGATTTCAGAACTGTATACTGCATGACGAAAGACCTTGCATGTGGCCGCAAATCTTTGGTTGATCCTGTGAAGGACGTTAACGGTCGACTTCTCATCCACGACGATGAACAACTGAAGAGGTGAAAAGAACATGGTTCTTAACCGTATTACATCCGGTGAGATTCCTCATATTGTAGATGAAATGCACACATAACATTTGGATATGGACTGCTCCTCCAAGGAGATGAGAAAGGGAATTATCACTGCAATCAAATGGAGTAAAGCTGCTGGGATTGGCAGTCTTCCGGCAGAGTTATTCTCAGCTGCACCCGCAGTTATTGCAGATCTGCTCTTTCCACTCGTACGGAAGGCCCAAAAAGTGGAAGAAGGGGATAATCGTTAAGATTCCAAAAAAGGAGACATGTTTTTTTGAGTGTGACAATTGGAAATATATCTGGGTTCCTGGCCCCTTCCGTCGCAAAAATAATAATTAAAATAATCCTGGAACGCATCAAAGAACATCTTGACAGCTTGATCGATAGGAAGCAGACTCATTTCCGCTCAGGATCCTCCTAAATTGACCACATCAACACCCTACGGATGATTTGGGAACAGTGCGCGGAGTTTAGATCTTCGCTTCACCTGCTCTTCATCGATTTTGAGAAAGCGTTCGACAGCGGAGGGAGTGTGTCTGGGGTGCTCTACGTGGAAGGGCATTCCGGTGAAGTTAATAGTTATTTTCAAAGCGACATATGATGGCGCGAAATGGCATTTGCTGCACCGACGTAACACCTCAGAGGATTAGGTCCAAAGTGGAATCCGATCACCGATATTATGCCTCTTCCGGAGAATATGGAGTAATTCAATGGACAATGATATCCTTCCTCAAACACTTCCATTACCCTGATGACATCTGTTTGGTCTCTGACCGTATCGTAGACCCAAATGGCTCTGATTTGGAAAGAGAGGCAAGTAGATTTGAACTGAAGATAATCACCAACAAAACCAAGGTCCTCAGTCTGACAGGTCATTGCACTCTCCCTATCTGCATTAATGGGCAGAGCATCTAAGGCGTTGATCAATTGTCGATAGCGGCACCGAACTAGATGTTGCCCGACGCATTAACAGCGCTAGATCCGCTTTCGCTGCCTTGTCTAAAATCTAAAAATGCGCTTATCCCAACACTAAGATCAAATTGAGAATGTTCTGTGCCAGTGATCTTTCTGTGTAGCTATATGGGAGTAGCACATGGAAATTAAACTCGACTGTTACCCAAAAGCTCCAAGCTTTCGCTAATACCTGTCTGTGTTGTATCATCGGAGTTTGGTGGTCTAACACTATCTTAAACAAAGAACTTGGTCGGCGTACTGACTTGGCACTCGTACAAGCTGTGATAGGGAGACGGAAGTGACAGTGGATACATCACACATTAAGGAGGGGCAACAATTGCATTCCGGGCTACGCCATGTAGTGGAATCCTTTCTCTCAAGATGGCCGATGGACGAGTGGGTCGCTCCAAGGGCACTTGGGGCAGAACAGTAGAGAACGAGTGCGAATGTCTTGGAAAGTCGTAGGGGGAATTAAGGGCATTTCAGGCAACCGCGAGCGATGGTGCGTGGTTGTAGTTATCGTGCTATACCTCACCAAGGGGTGAAGGACAACCACATATATATAACAATGGGTTTTTTTTTTAAAAAAAGAAACTGCATGACGAAAGTAATTGGAAATTGCAATTGGCGTTACACTTCGCTAAGCTGTATATAGCATAATGGTGGTATTCAAAACTGTTGTTTTTATCTTCACGTTTTCTTCATTCACTTTGAGAACCAACTGTTTTCTGTAAATGAGCTTTCAGGTTCCTGATAACACTCTGCTTCATCGGTTGAATGAAGTCATCATTTGGCATTATTTTCGTATAAAACAGAAAGTGATGCAGCCACTACTTCAAAATATTGCCGAGTTTTTTATTTAGCTTTGTTTCATCTGTTTCAGTCATATCTTTCGCTACAAGGATTGTAATCCTTTCTTTAGATAATATTCCGCCCACGTATTTTTTCACCACTGAAAATTTTATCAGGGGTCAACTTGCCTCATCAGCGTCAGCGTAGCCTACTCAGAGGGGTGGCCAAGCGTTGGTAAGGCAATTGGAACACCTTTCAGTATACTTGCTGGTGATTTATCTGAAATTCTGCCGAATCTAATGTTGTGCCATTTGCCGAAGTGCATACGCAGAGCATTTGAAATTATCCTCGTTTAAGTGATCCCATCGCTGTTGACATCTAATCATAGATTTCTCCCTTTCGGTTTTTTGCACTTACGATAAAGGAGATATGGACTTCATGTTATATATGTTGGTCATCTTATCTGCCTAGATGTCAACCATTCTTGAGATGACGAACGCCTAAATCCAATAAGATAGACTTTAACAGGAAGCATCATACTGAAAAATTTGGTGGAAACCCTACTAATATTAACAAAGTTATAGTGTGTTAAAGTTGCCCCATTCACGTCAAATTGCTACCCCACACGAGATAAAATATCACATCTGGAAGGGAAAGGAAATGTTGTTGCTGTTTTTTAGTGCAAACCCAACTTCAGGCCACACCCAGTTTGGCTGAATGTACATAGATTTAACAATACACCAGAAAATCGCTATCTAATTTTTTTCCTCCGTTGAAATTGGAAGTTCAAAGTCGGGAGGGGGGGGGGGGGCTGGATCTGCTGATAAGGTGGAGCAAGAGCAGTTACTGAAGAGTTGTGGTCAGCTAAATTAAAAATTTAATCTTAAGCGGTGCAGTAATCGGATTTAAATTCTAATTGAAAATGTCCCCAATAAGTGCGATGAAAGTTTAGTCGAGGATAACCCAGATGCTACACTTCGATCTGGATGTGGACCATGGCTTCATGATAAGTGGTTTCCTTGAAAAGGGGACGGAATGAAAAAAGTGGTGCATCGAGACGTCAATGCGCGCCCAAAATAAATTTCTTTCATCATTACCAACGACGCAACAAACGGTATCCCGTTCACGCCTGCTTAAGTGTGGAACTCCAGACAACCCAGTTTTGCGCCGAGCTCCAGCAGTAGGATATCCCTAAAAGCTGTCTGGTGTTCTGGCCTACGCCATCGCTCCATATAAGACAGGACCTTCCATGTCTTCTATTTCTACCATAGATATTGCCCTTATACACTTTCCGGGCTGGATCATCCTCGTCCATAGGGATTAAGTAACACTTAAGTCTTTGAGGAACACATGATGACTGGAAAGATCATTGTCTTGTACAGTAAAAGCTTTGATCCTATAATGAGCCGTTCCGAGCGAGACAGTTTTTGTAGGTTGAAATATGCTCTGTTTGCTGCAATAGTGCGAGGATTTCATCGACCCTAGATATTATTATCAACGGTCTCAAGATTGTAGTTTCCTATCCCTACGGTTCTCATATGCCCCATTTGATGTTGTTGCTTCTTTCGGTTTTCATCATCATCAACGGCGCAACAACCGGTATCCGGTCTAGGCCTGCCTTAATAAGGAACTGCAGACATCCCGGTTTTGTGCCGAGGTCCACCAATTCGATATCCCTAAAAGCTGTCTGGCGTCCTGACCTACGCCATCGCTCCATCTTAGGCAGGGTCTGCCTCGTCTTCTTTTTCTACCATAGATACTACCCTTATAGACTTTCCGGGCTGGATCATCCTCATCCATACGGATTAAGTGACCCGCCCACCGTGGCCTGTTGAGCCGGATTTTATCCATAACCGGACGGTCATGGTATCGCTCATAGATTTCGTCATTGTGTAGGCTATGGACTCGTCCATCCTCATGCAGGGGGCCAAAAATTCTTCGGAGGATTCTTCTCTCGAACGCGGCCAAGAGTTCGCAATTTTTCTTGCTAAGAACCCAAGATTCCGAGGAATACATGAGGACTGGCAAGATCATAGTCTTGTACAGTAAGAGCTTTGACCCTATGGTGAAACGTTTCGAGCGGAAGATTTTTGGTAAGCTCAAATAGGCTCTGTTGGCTGACAACAACCGTGTGCGGATTTCATCATCGTAGTTGTTATCGGTTGTGATTTTCGACCCTAGATAGGAGAAATTGTCAACGGTCTCAAAGTTGTATTCTGCTATCCTTATTCTTCCTCGTCTTCGGTGCTGACGTTGCCACCATATATTTTGTCTTGCCTTCATTGATGTGCAGCCCAAGATCTCGCGCCGCCTGCTCGATCTGGATGAAAGCAGTTTGTACGTCTCGGGTGGTTCTTCCCATGATGTGGATATCGTCAGCATAGGCCAGTAGTTGGGTGGACTTGAAGAGGATCGTACCTCTTGCATTTACCTCAGCATCACGGATCACTTTCTCGAGGGCCAGGTTAAAGAGGACGCATGATAGGGCATCCCCTTGTCGTAGACCGTTGTTGATGTCAAATGGTCTTGAGAGTGATCCTGCTGCTTTTATCTGGCCTCGCACATTGGTCAAGGTCAGCCTAGTCAGTCTTATTAATTTCAGCTAGTGAACCAACCCCAAGTTGTAACGGACCCGGCAAGAGGACAGGATAGTTGCGTTTTTGCTGGGATCGTAGCTCATTTGAAGAGAACAACGAACGCACTGCGGGCTCGCGACTGTGTCTAATCTTTAGGGCAGCACTGGAAAGCATTAAAGCGCGATTGGCATGATCCGCATTTTACAAATTAACATGCATCGAAGTTCAATCGCTCACCAGTTGCTAACGCAGTTCGCTTCGGAGGTAAAAGATGGGACCCGGTTTCATGGCATTTCAGTTTATCGGGTACCGCTACCCTCTGGGTTCAGGGACGGCATTCGACTCCCTGTTTTTGCCCGAAGCAGAGGGAATGGCTCTGTCTCGATTCGATATTTAGGGATCAAGTATTTTAGTGTCTACCTGAAGCCGGATGAGTCGATGCCTGACCAACGGCGCCGGCTTGATGCTCCGGAGGACATCTTTTCGGGCACGGAGGGGTGAATCTTTGTACGAGGTGACTTTAATGCTAGCGTTGAGGACTGCTCCGCTTTTCATAATAAAAAAACACTTCTCACAATTGAAAACAAGAAAGCGCCTGGTTCTGATGGCGTCCCTGCGGAAGTTTACAAAGTGGTGTTCCGCCGTTCAACGTTTCCCTGAAAGAGGGCATTCTTCCTTGTCCTGCTGGAAGGTAGCGAGACTTGCGCTAATCAGGAAAGGGAAAGGAGAACCTGCTTGACATGGCTGTGAAAGTGCTCGTCAGGAGTAGACTCGCTGTAGCGACGTGCTGCCGGGGACCTATACCCAAAGCATTTCGGCTTCATGGCAGGGAGATCCACGGTGGATGCTGCCATAGAGGTCGTAGGTGCGGTTCATCGAGCGAGGCACACAGCCGCCGATCCCGACGGATAGTGCTGCTCGTAATGCTAAATATCAGAAATGCCTTCGATTCCGTAAGATAGACAGATATGTTACGCATATTAGAAAATTCATTTCACGTGCCGAGCCTCCTTTTGCGGATATTGAGGGCTGCTCTATGAGACGCCAGAGGGCTAGAGGAGGATGGAGCTTCATTTTAGGGCTGGGTAGTTTAGGTACATGGCTGAACCGAACGCATGGTAGGATCGATTATTTCTTTCCCCAACTTCTAAGTAGGAATGGAGGTTTTCAGCCTTAGCTGCACAATATTGGAAAGGCATGATATCCTGATTGTGTTCTGCAATGAAGTGGCGCATGACGCCGAACACACTTTTCTCTTGTGAAAAGTGGGATGGTTTTTATCAGCAGCTTTATATTATACAAAAAAAATGTGAAAAGAAGCAGCTGTCATCAGTAGTTGAGGTGTTATAGAAAGTCATGATCCATTGAAGGATTCTCTACCAAAACTGGCAAAAAGGACATCACCAACAAGGATAAGGGAAAGTTTTCAAAACTTTACCAGTATTATCATATGGTGCTCTGATAAACGATATTGAATTCTGTAAAATGTCCCTTCTTCGTAGAGCTCCTGAAATACATTCCCTGTAGACACAGACGAAAGCTGACTTCAAATCAATGAACAATTATACAAAGAGCATTAATATCATCAAGAAGGCAACCGAAGCCAGCCTACTCTCTACCAACCAGACTTTTGTGGTATTTTAAGCAGCCGGAGACCTGGATGCCGCTGTCGAAATGGGAGATCCATGATGGATAACATGCTCAATGGATACTTCTTCTGTCTCAGATGTTTCTGGGGGGTGTCACCACAACCTTACAATACACAATATACAAAATGTAATCTAGTAACAGAAACATCGAAAGTGTCGCGGCATACCATCATCCTACTTCCTACAAAGAGGAAAATTCATCTTTTTCATTATCATCAGAAACGTCGAAGAACCTGAACACATCCATTTTCATAAATAGCATCAATGGTGCCAGGAAGAGCTAAGTCTTGGGGATGACCACGTCTAGCACCTCGTTCCAATCTCCCGTTTCCAAACTAATGACATTCTCGCCGCTTCCGGCACGAAGTGAAAACGTTTTACTTTTCACCTTTCTTCTTTACTTGGATTCAAAAGGTACAAAGTATTCCGGATGGCCAGGCCAGGCCAACCAAATACAAGTAGACTACCAGCCTCATCATAGCCACAAGATTAAAATGATCAGAAACCGCGCTTGGACGACACAACCTTTCAGCTTCCAGTCGACAAGGCCAGTATTCCAGAGACTTGAGCGACGTGGTCAGGACATCTCAAACGATACCTGAGAGGTTTCCCGTAGGAAATCCACATTTTAGCCTCTAGCAAAGACAAATGTGCCTCCTTTAATCTGCAAAGTAACTACAGGGGGCAGAACATAGCTATTCTCACCGATAGCCAAGCAGCGATCAAGGCACTTAGGTCCAACCAGGTGAACTCTAAACTGATATGGGAATGCCTTGAGAGACTGAATACACTCGCCTCGTCCAACAAGACCTGGATACTTTGGGTTCCATCCAGGCCATGCTGGGTTGGAAGGCAATGAGGCAGCGGATGAACTAGCCAAGAAGGGAGCAGGGATGCATTTAAACGGCCCAAAACCCTTCTGTGGAAGCGGAAACGGTTTCATGGCTATGAATCTAAGAAACGAAGAAAAACGGTTGAGGGAACTATATTGGGCGGGCCTAACAGGGATGGAGCAGTCCACGGTGCTTATTGGGGGATACGAACCCATGCGTCCAAAGATTGCTTAAACCTCACCAAAAAGCACCTCCGAATAATAGTGGGAATTCTCACTGGTCATTGTCGGCTGAATTATCACCTAGGGAAGCTAGGGATATCTACGGACACTGGCTGCAGGTTCTGTGAGGAGGAGGACGAAACCTCTATGCACGTCCTGGGACAGTGTCCGGCACTTGTGCAAAGTAGGTCGATACATCGGGGAGAACACTTAATACCAGATGCAAAGCTGAAACTTCTGGAAGTGGGGAACATACTAAAGTTCCTAACGGTTACAGGCCTGCTTGAGATACTATGATCAACAGGTACACTATAACCAGTAAAAGGGGCACAATAGTTCTTCAAGGACGGATTAACAGAATAATAATAATAACCTCTAGCAAAACTGAACACAAACAGAAAGTCTCAACTTTTCGAGGTACTAAATCAGGAAAGGATGGGACACTCTTCTGTACAAGATGGGACATAAAGGAGGGGCCAAGGAACAACTGCTTCTGAGGAAAAGCGTCTAGCAACAACTAGAACGAAAGTGTGGAAAAAGTTGACAAACTATCAGCTCTCAGTCGAACACACCAAACCGAAATGGGGGGCCAAAATATGGTAATACAACCAGACGAATTTAGGGCACACGTCGGGCGCCATTTGTAATGATTTAATTGGGTTGCACAATGACCAAAAATACCATCCTGAGTAACCGGACCTAGCAAGGAAAACTATCTCAAAAACCTTAAAAGTTGGTGAAATTGACTGTAAAGGTTGAACCGAAATTACTGAAGCCCCACTAAAGTGTGCTGTCAACACGTGCTTGCAAGCCTATGTGCTAAAAAGGTCCGGGAATGTATAGGCACCACAAAGAGCGCCATACGTTACGACTAAAGTGGGTTCCCGGCGGTCAACTTTGAGCTCGACGCTTGCAGTCCAGTCTTAATTTTGTCATAGAACAGTCAAAAAATGTATGACCCCCTGAAGTTTTTTTCGTGATGTGGTATCACTGATCATAGCTCTTTGTCAACTACTCTGCACATCCTCCTCGCTCTTTTACTAAGGCGCACGTTGCGTTGCACTTCCTCCTTTCTTTAGCTCCTTACTCTCCGTCCTTTGTTTCCGGAATTCGATCTTATGAAGTCTCTTCGGAACGTGGTCGGCAATCTGTGCTATGCTACCGGTGTGAAACATGGATCCTAACACGAACCACAAAAACTTGGTCAATACCTTTGTCAGGAGAGACCTGAGGAGAATGATAAAAGCTAAGCAACAGGATGATCAATCGCGAATCAGATGCCACCATGAGTTGTATCAAATATTTGACGACCCTGAGGTGGTCCAAATTAATAAAACTTCGAAAGTTGCAATGGACGCCTATGTTCAACGTATGGGCGTCACTTTGATATCTAAAAGGGTATTGGAAGGGAGAGCAGAAGGACGAAGACTGGTAGGAAAATGCGGAAAGCGCTGGGCAGATTCTGTTGACGAAGATAGCGCATCACTGCTCGGAAATTGGACGATGCAATTGATGGATCCCAATAGGGAGGAAGGACATTCTGAAGGCCAGGCCGTGAGGAATACGGAGGGACAAGAAAAGCGTTAGGCTCACACTCGATTGTAGCAAAATATTAGCACCCGCTACTACTTACTAGCCTCATCATTTACCAACTCCTTCTTACAGTCAAATCCTCCTGATGAACACCATCTAGATTAAGGAAGATGGGGAAGTAGTATCGATGAAGTTGGGAGATGGGGAGTATTTTTTTCAAATCCATCGAACACAAACCGCTTTATCTATCTCAATGGCGGTACGCACATACACTACAATTAGGTTGTAATCTTATCTACTCTAATGTCACTACGAAATCGAGGTTCAATGAACATTTGTAGATGAATTTTCATATTAAGTATTTTTTGGCAAAGAATCTAAACTCACTTGTAATCTTTGAATTTCAAGTAAAATCTTTTGACCAAATCATAGAGCGACTCCTGTCGCAGTATTAATCCACCGTAATTCCCAAAGAAGAGCTTTGGCTTTTCATGTTTCACATTTTTCTTTTTGAAGGAGTCGTAGGTGGATGTTAGCCATTTATAGGCAACAAAAAGTAAGATACACAAAAACAGTGTCCACTTGGGCCACAAAACAGATAACACTGTCCTGATCATCGCAACCGATTGAGGTGAATCACTAGGTAAAATAGCCCCGTCACTACCGGTACTGGATTACTAATTACGATAACCTAATTTCCTAAAGCGCACAGACAGGTACCACTACGCACTACATATTTTAAAAAACTGCCCAAATGCTAGGCGCAAGGTTGAGCTTTTATATCGGGGTTGGATTTTGATTTTGTTATCTTGAAAGAGAGAATGACTTTTAGTTGCTATTTTGATATGCTAGTTCCAAAGAGTAGGAGACGATGTACTCATGCAATAATATCCAAACAAATTGAAATTAGATTTAAAGCTTCGGCGCCGTAATGTTTATAGATACAACGGCTTAGCAGGCCCACGGTCGACGTTAACTGCTAAATCACCATTATTAGATCTAATGTGAATATTTATTACCTTATCTAATGCGGATATCCACTTTTCCGAAAACCTCCATTGGACATCATAAATCCAAAATCTACATGACTCGTTGTACCAAAAATTTTATCCGGAAGTGATTGGATTGAAGTGGTGAAGCAACAGTCGGACAGTCAGAAGGTCTACTTTAAGAGCAACGCGTGGATAGCCTGTCAAATCTGCCAAATTTTCGGATACAAAAACTGACTTCTAGCACGGTTTCAGCAAAGACTCATAAATAAAGGATAAATATTCAGCAGGTTATGTGGAAGATAAAGGACTCTTAGTAGGCTCGAAAGACAAAGTGAAAGCATCACAAGAATTCTGGGGGTAGGTATCAGTGACCGCTCCCAGGAGCCCAATTAGGCCTGTTGTACGCCGTTTTGATGCCGCAAACTTCTAAAACTATGACTACTGTCAAAAGCGGCTAAGATCCTCAGAACCAGCTCGTAGCATTCACGCAGGAAAGCAGCTCTCCCACCGTGCAACTAAAGATCTCTCTGAGGTCTTCAAAGAATGACAACCGCAAATGAACTGGCTGAAGGTTTCCCTCTCTTCTTCGCAGCCTCGGCGATGCGAATTGTAGGGTTTGCTGAGTCTGGTAGCGTGGTTCTCTATAGGCCTATGCCCCGTGAAGGTCGTCGTAATCTTGTATGCATTTGGACGCGTCTCGCACAAGAGCTTTCACGATTAAGTTTTCTTATGGGCGGGCCAAATCCTCTTGAATTGGTACCGTGGTGAACCTTTGCCCACAGAAGTCCGGGGCTGCTAAATAGTGCAAATAGATTCCACGTTTGACCGTCGCCAGGGGGATGCAGACTGTACCTACCAAAGGACTGCCAAGAACAGAGCCGTGCCTTGCAAATCCACCAGCCCACTTATTCTCCTCTATGTTCCTATGACCGGGAAGCCAAAGAAAATGTGATCTTGAGCGTGCCGACCAGATTGTTCAGCACGTCGCTGCATTATCCAGTATTTCCGCTTGGAATACCCCGGCGAACTCTGGGAGATCATACTACTTGGATACAATGTGTGTGTCCGAGAAAACTTCGCATTCCGACGTTTTTTGATCCGTCGGTAAAGAATACTATGTCATAGCTTGGCAAAAGGTCACCACTTCTATTTTGCTCTGACTGCAACGGCCACAACAAAGTTTCTCATGAAGTTCCGTTTGGATGCTACAATGGCCATAGAGTTTAACTGTCTGGACGTAGTCTGACGGTACTGTACGCTACAAAATAACTACTTTATTTATGACAAAGTAATAAAATTAAAACTAACAATTTCATCTTCCGTATCTTTTAAGTTTTCCTCAAATGCAGAATCTTCGTCGCTTAGAAACTACTCATTCGACAAATCTAATGATTCGTGCATGTTTTTAAAAATTTACTGTGGAACACCCACCCCCCCCCCCCCCCCCCCTCCCATTAGTTCATGCTAGATCCGTCAAATTTTCTAGTAAGAAGCATTATCCTGGAAAGTTTAGTAGAAATCTTACCGTTATTAACAAAGTTATAATGGATCAAACTTGCCCATTTCGTGTCAAATTACTACCTCCATCCATTCCCCGGACAAATTGAAATTATAACATTTCACCTCGAGATCCTTTCTTCCACGAACCTCGGGCATTAGAGCAATACGTGCGCTGACTTTTCGGGTTCCCCATCGCAGTTTGGAGGATCAGGAGATATATCCAATTTAAATATGTACAGGTATCGACGAAATTATAACTAATCTGTCTCTCCAGTCACCTCCTCATGTTAGGATCAACCTGTTGCCATCTAAGTATTGATTTCTCCCTTTCAGATTTTTCCATTGCCGATAAAGGAGAAATGGACTTGCTATATTTATGTCCGTTATCTCATCTGCCAACACGTCAAACGGCCCCTTTTCCGATATAACGAACACCCATCATCTGTGACAGTTCTGAAGACAGAACACACCCTTAGGGCTCTTCTTTTGTAGACGGCACACAGTTTATGTGCGTTACACAAAACATGCGACGCTGTTCATCAGCCTGCAAATATCTCGCAGACCTCCTACATCCGGAATGATTTTTGCAGAGCCATAATGGCGGTGAAAGCCTTTTCGCAAGTATACTCCACGTGTTGCTTAAAATTGAATTTGATATCTATCACCACTACCAAGTATTCGATGGCTAGCTTAGAAGGGATCATATGGCATCCAGCGAAATCTCTTTTACGGCGTTTGGTGATTATAATCCTTTCCGTTTTTCCTCCAGTTCCAGCCCATCGCTAGCCAACCCAGACTTATCAGCACTGATTGCTTTGCAGGAGTAAAAAATTAGATCAGTACATCGTTGTTCATGATGTGGCATACCCGCGCAGACAAAGTACTCCAAAGCGTTCGTACTCGCATTCACAATAGCAGTGAGACAGGTGAGAATTCCAATACTCGCCAGCCATTTCCGTATATGGCTCCTGTTTGTTAGGCTGAATGCATTTTTCACGTCTATGGTCACCACCACACAATATTTGCTAGTATTATCCTTTTCGCAAATCGCTTTCTCGGCCAAGTCAGCAGCGAATTGGCAAAATAGCATCAATGGTTGATTTGGCTTTACGGCACCCTTACTGTTGAACAGGAAGGCCTCATTGCCTTTCAACGACCGGAAGCAATCTATTATAGATTACCCATTCCAGCACTCTTCCCATAGTGTCTAGGAGACCACATAGGTCTACAGGAGGATGGCTCACATGGAGGTTTACTAGCCTTAGGCAACAGTACAAACTTCTGTCGTTTCCATGCTGTAGGGAATGTCCCCTCGGGCATACGCGCTTCGAACGTACGAAGATGTTCGATCTGTATTTCACGGCGAGCTTAAGGTCTCTATTCGGCATTTCGTCCAGCCCTGAAGTGTTTTTATCACCTATTCTGCTACAGACACTTTACAGCTCGTCTGTAATTATTGCCGGAATTATTGTCACATCCTCAGTTCTCTGCATGTTGTCAGCCCCCCTCTCTTGCTGAGGAGATAACCCGTGGACGATTCACCAAGAGAGTAGGACACATGATCTGCGGAGATGACCAGTCACTGAATTTTCTCATCACAAATCTATTGATGCTCCCTCCACGGGCTTACATCCCCCTCAGAGCAGAGCTCTTTAAAGCATTCCTCTTTTGTGCGCTGGATGGCCAGGTTGAGATTTTTGCGGGCTTCGTCATATGTACGCTCTTTTTGCACCTGATCAAGCCTACCTGTAGCCCCTTAGGCATTTGTCTGGTTCGTTAGCAGGTTTAAGGAAAGCGGGCCAGTTCATTTTTCCACCAGTAGTTAGGTTTTCTACTGGGGAAGGTGAATTTTCTGGACAAGGATGTGGCCTCCTCGAGTTCGTTCATTCTCCAGAATCTCCATAAATACCTCGCATAGCAGCGGGGAAGAGGGGTTGCCTATTATTGCTTTGTAAAAAGCATTTCTGAATGTGAAATTCGATTCATTCATGCATGTAAAAGCCAGTTTTCTATACAGTTTAGCTGGGATCCTCCCTTTGGTTGAGTTTTCGTCTGTCGTCGTGATCCATTCATCCAACAAGTATAGGGCTTCGTTCATCGGCACGCCTGGGAACAGCAGTTTTACGGTAAAGGATAACAGGCTTTCGTCGTTTTGTATTCCTCCATCCTCGTCGACTCTGGCGATAACTTCCTTGCTGTTTCTCACTGCTCGTTGTTTCCTTTTTAGGCCTAACCTCATGACTTCTTCCACTTTGCAATATATTGCGTTGGTGAACTGGTTGTTGCTACCATCTCTCTGGCCTCGTTGTCTTCTTTATGTATTTTGAGGAGGCATTCCATTCTTCTGGTGGTCAAAGGGTAGTATAGGTCCCAGGGCGAAACGTGGATTGGTACCCACGATGGAGCATAAAACCTGGGAAATGCCTGCTGAACCAACACCAACAGCTCTACTACCAAACCCTATCTCCACCTCCACGTAGTGACCGCTGGGAGCTCTTTCTTAACGAAAAGCTGCAGACGGAGAAGGATGAAGGCGAGTCTCCCGCGCCTAAAAACGGGACAAATTGTATCAACTGGTCCTCCAGGTTGGGGGTTGGGTAGGGCTGACAACCCTACACGGAAAACAACTCGTTACGAAGCCACAACAGGAGCCTCGGACAGGACGGATTTTAAAACGACGGACCAGGCAACGAACACGGAATAAAGATTTGTGCATTTTCTCATGGAACGTGCGCTCCCTGTACAGAGATGAAGCTGACCAGCAGCTAGCCGATACCCAGTTCCAATGTAGGGCTGATATAATAGCGTTGCAAAAGATGCGCTGGACAGGGACCGGTTTCCTGGAGAAGAGCCACTACACCATATATTATAGCGGTCATCCAGTAAACCATGTGCTCGGAGTAGGTTTCTTAGTCAGCCAAAAAATGAAACCTGCTGTTATCGGCTTTGAAAACATAAGCGAACGGCTATGCACTCTGCGCTTGCGAGGCAAGTTTAGAAATATAAGCCTCATAAACGTTCACGCCCCTACAGAGGAGACTGCAGAGTCGGAGAAGGATACCTTCTACGAGGCAGTAGAACGAACCCTCGAAGCCTGTCCCAGATATGATATCAAAATCATCTTATCATCTTAACAGCTAAGTAGGGAAGGAGCCCGAATTCAGGCGATACGTTGGCTCCCATAGCTTACACGAAAAAACAAATGATAACGGACTGCTGACTATTCAATTAGCAGGGTCACACGAAATGGTTGTTGGAAGTACCTGGTTTGCGCGGAAAGCGGTCCACAAACATACGTGGGCCTCTCCAGACGGGACCACTTTCAACCAAATTGACCACGTGTTGATCGAACGCCGCCACCTCTCAGCCTTGATGAATGTCAGAACATATAGGGGGGCCATTACAGACTCGGATCACTATCTCGTTGGCATGGTGCTCCGAGCTCGAATAACAATACCACCTAGAATCCCCTCTGACAGTCAGGTGAGAGTGAACACTGAAGCCATCCACAACACAACCCTCCGCGACACCTATAAGAGGGAAATGAATGCCGCAATAACCACAGTCAACAGAGGACATAGAGATGAAGCATCAACAAATGATCTTCACAACCACCTGAAGAACGTTATCATGGATACGGCCACAAACATACATACAAACATACCCCTGCCGCAAAAGGAGTCGGAACGGCTGGTTTGACGATGAATGTAAGCTAGCAACGCATACCGAGTAATGTTGCATTTTCAAAGAACGCGGGCACGCGCAAAGACTTATCACGAACTCCGACGAGCGGAGAAGCGACTTCACAGACGGAAAAAGGAAGCCTGGGAGAACCAACAAGTCTATGAACTAGAAAAGTACAGGGAGCAACCGCACCAGGCGCGCAAGTTTTACCAACAAGTCAGCAGGATGAAGCCTTATACACCTCGATGCTCATCCTGCCGAGACAAAGAGGGAAATCTGATTTCCGACAGAATGGGCATATTGGAGCGATGGGTTGAGTACTTTGATGAGTTACTGAACAACCAGAACATCGGCGAGTTGGAGGTCCTGCCAACTGAAGACGACGGACAAATACTGCCACCACCAAGTTTAGGAGAAACAGTCCGTGCAATTCATAAGTCGCCAGGAGCCGATGGAATTATAGCCGAATTGGTTAAATATGGAGGCGACCAGTTACACCAACTGGTTCATCAACTTGTGCTCAAGGTATGGGACAGCGAATCAATGCCTGACGATTGGCAACGAGGCATTTTCTGTCTCATACATAAAAAGGGAGATATCACACAGTGCAGCAATTATAGAGGTATCACGTTGCTGAGTACCATCTATAAGATATTCTCCACTATCTTGCTAGGCCGGATAGCCCCATACGCACAGAACATCATTGGCCCATACCAAAGAGGCTTCACTCCAGGCAAATCAGCAACAGATCAGATTTTCTCTGTGCAGCAAGCGATGGAAAAACTGTTGGAATATGGACAACAGTTGCACCATCTGTTCATCGACTTTAAAGCCGCCTATGATTGCATAGCCAGGATAAAACTGTACACGGCCATGAGAGAATTTGGTATCCCGACGAAATTAATAAGACTGACTACGCTGACCCTGACCAATGTGCGAGGCCAGATAAAAGCAGCAGGATCACCCTTAAGACCATTCGACATCAATAACGGTCTACGACAAGGGGATGCGCTATCATGCGTCCTCTTTAACCTGGCCCTCGAGAAAGTGATGCGTGATGCCGAGGTAAATGCAAGAGGTACGATCCTCTTCAAGTCCACCCAACTACTGGCCTATGCTGACGATATCGTCATCA
Source organism: Hermetia illucens (assembly GCF_905115235.1). Classification (NCBI taxonomy): domain Eukaryota; kingdom Metazoa; phylum Arthropoda; class Insecta; order Diptera; family Stratiomyidae; genus Hermetia; species Hermetia illucens. Next base: position 16,853,533 of record NC_051851.1, on the reverse strand, counting down.
TGGGAAGAACGACCCGAGATGTGCAAACTGCCTTCATCCAGATCGAGCAGGCGGCGCGAGATCTTGGGCTGCACATCGATGAAGGCAAGACAAAATATATGGTGGCAACGTCAGCACCGAAGACGAAGGCGAATCAACCAACAACATCAAACCGCACTGGTCAAACACGAAGAAGAATAAGGATAGGAGAATACAACTTTGAGACCGTTGACAATTTCTCCTATCTAGGGTCGAAAATCACAACCGATCACAGCTACGATGATGAAATCCGCGCACGGTTGTTGTCAGCCAACAGAGCCTATTTCAGCTTACAAAGACTGTTCCGCTCGAAACGTCTCACCATAGGGTCAAAGCTCTTACTGTGCAAGACAATGATCTTGCCAGTCCTCATGTATTCCTCGGAAACTTGGGTTCTTAGCAAGAAAAATTGCGAACTCTTGGAAGAATTTTTAGCCCCCTACATGAGGATGGACGATTCCGTAGCCTACACAATGACGAAATCTATGAGCGATACCATGACCGTCCGTTTGTGGATAAAATCCGGCTCAATAGGTTACTGTGGGCGGGTCACTTAATCCGTATGGATGAGGATGATCCCACCCGGAAAGTCTATAAGGGCAATATCTATGGTAGAAAAAGAAGACGAGGCAGACCCTGCCTAAGATGGAGCGATGGCGTGGGTCAGGACGCCAGACAGCTTTTAGGGATATCGAATTGGTGGACCTCGGCACAAAACCGGGATGTCTGGAGTTCCTTATTAAGGCTGGCCTAGACCGGATACCGGTTGTTGCGCCGTTGATGATGATGATGATGATGATGGGTTAGACATTCTCAGTTCGGCGACTTTCTTAGTGACAAATTTTGCATTGTACCAGAGCCTTTTCGTCTCTTTTAATGGAGTATAACAGATGTTCCTTCCCAATAATGTAAAACTTACCTTCGTACGTGCGTTTCCTTTGTTTGCTGCTAAGTAAAAGACGGGTTTATCCTTCAACTCCTTAATGATTTTATGGTAGTTAGACGACACTCTTTTCCTCGGGGTCATCCGCTTTTTGGGGGCTAGTAGTCGCCGAATTTCTTCCTAAATACCGGCCTTTACGTCTTGTGGTGCAAATTTAATTCCCGCTTCGATGTCCATTGTTATATCTTTCCTTGGAAAAGGTGGGGTCTCTTACGGCGAAGTTCAAGCATCTGTTGCGTAAAAGGCTGTGACTGCTGTTCCTGGGTAAAGTGTTCCTTGCATTTATTGGTCATATTGCTGGGAATGAATTCTTCCTTGGGTTTCTCTATTGACTGCACCGTGTGTTTGGATGAGCACCTTTAGTTTATTTTTTAGGATGCTCCGTTTTTCCGCCCTTTTCGCAGTTGATGTTGATTTTTCCACCATAGATGGATGGATGGATGGATGTCGTCTTTTCTTTCATGGATGTTCTTGTTGATTTTCCATGTTTGCGTGTAGCAGCGTTGATGGCGTCGGTAGCCACAAATTTCAGATTAAGAGCTAAGTTTTGTTGAATTTCTCCCAGTCTGTGTTAGCGAATTCAACTGCAAAATAATCGGACATACCTGGTCATATTTTACAGGATTTGACCTGAAAATTTTGCTTGGCTTCGTCAAACAGTAGGAAATAATCGAGGATATATTGATTACTCGATCTTGTCGGGGTTTCAGGCAAAACCAATTCAATATTGATAAGGAAAGAAGGTCGTGGATCCATATTAGCTGCGTTTCCCCGTTTATATTGACTGAGGGGTAACTCGAGTTAAATTAAGAAGAAGATATTTTGACTTTGCAAACCATGGACCAGTTGCAGTAGAAGTTTCCCTTAAGAGGGTCGGTTAACGATTGGGCAGTGGCACGATGTTGGGGGCAGAAGTGAGAGCTTTAACCAACTCGCGGAAATCACTGATTGGTGGCTTTGCGTTCCCTTGATTCGCTCCTTCGAGAAGAGATTTTCAAGCAGCTTGCGCGTATGACATGCCTGTGCTGGTTGAACTCTTCGAAAGCCGAGGAATTATGCTTGACAGGTGACAGGTGACAGGTGCCTTCCGAGTTCTGGCAGCTCCCCCTCCGGCTACCATTTCGTTGTAAGGACCCCCGCATCAGTGCACTATTAAGCAATTTTGGGCAATGTGTTCGAAGTTTAGGCAGTTGTAACACCGCACTTCTCCCCGTGGTTTCACTTTTTTCGAAGGTAATCTTTTAATGGTGCATGAACTTCACCTTGACAACTTCACTTAGTTCGTGGGAGGACTCAACATTGCTACAAAAAGAAGAGATTGAAATTTGATAGGGTGCGAGGGATTCTCCCTGAACAGGGCCTCTTTCCTGGTCACAAAATTTGCAACCGAACGAAGTTGCAGAAGTGGGTGAAGTCAGTTCGACCTTTATTGCTACGGGGGTCAGTTTCCATGTGGAGTCTGCGAATGATTATAAACTGAGTTGTAAGGGGGGGGGGGGGTCTTTTCGTTGCTTCTCCTCGTTGGCCCCACACACATTTTTTTTGCTTCCGGTGCTTGCTTTGGCTCACTTGCGGGCTCCTCTTGCGTTGGACGGGATGGTGAAGTCTCTACTTTACGTGGTTCGCGCAGTGAAAGGAAGCGAGCTAAGACTTTGTCAAGGCCACAGTGCGATGTTCCTTGTTGTCAGCATAGATTTGAAGGGCTTCACGGTATGTCTAAGTTTGCTGATCATTTTTTTTCAGTAGCTCGATTTGAATACGCTTATTCTTATTTTGCCTCAGCATGTCATCATATTTAGCTCGCACCTCGGCAAGCTCGGTGGTCTTCCCAGGTATTTATTGCTGTGATTCGGAGTCATTGATAATTTCGTCATTTGGTGGTATGGGTGACTCCGACCCAACGTTATCTTCGGTGAGATCGTTGCGGGGCTTAGGGCCGTTTTTCGCCGCGCTCATTGCCTGGAGTTGTTGAGTTTGGTTGGTACAGTGTGTCTAAAATTTTTTGACGGGTCGTGACAGTTTGGCGGCGATAAAACTCCCTGCTTCTAAAAGCTGGCAGTTAATAGCGGTGATGACAACTTTCCCAAGGTAGGCGCAGGTACAGGTTTCCTTGAGCCTGAAAAAAAACATCTGCTGTCCATGGCAACCAGATGCAAACTGAGCACTTTTAAGGACTAGACTAGGAGTAAAGGATAAGTTGTCAAAAATTTTATAAACATCTTCAGGGTAAATTTAATGTCTATTTATTATATATACATAGTAACATCGAATTTGCTTTATATCCTGATATTCACAGTGCGAGAAGTCGGAGTAGACTCCCTTTTTTATGGAGCGACCACTCCACATTCCTGACCGGTACGAGATTTTTAAATGTAAAACCCTCGCCTCAGTCACTCTCTTCGCAGGTCTGCATCCACCTCATGGTTTCCCATGCGTCCCCCAACCATGCGATTGCTATTAGATCAGCGCATGCTTTGCTAGGACCTTGTTTGGCATAGATTGTTAACGCTTTACGCTAGTCTGCGGAGCTTATTATCTGTTAGATGCCAATTTACCAGGATTTTGTATTCCTATGCATTCGGGGAACTATGAGAAACTGCTGCTCCCTTTTCTTTCCTTTCAACGCAAACTTGGAACTCACATAGCTTATTTCGATCCTTATATAAAATTGCTTTTTACATTTCATTTTATGTCTTATTTCATTACTTTATTTCGACAGGCACAGGAGGACAAACTAAATGAGTAAATTTACTTTCTAGGTTTGAAATTCATCCAGAATCCACCTTCCGGTTTGAAATGAAAACTGTTCCATTTCAACGATATTGGAATGCGAGATCGTGGGGAAGCTTCAAAGGTGAACTCTGATAGCAAATGGAAAATAATTGCTTTGGCTTCCATTAAAGCAAATCTGGAACCTGAAAATAGAGTCAATTTTAAATGTTTATTCCTCGATCCCAGACTGCAACATAATTATGAATTACTTACCGATGCAGTTCCTTGGACCCACCCCAAATGGTAAATATGTAAATGGCTGTATTTGGTCTTTATTTTCCGGACTAAATCGCTCGGGGTCGAATTTATCTGGGTTGGGGTAATAGTCTGGGTCATGGTGCAGACCAACGATGGGTATCGAAACGAGATCTCCTGGATATATTCTCACACCTCTGCCATCCTGATCGTCAATTACACAAGACTTGTTGCAAACACGATCCGTGGCTACTACTGGTGGCCATTTCCTCAATGTTTCTGATATAACCATATCCATGTACTGCATTCGTTGAAGTACTTCATATGTCAAAGGTCTATGCCCCAAACTTTTCCGAACTTGATCGATTTCCTCAATCAGTTTTTGCTGAATTTCTGGGTTCGTCATAAGCTCTTGAGCACAAAAGCACATTAAAACGGATGACATTTCGAAACCTGCGACGAAGAATCCAAAGCACTGGGCGACCAACTCGTCCTCGGTCCAAATATGGTTCACTATGTTTTGACCTACGCTTGACTCTTGAACAATAGCGAAACCTTCTTCAATGTCCGATTTGCCGATGTCATATGCTTGTAGAGCTCCCCTGCGAGCTTCCATGAGAAGGTGGATCATATCTGGGCGAATGATTCCTTTTTTGGCTCTTTCTTGCATCGTATCCAACACGAGGCTGTAGAAGTATCTTGAGAAGTTCTGATCGAACAATTTCACCTTGAAAAACTATAGCAGAGAAGACTTACTTATAACCTCGCTTTGCGCTCATTAGAATAAAAAGGCAAGCATACCTTGATTACTTTATGAAAATTCGTAAACATGAAAAACTTGATAGCTGCAAGTCCTGAGAAGGTCGTAGCCTTCCTGGACATATGGTAAAATTTATTATCCTTGTCCAGTAATGAGTTCACTTGGATCCCGAAAGCACATGTTGCAATCACGTCGTTCGTGAAACGTGTGAAAAGGTCTTTCAACTCCATTTCTATCGGTGTTTTCCCGTTGGCTTCGGATTTTAAAAACTTGCTAGCGTTGTGACTACACTCCTCCACCAATTGATACATTTGACGCATCTTACTGCCAGTGAAAGCGTGACTGAGGGTGCCGCGCATTTCTTTCCACAATTGATCCTTCAAAGCGATCAGAGACCTGCCGATGAGCGGCTCATCTTCGGCGTCCAAGAAGATTCGATGATTGAGGAAGTAATCGAAGTCCTTGACGGCAACTTGCTTGATAATTTCCGGACTCGCAAGCACGAGGACTGGATTGCGTACTTCAAATATTCCATAATATCTGAAATATGAAAATGTGATCTACAAAACAATTAGGAATATGTCTTCAATTATTTGATAAATGATTTTATATTTGCTCCTTACAACAACTATTACTAGCTTAGAAGAATTCATCAAGAAAGTCGTATTTGGAAAGGATAGTATCGGTATGTGTTATGGTCAGCAGTCCTCAGCATGGGGAGCTTCTTTTCCCTTCAGGAGTCGTCTGTGATCCTTAATGGATTTTTTACGACACTGGGAGTAGCGTCCCCGTGGTGCCTGAGGAATTAGTTATGGCCCCCTAGCTGGTATTATACCTGCGTTATTTGTGGAGAAGAGCGAACCCTAAGTGAACGGTTCACGTCAGAGCACACTTGGAGTTCCGGAAACTTTTGGCAGCTCTATGCTGACGTCGAAGGGGTGATGTGAACATGGCTTTACCAAGACGTGTATCCACCCCTTCGGGATCCTGCTCGGGTATGAACATTTAACCGGTATTAATATACCGCTTTATCCTGAGTGATCGCTGATACATCCATGAGTTCCGGGATCAGCTGAGCGTCCATCAAACCTCAGGAAATTGAGGTAAAAAATGTGTCCTAGAAGGTACAACCAATCCTGTCTATTAGACCCACTCCTTTGCACACTGACTACTATAAGCTCCTTGGCGAACAAAACCACTAAAACTGGGAAGATAGCAGGCGAGGAGAAAGAGCTAAAGAAAATGCGTCGCTCTTTTCAAGGCCCATCGAAGGAGATATCAAGGATTGATAAATCTGATTTCAGGGTTGACGTGGATATCACAGAGGAATTCTGGCAAACTGAGGATCGCAACTCCAGTATTCCGGAATGGGAGCATATTCCGTTAGGAAGCCTAGAGAAACGTCGCTGAAGCTGGGTAGATGGCTTTGAACATAGACCGAGTGAGACCGCGCATGCAGTCTGCAGCCTTCTTAAAAAAAATGTGAGCAAAGGCCTAATGGAACTGGAAAAGCGTTTCCTTTTAAAGGTGGGCATGGACAGAAACAAATGTTGCGCGAAATGCAAAAGCGACCTTGCTTTCCGCTGAGGACACAGAGTCACGAAAAAGATCGTAGATAGTCCATTGCACTGGGAACTAAGCATAAAGCGAAAAGAGGAACATTCATTTGAAGTAGATTTCCTCTAGCTAGTCTCCAGAGAACAAATAAAAAAGAAGGTGAAGAAGTATAAGGAGAAGCGACCTTCCGCGCCGATAGAAAACCGTTCACTTAGAGCCAAAGGGGATACGAATAGTGTAACAGTAAAGGAGAGGTGAGGACACGAAGAACACCTAGAAATGCTGAATGAGAACCCCTATTAGATTAATCCTAGGTGAAGCTGAGATGGCTTCTATATGAAGACTATCGACGTTCTGGTTGAATTAGATCCTTAGTCTCAGTTATAAACCTGATAACATCAACCTGAGATACTTTTATGTCCCAGAGGGCACCCAGCCGTGGCGACCCTTTCATGTTTGTATTGGGGGACGGAAAGTTTCAACAAACGGGAGGAAGCTTGCACCAGAAACGCTGGATGAAGCAGCGGCGCGATAAAGAAAAGTAGATTTTGCTTCGGACGAGAGACAGTCGACAAGGATGTGGACCCCTGGGGACTCGGTTATGAACTGGGCACCAGATAAATTGGAGCCTAATTAATTTAAAAGATGGGCACCGTTAAATAGACGTTACTCTCTACATATCTCACTCGGGTTGATGTCAATTGGGTGGAAGGCTCCTAAATTGCTCACTTTTTGCTATAAGAGAACTCGAAGGGGTAGTGCCTTTTATGAAAAGTAAGAAGGTGCACGACTTGATGGTATCCTAGCAGAGCCGCATAAATGGGTGGCCCTCTGACAATCAGATGAGAATTAACACTGAAGCCACCCACAACACAGCCCTTCGCGACACCTATAAGAGGGAAATGGATGCCGCAATAACCGCAGTCAACAAAGGTCCTAGAGATGAAGCATCAACAAACGATCTTCACAACCACCTGAAGAACGTTACCATTGATACGGGCACAAACAAACTTGGCCCCACCCCCAAACAAAGTCAGAACGGCTGGTTTGACGATGAATATAAGCCAGCTACGGAATGGAAGAATGCCGCATACCGAGTAATGTTGAATTCTCAAAGAACGCGGGCACGCGCGGAGACTTATCACGAACTCCGTCGAGCGGAGAAGGGATTCCACAGACGGAAAAAGGAAGCCTGGGAGTACCAAGAGGTCTATGAACTCGAAAAGTACAGGGAGCAACCGCACCAGGCGCGGAAGTTTTACCAACAAGTCAGCAGGATGAAGCCTTACGCACCTCCATTAGGTTCATCAACTTGTGCTCAAGGTATGATAACTGGCAAATAGGCATTATCTGTCTCATACATAAAAAGGAAGATATCACGCAGTGCAACAATTATAGAGGTACCATCTATAAGATATCCTCCGCTATTTTGCTAGGCTGGATAACCCCATACGCTCAGAATATCACTGGCCCATGCCAAAGAGGCTTCACTCCAAGCAAATCAGAAACCGATCAGATTTTCTCTCTGCGGCAAGCGATGGAAAAACTGTTGGAATATGGACAACAGTTGCACCATTTATTCATCGACTTTAAAGCCGCTTATGATAGTAAAGCCAGGGTAAAACTATACACGGCCATGAAAGAATTCGGTATCCCGATGAAAGTGGTAAGACTAATGTGCGATGCCAAATAAAAGCAGCAGGATCACTCTCAAGACCATTCGACATCAACAACGGTTTAAGACAAGGGCGCCCTATCATGCGTCCTCTTTAACCTGACCCTCGAGAAAGTGATTTGTGATGCTAAGGTAAATGCAAGAGGTACGATCCTCTTTAAGTCCACCTACTGGCCTATGCTGATGATATCGACATCATGGGAAGAACGACCCGAGATGTGCAAACTGCCTTCATCCAGATCGAGCAGGCGGCGCAAGATCTTGGGTTGCACATCAATGAAGGCAAGACAAAGTATATGGTGACAACGTCAGCATCAAAAACCAGCCAACCAACAACCTCAAACCGCACCGGTCAAACGGGAAGAGTAAAGGTAGGAGAATACAACTTTGAGATCGTTGATAATTTCTCCTATCTAGGGTCGAAAATCACAACCGATAACAGTTACGATGAGGAAATCCGCGCACGGTTGTTGTCAGCCAACAGAGCCTATTTCAGCTTACAAAAACTGTTTCGCTCGAAACGTCTCACCATAGGGTCAAAGTTCTTACTGTACAAGACAATGATTTTGCCAGTCCTCATGTATTCCTCGGAAGCTTGGGTTCTTAGCAAGAAGAATTGCGAACTCTTGGCCGCGTTCGAGAGAAGAAACCTCCGAGGAATTTTTGGCATCCTACATGAGGATGGACGACTCCGTAGTCTATATAACGAAAAAATCTATGAGCGATACCATGACCGTCAGGTTGTGGATGAAATCCGGCTTAACAGGTTACGGTGGGCGGGTCACTTTATCCGTATAGATGAGGATGGTCCAGCCCAGTTTATAAGGGCAATATCTATGGTAGAAGAAGAAGACGAGGCAGACCCTACCTGAGATGGAGCGATGGCGTAGGTCAGGACGCCAGACAGCTCTTAGGGATATCGAATTGGTGGACCTCGGCACAAAACCTGGATGTCTGGAGTTTCTTATTAAGGCAGGCCTAGACTGGATTCCGGTTGTTGTGCCGTTGATGATGATGATGAATAAGTTAGAAATATATAACTTAAGGAACACTCCAACATTTGTGACCAGCACTAGACAGGAAGTATTAGACATAACTCTAGGAAATACTCTAATGAATGGGCTGGTCAGGAATTGACGGGTGTCGGATGAGCCCTCTATTTCTGAATAATCAAATTCGATATTGAGAGTAACTCCGAAATAAAAAGAATAATAAGGAATCCCTGGAGAACGGATTGGGAATCCTATGCAACGGACTTGAGCAGCAACACGGTCCAACTTCAAGGCGGCGGTGATAACACGAGCAAACTGAAACTAGAAACAGTGGTGGAAAACCTCAACACAGTCGTCATTGAGGCATATGAAGCTAGCTGTCCGGCTAAGTGAGTTAAGTGATCAAGGGATATACCATGATGGAACAGGAACCTGGCCAAAATGGGAACAGAGGTACGAAAACCCTTCAACCGGGCAAAATAAACTGGAGACTGGCAGAGGTACAAAAATGCACTGACTGCGTATAGCAACGCGATCAGGGAAGCAAAACGGAACAGCTTCAGGGAATTCTGTGAAGGGATCGAACAGACCACAGAAGCAACCAGGTTTTACAAGGCTGTAGCCCAAGACGGGGCAATGTCTTTTGTCTGTTTGAAGATGGGAAGATGGGACATTAACTGGGAATGAGGAGGACAGGGTACACCTGCTTCTTAGAACTCATTTCCCGGGGTCCTACCCCATGACAGCAGGCGGCAACATGTTGCCTGATACCCGAACAATGAATAAAAGGGGAAGAAAGGAGAACTGGAAACTAGCAAAGGAGGTATGCTTAGACGATAGGGTAAGGTGCGCAGTGGGAACTTTGAAACCATTGAAATCACCCGGAGTAGATAACATTTTCCCAGGACTAATCCAGAGAGGCCAAACCGAACTCAGCACACAAGCCAGGGAGTTACACGAACTCCAAAGATTGGCTTGCGTGTGTGGGATAATCCGGACATGTCCAACTTCTGGGATTAACCGCTCTCCATCTGCACATACAAATGCAGGCAAGGAGGGCAGTATGCAGGCAAGGAGGGCAGTATGCAGGATGGCCGGGAGTATCAGTGAGGCGAGGAATTGCCTAAACCGAAGGAAGATTGATATTCTTTCGAGGCGGTATCCCGAATTACTGATACCAAGGGACAACATGACAACGAGGTCTCACTTCGATAAGAAGTTTTAAATAACTTGCAGTAACAAGGCAAACTGGGGGAGAGTGGTTGGGACATACGGCTTAAACCAGTAACTGATTACTTGGTACACTAACGGATACCTCACAGCAGAGGGGGTAGGTACACTAGCATATTCCAGGCGGAAATACACGCCATAGACAGATGTGCCTCCTTTAATCTCCCAAGGAACTACAGGGGGCGGAATATTTCTATTTTCACCGACAGTCAAGCAGCGATCAAGGCACTTAGGTCCAATCAGGTGAACTCTAAACTGGTATGGGAATGCCTTGAGAGATTGAATACACTCGGCTCGTCCAAAAAGGTCTGGATACTTTGGGTTCCAGGCCATGCTGGGTTGGAAGGCAACGAGGCAGCGGACGAACTAACCAAGAAGGGAGCAGGGATGCCTTTACACAGGCCAGAACCCTTCTGTGGAATCGGAAACGGTTTCATGGCTATGAATCTAAGAAATGAAGAGGAACGGTTGAGGGAACTATACTGGGTGGACCTACCAGGGATGGAGCAGTCCAGTATGCGTATTGGGGGATACGAACCCATATGCACAAAGGATTGCTTAAACCTCACCAAAAAGAAACTCCGAATCATAGTGGGAATTCTCACTGTTCATTGTCGGCTGGACTATCACCTAGGGAAGCTAGAGATATCTACGGACGCTGCCTGCAGGTTTTGTGAGGAGAATGACGAAACCTCTATACACGTCCTGGGACAGTGTCCGGCACTTGTGCAAAGTAGGTCGAGGCATCTGGGAGAGCACCTAATACCAGATGCAAAGCTGAAAGATCTGGAAGTAGGGAACATACTAAAGTTCCTAACGGTTATAGGCCATGCTTCAGATACTATGATCAAAAGGTACACTATAACCAGTAAAAGGGGCACAATAGTTCTTCAAGGACGCGGTGCGACTTTCCCTTAACAGAATAATAATAAATACTCCAGTTAAGTGCTCAAGAGAATGCAATCCGGTCTAATTATCTCAGATAAATACAAATCTTCTGGGAATCGTTTCATTATGTATATCATCACTTCTAAGCTAAGAATCAAATACATATCTGGGGGTGATGATAGATACATAGCAGATATTTGCAGTGTTCTTGTACGAAAACTGGAAAGCTGTCGACTCCATCATAAGATACATCTCACAGAAACTAAGGAAAATGAAAGATGCCCCAAAAGCGGGAGGCTCACAAGCACTTGTGGAAAAATGTTTGTGTTTTGAAGCTTTAGAAGCTGATCATGTGTGTATACAGGTGAGTTAGATTTTCCGACCCCTTCATTTACCAATTCATTGCCGACTACGCTGTCAAATATGGGAAGTCGAATCGGTGGAATTTCGGGGTATCACTGAAAATTAATCCTTCAAATTCATTGAACGCGAATCATTTTATTTATTTCTGTGGCGCTATGTATATATGCGTCCATACAATTGGGGTGTAATCTTATCTAGAGCAATGTCACTACGAAAACGAGGTTGAATGAACATATGCACGCAGATGAATTCCAACCTATAATTTTCAGATAGAGTATCTTTTGCTATTACACGCAATATGGTATAATAAGTAATCAAAACCGTGATTCCCCCCGAATTGTTTATCCACATTTATTTGATTGTTTATCTTCTTTGAATGCGGCGCACTGACGAGAATAGGGAACTGCCCGTGTGGCCCCAATCAATCAAGTAAATGATTCACACCAGAGTGTAGATTCTCCCCCTAATCTGGCACCTTGGCATGCACTGGACTTTAGACGCTGGAACCGGTATTCTTAACAATCTATTTACGAATTTAGATTTGGATACGAAAATAACCCATTCAGATAGATACATCACTTGAAGAATCTCAACTCACTTGTAATCTTTGTACTTCAAGTAAAATCGTTTGACCATATCAAACAGCGACTCTTGCCGCAATATCAATCTTCTGTAATTCCCGAAGAAGAGTTTTGGCTTTTCATGTTTCACGTTTTTCTTCTCGAAGAAATCGTAGGTGGATGTTAGCCATTTGTAGGCAAAAACCGACGAAATACCAAAAAGCACTATCCACGGCAACCACAAAACTGATAACACTGTGCCGATCATCGCGGCTGATTAAAGTGAATCACTATGGAAAACAGCTCCGTCACTACCGGTACTCAATTACTAATTGCAATTAATTAACTTCCTCAGGGGGCACACACAGGTAACACGACGCACTACATATTTTTAAGAACTGTCCAGATACTAGGCGCAAGCTTGAGCTTTTATATCAGGGTCGAATTTAGTTTGTTATCTTTGAGGAGAGAATGACTTTGAGGTGCTATTTTGATATGCTGGTTCCAAAGAGTAGGAAACGGTTCATTCATGCAATAGTATCTAAACAAATTGAAATTAGATTTGAAGCTTTGGAGCGATAAAGTTTATAGATATCTACAAGGGCTTGGCTGACCGACGGTGGACTTTCGCGGCTTAACTACCACAGTCAGTCCTAGTGAGAAAATTGACTTATTTCAATGAAAATTCGATTGGTTACATCATCCGGTGCTAACTATAGACGGCGTACGTAGACTGCACAAGTGGTTGCAAGCTTGTCGTCACTCTTCAGTTTTTCCAAGAACATCCATGTTTGTATAGTTTAGCATCACAGATAGCATGAAGGGATGAAATGAACCTGTCACACTTCTAGGTAATCCAGGGTGTGCTACTCGAAAATCAAATTGTCATTTTAATTATCTACGAACAGCAGATCTCCGTAGCTTATTTATATCGATTGGAAGCTGCAAAGCACCGATATGGACCCGCGGAAACCGAGCTATCGAAGGGAGACCCAGACGTCGGATACGTGTGATCTAAGATCACCGTCAATCACATATGAAACTGCTAAACAGTACCAAGCCTCACCCTAGATAAATTGGAAACCAAGATACTACTAAGTTTCAACAACGATTTCAATCTTTAGACTGAAGGGTAAGATTGTATTAATCAAAGCATTTTCCCGTCAAAATATGGTTCTGGCAAGCACTGGCGGCTGGAGCTTTTTGAGAAGCTGGTACGACTGTGGCGTCTCTTAGTTAGTCATTTGAGAACAGCCGCTTCCCGTGGCGCTGTAGAAAAGAAATTAAGCTGAAACAAATCGGAAACCGAAGCTCGACGCTTCAGGTATGAAAGGTTTTGTAGACTTTCTTCTGAGAAATATTTTCCATCTCTATGCAGCTCTCTGTGCATATCGAACTATTCATTGCAATGTGATACCGACATTTTGTCTTAATTGCATGTTCTTTGCTGACTTCACTAGCCATCTGTATTCTCAGGTACCTATCCAGAGCCTCATTACGAGTGATCCAGGGGGCGTCTACTATGCTTGACAGCACTTTGTTTTTTGACTTTCAACTTTGTTCCTTTGGCACACCCCGAAGGCTGCATTCCCTACATCCATATGGACTTTAGGCTCTGTTTGTAAATTAGCAACTTGTCGTCGACGGTGAGCCTCATTCCCAATAACAAGGAGATCTGGCTGCATCTGGCAACAAATCGAAAAAAATCCTTAAAATCGATTCAATATATGTCTGTCTGTCTCTCCATCTTGTTGTTAAGGTGGTGGATGTCTTCAAAGGACACGCCAGTGTGACGGATTTTTGCTCACTAAAAAAAAACTAAGCTTAGCTTACTTTAGTTAGGTATCCTTCCTTCTAGCCGCGCCGACCGCAACCGCCCCTTCTTAACCTCTTCAACCTTTCAGATTCTACCCTGGATCATCGCAATGCAAGCTACCATTCTCCGGGCAAAATTTTCCGGTGATAACATTTCACCTAGACTTTCCTTTAAGTTTCTCATTTCTTCCATGAACCTCGGGCATTGGAAAAATGTCGCATGATATGTGAAGTGTCCAATCTAAACCTATACAGGAGTTGAAAGTATCCATATATATATGGTTGCCATTCGCCCCTTGGTAGGGTACAGCGCGTCAACCAGACATACACGCCACCGTTCGCCGTTACCTGAAATACCCTTCAGTACCCCCCACCTACTACTTTCCGAGACGCTCGCAATCGTCCTCTACTGTTCTGCGGCAAGTGTGCTTTGGGCGACCCATTCGTCGGTCATTTTGAGAGAGTATATTCTACTGGTAAACTCCGCCATGCTATTGACATAGTTTGCTGGTCTCAAGCCCATGTAAAGGAGGAGGATTTGAGGCAACGTACTCTGCACAATCCTCAGTAAAATAAAAATAGAATGCTGAGATTAGGGAAAGAGATAAATAGAGTATAGTTGGAGCTATTCCACTATGCTAAATCCTACCTGATCGCTCTTGTTGACAGGTTCCGCGACAGACCGACCAAGAAAATGCATACAATGTCGTTACAAACAAGATGATCGGATTGAGTCGCAAGCCTTGGACAAATGCTAGGGTGTCCACTACAGTCGACGCGGCAGGACGGGGCTCGGTCCTGTCGCAAAATGGGCAAGGGTCCTTGAGGCATGGATGGCGTCAGGACGTAAGCAAATTAGACCGAACAAAACAAATACACGTTTGCACGTTAGAAGTTGGTACCTTAACTGGAAAGACCGACGAAGTCGGAAGAGCCCTTTGGAAAAGCCACATTGATATCTGCGCTCTGCAAGAAACCTAATGGTCTGGTGCCAAAATCTGTGACATTGAACGCGAATGTGGTAAAAATGGCTATAAACTTCTCTATTTTGGCAGCCCACACACTCAATATGGTGTTGGCATTGCCATCTCAGAGGGTTTCCGTGATGCTATTAAAGAATCAGAGTGAAATTATGCGGTGTTTCCAACGATTAATTATTTGAAATAATAAAAACTTCTTGCAAATACCGATATTTCGGGAACCACTTGTTCCCTTCAAGAAGAACTTGTTAGTACTGATGAAAGGAACAAGTGGTTCCCGAAATATCGGTTTTTTAAGAATAAATATTCATACCAACGAAAAAGAAACAACAAGTTTTTATTATTTCAAAAAACTATTAAAAAAGTCGAAGGATTTGATGATCGGCTGATAAAGCTCACCATTATATCAGCTGATTGCACTATTCACTTCTTCACCGCGTACGAACCACAGCCAGGTTGACTTGAAGCCGAGAAAGATGCCTTCTGGCAACTTCTCGATGAAAAGACTTGTCAGGAGCTTGCTGGCAACTATATCATCATTGCCGGCGACCTTAATCGTCATGTGGGTGAAAAGGCAGACGGTAACAGGTGCCATGGGGGAAAGGGGTTCGGAGTGCGCAGTGAGGGTGGCGAGCGTTTAATCGATTTTGCAGACACCCATGACCTTGTACTTATAAAAACATGGTTCATCAAACGATTGTCTCATCTTCCTACATTTTATAGTGGGGACAGTAAAACGCAAATCGGCTATATTTTCATAAGACGCCAACATTTTACCATTATCACTGATTGCAAAGCCGTTCCCTATGAGACCATCGCGCCTCAACATCGGACATTGATTGGCGCCCTGCGAAATAAGCCACCGATAAAACAGCGTGAGGAACGCACTGGCCCGCCGTGCATGAAATGGTACCGATTACGTGAGAAGAAAGAAGAAATGATCGCGCTTATCAACGATTACGAATGTGGAAAAGTCGTGGAACTAAATTAAAGATACGATCCACAAAGTGACCTCTGCAACCCTCGGAGTCACCAAGCCGGGTAAGTGCTACATCAACCGATATACCTGGCTTTGAAATGACGATGTTGCAATAAAGGTCCGTGAAAAGAAACACCTCTACCAAAAACTTCTCGACGATAAAACGCTCGCTAATTGGCAAATTATTTAATAATAACAACCGGGAAGCAAAGAAATCAGTCGCTGTCACTCGAGCGTACCATTACAAAGATCTTTACGATAAATTGGACACTCGGTATAGCGAGAGAGATCTGTATCGACTTGCTAAAAGCCGTAACGAACGTACACAGGATATCGAACACTTTTGTTGCGTTAATGACAAGAACGGTACTTTGCTTACCAACCGTCGAGCCGCACCGGATAGATGGCGAGAATACTTCGAGCAGATTTCAACTGAAGAATTTGCTCATCCTCCACTTCCACAATCATTGCCGACATTTGGAGTAGTTCCACCTGTCAGCGCAACTAGGTGCTCAGAGGTGGCGGCGAGGAAGATGGGGCGGCAACCCTATCGGCCAAACCAAAACCAAGTGGCCGAGGAGAACCTCCATAGTGGTGGCACCGGGAGACGCTGTACTCACTTTGGTTTACCGGCCGTGATTCAGTAGGCGAATGCTCCAAAGGCCTAATCAGGGCAATCAGACCCGAGTCTGCACAGGGACTCATCTGAAGTGGCAAATTGGTCACGAAACCTTACTGGTACCATGGGAAGCGGGAAAATCCCTGGACTCACATACTTCGGGTGAACTCCTGTTGTATGTGAGGACAGCTCGGTTGTTTGCGGTTGCCCCCCTAGTGGGAGTTTCATGGGGGTTGTTGGTGATGCTCATACGAGAAGAGACCTTCGGGCCTCGGCGTGGTGTTGCGTTTCAACACGGGTGCCGTACTCCTTAATTCGGTAAAGATTTAGGTAGGTCTTGCATCCACCAGTATGAATGCTAAGCCATGCACTTGGTATAGACTGGTACCGTTGCTGCTTGTCTTAGCGGGGCTCTGATTGTGGTCACAAAATCAATCCGTGTCTGAAGAGGACCGTAGGATTAAATCTCCACGACAGGTACCTACGTTAAACACCCAAGGGCTTAACTGTCACTGCAACTGAAGTTGAGGAGGCAATAAAACGAATGAAATCTAAGAAAACCACAGGACCTGACGACATCGCATCTGAGCTCTGGAAAGAGAAGAGCTGGGACCCAACACTGCGGTCAGTGAATTCTTTAATCGGATTATTCAGGAAGGAAGAACACCGTCTGACTGGCAAGAAAGTGCCATTGTTCCAATATGAGAAAAGAAAGGTAGCCCAGCAGAATGTTCAAATTACCGTCCGATTCGGTTACTTTCCCATACCATGAAGATTTTTGAACGCATCCTTCACAACCGTATTCGCGAAATCGTTGCAATAACCGTGAATCAAGCCTGATTTGTCAAATTTTGCGGAACTACTGACGCAATACACGCTGCGCTCTCTTTATATTGCCTTTCTGGATCGTGTACCACACGAACTCATCTGGTATACTTTACGACAACACTTAGTGCCAGAAGAACTCGTGCGCTGGGTTCAATTGCTCTACCACGATCCGAAAAGTAAAGTTCGAAGTATGGCGGGTGTATCAAAACCGCTTCGTGTCTCTGTCGGTGTTCATCAAGGAAACACCACTCCTCTTTGTTCTTGTTATGGACACCGTCACATGGGACATCCAACGTGCGGAGCCCTACACACTGCTTTAGCAGATGATGTTTTCCTAGCATCTGATAGCAAAAATGATCTCGAGCAACTTGTCCAAAAATGGAATGATCGCCTCATACGACACGTCTCAGATTGAATCTAAACAAAACTGAATTTTTGACGACCGAGCCCCATGAAACCGGCACAATCACTGTCAATGGCAGTGATTTGCCCAGAACTGAGCGATTTAAATACCTCGGATCAACCCTATCAGACAATGGAGAACTGCATTATGAAATTGCTTCACGCACTAACGCAACCTCGATAAAGTGGTGTTCTACAACTTGTGTTCTTTGTGATCGATGTATCAACAAACGTCTCAAATCTAAAATTTACCCCAATATCGTGCGTCCTGCCGCTCTCTATGGTTCTGAGTGCTGGCCAACTATAAAAGACAATGAACGTCGTCTCGCGGTAATGGAGACGAAGATGTTGCGTTGGACAAGTGGCGTGACACGTTTTGATCACATCCGAAATGATTATATCCGCGATCGTTATGGGGTTGCACCGATCGTGGAAAAATTGCGAGAGAGGCGTCTTCGATGGTATGATCACGCAATTCGTGCTAACGAGAATTCACTTGCCAAGATTGGTCTGAACACCGAAGTCGATGGCAAACGACCAAAACGGAGACCGAAACAAAATAGTGGCTTGATACGCTGAATGGGGACTTAAAAGCCTCGAGGTCAGGCATTCGATCACGACGCGTCGACCCCGCTTGTGAACGGGACAAAGGCTGAAGAAAAAGAAGAAGATTTAGCTCCTTGTGCATATCGAACTATTCATTTCAATGTGATACCGACATTTGTCTTAATTGTATGCTCCTCGATGACTTCTCTAACCATCTGTATTCTCAGGTACCTATGCAGATCCTCATTACGAGTGAACCATCGAGCGTCCACAATACTTCGTAGTACTTTGTTTTGAAGCGTTTGTTTAACTTTCAACTTTGTTCCTTTGACACACCCTCAGAGCTGTGTGCCTTACGTCTATATTGACTTTAGGGTCTGTTTTGTAAATTAACAACTTATCGTCGACGATGAGCTAGGAATTCATCTGGAATAACGATTTTTTTTGTGGAGCTAATCCTTAGTAAAATCGATTCAATGTCTATCTGTTTTTTCCCGGAGGTGGAAATCTTCCAAAGACACTGGTACACATATTCCAGCGTGTAGGATTTTTACCCACTAAAACCACCCCCTAACTCCTGTCCTCTTCCTCATTCACTGCATTCCAGCTCTCCTGGCAGACAAGCATTTTTCCAATGATATTTTCCGGTGCTAGTGTTCGTCTTTATGTCTCCGTTAGACTGTTAATTTCCTTAGCGAATCTAGAACAATGGAAGAAAACATGCCCCGGATCCTCCGGAATCTCGTCGCAACTGGTACAGTTGGGTGAGCTCCCTACTTTAAACCCATAGAGGTATTTACGGTAACCGCCATGTCGTGTGAGAAACTGCGTGAGATCATAGTTTATCTCACCATGCGCTCTATGCGTCCACACCTTCAGGCTGGGAATCAATCTGTGGGTCCATCGACCGTTTGTTGCCCGTTCCTACCGTAGCTGCCACCTGTTAAGGGATTCCTTCCGGGTCCATCATAGATACGTGCCGCCGCATCGGCCAAAATGTCGATCGGCATCATTCCGGCTACTGCATAGGCCGCTTCGTCCGAGACATATTAACATATTCATACGCATCCGTCGAGCATTCCTTATCCGCACGAAGGGACGCACCTAATGGTAAATCTGGCAACTCCTCAGGTAATGTCTGTCTGTCTGTCTTTGATAAGGAGGTGGACATATTCAAAAGACATGAAAGTGTGTGGGATTTCTGCTCACTAAAACTGCCCCCGATTTTCTCTACCCCATGGAACCACCTTAAAATATTACCTAGTGGGGCCAACTTAACTTACTTTAGCTAGGTCACCTTCCTTTTAACCGCGGCGATCGTAACTGCCCCTTCCTAATCTCTTCCACTTTTCCAAGTTTACCCGGGACCATTGCAATTGTGGAGTTGTTCGCTTCACAATCTTCCTAGCAAGGCGCAAAATTCTCCGGGCAAAATTTTCCGGTGATAGCATTTCACGTAGACTTTCCTTTAAGTTTCTCATTTCTTCCATGAACTTCGGGCATTGAAAGAATATGCTGGGTCCTCTGGGACCGCATCGCATGACATGTGAAGTGTCTAATTTAAACCTATACAGGAATTGACGGTATCCACCGTATATATACATATACACATGGGTGCCATACGCCCCTTGGTAGGGGACAACGCGTCAACCACACCTACACGTCATCGTTCGTGGTTACCTCAAATGCCCTTCAGTAAAAATTCAGTAAAAAAGTTCAAAAATTCTCCCCACATACCACCTCGGTGGGGCCGGCGGCAAACTCTTCACGATGGACTACTGTACGTAGGCCAAGTAAAACGAAAGGCAGGACTTGCGACCATGAAAAGTCATCGTGTGTCATTATAGCGGCCTTCCTCGTGTCGGTCGTCCTATACCAGCGTTCCTGCATACCATTGGATTGCGGGTGGTACGCAGTTGCCCAGTGGTATTTGAAGCCCAAGAGTTTGCCCAACCCCGAGATCAGGGTAGACTCGAATTACATTCGCTGGTCAGTAATGACTTCGGTCGGAACTCCAAAGCCTGGGGACCGTTCACGACAAAAGGCCTCGACGCACGATTGTGCGCAAATGTCGGCCAGAGGTATTGCTTCAGGGCATCACGTGAACCTATCGTTGATTGCGAGGCAATACTTGAAACCACGCGAAGGGACGCAAGGGACCAATAATGTTGATGTGGGTCGTGTGAATCTGTAGACCGAGGGAATGAGCCTACCTCTTTCTATAGGTGCATGGTGACTTTACACTTCTGGCACGCGATGTACTTTCTGGCCCAGGAGTTAAAATCCTTATGAATTGATGGCTAGAAATATTTATTAGTGACAAGCCGATTATTGACGAGCAGTTGAAGGGCAGGCGCATCGCAATCTGTAGCGATAGTCAAGCTGCATTGAGGGCTTTGGGTAGTACTTTGATCACTCCAAAAATCGTTCAGGAATGTAGAAACCGATTGAACTCTGTTTCTAGATTCAATACGGTGGAATTACTCTGGGTACCCGATCATTGTGGTGTAAAGGAAAATGAAATATGCTTTAGCAAAAGAGGGTTCAATTTTCTCCATACCCAGGCCGGAACCAGGGAACAAGGTTCCTATAATGACAGGTGGCTGAGCCTAAATACTTCTATTCACACCAAACTGTTCCTGTCAGAACCGAACCTTCGGGAGGGTTGAGACGTCGGCGCCTGTGTCGATCAGGTAATGACGCATACTGAAGGGAGCGAACATTGTTAAGCAGGGTGGAGCTGCGTTCAGGGTAGGCGCCGCCGGAGCTCCCAACGAGTTCAGTTTTTTGAAGCCGTGAACGTGCACGCGCAGGAGTCGTTGAAGACCACGACGCACGACTACTCGATCGCATATTTCAGAAGCTTGGAGCTTTTAGGTAACAGGGGAGTTCACTTTCCATGTAGCAGCACAGAGAGGCTAGTGTCCTTTCTGTCTGAGCAGTCTCAACTTGATTTTGGTGTTGAGATAACTGCATTTTCAAATTCAAGATAAGGCAGCGAAAGTGGATCTAGCGCTGTTAATGCTTCGGGCAACATTCAGTTCGGTACCACCGTCGGTGGAAACCATGCTTCCTAGATATACAAATTGATCAACGCCTTCGATGCGTTACCCATTAATGCAGATAGGGAGAGTGCGATGGTCCATCAGACTGAGAACCTTGTTTTTGTTGATGTTTATCTTCAGTTCAACTCTACTTGCCTTTCTTCCCAAATCAGATCAGTGTAGTCGAGGTGTTTGAGGAAAGATGTCGTAACCCATTGAATTCCTCCACGTCTACCGGGCAAGGCAGCATGAAGAACGTCAAAGATCACAAGAAGAAATAATATTGGTGACAGGATGCAATCCTGGCACTCCGCTTTGGATCTCAAAATCCTTCGAGATTTGATCTCGGTGCAGCACCATTTTATGTCATCATCATCTAGGCCTGCCTTAATAAGGAACTCCAGACATCCCGGTTTTGCACCGAGGTCCACCAATTCGATATCCCTAAAAGCTGTCTGGCGTCCTGACCCACGCCATCGCTCCATCTTAGGCAGGGTCTGCCTCGTCTTCTTTTTCTACCATAGATATTGCCCTTATAGACTTTCCGGGTGGGATCATCCTCATCCATACGGATTAAGTGACCCGCCCACCGTAACCTATTGGTATCGCTCATAGATTTCGTCATTGTGTAGACTACGGAATCGTCCATCCTCATGTAGGGGCCCAAATATTCTTCGGAGGATTCTTCTCTCGAACGCGGCCAAGAGTTCGCAATTTTTCTTGCTAAGAACCCAAGTTTCCGAGGAATACATGAGGACTGGCAAGATCATAGTCTTATATGTCGTTCTGATAATAGTTATTAGTTTCTCCGGAATGTCTCTCCTGCGTAGAACACTCCAGATACATTCCCTGTTCACGCTATCGAAAGCTTTCTCGAAATCGATGGAAAGTAGATGCAGCGAAGATCTAAACTCTGCGCAATGCTTCAAAATAATCCCTAGGGTGTTGATGTGACCAATGCAGGAGGGTCGCGAGTGGAAACCAGGCTACTCTTTGTCGATCAAGGTTTCGAGATGTTCTTTGATGCGTTCTAGGATTATTTTAGCTATTATTTTTACAACAGCAGGGAGCACACAAATACCCCAATTGTCACACTCAAACGGGTTTCCTACTACGCTAAACTTCTCGGCATTTCGCTCGGTATCGCGCTCAAATTCGCGTGTGACTTCCGCCATCACTCGCAGCGGTCAGCTGCGTTCATAGGACCGCTTCCATGATTCCGCAGTCAGCCAGATCTCATGACATCCCTTCGGGATGTGGCCGACGACCAGTGTAGCACCCGAGAAAAGGGCACTTTTGCTAGTGGCCCAATGATTATTGATATTCTCACACGGGTTACTCGGTATATCCACCGTTCGATCAGCAAGATAGCTCTCCCACTGTCGAGTAACAGCTGCGTCATACAAGCGGTCGATGTTAAATTCGGGAGGTCGTAGCTCTCCAACACTGCAGGAAGTGGCGGACCTAAAACACAAAAGCGAGCGTAACCGACCATCAGATGGTGATCCCTTTCGACGCCGATGTCAGTGCGGCTCTGATTATGTTCATCCAAAAAGCAGTTCGTAAATCTACAGCTGAACACGAAGTGGTCCATCTGATTGCTCGCATGGCGTCGGTCAGTTGAAACCCAGTTGACGTTATGGCAGGCTTTGCGCTTGAACAATGTGGCGCCAATCACGAGGTGGTGGAAGTTGCAGGAATCCACGAACCTCCTACCATTACCGTTGAGATCATCAAAACCGTATTGCCCCATTACATGTCCAAACAAGGGGTTGTCAGATCCCACCTTGACATTCAAATTGCTCATGACAATCACAATGGAAGTTTATGGTTTAGGAAGTCTTCCCTGAACTGCGTTTAATTGCTTGCAAAAAGCAGCCTTCTCCACTATATCGGAAGTCTCCGTTGTGGAATTGTACAATTGTGATGCTCCTTAACCTGAACCGGAATCTTGCAGTTAGAAGTCTGTCAGTAACCGACTTTCATAGCCCACCTTGCGGAAGAGAGCGCGCTTTGCGGTAGAAGTGAGAATTCGCATTGGCTATACTTCGCTCTCCATTGGTGGAGAGGGCGAGGAATACTCTCCTGAGTCCCATCATTTTACTTCGCTTAGGCTCAGAAGCTTGAAGAGCTTATATCATTGGAATTCCCTTTTAGCCGCCTCTTCCGACACGCAGGGAAGACTTTAAAGTATATTCTTAAGCCCCAACTTTCAGAGCAAAGTCTCCTCTGTAGGAGCATCAAAATTAGTGAGGCCTATTCCTGTACCTGGTCAAGGTGTGCTCAATTATACGCTTCCCATACTTTTATACGGCGTCGCGCTGGTTTCCACTCACCGCGATCGATAGAACTTTTATTGCCTTACATTCAACGATTAACCTCCATAATTCAGCTGTCAACTGGTTATTCTGACAGTCTCTTTGGACGTTAAATTATTAGAGCTAGTTAGGCTGACCCAGACTAGATCTTGCTTTACAAGTCAATTGCCAATCATTATGAGATTGGTGTTCTTAGCAAGAAAAATCAGCGTTGGAGGGGCGAATTTTATGAAGAATTTTGAATGCCTGCAAGATGAGGGACGATTCGGTAGTCAATCTAACGACGACCCTTACAAGCAATACCACGACTGTCTGTTTGTGAATAAAAGCCATACAGTCCATATGGATGAAGAGGGCCCACTTCAGAAAGTTTTCGAAGCAATAAAAAAGGACGTAGCAGATCATCTGTAGGTCTAGATGTCAGACAGCTGCTAGTGGCATCGATTTGGTTGCTGTCGGTGGAAAACCAGTATGTTTAGAGTTCCTTATGAAGGCAGTTCTTGACTGGACGCCGATTGATGCGCCATTGATGAAGCTACTTTCAGAAAAGTAATAGCAAATTAAATATCATAGATCTTATTTCTATAATTGACAGTTTTTCCCCGACAACCCGATGTCAACCCCCATTCTCGAAGTGCCTGCATTAAATATTCAAACATAGAACATAAGTCTCACCTAGTTTTTTCGGAGGTTTCAAATATACTTCCCAAGGGGATGGTCACAAATTGTTGTAATATCGCGGATTCCTGGTGTAACGACAGATCTCGGCACGATTCTTGCGTGAAACTACAGTTTATAGATACATGCTAACAAAAACTTTACTTCCTTTACTGGGTCCATGCAAATTACAGTAGATTAGTGTATTCATGTTTATCCAAAATCCACCTTTTGGCTTGGGTTGAAAACTAGTTTTATCCAACAATATTGCCAAACAGGAACGCGGGGAAGCCTCAAAAGTAAACTCTGATAGCAAATGGAAGATAGCTACCTTAGTTTCCATTAAAACAAATCTGGAACCTGAAAGAGAGTTTGAGATTGAAACTTGTATTCGCTGATCCTAGATTAAAGCTCAGTTTTCAACCACTTACCAATACAGTTCCTTGGACCAACTCCAAATGGCATATAAGTGAATGGCTGTATTTGGGTTCTATTTTCCGGACTAAATCGTTCAGGTTCGAATTTATCTGGGTTAGGAAAATACTCTGGGTCATGATGGAGGCCAACAATGGGTATTGAAATGACGTCTCCTGGGTTTAATTTCACTTCCCCGCCATTTTCATCAGCAATCACATAAGGCTTATTGCAAGCTCGATCTGTAGCTATTAGCGGTGGCCATTTTCTAAGTGTTTCTGATACAACCATATCTATGTACTGCATCCGTTGAAGAACTTCATATGTTAGAGGTTTGTCTCCCAATTCTTCACGAACTTGATCGATTTCTTTGATTAGTTTTCGCTGAATGTCGGTGTTCTCCATTAGCTCATGAGCACAGAAACTCATTAAAGCGGCTGAGGTCTCGAAACCTGCACCAAAGAAGCCGATGCATTGGGCGACCAGATCGTCATTCGTCCAAAAGCGGTTTACTGGCTTTTGACCTGCACTAAATTCTTGGGCAGTGGCGAAACTTTCGTCAATGGCGGGTTTGTCGACATCAGCTGTTTGCAGAGTTCACCTACGAGCTTCCATGAGTAGGTTAATCATGTCTGGACGAATGATTCCCTTCAAGGCTCTTTCTTGCTTTGTATCCACCACCAGCCTGTAGAAATAATTCGTGAATTCCTCATCGAAAATCTTTATTTTGAAAAGCTGTGACAGAAGTATAAGTTTTAGCTCCAAACTCCATTAATTCTAATAGAAAGAAAGTATACCTTCTTAATCTGATGAAAATTTAAAACCAACATGAACTTAATAGCTGTAAGCCCTGATATATTCGTAGCCTTTCTCGACATCTGATAAAATTGGTTGTCCTTTTCCAGTAACGAATTTACTTGAATCCCGAAGGCACATGTTGCTACCACGTCGTTGGTAAAACGTGTGAAAAAGTCTTTCAGTTCCATTTCTATTGGTCCCTTCCCTTTGGCTTCGGATTTCAAAAACTTCCTAGCATTGTGGCCACACTCATCCATCAATTGAAACATTAGACGCATCTTGCTGCCGGTGAAAGCTGGGCTTAGGGTAGTTCGCATATCTCTCCACTTTTGGTCCTTCAAAACGAACAGAGAATTGCCTAATATCGGCTCATCTTCAGGGTTGAAGATAAATCGATGATTGAGGAAGGAGTCGAAGTCCTTGACAGTAACTTGTTTGATAATTTCTGGACTAGCGATCATCAGGGATGGGTTGCGCATTGCGAACATACCATACCATCTGAAAGAAAAATTACGTTGATAACAATAGGTAATATTTATACCTAGTCAGCAGGTGAGAGTTTAATGGAACACTGGCATTCTATCGTTGTCTTGGAGTACCTGTCGGACCTGGCCCCGATGGGCCACCTCTTCCTCCTGAACTGTAGAAAACACATTTCCCTTTCCCTCCCTCTACAACAAAAGTCTATAGGAATGCTACTTTCCCCATCTCTGGAAAGAGGCCCTTATCATACCTATCCTCGAGAGCGGGGACCCTTCTCTTGCTGTGAACTACCGCCCCATTTCTCTTCTTTCCTCTTGCTCCAAAAGCCAGGAAAGATTGTTCAACGACTGGTTGACCAGCCACTTCGGCCACCTCTTTGTCAAAGAGCAGCATGGTTTCGTGAAACATAGATCTACGGCTTCAAACCTTCTAGTCTTTACCAACTTTGTCGCTAAATACTTTAATTTACGACAGGAGGTACATGCTATTTATACCGATTTCTCCAAAGCCTTTGATACCGTTGACCATAACATTCTCCTCTCTAAACTTTGATTACTAGACTTCCTTCCCTCAGTCATCTCCTGGCTTTCCTCCTATCTCTCATACCATTCCTGCAAAGTCTCTTTTCATTGTTACTCATCTCGTTGCTTCTCTCCTTCCTCTGGTATTCGCCAAGGCTCTATACTTGGCCCCGTGCTCTTCCTGTTCCCCTACCCGTATTTGTTTTACGCAGACGACCTTAAATGATTTGCCTCTATTTCGTCTCGGCCGGATTGTGCTCTCTTACAGTCCAACCTCGATAATTTAGTCCGTTAGTGTCCGGTCAACAAGCTAACATTGAATGTCAACAGATGCCACTGGATGTGTTATTCGCTTAAACCTTCCCCAACATCCTTTCCCTGTTCTCTCTATAGACAACCACTTTCACTACTGATCGCCTTCCAGGACCTGGGTGTAATATTCGACGAAAAACTTCGTTTCAATTCCCACTTCGTTGGCATCATTAATAGAGGTTTAAAAATGTCTGGTTTTTTCCTACGTTCCTCCTCTGACTTTACCTCAATTCAGTCCTCCTTAACACTCTTCAACTCCCTTGTCAGAAACATCCTTGAATATTGCTGTGTAGTCTGCCCCCCCCCCCACATTCATGACTGTCACGCTCTTCAAGTTGGATAACCCAAATTCACCCGGACCCTCTTTTGCAAAAAGAATCTTCCACAGGTTAATTATCCGTCACGTCTCCGCACTTTCCATCTCTCCTCCCTGCAGCGACGCCATATCTTCCTTGGTATGTGCACCATTTTCAAACTCTGCAATTGTCTGATGGACTGCTCCGCCAACTCGGATATTACTTTCCGCACCGCCTGGGATCACAGAAGCAACCAGGCTTTACAAGGCTGTAGCCAAAGGCGGGGGAATATCCTCTGTCTGTTTGAAGAAGGTAGGTGGGACATTTACCGAGAATGAAGAGGACAGGGTACACCTGGTTTTCAGAACTCATTTCCCGGGGTCCTACCCCACGGGCGGCAGGCGACAACATTCTGCCTGACACCCCAACAATGAATAAAAGGAAAAGAAAGGAGAACTGGAAACTAGCAAAAGAGGTATCCTCAGAAGCTAGGCGAAGGTAGGCAGTGGGAACTTTTATACCACTAAAATTACCCGGAGTAGATGGCATTTTCCGAGCACTAATCCAGAGAGGCCTAGGAATTATCTTAGAGTCTCTTCTGAGGGTGATAAGAAGGAACATAGCATACATACCAAGGGCATGGAGACGGGCAAAAGTGGTCTTTATTCCGAAAGCGGGTAAAAAGGATGCTTTTCACCCTAAATCTTTCAGAACCCATGCGTACAAAGGATTGCTTAAACCTCACCAAAAAGAACCTCCAAATCAAAATGGGAATTCTCACTTGTCACTGTCGGCTAAACTATCACCTAGGGAAGCTAGGGATATCTACGGACACTACCTGCAGGTTTTATGAGGAGTGTGACAACACCTCTATGCATGTCCTGGGACAGTGTCCGGCACTTGTGCAAAGTAGGTCGCGGCATCTGGGAGAATAGTTCATTCCAGATGCAAAACTGAAAGTTCCGGTCTAGGCCTGCCTTAATAAGGAACTCCAGACACCCCGGTTTTGCGCCGAGGTCCACCAATTCGATATCCCTAAAAGCTGTCTGGAGTCCTGACCCACGCCATCGCTCCATCTCAGGCAGGGTCTGCCTCGTATTCTCTTTCTACCATAGATATTGCCCTTATAGACTTTCCTGGCTGGATCATCCTCATCCATACGGATTAAATGACCCGCCCACCGCTACCGGTTGAGCCGGATTTTATTCATAACCAGATGGTCGTGGTATCGCTCATAGATTTCGTCGTTATGTAGGTTATGGAATCGTCCATCCTCATGTTGGGGGCCAAAAATTCTTCAGAGGATTCTTTTATCGAACATGGCCAAGTGTTCGCAGTTTTTTTTGCAAAGAACCCAAGTCCCCGAGGAATGCATAAGGACTGGGAAGATCATAGTCTTGTACAGTAAGAGCTTTGACCCTATGGTGGGACGCTGCCTGCTCGATCTGGATGAAGGTAGAGTGTACATTTTGGGTTGTTCTTCCAATAATATCAATATCGTCAGTATAGGCCAGTAGTTGGGTGGACTTGAAGAGGATGGTGCCTCTTGTATTTACGTCTGCATCGCAAGTCACTTCTCTAGGGCCAGATTGAAGAGGAGCATGAAAGGGCCTTGTCGTAGACCGTTTTTACTGTTGAATTGTCTCGAGAGTGATCCTGCTGGCCTCGTACATTGGTCGGGGTCAGCCTAGTCAGTCTTACCAATTTCGTTGGGATACCGAATTCTCTCATGGCCGTGTACAGTTTTACCCTGGTTGTGCTGTCATAGGCGGCTTTACAGTCGATGAAAGGATGATTCAATTGATGTCCATATTCCAACAGTTTTTCCATCGCTTTCCGCAGAGAGAAAATCTGAAGCCTCTTTGGTGTGGACCAATGATGTTTTGGGCGTATGGGGCTGGGGCTATCCGGCCTAGCAAGATAGAAGAGAATATCTTATAAATGGCATTCAGCAACGTGATATCTCTATAATTGCTGCACTGCGTGATATCCCCCCCCCTTTATGTATGAGACAGATTATGCCGCGTTGCCAATCGTCAGGCACTGATTCGCTGTCCCACACCTTCAGCATTAGTTGATAAACCACTTAGTGTAATTGGTCGCCTCCATATTTAACCAATTCGGCTGTAAATCCATCGGCTCCTGGCGACTTATGGTTTTTAAGCCGGTTGATTGCAAGGATTGTTTCTTCTATACTTGGTGGTGCCAACATTTGTTCGTCATCTAAAGAGACCTCCAACTCGCCGATATTTTGGTTGTTGAGGAGTTCATCAAACTACTCAACTCATCGGTCCAATAAGCACATTCTGTTGGAAATCAGATTTCCCTCGTTGTCTCGGCAGGATGAGCATTGAGGTGTATAAGATTTCATCCTGCTGACTTGTTGGTAAAACTTGTGCGCCTGGTGCAGTTGCTCCTTGTACTTTTTTAGTTCACAGACCTGTTGGTTCTCCCAGGCTTCCTTCTTTCGTCTGTGAAGTCGCTTTTCCGCTCGACTAAGTTCTTTGTAGGTCTCTGTGTGCACCCGCGTTGTTTGAGAATGCAACATTACTCGGTATGTAGGATT
The DNA here is from genome assembly GCF_905115235.1 of Hermetia illucens. Lineage (NCBI taxonomy): Eukaryota > Metazoa > Arthropoda > Insecta > Diptera > Stratiomyidae > Hermetia > Hermetia illucens. The sequence goes on along the minus strand of NC_051851.1, from coordinate 16,824,002 downwards.
CGTCCGTTCCGTTGCTAACTTACATTCATCGCCGAACCAGCCTTTTCGATTTTTCTTGCGGCTGGGGCCAAGTGTGTTTGTGGCTGTATCAATGATAACGCTCTTCAGGTGGATGTGAATATCCACGACGTCATGAACCAACACATCTCCGATCATGCCATGATTCCCCATTCCAGTTTCCCAACAGGCGCGGCCACGGCAACTTAAACACCCTCCTAGTTCTCAAAACTGACATTCTCTCCCAATTAAACAAAAACATCCCCACCACCACTTGCCTCCTTGACATCCAGAAATCCTTCAAACAGTGGTATGTCATGAAGACCTCATCTTCAAGCTGTCCCACACACTCACATTTCACCCACAACCATGCAGACTTATTCTGGATTACCTATTCGTATGCTTCGGGAAGAGGTATATAGAATCAAGTCGTCAGCTTGATCCTATATACCTCCTACCGAAGCATACAAACCGCATCAATGCTACGATCCTAACCCTCAACAAGTTCCTCGATTCCTGGAAACTATTCCTCAACCCCAACAAATGTGAAGCCATCGTCTTCCGCGGTAGAGCCATTTTTCCCCCCTTTCCAATACCATAGCTGGGCTGAAAACCCTATGGCCCATCCTGAAGAATGATTTCGCCATCCTTCCTCAAAGTCAAACTCTTCTGCTATAAGAAGCTTATCCGTCCTCTGTTCACGTATGGCTTCTTCGCATCATGTGACGTCTCCTCAGCCCAACCGGAAAGTCTAAGGGTAAGTGAAAGGAGATTCTTCCGCCTTTCCCTTCCTCAGTCCAATCCCCACTGCAACCAAGACGAGATAAACTACACACGCATTGACCGGTTCCTTCTTAACTTCCTAACCCAATTCCTTACCAAATGCCAATCCCACAACAATGACCTCATCCAGTTCTATTCCCACCTACATAGCGACAGCACGAGCCTCTCCTACCGCCATCCCCTACTCGTCCTAAAACTATGTGGCACAGAACAGTCGACAAAGAGTGCAAACTTCTCGGAAATGCGACAACGGTGGCACATGGGTGTGGTTCACGCGCTATGTCCCATACACTAGTTTATGGCAACCATGTATGTTTGCTTCGATTAGGTAGGCGGTATACACCCGAGTGCAGACCTGCCTTCTAAATTGGTAACTCTCTTTAATCTGTAGTTTAGGTACTCAAACGCCTTTCACGAATTGGATTCTGATATAAAAGAATCCAACCATATTAAAATCACTGGAGATATCTCAACTCACTTGTAATCCTTGAATTTCATGTAAAACCGCTTGACCATATCAAAATTCGTCTCCAGTCGCAGTATCATTCCCGTGAAATTCCCGAAGAAAATGTTTGGCTTTTCATAATGAACATTTTTCTTTTCGAAGAAATCATAGGTGGATGTTAGCCATTTATAGGAAATAAAAAGCGAAATAGCCGAAAACAGAGTCCACGGAGACAACAGAATTGATACCACCGTCCAGATCATCGCGACTGATTCAACTGAAAAATCTATCTTGGAGCTTTATCTATTGGGAAAATAAGTCCGTCAAATTCTTATTCAATTAAAAAATAATTTACTAATACTTTCTGGCATGGACAGGAGGAGGGAGGACGAAGAAGAACTACCATAAAGAACTGTACAAATGCTAGGCGTTAGCTTGAGCTTTTATCTCATAACGAGGTTCAATTCGGCTTCATTATCTTCCACCAGAGATTGCAGTCGTTTTGCTCATTAATTTGGTTTTGCTTTAGGGGAGTGTTAGCGCCAGACAGTAAGAGATTCAAATGAAAATTGAGGGGGTGGGGTCTGTGTTTTAATAAGTTTAAAAATATTGATTGCGAATTTTGAAAAGATTTACTGGGATTTGTCACTATTAGCATAGTATGCTGGTCCCAAGCCCAGGTAAAGGAGGAGGGTACTATCCTCAGTAAAACGAAAATAAAATGCTGAGATAAGGGAAAAAGATAAATAAAGTAAAATTCGGAAAAGGCGCATTGATATCTGCGCTCTGCAACAAACCCGATGGTCTGGTACCCAAAGCTGCGACACTCAATACGGTGTTGGCATTGCCATCACAGGGGGGTCCGTGATGCCATTAAAGAATTCAACCGATCTGATGATCAGCTGATGAAGCTCACCATTACATCAGCTGATCGCACTATTCAATTCTTCACCACAGACAGGTTGAGCTAATGCCGAGAAAGATGCCTTCTGGTAACTTCTCAATGAAAACACTTGTCACGTACTTGCTGACAACTATATCATTATTGCCGGCAACCTTAATGGTCATGTGGTTGAAAAGGCAGACGGTAACAGGTGCCATGTCGGAAAGGGGTTTAGAGCGCGCGTATAATCGATTTTGCGAACACTCATGACCTTGTACTTATGAATACATGGTTCATCAAACGATTGTCTCATTTTCCTACATTTTATACTGGAAGCAGTAAAACGCAAATCGACTATATTCTCATAAGACGCCAACATTTTACCACTGTCACTGATTGCAAAGCCGTTCCCTATGAGACCATCGCACCTCAACATCGGCCGTTGATTGCCGTCCTGCGAATTAAGCCACCGATAAAACAGCGTGAGGAACGCACTGGCTCGCGACGCATTAAATGGTCGCGACTTGATGAGAAGAAAGAAGAAACGATCTAACTCACACGATTACCGGCCATTACGCATGTGGAAGAATCATGGAACTAAATGAATGATACGATCCAGAAAGGGCCTCTGCCCTTGGGGTCACCAAGCCGGGTAAGCGGTATATCAATCAAGATACTTGGCTTTGGAATGATGATGTTGAAATGAAGGTCCGTGAAAAGAAACGCCTCTGCCACAAATTTCTCGACGATAAAACGCTCGCCTATTGGCAAATTTACAAGAATGCCAACCGGGAAGCAACGAAAGCGACTGCTATCACTCAAGCGGACCTTACTATAAACTGGACATCCGGGATGGCGAAAGAGATCTGTTTCGACTTGCTAAAAGCCGTAACGAACGTACACAGGATATTGTTTGCCAACCGTTAAGCCGCAACGGATGGCAACAATACTTCGAACAGATTTCAACTGAAGAATTTGCTCATTCTCCACTTCCACAATCATTGCCGACATTTGGACCAGTTCCACGTGTCAATGCAACTGGTGCTCAGCGGCGGCGGTGAGGAAGACGGGGCGGCAACCCTGTCGGTCAAACCAAAACCAAGTGGCCGAGGAGAACCTCCATAGTGGTGGCACCGGGAGACGCTGTAGTCACTTTGATTTGTCGGCCGTGATGCAGTAGGCGAATGCTCCAAAGGTCTAATTAGGACGATCAGACCCGAGTCTGCACGGGGACTCATCTGTAGTGGCAAATTAGTCACGAAAGCTTACCAGGGGTATACTGGCACCATGGGAACCGGGATAGCTCTTGGACTCTCATACTTCGGGTGAACTTCCGTTGTATGTGAGTACAGCTTGGTTGTTTGCGGTAGGCCCCCTAGTGGGAGTTCCATGGGGGTTGTGGTTATGCTCAAGCGAGAAGAGACTTTCGGCCTCGGCGTGGTGTTGCGCTTCAACACGGGTGCCTTAGTTCGGTAGAGATTTAGGTAATTCTTGCATCCACCAGTATGAAGGCTAAGCCATGCGCTTGGTATAGACTGGTACCGTTGTTGCTTATCTCAGCGGGGCTCTGATTGTGGTCACAAAATCAATCCGTGTCTGAAGAGGACCGTAGGAATAAGTCACCATGACAGGTACCCACATTAAACTTCCAAGGGCTTAACTGTCAGTGCAACTGAAGTCGAGTAGGCAATAAAACGAATGAAATCGGGGAAAGCCACAGAACCTGACGACTTCGCATCTGAGCTCTGGAAAGCGAAGAGCTGGAATCCAACACTGTGGTTCAGTGAACTCTTTAAACAGGTTGTTCAGGAAGGAAGAACACCCTCTGACTGGCAAGAAAGTGTCACTGATCCAAAGTGGAAGAAGAAAGGTAGTCCAGCAGAATGTTCAAGTTACCGTCCGATCCGATTACTTTCCCATACCATAAAAATTCGCGAAATCGTTGAGATAACCGTGAATCAAGCCGCATTTGTCAAGAACTGCAGAACTACTGACGCAATACACGCTGCGCGGTTACTCATGGAGAAACACCGTGAGAAGCACCGCCCTCTTTACATTGCCTTTCTGGATCTAGAGAAAGCGTTTGACCGTGTACCACACGAACTCATCTGGTATGCTTTACGACAACACTTCGTGCCAGAAGCACTCGTGCGCTGGGTTCAATTGCTCTACCACGATCCGAAAAGAAAAGTTCGAAGTATGGCGGGTGTATCAAAACCGCTTCGTATCTCTGTTGGTGTTCATCAAGCACTCATCACTCCTCTTTGTTCTTGTTATGGACACCGTCACACGGGATATCCGACGTCCAGCGCGCTACGCACTGCTTTATGCAGATGATGTTTTCCTAGCACCTAATAGGAAAAATGATTTCGAGCAACTTGTCCAAAAGTGAAATGATCGCCTCATGCAACACGGTCTCAGATTGAATCTAAATAAAACTGAATTTTTGACGACCGATCCCCATGAAACTTGCACAATCACTGTTAGCGGCAGTGATCTGCTCTAACGAGAATTCACTTGCCAAGATTGGTCTGAACGTCGAAGTCGATGGTAAACGACCAAAAGGCAGGCCGAAACAACGGTGGCTTGATACGCTGGATGGGGATTTAAAAGCCCCAAGATTGCACCCAAATCAGGCATTCGATAGAGCCAAATGGCGAAAACGATCACGACGAGCCGACCCCGCTTGTGAGCTGGACAAAGGCTGAAGAAAAAGAAGAAGAAGAAGATTTAGCTCCTTGTGCATATCGAACTATTCATTTCAATATGATATCGACATTTGTCTTAATCGCATGCTCCTTGATTACTTCTCTAACCATCTGTATTCTCAGGTCCCTATGCAGATCCTCATTACGAGTGAACCAAATTTTGTGAAGCAAATCCTTATTAAAATCGATTCAATGTCTGTCTGCTTTTTCTTTCCGGAGGTGGAAATCTTCCAAAGACACTGGTACACATGTTCCAGCGTTTGATATTTTTTCCCACTAAAACCACCCCCTAACTCCTGTCCTCTTCCCCAGGGAACCACCAGAAAGTAATTCGTCGCCGGTGGACCCTCTTCCTTCGCCAATGGATTGCATTCGCAACCGCCCCTTTCTCGCCTCCTCTACCTCTGCACTGAACCCGCCCTACCTGCACTCCAGCTCTTCTGGCATGCATTTTTTCTCTGCGCCCATCGAGGGTTTTTTGCCCGTTCCCAACGTTGCTGCCACCTCCTTAAGGATTCCTCTCTTTCGGCGTTTTTATTTACCCATCAGAGGAAGAATCAGGTCCATCATAGGTGCGTGCCATCTCATCGGCCAAAATGTCGATCGGGTGTCGAGTGCTCGCTTCGTTCCAGAATTCTAAAGGGACCCTCGTATGGTGGTTGCCGCGGCCTCCGAGAAGCCTCTACCCGAATGTGAAGATGTCTCAAGGTCCCTGAGGATGTTGACCTACGTTGTCGCGGATCGGGAAGATGGAGTCGGTGTCAGCTTCGAAATTACATCCTTGAGTAGACACAGCATTCCAGAGTCGCCTAAGCCTGCTCTGATGTCCAGCACAAAGTCGGCGAGGAGGCGCAAATTTTTTCTATACACCACCTCCGCGGGGCTGGCCGTGAACTTCTCTCGTTAGACTGTATGGAGGACGAGCAGAATGAAAGGCAAGGACCGCGACCACGACGAATCTTCACGGGCTATTAAGGCGACCTTCAGCGTTCGGTGCAAACGTTCCAGCATACCATTGGACTGTGGAGGGTTTGCAGTATTCCTCGGCTGTTTGAAGTGCAGGAGCTTTCCTAACTCCGCGAAAAGAGTATATTCCAATTGCATTCCCTGGTCCCTGGCGGAATCCACTCCCGTCGGAACCCCCTAGCACATGATTGTGTCGTAATTTCAGACAGAAGTATTGCTTCAGATTACCACGCAAACTTGTCAATGATTGAGAGGCAATACTTGAATCCGTGCGAGTCTCGCAAAAGGACGATGAGGTGGATGGTGTGGCTTAGTTGATCTAAGGAATACACCTACTTCCTTTCGAACATGCTTGTTGACCATGCACTTCTGGCACGCGATGCATTTCAAACGCATGGATGGCTTCAGCATACCATGCAACCTCGCGGGAGTCTTTAGTTTTGGGTCGACACAAGTGGTTGTTAAGGACCTCGGTGATAAGTGGCCTTGGGCAGGAAACGACAATGGAAGTTTAACATACCCAATAACCTTCACAGACCTTTTACCCTAGTTGGTGGGGGAAGGCTCTTTATTGTTTTCAACCTTGTCTGGATCAAGTTGCTTACCGTCCGAGATTATCAAGTGGAATCTGCATTACTCAACGTTTAGCACAGGTTCGGCCTGAAGGAGACGTTGAAAAATGTCGAGATGTTTCAAGTGTTCAGATTTTGAAGAGGGAGCAAGCAAAACATGATCTATGTTAACGAAACAAAAGTTCAAGTTTCGTAAGACAGAGTGGATGAATCTCTGGAAAGTCTGCGAAGCGTTGCACAAGCCGAGAGTCATCCTAGTGAATTCAAAGAGCGCAGATAGCCGTTTTCCGAATATCATCGGGAGCGACAGGGTTAGATTCAAGGTCGTAAAAACACGACAGTTCATTAGCGAGTGCGCAAAATCATGGTATGGGAAATCGATCTGGAACTGTCTGAGCATTCAGACGCCTATAACCTCCACATGGCCGCCATTCGCCATTTTGCTTAGGGACCAAATAAAGTTGAGGGGACCAACAGCTATTGGTTGGCCTGTAAATACCCTGCTACATCAAGTCTTCAAATGCTTTCTTCGCAACAGCAAGCTTCTGAGGTGAAAGTGAACGCACTTTTGAGAAGATTGGAGAGCCGGTAGTGTTGATGTGGTGCTGCACATCGTGCTTATCTGGCTGGGAGAAACTGCTTTCCGTGGTAATTTTGCGATACTTTCTGAGGAAGATGCGAATGCGAGGCTCATGTCCACCTGTCTAGAGTCATAGGTGCTGATGGGAGACGAATTCGCGGCCGCTAAATGCAAGTTTTACGGAATAAGCGTGTTCGGACGGGGTACAGGGAGAACCGACACCTCAACGCCCATGTCGTTCAGGAAGCAACGTTTGCTGAGGGGGTCGAAGATTGTTAAACGATGTGGTACTGCGCTTCGGGTAGCCGTCGCCGAGGCACCCAGCGAGTCTAATTTTTGTATCCGGTGGTACATTTAGTCGCCGAATCTCCGTATTTACGATGGTACCAACAAATTGTCGAGACCGAGCTGTATCTTGGGAAACTTACGCGACCACGGGGCGCGCGTATACCTCGTTTACTATCGGTCGTGGCAGACAACACTTCAAGCGATCCTGAGTCCACGCAGGCTAAGATGGTGCTGGTGCTCTTCGGGAGCCGTTGCAGCCAGGCAGATTTTAGCAGCTCGTCTTCGTCGATGCCGATCAGTGCCTGGTTGAACCTGCTGGGGTCCGCCATGACGCGCGCCGTTTTGGACGATTCCGTCACATCTATAACGACGAAATTTATGAACGACACCAAACCCGTCTGGTTATGGACAAGATCTGGCCTAATAGGTTGCGGTGGGCGGGTCACTTAATCCGTATGGGTGAGGCTGACCCATTGCATGGCTCGGCCATGTACATGCTATGCTGGGCATTAGCAAGCGGATCTTTTTGCGTTTGGCTTGGTCTAATGAGTTTATTGCTGCCAAAACAGTTCATACTGCGAGAACTTTTGGGATGTACAACTAATGCTTGGGTGCTTCGTTGTTCGTTCGTGGGAATCTGACGGATATCCTTGGTTCTTAAAAGGGAGCCGAATTTGGAACATTGGAGTGAAGGATTACAAAGAGTTGTCCGCCTTTTTTACTGGTTGAGGGTGCCATGGAATGGGGAGAACCCAAAGGACGCCCCTCATGAAAATCAGAGGCAGGAAAAGCATCAATAGGAATCGTGGGTCCTCCCTCTCGATCGCGGCACGAGTGTCTTTTTTTAGTTTTCCAAGTTCCGGTGCGGGCGCAAGAAATTTTGTAGAACGACTCGTGAGGGGCTCAAGTGCCCAAAAGGACTCTCCTCACGAGCTTCGCTAGCATAGAAGCGTGCTAACGCGTGTTGGCGGAAGACTTCAGGGATGCTTCAGTATTTGAGGTCCGGCTGTCAATTTGGTCTTTTTTTTAGATTTTTGGGGTAGCTCTCACCTCTAGGTCCATCCCAGTAAACCGGGGTGGTCTCTTGGCCATTCATTAAGTCATTACACAGTCTCTACGGAGGATTTCATACTTCCAAGGGTTTTTCAACATAAAGATGGGCACAAAATTTTGTTATCTCGTTGGTGTTATCAGATTAATCCATGCTAGGCTGATATATTTTAAGTTGGTATAGCGTCAGATTTTGTCTCGGCCTTCCCTTTCTTTCGCACGAACTTCAAATTCCTTTAGTTTATTACAATTCATACGTGAAACTCCAGTTTATAAATGCATATTACCAAAAATCAGATCTCAAAAATCTTTATTTCTAAGAGCATAGTAAATTACAGTAAACTTTCTTCTCTTCTAGGTTTGAAGTTTATCCAAAATCCACCTGCTGGCTTGAGCTGAAAACTAGTTTTATCCATGGTTATTGGAATGCAGGTCCGCGGGGAAGCTTCAAAAGTAAACTCAGACAGCAAATGGAAGATAACAACTTTGGTTTCCATTAAAGCAAATCTAGAACCTGAAATATAGTTTGAGATTGAAACTTTTATTGGATAGACCAACCCTTAGTTTTCAATTGCTTACCGATGCAGTTTCTTGGACCAACTCCAAATGGCATATAAGTGAATGGCTGTATTTGGGTTTTATTTTCCGGACTAAATCGCTCAGGGTCGAATTTATCAGGGTTGGGGAAATACTCTGGGTCATAGTGGAGACCAACAATGGGTATTGAAATGACATCTCCTGGATTCAATTTGACACCGTCGCCACTTTCCCTATCTATCACATAAGGCTTATTGCAAACCCGATCCGTGGCTATTGCGGGAGGCCATTTCCTCAGTGTTTCTGATATAACCATATCCATGTACTGCATCCGTTGAAGAACTTCATATGTTAGAGGTTCATCTCCTAATTCTTTACGAACTTGATCGATTTCTTCAATGAGTTTTTGCTGAACGTCGGGATTCTGCATTAGCTCGTGAGCACAGAAGCCCATTAGGGCGGATGAGGTCTCGAAGCCTGCACCGAAGAATACAAAGCATTGGGCGACTACTTCGTCGTTTGTCCAGAAGCGGTTCACCGGCTTCTGACCGGTACTAAATTCTTGAGCAGTGGCAAAACCTTCGTCAATGTCTGGTTTGTCGACATCGGATGCTTGCAGAGTTCCCTTACGAGCTTCCATGAGAAGCTGGATCATATCTGGGCGGAAGATTCCTTTCGCGGCTCTTTCTTGCATCGTATCCAAAACGAGACTGTAGAAGTAATTCGAGAATTTCTCATCGAAAAACTTAATTTTGAAAAGCTATGGCAGTTAGAAAGATAGCTTGTAGTTCCTTAATGTATTAGAAAAACTGGAAAGCATACCTTCGTTATCTGATGAAAATTTGTAAGCAAGAAAAATCTGAGGGCTGCAAACCCTGATACATTCGTAGCCTTTCTCGACATATGATAAAATCGATTGTCCTTTTCAAGTAAGGAATTTATTTGAAGCCCGAAGGCGCATGTTGCTATTACGTCGTTTGTGAATCTTGTGAAAAGGTCCTTCAACTCCATTTCTATCTGTCCTTTTCCTTTTGCTTCTGACTTTAAAAATTTCATAGCGTTGTGACCACATTCATCCATCAATTGAAACATTAGACGCATCTTGCTGCCTGTGAAAGCAGGACTGAGGGTGGCTCTCATATCTTTCCATTTTTGATCCTTCAAAGCGAATAGAGTATTTCCGAAAAGGGGTTCATCTTCAGGGTCGAAGACAGGTCGGTGATTAAGAAAGGAATCGAAGTCCTTGACAGTAATTTGTTTAATAATTTCTGGACTGGCGATATTGAGGGCTGGGCTGCGTATTTCGAACATCCCATAGTATCTGAAATATGGAAATATACAATGAAAAAATAAATATATAGCAAATAATTTGCTATAAGAATCCATAATTATTTCCAGCATAGTAAACCGCAGGGATCGACGGTCTCCACGCGGAACTGGTTACCACAAAGTATCTGCTGAGTTGTTGCATTTGTTCGGAAATCCTGGGAACCTGGGATTTTTTTAAAGGAACGGCCAGGAACGCTGCAAAACGAGCTTCGTTTATATGCTCCAGCCAAACGACGCCTTCGAGTATGACATAGAGGAGGAGCTACCTATATCATCCGACAACGAAGACGAGTCGGAAGATGGGGGCTTAAGCTCTCCCCGCCCTACAGTACCCGAACCAAGCGAAATCGAAGATATTGAAACACTGAGAAGCAAGAAGAAATGCTTCTTGCCCTCAGCTGTCAACAAAAGGAACCGATCGGCACGTTAAACAGGACGATCTTGACAAACAATAGGAGACAACAAAACCGAACATCACCAGCAGAAGAATTTCCACTTGCAAAGAATATATTGGCAGTCAAAGTCACTCTAGGCCGGTTAAAGCACTTTCAACTCCCCGCACTCCACACCTTTCCGAAAAAAAGTCAAAACTAACACCGGCATCGAAAATTACTAACCAAGATCTTTCATTTGATACCCCACATCAATATATTTGATGAAAAAACTCCCTGTATGCGTGGGCGTTCTCAGTTCCCACCTTTCCACCAAATTTGGTGTCAATCGCTATAACCGTCTCCGAGAAAAATGCGTGTGACAGACAGACAGACAGGCAGATAGACAGGTGTGTGCCATTAGAACTGGGTAGCTTGAAGTACGAGAGGGATTAGAAGAAAGTAGTGAAGGTAAACAACAAAGAGAAACTGCAGCACTGCTGTCAACGCCAAGAGCGTTCCCTTCTAGGAGCAGCCCCTTCACTGCTGCTGAATTATGGATGCAGCAGCACAGCGTATACTGGATGCAAAGGAAACTCTGGAGCTCCGTAAAAGACTGAAAGAGTCTAATGGGAAAGCGAAATCTGTTCTACGCAGCCAAAAACGGAAAATGGAGAAAACTCCTCTACGGCAAATAAGTAAGCAACCACACGAAAGACTACCAGCCCGTACGGTGACAGACCGTAATTGCATTCAAGGTTCCACTTGGATTAAGGTAGAAAAAAAAAGCTACAGAAAAAAAGCCGGCCCAATGCGCTAATAATATTCGTCACTGGGTGAGGCAGCTGAAGTGAAGCTATGTAAAAATCGCGTGGTTATTGAGTGTAAGGATTTGGACGAGATTACAACGAAGGAAGAAATTTGCCAAGTCCTACGATCCCAACTGGGAATACAGTCGGTCCAGGAGCGAGATATTCTCCGGCTAAGGAAGGTCAAAGGGCACTATAGGTCCCAGGGCGAAACGTGGATTGGTACCCACGATGGAGCATAAAACCTGAGAAATGCCTGCTGAACCAACACCAACAGCTCTACCACCAAACCCTATCTCCACCTCCACGTGGTGACCGCTGGGAGCTCTTTCGTAACGAAAAGCTGCCGACGGAGAAGGATGAAGGTGAGTCTCCCGCGACTAAATACCGGACAAACTCCATCAACTGGTCTCCAGGTTGGGGGTTGGGTAGGGCTGACAACCCTACACGGAAAACCGATGTTACGGAGCCACGAAAGGAACCTCGGACAGGATGGACTTTACAACAACGAACCCGGCAACGACAACGGACTAACGATTTGCGCATTCTCTTAGAGAACGTGCGCTCCCTGTACAAAGATAAAGCGGATGAGCAGCTAGCCGATACCCTGTCCCAATATAGGGCTGATATAACAGCGTTACAAGAGATAGGATGGACAGGGACCGGTTTCCTGGAGAAGAGCCGCTACACCATATATTATAGCGGTCATACAGTAAACCATGTGCTCGGAGTAGGTTTCTTAGTCAGCCAAAAATGAAACCTACTGATGTCGGCTTTGAAAACATAAGCGAGCGGCTATGCACTCTGCGCTTCCGAGGCAAGTTTAAAAATATAAGCCTCATTAACGTTCACGCCCCTACAGAGGAGACTGCAGAGTCGGAGAAGGATATCTTCTACGAGGCAGTAGATAACGGACTGCGGATTATTCAATTAGCAGGGTCACACGAAATGGTTGCTGGAAGTACCTGGTTTGCGCGGAAAGCGGTTCACAAACATACGTGGGCCTCTCCAGACGGGACCACTTTCAACCAAACTGACCACGTGTTGATCGAATGCCGCCACCTATCAGCCTTGATGAATGTCAGAACATATAGGGGGGGGCCAATATAGACTCGGATCACTATCTCGTTGGCATGGTGCTCCGAGCTCGAAAAACAATACCACCTAGAATCCCCTCTGACAATCAGGTGAGAGTGAACACTGAAGCCATCCACAACACAACCCTCCGCGACACCTATAAGAGGGAAATGGTTGCCGCAATAACCGCAGTCAACAGAGGTCCTGGAGATGAAGTATCAACAAATTACCTTCACAATCACCTGAAGAACGTTATCATAAATACGGCCACAAGCATACTTGGCCCCACCCCCAAACAAAGTTGGAAGGGTTGGTTTGACGATGAATGTAAGCTAGCTACAGAACGGAAGAATGCCGCATACCGAGTAATGTTGTTTTCTCAAAGAACGCGGGCACGCGCAGAGACTTATCATGAACTCCGTCGAGCGGAGAAGCAACTTCACAGACGGAAAAAGGAAGCCTGGGAGAACCAACAAGTCTGCGAACTAGAAAAGTACAGGGAGCAACCGCACCAGGCGCGGAAGTTTTACCAACAAGTCAGCAGGATGAAGCCTTATACACCTCGATGCTCATCCTGCCGAGACAAAGAGGGAAATCTGATTTCCGACAGAATGGGCATATTAGAGCGATGGGTTGAGTACTTTGGTGAGCTACTGAACAACCAGAACATCGGCGAGTTAGAGGTCCCGCCAACTGAAGACGACGTACAAATACTGCCATCACCAAGTTTAGGAGAAACAGTCCGTGCAATTCATCGGCTAAAAAATCATAAGTCGCCAGGAGCCGATGGAATTACAGCCGAATTGGTTAATATGGAGGCGAACAGTTACACCAAGTGGTTCATCAACTTGTGCTCAAGGTATGGGACAGCCAATCAATACCTGACGATTGGCAACGAGGCATTATCTGTCTCATACATAGAAAGGGAGATATCACACAGTGCAGCAATTATGGAGGTATCACGTTGCTGAGTACCATCTATAAGATATTCTCCTCTATCTTGCTAGGTCGGATAGCCCCATACGCCCAGAACATCATTGGCCCATACCAAAGAGGCTTCACTCCAGGCAAATCAGCAACAGATCAGATTTTCTCTCTGCGGCAAGCGATGGAAAAATTGTTGAAATATGGACAACAGTTGCACCACCTATTCATCGACTTTAAAGCCGCCTATGATAGCATAGCCAGGGTAAGAGTGTACACGGCCATGAGAGAATTCGGTATCCCGACGAAATTAATAAGACTGACAAGGCTGACCCTGACCAATGTGCGAGGTCAGATAAAAGCAGCAGGATCACTCTCACGACCTTTCGACATCAACAACGGTCTACGACAAGGGGATGCGCTATCATGCGTCCTCTTTAACCTGGCCCTGGAGAAAGTGATTCGTGATACTGAGGTAAATGCAATACAATATCGACATCATGGGAAGAACCACCCGAGACGTACAAACTGCCTTTATCCAGATCGAGCAGGCGGTGATTGGCGCGAGATCTTGGGCTGCACATCAATGAAGACAAGACAAAATATATGGTGGCAACGTCAGCACCGAAGACGAACCAACCAACAACATCAAACCGCACTGGTCAACCAGGAAGAATAAGGATAGGAGAATACAACTTTGAGACCGTTGACAATTTTTCATATCTAGGGTCGAAAATCACAACCGATAGCAGCTACGATGATGAAATCCGCACGCAGTTGTTGTCAGCCAAGAGAGCCTATTTCAGCTTAGAAAGACTGTTCCGCTCGAAACGTCTCACCATAGGGTCAAAGCTCTTACTGTACAAGACTATGATCTTGCCAGTCCTCATGTATTCCTCGGAAACTTGGGTCCTTAGCAAGAAAAATTGCGAACTCTTGGCCGCGTTCGAGAGAAGAATCCTCCGAAGAATTTTTGGCCCCCCAAAATGAGGATGGACGATTCCGTAGCCTACACAATGACGAAATCTATGAGCGATACCATGACCGTCCGGTTGTGGATAAAATCCGGCTCAATAGGTTACGGTGGGCGGGTCACTTAATCCGTATGGATGAGGATGATCCCACCCGGAAAGTCTATAAGGGCAATATCTATGGTAGGAAAAGAAGACGAGGCAGACCCTGCCTAAGATGGAGCGATAGCGTAGGTCAGGACGCCAGACAGCCTTTGCGGATATCAAATTGGTGGACCTCGGCGCAAAACCGGGATGTCTGGAGTTCCTTATTAAGGCAGGCCTAGCCCGGATACCGGTTGTTGCGCTGTTGATGATGATGAAGGAAGGCATGCTGCGGTATACAAACTGCGTCCATAAGTCTAACACTCGCAGCGGCCAAACAACTATCATTGCCAGTGAAGTGTGGGTTGGTTGGATCGTCTCCCGAGAGTAGATAACTCTGAAAAGATGCTTCAAGTGTTTAGAATTTGAGCACGTGGCGAAAAATGTACTAGCGTACACGATAGGTCCGACCTGTGCTGTTGCCGTAAATGCGGAGAGAAAGGCCACATTCCAAAAGTCTGTGAGGAAAAACTCAATTGTCTGTTCTGCAGCCAAACAAACGACATTGACAGCACCCATATCACAGGCAGCAGCACATGTCTGGTGTTTAGGAAGGTGATCGACGCTATGTACAAATGAGGTTCCTACGGCTAAACCTGAACCGTTGCGAAGTGGCTCAGGACCTGCTCTCCCAGACAGTATTGGAAAACAAAATCGACTTTGGTATTGTCTGCGAGTAGGACAAAAATCTAGACAGTGGAGTTTGGGTCGCGGATAAGAGCGGAAAAGCAATGATATGGACATGCGGAAATCAGGCCATAGAAGGTACCACGAAGATTCTCGAGAGTGGCTTCACTAGAGCAAAAATAGGCGGAATATTTGCTTACAGTTGCTATACGGTACCAAGTCTTAGGAGAGAGGGGTTCCATTCTTTAGTGGAGAGGCTAGCAATGGATGCAAACGACCATAGTCCTAAGGTAGCGGCTGGCGATTTTAACTAATGCGCTGAAGAATAGGACAGCCGAGAAACGAAAGCAAGAAGACGCTGGAAGCTCTTTCTCGTCTGAACACTTTCCGAAAGAGACAAATGGGGTCCGTGATAGATGTCACATTTGTTAGCGATGTTTTAGCTAATCTCCAGTGGTACGTCAGTGAAGAATATACCCATAGCAATCACTAGGCCATCATTTTTGAAATTATACATGGCACACGAATGACGTGGTCCCGGACGAGAGCTACAAAGTGAGAAGCTAATAAGTTTGACGAAGAGATTTTCAACGAAGTTGGGCAGCAAAATACAGCGTTTGAAGGAAACGGAGAAGATAAAACTTTACAGATCGGCGAAAAGTTACGGCGAGCATGTGACACTTCCATGCCAAGGTGTACTGTATCCCAGAACAAAGTTCCAAACTTTTGGTGGAACTCTGAAAATCGGAGAATTCCCCAAGGCCAGAAGGCGCTGGGTACGAGCAGCTACATGAAGTATACAAAAACGCTGGGAAGAAATTAGATGTGGTCATAACAAAAAGTAAGAGTGAACATTTCAAGCGACTGTGTAAGGAAGCTGATACGGACCACTGGGGTTGGGCCTATAAGACAATAATATCGAAAGTCAAAGGCAAACGTTCCTCACCAATTTCTTGCCCTATTTTGCTTAATGGAATCCTTTCCCACAGAATACGAGTACCCCTAACCTTCCCACTGTCGAGATAGACACCACCGAAGTTCCCATGACAAGTGAAAAGGAGCACCTGGGTTGGATAGCATCCCCAACAAAGCTCTCAAGGCAGTAGTGAAAATAGTTCTAAATATATTTGCCGAGGCGCTCACCACATACCTTAAAGAAGGAGCATTTCCTACACAATGGTAGAAGCAGAAATTAATACTAGTTCCCAAGCCAAACAAACCTTCGGATGAAGTTTCGTCCTACAGGCCGATATGCCTTCCAAATAATACTGCAAACTATTCGAACGAGTAATCTATAACATATTACTTCCAATTTCCGAAAAGGACGGTGGTCTCTTTGAGAGTCAGTTCAGGGTTTCGAAAGGACAGGTCTACAACGGATGCAGTTGTCCTGCTGGCTAACACAGCTAAAACCGCACTTGCCGGGGACAAATGTTGTGCAGTGATCACACTCGATGTGAAGAATATCTTCAATTTCGCTAGATGGAACAAGATACTTGAGACCCTAATCAACTTAGACGTGCCAAAGTACCTGATGCGTACCGTTGGCGACTTTCTAGTCGATAGGCTTCTGTGCTACGAATCACATGAAGGAATGAGAGTATACCAAACGACTTGTGGAGTTCCACAAGGGTCCGTCCTAGGGCCACTCTTGAGGATTATTATGTATAACGGAGTACTAACTTCCTACTGATAAGGCCTCCATTGGTTTTGCGGACGATATTGGTGTGACGGATGTTGCACGCCTCCTCGAAGAGGTCGGAGTTTATGCAAATGAAGCAGGCTATGAGATTAAATGCTGGTGAGAGAATGATAGTCTACAGCTCCCAGAACATAATACGGAAGAGGTACTTATTATCAAGAGGAGAAAATGCACGTCCATGGAGATCAGAGTTGGAACACAAATAATTCATTCCAAGTCTGCGCTTAAGGACTTAGGCGTAATGGTTGACCAGAAGCTTGACTTCAGATTCCATGTGGAAGGTCCGGCAACCAAGGCATATAACATCGGAGCGCTGATTGCGAGAATGCTAGCAAATATAAGTCGTCCAAGGCCGAGCCGTCGACTCCTTATTTCGAAGGTAATTACTTCGACCCTACTGTATGCAGCCCCAGTATGGGCAGATGCACTGGAAAATACAGCAAATAGGAGAAAGATTGGAGCTACGTATCGCATAAGTGTACTCCGAGCATACCGCGTTTACAGAACAATATCCAATGAAGCAGTTTGCGTGATAGCAGGAATGATCCCCAATGAGATTCTGGCGAAAGAAAGGTAACGACTTTACGATCGAGCGTATATCACCGGAGAATATCCTGCCCGTTGGCGACAGTTCACACGAACTGAAACTAACGCGGAATGGCAGGAGGAGTGGAATGGGTCAGAAAAAAGCCGCTGGAAATGGATCAAGCGATCCCACGGCGAAGCAGGTTTCGATCTAACTCAATTCTTGGATGGACATGGAGGCTGTCGAGCATATCTGTATCGATTTGGACATGATGATTAGCTATATTGCTCAAAGTGCCCAAGTATTGCAGAGGACGCAGAACACGTTTTTTTTGTATTGCCCGAGATTTGCAGCCCGAAGGGCTGCATTGGAAACTACAACCAAGAAAGCGCGATAAAAAGAATGAACAAGGCATATGGAGGTACACTAGCCGCTATCATTAGCTTTCTGGTTGTATCTGGGTAAAAATAGGTTAGGTCGTGTGCCAACTTAGGGAGCAAGTATCTCACAAGAAATGCTTCAGACGTTTCGATTTCGGTCACTTTGCAGCAGCATATATTAGTGAGCACGATAGGTCGAGAAGATGCAGGGAGGTGAGGGCCATCTTATCAAAGACTGGACTGGAGATCCGGGGTGCATGTTGTACAAAGAGAAAAAGGGAGTGAATGACCGGCACGGCTTGCTATCGCAAACCATTCGATAGTCGAATGTAGACGTGCCGGTAATTTCGTCAACGTCAACGGTGTCCATATATACAGATGTTATACTCCAGGAATTATTCCCCGGGACTCCGTATTGGGGCACTAGGACGTGGAACTGTAGGCAAATGAAACCATTGTTGCCATCAAAGCATGGCTCTAAATGGTGAAACTGGACCTGGCGGAAGATAACACGGAGGCAGTCCTTATTACCAATCGCAGGAAAAACAGTACTGTCAAAATCTGGGTTGGTAATCATGAGGTCGTTTCAAAATCGATCATTAGATTGTGGCGGCACATTGGAGGCGTGAATCTGAACACCACCGTGAATTTACCTTTGCCGCCGCATTGAACAGCCGTGGAGACTGAGGCGAGAGATGTCAAAACAACAAGAGAACATCACTGCGGAAAGTAGTTTCTCCCAGCCGGTGAAGCATGATGTGTAGCACCATATCAACAGTACCCGCTCACCAAACTTCTCAAAAGTGCGTCTACTTTCATTCAGCTTGCTGTTGAGAAGAAAGAGTTTAAAGACTTGATGAAAAAGGGAATCTGCAGACCTTCATTTGCTTCATTTGGTCCCTAAGCCAAATGGCGACCATGTGGGGATTATAGACGTTTGAATGCTCAGACAGTTTCAGACCGATATTCCATTCCACTCATCCATCCGTGTTTTTACGACCTTGGATCTAGCCAAGACGTACCACAAAAACGCTGTCGCTCCCGAAGATAATCCGAAAATGGCTACCTGCACACCTTTCGGACTCTTTGCGTTCAATAGGATGACTTTCGGCTTGTGCAACGCTGCGCAGACTTTCCAGAAGTTCATTCACTCAGTCTTACGAAACTTGAACTTCTCTTTCGTCCACATGGACAATGTGATGGTTGCTTCCTCTGAATCTCAACACTTGGAACATCTCAAATGCATTTTTCAACATCTCCTTGAGGCCGGACTTGTCCTAAACATTGAGAAATGCAGATTCCTCCAGAGGCAGGTAAAGTTTCTCGGCCGCTTGATAACCCCTGGCGGTATCCAACTTGATCCAGACAAGGTTAAGGCGATAAAGAGCTTTCCCCTATCAAGCAGGGTAAGGGATCTGCGAAGGTTCTTGAGCATGTGAAATTTCTATCGTCCTTCCTTGCTCAAGGCCTCTCATTACCAAGCGATCCTAAATACCTACTTGTCTGGGCCCAAAACTAAAGACGCCCGCGAAATTGTTTGTGTCGATCAAACAACAGCTTGTTGATACAACATTGCTGGCGCCGCTCTTCACCAACGGGTGAATCAAATCTGGCGACCGTCGAGCTTCCTTTCGAAATAGCTAAACTCAGCTCAACGCTACTATTTCGCCTACGATTGTGAGCTACTCGCGGCGAACCTCGCTATAAAATACTTCCGTTTTTCCCTTGTGCCCACACCGTTCACCGTGTTCACAAGCCCCTTACTTTCACGCTTAGACAAAAGCCCGCCAAAACATCCCCTCGCCAACTTCGGCTTACACCGAGTTATATCAGCAGACGCTTTGTCTCGAATTTCGGAGGTCACAGTCCCGGCTGCGGTCGATTATACGGCAATCGCCGAGGCACAAAAAGACGACGCAGGGACGACGAACCAGTTAGTCACTGATAAATACTTCTGGCCTTCCATGAACAAGGACGTAAACTCTTGGGCCAGACAGTGCATCGCGTGGCAGAAGTGCAAGGTCAACAAGCACGTTCGAAAGGAAGTAGATGTATTCCCTAGGTCAACCAGGTGCTTCCACACCATTCATCTCGACATCATCGGCCCTATGCGACACTCGCACGGATTGAATAATTGCCTCATAATTATCGACAGGTTTACTCGGTTGCCTGAAGCAATATGTTACCTCTGTCTGACATTACGGTCCAATCATGTTCCGAGGCCCACTGTCGAGAGTGGATTCCATGCTTTGGTGTTCGAGTCGTTATCATCACGGACGGGGAACGCAAATCAAATCTATTCTTTTCGTGGAGTTGGGAAAGCTCCTGGGCTTCCAACGGCATAGGACTGCTGCATACCATCCACAATCCATTGGCATGCTGGAACGTTGGCACGGGACGCTGAGGGTCGTCTTCATGGCTCGCGAAAATCCGTCGTGGTCGCGGTCGTTGGCTTCCATACAGCCTAACGTGAGGAATTCACAGCCAGCCCCGCGGAGATGATGTACGGAGAGAATCTGTGCTGGACATTAGAGTAAGGTTAGGCGACTCTGGAATGCTGCGTCCCGACACGCGACAGTGGAGGTCAAAACCCTCGGGGACCTCAAGACGTGTTTACAAGCCCTCATTCGGGGGGACGCTCCTCGGAGGCAGCTGCAACCACCATTCGGGGGCCTTTCAAGAGTGTTGGAACGAGGCGAGCACTCGTTCAAGCTCGACGTCCGGGGCGGGTCCAAGTGGGTATCCTTCCGTTGCCGCTTCGAAAAAACCCCCGCGAAGCGTTTGATTCGCCCGGAGATCCCCCATCGGCGGGATCGCGAGGACGGTTTATTTCACTGAACTCGCGTGGTTTCATCTGGGGGCGGAGTGATGTGGCGGCACATCGGAGGCGCAAACCTGAGTGGCACCTCGGAGGCGCAAACCTGAGTGGCACCTCGGAGGCGCAAACCTGAACTCCAACGCGAATTCACCTCTGCCGAGACCGAGGCGGGAGATGTCAAAATGACAAGAAAACTCTCTAGTGACGGTGGGCGTGCTGTGAGTCAGATACAGAGACGTGTAACATTTAAAAGTAAAATAAAGTAAAAAAAATAAAAGCAGATTTTTTATTTTTAAGTGGAAAAACCTATCCCCAAAAGATGGGAGGTAATGATCGATGCCAAGTTGAGCTTCAAAGGGCACCTGGATTATGCGCGCGAAAAGGCAGCAGAGGCTAGCCCATCTCTAGCAAGGATGATGCCTAATGTTGGAGAGCTAAAATCTAGTCGCCGG
The DNA here is from genome assembly GCF_905115235.1 of Hermetia illucens. Lineage (NCBI taxonomy): Eukaryota > Metazoa > Arthropoda > Insecta > Diptera > Stratiomyidae > Hermetia > Hermetia illucens. The sequence goes on along the minus strand of NC_051851.1, from coordinate 16,803,063 downwards.
TTGCTTATCGCGGGGGTGATGAAATCTATTCTGATATACGCAGATCCTGTCTACGCGTGTGCAATGGATAACACAGTGAATCAGGGAAGGGTAAGTGCGGCATACCGGCCAATCGCGCTGAGATCGTGTAGTGCATATAGGACAGTATCCGACAAGGCAGTGTATGCCATTGCGGGGGTGATTCCCTTGGATCTTCTAGTGAATGAGGTACACTGTCTTTACCGGAGAATTAGGGCGAATCCGACCGAAATGACTGCGGACTTCCGGAAAGCCACTAGGAAGGATCTGTACAGGAGATGGCAGCAACGGTGGGATAATTCCGAAGAGGTTTCTGGACTCATACACTGATCCTATGTATTGGAAGATGAGTCGAGTGAAAGCATGGAGGGTTGAATTACCACCTTAAACAGTTCCTTATGAAGACCCGAAGCATGTTATGTTCCATTGTCCAAGATTCGTGATTGAAAGAGGGAGGTTGAACGATGTCCTCAATGCAATTATCGGACCCTACAATTTCGTGGAGGAGATGCTGACGTGGGAACGAAATTGGTGTGCGATAAACGCAAGAATAGCTGCGATACAGGAAAAGCTGCAGGAGCTGGACCGAGCCCGGAAAGCGTGATGGACGCATGGCTTAGTTGTGTTAGTGTAAGCCAGAGCCCTAAGCGGGGAAGTGGGGGTGATTTTAGTGGGTGAGAATCTCACACACTCTTGCAACCTGGCGCAGCAGTGTCTTTTTAAGATTTCCACCTTCTCCCATAAAAAAAATAGGATGCAAAGGTCTTTATACATTCATGCATCGTCTCTCGAACTTTTCTTAAATCTGTACAGGAAGGTATGGGGGAACCCGAAGTTTGCTTTTGCAAACGCGGAAGGTTCGATGAGTGAGTGGAGAGGTTATTAGAGTCAAGTTCATCCCGCAATGTAACACTTTGCGGTAGTTCCACGATGAAGTAGCAGGGTACTTTTAATGGATAGAAGTCCGGGCCACTGTTTACATAGAAAAGCCACTATCTTTTGAAGATTTCACACCTTAGGAAAAAAACTCATGCGGTCTATAATTTAGACACTCAAATCATTTTTCTCAATAATTAAGATACGAATTGAATTTGGAAATATACCCAAATAATCAGATAAAAATCTCCTAAAATATCTTTACTCACTTGTACTTCTTAAATTTCATGTAGAACCGCTTGAACATATCAAACATCGATTCCTGTCTAAATATCAAACTTTTGAAATTCTCGAAGAAAATTACTGGCTTTTCACATATCACATTTTTCTTCTCGAAGAAGTCGTAGGGGGACGTTAGCCATTTATAGGCAATGAAAAGTGAAACACCTAAAAACAATGTCCAATGGGACCAAAAAATTGATAGCACCGTTCCGATCATCGCAACTAACTCAACTGAGAAAGAAAAAAACTGTTTTGTAGCTTTATCTGTTAAGAAAAGATTGACTAATTTTGTCTGGGGTGTACATAGAGGGACCACGAGCAAGTGTCTTTAAGAAATCTTCAAATGCTAGGCGTGCGCTTGAGCTTTTATAACGAGGCTCAATTTGATATTGTTATCTCTTGATGAAGATTGTGGATAGTTTTCTTAATAAATTTTGCGTTGTCATCATGAAGTGGCATTGTGAGACATGACGAAGCGAATTGGAGTTATATTTGACGATTTGTTTGAACGGCCAGCGTTCTTTAGTGTTTTGTTTAAAACGGTCCCTGTCTGACTGACTTTTACGGCTGAAATGGAAAGCGGTATCTGGGGTTCATTAAAATCATACCCACTCTGCGGAACTAATGCGAGGCATTCCTTCGCAACAAGGATCATACTACCAAACAGCCTAGTGCTCCAACCACTGAGCTGTTCAGACACAATGAGGAAGTATAGGCAAACATAACTGACAAACATATATGACATATACCTGACCCTTTTCGGGCCCTCGTTCTCCTCCAATTTGCAACCAATGTCAAAACTAATATCGGCTTCGTAAAGTACTAGTCGAGACCTGTCATTTGATACCCCACACGACTATACTCCCTGAAAAAAAAAGTTGTGCACCCCCCCTTTATACGTGCCCCCTTAAACTCAACGTGGAACTATGTTACTCCCTACATGCAGTGGGATTCACAGGTCCCGCCTTTCTACCAAATCTCGTAATAATAGGAGTAACCGTTTTTGAGATTTAAGGTGTAACAGACAGATAGACTGACCTTGTGAGGGGTTGCCAAATCTTGCATCGAGCCCCATCACCTTCGCGAGGATAGTGGAAAGCTCGCGGATAAGAATGGATTTGTGCTTGTACGCATTCGAAGGTAGTGTGCGTTATGATATGAAAAATCCACGCTAAAAACTTCAGACACTTTTGGTACGTAGCAGTAGTACAATCCCGAAGCGAGCCCGCATAGAGAGCGAATGAATCTTTCATGCTGCTTCGCTCCGAGTATTCGTACGCCCACCTAAACCACGCCCACCATTTCTCACCATGTGCTTCGAATAATAGCTATGTATACATTTTTTATGTACTTCTTGCATATTGATGAATTGCATTTCTAAGGCTTTGTGTAACAAAAACCTTATTAAAATCAATTCACTGTCTGTCTGTCTTTTTTTTTAATGACAGGTGGAAAGCCTCCAAAGCTATCGTTGGCTTCTGCCATACGATTATGTCAGACTTTTACCCATTAAAACCGGAACTGCCCTAGGGTATTACATTGCGGGGCTGGATTCGAGATGATGATCCTCTCCCTTCCTGTCTTCCGTCTAAACTCCTCCTGGCGTAGCACTTCGTGAATATTCTTTACTGATCGTTCCACCGCATGTTTTCCGCTGATATCTGGATATTGGCTACTGCTTCCATTTCCGTTCTGTATGATGCGAACCTTGGGCAATAGAAGAGTCCATGCTTCGCATCGTACTCCGGGCAGTTCGGAGAATCATTATGGCTAAATCGCTGGAGGTATCCTCGATAACCACCATGTCCACCTAGGAACTGTGTCAAATCATAGCCCACGTTACCACGCCTCCGTTTAGTCCAGTCTTCAACATTCGGTATCAATTTATGTGTCAAGCGTCCTTTCTTGCTCTCGTCCCATCGTTTTTGCCATTCTACCAGTGATAGATCCCTTGCCGACTATCGTCGTGCAGCCTTATGTTCACGAGCTCCGCGAATCCGTAGGGCTTCAGTCGCCAAGATATCGATAGGTATCATCCCAGCTATTACGCATGCTGCGTCGTGGGATGTCCTTCGACAAGCGCAGCATGTTCGATTCTGACCTTCTTTAGGATAGAGTTCTGCTGGCTTCATGCCGGAGACTCTATTTTAGGAAAGGCGTAGCAACTCCAGTGGGATTTTCGTCCAATGGACCTCGTGTGCTTATCAGCCGGGGGTTCTAGGACATTTCATAGTTAGATTTTGGGCTACTGCAGATTGTGCAAATCTATATGTAGCCAAAGGTTATGGTTGTATAAAATAGCAAAAGTTCATAAAGAACTATCTAATTTGGTTTAGGAGCAGTGAAAGCACGGGGTAAAACTCAGATGAGACTGGGGGTTATCCGTACGAGCATATAAGGTAGAGAATCTAGCAAGAACTTTAAATGTACTTATGTGGACGAGGGAAGAGGGCCACCTCATCAAAGATTGCATCGGAGATCCACGGCGTATGCTGTGTAGTGGAAAAGAGGGCGTGGACGACCGGCATGTTGCGGGAACCAGCAGATGTCCGGCATATAGGAGGGAGCTGAATTGCACAGGCAAATGAGACTGATACAAATTAATCTCAATCACTGTGAGGCAGCTCAAGACCTGCTCTCGCAAACCATTTGAGAGTCGAATGTGGAGCAGCCAGTTTTATAAGGGCGAAGGTCAACGGTGTCCATATTTACAGCTGCTACGCTCCTCCTAGTGCAACCTTAGGATAATGTGCGGAGATGTTAGACAGTCTGGTGTTGGACGCTAGAGATCGCAGCACTAAAATCATTGCAGGCGATTTCAACGCGTGGGCCCTGGAGTGGGGAAGCCGATCGACGAACACCAGAGGTCAAATTCTGCTGGAGTCTTTTGCGGAGTTGGACATCGTGCTGGCCAACGTTCGATGCGTGGCCACCTTTCGAGGCAATGAGTCGGGGTCGATCGTTGACCTGACATTTGTTAGCACTTCATTGGTGAGTGAGTACCACACCCACAGTGACCACCAGGCCATCTTCCTCAGCATTAAAAACCGAGGAAGCAATCAACGACGCTCTGAAGATATAAAGGCTAAAGCGGTGGGCTGGTCTATCGGAGCTTTCGAGGAGGAGACGATCTTGGCGGCAATGGAGGGACCCCATGATCCGGGTGGAACAGCGGTGGAAAGGGTCACACAGCCACGACGACGTTTGCACCACGGCAAGAGGCCAAACTACTGGTGGAACAAAGAGATCGCTGCGTTGAGATCCTCTTGCCTCCGAGCGAGGAGATTTTCCCACAGGACAAAGGAAAGGCCGGAACACCAGGAGCGTGAGGAGGAATACAGGGATCTGCGAAGCATCCTTAAGAAGGCCATACGGAAAAGTAAGCGGGAATGCTACCAGAAGCTCTGCATGGAGGCTAATATGAATCCGTGGGGTACAGTCTACCAAGTTGTAATGAACAAGATTCGCGGGCAAAAATCACCTCAAGTGATATTCCCACGGCTCTTATTGCAAATACTTACAACTCTTTTCCTGCAGCAGAAGCAGGATGAAGGTGAACCCCAACTGGCAGCTCAGCAGGACGTCTTCTCGATCCCTGGTGTTACCGAAGTGGAACTTCGGGAAACCTGCGGATGTATTGGGGATAGCAAGGCTTCAGGATTAGATGGAATTCTGAACAAGGCTCTGAAGGTATCGATCAAGGCCAGACCAAGGTGGTTCGCAGGCACATTCGAATTGTGTATTATGGAGTATGCTCCCATTCATCGAGCTTGCGGGTGGTCTTTCAGAGCGGCAATATGAGTTTCGGCGAGCCCGTTCTACGGTCGATGCAGTAGCAAAGGTCGTGGAATTGGGTCGAAATGCAATGGTCATGGGCTGTGCTCTGGTGACGCTGGACGTCAAAAATATTTTCAACTCAACCAACTGGGACTGGATTAAAAGCGCTTTGGCCAAACTGGGTGTTCCTAGTTACTTGGCTCGGTTAATCGAGAGTTATCTCTCGGACAGACTTCTCTGGTACGAGACAGATTACTACCTGACACAGTTCCTTACGGGACACGGTGGCTATAGGAAGTACATGCATCGCTTCGAGTTGAACGAGTCTCCCAACTGTCCCGGATGCGGTGCTACACCCGAAGACCCGGTGTACGTTATGTTCCATTGTCCCAGATTTCTGCAGCGGAAAAGGAGGTTGAATAACATCTTCGGGGCGGACATCGAGCCCTTCAACCTGGTGGAAGAGATGCTGAAGTCGGAGGAAAGCTGGATGGCGGTAAATCAGGGAGTAGCCGTGGTGCAGACAAAACTCCTGGAGTTGGATCGAACTCGGAAGGCGGCGCGACAGAGATGCGACATGGACGTGCTGGTGTAGCGAACCAGAACCTCCCCCGCGAAGTAATACTGCACGGTGGTCCCGCAGGGAGGGGCGGAAGTATGGAGGTGGTTTTAGTGGATGCGAATCCCAGACTCTGCTGCGGCGTCTTTGTAAGGTTTCCACCTCCATCCATAACAAAAAAATGTACTGATGCACTTTGGGAAAGAGGTCCCAAGGTGCATGGTGGCAGTACTTCAACATAACACGGCTATGGGCTTGTTTATTCGCAGGTCGGGTAGGTGGGAGAAAAACACCACCCGTGGATAAAAATGGCTATGGGAAGGTCACCCAGAATAATAAGCCAATATAGTCGAATAGAAGGTGTATAAACTTACGACACATGGGCTTGGAACCCCAGTACCGTCAGGTTTTGGTAGTGGACAAGTAAGTTCTTAGTCATCGATATCCTTCGACTGCTGCGTCTCGTCGTTGGACAGCTTGGACACCGTGTCATGTAATGTTACACGTAGCTTATAGCAGGAGGTGTTTAAATCGCGCACATCGTTCCCTAGAACACCCATAGCAAAAGTACAGGACGATGTGCCCAAGAGAGAATGGTGGTCGTGAGAAGGCGTAGTGACACCAACCGCATCCGAGGGTAAAGGGTTCAGGGAGGCTTCTCAGAAACGAGAGTCGGATCCGTTTAGGAGAAACTCAACGATTTTGAGATCTCCTCAAATATCCAACGCGGAAAAGCACCTGGGCTGAAAGAATCTATTCGCTCCACATTTTTAGACTGTCATGGATATTGTGGTACGACCGTGCACGCCAAATGTTTTGGGGATTCCCTCTGGGTTCATAGGCATGCGCACAAAATTCTCACCGTACGTTACCTATTATTTTCACGCCTGTTGCGGTATCATGCTATCTGATACAATTCAACGGCTGCATCAATACTTGGTGACTTTAGCGTCGATTCAACATGCAGTTTCAGAATCACCATCAATTCTGCTCCCTCATGCAGCTGATTCATCGAGCACTAGCGTAGCCTCAGCTCCAGAGAAGCGGCTGACTGGGTCTGCTCATACTCTGCCGGCGACTAATTCTCTTCCTCTATCTGCCACGCACTGTCCCACTGCGTCTATCTAAAATATTGTAACAGTCCGACGACGTCTGCTAGCCAACTTAAAAATCGAAGGACATGTTTCCTAGTCAGTATCGGCTGCGCTACGCACTTCTGACTATTGTCCTACTGTGGCAGCATTAGCGCACTGACTCAACTTTGTCACCTCTCTCATGTGTGAAGCTGACGAAGGATGGCTCTCCTGAACGCCCAATCTTCCTTCTAGCCCCAGAGGTCTTCATCAAGCCTGATCAGAGGACTAGGCTTCGGCCCGCCTGCGCCGCCGAAGTTAAATGATTATGACAACTTTTCACTGTTTTATCAAAATGTAATCGGTCTAAGGACCAAGCTGTCGGATTTTAACTTTTTAACTGCATTTCCGAGCTCCTCGGAGGTTCCTCTGTCTTTTGTTGTGACAGAGACTGGGCTGCGCTTGGCAAGACAACCGGGGAAGGTGCCATAATAGCTATTAAGACCCCTTTCCGTGCCGAAATCATCTTTTCCTCCTCCTCTACCTTCGATTCTATCACCATACGAGCCACTGCGTCAAAAGTCATCATATCGTGTGTATATTTTCCCTGACTCAGGCCGCCTTCTTTGAACGAGTATTTCTTCCACAGATTAGCAGAGGTCCTAATCGTTTTGTTTATCTCACTTCCTTTCATCTTCTGTGAAGACTTTCATCTTCCCCTGGTCCCCTGGCTCATTAGTCCTGGCCGTCCCTCCCACCTTAAAAATGCCACCCACCCTTTCCTTCCTTTATCCACTTTCATATACACCTGTGCCGCCCTCCAGTTTAACTTTTCGAGAAACCACCTAGGCCGCACTCTTAACCTGGTCCTTTCTAACCTTCCTGTGCGTTGCTTTTCCGAATCCCCTTATGCCCCGTCTTACGTTGCCCCTGACGCCCATCATCCTGCTCTCGATTTCGATGCTCAAATATCCCGACTCCACTCTCATGTCGCGCACGTGTGACCAATCACTCAACACCTTCTATACATTTTATCCGAACTTCTTCCCCATTACGTCCCCTCCTATCCTAGGTGCTTACGTTCTTACTCTGTATGGTTCACCACTGAAGTCCTGCAAGGAAGAAGTTCCTGTCTTGTAGAACCTATGCTGACTTAGTTTTTTCAAAGCTCTGCGTTCCTTGGTCAAATCGTTAATACGTAAGTCCAGAAACGAATATTTGACCAGTGTTGAAGATTCACTTAAGGGCGGAAACCTCTCACCTTTCTGGTCCCACATTCGCAATTCCAGCTGTCCTGCCTAGCTATCCCCTCGGTCCATTAAATTCTCTGGCTCTTCAGCTAACTCCTCCCAACTATCTTGTCATTTACTCTGCTGCTACTTTTCCTCAGTCAATGTTCCCCTTCCTGCCCCGCATCGCCCACCATTTCCCTTCTTTCTACACACTGTAAATCACAAGATACTTCTCCAAACTGTCGTCTTTAAACGTTCCCATACCACTTGTTTTATGGCTTGCCTCTTACCTTTCCAACCGATCCTGTCGCGCTTCTTTTGATGGCTGCACTTCCCGCTCCTTCTCCCCTTTCTCTCTTGCGTCCCAGAGGGATCTATTCTGGGATGGGTAGTCTGTCACTTTAGAGAGCAAATCTCCTTGAAAAGATGCTTCAAGTATTTCTTGTACGGGCATCTAGCGAGAGTGTGCACAAGTGTGGTTGATCGGTCTAACCGATGCAGACGTTGTTGAGAAACAGGTCACATTGTTCGGAATTGTAACAAGAATCCCAAATGCATGTTGTGTGATGAAAAGAAGAGCCTGGACAGCAGGCATATTGCCAGAAGCGGCAAGTGTCCCAAATTCAAAAAGGCGCTAATTGCAGTGAAAAAATGAGGTTGATCCCAATTAACCTCAATTGCTGTAGGGTCACTGGAGACCTGAAGAATCATAGGTCCAAATGGCTATAATAAGCGAACCTTCTAGAAACCCTAACAATAAGGTATGGGTAGCCGATCCTACAGGTGGGGCAGCCTTCTGGACACGCGGGGACCAAGCCCTACAGGAATGTATGAGACAGTTTACAAGTGGGTTCGTATGTGCAAGAATAGATCCGTATACGTCTACAGCTGCTATGCTTCCTTAAACCTGACGTTAGCTGAATTCGAGGACATGTTAGACAGATTGGTCTTGGATGCAAAAGGGCGGAAACCAAAAGTCATCGACGTTGGCTTCAATGCATGGGCCACAGAATGGGCAAGTTCACTGACCAATGCAAGAGGGCGTTGTGTATTGGAGGCATCCGGGCAATTAGACATCAAATTGGCTAACGATGGTGAGGTTAATACTTACCGGAAAGCGGGGTCCGGTTCGATTGTGAATCTGATTATTGCTAGTCCTTCACTAGCTCGGAATACAGTCCAGGTAATAGTTTTTCATTTACAGAGCAAGCTGGTTGAAAATTTGCCCGTCCAAAAATGAGGAGAGCTGGATTGCGAAAACAATTGACGAGCAAATATTCATAAATGCGTGGTTGGACGAGGACATTATACAAGGTTCACCATCGGAAAGAGCTCTCCATATCACGGAGTGTATCGCGAAGGCATGCGATTCATCGATGCCGAGACGCTATACTTTCCCTAGTAAAAGGCTCAACTGCTGATTTTCTTCTTTTTCTTCAGCCTTTGTCCCGTTCACAAGCGGGGTCGGCTCGTCGTGATCGACTTCGCCCTTTGGCTCTATCGAATGCCTGATCTGGGTGCAATCTCGAGGCTTTCAAATCCCCATCCAGCGTATCAAACCACCGTTGCTTAGGTCTGCCTTTTGGTCGTTTACCATCGACTTCGAAAAGGCTCAACTGCTGATTTGGCCAGACTAGTCGTTCAGAGAGCAATGGGTAGGATTGATCAGGAGGTAACACAGCGAGCTTACAAGGAAGGTCAAAGAGACCTGAAACTGGCTATACAACGGAGCAAGAGGGACTGCTTGAAGCACCTACAGGGTTGTCATGGGGAGATTTAGAGGTCAGGCAGCTCCGCAAATTACATGTCCCTATCTGCTATTGAAAATCGTTCAGGGATTGTTCCCCCAGGAGAACATGAGCGATTACAGTCTATAGACTAGTTTAAGTGTGGCTGTAATACTCCCAGTAACGACAAAAGTAGTACTGGAAATTTGCGGTAGGCTGAGAAACAACAAAGCGCCGGGCTTCGACGTCATACTAAACAAAGCCCTTGAGCTGGCCGTTAAGTCGAGGCCAGACATATTCGTTGAGTAGTCTGATGCATGCCTGGGGGGAGGAACTTTCCCGAGACGTGTTGTTGCCTAAACCTGGCAAGCCTCCTGGTAAACCATCTTCCAGCAGACCTATATGCCTATGGGGAAAATGTTGGAGAAAATAATCTACAACAGATTGCTCCTGGCTGTAGAAAGTCTGGGACGCTTATCAGACCGATAAATTCGGCTTCCGTACGGCCAGATCAACGGTCAACGCTATCAAACTGGTAACTGGTTTAGCTGAAAATGAGATGCACGGAAGGGGCGGCAGTAGCAAGTATTGTGCTGTGATTACTCTTGACGTACAAAATGTGTTCAACTCTGTCAGCTGGAAATTTATAAGGCTAGTGTTGGTCATGAACGTTGGAGTGTTTCCTATGTTGTATGTCTCGAACTTGTTGCAATTGGTGTCACCGCTT